>NW_027491387.1:0-1448164 GCF_021521415.1 Bidens hawaiensis | reverse complement strand
TCGTATAATGATGGTTGTTCAGCATAATAAAGGGGGTGTGTTCTTCATATATGGTTATGGTAGAACAGATAAAACGTACTTATGGAAGATCTTATCAACTGCCATAAAGATCAAAAGGCGATATCGTTCTAACTTTTGCTTCAAGTGGAATTGATTTCTTATTTTTAACCGGAGATCGCACAGCACATTCTAGGTTTCCTAACGCGATAAGTCTGAATGAGGATTCTACTGCTACATGCATCCAGGAACAGACGAGGCACAATTATTAGAAAAAAACAAATTAATAATTTGGGACGAAGCTCCAATGGATCACAAACATAGCTTTCAAGCTCTTGATGTAACATCCCTAAATTTCTCGTTAACCGAGTGTCACGCACTCTAGATATGTAAATAATTCCGGGGTTCGTTGTTTGTCTAATGGCCTAGTGGTGCTTCCTAAAAGTCCTATTACTCTAGTTTGGGAGCAAGGGGAACATTTTACAAAGTGCAGGGGGGCTAAATTGAAACATCTTGATATTATCAACCCTAAACCACCCCCCCCCCCCCTTTCCCTATTGCGATCGGTATTTTTCCCCAGACCCAAACCCCACGTTTTTTGACCTCCAAAGTTCAATTCCAAGCAGCTGGAAGTCGACCATGGTGGTACTACACTCCCATATTCTTTAATTTCCATTATCTCGGTCGTTAATATGGTCAATTATGCCGTTTCTTAGACTAGGGTCAGATTCTGATTAAATTCGTTTGGCACGCTTCCCGAGGTCAAAATTTAGATTTTTTTGGTGTCAAAAGTTTCCCAGATATGTCTATTATATCATACTAAAATTTCGTGATCATTGGAGTTCGTTTGATAGGTCAATTGTTATAAACCGATTTCTAGAGTTCTTGAGTGTTGAAATCGGTAATTATTGTGTTTCGGGTGTTGTGTGAAAGGATGGTCGACCCGAGTTTGAGGAGTCTCATGTTACTATTTTAACAGTAGGAAAATTATTTTTTTGGTCTTAGGGGCTGGTTTGGTTGGTGATACCTTAATCGTTTTGAAAGAGCGCGTAAAATCGGTTAATTGTTAATTAATGTGGAAAACGGAGATTTCAAACCCTATCAACTCGGGTGGTTAAGTATTAATGGGTAGGCTGTAAGGATGTTAAAATTTATCCAAATGGGGCTGGTTTGGTTGGTGGTTGGTTAATCGGTTCGTTAATGCACGAATTCGACTCGTTTAACATAAAACGAGCATAGTTTGGGAACCGTTGGTGGTGTTTTATTGTAAAGGGCATTTGGGGTAATTCAAGGACTCCGGGGGCTGATTAAATGGATATGAATGTTGGGTGAGGACATGGGCCAATTCAAGCCCATCAGGATGTCTCGTAGAATATACAAGTCACCGAGGTCTAGTTAGTGAATGTGGTGTGATTCGTTTCAGGAGTTTGATCTGTGTGTGGTTAGCTGGAGGATCTGGATGTGATATTTGTGTGGTTCGTTCCAGGGAGTTTCATGATGCCCTTTTTAAATGTTTTATGTTTTGGGCTAGCATACACGTTTTATGACGTTTTTACCCTTTTGAAGCATTTTAATGATATTGCATAGTTTATATATTTTTACTATCTATGCTTGAAGTTTGTAAGTTTGATATTTATGTTATGTGTATTTGTATGTGTGTGTGTGGCCACCACGTGAATGTTTTTGTTAAGCTGTGACCCGGGTCGAATGTGAATGTAAAAATTCCTTGATTTCCCTGTTGGGGGTTAAAGTGAATGTGTTCCGGGACAGGAAGTACTGTCCTTAGGGGGCGAATGAATGTAAAATCCCCTAACAGTTTATCTGTCCTTGGGGTGAAAGTTATTCGGGTCCTTAACTTTGTGTTTTGGATTTGATGGAATGTGACCCGTGTTACGTGCTTGACTGAGGAAAGTTTATTTATTGATTTATTGATGTTATTTATGTATTATTATAATGTTATATATATATATATATATATATATATATATATATATATATCATTACGGAAGTCGTATGTTAAACACCTTGGTTGGTCTTTAAAATAATTTGATGATTAAAACATGAACTCACTCAGCTCAAGCTGACTTTGCGTGTATGTTAGAATGATTTTCAGGTTGTACGTGGATGGGATTACTGCTTGGAGGTGCACAAGACTACCCGAGGTCCTGAGGCAGTTCTAGTCGATGTTCTTCGTCATGTTATTATGTTAGAATGATTTTCAGGTTGTACGTGGATGGGATTACTGCTTGGAGTTGCACAAGACTACCCGAGGTCCCGAGGCAGTTCTAGTCGATGTTCTTCGTCATGTTTTTATTTTTGAAAATTTTGAATTACATTTTTGTTTTAAGGATAATATGTTTCTAGATGAAACTCATTTCTATTTTTAATAATTAAGACAACCATGGGTGACCTTTTCTTGTCTTAAAAAGAAATAATGTTTGAATGTTTCGTTGACCTTTCCGCTCCAAGGATACTCTGAATTGGATTTTCAAGTTATGTAAAACTGATTTATCTTTTAATAATTTAATTTACATTTTCATGCCTTAAGGATAATAATTTGATGATTTGTAATTTCCACTGCAAGAATACTCTGTAATGAAATTTTGGATTTAAGAAACCAGTTTAAACTTTATTTTTGAATTTGTTTGGAATGATTACCAACTGTAGGACTCCCGGATTTTGGGATCTTACACTTGACAGGTCTTTAAAAGGTGTTTTATCGTCTAATTTGCTATTTGGAGAAAAAGTTGTTGTATTTGGAGGAGACTTTCGGCAAATCCTACTTGTAGTTCAAAAGGGCACTAGACAAGACATAGTAAACGTCTCTCTATGTTCTTCATACATTTGGAGTGAATGCAACGTCTTGAGATTAACAAAACCTAAGGTTAACTATGGGTACATCAACATCTGATGTTGAAGAAACCAGATTATCTGCGAAATGGCTTTTAGAATATGTGAAAGTAATATTGGCGGTCCTAATGATGGTGTTGAAAAGATAGATATACATGACGATCTACTTAAAAAAGATTTTGTTGATCCTATATCAAAACTTTTTGACTTTGTATGTTATGATATTCTACAAAATTACGAGAACCAACATTACTTTCAGGATAGAGCCATACTGTTAATGAGATTAATTTTAGTTTGCTCAAGTTTATTTCCAGGTGATGAAGTCGAGTACTTAAGTTCATATACTATTTGTAGTTCAGAATATGTCAATGACACGCTTTATACTCTCCTGAACTGCTTAATGGTCTAAGAATATCCGGACTTCCAAACCACAAGCTTGTGCTAAAAGTTGGTGTTCTTGGTATGCTTCATAGAAATCCTAACCAGAAAGAAGGCTTATGTAACGGTACTCGACTACAGATTATATTTTTAGGTACTCGTGTAGTTGAAGCAAAAATTATTTCTGGAACCAACATTGGTCATAGAGTTTTGATCCATAGATCTCCACTGACTCCATCAGACAACAAAATAGCATATAAATTTTAAATACGACAGTTTCCCCTTGCAGTATGTTTCGCGGTGACCATAAACAAAAGCCAAGGTCAATCATTATCTAGGGTTGGTTTGTACTTGAAAGAACTTGTGTTCTCACATGGACAACTATACGTCGCTTTGTCAAGAGTTACAAGCAGGTGTGGGCTAAAGATTCTGATTCTTGATAAACAAAGTAATCTGACCAATACAACCACAAATGTGGTGTACAAGAAATTTTTTTCTTATTTGTAAAATACTTGCATAATGTTTTTTTTTGTAATTCTTGTAATTTTAATGTAAGTTGTAATTGTATTAACAATATATGATAATTGTGTTAATGATTGTATTTTGCTTAATGTTTAAATATTATAATTTTCATTACTTACTCGTGTAATACACGGGTCTCAAACTAGTGATTAATAATTTAATACATAAAAGTAATCACTATTGAGATCAAAGTGTAGAGAAAAAGGGGGAAAAAAGGACGGTATTTAGTGGTAGCCACTTTCATTGATTTTTTATCAAACTCCACTATTTTAAACATTCATAATTTTTTCATACTTCATATTATTTTTTATTTTTTAAATTACACATTAAAATCGAGCATTTTTAATCTTTAATTTAAGTAACATATTATTACATAAAATAACAATTAAAAGAATACAAAAAAGTACACTTTTTATGTTGTACAATATTAGTTGGGTGCTCATGCAATGCAGCGAGGTACGCGTGCAAACACGACATCAAACGCGTAACCGGTGTCAGCACGTCCTTGACCTCACATCGACATGGGCATAACCCAACAATAGTATGTGTGTAACGCGACATCAGACACCTAAACGATGTCGGTAAACGCGCCACACAACGGTTGTGCATGTACAATATGGTGTCGGTACATGTGTAACGCTACATTAAACGCATTACTGGTCCTAACCAGACCCAGACCAAATTAACCCTTCTTGTATCACGTGTGTTGAACGTAACCAATTCTGACCCATGACCCGAACCCACCTGACTTGGCCCGCTTTTCGATCCTAACTGGTAATCACATAACACGTTAAGCTTTTTAAATTAAAACATTACATCAATACCATACTTAAATTAAACAGAATAAAATGCTCGTTTTTATGGTGCAATTGTTTTTTTAAAAAAATATTAACGTGTGAAAAATTTTTGGTCGTTTAAAAGTCGTAGGGGTAGTTAATTTAGAATAAGGGGGTAAATGTGTAACTATGGTATAAATTAACAAAATTTAATTGAAGTTAAGAGACCATATTTGTGACCCAATCGTTAGAGTTTGATCTGGGAGATTTTTGTTTAATACCCATTTCTCAGGCTCAGTCCGCGACTTTGCTTCGGAACTTTGTTGGGTTTTGAACTTTCTGTCGCGAAGCAATGGTGGTTAATGTGAATGATAGCCACACCGGTGCTAGTCGGGACTCCCACTGCACCATGCGCTGTAGAAGGATGGGCATTAAAGTCACCGACCGCTTCCCTACCTAGGATAATGACATGTTTTAATGTTGCTGGTAAAACCAAAAACTCAACCTCTTCGGTTCTTGAATGAATTCCATCACTTGGAGTGATCGGAAAGGATATCCCCCCTCGCGGGTGCATCACCCGCCTCCGAATCCATATACAGGAGCACGAATGGATTCAATCTCTCCTTATCTTCTTCATATAGCTGCTCAAAGCACTGTTCGTACATTATATCCGACGTGCTACCAGTGTTATATTTGAACCAAATAAGGTTAATGGTAGAAGATGTGACCAAAATACCACATTACTCATAAAACGTCATAAATGTATGCATTATGTATTGTACCTTATGCATGTTTTTTTTACATCTTATATTTTAAGATGTCTTAACATTTGTATCATATATAGTATTGATATTTGTATGAAATACTTTTGTACCGAATTATGTACCAATTTTTTTGCACCAAAATTTTTGTACTCGATTTCTCCTGTATTTTTCAACTAGATTTATTTTTCGTACTTGATTTATGTAATTTATTTTTTGTAGTGTAAATTAATAAAAAAAAGTTGGTGAAATTTTCTGTACTTTTTGTATGTTTACCATTACAATTTTTTTTCTTTATGTATTTATTTACAATAAAAGCATAATATTATATTAACAAATTACGAAATATGAACAGTGTTAGTCTAATTTACTTATAAACTTTGTTCGATTAAAAAAACCCAATCAAATAAGCAAAACACCATTTATAGAAAATCCACCTCATGTATGTATCATAATAATGTTATTTGATAATAATATGATTTGACCTTGTTGTATGTATTGTATATTTCATCCATCCATCCATCCATCCATCATCATCATTTCCTCCTTCCTCACAAAAAACCCTAGACCCAATCAATCTCCAAATGCTCACTCAATGATGAAACAAGACCCACTTCCCACCACCATCTGCGGGCAGTGCGGCATCGTGGAACCCAAACTCCTCCACCACATCCGCCTCCGCGGAAACTTCCGCCGCCTCTGCACCTCCTGCGTCCTCCACCTCCACCCCCAGTTCTTCTGCCCCGCCTGCCTCGGCGTCTACGACCGCTCTCCACCCGACGACGCCGTCGTCTGCTACAAATGCTACTCCTCTTCCCACCCGGCCTGCGTCCCGACCCCCGTCTCCTCTCGTAACCCCTCGCCTTGCCCCTCCTGCCTCAATCCCAATCTGCTTCTTTTTAATTTGACCCGGCTGGATGCTGCCGGATTCCGGGTTGTCGATGTTAATTCCGCCAGGCTGCTGCTCGCTGCGGCCAGGATTGCCGCCATGTCCATGAGCAAGGCGGAGGTTGCGGCCGCCTCCGAGGCCGAGAGACGGTCCAAGGAGGCCGCCTACACCAAGAAGAGAGCCAAGGAGGCGTTGGATCATGTCGTCAAGTTGATGGGGAAGGAAAAGATGAGCATTCTTGAAAATAATAATAATAATAAGGCTATTATTATTAATAATAATAATGTTGTTAGGAAAGTGGATGATTCGAGTGAGGTTGTGAAGGCGTTGAATGCGGTGGAGTTGAAGGATAACAACGGGATTGAGAAGGTTGTGGGTGAATCGAAGGTGGATGATAGCGGTGGTAAAGATGAAAATGGAGGTGTAAAGGATAATAATGAATTGGTGAAGGTTGTTGAGAATGGTCAAGATCAGGGTGATGTGGAAAAGAATGGCGCCAACGCTGTCAATTAAAGGTGGAGACTTTGAAGCTGGTATGTATTTTTTGGTATTGTGTTAATGTTGTTTTGATTTGTTTGTAATCAGGTTGTGAATTTTTTATACGACGCGTATCTAAAATTGTCAACACTCTTTGCTAAACAGGTTGTGTTCGGGTTGGCTTTGTGGGTTTACGGGTTGATCTGTTTAACTAATATGATTCTGTACTTTTTTATTTTGTTTTAATTCATAACTAAATCTGAGAGTGTCTTTTATACCAAGTTTTAAAATTAGAAGAAATTTGAGCACATTTGTATATTGGTGGCTCTAAATGTGCAACTTTAGAGTGTTAATATGCAGACAAGATAAAATAAGATTTTGGGTCAAACAGACCATGATTGTGTTCGGGTTGACTTTATGGTTTTACGGGTTGACTTGTTGGTTGTGTTCGCGGGTTGACTTGTTGGTTGTGCTCGCAGGTTGACTTGTGTAACGCATTTGATTTCATACTTCTTAATTTTGTTTTAATTTGTAACTTAAAGTGAGATTGCCTTTTATACCAAACGTTAAAGTTGAAAAGAAGTGAGATTGCCTTTTGTAACAAACAAGATAAAATAAAATAAAATTTTGGGTCAAACAGGCTGTGGCCGTGGTCCTGTCGTGCTTGTGTGGATTCATGTGTGCGATAAGAACTTAACGCTCGTTATTGTATTTAATGTTGATTGTAGGTGTTGATGATCTATGGTAAGAATGGGCTGCTTCGTTTTGGTAAAAGAGCATTCTTCCTGGCCGATTATAGTTTGGTTTCAGTGAGTTCAGCTTGTTTCTAGTTTTGAATTTGTGTTGTGCTCTTAGTACCTGCTTTTAGTAAATTAATGGTGTTTGTTTTATCATAATTTACTTATTTAGACTTGACTTTCAAGTCTAAATATGTGTGAACCCTTGGGTGGGCAAAAGTAAAATTGCACTAATTTTGACGTTATTTTACTAATCACGTGAAAATAACGTTAAAAGTGGCGGAAGGTTAATCAGGCATCATGTGGTGGCGTTGATAGCCGAAAGACAAGGGCACATGCACCAATCAGCCGGTGTCCCGATGATTGAGTGTTATGTGTCTTATGTCCAAGGCTTGATTCAAAACTACTATCGAGCCGGGGGTCTCACCGGAAGCAGCCTCTCTATCCCTATGGGATAGAGGTAAGGCTGTCTACATCTTACCCTCCTCAGACCCTACCATAGCATTGCTTGGTGGGATATACTGAGTACGATGATGATGATGATGATAGACTTGACTTTCAAGATATGATATGGTTATTATTTATTTTTCAAAACCGCATAGCTTATTACCAAGAAGTAAGTTTATGGGAATGAAACTTAAGGTTGTTTGTGGGTGTATGATAAACGGTTGGAAGGTTGTTAGTTTTAAAGTCTCAATGCAGTTGAGAGATGGCACAATGTATAAGGGTGTGCGTCTGGTCAAAGTTGGACCGAACCTGAATCTGGAATCTCTGGAAACTAAAACCGACCGATCGAATATAGGGTGGGTTGGTGGCGGTCTGGTAACGAATTATTTTTTTCTGCAGGTTATCAGCTTGATTAATTTGTTTTTCACACTTATCTTAGATCTTCCAAATTTGGTTAGCAATTTGGTTTTGATTTTCCTTGATTTGGTTGCTATTTTTGAGTAATTTCGGCGGGTCAATTTTCTCTTGGTTTTCTATTCAAAATCCAAAATATTAAGAAATGTGAACAACGAGGACCTGACCAAAGGTTGGTGCCTGGGCGTAAAACTGGTTGGTCTCAGTTCATATCTATTAATGTCTTATTTGATAGGATTAATTTCATATATACCCCTACAAACATTGATAATATCATATACCCAATGAAAAATCAATATATCATATATATACCCAATTTTAATAAACTTTTATTTAATGACCATTCTACCCCTTTGGTGTTATATGATTTGTTTCTATCTTATTTCTTTTTTGATTTTAGTAATTAAAATTTGAAATATTAGATTATATCTCATCCTTGTAAGTCCAGTACCATGCAACTAGCCCCACCGCCATCACCACAAGTTCCGACGATGATTCCGACCTGTGTCGGCGGTTATGTCCATGTACTACCATTGTCTCACCACCGTTTCAGATGCCGATTTCAGATCTAACGCCCTGCAACCAGGCCCACCACCGTCGCCACCAATTCCGGCAACAATCCCGACCAGTGTTGGTGGTTATTCCGTGTTCGGCCAATGCCTCACCACCGTTTTAGAATGTGATTTCTAATCGGAGGGTTCGGAGCTCGATTCGTTTTTAAATTGCACACATTCTGGACATCACCAATTGTGCAAACTTGGGTAAAATAATGTTTATAATTTTGTGGGGAAGGAGACGAAGGGAAGCAATCTGTTTAATTTTTTTTAGGGTATTCTAAAGTTTAAATACAAGGGTAAAAGTGTCATACATTAAAATATTTTTAATAAATTGGGCATATATGATATATTAACTTATTTATAAGGGTATACATGATATTTTTATTTTTACATGGGTATATATGATATTATCAATGTTTGTGAGGGTATATATGAAATTGCCTCTATTTGATATGATTACAAAACGATACTTATTTAACAAATTTCTATTAAATGATATACGTCGTTGATTTCAATTTGCGTTATATTAGCCCCGGTTTTTTACTATACCCACTACTATTGTTCAGTTATCACAAAATTTTGGGCATCGTATTTGTAAATCTTCTGATCAGCTTTTTTGATAGGGATATGACAGTGTTGAGACTGCCATGAGCTATTCAGGATGAGCTCATTAAGCTCGAATCAAACAGGCGCTAACTTGGGATTATGTTGGAACTCGTTTATTTAATGGGTTTGAGCCCGGGCCTTAAATATCTAGCTTGATTAGACTCGCCCTACAATTTGTGTAAATTTAATTTAACTCTTTAAGATATATACTTACAATATACTTACATGGTAAGTTGACAAGTATACAAGAAGGATTTACTTAAATCTTCACTGTGAGACGGTGGTGTAACACCTTATTCGGATTTAGGGTCGTTTTTACTCAATTGATAACATAACAAGAATCCATTACGAACTAAAATACAGCTTATTAGGATTTTATGGGCGCCGTCATCCTTTGGGGTTGTTGGTTTACAGAATTTTTTCGAAAGGAATACATTTCCAACGAAAATTTGTATTGTGTTTGGTTTACAAAGTAGTTAATGGTATTGAGAAGTAAATATACCAAATTTACTATATTACCTCCTAAATCCCTCACAACCGTGCGTTTAGTTTCTGACATGTATTGTAATGGAAATCTGCATAGGAATTAAAATACGAAGAAACTGGAATATGTGACAATTGAATTTGGAATTTAGACATTCTATTAGAATTTGTTGGAATTGGAATCTAAATTCCATTCTTGATGTGATTGGTTGGTTGGACAATTAATTGGAAACACTCTTTCCGAGCCCCACCAACCTCCCCCACTCTACTGCTGACCCGGCTCGCTGGCTATCCGCACCATTTCGACTCCTTCTGGCCTGACAAGGACCCGTAGCGTTTCGATCTGACCCTGCCCGCCAAAGACCCGCAATGTTTCGACCAACTCACACAGTTCCTACCTGACCCGGCTGACCACTATTTTGATACACGTATATTTAAAAAATCAGGGGGAAAAATTACTTAACAAAAAACAGGGAATAAAAAAATGTGTCTCACCTGTCTAAACTGTTGCTATATTTATTTATAGTATATCTATTTTGATTCCTTATCTTTTTAAAGAGAGAGAACTCATTTTCATTCCGAAGAAGTCAAGAACCATATAATATATTATTGCATCGTTGATTTTAAGGTAAGTGAATCACACACGACAGTATCTAACCACGATTTCAACAGCCTAACAAAATTGACTTATGTTTTGATTTTTGGCATGGGGTTCACATATATCTAACCATAATTCTATTTCTACAACAAGTAATGGAGTTCAGTCTCCCATTTTCAACAATGGTGACCACCATTTTTGTTGTTATTATAATAGCTTTCCTGCTAAAGATCTTAGGGAGCTTAAAGAAGGTAAACACAACGAAGAACCAAGCAGTACCTCAAGCAAAGGGTGCATGGCCTATAATCGGACACTTGCACCTTCTCGGTGGATCTCGACCACCTCAACTGGTTTTAGGAGACATGGCAGACACATACGGCCCTATCTTTACCATCAAGCTTGGTGTTCACCAAGTTTTAGTTGTGAGTAGTGGGAAGGTGGCTAAAGAGTGCTTTACCACAAACGACAGGGCCTTTGCAAGTCGACCAAAATCAAAGGCGGTAGAGATCATGGGTTATAACTATGCCATGTTCGGCCTGGCTCCATACGGGGATTACTGGCGACAAGTTCGCAAGATCATTATGCTTGAGGTTCTCTCTCAAAAACGAGTTGAGATGCTTCAACATATTATGGTTTCAGAAGTTAGAACATCCGTGAAGGATATATTTGACAAGTGCTTAATGAACAAAGATAGTGAAGATTCGGATAATACGGTAAAGGTGGATATGAAACAATGGTTTGGGAACCTGGTGTTTAATGTGGTAGTTAGGATTATTTCGGGGAAGAGGTTTGAGCTCAATGATGAAGAGGGAGTTCGGTTTCAAAGCGTGGCAAGGAAATTCTTTGAGTTACTAGGGGCATTTGTGGTGTCGGATTACCTTCCATTTACAAATGGTTTGAACCTCGGAGGATATGAGAAACAAATGAAGATGACGGGTAAAGAAATGGATACCATTATTGAAGGATGGTTAATGGAGCACAAGAGAGAGAAAGAGTCGAGCTTTAGGCAGCACCAAGAAGGTGACCAAGTCTTCATGGATGTGCTGATTTCGGTTCTCCAAGATGCCTCCGAAGAGGATTTCCTAGGTTATGATCATGATACAATTATCAAAGCCACGTGTTTGGTAAACTTACTTAACCTTGATTTATGCACAGTTGTTGCATCGTTATGTTTATATTGTCAAAACCTACTAACTTTGTGGCCACTTCAATCATGCAGGCGTTAATAACCGCTGGCTCGGATACTACATCTGTCACTTTAACATGGGCTTTATCTTTGCTACTTAATAACCCGGAAGCACTAAAAACTGCCCAAGATGAAATCGATGAAAATGTTGGAAGAGACAGAATGGTAGAGGAAACGGACATAAAGAACTTAGTTTACCTCAATGCAATTATCAAAGAAACATTGCGTTTATACCCAGCTGCACCTCTCTCTGTTCCTCATGAGTCCATGGAGGATTGCATTGTGAGTGGCTACCACATCCCAAAAGGCACACGATTGTTAGTAAATCTCTGGAAAATCCAACATGACTCAAATATATGGTCACATCATTGTGAATTTAAGCCTGAAAGGTTCTTGACAAGTCAAAAGGATATAGATCTTAAAGGAAATCATTTTGAACTTCTTCCGTTCGGCAGTGGTAGAAGATTGTGCCCTGGTGTTTCCTTTGCCTTACAAATTTTGCCTTTAACATTAGCCAACGTGATTCAACAATTTGTGATAAGCAAACCGTCAGATGAACCAATTGATATGAGTGAAAGCTTTGGACTAACCACAAGCAAAGCAACGCCACTAGAGGTCCTTCTTGCCCCTCGTTTATCCCATAATGTGTATCATGTTGGCGCGTGATGATATTATTTATACACACACCAGACATCAATTCATTCGCAAACCTCACACCATCAACATTATGAATTTTCAAAGTGTAGCTAGTAATATCCTCAACACGGTTTGCAAATACATGTGATCTTGTTGATAAAAGCTTTTGCTAGAGAAGTTATATTAGTTAAATTTCTTTTTCTTTTAACTTTTTTGTGTGTTATAGCTAGCTACATAAATGTATTAAAAAGTTATTTGTATGTTTGTTTCGGGTTCTAAAAATAAATACAAATAAATTGTATGATTTAGTTTTTGCATTTATGAGAAAAGAGAATTCATGAGTTCTCTAATAGTCTAATTTAGTTTGAGTTATTTAATGACTTTTAATGTTTTCAGCTTTGATTATTATGTAGAGAAGTTATTGTTAAGAGTTGTTACAACTCATGTTTTAGTTGTATTAGATTAGTTATGTACTTGTATGTACTTATCGTACCTACATAGTATATTTATGTAATATTGTATTGTAAAGACTCCACAATCAATATACATTATTGAAGAAACACAGATCAACTCCCCACTAATGGATCCTAGATCCGATGAATCCACAGGGTAGGATACGGTTACTGCCAATACGATATGAATACAATCTCTAAAGTCCAGTGACGTGAATCCTGCAAAACAGAACACCGTGAGCTCGTTACGGGAAGGACAAGGTGGGGGGTCTTCCTGTAACCACCCTCCGGCGTGAGAATAAGTACCGTTCTGACGAAGAGATAAAGTACTTAAGTAAATTGAGAGAGTACCGTGATGGTGAAAGAATACCTCATGATAATTGAGAGGGTATTTATAGCCGAAGAGTGTGGGGAAGTGATTGGGTCAGCTGTCCCTTTAGAAGATGCTTTCATAACCGTCTAGACACGTGTCCTCCTATGACAGGTTTGACCTATACGTTGCATGTGCATGTATAACAACCTGGACATGTGTTGCTCTATTATTGGCTAATGGGGTAATATTGGCCATGTGCACGGTTATAACGACCTTGTCACGTGTCACTAGCTAATTGGCCGATGGATCACGTATTGCCCAAGAAAGAATCTTGGCGAATCTTCTAGAAGGTAGTTAGTTATTGATAGCTATCGCGAAGCATTACCTCGTGGTCATTTACGCAGAAAGATATTCTTTCTTGCGGATGACCCTTGAGGGTGTCAGGATGCTTCCGCATGTGCTTCGAGGGTGTTTCTTCCTCAGATGATTTATGCGGATGATTCGTATGTCCCGCGGGTGCCTTATGAGGGACTTCTGATTGACCCGCGGGTATTCCTTAAGGGTATTTGGGTCTTTTTGGTATCCTACCTCTATAAGTCCCCCCAGTCCAGTGTTTCTTCCGTGTGAAGTATTTTATGCGGGTGAAATTCTGGACTTAATGTAGATTTGGGGATTTTTGACTTTGCAAGTTAGTGGGAAATATCTTTTGTTGTTGTGGATAATCATGAAAAAAGGACAAGTTGACCACTCGCAGGCGCGTGTGCAGGTGACAGGACGTTTGTGACGGCTACCGACTGTACAACTTTTCTCCTTTTTCGAATTTCCCGCTTGACGTGGCGATCTGATACTGGGCGATTTTTTCTCTCTCCACTGTTCGCATCCCATCGCATTAATTGCGGTGGGTATAAATAGAGGGAGTTAACTTCTTTTTGAGGCTTTATCACCTTTTGATTCTTAATACGAATTTGCTTTCTTTCTTCGATCTACCATTTAATCTTTCTTAAGATAAGCTTATATTCCACCAAGTGTTTTGTAATGGCGCCTGCTCAATGAAGTCGATGAGATAGAGGTCTGCTGGGGCCAAGAAGAATACCAGAAGCTTATCACGACTTATGGTATTCCATCGGAGTGGGAACCGGAGTTTCCCTCTGCTGGTTCCATAGCCAGATTTCCACCTCCAGGAAAGATGGCTTTATATGCCGATTTCTTTGACCACGGGAATTTCCGCCTTCCCGTTACAAAGTTCTTCCAACGGGTGATTAAACCGTTTGGGATTCATTTATCTCAACTTCACCCACGTGCTATCATGCGAATTCGACATTTCGAGTTCGTGTGCATGGCACATGACTTAGTACCTTGGTTGGATCGGTTCGCTGTGTTTTACAAGATGGCGAGTCGGAACGGATGGTATACTTGCCGTAGCTTGCCAGATAGAGTTATTGGCAACATGACTGAAGAAATTTCCAAGGATTGGAAGAAAAGATTCTTCTGGATCTCTTAGGATGTGGTGCCTGAGGCCATGACTCGTCGTTCTCCTAACGACGCCCTTATTGATATTACTCCAGCCGCTCATGAGAAGCGTGACTGGTTCCGCAAGCTTACCACTCCATCAACCTTTATGCGGGCACTTCCTGAGGAAGTACTTGTGTGGGCAGGCATGAGCCGTTTGTGGCCTTCTCCTTTCATGGAGCCTCTTTTTATTGGGCTAGACGGCCATAAGCTTAAATATCTTGTTCTTTTACTCTACCGTGTTTGAGTATTTGTTGCTAACGTTCGCGCTTGTTTTCAGGTTTTGGGCCAATGTTGAACGCCCTAGATGATGGCAAGGGCTGTGTAGGTAAGGCTATCCGTGACGTAAAGGATGCGCCTATCATTGAGAGGACTGCTCAATATTTCCTCTTTCCTGTCAAAGTGTGTGCTGAACCGATTGTCTCGGAGGCTATCTTTGAAACAGGTGCGTATATTCTAAATCCTCCTCCTCTTAATGCGCTGACCTCCAACGGGACGATCGTCATTCTAAGTGACGATTTTGCCCTCCTTGAGGGGGAAAGCTCAGATGATGCTTCTGAAGTTTCATCTGTCTCGCATTTGTTGGCAGAACTTTACCGGAAGAGGTCTCTCCGTGCTACGCAGGCGAGTGACGCGGGTACTAGCACTTCGGAAGCCGAGAAGGGGCCAAAAACGAAGAAACGTCGGACACATCGTCCAAGGAAACCACTATCCCCAACCTTGCGGAGCGATTAGGGACGGTGACTGGTGAGTTCTTGCTTGTCAATTTTTGTCAACCATAGTAATGAGATCTGACTATGGTGTTCTTACGCAGAGCCGTCCATTGCTAAAGGACGCACATTTGATAAGCTGTCAACACCGACACCAAATATTGAAAAGCAACCGTCGCCTCCTCTGGAGAAGGAGGCGGTCAAGCCTGTTACCCCTCCTGTTGAGGGGTCTAACGTTCAACCAATGACTACCGGGTCATTGGATTGTCTTTTTCAAGGTGGGGATGCCACTGGTTCTCAGCATGATAACCTTGACGTCACTGCAGAAGGTTTCAGGGTTGATGATCCTCCTCCACAATCTGGTCCTCAATTCAATCCTACTTCCTCACCTTTCGCACCAGGCGGGGAAGATGAATTCTTTTTTGGACCATATGTCCACGAGGTTGGGGGTTCCACGCAAGGCGGGCCTCAGCATTCTTCCTCCACTCCTGTTCGTCTTGGGACTTCCAGTTCCCAGTACTCTGAGAACGTTCAGTTGGGGGGAGACTATGATTTGTTCGTCCCGTCTTGGGACATTGTCAATGGGTCTCGGGTTTCTAATCCCAAGACCTGTATGAGTTTTGTTGAGCACTGTATGCCTCCTGCCGAAATGGCATATCAACGAACTCGCTCCCGCCAGGAACTACATACTGATCTGGCTATTTCCTTGACTAACAGCTTAGCCTGTAGTTAGGAAATCCTGCGAGAGTGGCGGACGATGGGCGGGAAGCATGGTGAGGATTTCGAGGCTTTGAAAGTTGCGGAGAAGGAAGCCGAAGAGCACCGTAAAGCAGCGAGTGCAGCTAGGTGGAAACAGACTGATGCCGAAGCTGCACTCAAGAAGGAAAAAGAACGAAATGCTGATGCTGCTAAGCGGTGGAAATAAGCATGTGAAAGGTCTAATGCCACCCTTGAAGCTTCCCGAGCTAAAACTCAGAGGAAAAAGGACGAATTGGCGAAGGCACAGGATGAAGTGTCTCAACAAAACGCCCGAATCCAAGAACTCGAGGAAGCTTTAAGGTTGCAAGGGGAACAGTCTGAAATGAAAGACAAGACGATTGTCGAGATGCAGTCTGCATACGACTCCCTTTTGCAAGCTAAGACTGAAGCTGGCGACCGTGCCTCCACCGAATTGCAAGAACTCCGTGGCAGGGCGGAACGCGCTGAGCGGGAGAGGCAATACTTCCTCAACCGTGGTCTTGATTCAGTAAGTTTCTCTTGGATACTGCTTAACTTTTGTTCACTTTCTTTCATGATGTTTAACAAACTTCGTTTATAGGTCATCCGTCATATTAAGAGAAGTACAGAGCTTACTTATGCTTTGTGAATTTGACGACCGCTTCTGAAGGGGTTGGCCGGGTGAAAGGTTTCAACAAACGGTTGGCATTCGCCCGGTCCGGACAACCTATTGAAAGCCATCCCCTCTATGGTCTTGACGCGGAGCAAGAACTTGGCATGCGGGTCCAAGAATATGACAGCCTGACCTTTCCGCTGCAACATATTCTTCCAGAGTTTGCCTTGTCTGACGATGGTGTGAAGCAGTTGCGAGTATATATTGACGATGAATCCGATGATGAAGAATCTGATGGCGATAAGTCTGATGATGATAAGTCTGATAATGACAAGGCGGAAGATGCGGCCCAGAATGTTCCGGAAGACACGACGCCTCAGAACCCATAGGATAGGTGTAGGCGTAAAAACTTGGACTTGTGATTTTTTTTCAAAATTTTTTGTAATCACTATTTTGAATGTTAATGAAAAGAAACTCTATGTGTTGATAATATCATTGCGAAATATCTTCTCTTTAAATTTTGAATTTGTCCAAGTTAAATAGATAGTACTGGTGACGTGGCAGAGATAGAAGTTTTAGGAAGTGGCTGACAAGACGTGTTGAATGCCTGTTTGACAGTCTGTACGCAATTTTTTGAATCTCCCGCCTGACGTGTCAGTTATTTTGTGGTCCATCTTTTCTCTTTCTTCTGTCAGTCAGACGGTCGCATTAATTGCGATGAGTATAAATAGGCTTTGACGCCCATAAATCTATTCTTACCACTTGCATATTTTCTCCTTCAATTTATCAGAGAACTTTTTCTTTCTTACATTTATTTCCATATACAGAATGGCTTCTCAGAAGAAAAATCCCCGTTCTATTGATGAAGTTGGATGCGAGATCAAGGAGAAAGATTTTGACGATATTAAAAACGTATACGGCTTTCCTCCGGAATGGGAAGCCGAACGCCCGTCAAAAGGGGCCATCGCAACGGTGCCCCCGCTGAAGAAGATGGCCGTTTATTTGGATCATTTCACCACCAGGAACTTCCGATTGCCTGTGACCAAGTTCGTGCAACTGGTCTTGATAGCGTATGGGATTCATTTATCCCAGATTCATCCTTTTGGGATGCTAAGAATTCGACACTTCGAGTTCTGCTGCCAAGCACACAACTATGATCCGTCCGTCAGCATGTTTGTCGTACTATACAAGATGACTTGTCGTGAAGGCTGGTACAGCTTTGCCTCCACCGGCAAGGCATCTATTGGTTTTGAGTGGCTCCGCAGTATCCATGGCTGGAAAACCAAATTTTTCTGGATCCGAGAAGATGTTATCCCGTTTACCATGGTTCATCAAAAGCGAAAGATAAACTACTGGAAGTTCGTGCTTCCGAACAAGAGGGTCGTACCTGGTTTCTTACTTTAACCAAGACTCCGACACCCATGCGCCCGATTCACGAGGGGGGCATGGTGCACGCCAAGATGAGTCGTTTATGGCCGTTTCCCAATTTGGAACCTTATTATGAAAATTCTGATGGAAGTAAGTTCTTACTTGTAACTTTCCGGGTTCTTAGTTTATTTTCTTTAACGTTCTTTGGCTGCAGGTGAAGGTACGATCCTTTCCACTCTTGTGGACAAGATGGGGGGCATGATGGTTCGACGTCCCATTACTCAGCATGACGTACCATTCTTGGAACGTACGCGTAGTAACTTCGTTTTTTCCACTATTGTTACTCCGGAGCCTCTTGTCTCCGAGGCATTGTTCGCACAAGGTGAGGAGTTTGTCACAAAGTGTGAAGGTATTCTTCAACCTCGACCTATAACCGCCGCTACTTCGAGCGGGGTGGTAGTACTTCTTTCATCTAGTGAGGAATCATCACTTTGTGATGGAGGATTATTAGTTGGTGCTACTAACCCTTCACCTTCGACTGTAGCTTCGACCCACAAGCAAGATTCGAAGACCACCGCCGATCCCTCAACAGGTGAGGAAGGTGGTCCTCAATCCGTTGAGGGTGAACCTCAAGTTACAGAAGCAGGTACTTCAAAGGCGGTTGGAAAACGGAAGGCACAGGCTTCCGATGCCGCGCCCAAGAAGAAGAAAAAGAAGAAGAATAAGGTTGAAGTCCCGGACCTGGGAGCTCGTCTTCGGGAGCTTTCTGCCCAAGACGTTTCTAAGGGTAAGCCTTGAGCCCTTATGATTATAATCGAACTCGTTATTTCCTGGGAACTTAGCAAGTTTTTCTTTTTGGATTTTTCAGGCTTGAAGGATTCCAGTCGTCCGACTCCTCCAACTTCGCCGCTAAACATTGTTCAGGATCCGATTGACTTATCAGACAATTCCCCTATCAAAGAGAAAGAGACTGGTGAATCCGATCGACTTCCCACATCCCCACCTCATCCCGAGCATTTCTTCTGGGATCAAGGTGGGGTTAGTGTTTTTCCTTATGGGGGGGCAGGCTTCCTCATCTCAAGTGGAGGAAGATACTGCTCCACATAGACCTCGCTGGTCATTACGCCGGGACTCAGTGTTGAATGATGCAGACGTTTGCCAAGAATATCTCGATGAAAGTCTTCCTCCTACAAAGAAGGAGCGGCAACGCTGTCGCATCCGCCAGGAACTCCTAGAGTCAAACTCTTATCATATGGCTAATACTGTTTCTACCAATCAGGAGATACGTCGTGATTGGTTGGCCATGAATGACGAGCTAGAGGAAACCGAGCGAAACTTGCTCGGTGCCAAGAAAGAGGCCCTCAAGGCGTTAACTGACGCCCAAGATAGTCATCGGGCTATGGAGGTGGCGAAAGCTGAACAACTTGCTGCTGAGGAAGCTAAGGCTGTTCTCCAAAAACAACTGGATGACCAAGCTGAGCTAATCAAGACCCTTCAAGCTGACTCAACGGCCAAGGATTAACGCTTGTCCGACCTGAATGCCAAGAATCGAGACCAAGCTCTAGAATGTGCTGGTCATAAGATGGACCTTATCCGGGCTCAGGCGGATAAAAAATGGCTTCTGTCAACAGCGATTCCCAAGGTACCGAATTTTATATTAACACAATGTGTTTGTTTGTACTCACACATGATTATTTTACTTAACAGGTTATCACTGACGTTCGAAATAGTGACGATCTTGGAAATTGTGTTGCGGTGCTCCTCCGTGCTTCATAACAAACAGGCCGACAAATGGGCTTTGAGGAAGGATATAAGTTTTGTTCCGAGGGCAAAGTTTCGGAGGAGTACGTTTTGGCCGGCAAGGACACTGCTGCTATCCTTCTTGAGAAAACTAAGGAGTTTGATACCTTGAAGTTTTCTCTTTTTGACCATATACCAGAGCTCACAGATAAGGAAGATGCCCTAGAGCAATTAAAGGAGCTGCTAGATCTTGAGGAGGAGGAAGAAGATGAAGATGCCGAAGATACTACGGAAGACGAAAATGTAGCCCCGTATATGTATATGTACTTTTCTTTGTAAATCTTTCTTCCTGTTTTGTAATCTCTTTTGATCAACAATAAGAAGTCTTTGCGTTTCTTCCGGTGTACTTTGTCTTAAGTACTATAATATAAGTGCCTATCCGGAACTTCGGTTTTGTCAATAAAAGATTACAAGTTAATGAAATAACATGGGATTAACTGGACATTCTCATACATTTAGGCATAAGCCTTCACAATAAAAGAAATTACATAACTTGCTAGTCTATGTGGGCACGCAGGCCGAAAAATAAAGAAGCAAATAAAACTGCTATATATAGCATTTCTTTAACTGTGTTGCGTTCCATGTTCGAGGGATTTCCGTCCCATCCAACTTCTCCAACTTATAGGCACCTTTGGATAGTACTAGTTTGATTTTATAAGGTCCTTCCCAAGTTGGGGCTAACTTTCCGGGAGGCTCCTGGCCGGAGGCCTCGTTATTGCGAAAGACAAAGTCTCCCGCATCGAACTTGCAATTTTGGACTCGCGAGTTGTAATATTTCTCTAGCTGCCGCTTATAATTGTGCTCGCGAATCAATGCTAGTTCTCTTCTTTCTTCCAATAGATCTAGATTCATCCTGAGTTCGTGATCGTTGTCATCAATTAACAGAACCCTCGCGGATGGAATCCCGATCTCTGCGGGGATCATGGCTTCAGTGTCGTAGGTTAGGCTAAAGGGTGTCTCCAAATTACTGGAGTTCTTTTGGGTTCGGAAGGCCCAGAGTACATGAGGCAATTCGTCCACCCAACCCGTACGTTTCGTCCCTAGCCTTGCCTTGATCCCTTCCTTGATTGTTCGGTTAATCCTTTCGACCTGACCGTTTGCTTGCGAATGAGCTACAGATGTGAAGGTTTGAATGACTTGAAGTTCTTTCAACCATTCTTGTAGTCCGCTATCAGCAAATTGGGTCACATTGTCACTTACCAATTTTTGTGGGAGACCGAACCGGCAAATGATGAATTCCCAAAGGAATTTTTTCACGCTTGAAGCCGTGATTGATGCAACCGGTTTGGCTTCTACCCACTTGGTGAAATAATCAATGGCCACTATCAAGAACTTGACTCATCCTGGGGCTTCTGGGAAAGGTTCCATGATATCAATAGCCCATTTTTGGAACGGCGAGGCAGATGTTATAGGAATCAATTCGTTTTTTGGACGCAAGGTGTTGGGGGCATGGCGCTGGCATGAATCACACTTTCTGATTTCTTGCACAGCGTCTAAGTGCATGTCGGGCCAATAATACCCTGCGTTCATAATCTTTGCAACTGTCATTCTTGGTCACGCGTGTAGTCCGCAAATGCCTTCGTGAATTTCTCTGATCAAGTAATTTGCATCTTCTGCGTCTACACAACGTAATAATGGACCAAGGAATGATCTCCGGTATAATATGCCGTCAGTCAACTGGTAATTCAGAGCTTTGTGCTTAATCTTCCGAGCCTCAGCCTTTCCTGCTGGAAATGCTCCGGAATATAAGTAAGCTATAATGGGTGACATCCAAGACTCAACACCAGTTTGGATTACCAGTACTTGATTCTGTGGAACGGATGGATGGTCTAGAACTTATACATGAATATCTTTGGCGAAATGCTCAAAATTCGTTGAAGCTAGCTTGCTGAGAGCGTCCGCCGATTTTTTCTCGCTCCTCTTAATGTGAACAATATTGAAGGAGGAAAATTGGCGAATCAAGACTCTTGCTTGTGACAAATAAGAAGCCATGACATCGTTTTTGGTTTCGTATGTTCCGTTTATTTTCCCCGCAATTAGCATAGAATCCACCCGAGCCTCCAAATGTTTCACCCCCAGCTTTTTCGCTATCCGCAGTCCTACCAGGAAGGCTTCGTATTCCGCCTCATTGTTGGTACTTTTGAAGTCCAACTTGATTGCGTACGTAAATTCATGCCTCTTAGGGTTGACTAGCCTTAAACCTGCACCTGACCCTTCACTACTGGAAGCTCCATTCGTGAACAATGACCAAACATGCCCTTGTTCCGGAGGTGCTTGGGGTTGTTGTTCAATTAAGCATTCTTGCTCTTTGCACTGTGGAACTACCGTGACGAAGTCCGCGAGTACCTGCCCTTTGATCGCTGGTCTAGGCTTATATTCGATCGAGTGTTCACCCAATTCAATAGCCCACTTTGCCAGTCGTCCGGACAACTCGGGTTTACTCAACACGTTCTTGAGTTTGAACCCGGTTAACACATTAATAGGGTGGCCCTGGAAATATCTGCGGAGCCGTCTGGCGGCATAAACCAATGCCAAAACCAACTTTTCCAACATCGAATACCTTGTTTCTGGGTTCGATAGCGTTCTACTGACGTAATAGATTGGAGTTTGAACATTTTTTCTATCGGTCAGCAGAACGGCTCCTACGGAAATGTCCGAGGCAGATAAATACAGTGTCAAAGGTTCACCCGCGTATGGTGCTGTTAGAGTAGGAAGCTCCATTAAGCATTTCTTAACTTCTAAGAATGTTTTTTCAGCCTTCGCAATCCACTTGAAATGTGCCTTTTTGAGGCAATTTATAAGTGTTGACACAAATGGATGAGACTTAACCGCGTGGTTCGCTAAGAATCGGTTTAACGCTACAAGTCTTCCGTTAAGTGTTTGAACCTCTTTGAGGGAAGAGGGTGAAGGCATGCGGGCTATAGCCTGAACCTTATCAGGGTTGGCTTTAAAGTCCGCGCCTGTTACTATGACTCCAAGGAATTTACCCTCTTCCCTGCCAAATGAACATTTAGCCGGATTCAGCTTCATATTGATGCTTCTTATCAGGGTCGAAATTCGAGCAAAAACATATGTTGCTCATTCACGTGTTTCGAGGTTGAGATCACGTGGAGGTTGTGCTTGATTCTCCGTCGGCCCTTTAGGTAACTGACTCATATCGTAAAGAGAACGGAAAATTTTTCAGCTGTTCTAACAAAAGCACGGATGGCGCCAATGAAGAAACACGGATCAACTCCCCACTAATGGGTCCTAGATCCGATGAATCCACAGGGTAGGATACGGTTACTGCCAATACGATATGAATACAATCTCTAAAGTCCAGTGACGTGAATTCTGCAAAACAGAACACCGTGAGCTCGTTACGGGAAGGACAAGGTGGGGGTCTTCCCGTAACCACCCTCCGGCGTGAGAATAAGTACCGTTCTGACGAAGAGATAAAGTACTTAAGTAAATTGAGAGAGTACCGTGATGGTGAATGAATACCTCATGATGATTGAAAGTGTATTTATAGCCGAAGAGTGTGGGGAAGTGATTGAGCCAGCTGTCCCTTTAGAAGATGCTTTCATAACCGTCTGGACACGTGTCCTCCTATGACAGGTTTGACCTATACGTTGCATGTGCATGTGTAAAAACCTGGACACGTGTCGCTCTATTATTGGCTAATGGGGTAATATTGGTCATGTGCACGGTTATAACGACCTTGTCACGTGTCACTAGCTAATTGGCCGATGGATCACGTATTGCCCAAGAAAGCATCTTGGCGAATCTTCTAGAAGGTAGTTGGTTATTGACAGTTGTCCCGAAGCATTACCTCGTGAGGCATAACAAGGTCTATTAATGGACTTGCCACATTGTAATACCTGTAAACTTTAAAAATCATAAAGATAATGTTACGGACCACACTGGCCCATCAGTAGACGCACATGCCCAAGACAAGTTGGACGAGTACAACATGCCCAAGAGAAACATAAAGAAGCCTAGCTAATTATTGGATTGAGCTGCAAGTTTCACGATCACATGTTTTCCTATTTTCTCTCTTTGTTTTACTAAGTCTTAGGAGTGTTAGTTAGTGGTGCATGTTTCATTTTGAATAAGGAGCGTGGGTGTACACCCTTCTGTTTCATTGCATGTATATATTCAGTTTTTGTTTAATGAAAAATATCATAAAATTGTCTCAATTGTTTGTTTCCTTCTCTGCAATTCTTTGGAGTGTAGCCTACTATAACAAGGTCTATCATCTTGGTGCTTTCATTCACGTCTCACCTTCCGCCATGCCTCCTACTATTGCCGACCAACTAGCCCAACCCATTGCTATTGCCACTGAAGCTTCAAAATCCCACCAACAAACCAATGCTTTGTCACAGCTACTAATAACCTACCTGTAAAGATCGATTCCCAAACCACCCACTTCACTGGATTGTCGGACTCCCTAAATACCGACGACAATTTCCAGGCCCGACCCCGTTTCGAACGCACCAACAACGAGCATTTCGATAGACCTGATCCACTTCCACCCCAACGCCAACCCAGCCATCCCAAAATTTCCCTTCCCATGTTTGACGGATCCAACCCCCTCGGTTGGATTTTTCAGGCCGACAATTACTTTGCCTATTTTAATGTTCCTCCAGCCGAATGCGTATCCCTGTCCGCTTTCCATTGCACCTGTGACGCTCTTTATTGGTATCAACACCAGAGAGAGAATGACCTATTGGGCACTTGGACGAATTTCAAACGTCAAATTGTAACTCGTTTTGGTCCTTCTTCTTATGAGAATCATGAGGCGGCCCTTTACAAACTTCAACAAACATCCACCGTACCCGATTACCTACTTGCTTTTGAAAGACTTAGTAATCGCATTACTGGCCTCACCCCACAAAACCGACTCAATTGTTTTTTGTCGGGCCTCAAACCGGATATTAGGTCTGAAGTGGCGGTTCACAAACCAACCACTTTGCGTGACGCAACGAGCCTGGCCCGTTTAATGGAGGAAAAACTGGCACATGTACAAAAACCTAAACCCTTTCCCTTTTACAAAATCATCTTCTTCGACGTCTGCTCTCACATCCCAGCCAACCACCACTTCCACAACTTCCCCTGCATCACCCTCCACACCTGTCACCATTTCATCCGCCACTACGAACCCCTTACTACCCACACCCAATAAACCACCTCCCTTTCATAAACTCACTCCGGAGCAAATTCAACAGCGCCGTAAAGAAGGGTTGTGTTTTCGTTGTCCAGCTCGCTACTTTCCGGGTCACACTTGCTCTCCTCCACGGTTCCTTCTAGTCGTCGATCACGGCGATGCCGACTTGTCTAAACAAGATCCTCCTCTTGATCAGCCTGGTTCATCCACCCCCACATTCATGTCACTGTCTCCAGCGGCCTTTTTTGGTTTGTCTTCACCACGGACCTTACGTCTCACCGGTTTTATTTTGGGGGAACCTGTCACCGTCCTCATTGATTGCGGGAGCACCCACAACATTATGCAACCTCGTATTGCAGCCTGCCTCGATATTTCCACACAACCCTTGAATCCGTTTCCGGTCATGGTTGGCAATGGCCAACTCATTCATTCTGAAGGTCACTGTTCGTCCGTTCCGGTTAAGCTCTATAACATTCAATTTGATATCCCATTCTTTTTATTCCAAATTCAAGGTGCTGATATTGTTTTAGGTGTCACATGGCTTGGGAGTTTAGGAAAAATCACTGCTGATTTCTCTATCCCTGAGCTCTCATTTACCTTCACCGGTACCACCACCACCCTACGCGGTGAACCGTTGTCTCACCCCACCACCCCATGCTCCTTGTCCTCTATGATTCGACATGATTCGGTTGCATCCATTCATGCCTTCTTCCCCATCCATCACTCAATCCACACAACCCACCTATGACCCGAAACTGGCTAACTTGCTTGAGTCGTTCCCCACTCTTTATGACACACCTCAACACCTTCCCCCGTCTCGCCCCCATGATCACCATATTCCCTTACTTCCTGACTCCAAACCGATTAATGTCCGACCCTATCGATACCCACATTTTCAGAAACAAATAATGACCCAGTTAATCTCCGACATGCTCCGTGATGGTGTCATTCGTCCCAGTAACAGTCCCTTTTCGTCTCCAATTTTACTTGTTAAAAAAAAGACGGTACATGGCGATTTTGTGTGGATTATCGGGCCCTTAATGCGGTTACAATACGTGACCGTTTTCTGATTCCCACAATTGACGAGTTATTGGACGAGTTACATGGTGCCACAATCTTTTCTAAAATTGATCTCCGTTCGGGCTATCACCAAATCAGAGTCGTTGAACCGGACATCCCAAAGACAGCCTTTCGAACTTCTAACGGACATTACGAATTTCTTGTTATGCCCTTCGGTCTCTCCAACGCACCATCCACCTTTCAATCTGCCATGAATGACTTGTTTCGGCCCGTTTTGCATCACTTCGTCTTAGTTTTCATCGACGATATTTTGATTTACAGTGCCAATCGAGAAGATCATTATGCTCATTTGCGGTACGTATTCGAAGCACTGACCACCAATCAGTTTTATGCCAAATCATCAAAATGCACCTTTGCAATTTCGGATATTTCATTTTTAGGCCACAAAATTTCTAGTTTGGATGTTTCCCCAGAACAAGACAAAATAGATTCAATACAACAGTGGCCTACACCACACTCTTTTACCACCTTACGAGCTTTCCTTGGTCTTACGGGATATTACCGTCGCTTCGTTCCCAACTAGGCCCATATTGCAGCCGCCCTAACCGACATTTTGAAGCAAAAAAACTTCTCATGGTCGGACGCGGCCCACTCTGCCTTCACTAATTTGAAAAACCACATGTAGAAGCTTGTTACCCTAGCCTTACCCAACTTTTCACAACCTTTTGATTTAACCACGGACGCATCAGGCTTAGCAATTGGTGTTGTTCTTTCCCAGAATAACTGCCCAATTGCTTTCTTCTCAAAGAAATTGTGTCCTACCATGCAGGGTCAGTCAACCTACACCAAAGAGTTATACGCCATTACCGATCGGTACGCAAGTGGCGTCAATATCTATTGGATAGAAAATTTCGAATTTTTACCGATCATCATAGCCTTAAACATTTACTCACCCAAACGATCCAAACACCCGAGCAACAAAAGTGGGTTACAAATCTCATCGGTTATGATTTTGAAATTCAGTTTAAACCCGGAAAAGAAAACATCATGGCTGATGCGTTGAGTCGAGTTGATCTGCCAACCATGTTGGCCTTGTCGCACCCAACAACCCTCTGGTTAGATGAGATCCGATCCTATTTTGCTAACCACACCAACGGTAAGCATTTGACTCATCAAGTCACCGCTGAACCGGAGGCTTTTCCCAACCATTTAATCCGTGACGGTCTCTTGTTCTTGAACGGTCGCATCACGGTCCCTCCCATTCCAACCCTTCGTCAAAACCTATTAGCTGAATTTCATTCCTACACTCTTGGTGGCCACTCCGGTATCCATGCGATATTCAAACGGCTCTCCACTTTCATTACGTGGTTGGGCATTAAAAGAGATGTGACTCGCTTTGTAAAAGAATGCCAGGTCTGTCAAGCTATTAAGGTTCCGACCCACAAGCCTTATGTCCTTTTACAACCCTTACCCACACCAATTGATACTTGGCAAGATATCTCTATGGATTTTGTCACCAAATTGCCAATTTCAAAAGGTAAGTCTAACATTTGGGTTATCTTGACCGCCTTTCCAAGTTCGCTCATTTCATTATGTTACTCGCTCACTACACCGCTATCATTCTTGCCACCACTTTCATGCGTGATATCTATCGTTTGCACGGTCTTCCTAAAAATATTGTGTCGGATCGCGACCCGACATTCTTAAGTCACTTCTGGAAGGCCCTCTTCACTCAAATGGTCACCGAACTCCTCCATTCAAGCGCATACCACCCCCAAACCGATGGCCAAACTGAGGTCGTGAATAGGTGTTTGGAAAACTACCTTCGTGCCTTTGTCTTTGAGAAACCGGCCACCTGGGAACGTTTTTTTATTTTTGGTAGAATTTCCTATAATACCTCCTACCATACCTCCATTAACATGTCCCCATTCAAAGCTCTTTATGGTCGGGACGTCAACACCATTCATGACTACACTCTGGGATCCAACTCTAATGCTTCAATTGATTTATCACTTAACAATCATCAGGTTCTTTTGGCAGCTTTAAAGTTTTCACTAGAACAAGCTCGGGCTCGTATGACTAAGCAGGCTAACAAAAAACAGTTGGAGAAGGAGTTCAACATAGGCGACTTTTTTTACTTGAAGCTTCAACAATATCGCCAACATTCGGTTCAGCAACGCAGAAATCAGAAGATATCCAAGCGTTTCTTTAGTCCTTACAAGATTTTAGATCGCATTGGCAAGGTTGCGTATCGATTGGAGTTACCGGCTACTTCGAAAATCCACCCAATTTTTCATGTTTCATTACTGAAAGAATATATCGGACGTGCTAAGCCTACTTCAGATTCTCTTGACAACTTTGAACCTACCGACATCAGTCTCCTACCGGAAGCAGTTCTCGACTCGCGCAAGGATAGTGAAAACTGTAACAACTCGGATTTTTATATCATTATTTTAATAATCGTTACCCGACCTGCTTATACGTTCGGGAATTTTATCAATAAAATTATCACGCTTATCGAGTAAACTAATTATTATAATTTTTATTTACTTAGTTAAAATATATCTCTCTTTCACATTATGGCAATTTTAACCCAAACTAAAACTATTACCCCATTATGTTCCCACTTTCATTCTTCAGGGACTAAAGTGTAAATATATATTATTATTATTATTGATTTGATCCACCTGACCCGTTTACCAACAACCCGCAACCCGTATTGAGTAACCGAGACCCGTTTAACAATCTTTGAGCACAATTCTGGTCATATATTTGGAAATTAAAATCATGGACTTGCTAAACTTGCCTAACGCGGCCTATATACGCCCTTAATTACGTTAAATCGATCACACATATACGTATTTCCTATTTTACTTGGCCGCCTATACCCGTTTCTGATTTTACATTATAAAGAGCATTATTTTTCAATTAAACCAGCATGCATAATCACACCATCATCGCAGTTCAAAACCCCATACTTAATTGTTTTTTTCATGGTCTGCCAATATGCTTATTTGATCAAGCTTGGGCCGTCACACTTGGGTCGCCGTTCACCATACATCCCTCATCGTATCGGGTAATTAAACATATCATTGTGTTCGTTTTGATCTGCTAATCAAAAACCCTAACAGTAATTAATCAAAACTTTAACGGATTTCGCGATTTGAATTGGTTAGGATTCATGGTATAAATCGGTTGTCTAGTATGCATGTTATATTAAATGTGTTAGTGTTCAAACCAACTAACCCTTTAGCCCAAGTGGCTAGAGTATGCATGGTTAAGGTGTTGTGACTGGGGGTGCGGGTTCGAGTCACCCCCAGTTCATTTTGCATCTTGTTTTTTTGGAAAAAATTATTTTTTGGTTGTTATATTAATTTTCTTAATCAATTAAATCATATTATTAATAACTTAAACACAATAATTAATCAATATTATTACAAAACCGTCATGTTAACTTGTCGCTTTTCCAAACATTGGTTCAACCATATACGTGTGTATATATATATGTATATATATACACACGTATATGGTTGAACCAATGTTTGGAAATATATATATATATATATATATATATATATATATATATATATGATTATTAAAAATTGTTGAGAGTATAAATTAAAACTATATACTTCGTAAATGTAATAAAAAAAATACAGTTCAAGTATTTTATAAACCAAAGGTATTTGTTTTTATATAAATATTTAAGTATACAATTTATTACAACTTATAAATAAAAGTTTTTATAAATGATTCTGTTTTATAAAAATTATTATTTACAATATTAATTGATAAGTAATCATTAGTTATAAACTTTGAATAATCATTATTTTACGAATTCGCGTTCAATCTTGGATCTCTTTATATAATTTATCGATATCTATTTATTTAAGTAATATCATTATAAGTATATTTTAATAATAATAATAATTCATTGTTATATTTATATATGTACATGTCTATAATTGCATTATATTTAATTAGATATTATTTAAATAATCATATAATTATTTTAAATCATATTTATTTAAAATTAATAACAATGATTTCATAATAATAATAACGTAGGGTTTAATCGATCAATCAATAATCATTGTAATCACAACATAACTCAAATCTCATCCAAATCTTAATTCATTAAATCAAGTCTATCTTTTATGATTAATATATATTGTATCATATTTAAATAGGACTCCTTGTCAGTGAATCCTGAAGGGTTTATCTTACTCACATTATCATTCTAATTTTGTTCCTCTTATCAGGTGAGTAATCACTCCCCTTTTTACTTATTTTTAACCTTTTTGGGGACATATGCGTATCGTATCATATTTATCTATTATCTAGTATTTAAAATCGCAACTGTTTAATCCTTGTGTGTATATAAGTTTATGCCTAACTTGCTATTTGCTTACTTGCTTTATTTGAACCGCATTTGGAGAGGTCCAACATATTCTCAGTCTAGTATGATCATACGACCGTCGTAGTGTCCGGCGTCCGACGCGTTGACAATGGTTTCACCGACACCTCATTTTTGGTAACCAATGCCCATTCGCATGGCAACGATTTAGCCATTTATTTATGTTTGATTGTTGGTGTATGTGCTATGGTTTAACTATTTATCTCACAGGAACAGTGTAACACCCCAACCCGGAACAGGCTAACGTGTTACTATTACAGATATCATAAACCAAACAAACTCCATTTTAAAGAAAGAAATAGAATCCAAACCAATGAGTTAAAATCAAACCGAAAGAAATCCTAAGTCTTATTTATTAAATGCTGAAATAAACGAAAATAAATAAAATCTTTATTCTTGAACTTCATTTTACTCTCCTCACTGATTTCCCTGATTTCCCGAGTTACCTGTCAACAAATAAAACAAACACAAACAAGAAAATACGGCTGAGCCAAAAATTGCCCAGTAACGGAAAGAGCATAGTATAGGTAAGGACATACGTAAAAAAATAAATATACGGACTTCAATTCAAACTCGAAAGCAACCTTTTTACCGAAAACTTATACTTAATTAAATTCAGATGTATGATCCGACACTTGGCCAGAACATAATCAAACGGGCACGGAAACGTATCAAAACTATAACAGAAACACCCAGAGCCAGAAACATATAACATATAACTTGTAACATATAACGTGTGACGTGTAACATATAACTGAACTAGGATCGATCCATACGCCCCTAAACGGCCAAAGTACTACCAAAGTACTAGTTAGAGACGCCGTGAACTTTTAAAACACACTGTCACGAAAAGTGTGTGCTCGGGTAACAGAGTACAAAAGATAAAACCATATAACTAAACATATTCAAACCGGAACATGCAATAAAGAATTAGTAACCAAAACGAATAGTTAAACAAAACTATATAAAAGTTGACAACATATAAAATGTCCAAAGACCAAACGGATCATATCGATAGACACAACTTGATGGTACTAAAATATGAAATATTGAAAATCCGGACTACAAAGTAACGGATTAGAATTTATACTATAAGTAAACGAAAACGAAGTAACGAAATACAATTAATACTAAGAGTGAACGAAACCGAAAACCGTACTATGAAGTAACAAGAAACAGAATCCGTACCTTAGTAGTCGATAAGCAAGCAAGTAAATATCGAGCCCTTAAGCCGTACTAACACCTACATTTATTAGTTTTTAATTTCAATAAGATGTTAAGTTGTCCAGTTTTCTAGTTGATCGATGTTCCCGGCGGCGACAGAAACTTTTATATCTGAACACCTCTTTTCGTTGTCGTCCAGAATTCTCAAACCCCGCTTATTTGTTTTAGACAAAATGAATAGTTAACCTATGTTCCTTTTTATAAAACTGATTCTCGTTTGTTAAATAGTTGGAAAGAAATTAAAGTAGTAAGATAACCCTCATATAATTCATCAAATAATAGTTACATGATTTTCAAACTGTATGCATGAACATCTGAACCACTACGTGTGAAAAAGTATATTATTATTATTATTATTATTATTATTATTATTATTATTATTTACACACAAATAGCTACGTACAAAAATATATCAGATCTATTTATTATTTAGCTTATCATCTTAGTATACAAATTTTAGATTCTACAGCCAAATCAAAGAAAAGAGCAGATTCTTTATAATACTTTCTTCATGAACTAAGTTTCATATTTGGCTTTAATTGCCGGAAACGAATCGATCTGAATTTAGGAACCATAATTTCAACCAAAAAGAAAACGAGCAGACGATTACCTGATGACTGAATTACTTAATAGAGACGCCACTGAATGAACACCGGAACTAATCTCTAACTGGCGAACTCACGATGTCAGTGGCGTATGAGTGCAACGGCAGCCACTAGGGTCCGATTTACGACAGCGGTTTGAGTAATAAAAGAAATACGTAGCAATAGGTGGTGGTATCGTGAACGGAGGTAGAGGGAACGATTATAAGTTGGTCCGTGACTGAGTCCGAATTAAAGGTGACAGAAAGAAGCGACAAATTGGAGTTTTACGGGGACGGGGTGATATATATAAACGAATCGAAGTTAACTCAAAATTTGAATTTATTTGGTGATAACTAATGAGAATTCAGATATTGATTGAGAAGTTAAAATCCTTGTCATTCTTATAAATCCGATTATTTTAATCTTATTTCCAGTTTTAATTTTTTTTTCTATTTAATTAAATTATCATATCAGTTTATTTTTTTATTATTATTATTATTTTCAAATTTGTGGATATTATTACTGTTGTGTCTGAAACTGGTGTTTTAATCACTCAACATGTGTTGTTGACAAAAAAATATATTTTATACGCATTTGCAGGTTATCAGCTTGGTTGTTTAGCAAGATGGAGATCACGTAGAGATGCCTTTAAGGATACAAATAATTAATAATTGTTGTAGTTTCTTTATATTTGATGTACTTAACTGTAATTGTTTCATTTAAATAAATTAAATAAATATTGTCATTTATTAATCTTGCTTGATAGTAACCTGGATCTGATACCACCTGTAACATCCGGCCCCTCGCATCACCAATATTGTCTGCTCTCTTCAATCACCAACGCGTTTTGGGCTTAGTTGGTTGTGGAGCACATGAAAACTCCACGGTTAAGCGTGCTTAGATGAAAGTAGTACTAGGATGGGTGACCTCCTGGGAAGTCTCCATCTGGGCAACCAAAAACAATTCCGTGAGCTCTTCGTGGGCAGAGCGGACAATATTGGTGTGCGAGGGGTCGGATGTTACAGGTGGTATCAGATCCACTCTTGTGCCATTCAGGATGATGGGACACACCTCATCGAGGACGATGAGTCCAAAGGGGGTTCTTTGTAACACCCTTGGCACACATAACATCGTCCCACTCTTAGGCAAATCCCACATCGACCGTGGACAAGAGACATCCTTGGTTCATAAGTAAATGTCCTGTCTCTTCAATCACCAACGCGTTTTGGGCTTAGTTGGTTGTGGAGCACATTAAAACTCCATGGTTAAGCGTGCTTAGGTGGAAGTAGTACTAGGATGGGTGACCTCCTGGGAAGTCTTCATCTGGGCAACCAAAAACAAATCCGTGAGCTCTTCATGGGCAGAGCGGACAATATTGGTGGTGCGAGGGGTTGGATGTTACAAAAACACGACAAAACTTCTAGTTAAATGGGAGAAATTGCCTCTTAAAGAGTCAACCTGGGAAGATGAAGCTCAACTGAAACAACTTTATCCATTCTTCATCGACATTGAGGACAATAGAAATTCTCCAGGGGGAGGTGATGTTACGGACCACACCGGCCCATCAGTAGACGCACATGCCCAAGACAAGTTGGACGAGTACAACAGGCCCAAGAGAAACTTAAAGAAGCCTAGCAAATTATTGGATTGAGCTGAAAGTTTCACGATCACATGTTTTCCTATTTTCTCTCTTTGTTTAACTAAGTCTTAGGAGTAATAGTTAGTTGTGCATGTTTCATTTAAAATAAGGAACGTGGGTGTTCACCCTTCTGTTTCATTGCATGTATATATTCAGTTTTTGTTTAATGAAAAATATCATAAAATTGTCCCAATTGTTTGTTTCCTTCTCTGCAATTCTTTGGAGTGTAGCCTACTAAAACAAGGCATATCAGATAACCATACCGGTATGAAAGATTTTAGGTGCGTTAATATATCGTAAAACCGATTGAATGCTCAAAATTGTTACCGTTATTTTTGTTAAAGTGGTTACACTTGGTGGATGGCCTAGCAAGATAAAGATATAATGTTAAGACTTTTTGATTACTTGTTGTGTATGGATTTGAAAGTCTCTGTCAAAGTGTCACGTCACTCCCACCGTACCACGTAGGTAGAGTGGGGTTTAAAGCCCAATTCCGTTAAAGTCATGTTTACATTTAACTTAAATTGTATTTTGTAAAGCCCAATTCTCTTACCCTTGAAAACATGAGCTCACCTCACCACTATCCCCTTTCATGTCCGGCAAAACATTGCAGCCCGTCCCTTTACCGCTCCCACTTTAAAGTAGGGGCGGCAGATCCTGACACGACTCGAACCCGACACGAAAATATTGTCACACCCTTACTTAGGGCCTAGGCGTGTGACCACAAGTTGGTACATGTTTTGTAAAAACATCAGAGTCACGGGTTTCATTTTAGCAGAAGTCTTTAGTTAAATATTATTATATTGAAAACTTATTAAAAACTCGGATTTAAATACCCGTTTTGATAGTTCAAATACATTTCTTTATAAAACATAACTCTTTATAATATTTTGAAATAAAATATCTGAGCCATCAGATAGCATCTAATGACTACAACTCCAATCTTCTATTCCTTCTTGTTTGTCTGTTCTAACCTTTCTTGTTTTCCTGTTAAATGGTTAGAAAATACGTCAGCACACAGTTGGTGAATGACGCTGACTCTAAATATATCTTTTCAATATCTTTGTGAAACCAACAATAATACCTTTGTGACTACTCATTAGGCACCCAACTACATTGGGATCAAATTACCCTAAGTACCATGTACAATTAATTATATACACAATATCATTTCTCTAAACAGTCCAGTAGACCTTCAGAGGCATGTTGATGATATGCATGGCCTCGGGGAAATGCCGAGTCACCATGTATGTTTGGAACCAGACACATGTATACTCTTAATCAGAGTGTTCGTTTCTTATTATTGTACACAAAGTTTTAAGGATTCGTAAATCCCATGCAAACAATCTTGACTCAATATAAAAGGTTTAGAGCATATTCACCTTTTCTGTTTATAATCAGTTTCTGATACTGATTCCTGTTTTCTGTTCTCTTCTTCTTGTTTTGTTACCTCGGACCTATAGTAAGAGAATAACATTTGTATAAATAACTAGATCATCGATCTAGCTTCAGACCTTTAGTCCGTTTTGTATAGCTTTAACCTTGATAAAATAATTTGTTTATATAAAACATTTGGACCTTTAGTCCCCTTCTTTATTTACCATTTATATGCTATGTTTCTTCTTTAGGAAGAAACGTCTATACTGAGTTTCTTCTTTAAGAAGAAACATTAATTTCATAATTATAACCTCTTGTATTATATTTCTTAGTCATAAAGAAATACTATTTTGACTATAACTTTTGCTTAAGAAAAGTTATATACTACTTAATTGTAATCAAAGTTCGACTATAACTTCGACTATGGTCTTAAGCCATTTATAATAATAAAATAATAACTTAGACAGAACCCCTTACCTCGTATGGGTATTCGGAGTTAGATATTCCTAAGTTTATACGGGCAGCACTTCTACTCTATACGCACGTTTATCGAGGCGTTCTTGATCCACCTTTCTTGGCACGCAAATCGAGGTGATGTTCACTTGTCGCCGGGTCGTGCACGTACTACGAGACGAAATGTCGGATTACTTCTTGTGTAGCACTCACTTCGAGGAAAACATCGGGTATTTTACACGGATTACGAGGTGATATTTGTCGGGTCAGTGGCACGCAGAAGGATGTTCGTCACGCAAACCGAGGTAGAGAGTGAAATTTTAGAGAGAGAGTGAATGTGGGTGTGAGGGAATGAGCCGTGAGGCTCCCCTTTTATAGCCAATATCTGGTCCCATCGTGATACGCGATAGGCCCCTTCTTCAACGGCGTCGCGTATCGCGATGCCCCCTTTTCTGAGGTTACGCCACGTATTGCCACGTATTGCCACGTGGCCTGACACGTGTTCTGCCCTGCTGCCACGTGTCACCAGAGTGTGACACGTGTGTGATGCGTCATCACGGCCCATCGCGGTACGCAATGGCCGTCTCCTTAGACTCATCGCGTAGCGCGATGTGTCTCTGGATATTATTTTTCAGTTTTGGTCCCTTGTCTTTAGTAGTTTGTCATATTTGGGTCTAACTCTCATTGTCCAAAAATACTAAGGCGGCTCTCAAAGAGGCTCGCGGCGATGCGAGCGTGCGAAGTGCGCCATCAAAGCGCCACATTGCGCCCAATGCCCTTCGCCGTCGCCGTCGCCGTCGCCTTCGCCATCGCCATCGTCCTCGTCCTCGCCCGAGCCCGAGCCTGAGCACGTGCGCGTCGGTTGCTACGCACCCTCCTCTAGGACCACTTGGTTGATGATATTCATAAAAGAATATTACTATGGAAAATCTCTTTCTTATAAAGAGCTTCTATTTCTTTACCACCTTCATGTGGGATGGATTCTATCTTCCTTATTTATACCTTAGTAGAATGCTTCCACTTTCTTATATCTTCCAATGTGGGATGTAATTTTATTATTTTCCTTCATATAGGAATACTTAACTTAGGAAATATTTTTATTTCCTTATTTTTCTTATAGTTTCTTATTTAATATTTTCCCATAACTTGTCTTTGAGATTATTTTTGATCCCTCAATTTTCCTAAGTTGTCAAATTTGGATCGAAATTTTGGGGATGTTACAAATATATAGGTTTTGGGTCTGCTGATACGACCCGTTTTCTTAAACAAATCAACCTTTTGAATGAATTTATCATAAATATAAATACGCAAACATGTACTCAAAACAACAGTATACGAAAATCGATTAAGGTTCACCAAAGCCCTCAGAGAGTATGTTGGTTATCTCATCTTGCGTGTCGTCTTCATCACCTTCACTAAAACCAGAACTAACCAACAACCTATGTGTTAAAGCATCGGGCACCCAACCGTTTTCCAATATCACGTCCAATACCAAACGGGCTTCTCGTTTATACCCTTCTTTCCAAAGTCCGTTTATAAGCACGTTACAAATCGCATGATTCAACACGCGATGATCATTAACAGATAACAACTTGTGTATTGCAGGCAGAACAGCATGCAGCTTCAACTTTTGTGCTAAAAAAGAAAGTGAAATGAGTAATATTTCTGTATCGGGCAACAACCCTTCGTTGACCATCCGATTAAGATACAAGACGCATTCGGTTGACCTTTGATGATCACTCATGCTTTTTATAATTTGGTTGTAAGTTTCTGAACTTAAAGGGCAACCTTCTACAATCATTCTTCCAACAATGGTTAAATGACTGTTGCTTGTGGATAAAGTAGACATACTCTTCATAATAATATTGTAATCTTCACTAGAACAAGATAAACCATAATGAGAACCATATTGCAGCAAGTTGACTACTTCGTTTATTTTCCCGTTCAGACATAATCCCTTGATTAACATACTGAAAGACGAAGAATCTATGACCAACTGTTCTTCACGAACATGATGAAATAAGTTGACCGCATCATTAACTTCATTCGACTTGCATTTTGCAATAATAAGAGCAGAGTAAGCGATGGAATCAGGTACATAACCAGAAACAATCATTCTAGTGAGAGCTTTATAAACTATGTCAAATCTTTGATTCTCACTAAGGTAACTGATTATAATGTTCCATGAAAGACTGTTTGTTATGCTCTTGTCAATCATTTGTCGAAACAACTGCGTGACATCAGCATAACCGCCACCTTGGCAATAGCCTTCAAGAACAACATTATACGAATCAGCATCGGTTACTTGATGTTCTTCAAGAAACCGCTTCGCCTCATGCAACTTGTTTAACTTACAAAACCCGTTTACCAGATCAAAAAACACACGACTCGACACCTTCAAATCACGACGTATCGTCTCATTAAGAAGACCTGCCACATTATCCAAACAGAGGTTTCTAGCATAATACTGTATCAAAACCTCGTAAACCAATAAATCCGGCACAATATTCAACCTCCTCATCTTTTCAAACAATCTCAACCCTATTTCACACTCATTCATCTCAAACAACAAAGGCAATACGCATGAAAAGAATCTCAAATCAAAATCACAATCACTTTCAATAACTTCATTCAAAACAACAATAGCTTTATCCGTAACATTCTTACCAATAAGCCCACTTACAACAATCTTATACGTTCGACTATTCGCATAACACCCCTTCTTACGCATCCTGCTACACTGATCAACCACCGAGTCAACCCGGTCAGCATCAAACAAAGCCTGAATCAACAAATTCAACGTCTCCGTATTCGGACATATTCTCAGCTTCACCATCTCTTTATACACAAACAACACACACTTAATCCCCTTCTTTTCCTCCACAAGAGCATTTAACAACCGATTAATCACCGAAACCGACGGCTTGTAACCGTTAAAACACATGACACTAAAAACCCTTAAAGCTTCATCAAACTTACGATGAACAATGAAATTGTCAACAAGGGTTACCAGGGTTTGCTCTGAATCTTGAAACCCACATCCAGATTTGACCAATTCGGTGCAAAACCCTTCCATTTCGTCGATTCTTGAGGCTAGCCCTAGTTTGAATATTATGTGATAATACGTGTCGGGTGTGTGACGGAATTGAGTTTGGAGTGAAACCCATTTGAATAAACGTAAAGATGAGTCCAAATCGTGGGTTGAAGATAGGATGCTGATTAGGGTTTCAGGATGAAGGTTTTGGGATAAAGATTGGACTTTGGAGTGGTATTGTGAGGAATTGAGATCGTCTGATTGGGTGTAATTGGGATGTGAGAGTGAAGAAGCGTGTGAAATGAAGCGATTTGGTAAAGAAATTAGACCTGAGAGTTGGAATCTTGGGAGTTTTGTGATCATGGAATGTTTGCAGCTGGTGGTGAAGAACTGAGGCCGGAGGAGCGACTGTACCCTAACGCACTGTTCTTGAGTTTTTTAACCTAGGAAAGAAACAAAACGAAAAGGAGAATGAATGATAAGAAAGACAAGGAAATTTTTTTAATTAGTCGTGTTCTTGAGGTAGAAGAAAATTAGAGGAAATGAAATAATAACTATGTTAAAAAATAGTTATCCTTAGTAATCATCCCATTTTTTGGAGGATAACTTATTGAGAAAATACATTAATTTAATCCCTCCTAACTCCTCCTACTCCTTTCCTTTCCATCCTAAAAAAAACTCAAGAACACCTATTTTTTAACTATCCTTAGTTTTCCTTTCCTTTCCGTCCTTTAAAAAAAATTCAAGAACAGGGTGTAACACTTGTTCTAGAGTTTCATTTAACTTAGCAAATGGAAGGAAAAAAGGAGCGATGGAAAAAATATGATGTGTTCCGAGTTTGAAAAGAAAAGGAAGGAAAATTTAAAGGAGGTGTTCCCGAGTTTCATTAAAAGAAAGAAAATGAGGGGAGGGAAACGAAAATGATGAGTAAAATAAAAGAATTTGTGTTTTCCAAATTGGAAAGATATGGAAGGAAAATAAGGTGAAAAGAAAGAGGTGATACCAAAATAAAAGATAAGAAGAGAAAACTTTTTTTTCCTTGCTTTTCTTTTCATAAATAAACTCAGGAACACAGCTTAAATCTTGCAACGGCAGGATGAACGTCTTCGGTATCGGTACCAAATTTACCGAACTGAACATTTTAATACCAGTATCAAATATTTCTAATTTTTAGAATCGGGATTTTCGGGATCAGTAGTTAACCATACATATAATTCAAAAATACATGATTTCATGAAGTTTCGAAAAAGCAAAGGCATTTCATGTTATTTACCCTATAACGATTTGGTATATTGAAAAGCTAAAAACTTGATGACATTCCAAAGAAAGCGGGTAAATATTTGTTGAACAATTTGGTGAGATAACACTATGTTCTGGAGTTTCATTTAACAAGAGAAAGGAAAAGGAAAGGAAAATGTATGTTTTTAATTCGTGTTCCCAAGTTTAATGAAAAGAAAGGAAATTAAACATTTTATGTGTTCCCAAGATAAAAGGAAAAGAAAAGAAATTTGCATTTTTACTATTATACCCGTCAATGTATATAAAAAAACACAATCCAACAAGCCAAAAAGATGACAATTGTCTTTCATAACATATAAAAGGTGAAGTCAAAAGTGTTATACAATTCATCAACTATGCATATGATATATATTTGGTTCATCTTTGAGCTAAAGTTTTTATTAGTATGAGTATGTGTGGCAGGTGCATCTATTGTTCACCATTTAACAAAACTGGACAACATCAACTTGATTATATAACCATATCAATAGATTACCTTTACCAAGTTATTGTGATGTACTTTAGACAACACTTCTCTTACTAATAGGCTCTCAATCTTCCCATATACTGCAAAACATCTTTGAGGCTTTTTCACAAACACCTGGCAAGCAATAATTTCAAAACAACATTTTGACCCGCAAAAGAAGGATCAAAAAATGATCTGCGGATATTAAAAGGAAAGCAAAGTGTTGAAACTAAACCTAATGAATACCTGATTAAGGGAGAACTTAAATGGCGCAGAGAAGAATGAATGGTCGGCATGTTAGGTGATAATCGAATGGGCGGCGCTTAGTCGGAGTAAGGTGATGATAGAGATGAAGATTTTCCGGTGAGTGCAATGAGTTTAGAAAGATGATTGGAGGTGGGTTGAAGACATAGTCTGTTGATGATGATGAGGGTATAACTGGAATTGAAATATGAGTATGATGTTTGTGTTTCTTTTCTCCTCAAATCTTTCCAATTTGGAAGGAAAAACAAATACAATATAAATCAATTCCTTTTCTTTCGTTTCCAACCCTTCATTCCATAAAAAAACTCTGAAACACCAATCTCTTTTTTTTTTCCTTCAAAACCCTTTCCTTTCTCTCATTTAATGAAGCTCTGGAACATACTGTAAAAGCTCTTGGCTTCTTGTGGGTGAGAAATCGATCAAAATGGCAAGATATAACATAGGAGAGGTGGCATGAATTTAATCTTCATATGTTGTAAGGTTGTAAAGGGGAAATCATTGTATATGGGGTAAAACTTATGTATTGGTGGTTATTTCGTGTACTCGGGTTGTACTAGTAACTTGATAGTATAGAGTAATAAAATTATTTTATTGGTCGTTTAAAAAAAGTGTTCGAACAAAGTTTTTTGGCTTGAAAGGTGGTGTGGAGATGTTACTTTTCAGTTCCGTTTCCCGCGACTATTTCAGTTAGAAATGATGAAAGATTATAAAGTTTCGAATCGGCTTGAAATGTATGCGGGTGAAATTTTCAGGCGATGGAAATGGGTGAGATTTCCACAGGCGGTTAATGAACTTAACGAGTTACGAGAACTGTTGATCGATTGTAAAGAGGTAACGTTAAACAACCGAAATGACCGCCTTATTTGGGGTTCAGATGAAGGTAGTTCATTCTCAGTTTTGAGATTAAAGAAGGCTTTTACCTGTGCTATGATGCTGATGGTGGGTTTGTTTTTTATTGGAACAATTTCGTTCCAAAAAAGGTTGGCTTGTTTGCTTGGAGAGCATAAATGGAAAGGATCCCGTCACGTTTTTCGTTGGCAAAAAGAAGCATTGAAGTGAGCTTGGTTTTGTGTCCGATTATAAAAACCGATTTTGAAGATTTTTTAAATAGATTTAACGGTGTGAACCAGATTCATGTGTGCATTAGTTTGGTTGATTTGATTGATGCTAAACAATCGTCAACCAATCTTCTTTCTCCGTGATGGTCGGGTAAAATTCGTGTATATTATTATATTATTTTTTAATTTTAGTTTACATATTATGTGAACTTTGGTACTTCAAGCGTGTTTATGTGTTTCAGGATACTTGACATTAAGGATGCTTATCAAGATGAATTACGGGCTTGGAACGAAGATATAGAAGACTCATGATGATTGACACGTTTTTCTATGCAAAATAAAAGAAGAAAACAAAAGTTTGTGTGTTAGATACCCCTTAGCACGACGTTAAGGGGTCCTGAGGGTGATGTTAGAGTATCTCTAAGATCATCAGATAACTGAGTCTCTAGCGAGGCGCTAAAGGCTCACCCCTGGATGTTAGCGTCGTGCTAACATCCTCCTGATGGGAAAAGTTACCCTAACTTTGATATAATCAATGTTGAGCCCCTAATTCGACATAACCTTCATTCTAGCAACCAGGTACAAGCCCTAGGATGATTTTGCACAATCCCAAAGCCTTTGGTTCGTCCGTTCATTGCATGCTTTTGTCCTCTCATCAGATAAGCGAATTCTTCATGATGCCGATGTCAGGCTAAACCACTGTATTCACTTTAGGCCAGGGTTTTGTGTACACTAACTTTGATCAGATTCTATATTTTGAATGAATATAAACTTAATTGAATGTCTTTAATCTTGTTTTACATTAGAATTGATTGTTTAAACAGTTTATGATTTTGATTATCAAACTTTGCATCACTTTTCTGGTTGTGTTCATCACATGTAGGGTTAGCTCTTATGTCATTGAACCAGTAATCGTTAGTCATTGGTTATAACTGATTTTCTTACATTAAACTGGTAATTGGGTAAACCGGAGTTCAGTTGTGTCAACAATTCTGTTAGGGTATCGTTTGTCCTCACAACCCAACTGATAGGTTTAGTAATTACTGCGCAATTAATTCCTATGAATCTGTGATTAGTCGGTCATCACATCACATGAACCTGAAGTGAATCGCTTTCTCATTATTGTTTACAAACTTTTCCAAGTAATCGTGTGTTTTTATGAAATCATCTTTTATAAACCGCTTGACATTGTCTGTCCACTTAATCTAATAATTAATAATTATGAACGTTACTTGCATTTTCCATTGATTCCTTGTGGAGAAGACCTTACTTACCCGTATTAGTTATAGGTATTTAAGCTTCATAAACACTAGCTTTTTATTAGAGCACGGCATCTACATCACTCCGCTCATTGTCCATGTCCCCTTTTGAGATGAGATATGACTGCGACGTAAATTAATCACATTCTTAAAGATCAAGATATCCGTTCGGTAATTGAAATTATATATTGTTTATCATTAACATTTTCAACATATTTTATAATTACTGAAAATTTATGTATTTTTATACAGCCAAAGAAAGTGGTGCTTTGTGGTACAATCACGTCGATTTCAGTGCAGATCAGATTCGGTTTTTGCCTTTGTTTTTTGCCTTTGAGCGTCTCGCGTACGTTAATGTACGTTAAGCATTAGCGTACAGTAATCGCACCCTATATATATATATAGTGCAAAGATCCAATACACTAATGCTTATCGTACAAATACGTACGCGAATTCCGTTTTTCGCGAATCAATCCATGAAATCACATCCAAACATCTCGGAATCGTCAATACATATCCAATCAATCATAGCTTCACCGAAAAAAACAGTTTTGGATGGTTAATCGATCAATTTTTCACTTTTTTTCACAAAGACGGTTTTTGAGTGTTTAACGAGCGTTTAAGGTTTTGTGAGCGTTTTAGGTTTTTGCCTTTGTTTTTTGCCTTTGAGCGTCTCGCATACGTTAATGTATGTTAAAAATTAGCGTACAGTAATCGCACCCTACATATATATATAGTGCAAAGATCCAATACACTAATGCGTATCGTACAAATACGTACGCAAATTCCGTTTTTCGCGAATCGATCAATGAAATCACATCCAAACATCTCGGAATCGTCAATACATATCCAATCAATCATTGCTTCACCGAAAAAACAATTTTGGATGGTTAATCAATCAATTTTTCACTTTTTTTCACAAAGACGGTTTTTGAGCGTTTAACGAGCGTTTAAAGTTTTGTGAGCGTTTTCTGAGCGTTTTAGGTCTTTGTCTTTGAGCGTCTCGCGTACGTTAATGTACGTTAAGCATTAGCGTATAGTAATCGCACCCTATATATATATATATATATATATATATATATTGAAAAGATCCAATACATTAATGCTTATCGTACAAATACGTACGTGAATTTCGTTTTTCGTGAATCGATCCATGAAATCACATCCAAACATCTCGGAATCGTCAATACATATCCAATCAATCATTGCTTCACCGAAAAAAAGTTTTGGATGGTTAATCGATCAATTTTTCACTTGTTTTCACAAATACGGTTTTTGAGCGTTTAACGAGCGTTTAAAGTTTTGTGAGCGTTTTCTGAGCGTTTTAGGTCTTTGCCTTTAAGCGTCTCGCGTACGTTAATATACGTTAAGCATTAGCGTATAGTAATCGCACCGTATATACATATATATATAGTGAAAAGATCCAATACACTAATGCGTATCGTACAAATACGTACGTGAATTTCGTTTTTTGCGAATCGATCCTTGAAATCACATCCAAACATCTCGGAATCGTCAATACATATCCAATCAATCATTGCTTTACCGAAAAAAATAGTTTGGATGGTTAATCGATCAATTTTTCATTTTTTTCACAAAGATGGTTTTTGAGCGTTTAACGAGCGTTTAAAGTTTTGGGAGCGTTTTTGGTCTTTGCCTTTGAGCGTCTCGCGTACGTTAATGTACGTTAAGCATTAGCGTATATTAATCGCACCCTATATATATATATATATAGTGAAAAGATTCAATACACTAATGCTTATCGTACAAATACGTACGTGAATTTCGTTTTTCATGAATCGATCCATGAAATCACATCCAAACATCTCGGAATCGTCAATACATATCCAATCAATCATTGCTTCACCGAAAAAAGTAGTTTTGGATGGTTAATCAATCAATTTTTCACTTTTTTTCACAAAGACGGTTTTTGAGCGTTTAACGAGCGTTTAAAGTTTTGTGAGCGTTTTCTAAGCGTTTTAGGTCTTTGCCTTTGAGCGTCTCGCGTACGTTAATGTACGTTAAGCATTAGCGTATAGTAATCACACCCTAGATATATATGTAGTGAAAAGATCCAATACACTAATGCGTATCGTACAAATACGTACGTGAATTTCGTTTTTCACGAATCGATCCATGAAATCACATCCAAACATCTCGGAATCGTCAATACATATCCAATCAATCATTGCTTTACCGAAAAAAACAGTTTTGGATGGTTAATCGATCAATTTTTCACGTTTTTTTCACAAAGATGGTTTTTGAGCGTTTAATGAACGTTTAAGGTTTTGTGAGCGTTTTCTGAGCGTTTTAGGTTTTTGCCTTTGTTTTTTGCCTTTGTTTTTTTTGCCTTTGAGCGTCTCGCATACGTTAATGTACGTTAAGCATTAGCGTACAATAATCGCACCCTATATATATATATATAGTGAAAAGATCCAACCCACTAATGCTTATCGTACAAATACGTACGCGAATTCCGTTTTTCGCGAATCGATCCATGAAATCACATCCAAACATCTCGTAATCGTCAATACATATCCAATCAATCATAGCTTCACCGAAAAAACCAGTTTTGGATGGTTAATCGATCAATTTTTCACTTTTTTTTCACAAAGATGGTTTTTGAGCGTTTAACGAGCGTTTAATGAGCGTTTTAGGTTTTGTGAGCGTTTTCTGAGCGTTTTAGGTTTTTGCCTTTAAGCGTCTCGCGTACGTTAATGTACGTTAAGCATTAGCGTACAGTAATCGCACCCTATATATAAAATATATATTTATATATAAATGAAGACATAAAAATCCTACGTGTCGCGATGTGGTCACTTCCCCTTTTTTTAGAGTCACTAGATTTGCTTGATTTTTAAATGGAGGCTTCTCATGCATTTGACCCGAATTCATGGGTATGGGTCTTATCAAACCCAGTTTTTCCTTAAATGTGTTATAACATCTCATTAAATTAAAATTTATTATCACCAAATTATTTATGTAAAAATCCTATAAAATTGGATATAATAAAAAATAATATCTTATTTATTTTAATATATATATATATATATATTATTTAAATTATAAAACCAATTTGATAGTAACAAAAACAAACGGGTCTTGGGTCATCAAACCATAAGTATATTATTAACTTTCATAAATATTATTTATAATTAAAAGGAATATTGGATTTTAATAATCCCTATTGAAAGGTATTGGCCGATAATAATCCATATTCATTTTATCGCCACTGGCGATCCCAAATTCAAAAAAGTTGGCACCCAACGGTCCCCCGTTACAAAGGACTTAACGGCGTTATACTTTTTTCCGAATTTCAAACAAACTTTTTAAGGGTATTAATCGGAAGGAAGATACGAGTCGAATGATATAAAACTTAGCTCCAAAAAATGATCTATACGACTTGATTTTGGTTAATTGTAAGTTCAAACTCGGAATTGAAGTATTGCTTCGTCATTTTGAAGCACTGTTTCGAACTAACTTTTACACCAATCGACTCGTATTATCCTAATGATCAAAAGCCCTAAAACATTGGTTTGAAATTCAGAAAAAACTACAAGGCCGTTAAGTCATATTTAACGGGGGACCATTGAGGGCCAAGTTTTATGAATTTGGGACCGTTAGTGGCGATAAAATGAATAGGGATTATTATCGGCCAATGTCATTCAATAGGGATTATTAAAATCCAATATTCCTAATTAAAAAAACCATTTTCAGAGTAAAAAAAAAATAAACGGGTTTTGGGTCTCATCAAAACTATATAGCTTTTATACCGGGTTATAACATCTCATTTATTTGTGAAACAATTACCAAAAGTATATTATTAACTATCATACAATAAAAAAATATAAATTAAAAAAATAAATAAATATTAGAACAAACAATATAAAACAACCCCCGTAATACGAGGGATAAAACCTAGTATATATATAAATATATATATAGTGAAAAGATCCAATACACAAATGCTTATCGTACAAATACGTACGCGAATTCCGTTTTTCGCGAATCGATCAATGAAATCACATCCAAACATCTCGGAATCGTCAATACATATCCAATCAGTCATTGCTTCACCGAAAAAAATAGTTTTGGATGGTTAATAAATCAATTTTTCACTTTTTTCACAAAGACGGTTTTTGAGCGTTTAACAAGCGTTTAATGAGCGTTTAAAGTTTTGTGAGCGTTTTCTGAGCATTTTAGGTTTTTGCCTTTGTTTTTTTGCCTTTGAGCGTCTCGCGTACGTTAATGTACGTTAAGCATTAGCGTATAGTAATCGCACCCTATATATATAGTGAAAAGATCCAATACACTAATGCTTATCGTACAAATACGTACGTGAATTCCGTTTTTCGTGAATCGATCCATGAAATCACATCCAAACATCTCGGAATCGTCAATACATATCCAATCAATCATTGCTTCACCGAAAAAACAGTTTTGGATGGTTAATCGATCAATTTTTCACTTTTTTTCACAAAGACGGTTTTTGAGCGTTTAACGAGCGTTTAATGAGCGTTTAACGAGCGTTTAATGAGCGTTTAAGGTTTTGTGAGCATTTTCTGAGCGTTTTAGGTTTTTGCCTTTGTTTTTTGCCTTTGAGCGTCTCGCGTACGTTAATGCACGTTAAGCATTAGCGTACAGTAATCGCACCCTATATATATATATAGTGAAAAGATCCAATATACTAATGCTTATCGTACAAATACGTACGCGAATTCCGTTTTTCGCGAATCGATCCATGAAATCACATCCAAACATCTCGGAATCGTCAATACATATCCAATCAATCATTGCTTCACCGAAAAAACCAGTTTTGGATAGTTAATCGATCAATTTTTCACTTTGTTTCACAAAGACGATTATTGAGCGTTTAACAAGCGTTTAAGGTTTTGTGAGCGTTTTCTGAGCGTTTTAGGTGTTTTCCTTTGAGCGTCTCGCGTACGTTAATGTACGTTAAGCATTAGCGTACAGTAATCGCACCCTATATATATATATATATAGTGAAAAGATCCAATACACTAATGCTTATCGTACAAATATGTACGCGAATTCCGTTTTTCGCGAATCGATCCATGAAATCACATCCAAACATCTCAGAATCGTCAATACATATCCAATCAATCATTGATTCACCGAAAAAAACAGTTTTAGATGGTTAAGTGATCAATTTTTCACTTTTTTTTTACAAAGACGGTTTTTGAGCGTTTAACGAGCGTTTAATGAGCATTTAAGGTTTTGTGAGCGGTTTCTGAGTGTTTTAGGTTTTTGCCTTTGTTTTTTGCCTTTGAGCGTCTCGCGTACGTTAATGTACGTTAAGCATTAGCGTACAATAATCGCACCCTATATATATCTATATATATAGTGAAAAGATCCAATGCACTAATGCTTATCGTACAAATACGTACGTGAATTCCGTATTTCGCGAATCAATCCATGAAATCACATCCAAACATCTCGGAATCGTCAATACACATCCAATCAATCATTGCTTCACCGAAAAAAACAGTTTTAGATGGTTAATTGATCAATTTTTCACTTTTTTCACAAAGACGGTTTTTGAGCGTTTAACGAGCGTTTAATGAGTGTTTAAGGTTTTGTGAGCGTTTTAGGTTTTTGCCTTTGTTTTTTGCCTTTGAGCGTCTCGCGTACGTTAATGTACGTTAAGCATTAGCGTACAGTAATCGCACCCTATATATATATATAGTGCAAAGATCCAATACACTAATGCTTATCGTACTAATACGTACGCGAATTCCGTTTTTCGCGAATCGATCCATGAAATCACATCCAAACATCTCGGAATCGTCAATAGATATCCAATCAATCATTGCTTCACCGAAAAAAACAGTTTTGGATGGTTAATCGATCAATTTTTCACTTTTTTTCACAAAGACGGTTTTTGAGTGTTTAATAAGGTTTTCTGAGCGTTTTAGGTTTTTGCCTTTAAGCGTCTCGCGTACGTTAATGTACGTTAAGCATTAGCGTACAGTAACTGCACCCTATATATATATATATATATATATATATATATATATATATGATAATTACAATATGCAGATATCACATTAGAGCCTAGATGTTCAAGACCAAGCTGTGTCATAAAGTTGACTTTATGGGAAGGCCAGGTTAATATGTTGATGAAGATTTGTGCCAAAAACCTATTGGAAAAAAACTTTTAGATGCATGTATTATTCTGTTAAACATATTACTTATTTTTTATATATGTTGTCTTTAATTATATGTACACACATATAGATGCTATAAATAGTTAATTATGTTCTATATAGGGTGGTGCTTGTGTTGACTTGATCTCACACTCTCACAGGAGTTAAAGAATCTAGAGGATCATATGTATGCTATTAAAATGTTTAAATCTAACTATAAATGTGGTAAACATCCGAGTGTGTTTAGCACAAATCAACCCTTTTGCACTTTTGTGAGAGCTTGCTTCTCTACTTTAAGTATCCAATCCAAAAAAAAAATCCTAATTTTTTTAAAAAATTTAAACGAGAACCAAATTTTCTAGAAGTCCACACTCCTTGACCCACAACCAGGTTATCCCAACAAAAAGTCAAAAAGTGTAGCGGAGATTCAAGACACAATTTTCAAAATATGCTGTTAAAATCCTATATTTATACACTTTAACATTATTTTATAACTATAATATATATAAACGAAAAACATAAAAATCCTACGTGTCGCTATTTGGTCGGTCCTTTTTTTTGGAGTCATCAGATTTGCTTGATTATTAAATGGAGTCTTCTCATGCATCTGACCCGAATTCACGGGTATGGGTCTTACCAAACCCAGATATTTCTTAAACGAGTTATAATATCTCATTAAATTAAAAACTAATCTCACCAAATATTTGATATAAAAATCCTATAAAGTAGGGATATACTAAAAATTAATATATGATTTATTTAAAAAAAGATATATATTATTTATAATTAAAAACCAATTTATAGTAAAAAAAATAAACGGGTCTTGGGTCTCATCAAACCTATATAGCTTTTAAACCGGGTTATAACATCTCATTTATTTGTGAAACAATTTATTATCAAACCATAAGTATATTATTAACTTTTATACAATAAAAAAATAAAAATTCAAAAAATAAATAAATATTAGAAACAAATAATATAAAACAACCCCGTAATACAGGTGATAAAACTAGTTATATTATATAAAATAATCATCCACCAAATTCTTTATATATATAAATTTGTATAAATAGTTTTAATACAAAAATATGTCATGTAAAATTTATCTTTGTGAGTATTGTTATTTCCGTTAAATAACACGTCTCGTAATTATTTGAGACATTTTATCCCAAAGATACTATTTTAATTAAATAACGACACTAGTTTGTAAATATATTCGTGCTATTGATGTTCAAATCATATTCAAATGTATCCCTGAGTGATTTTTAAGTAAACTTTGTGGCTAAGGACCTCCATTGTTTCCCTCGTACCTTTTTCTTTCCGTTTTCATAAAATGTAAGTTGCATTTATAATTTTTTTTAACTTTATATGTATAATGTTCGTAAAATTATAAATATATGAACTTACTAAGAGTTTATAAAAATTAATGTATTATTATAACAATAGAATTTAAGTTATGTTTAGTTTTCTTCTTTAGGCAATTAAGAACTTAGAACTCCATATAAATATATAAAAATAGTAAGTTTGAACATAAAATAATTTTAAGTTATCTTTAATAATTTATAACTTGATAACAACTCATTAACTCTTTTGATTTTTTTAGAAAAAAATATGTTAAACTAGTTGTGTTTTTGTTATATATTTTCAAATGCAAATAGCTTTAGATTGTTTTCTCAAACACATATAAAATTACCTGTTGTTTTCGTGTTAAACAATTCAGTTCTCATACCGAAAACTACTATATCTATATCGCTCGACAACCTGAAAAGAGTTCTAATGCTTGATCATTGACACATTGTCTTTCCATCGTCTACATTATACAAATTTCTGTCATAATTGCTTATGTACGAATTATTGTCTCTATAATTAATTCTTACTATTACTATTATTGTAACTTTTGGGAAAAAAAGAAAAGATTTGACATAAAAGGTGTGTGGGGTTAACACCATTATTAACACTAGACAATAAATAATCAAAAATCATACCTACTATACCATACGTACTCCCAAAAGTTAATTGAGAAAAAATTCATCACATAAAATAAAATACATAGATAAATATAAATAACAAACAAACTTTTTGAACATTATTTGAAAACACTCGTCAGTCAGTTTTCTATCATGAGATGTTAATTATTCATACTAATTTTAATATTTTAGACCTGATTCATATAAGAACACTATCATCAAAAAGTAAACACGTCTTTGAGTCAAGGTTCCGAACTTAAGACTTAAAGCCTTAACCATTGCTTGCATGCCGCCGCATGTTGGACCAAAGACATAAGGCAAACAAAATAAAAAAATAGGTCGAATCTGAGTTCTCACACGTTGTGTTTGTGTTGCAATCTCATCTCTTTATTTTTATTCCTAGTGTTCCGATCGTACTATTCATATCTTCATCATAGCAATGAGCAGCTTCCAGATCTGCCGTTAGCTTCATCATCATCATCATCAAGGTACACCCTTCATCTTTAGATCTGTATCTGTATCTGTATGTATTCATATGCACTCATAATAACTTTTCACTTGTTACTTTTATTCTGATTAATAATACGTTCTTTTATGTAATAATAATTAGGTGAGCGAATCATGACCTAAAAATGTTTATCAAAATGTTGTAATTATTATACAACTTTGGTAGCTTCATGATGAAGCAATCAGCTATTATTATGATTATTATTACTTGTTCGATATTATATTAGCATGTTCAACTAATATTGATATTTGTTTATATGTGTTTTTAAAAGTATCCTGCTGAATAAAACTGAAGGTGATTTCTATATTATTTTATAATTAAATGTGATAAAATTTTGTCTTTGGGATTCTCATTTTTTATAATGCTTATTATTGTAGATACACTGTTGTAGAACTCGCTAGGCGTTAGTCGGCTGGAAACCGGCGATTAGGGTCGCTTGGTTCAGCTTTGACCAAGTTTGACCAACTACCGATTAGTGACATTTAGTGGCTAAACCTGATGTTGATTAATTTGCTCTTTTTTGTAATTAGGCGAATCATGACCTAAAAAGTTTTTGTGAAAATGCTGTAGTTATTATACAGTCTGGTAGCTTCATGATGAAGCAATCAGTTATTGTTGTTATTATTATTATTATTAGTACCACTACTTGTTGGATATTATATTAGCATGCTGTTATTACAATTTTGAGAATTCGAAAATTGAAACCGATATAGTTTTGTTTTAGTAGTTGAACTAATATTGTGGTATGAAATTTGTTTATATGTGTTTTTTGAAATTTGTTTATCACGTGAAAATAACGTTAAAAGTGGCGGAAGGTTAATCAGGCATCATGTGGTGGCGTTGATAGCCGAAAGACAAGGGCACATGCACCAATCAGCCGGTGTCCCGATGATTGAGTGTTATGTGCCTTATGTCCAAGGCTTGATGCAAAACTACTATCGAGCCGGGGGTCTCACCGGAAGCAGCCTCTCTATCCCTATGGGATAGAGGTAAGGCTGTCTACATCTTACCCTCCTCAGACCCTACCATAGCATTGCTATTGGTGGGATATACTGAGTACGATGATGATGATGATGATGTGTTTTTTGAAGTACGATGCTGAATAAAACTGAAGGTGTTTTGTATATTATTTTATTAACTATGTTAAAGTTTTGTCTTTGGGATTTTTATTTTTTAGGTTTTTTTTATAAAGTTTCTTTTTGTTGATTAGAGTGTTGGAGAACTCGCTAGGCGCTAGTCGTCTGGAAATTGGCTTATAAGGGTCGTTTAGGTTCGGATTTGACCGAGTTTGACTGATTAGCGATTAGTGTCATCGATTAGCCAATTTGAAAATTGCTACAGTTTTGATAATTTGAAAGTTGAAACCAGGATTGTGTTGTAGTAGTTGAACTAAAGTTATGGTATGAAGCATGCTGCTAAAAATGTTAGTTATTTTTATATTATTTTTTATAAATAAATTATGAGAGTTCTCTGTCTTCAGGATTCTTATTTTTTTAGTTTTTTTCTGTAATGCTTTAATTGCTGATTACAGTGTCGTAGAACTCGCTAGGCGCTAATCAGCCGGCTTTGACCGAGTTTGACTGTTTAGTGGTTAGTGTCATCGAATAGCCAAAATCGAATTGGCAAGGCAGTGATTTGTGACTAGTCCCCGATCAATAGCGGTTTTTGCAACACTGGTTGATATGTTCTTCTAAACAGTTAGAGTTGAAAACAGGCTTCAGTCATATTTAATATTGTGATCAGAAGCTTTTGGTCTAAGTTCAAAGTGTATGAATTTGATACAAATATGAATATATGATGCTTGTAAACTCTGACAAATAGCATATCACTGTACTCTAATTCAAGTCAAATTTGTTAATATCTTAAATTTATCATGGCCAGTTTGATCTCAAAATTAGTCAATCAATCAATCAATCAATCAATCAATCATACCCAGTAAAATCCCACCGACAGCAGAGCTATAGGTAGGGTCTGGGGAGGGTGGGATGTAGGCACACCGTACCTCTATCCAAAGGAATAAAGAGGTGGCTTCCAGAGAGACCCTCGGCTCTAAGAACATGTGTATGAAGCAAAAAAAAGGAAATCAAAGTTTAACAGTTATATAAAAAACTACTACTAATTATAATAATATTAATAATAAGGTCACAGTTTAACCGCAATATAAAAGCTAATAATAATAATAAAATATGTAAGGGAAATACCATTATGGTATGTGACCTAAATAAGTTAAGTCTAAGCCCTAAGGTATTCAATTCTCTCTAAAAATCCTTAACTTTAATTCTACTTCTCCACGAATTCCTATCCTCAACCATGTCCTCGGAGAGGTTTAGGTCTATCAAATCATGCCTAATCCTCTCATCCCAAGTCAATTTCGGTCGTCCTCTACCCCTCCTCCCCTCTATAGTAATGTTTTCTACGGATCTAACAGGATTCGTCGTCTGTCTTCTCTTTACATGTCCAAACCATCTCAATCTCCACTCTCTTATCTTGTCTGCTATGTTCGCCACCCCTAATCTCTCGCGAAGCACAACGTTTCTTATTCTGTCTAGCCTTGTGTGCCCACACATCCAACGTAGCATTCTCATTTCTGCTACCTCCATCTTCCGCACTTGTGCCTTCTTGATGGCCCAACAATCTGTTCCATATAGCATTGCAGGTCTAACTGCCACCCTATAGAATTTTCCCTTCAGATTAGTCGGGAAACTCTTGTCGCACAATATACCTGTGGCTGCTTTCCATCTACACCATCCTACCTGAACTCGGTGGTTCACATCACTGTCTAATTCCCCATCGCTCTGTACAAATGATCCTAAATACTTGAACTTCGTTACCTGCGGGACCACCTGCCCTTCAATTGTGATGTGTGCGTCTTCACTGTCGTTTATCTCACTAAAATCACAGTGTAGGTACTCCGTCTTAGATCGGCTAATCTTTAAACCTTTTGTCTCTAAGGTTGTTCGCCACTCCTCAAGCCTCATGTTTAGATCTTGTTTTTTCTCAGCAAGTAACACAATATCGTCTGCGAACATCATGCACCACGGGAGAGTCCCCTGAATCGACTTTGACAACTCATCCAAGACTACTGCAAAAAGAAACGGGCTCAACGCTGACCCCTGGTGAAGACCTACCTCTACAGGAAAGAAATCAGTATCCCCCACTGGCGCACGGACACTTGTTTCACTCCTGGTATACATATCCATAATTATCTCTATGTATTTCCTGGGCACTCTTCTACCCTCCAAGCACTCCCAGAGTGTAACACCCCGACCGATGGCGGATTATACATCGGGGCGCCACGTATTGTTTCATTACTCGTGACACTATTTGGGTGTCAATATTTAATAAATACATTTTCATTGCGCACGCGCAGAACACGAATCGTAAAGTAACATAAATCATATCATATCTTAAAATATTCAAATAACATAATTTGTCTTGTTACATTTTAATCTAGGTCCAAAGAAAAAGAAAACATCCTACGTGTCCTTGAGATTCCCAAAAGCAGCTACAGCAAACCTGAACATGTGTTAAAATAAAACGTCAACACTTGCGTGTCGGTGAGAAATCAAGTTTAATAGATATAAATAGATAAATACAAACTCTGCACGCAACATGTGCTTAACTGGGGTTTAACATAGGGTGTAATCAGATTGTGATCAAGCCTAAATAGATCATAGCTCATAGTTCAATCCGTGCTCCCAATTGAGCACAAAAACAATAAATCATACGTGCATGTGTAACAAAACAAGAAAACCGTAAACGATAGGTCTCCCGTGTTCATCTAATAGATCCATGAAAACTTCGGAATAGGCCGAACAAAGCGGTTAATGATTCACACATACAAATAAACAGCCAAGTAAACGTCCATAACACATGGGGTTTTGCGCACATAAATTTCATAAACAAGTTTAAGACTCAAGTTGTACGAACACATGAACATCCCAAAACGTTAAAAATAAAAGGGGATTAAGTACGAGATTACTCACCTGAAAAAGGTGTGTTGAAAGATAATGCAAGAACCAACTTTTAAACAAGCACAAGTTAACCTATAAATAAGAGGTTATTGATTTAACGATTGGTTTTTATGTCTTGAATATATGCAGTAAGTATCGATCTTTGTTAGTTAAACAAATTAAAACAAAATATATTATAAGTTTACCGAGATTCTGGGCAGAACAGAAGAGAAGACGGAGGCAAAGAGAGGAGTTGAGGATCTTCGGCAGAGAGTAAAGGGAGAGAGATTTGGGGAGTGTTTAAGTGTAGTGTGTGTAGTGTTAATAAACAAGAAATTAGCTTAATTTATAGGAAAACCCAAGGGAACACAATCCCTTAAAAGGGGGAAAAGATCTTATCAAATCAAGCAAAAGATATTAAAAAGTACAAGAAACCAAAAGCAAAAGATATCAAAAGATATGCCGGCAGCTGCAGGGGATGGGGAAAAGCTGACAGGTTACAGGTCAAAGCATGGGAGGTGTCAGATAAAACACTGTTCAAGACATGCAAAAGAAGATTTCAAAAGATTATGTCAGTCACTTTTTCTGTCAACCAATAGGATTGGTGCGCATGCTGCGCCGAAAGTGGCTCTTCGGACAGATGTCGGAACTGACCTAAAGTGCTCAAACAAAAGATAAGATATCTCAAAAGAATACAGGCTGGCAAAAACAGAAGAAAAGGCTTAAGGTCTATCGCGAGAAGACTCGAGCGCTGCGCGCGAGGGCGAAGGCAGACAGAGAACAATCCTTAGCGCGCCGCGGGAAGAACTATAATCCTTAGCGCGTCGCGGGAAGAACTACAATTCTTAGCGCGCCGCGGGAAGAACTATAATCCTTAGCGCGCCGCGGGAAGAACTATAATCCTTAGCGCGCCGCGGGAAGAACTATAATCCTTAGCGCGCCGCGGGAAGAACTACCATTCTTAGCGCGCCGCGGGAAGAACTACAATCCTTTGCGCGTCGCGGGAACAGTTCGCCTCGCGTATCGCAGGAACAACTGGTCTTCACGCAGGCTTCCTTGTAAGGAGTCTGGCGCGTGGAGCTGCGCAGACATCCTTAGGCGGGAAGAACCAAAGGACAAGCAAAGAGTTAAGAGAAAAAGGGGTTTCATGCTTAAGGGTTAAGCAGAGGGGCGGGACGGCGACAAGAGAGAAAAAGAGGCGGGACGGCGACAAGAGAGAGAAAGAGGCGGAACGGCGGAAAGGAAATATTATTATTAGTAATATATATAAATATATATATATATATATAATTTATTTAATGCTAAATTTACAAAGATTAATAATCAAATTTTAAATCATAAAAAGAATCGGATTCGAAAACGGGTACCTGGGTCGGGTCGGATTGGGCAGTTGTCACAGTCTCCCCTACTTTAAGAAATTTCGTCCCGAAATTTATCTCGAAGTAGGATGCGCAGAGAAAAGGTGCGGGTACTTGATCTTCATCTGATCTTCCCTTTCCCAAGTGAACTCGGCTCCGCGCTTGGACTGCCAACGAACTTTAACAATAGGGATGCGACTGCGCTTGGTTTGCTTTACTTCGCGATCCATAATCTCCACAGGCTTCTCAACGAAATGCATAGACTCATCAACTTGAACTTCATCAAGTGGTATGTGGAGGTTCTCGTCAGCTAAACATTTCTTGAGATTGGATACATGGAAAGTTGGATGCACATTGCTGAGCGCGGGCGGCAGGTCCAGTTTGTAGGCAACTTTTCCCACCCTCGCGAGAATCTTGAATGGACCAACATAACGAGGTGCAAGCTTACCTTTCTTCCCAAAGCGGACAACACCCTTCCAGGGCGACACTTTGAGGAGAACAAGATCACCAACTAGAAATTCGAGAGACTTCCGCCTGCGATCTGCGTAACTCTTTTGTCGGCTTCTGGCGGTCAGCAGATGATCACGGATCTTGGCGATTTTATCGGTTGTCTCTTGAACTAGTTCGGGTCCTGTGATTTGAACTTCACCCACTTCGTTCCAATAAATCGGTGAACGGCACTTTCGACCGTAAAGTGCTTCAAATGGGGCCATACCGATGCTGGAATGATAGTTGTTATTATAAGAGAACTCGATCAGAGGTAGGTGTGAATCCCAATTACCTCCAAAATCAAGAACACAAGATCGAAGCATATCCTCGAGGGTTTGGATGGTTCGCTCAGACTGTCCGTCAGTCTGGGGATGATATGCAGTACTCATGTCCAAACGAGTTCCTAACGCAGATTGGAGAGATTTCCAAAAGCGAGATATAAAACGGCCATCGCGATCGGATATGATGCTCAAGGGAGTACCATGACGGCAGACAATTTCCTTGACATAAAGATGCGCAAGTTGTTCAACACGGTAGGTTTCACGAATGGGCAGAAAGTGGGCAGACTTGGTCAATCGATCCACTATTACCCAAATGCTATCATGTTTGCTTGCGGTCAAGGGTAACTTGGTGATAAAGTCCATTGCTATACTTTCCCATTTCCACGTAGGGATTTCAGGTTGTTCGAGCAAACCAGATGGGCGTTGATGTTCAGCTTTTACCTTAGAACAAGTTAGGCATTTAGCTACGAACACAGCAATATCCTTTTTCATACCAGGCCACCAATAAGAAAGGCGCAAATCTTTGTACATTTTGTCAGCACCAGGATGAACAGAATACCGAGTTTTGTGTGCTTCACTCAGTATGACAGAGCGAAGATTCTCATCATTGGGGATCCAGATGCGATTGAGATAATAGAGAATTCCATTCAGGTTAGGGACTAGATGCGCTTCTGCACCACACGCTAACTCGGCGCGTAGGTTGCCTTTGCTGATCGATGCGCGCTGCGCGTCGCGAATGCGCGATTCAAGATCGTTTTGGATCGGCGCGAAGCGAAGCTGCGTGCGCGGCAAGACACAGTTAAGTTGGCTGGGTTTTCGGCTGAGCGCATCGGCTACCACATTAGCCTTTCCAGGGTGATATCGGATCTCACAATCGTAATCGCTGATGAGTTCGTTCCATCGGCGTTGTCTCATGTTAAGTTCCTTTTGATCAAAAATGTGCTGAAGGCTTTTATGGTCGGTGTAAATGATGCACTTAGTACCATAGAGGTAGTGTCTCCAGATTTTTAAGGCAAATACAACTGCACCAAGTTCGAGGTCGTGAGTCGTATAATTCTTTTCATGAATTTTGAGTTGCCTAGACGCGTAAGCGATAACCTTGCCTCGTTGCATAAGTACACAACCGAGACCTTGGTTGGAGGCATCACAATAAACGACAAAGTCGTCAGTACCCTCAGGTAACGCTAGAACAGGAGCTTCGCACAACAATTGCTTGAGCGTTTGAAAAGCTTCTTCTTGCTTAGAGCCCCAAATATACGGTTTGCCTTTGTGCGTTAATGCTGTTAAAGGCAAGGCGATTTTTGAGAAGTTCGAAATGAATCGCCGGTAGTAACCAGCTAAGCCCAAAAAGGAACGGATTTCGGTAGGAGTGGACGGTGCAATCCAGTTCTTGATTGCTTCAATTTTGGATGGGTCGACATGAATACCCATCTTGTTTACAACATGACCAAGAAACTGTACTTCATCCGACCAGAACTCACACTTGGAGAGTTTGGCATAGAGTTGTTCGGTTCGAAGCTTTTGCAACACCAACTGAAGATGTTGTTCATGCTCGGCCTTGGTTTTGGAATATACCAGAACGTCATCGATAAACACGATCACGAATCGGTCCAAGAAAGATCTACACACCCGGTTCATTAGATCCATGAAAACAGCGGGTGCGTTGGTTAAACCGAAGGGCATGACCAAGAATTCAAAATGACCGTAGCGGGTTCGAAAAGCAGTCTTGGGAATATCCTCTTCGCGGATACGCAACTGGAGATAGCCAGAACGGAGATCGATTTTGGAGAAACAAGAGGCACCTTGGAGTTGGTCAAAGAGGTCGTCAATACGCGGTAAGGGATACCGGTTCTTAATGGTGAGCTTGTTCAGCTCGCGGTAATCGATACACATGCGAAACGAACCGTCTTTCTTCTTAACGAACAACACCGGAGCACCCAACGGCGAAGAGCTAGGGCGAATGAATCCTTTATCGGTCAACTCTTGAAGTTGACTTGCTAATTCTTGCATTTCAGCGGGTGCAAGTCGATAAGGAGATTTGGCTACGGGGGATGCACCAGGGACAAGATCAACACGAAACTCGACTTCCCGAGCGGGAGGTAAACCAGAAAGATCATCGGGGAAGACTTCAGGAAAGTCACGCACGATGGGGATTTCAGAAAGTTTCTTCTTTCCTTCATCGGGTTTGACCACATTAGCTAAGAACGCGACACAATTCTTCCGCAAAAGTCTTCGGACTTCAGAGCATGACATAAGTTTAAGACCGTTAGATGGTTTCTCGCCGTAGATATGAAGATCTTGACCATTTTCCCGAGGAATGCAAATCAACTTCTTGGCGCAGATTACTTCGGCGCGATTTTGCGAGAGCCAGTCCATTCCAATAATCACATCAAAACTTCCAAGAGGCATGGGAATGAGGTCGATTAGAAAATCATGTTCATTAAGGTTAAGCGTGCAATCTTTGATCACGGAGCTTATTAAAATAGTTTCACCATTAGCCAATTCAACTGAAAAGTTTTCGTTTAAGTTTACTCGCGGTCGCGCAAGTTTTTGTTCAAATGCGCGAGAAATAAAACTTCTATCGGCGCCAGTATCAAAAAGTATAGATGCATATTGTCCGTTAAGTAAAAATGTACCATTAACCACGTCATTATTCGCTTGCGCTTGGTGCGCGGTTATATTAAAAGCTCGGCCGCGCGTCACTTGGTTTGAAATTTGGTTAACCGGATTAGCTTGTGTAATTTGTACTTGCAGTCTCGGGCACGCGTTCCGGAAATGACTGGGGTCACCGCAGTTATAGCACGACCTGGGTCGTGGATTAGGGTATGTTGGTTGTGGGTTTAGCGGGTAAGTTGGTGGTGTTTACGCGATTGGGTTGGCGGGAAGGACTCTACAGTTTTCAGCAGTGTGACCAGTACGGCCACATCGGTTACATTGTCGGCACGGGACTTTAGTTGGATGGTGAAGTCTACAAGTTGGGCAAAAGGGTTGGTTTCCTGTGTAAGGTTTCTTAGTTGACGGGGTAGGGAGTGCGGGATTGGTTAAGGCATAGTTATGGACTACAGGGGGTGTTGGGTAGGTTGACAGTGGGTTAGGAGCGTGTACTAGAGGTTGGTAGGCGGGTTGCTGGACAACGAGCGGGTTGGTAAGCGCGTAGGTTTGATGATTGGGTCTGCGCCTACGCTTGAGGTTGTTACGGTTTGAGGGTTCTGGCTTGGTTTCTGTTGGTTCTGGGACAGTCTTGGTGAGTTTGGTCTTTTCGGCTCCCCGCAGGATCAGGGTTCCTGCCCTGACATGGTTGTCGCTGAGCACAGCAGCCAACTCGATGGCGTCAGAGAGGGTTGCTGGGTTCCTGGCCCATACAGAATCTTGAATTTCCATGGGGAGACCCCCAAGAAACTTCTCGATGGCTCGGCGGGAAGGGGTAACTAGGTGCGGGACAAGCAAACTTAGTTCGTGGAAGCGCGTAGCGTACTCGCGCGCTTCGCCACTGTACTGCTTCAAGTTCCAAAATTCCTCCTCAAGGCGCTTTATTTCGTTGGGAGGGCAGAATTCTCTAGTCAAAAGTTCCTTGAATTCCTCACAGAGCATGCTAGAAGCAGCCTCTGCGCCTCGCGCGTGAGCTACTCCGTTCCACCAAGTAAGCGCCCTTGATTCTAGGACACTTGAGGCGTAAAAGGTTGGAGGGCATTGGGTATGGAGGAAGGTGTTCTCAATTTTCTCGAGCCATTGGAGCATTACGGTGGCTCCTTCAAGCCCTGTAAATTTCGGAGGGTTACCCGCATTAAAGGATTTAATATTGTATCCGGAGGGGTTGGTATTATTTTGGTTTAAGGCTTGGGCTATTGCGGCGGCCATTTCCTGGGAACGACGCTGCATACGTCTGCGCGAGGCTTCTCTCCTCTGATGACGGCGAGATAGCGGAGGCATTCTATAAAAGTTTTAATTTTTGTTAATATTTTGGTATGGAAAATCGTTTTAGCGCAAGGTATATCGTCGTAAAGCTTGTTTCGCGGAGTTAAATGCTATCAAATTTTGAAGTAAAATATGAGTTTAAATGCAAACTTAATACATGTAATAAATTCGAATTGAAAATCGACAATTCATGTATCACCATGACTTTTCAAATCTTCAATTTAAAATATACGAGTAAACAAGCATTGAAGGTTGACAATTCATGTATCACCATGACTTTTCAAATCTTCAATTTAAAATATCGAGTAAATGAATATTGGAGATTGACAATTCATGTATCACAATGACTTTTCAAATCTTCAATTTAAAACATAAAGTTAATGGGGATTGAAAATCAACTATTCATGTATCACCATGACTTTTCGGATTTTCAATGTTAAGTCCCAACAACAAACGAATATGTAAGTAAAGAAATAAATTGAAATTTAACAATAAAAATCGAAAGATCGCGAAATAAACATGAAATCATGTGCTGCGTATACGCAAGCATATTTTATAAATATCGAGTAATTAACAATTAGCGCGCAAACATGAGATATTTCTCATGCGCGAGAAGGGACTCTTAGGTATTCTAGGTCGTTACGTCTAACCACCTATCCTAAAGTCACGGAGCTCTGATACCAATCTGTAACACCCCGACCGATGGCGGATTATACATCGGGGCGCCACGTATTGTTTCATTACTCGTGACACTATTTGGGTGTCAATATTTAATAAATACATTTTCATTGCGCACGCGCAGAACACGAATCGTAAAGTAACATAAATCATATCATATCTTAAAATATTCAAATAACATAATTTGTCTTGTTACATTTTAATCTAGGTCCAAAGAAAAAGAAAACATCCTACGTGTCCTTGAGATTCCCAAAAGCAGCTACAGCAAACCTGAACATGTGTTAAAATAAAACGTCAACACTTGCGTGTCGGTGAGAAATCAAGTTTAATAGATATAAATAGATAAATACAAACTCTGCGCGCAACATGTGCTTAACTGGGGTTTAACATAGGGTGTAATCAGATTGTGATCAAGCCTAAATAGATCATAGCTCATAGTTCAATCCGTGCTCCCAATTGAGCACAAAAACAATAAATCATACGTGCATGTGTAACAAAACAAGAAAACCGTAAACGATAGGTCTCCCGTGTTCATCTAATGGATCCATGAAAACTTCGGAATAGGCCGAACAAAGCGGTTAATGATTCACACATACAAATAAACAGCCAAGTAAACGTCCATAACACATGGGGTTTTGCGCACATAAATTTCATAAACAAGTTTAAGACTCAAGTTGTACGAACACATGAACATCCCAAAACGTTAAAAATAAAAGGGGATTAAGTACGAGATTACTCACCTGAAAAAGGTGTGTTGAAAGATAATGCATGAACCAACTTTTAAACAAGCACAAGTTAACCTATAAATAAGAGGTTATTGATTTAACGATTGGTTTTTATGTCTTGAATATATGCAGTAAGTATCGATCTTTGTTAGTTAAACAAATTAAAACAAAATATATTATAAGTTTACCGAGATTCTGGGCAGAACAGAAGAGAAGACGGAGGCAAAGAGAGGAGTTGAGGATCTTCGGCAGAGAGTAAAGGGAGAGAGATTTGGGGAGTGTTTAAGTGTAGTGTGTGTAGTGTTAATAAACAAGAAATTAGCTTAATTTATAGGAAAACCCAAGGGAACACAATCCCTTAAAAGGGGGAAAAGATCTTATCAAATCAAGCAAAAGATATTAAAAAGTACAAGAAACCAAAAGCAAAAGATATCAAAAGATATGCCGGCAGCTGCAGGGGATGGGGAAAAGCTGACAGGTTACAGGTCAAAGCATGGGAGGTGTCAGATAAAACACTGTTCAAGACATGCAAAAGAAGATTTCAAAAGATTATGTCAGTCACTTTTTCTGTCAACCAATAGGATTGGTGCGCATGCTGCGCCGAAAGTGGCTCTTCGGACAGATGTCGGAACTGACCTAAAGTGCTCAAACAAAAGATAAGATATCTCAAAAGAATACAGGCTGGCATAAACAGAAGAAAAGGCTTAAGGTCTATCGCGAGAAGACTCGAGCGCGCGCGAGGGCGAAGGCAGACAGAGAACAATCCTTAGCGCGCCGCGGGAAGAACTATAATCCTTAGCGCGTCGCGGGAAGAACTACAATTCTTAGCGCGCCGCGGGAAGAACTATAATCCTTAGCGCGCCGCTGGAAGAACTACCATTCTTAGCGCGCCGCGGGAAGAACTACAATCCTTTGCGCGTCGCGGGAACAGTTCGCCTCGCGTATCGCAGGAACAACTGGTCTTCACGCAGGCTTCCTTGTAAGGAGTCTGGCGCGTGGAACTGCGCAGACATCCTTAGGCGGGAAGAACCAAAGGACAAGCAAAGAGTTAAGAGAAAAAGGGGTTTCAGGCTTAAGGGTTAAGCAGAGGGGCGGGACGGCGACAAGAGAGAAAAAGAGGCGGGACGGCGACAAGAGAGAGAAAGAGGCGGAACGGCGGAAAGGAAATATTATTATTAGTAATATATATAAATATATATATATATATATATAATTTATTTAATGCTAAATTTACAAAGATTAATAATCAAATTTTAAATCATAAAAAGAATCGGATTCGAAAACGGGTACCTGGGTCGGGTCGGATTGGGCAGTTGTCACACAGAGCACCTGTCGTGGCACACTGTCGTAGGCCTTTTCTAGGTCAATAAACAACATATGTAGATCACGCTTCTTCTCCCTATACTTTTCCATTAATCTTCTTATAAGGTGTATTGCCTCTGTGGTGGAACGCCCCGGCATGAAGCCAAATTGGTTGACCGTAACCTGAGTTTCTCGTCTAAGTCTAACCTCAATCACTCTTTCCCATAGCTTCATAGTATGACTTAGTAGTTTGATTCCTCGGTAGTTACCACAACATTGGGCGTCTCCTTTGTTCTTATAGATAGGAACTACAACGCTGCTCCTCCACTGGTCTGGCATCTTACCTGATTTGAGAATACTATTGAACAGAGTAGTTAACCACATGACTCCTTCCTCCCCCAGACACTTCCACACCTCGATGGGTATGTTGTCTGGGCCAACCGCCTTAGACCTTCCCATCCTCCTAAGTGCGTCCTTCACCTCTTCTCGTGTGATCCGTCGGCAGTAGCAGTTATTAGATTGTTGTCGTTGAAAGTTTGTGTTGTCATGTTCTTCTTGGTAAGCTCTCCCATTGTTAAAAAGATTGTGGAAGTAGGTTTGCCATCTTAGCTTGATGTCCTGCTCCTTGACCAGTACATGCCCATCTGTATCCTTTATGAACTTCACCGGTCCTAGATCTTGCCTTCTACGCTCCCTGGCTTTGGCAATCTTAAACATAGCATGTTCCCCCTCTTTTGTTTCTAGACTTTCATACATCCGTTTAAAGGCCGCCTTCTTTGCTTCCGCCACTGCCTTCTTTGCCTCTATCTTGGCCGTTTTGTAGTTGTCCCTCAATTCCACTCGCTCCTCCTCATTCGTGCACCTCATTAGCTCCCTAAAACATCCTTTTTTGTCCCTTATCTTGTCTTGCACTGCGTCATTCCACCACCAAGACTCCTTATGCCCACTTGACTTTCCTGTTGTGACCCCGAGAGTCTCCTTTGCTACTTGGATGATCTTTGTCTCCATAGCTTCCCATATATGAGTTGAGTCCCCATTTAGTCGAGCCCGCGTATGCAGTATGAGTTTATCCTTAAACAGTAGGAGATTTTCGTCCTTCAAATTTTCCCATCGAATTCTCGGTGTACCTTTCTTCTCTCGAACAGTCAGCTTATTTCTGAAGGCTAATACTGTATGAAAATTAGTATAGACATCTAATACTGTATGAAAAGATAGAAGAATTTACACACACACACATATGCTGTACATTAAGATGATACATGTTTCTAGTTAAGCTATAATAAATAAAGTTCTTAGTCAATTAACATTGTGATATGTTGATTTTCATTTGCAGGCTTCGTATATTTAAGACATAATTAAAATCAATACAAATGGCGGTGCCAAAACACCCTAAAGCTGATGGTAGAAAGTCAACAAACAGTTACTGTTCAACTGTTACACTGGTGGCTTTTGTAGCACTGTGTTTGGTAGGCGTATGGATGATGACATCATCCTCAGTTATCCCTCTTCAAAACATAGACACTACACAGAAGATCAACGATGCTGAAGAAGTAATCACTAAAACCTTGGATACTGAAGATAACACTGATGAGACCACCGTAAAAAATGATGAGAATGCAACACCTGATACCACCACTTCAAAACAGTTTGAGGATAACCCTGGTGATTTACCTTATGATGCAACAAGGAGATACTAATACAAGTTCACAACAGGACAAAAACAATACTAAAGAGGATGATGAAACAACAAATGAAAGTGACAAAGAGATAAAACAAGATGGGAAGTCTAAAAATGATGATGAACAAGAAAACAATGAAGAAAGTGAGGGTAAAAATGACAAATTTGATGATCCATTCTGGGGCTGAGTCAGAGCTTTTGAGTGAAACATCTGTTAAGAACGGGTCGTTTTCGACTCAAGCAACCGAGTCAAGTAAAGAAAAGGAAGTGCATAAGGCGGTCAAACCTGAGGACAATAAAGGGTATAATTGGAAACTTTGTAATGTTACTGCTGGGCCTGATTACATACCATGCCTTGATAATATTCAAGCAATTAGGAGCCTTAGGACCACTAAGCATTATGAACATAGGGAAAGGCACTGTCCCGAGAACCCGCCTACTTGCCTTGTTCCTTTGCCTGAAGGATACCAGCGCCCGATACAGTGGCCCACAAGTAGGGAAAAGGTATACTGGTTTCGTAATATTATTTTCACTTACTCTTTATATCATGTCTAGGCCTGTAAACAAACCGAACGTAGAATCGTTCGGCGGGAAGTTCGTAACGAACGAACATGAACATCTGCCTCGTCTGTCATTTATGTTCATTAGAGCTCATTCATTTAAATTCGTTTACGTTCGTTTGTTCATTTACGTTCATTAGTTTATGTCTGTTGAAGTTCGTTTGTTTATATTTATAATATACTCAATTAAATCTTTTAGGCCCGTTACAATTTAGTCTACTTGTAATAACTTTTTAGGCCCAACACATTGTTAACATTTACTTTTGTTTCGGTTATGTTCGTTCATATATGTTTAGTTTTGTTCGGCTGTTACGTTTGTGAACTGGTTGTGTGTATTGTTAATGAATGGACATAAACCGACACAAACACGCTCATTTTCTTAACGAACGAACACGGACAAGCAAAATCTGTTCATTTATTTGTTCATGCTCATTTGGTTTGCTTACAGGCTTGGTACTAATGTCTCCTTTCTTCATGAATTAAGACAAAGATGAAAGATGTGCATGTGTGTAACTGGTCAAACTGGTTTGGTTGAACGAGTCAAAATGGTCCAGTTCCGGTCGGATTGACCTGCAAACACTTCCTTCTATCTGTCATTAAACTTTTCTTTACTAAAACTACATGTGCTAGTTATAATCACATAAACAATGCTTTGACAAACAATGATTAGGACTTTAGGAGTTTGTATGCATTAAAAGTAATACGTGACTGTCAACATATTCTACTCATTCCCTTGTTACTTGTATTTTTTTTTAAACCGTTTGAGATAATGCACTAACCAAATGGACCCATTCATAAGTATATGGGTCGAAACTCTCAAATCTAATAGCCATGCACCGTGCTTGTCATCTTGATGTTTACATACCAAAATCGAGTATATTTATATCAAACTTTGTATATCTCCAATTTGGAATTTAGTAATAGCTTTTATGAGCTTCATATATGCACAATGTAAATGGTACCATAATGTTCCTCACACTAAGCTGGCAGTACTTAAAGGACACCAAAACTGGGTTAAAGTTGATGGTGAATTCCTAACTCAGTTTAAGCATGGTGCTCTTCATTACATTGATTTCATACAAGAAGTAATAATCTTAACCACCTAACACCTTCATAATGTTATGTTAATTTATTGTTATTTAAGGATTCATTTAGTCACATGAATTATTTATAGATTCTATTTTTTTTAACTTAAGTTAATTACTAAGATTTATCCATTATTAGTACTAATATTATTATAACAGAATGTGCCTGCTATTGCATGGGGAAAACGGTCACGTGTAGTATTAGATGTTGGATGTGGAGTTGCTAGCTTTGGAGGGTTTTTATTTGATAGAGATGTTTTGGCAATGTCTCTTGCTCCTAAAGATGAACACGAAGCTCAAGTTCAGTTTGCACTCGAAAGAGGAATTCCCGCTATTTCTGCAGTCATGGGCACACAACGACCTCCGTTTCCCGCTCGAGTATTTGATGTAGTGCATTGTGCGCGTTGCAGAGTTTTATGGCATATTGAAGGTAATTTATTATTGTTATTTTTTATTGTGATATTAACAAGCAAAGAATATCACAATATATTATAGGTAGCGTAATGAGCAGGTTAAGTATTGAGTCTCAATTGGGTTGGGTCTACCCACAAATTCTTTATGCATTTTTATATATATTTCTACGCATTAATAATGATAAAAAAAGGTTATCATTAAAATAGTAGGAATATTATTTAATTGTCTTTTGACCCATTTGAGTTAAAACATAACCTAAATGATGTTTTAAAAACTGGTATTTCGCTCATATCGGATTGGGCTAAAAAATGGTACACCTGGTTGAACCGGGTTAAATAGTTAATCTTTTAATTTCATATAAATGCAACTTTAACTCAAAAAATAACCCAAAAGTACATGATTTCACAATAAAATGATCCAAAAGTTAATTCATAATAAAAATTAATACAAAAGCGCCCGATTTTCAAAAAATAATCCAAAAGTCTACTCGTTTCAATGTTAATCACTAGGTTAAAATTAATTTTTAAACCAATGGTCCGTAAAATATAAAAATCTCTTGGGCTTAAAACTGGTTTGCTGGTACAAATCAGTATTTTAGAAAAAACCTCCAGTTCGATGTTCTAGCAAACGGGCCAAAAACACCGGCATGCTGTGCGAAATCCAGTTTAACTGGTTGAACCAGCCGGTTCGTACCAGTTTTTAAAACATTGTCTAAATCAGCTAGGGGTATGAATTCTGACACGACACGAATCTAACATGAAATTAAAGTGCTTGGGTTTGATATAAATGGGTTCGGGTCATTTCGGGTCGAACTTCATGAACCCAGTTAGTTAAATGGGTCGTGTGGGTCAATCCGGTGGGTTCATGGGTTGACTCATTTAACCTTTTTATTTTGTTTAATTTATTTTCCAAAAGTGTGCTTTATGCAATAAATTATTGGTTGGGTATTTATTCCAAAATTTAAAAACTTAAATAGAAATTGAGATAAGATTTTATAATAAAAATGTAAATGTAATTATATTTTTTTGTTCTAAAAATGTATATTTAAATTATTAATACGTGAAAGCAATAAAAAAAAACTTTTGGGTCAACCCACAAATGTGTGTCGTGTTTGGGTTCATCTGACATGATTTTCGGGTTCATGTCGAGTTGGACCCGCCAACCCGCGAACATGACCTGTTTAATACCCTTAATCAGCCCATGTCAAGTTGGACCCGCTAACCCGCGAACATGACCTGTTTAATACCCTTAATCAGCCCATTTATATGTACACATGTCAAAACAACCACATATCAGGTATGTAAGAGTGAAAAAAAAGAAAAAAAGTGTATTATGTTTCAAACTTTTTCAGTTATTTATTTATATATTTTTATCTCTAGGTGGTAAACTTCTTCTAGAGCTAAATCGTCTATTGCGACCTGGCGGTTACTTTGTGTGGTCTGCAACTCCTATCTATCAGAAAAATCCAGAAGACGTTGGAATTTGGGACGGTATGCATTTTTAGATATATACCATACATGCTTGTGGAACCTGAATGATTACTGGCTAATTATTTTCCAAATTTTGGTAGCAATGAAAAGATTGACCAAGTCAATGTGCTGGGAAGTCCAAGCAGTTGGTAAGGATAAAGTCAACAAAGTTGGTGTAGCTATTTATCGGAAACCAATGTCTAATGAATGTTATGAAGGAAGACAACAAAATGAGCCTCCACTGTCTACTGAATCTGATGATCCAAATGCTGCTTGGTACTATTCTTTATTCTAAACGGCTCGGGTCTAGTTGGGTTGACCCCCCCAAAAACACTCTTTTCGATGTTATTTATTAGTTATATTATGAGTTTTAAGTGTGTTAAATACTATCACCAGTAAGCATGTAATCGAACCGAACGAACATGAGCGGGGAATGTTTGTGTTCGTTAAGAAAATGAGTGTGTTCTTGTTTGTCTATTTTCGTTCGTTAATAGTATAAACAAATAGTTCATGAACATAAATGAACGAATATAACTAATTAACTAAACATGGATGAACGAATATAAACGAACATAATTGAGCAAACAACAGTTAAAAGCAACTGTGAATATCAATCTCTTGGGCCCAAAAAACTAATACAAGTGGACTAAATTGCAATGAGTGATTTTAATTTAATAAAGCTAGACTAAATTCTAATGGGCTTAACTAGAGATGGTCAAAAAAACCGGTTGGGGAACCGGTTTACCGGTTTAAACCGGAAACCGGTTTTTACGAAAACCGGTTTTTTAAAAACCGGTTTGACCGGTTTAGAAACCGCCGGTTCGTCTTTCGGTTACAAGTTCTAGATCCAAAACCGGTTCACGAACCGGTTAATGGAAAAACCGGTTTTTTTTATTAACCGGTTATGGAAAAACCGGTTAACCGGTTATTGAAAAACCGGTTAACCGGTTTATAAAAAAACCGGTTTATAACGGCTATATGACCGTTTTTTTTGTTTTTGGACCTTTTTTTTTTTTACCATTTTACCCCCACAAACATCTATATATAGTTTAGGTTGGGTATTGGTTAGATCACACTCGATTATACAACTCCAAACGCTCTAAACGTTTATTTCATACGCGATTATTTTGTTATCTCACGCTCAATTATACCACATTACCACTCCATACGCTCTTATTTCGTAGTCGTTTATTTCATACTCGAGTATACCACTCTTATTTCGTAGTCGATTATCATGGCCTCCCAAAGTGCTGCTTCATCCGTCAACATGGGTGCCTCGAACACGGGAGAAACGGTCGTTCGGGTCATCCCCACGAAACGAAACCATGATGTTTGGCAACATTTCGACCTATGCGAAATGTCTAACGGTAGCCAAAAAGCTCGATGCAAACATTGTTTGAAGTTTTATGGCAAAGATGCAAACTCCACTTTAAAAGCGCATGTACAAAGGCCCTTTTGCAAGGCCTTGAAGGACGAATCGGGAAGTAGTTCGCAGCCGGAGATGACGAATCAAGGAGCGGTGTTTACGTACGACGTTGAAGCGATACGTCAACAGTTTTCAAACTTTGTGATTCAACAAACACTTCCTTTCAACCACTTCGACAACCCTCAATTCACGGAGATGATGCAAAACTATGTTCAACCACGCTACCAACACGTAAGTCGTTCGACCCTTAGAAGAGATTGTCTTAAAGCATGGAAAAACGCTAAATCCGAACTAATTTCATACTTTTCAAACTTACAAACTGGTGTAAACTTAACAACGGATGTGTGGTCGGTACCTCATGGTTCGCCCGACTCATACATTTGTGTGACGGCTCATTGGGTTGACCCCGAGTCGTGGCAAATGATGAAACGAACCATTGCGTTTCAATTGTTTGATTACCCGCACACGGGTAGAAATATTTTTCAAATCTTGGATAAAGTCATTCGACAATACAAGATTGAACATAAAATCTTTTCAATTTCGTTTGATAACGCGTCCAACAATACGGCCGCGGTTGGCCATTTAAAATTAAAGTATAAACCTATTTGTGATGGAGCGTTTTTTCATAGCCGATGCATTGCACATATTATCAACTTGGCCGTGCAAGATGGGTTAAACGTGATCGAAACGCAAAGAAACAATTTTAAAAGAATGTTACGAGATGTTTTTAGCAACAATAAAACATTTTCAAGATACAAAAAATTTTGTGTAGAAGCTAATTGTCAATGGTTGGGGCCAAATTGGGATTGTCCAACAAGATGGAACTCGACTTGTAATATGTTTGAGAAAGCCATCCAACAAAAAGAATCATTAATTGCGTTTCATCAAATTTTGTCAAGTAGGGGTAAATGTGCACCGTACGATCCTAGAAACTGGTTATTGATTGAGATCGTTACGGAGGTCCTTCAAATTTTTAAATCTTGCACAACTAGTTTATCCGGGGTTTACTATCCAACAAGCCCCATTGCTTTACCAAAAATTGCTGTCATGTGCACAAAGTTGAGTGAACTTCATTGTAGGGGTGCACCTTATTTTGATATGAGTGTAAAAATGAAAGAAAAATTTAGAAAATATTTTCAAGAACTACCCGCTGTTTTGACATGTGCTGCTGCGTTAAACCCTTGCATCAATGTTGGTGGTGTTGAAGCTTTAATAGAAAAAATTTGTAATGAGCTAGGGTTAAACGACGATCAAAACCCCTATTATAGCCAAACTTTAAAGAATGCTTTCAACACCACCTTGTCAAACATGTATGATGTCTACCTTACAAAATACGGGTCGTCTTCCCAAATTCATGACTCGTTAAGAGCTGTTGCCCAATCCCAATCCCAAACCGACCTTGAAATGGGGATGTACTACATGATTTGGGAAGACGCCGGTAAACGTCAAAAGGTAAACACCCCAAGCAGTGAACTTGGAAGGTATGGTGGTACCAACTTTGTGAAACACATGACTCCGGATGAATTTAGAAGTCTTGATTTGCTGGCTTGGTGGAGAGGTAAGGAGGATGAGTTTCCGATCCTCGCCGCCATGGCCAAAGATTTACTAACGGTCCAAGCTTCCACGGTAGCTTCGGAGTCTGTTTTTTCTGTTTCTGGCAGGGTTATATCGATTAGGAGGACTCGACTCACTGCACCAGCTATAGAGATGTCGATTTGCTACAAGGATTACTTGGACTCTTTAGATAGGGCACAACATCAACGCTCACTCGAGGGGGAAATGGAGTATGAAGCGGGCTTGTATGAAGACGAGGTCAATGAAGGACACACTCAACCAATGACCGATGAAGAAGCCGCGTACGACGATTACCTAAGAAATAGCTCGGGATCGGGTAGCGAAGAAAATTAGTTAAAGAAACAGCAAACATGGAGGCAAATCATGAGTAAGAAACAGCAAGTTGTTCATGTAATCGTGTCTAAGCATTCTTTTTCCTAATATGTGCTCTTATTTACTTGTTGATTTGGCTTTTTCTAATTTAGTTAAAGAAACAGCAAACATGGAGGCAAATCATGAACAAACTGCGATTGGGAACAACAGGAGCATCTGCTAGTTCACGATTTAATGTTTGTATTTTTGAGTTAAATCATGAACAACAGTTCTTGGCAGAGATTTCTTCAGTGTTAATGATTTAATGTTTGTATTTTTGAGTTACGAATATGCGAATACGATTTAATGTTTGTATTTTTAATGTAAAAACTATAAATGAAAGTTATGTGTTTTTAATCTTTGGTTTGTTGAAAACACATTCACCAACACACACTCATACTCATCTTCCAAGCAAAGAACCCTAACAACGAAAGCAAAGAATGGATTCGGTCAGTCCGTTTTGCCTTGTAGTTACCGTTTTGCCTTGTAGTTACCGGTTTGTTTATACTGTGAAAAAAATAATGGTCTTCATTAAGTACAAAATATAAAAAACAAATATTCGTATTTGAAACCGCGAAATTTAAAAAAAAAAAAAAAAAAAAAACCGGTTAATAAAAAAACCGGTTCTAACCGGTTTCTAAACCGGTCCTAACCGGTTAGACCGGTTAGGGTTTTGACAGCAAAAAACCGGTTATTAACCGGTCCGGTTATTAACCGAACCGGTTTTTTTCCGGGCCAAAAAAAACCGGTCCGGTTAATAACTGAACCGGTTTTTTTAAAAAAACCGGTTTGTGCACCTCTAGGCTTAACAGTTTAAATGATTACACGAATGAACAAACGTAAACAAACATAAATGTATGCCATAAACGGACTTAAGCGAACGCTCACTAACGTAAATGAACGAATGAAACATGTGTTCATGTACGTTCACATATTAAATAAGTGAACTTCCAGCTGAATGATTCACGAATTATTCAGTGTATATTCGGTTATTTTACAGGTCTAATCACAAAAAAATCTTTTATTCCATTAATAAGCTAAATATTTTAAATAAACCTATTTAGCACGTTTTTTTTACAATAGACGTTACACACGAAGCAATTAGTTTTACTTGTTAATTTATCTTTTTATTTACATATTTACCCTTTTGAAGTAACGCGATTAGATATTATTAATGCCAAGTGTTTTATTTTTATAGGAAAGTACCTCTGCAGGCATGTATACACAAGGTACCAGTTGACCCGCAGGTGCGTGGGTCCCAATGGCCCGAACAATGGCCATCAGGCTGAGGGGTGTGGGGGGCTCTAACGGGGGCGTGAGTGGGGGCTCCAGCCAATTATATTGTGACGTGTGGCAGAGAGAGAAACTGGATAAGGTGGGTGTTGGAGCCCCCGCTGGAGCCCCTGGCCCTGGTGTGGAGGGGCTCCAGCAGGGGCTCTAGCGGATTTTTTTTTATTTTTTTATAAATATATTCAAAAAACGTATTATTAAAAAAACTCATAAATTATTAAAAAAACACACATTAAAAAAAAACACATTAATATCTAAAAATAAAATAAAAATTAAAGTACTAAAAAAAACATTATTCTTATTCTTCGGCTTGGTCTTCTTCGATCAACCTCTTTCGGATACGTTCCTTTAGCTTTTCCATCAGCATTTGATCGACCGGATTTAGGTTACTGAAGTCTCTTGTAAGGAAGTCCAAATCTCTCATTCGACTTTTTTCCTTTTTGTCATTAGAGACCACCTCCATGGTTTTGTTGAATTTATTGAGGGATTCAACAAGATCGACGATGTTTACGGCTCCCCCCTCAGCCGGTTTTTTCCCCTTGGCGTCCTGTCCCAATGGCCGCCTCCTCGGCGGTGAAGACGTTTCCTCCCCCGCAATGTTTAGGTCGAATCCAACGCGGCAATCCGACCCGGCGGAAGTGCTATACGCTCCAGACGAACTAGTTTTAGTCCGTTTCGGCCCTACTTCCGCATCATGGTCCGGCGCCACAAGCTCAACCCACTTGGAACACCTTTTCAACCTCTCCCACAACTTTAAATCGTCCCACGTCTTCACCGTCCCATACCTCCGCAAACACTCCTGCCTCCACTCTTCGACAGTGAAATTGTAAACCGCCAAATCATCACTGCCACTTGGTCTCATACGACCGGCGTTCCTGTTGAAAAGATTAGTAAACAAGCCGACAAATTTTCTGATTTCAGACCACCGACCCGAAATCATATCGGCGTTTCGCTCTGTACTCCCAACGAGCGTATAGAACGTCTCCCTAACCTTTGTCCAAAAAACCTTGCTTTTTTGATAGTCGGCTGCAAAATGAATAATTAAATTAGATTTCCAGTTAACTTTTTTATTTAACTTTTTTATTAAAAATCATTTTTAAAAACGTTAAAACAATTACCGCAACGCCGATCCTCAGAAATGACTATCCAAGCCCGACACAAGGCTTCATTCTCATCCGATGACCACGGAGTGGTTTTCCGTTTCGTCCTCGGAGTCGAAGCCGGTCCCGGCCCGTCCGTTGCAGGTTGTTTTTTCCGGTGGACGCGTCTTCTTGCTCCCGAAGCATCACCGTGTGATTCTTGTGTCTCTGGAACAACAAAGTTAGGAGACGGTTGTATGTTGGATGGTTGAAAGCCGGATGTTTCTTGCGGCCCCGAATAAAACATCGATTGGTCTGGTGACGACCATAAATCGTCGTAACTATAATCTGAATCTAGGTTTGGGTACCAATTTCCAGATTTTTTTGGGTATTATATAGGAGTTTGGGATATTATATATGAGTTTGGAGATTGAAGTTGTGTTTTGATATGGTTGAAATGGGTTGATTTTGGGGTATTATATAGGAGTTTTTAAAGATTTTTTAAAAAAAAAAACGGAGCTCAACGGCTCTTTTGGGCGGGCCCACCAGCTTTTCCTCTCTCTTCTCCCGCGACCACACTCACGCCTGCCTGGGGGCTCGCGCTCGCGCCCCGCTCGCGCCCAGGTTCGCGCCCCGGTGGTGTGGGGTTAGCGCCTGGGGGCGCGAGCGGAGGGGCTCACGCGCCCAGGTTAGCGCCCCACACCCCTCAGCCTCAAGGGTTGAAAAAGTACCTTACTGGTTATTATCTTCACAAGTTGGTGTGTATGGAAAACCCGCACCCGATGATTTTTCTGCTGATTTTGAACACTGGAAACGAGTGGTCAACAAGTCATACATGAACGGTCTCGGGATAAACTGGTCAACTGTCAGGAATGTCATGGACATGAGAGCTATATATGGAGGGTAAGCACTATATTGACCTTTCTTCCCCTCCATAGCTTCTAAACAAACTAAACGTTCAGTGGACCATTTGGCTGGGAATTTGTTTATTTAATAAATGAATGAAAACAAACAACAGTTTTTGTTTATTCAGCTACATGAATTAACATGAACTGATGTATCACTCATTCATTTATGTTCATGAACCTTTGTTTATGTTCGCTCGTTGATGTTTGGTTATGTTTGTTAGTTTACATTTGTTTAAGTTCGTCTGTGTATAAGTTTAATCAAACCTTTTGGCATCATTGCAATTTAGTCTAGTTTTATGAAAGCTATATACCAGCCATCATTAGTCTAGTTTTATTATTTTTTTAATCTCAGCAGCTGTTCACGTTTACTTTTATTTAGTTTTTACTCAATAAAGTTTGTTTATTTAATAAACGAATGAAAATGAACATAATTTTTTGTTCTTTTAGCTAAACAAAAATGAATAGATGTCTCGCTCATACGTTTAAGTTCACGAACGTTTGTTTATGTTCGTTTGTTAACATTCGCCTATAAAATGTTCGTTCACTTTCATGATGCTCGTTAGCTTTACATTGGTTAAGTTCATTTGTGTATATATTCATATAAATCTATTAGGTCTGTCACAATTTAGTCTAGTTTTATGAAAATTAAATATTACCCGTTATAATTTAGTCTAGTTATATTAGTTTTTTAAGCTCAACAGATTGATGTTCACGTTTTCTTTCAATTAACGGTCTCTCAATATGTTCGTTTAAGTTGATGAATCGTCCCTTTAGACTATTTGCGAATGAACATAAACGAACACGTTCTTTTTCTTAATTAACAAACATGAAAACCCCAACATTTAATTGTTCGTGTTCGATTGTTTGTTTGGTTAAAGTTAATCGAATGAATATGATCTTCTGGTTTGTGTTTGTTCGGTTCGTTTACAGTTGTGTGTTTTTGAAATTTGACAAATAGTATATGCTATATTGCAGATTTGCAACTGCGTTAAAAGACAAGAATATTTGGGTGATGAATATTGTATCGGTTGATTCGCCAGATACATTACCAATAATTTACGAACGAGGATTATTTGGAATATATCATGACTGGTGTGACTCATTCAGCACGTACCCGAGATCCTATGATCTTCTTCATGCAGACCATTTATTCTCCAAGATAAAAAACAAGTGAGTATTCCTATCAATTATCTTTCTGTATTAATTTTATTATCGAGAGTGGATCAAAATCTGAAGTTACCTAATAAGGAAATATTATAAATGGGCTGGCTCCTTTATTTTTAACGAGCTGGAAAGTCGATCTCGGGCTCTGCTCATAAAAAGCTCGAGTTGTGGCTTGTTAATTCTTTTTTGTTTTTTTACACATATTGTTATGTAAAGGACAAAATAAAATATATTTGAACATATACATAACACAAAGTTTATAAACTAGAGAATTTATAACATATTTTTGTATAATTTTAGTTTATTTTTTCAAGTCTGTAAAGATTTAAAGGCATATAATATTGTATTATTATTGATTTTTTTCAACACTTTTATATGTTAGTATTATTATATATTAGAATTTGTGGTATAATTAAAACGGGCCAACTATCAAGCGAGACATGAGCCGAGCCAACATTGGCTCAGGCTAGGCTTGTTTACAAACGAGTTTTTTACGAGCCAAACTGATTTCGAGCAAGCTGTGAGCCTTCTGAACAACCCTGGACATTGTAAGCATTTGAATGCGCGCTGGATGACCTTTGATTCCTCATAACTCATTTTATTTTTGAAGAATTTATTTTTATAAATCTAAAAGTGATTTTTACGTGTATGATCTGTTACAGATGTAATATGACGGCTTTGGTTGTGGAGGTAGATCGAATATTGAGACCGGAAGGTAAACTTATTATTCGGGACACAGTAGATACTGTGAATGAGGTTGAGACCATGGTGGGATCCATGAATTGGGAAGTGAGGTTAACTTACTCTAAAGATAAGGAAGGATTATTATGTGTCCAAAAGAGCATGTGGCGGCCCACCGAGTTAGAAACAATACCGTACGCCATTGCATGAAGACGCGGTTTGTGTCTCAACTTGGGTACGATGTTGCGTGTGGGTAGGGCTTGGCTTGGTTGTAGGACATGCTATATTATGTTTATGTTGAAAAATGAATGTATTCTTATTCTTGCCAGTGAAGAGGGATTGATATTAGCAAAACAAAGGGACATGGAAATTTTGATTGTATTATTTGGGTTGTGTTTAAATGAATCAATTTTTAATCCTTCATCAGGGGGAAAAAAATAAAAATTGGGAACACAAATAGCCAAATAGGGTCGTAAACGAGTCAAAACGTTGGTGAGTTAATCGAGATCGAATCGTTAAAAATTCAAACTCAAATCGTGAAAGCCTTAAATATAACTGCTCCCCTTTATTGAATTTGTAAGACTAATGATTAACATGCAATTGAATTTGAATTCAACAAATAAACATGACAAAAATTGTAAAACTCGTCATTTATATTTACATGATCTTTTAACAGATGTCCTTTATCTAGAAAAATGTCAGAAAGCATCCCTTGTAATTAAAAACTTTATCATGTTATGTTCTTTGGTCCTAACCTAGTTAAATTTTTTTGTTAAGTGCCTTACACATAAGGATAGTTTCGTAAATTCATTAATTTATTTAATAATAATAAAAAACCATATTCCTTTTCAAAACAAAACCTCCTATATCTTCATTGTCTCTGCAACTACCACCGTCACCAATCCAACAACCACATATACAAGTTGCCGACCACTGCCGTAGCTCTAAACCACATCCGCCGCACCTCTGGACCACCACTATCGCACGATTCCATCTACTTGGTCGTACTCCAACCATATCTGTTCCGTACAAGAACAAATGCTTCAAACCCTAGGGTTAATCATATACATAATTTGAAGAAATCTGATGTTGAATAAAAAGAAGAAGATGATTCAAATTATGTATATGTCTCAGATACACCCTTTCTCTACAATCCTCAACCACCAACACCAACCAACCACCACCAGCCGCCACCATCCAAACCTCATCTTCAACAACGGTAGCAACAGAGAGGAACAATGGTAACCACTGAGAGGAAACTCACAGTCAATCGATGCCCGGTTTCAAAATCGAAAACCCTAGATTCTTTGAGTCAACCTTAGCAGCTCCATTCCATCTATATTGGTCTTCATGTCGTCAATATCGAACAAATATAAACTCGAATCGTTTAGATCAAAACTCGAATCGAAGGCGTAATGCGCATAGTCCGAAGACAAGTTCGTTTCCCTAGAGTTCGTTGGGGGTTACTGATGCCATCCAGTCCATTAAGTTGACCCAGCCCATATGTTTATTTTTATTTATAAATAAGACTGTTAGGTGTTTTGTTTAGTTAGTTGATTATTTTGAATAAAGATTGTAAGCTTTTAAGCTTGTTAACCGAGTCATTCGGTTCGAATTGTTTCTTGAGCCATTTAAGTAAAGCCGTGGAATCAGCATCATTTGGTATCAGAGCTCTTGGTTTGTCAAATGGATTTGCGTGAAGGAAGATGCTTGTTCGATCGTAGAATCGCCGACAGAGGCAACGACAAAAGTATATTAAGTTCATGTGCCCATGGTAGAGATAAGTATTCTACTAGCAGAATCGTCGACAGAGGCAGCTGTGGAATCGATCCCAACCCACGGGATCTCAAGATTAAGAGACTTTGAAAACGAGTCTGGAATCTTGAAATACAACAAGAGATCATGCGGCTCCGACAAAGGATCCGAGATCTCGAGTTAAAAGGGGAGATGCGCAAGACGGAAACCGAGTCAAGCACTATCATCGGGGATGAATGTGATGACGGGGAGGAGTATCCGTTTTACTATCACCCATCCTGGTTATTTGAACCAATTTATCCGAATTTGTGCCGGAAGAGAATCCCGTCTTTGACGAAGAGGGAACTGATTATAGCGAAATGAGTGTTTAGTTGTGAATCTTTCCGATGGTGTTTTAGCTATGATTCACCACCCATGTTTGATAAATACGGGGATGAGGAAGAATATACGGTGGTGGATGGTAGTGTTGCGATGGGTACCAGTGGCGATGTGGTGACTACTGGCGGCGGTGAGATGGTTGTCGGTGCTGACTTGTTTTTAGAAGCTGCAATAGTCATGCCAAAATTTATTGAGGCGGCACTGGTAATGGTAATTATGGAATAAATTTTGAAAATCCCAGTATCTAATTATGGTATAAATTTGGAAATTACATTATCTTCGTCTACAATTTTGGGTGATTTAATTGTTACCAAAGCTATGGATGAGAAGGAACCAAATAATTTTAATATTGTTTGTGGACCGATAAATCGCGAAGCCCGTAATATTTGTGGAGATCAAAATGAAAATTCTACTATTACAAGTCATCCAAGAGGTACGAGGCGTAGATTCCAAACAAATTTTAAAAGGTGTAAGCCAAGCATTTAAATTTGATTATAACAATTATTTAAGCTTGGATAATCAAGAATCCTACTATAATCTTATTGTGGTCAAGAGACGAGTTGATATTTCGATTGAACCCGGTGGCTTGCCTTTGAAGTTTTCATGTTTTTTAAAGACTTTCAAGTTTGATATTAAAACTTTGAAAATTCCACTTTTATATCGGGTGGCAAATGATCGTTTCGACGTTCTCAAGACTTGAGGACGAGTTTTTTTTGAAGACAAGGAGGAGGTGGAGAGACTCGACAACCCAACAGACCAAGGGGTTGGTTTGATTCTAGAACCGGGTGACATGACCCATGAAATTGAATTGTTTGGGCGAGTCATGATGCCAATAAATAAGGGGCGGGTTGAGGTTCCATATGATCCAGGTAGTACCGGTCCAGAGTCGAGTGACACAACACATTAAGCTGGTGATCAGATTGATGTTCCATTTGATCCAGGTGGATTTGATCCAGAGACAAAACTTGAGGACGAGTTATTTTTTCAATAGGGAGAGTATGATGCAGGAGACATTCAGTCCATTAAGTTGGCCCGACCCATATGTTTATTTTTTTTATAAATAATGCTGTTAGGTGTTTTGTTTAGTTAGTTGATTATTTTGAGTAAAGATTGTAAGCTTTTAAGCTTGTTAACCAAATCGTTCGGTTCGAATCGTTTGAATGAAATCATTTTGTTCTTGAGCTATTTGAGTAAAGCCGTGGAATCAACATTAGTTACGTTTCTGGAAACCTCTCAAGAAAAATCCAGATATGGAAGTATACAAAAAGAAAAACCACCAATTTTTGAGGAAAACCCTTTAGATCTTTGACAAAGTAATACATTTGTAGTTCCCAGATCTGATTATATGTTCAAAATTCCCAATTTTGATCTTCAAAGCGTCGGACGTTTTGATAGTTGAAATTCCTAAATCTGAAAACAATTTCTTTTAGAACATCCAGATATACTTTATTTTGGAGGTCAAAAATATGTAGATGTACATCCTTTCTGAAAAAGGGACACACTACAATCAACTAAAGGGAAAATTCTGAGAGATTCTCAACATAACCCACCAAAAGTCAAAATTTTCAAAATGATCCATTCAAATCCGTTTCTCACGTAACATTGGGAATTTCCCCGTGAGATTTCACCAACCTTTCATTGCTCACACCTACCACGTGATATTTCAAATCAAATCTGTCTTACGCGTTGTATTTCACATGAAAACTAACTTGATGAAAACATGTGATATTTGGGGATGGTTTCTATTTTGAACATGAGTTTTGAAAAAAGTAGTTTTTATTCTTCACGCTGCTGACCCGCCTGTTAAAACCTTGATTCGCCGGTTAGAACCGTGATCTGAACATCAACCTAGCTTGTCACCGAGTATTTGTTTTGCAAGAGCACTCCTGGAATTATGGCGGGAGGGTTAAAATAACTCTTCACCACTAAAGCAGATCATATATGGCAGGTCATGTCAACAAATCATCGCACGCCAAGGATACACCCCGGTGGATAAAGTCTGGCTCTCGCGAGCAACGTCATGCTCAAGTGGGTCGTTATTGTTGATGGAAAATATGCAATCTCCGAAGGAACTATTCCGTCCCCTCGGAATACATGTTCAGATCCTTCGAGCAAAAATCCGGCCACCGCCGACCTCATAATGGGTCAGTTCACAAGCCGCATGCACACTAAGGATGCAACTACGACACTGCGGATCACAAGCGGTTCAGTCTCATGCGCGACGGCGGACAAAAACAGACCTTGGCGGACTAGCTATTATGGTATACCATTAGACGACTATAACGAACCATTTATGGCATCCGCTCCGGTGGATTAATCCCGGTTTCCGTGGACCACGTGAAGCTCCGTCCAAAGCATTGGCATGTCATTTCCGGCATCCGCGGATCGCGAGGAAAAGATACAGCGGGTTGAACACGACCTCCGCAAACTGATATAGACCGATTTGAGACGGTCAATCTCCCGATAGACCCGTAGAGTGGGCTAGACTCGAAGAACAAGAAGAGAATAAGAGAAACCAAACTTGAGACAATTTTTCTTGATTATTTTTCTTCTTAAAACGATTACAATTTATAGGAAAAGTAAACACATAAAATAGAAAAAGATAAACTCAATTAAACTATAATAAGAAAACTAAATAATAGATAAATTTAATAAATATATATTAAACTCAATTAATATTTTGCTATGATCGTATCACAAACCTTATGCAAGCTTTGCTGGTTCATCTTCAACCACCGCATGCTTAAAATCCGGTCATTGCAGGTCACTATTACGCGACGGTGTGTCAACATCAGTTTCCACCGTCACATGCACGCTCTGACGGGTCCATACTAATATTCGTGGGTCCTTACCACCCGATGCGCATGCCAACACCCATCATTGCATGTCACCCATGAACGCCGCATGTCACTTAAGCGGTATTTTTTTATAAATATGAAAAATGAAAGGGGTGTAATGGTTTATAGGAGAGAGAAACTTTTTTTGGGTTTCTAGGTGTTCCGTCATTTGAAATGGTGGAACCCACCATGATTGCAGAACGTGTCAGAAACGGTTTGGTGAGTTGGAGGTTATTTTTGGTGTTCCGCCATTTGAAATGGAGGAAATGCCATATTAACCACATGTTTCGTCATTTGAAATGGCGGAACACAAATTTTACCCCTTATAGGATGCCCCCTATTCATTTTTCTCACTTCCGCCATTTGAAATGGCGTAAGTGAATAGTATAATACCTGACACATCTGACGAGGGTTTGTTGACCACACTATTCACTTCCGCCATTTCAAGTGAACTTACCGACATTTTGACATTGACATGACTTTTCTGGTACCTTTTTTGACCACACTATTCACTTCAGCCATTTCAAATGGCGAAAGTGAACAATGACATTTTATTGACACTGATTTTTCTGCTTACTTTTTGACCACATTAAACACATTTGGCAAGACTTATTTGTTTTTTACCATACTATTCACTCGTGCTATTTCAAATGACGGAAGTAAACAGTATAATTTAAATACTTTATAATAAAAATATCAATTAGATTTTCTTTATTAATTTGTTTATTTAATAAATATGTAAATAAATAAAGATAATTAAATTAAAAAAAAAGTATAATTTAAATTGGTAATTTAATTTTTTCATTTTCTCTATTAATTTGTTTATTTTATATAATAAATATGTAATAAATATTTTATAATAAACATCATTAGAAACACATAATATTTACAAAGATAACACTAATTCACTTAAGTGGCAACATAGTTAACTACATCATTACAATAAACATCACTACAAACATAATATTAATTTAACTTAACTGGCAACGTTGGACTACATGGTTCACCTAGCATATAGTTCGTTCGCCATAAAACGCCTAAACCTCAAACAAGCATCTTGTAAATTTGTTTTTTCCCAAGATAATGACCCAGATTGAACCAACCTACGCAATAACATACAAATTATGACTCCTGAATTTGGACCAATATGACCACCATTATGAGGGCACACCGTTTCCCCTGAAACTGGTAATTCATTGACCTCCCCTATGCCCAGTATGATATATGCCCTAGAAACCATATGAAGAATGATTCGAATTCGACAATAATTGGGTGAAACAATTGATGAATGCATGATGAACTATTGTCACAATCACACGTATTTGGGAGACATTCACAAGGTACAAATATATGAAATTCTAGTGTCACCATACAAATCTTAAAAAGATACCAGTTTTCGTCGTTGATAGATACATGTATATATACCTGCGAAAAGCGAAAACAAATTTGTATATGTGGTTTTAGAAAAGAATTATTTAATTCGAATAGCATACCGTGTTGACCTCCCACAAAGGAGGATACAATTCGTTCGTCCCGTCACCATATTGTTGAACATTGTATGACCCATCAAAAATTAGTTTGGAAATGTCGCACGACAATATCGTCCAACGATATTGGCCTGGAAAGTCCTGTGTTTATTTCTTGAAATCGCCAAAACATTAGTTTGTTTGTCCAAGCCCGAATACGCTATAAAAATGAATTTAAACATAAATATTATATGTTGTAGGATAGCATTAGTTGCATAAAATTAAACACTCACAATTTATCCTATGTGACGATTTCCATGAAATCCTAAAAGGGTACCCCAAAACTTTTGGTTAAGTGGTGTAAGACCCATATAATCAACCCTACAAAATGTTGCATCTCCGTTGTAAAAGAATTGTACAACATTTCGAGACAGTTCTCGTTGTTCTGTAAAAGCCAACCATGGTTGTCTACTGGTACTGAATGTTGTCGGCCACAACATTTGAACAAGAAGATGACTCATTGTGTTGCCTTGCGTTTAGTCTGCCTCTCCCATTTCTTCTGTTAAACGACATCTCATGTATGGTTGATGATGAAATACTCCCCTTTGTATATATAGTGTGAAAACATTATGTCTTTGTACTATTTATATTTATTACATATTTTTTTTATACTAGTATTATTTTACTACCATAAATAAGTAATAAGTGTCATATCCCAAACTTCCACCCACATCCCATTCACATATCAATTCATACATTTTACTCCACCCACAAGAAAATAAATATAAAATGTATTCCGGCCCAAGTACACCTCTGGAGGATGCTATTGAAAACCGAAGGTATTTTGGACCAAATAACTCCACAGTTGAATATCCCGCTAACAATGTGGTTGAACCAGCTAATCAGCCAGCGGAACCTACCATTGTCCCGGTTGAACCAGATGGTGAGGTTAACTGTAACACCCCGAAACCGCAGCGGAAACGTAATCGGGATGCAACAGACACCTCTGATATCAACCACATTGTTTATAAAGAAAACTGAATACATTAATATACTTCAAATTACATTATCTTGTATTTCATTACCGTCTAGGTGATACACACATCATACAATACGATACACAATTCTATTTGTTATAATGTTTCCTAACACCCTGCACCAAATTTTACACACATCAAGCACTTAGCACGTAAGCAATCACTTCATCTTAATTGTACCTGAAAAGCATGTGAGAAAACGGGTCAACTACGAATAGTTGGTGAGTTTCACAATTTGAGTAAACCTTGATAAAATCAATATCATAATATAATATTATCTGGGGACACTGTTAACCCAGTACTGTATCCATTCCGGGGGCAACGTTAACCCAGAAACACTTCTAGGGACATCTGGGGACACGGTTAACCCAGTACTGTACTCATTCCGGGGGCAAAGTTAACCCAGAAACACTGCTAGGGACATCTGGGGCCACTGTTAACCCAGTACTGTACCCATTCCATACTATTCCCGTACAATCAAATATTTATAAATCCACGCAAATCCATGCGTTCAGTATGTACTTAAACATTTCAATAATAACATGCTTTCCGCCTCGAGAAAATATTTAAAAACACAATTCAGAAAAAGGGGCTCGTGAAACTCACCTTAGCACATGCAAGCAGGTAACAACAATCATTATCAGTTAACACGTCCAATCTGTAATATGAACCCTACGATCGTTACTATACTCTCATTATTAATATAACTTTAACCAAGTTAACCGGTACATCTGGGGACACTGTTAACCCAGCACTGTACCCGTTCTGTGGGCAAGGTTAACCCAGAAACACTTCTCCGGACTCAAATTGTGATGTCGTTTAGAGTTCAACAGTTAAATTTTCTAATTGCTTGTTTTCCCCGTTTTGCGTGCCTAGCACGGTTACCAATTTTTATGTTTCAAAAATGAGTTTGGTCATACACGACCCGAAAATAGTCGTTGACTGATAGTTTAAGTAAAGTTGTGAAATTTGAGCTCGGTTTAGACGCCCCGATTAGCCGCGGGACCCGTTTCCGTCTTTAGTGCACCGGAAACTGTTAAATCGGGTAAAAATACCCAAATCATCCGAATTATTTTTGGATGATTCATTTTTACTTGTTTAACTCTATTATATGAAAATAGTTCATTTTTAGGGTTTTTATACACCAGTCAGTTCGTTTAGACGAACTTTACCGGTTTACGCGTTTTAACTTTAAAAGTTTGATAATTAGCACAAATAATTATCCGTTTAGTCTCGGATCTTGAAATTTTGTACAAATCACTTTTTGACAGTGGGGAATTTTATAAAAATATTTCCAGAAATAAATTTTATATTTAAAATTTATTTATCTATTTTTAAACACCATTTAAACACTAAATATGTCGTAAATACCAAACGACCTTAGAAAAATCCCAAATTTTTCCTGGATGTCCCCTGCCATCCAAATAGTCCCCTGTAATTTTTCCAGAACCAAAATCTTCTTTTACATGCCATTTTCACTAAAACCGAGCTAGAAAACCCTAGAACTCGTTTAACCGAAAAGCATACTTAGACTTCTCCAACTGACCTCAAATTTTGTGTGTGCCTTATACATGATATAAAAAGCTTATCTGCAATTTTCCAGAATTTTTCATGATATTTAACTATTTTTCAGCATTTTTGGCCAAAACCGAGCATTAAATTCACCAAATATTCATCCTTTGTCCAAAAATTACCAAAAATTCACAGAACTCTTATTTTCCTCTGTAGAACATCCCTGTAAAATTTCATGACCCAACTCTAAACCATCAACAATCTGTCCCAAAACACATACACCGAACATAACCGAATATACCTTTCGTTTTCCGCCACTACAAGTTACAAACTCGTCTTTCCGCCTTATCTACCACTACATACAGAGCCTACAATCAACATACCACAATACCAAGTAAGTTACACTCACGATCAAGCCTCTTACACTATAGTTTCGGTTATTGCTTTAAAAACAAAGATTTAACCGTAAAAATCCGTTTTTGGTCCGTTTAACTCCTTTCTTGGACCAAGATCCCTTGTATAACCCGTATACATCACTTGATCATGCAAGAATCGGTTTTCATCTTTGAAACCTCATTTTCTTGCAAATAAACTCAAGAAACGAAGATGAACACGTAAATAACTCGGTTTTTACCTCGGTTTTCTTGCTAAAAACTCTGGTTTTTAGATGATGAAGTGGAGAGAATTGATGATCTTGAGTGTTTTGATGTAAAAAAAGAAATGAAAGCTAAGGGGGTAACACCCCATTCCGATCGGTCTATGTGGGGGGTGGGGTGGGACCCACCTCTCCATTCTAGGCCACATGTTTGGATTTCGGATATCCGGATAATGTTTTGGATAATCTGGTTCAGTTCGTTTTTCGGTTAAATGTCTAATTCGGCTTAAAACGAGGTTAAAACGGTCGTTTTTCGGCTTAAAAATGAAATTTATATAAAACCGATTTAAAAGCTTTAAAAACTTAAACCATGACATTTATTAACTTAAAACATCATATCATTAATTATCGCGCATCTTTTTCGGCTTGATCGATCATCTCTTGCTCAGTTTGGTATTAAAGGTTTCGTTTAATGTACCGACGTACCATTAAATCGAAATTCTTTTTCTATGCCGTACTTTCCTTATCTCGAAGCATCAATGCTTCGTAACATCACTAAATAACATATATCTCGTCTATAATTGAACCCTCGATTCGTTCGGGTTTCAATAACTATCGATCGATTAATCGCATATTCAATACGATGAATTATATATTCACGTACGATCAATACAGTGAACCATGTATTCTCGTATAATTACTATGGTAACTCATGTACCCGACATTAAATATGACGTAACTATTGTCTACCGGTTAGGGTATACTGGGTTTCGTCGGAATCGTTACATTAACAATCAGCCACAGGTAGACGAGTACCCACATGAAGACGTCCATCCTCCTCCACCTCCTCATCCTAGTCTTCCTTCCACACAAGATGTACCATATTGGGCGAAATGGTACGAAACCGACCCCGGGGTAGAATACGAACCACCACTACACTCCCGTCCACCTCCACAACCGGAACCGTATGGTTACGATTCTGAACCCGACCCCTTTTATTATGGAGGAAGTGATTCTGAAGAGTCACGGGACTACTTCAATTGGGGAAAAAATAAGTTGTTTAATGTTTAATTATGTTCTATTTTTAATTTAGGTTGAATGCTGAATTTACGTTTAACGTTTAATTATGTACATGTTTAATGTAGGTTGAATGTTTAATTTACGTTTAATGTTTAATTATGTATAACAATGGTTTAATGTTTAATTATGTATATTATTGGTTTAAGTTTAATGTTAAATCAAAAAACAATGTTTTACATTTTTTGATTTAAAAAAACAGTTTTTTTTTTAAATTTTGTTTCGTTATTTGTTGACATAAGCCATCCTTTTTCGTAAACCAAATCTCGCACGTGAGTGTTTTTCAAACAAACAGACCGTGATCGAAACTACTTTTGTCGGATACAAAAAAAACAGTATTTTTACAATTTGTGTGAGCTTATTTTGATGGCATACGATGTGCTTATACCATGTTTTTATTCTCAACTGACATCTTTCACGTAAGTTCTTTGCAAATAAAGAGAGCGTGTCCGAAATGGGACTCGTACGATAATGATGTAGGTGGTCAAAGTGGGTTGATTGTTTAGTTTTGTATTCTAAAAATCTTTAATATAGTTGTTCAATTTTTAATGAGGCGGTATATTTGAAGGTGGCGGGGGAATCACAGTTTTACCGACGTGGTCTCTCATTCATTGAGTTCCCAAAGGTCTCAAGTATCCACTTTACGAGACGCCGGGGTATGTAATGTTTTATAAACTATACACTTTAAAAATAGATTAAAATAAATATTCCTAACCGTTTGTTTAATTTTTTGTGGTTTAAAGTTTAACTAGACTTCTTATGATAAGGAGTTGGATATGTTACCCGAGATGCGCAAGAGTGGCATGGCTAGTTGGAGGTGCAAGTGCCCTCTAATTTATTGGGATGTTGTTGAGTTCCATTGTCACAACGAGTTATGAGGCAATTTTCCATTACACAACAAATCCCGGAGCATAACGATGTTGACAAGGAGGAGCACAAAAGGTTGCACTTGCTAACTCGTTCTGGGAAGCAATACAATGACTGGTTGAGTTACCATGCCTTGTATGTGGCCCAATGGGCCACACGTTTAGATAATGTCGCGAATGGACCAGAAACGCATACACCTACCGTAGAGCCGAATTACATCCTATGGTACAAGGAGTGTACGATTCTATATGTTATTCCCCCGACCACCAACAAGGTCCCGCCACCACAATTTCAAGACGACGGGGCCAGATTTAACATTATGGTTTTTTCTAGGGGTGTCAAATGTGTCGGGTTGGCAGGTTGGCCGGTTAACGGGTTGCGGGTTGGCGGGTCGATGGGTTGAAATGTGCAACCCGAACCCGTCCCATATTTTATTCATGTCAAATATGTCAACCCTAACCTGCACACACATAAATTCGGGTCGACCCGAACTCGACCCGTTTATCCCATATTTTTTAAACAAGTTAATTTATATAATCAGACATACAAATTATAATAAAATTATAACCATATGTTGCAAAATTCAAATGAAATTTAAGCATGAGTCGATTTAGATATAGATGGATTTGACAATATGCTCATGCATATTGGTGAACGGACATATCAAATGCATATTGGGTAATGAAATTCTGGTTGAGAATTTAAAAGTGTTGTTTACGAAAAATAGAATTTAAGAGGAGACCTAAAAAGGTAACATAGGGATTGAAAAATAATTAAATTTTCCAACACATTTTAAACTAAATAGGGCATATAAAATTAATTTTAAAATATCTAAAATTAAACGGGTTAACAGGTCAGCTCGTTTTTATACAGGTCAACCCGAACCCGACCTGCTTAAAAAACAGGTCAACCCGAACCTGACCTGTTTTTTAAACGAGTCATGTTAACCGACCCAAAACCTGTTTTTTTTCATGTCGGGTTCGGGTTAGGTTTTGGGTCGTGTCAAGAATTGACACCCCTAGTTTTTTCACATGATTTTCTTTACTATATATATATATATATATATATATATATATATTTTTATATTTGATAATATAATTCTAGTATATATTTATTTAGGTTGATGGGTTTACTACAATATACCAAGATGTTGGTAGACACATGCACATGGCTACTCCACCATATTTGGAACAATTACAGTCGATTCGGAACACTGCGACTCAAGTGTTGGGTATGGTTAATGAACCCAATAGGTTTTATTATCCTTCACAGCTTCAGGCATACCCGGTTAACTTGGGAGTAGATGAAACTATACCTCAACATTTGCATAAGGGGGGGGGGGGGGGACGTAGGAGACAAGGTCATCAATATAACGAAGGTGGTTCCTCCACCACACAAAATTTTGAGGGATGGGTACCATGGGATAACCGCCGTCGGGAAGTACTATTACCTAATTGCGAGGGATGGGTACAAAATCAAAATGAAGGATCAACAACACAACAACGTGGTTCTTCATTACCTAACCCACTCACACCTACATCTTTTTTAGGTGTACAAGATTCTTTAGGTGTACAAGATCAGATTAAAGGATCATCAACACAAGACCATGGTTCTTCATTAATGTCAGGTTTCTCACTAGATTCTCAATCGTTAAATTGCGTTGTGTCTCCTCATGACCAACAACGGCCGAACTATTCAAATGTCTCGCCAGTGCCGTTGAACTTGGACTAATCTGATTGGAGCAATTATTTGACTCGTGAATCTCAAAATTTAACGGGCGATGAACCGTTACCGACAACACGTCTAAATGCAGCCGAGACCAACTCAGGAAATGCAGACCCCTAATGGTCCAAGACCAACAACACATCTAAATGCCGGTAAACTACCAGATTGTGATAGTTACGAAGGAAAAGGAAAACATCATCAGCATGGTCGTTAGTTGGAATGTTTGGCAATGTAGAAATAGTTTGTTGGTGGGCCCAAACGGAGATGTATTTTTTTTCATGTTATGTAGAAATAGTTGGAAACTTGGAATGTTTAGTGCCACTGTTCGTTCCCTACCATATACATGTTGATAACCTATACCGTGTGGATATAGCAAATCAATGACCACTTAAATTTAATAATAGTGTGGCTAATTATATTATATAGACACTGGATATTACATTAAAAGTGGCTAAATATATTTACTTGCCACTCAAAAACTCCTTTGTAGATTATAGTGTGACCATTGTCTTACCGTTTGTCACACAAAATGTTTTTCCTTATATAAAGTGTGGCTCTTGTAAAACTTTTCGTCACACATAGTGAAGTATTGTGTGGCTAATCATAACTTATAGACACTAAAGGTTGTTGTCAATGTGGCTAAAAATGTGAAGTTGCCACTCAAATACTCTTTTGTGGTGTGGCCATTGTCTTACCATTTGTCACACATAATGCTTTTCCTAATTTAAGGTATGGCTATTATCAAACTTTTCGTCACACATAGTGATGTACTGTGTGGCTAATAATATCATATAGACACCGGAGGTTGTTGTCAATGTGGCTAAAAATGTGAAGTTGCCACTCGAACACTCTTTTGTTGTTTGTGGTGTGACCATTGTCTTTACCGTTTGTCACACATAATGCTTTTCCTAATTTAAAGTGTGGCTATTGTCAAACTTTTCGTCACACATAGTGAGGTACTGTGTGGCTAATAATATCATATAGACACTGGAGGTTGTTGTCAATGTGGCTAAAAATGTGAAGTTGCCACTCAAACACTCTTTTGTTGTTTGTGGTGTGGCAATTGTCTTTACCGTTTGTCACACATAATGCTTTTAAAGTGTGGCTATTATCATACTTTTCGTCACACAAAAATGTTTATGTTTTGGCTAATGGTCATTTATAGACTCTAATTTTTGTATTTTCAGGTACTTTTGTCCACACCTATTTAATGTGTTCTATGTGGCCAAATTGTGTGTAATTAGGCAATATATAATTATTTTTATTTTTTGTGCAGTAATATAAAACAGCTATAAGCAAGCATGACAAAACAAAATTAGAAACAAATTATATTAACAATAATATTCACTTAAGCAAATGTATATGCAAAATATCTTACAAAATACAAAAATAACGACTACCTAAGGCGTCGGTTTTTGGCACTACTCCTTGTCTTCTGTTTGGTCACCCTGTCTATCGTTGTGTACTTTTCCTTTGGCTTCTTGCCAGCTCTGTCTGGTTCTTTTGAGGATGGGAGTGGTGGTAGCTGGAACAACAGAATATGAAAAACAAATATGGATAATTAATGTAGGCCTGCAGATGAATCGAACAAAATAGTAGGCCTGCAGATGAATCGAACGTTCGTTTAACTGTTCGTGAATCTTTCGGCTGGAAGTTCGTTTATGTTCTTTATCTTTGTTCAATTACGTTAGTTTAGATTATAAACAAACGAACATAAACGAACACAAGTGTTCATTTTTTAAACTAAATGAAAATGAACATAGATATTTGTTCGGTTAAGTTAAAAGGGAACAAACCTCCTGGTCACATAAGATTAGGTGTTCTGGCCAAGAAACAAAAGAACCACGTGCGTTGCCAACAATCACAATTTCACCTGCCTTACAAGGAATAATTGCTTGTTCCTTTATGACTTCATCAATACTAACTTTATAGCAACCCTCCGGGATTTCTTTTCCATGCAACTGTTATGGAACCGGTGACCAATAAACTTTACCATTTGCCACCTTGTTACGCTTGTCATGCACACACAAACGACACTCATACACCTATAAACCAACATGTGAAATTAAAATGGCTTAGTTGAAGTCAATATATAAGTACATACCCATGTTGGTGGGAAATTAACAATGTTTCGCGCAGTACATACCTTTATTTCAGCATGTGGGGAAGCTTCATCCGTAGATACATCAACTTTTCTTTTACGGCTTCTCCGTTTAACCTAAAAACCATTCAATGAATCAATCAACAATTAAAGGAAAAACTTAAATTGCCAAATACTTACTGATGGTTTTTTCGAGCCGTTACTATCCGGAGTGTGGTGTAGTTGTGTTGATTCTTGGTCAACATTGTTCTCTACAGGCTTCATTGGTAATATAACAAAAATTGGAATTGTTAGGACTTATTAGGTTATAAAATATAAAAACTGAAACTGCCAAATAATTACTGATGTCGCACTATGGGGATCGACTACCGTTTGGTCAACACTTTTTTCCACAGACATGGCCTGCAATTCGGTAAATAGAAAATGAGCACACTCACATTGGAAACGAATTATAAAAAGTACTGAAATTGTCAAATGCTTACTGATGTCGCGATATGGGGAGCGGGTACCGTTTGGTCAACACTTTTTTCCACAGACTTGCCTGCAATTCGGTAATAGAAAATGAGCACACTCACATTGGAAACGAATTATAAAAAGTACTGAAATTGTCAAATAAGTACTGATGTCGTGATATGGGGAGCCGGTACCGTTTCAACAACTATTTTATCCGCAGACTTGGGCTACAATTAACTTATGCAAAATCAGCACACTCACATGGAAAGTTAATTATTAAATCAAATCAATCAAACTGTCAAATGGTTACCTGAGAAGCGGATTCTTGTTGCACAGCCTCACCTGAGGTTAAGAAGTTTCCCACAGAACTGGCCTACAAATCAATTTATTAGGTTATGGAAAATGAAAAATCACATGGAAAGTTGTAATAAACAAAGAAACTGTCAGATACTTACTGGTGCTGGCATTTTATTTTGCGCCACAGCACTAGTACTTTGGTTAGAACCAACCTGGTTGGGAACAGGATTTACCTACGAATTGTGACAAAAACAATGCCAATTATGTATGTCGAATGCATTAATAATATGTAGCATACGTCACTTACTTGACATGCCGACATTTGCGGCAACAATCCTTTGAGATGTCTGAACCTGGCCTCAAACGCTAACTGTTCCTTCTCACGGCTTGCTAGCATAGCACTCATGGATTCAAGTAGAGTCGTCAACCTGTTCACCACTTCATCTCTCTGCACCGCCTCATACTCAAGTTGGGCAATCAGTTGCTTAAACGAGCCTTTTACCCGACTCACACCCCAATATTTACCTGTTGTCAATCCGTACCCAATCCCTTTTAAAAACCCACCTTTCTCTTTGCCAAGTACTAAGGTGACGGCATCTGTGCACGGTTCAAGTGCCAGGGCTCCGGAGGCGATCTGCTCCTCATGTTGAGCCTGCAAGAAAACAAATATTATAATACACTTGTAACACGCTTATGTATCCACATAAAGTGTTGAGACAAGTTATACAGACTCAAGTTTTTTTGACACCAATATAAGGCAATGAATTGACTTTAACATGATTTAAAAAGTTTAATACTAAAACATACTAATTTTGTTGCCATGCCTTCGACAACAGCATTCTTGTATGCACCATCTTTGTCCTCCCTTCCTTTCATCCACATTAATGCACGGCTAGGGATCTCATCCGGTTCAATTTCCTTCTTTTTGACCTTGTAAAATATTCAAGATAAAGCAGCTGACGGTCATGCGTTAGACACATAACCAACAAATCATTGAACTAGAGAGAAAGCAGCTGACGGTGATTACCAGTTTCTCTCGAAGGTAGGTATAACCCCCTCATCCCATGTGATGATCAAAAACATTCTTTGCTCGAGCTCCCTTTGATGAAGCCGATTTTTTCTTCAACCACACATTATAATCATTTCATTATATTTAAACAAAAAACATAAACCATATATAGTCGATCAATCTACGTTTGCAGAGTAGAGGATTTATACCAGAAACAGCTCTGATTGTGTGTACTCGACGAAGCGATCCCAGTGTTCTTGCCTAATCATCGTCCTGTGTCCCTTGGGTATCGCCTTCAGCTTCAGAGGTTTACCGATGTTCGGCATAATGTATTTGGCATACATTTTTCTTCTGAAATCCCGAAGAAGGTGTCCGAGCCGATTCATCACAGAAGGCCTGTGAGACGCCTCAATCTCAAAATATTTCTGCATAATATAATACAATAAAGGTAAATTACTTCTCAAAATATAAAATGCACAAATAAAAATTAAGAATAACCGTTATTTGTTCCCACAGTTTATCTCTAAGCTCCTTTGTGACCCCCCTCCAACTTAAATGTCTCAAGCCAACTATTTCTCTTACAACATCCCCTAAAAAACTTGCAAACTTTGATCTGTTTTGGCCAGTGAACCTACCCAGATTATCAAACTCCACTGCCAGTTTGACACCACCAGAATTTGCATATTGGGTACGTAGCTTAGGTAACCTCGTCAACCCCCTTGTAGGTTTTTTCGTAGTAGCAAAACTGTTGAGGGGTTCGATACCCTCCAAACTGTTGAGGGGTTCGATAACCATCGTCCCTATAACCTCATCTGCTTGAGCGTCGTCGTCGTTTGCTTCCTCGCTGGAGTAACCTTCAGTGTCGTCTGATTGAGCGTCGTCGTCGTAGTTGTCTTCCTTACCGGAGTATAAAACATGTTCTTCTTCGATTCTTTCATCTATAAGCTTCATCTTCGATTGTTTTTTAATATTTTGGAGTGTAATTTGGAGTATAAATCATTATCGGCTGATTTGTGGAGTGGAAAATTTTTAATAATTTGGAGTGTAATTTGATTTTTGGAGTGTTAAATGTAATTTGGAGTTTTTGAATATTTGGAGCCAATATTTTTGAGCTTTTTGAGTTTTGCCTCCCTTTTAATTAAGAACCAATAGATTATTGGCATAGTTTTTACGGCAAAGAACCTGTGGCTGAAAATAGGCACTTTGACAGAAGATGGTTGGATAAGCGTGTATTGCGTATTAGGATATTTATATATGTTTATGTATATTAGAGTGTTACAAGCGTAATAGTGTTTTTTAAAAAAGTGTTTTTTGTTTTATTTTAGATTTAACCATAATTACCATTCATTAAAAGTTTTCATACAAAAGGCACCATTACAATACATTCCATGAAACAAAATAAGAGTGAATAACAAAATAGATGATACAAGAAACTATAAAATTAAAGCATTTAAAAGCTAACCAACCAACATTCAACACAATAAACTAAAAAGTGTATCAATACAAACATACATATACAAATAACCGACTAAATCACAAATGTTCCAAAATTCACCAAACACGTCACCAAATATTTCCCAAATGTTCCAAACATCACCAAATCACTAATCAACTTTTTAAACTAACAACATAGCTTCATTGAAGTCATATTCAAATATGCACTTATCACCAATTTGCATTTCATTTTCCACCTTGAATTTTTCCCATTTTGGTAACCGATATCTGAATATCAGGTTCGACAGTTCACCATGAAGTCTCATTTTTTTTTGTTGAGTCAAGATTTGACACAAAACTGATCAGATGGAAGATTGGAATCTTCTCAACCTCCTCAGTAATTCGCTAAGTATGAATCCTGGCACACCTTAGACCTCCGAGCAAGCTTTTACTTAGCCGGGTATGATATTTTGTCTATCGGGCAAGGTTATCTTCTTGAAGTCTTCTTTAGTGAACATCCGAGCAAGGTTTGCAAACTTGTGTATTACCGGGCAAGGTTCACTAGTTTATGCAAATCCGGGCATGGTTTACTTTATCAAGCAGGTTTGTTCTTCATAGCCAAGTAAAGTTCACTTCCGAGTAAGCTTTAGGCTAACCAAGCTCATGAAGCCAAGTAATTGGAAGACCGGACAAGGTATTCATTAATAAGTATGGTCCATGTAGGGTTGATGATTTAATGATATATCTCAAGTATCATCGGGCAAGGTTCAACTTAAGCAAGGAACAATGCTTCCAAGCATACTTTGCTAATAAGCTTATTCCAGGCAAGGAGTTGATAGGACCATTGAAGAACAAGGTTGCCCGTAAGGGTTTGTCGGTCAAAGTCTGTCAAAGCCAAGAAGATTGAAGTCTACCTGGTGAGTATTTTACTTGGTAAAATAATCTTCAAGTAAAGTCTACCCGGAAACTGATCCCAAGCACACTTCTATATTACCAAGTCATAAAGGATGGCAGAGCATACTTGGAAAATGAAGATTAATGCAAAGCCTACCAGGAAGACTTGTTTTACACTTAGAATACTTCTGAATATGTAATTTGAATATGTATTATCGGATAGGGTTTCTAGAAGGAATGACAGCTGTAAAGGAGGTGTCAGGCCTATAAATAGAATAATTTAGGGCACACCTCCTAGCGGTACACACAACAAGGTAGGAAGACACATTAATTAACAGAGAATATTGTGTGTGACGGCTGTCTTAGTATCATACGTGTGAAACTCGTCAATTTCAGGTTAACTCCGTTAATTCAAACTCCGTCAATTCAAACTTGAGATCACTTGATCTATAACGCACACCTCATTACATTTAAACTAGGGTTTAAATGACGCTTGACTATTACTACATGTGTAGTCTTTCGGGATTGCACCGAAACGTAAACGAGTTGACGCAAATCATTGGTGAATAAACGAAAAACATCCAAACAATAATTATGTGATAATTATGTGTTAGGCTTATGTGTTATTTGATAATATTGTATAAAACGTTAACTCAAGATGCAAACAAGTTACTTTAGGCAAGAAAAGTATTAATTAGAAGTTGAGGGGCCTTGATGTTACATATTATTATTAATAATAACAAAACCCTAACTCTTTCCCTCTCCCCACACAACCCGATCGCCCCCCCTTGCTCTCTTGGCTGCCGTCAATCATACACACACATACATACAAGAATTGTTCAAGTTTATTGAAGATTAAGGTGCTAGGAAGGTATAAACAACTATCCTATGTATTATACATGTTTAATTTTGATCTTGAATGGGTTAATCTAAAACCCTAGGTCACGAAAATTATGAGTAGGATGAACTAGGGTTGATTATATGATTGATTATGCGTTGGTTATTGATTTAGATGATCATATGTGATTTTGAACGGTGAAAGATTGTTAAATCATTGATTGTTTGTAAACCCTAGAGGGTTACTACTGATTTTGATGAATAATTATGTTTATTACATGTTTGGAGATATGTCGTATGCTTAGGATGCATGTTAGACAATTGTTTGTGCTTGCTGAGTTTTGACAGCAGAGATTGTTAAATTTGAACGACATGTAACTTGTTAAATATAAAAGCAAACTGAGCTATTTATGAGTCTAAAAGGTATTACTCTGAGTCTAGTTTCCAGAAAACCCAACCACGCCTAATTTGGAGGTGTTTTGGTTGTTCAAATGATTTAAATGTGATTAAAGGTCAAAATTGGTACTGGACAGATTGTAAGTTATGTTTAGACAACTGTAACTAAATGTTAATATGGAAATTGGTCGAGGTTATTAACACTACTGGGTACTATGTTGAGTCTAGTTTCTATGAAGTCCAAAATTGTAATTTTTGGATGAGAAAAAGTTAACTTTTATAATTTTACAAAACTGAAGTGAAAATCTGAATTGTGAGCCCTGCTGTTAGGTTGTTTTGTAATTATCATATCTCATGAACTACAAGACCAAATGGGTTGGTTCCACTTCTGGAAGTTAAATTGTTGATTTAAGAACCTAACCCAATTGGTCTTGCATTAGTTGGATTTTTAATTTAACGGGAATAACAAATAACTTTCTATTGCGCATGATTTTGACTGCTGTGAGTTTGCTGTAATGTTTTGATCATTGTGAGAAATCTATGTGGAATAAAAATACAATAAAACATGTTCTGGAAACCTAACTCATGTATGCTTTTGTGATGATTTTTGGTGAATTAATTGAGATGCTATGATCTGTTGAATAGAGTAATCTTCCAAGTAGAATTCTGTCTTGATGAAACTAGCTGCTGAACTTTGTGAAAATACATGAAACGTGCTTGTTGCTAGATAATTGTTATGTTTTGACCAAATTGCCCTTGCGGGGAATAATTGCTAGTAATGTACACTATTAATACTTGACACGTAAATAGTTGTTCACACATGTAACGTATCACCAATGTGCTTGTTGAGACACACACAATTCACAAACGAAACACGAAACGTAATTTATGCATAGGAATTATGTGCCGAGTCTAGAGACTCGATAATAGTTCCAACACTTAGAAAATCTCCTTGTTGTTTTAGAACGCTAGTGAGGGTTTTCTGTGACGCGCATCACTTGGGTGACTTGTTTTTGGAATTCTTCGCAAACAGTGAGTTTCACGTTTCCCCTTTTAACTCTTTTAAATGCTTTTCACTTGGGGGAGAATACATACTCCGAAACGCTTTTAGATTTTTCTTATTTATTATATATCACTTGTAAAGGCTAAGTGGCAAACGAAACAACTGAAGTCCTTCACACATCGAAACGTTTAGTATTGGATAATAGCGAGTCACTGTTGAGTAGTACTACCGGGTTTGACAAACCCCACCCAACGCTAAGCTCGACTGGAGGTCGAGTGGGTGTAATTTTGGCTAACACATTACCATGGTCAGGATAGACCTGGTGGCAAGGCACATGATAAACAGTCAGCTTCGGTGTCGAACACTTAGTAATACTTGCTTTATAGGCTAGCTACCTAAAGATATATAATTGATTTAACACTATATGGTAACGCAAAACGCAAAACGCAAACGTAAACGCTTTATTGATATAAACTTGTGAACTCACCAACCCCGTGTTAACACTTTTAGTATGTTATTCTCAGGTAGCCGAGGCGGGCGCACGGTATAGGATCATGCATTACTTTGAACGCTTTTGTTTATCCAAACTTGTTTTTAATCTGTTATCATTAATTGGGTTTTTAAGTCGTCCTGCGTGACGCAACACTTGGCTTATGGTTTTACGCTTCGGCACTTATTCACACTTAAATGTTTTCGTGGTTTGAAAACTTTACTTATGGTTTGATTATAACTAATGATTCCGATCCTGTTAGTTCACACCCTCTGACGGTAAAACTCCTTTAGTGGATTTTGAGGGTGTGACAGATTGGTATCAAAGCCATTGGTTATAGCGAACTAGAAATTGCATGCATACTAGACTATAACCGCAAAGACCCATTAGTTATAATTATACGCACTGCATATATAGTTTGTGTAGTCTTTCGTTATCATATCTCCTTACCTCATTCACTCATACGCGCGCATACACGGCTTACCTGTAGCGATGTCGACGCTACCATCATCATCATCTGACCAGATGACTCATGCTCATGGAAAGGAACCGCAGCTACCTACCTCATCGCCACCCCGAGTAGTCCCGGAACTAGAAGCCCCTGCACCGAAGCGGTATCGCTGGTCTGGAGGCATGTACGACGACGACGTTAGCTGGGATTGGTACCCGAGTCTGATTAGGCGTATGGTTTATTGCGAACAAGTTCCCCCGCTACCTCACCCGAGTCGTCCTGCTTACCCCAACACCCTACCACCCATAACCGAACCTATGGAGCGAGTTCTCGCAGCTGTTGTTTCTTGTTTATAACGTGACGTGGGTTTTATGCGCTCGGCGAGAGCGTACATTCCCGGATTGATAAGAGATGGAACCGAGGCTAGGGAGGAAATTTCCCTCCTGAAAACGACTATGAAAGAAATGCAAGATGCTAGCGATCAACAGATGAAGATTATGAGAAAAATGCAAGCAGAGATGATAGACTTACAAGAGCAACTCCAAGTGGCAAGAACCCGGGCAGAGATAGCACTAGAACGTTGCGATATCTTACAGATGCAAATTGCTCAGAATGCAGCAGAACCTGAGGCAGAACCCGCGGAAGAACCCGAGGAAGATCCCGAAGAGGAACCTGAGGAGGATCCCGAGGAAGACCCCGAGGAGGAACCCGAAGAGGAACCGGAGGAAGAACCGGCTGAGCCAGAGGCACACTCAGAGGTGTCCTCAGACGATGACATCTGAGGATGATAACACCTAGATGGAAGGGCTGTCTCCATCTGAACTATTATTTTATATGATTTTAAGGATTGATTTTAAATACTTTGTAGCGAATACAATGGTTTTAATCATGAATTATTATTTGGATTATTATATGGTTGTGATGTGATGTTTGTTTCTTTCATTTTCTTTCTTACCTATCTTTTTATTACATGTATGGGGTGTTACATATGAAACCGAGAATTCATGTCTGACATTTTATGCTGTGATTCTAGGAAATGGCTGGAAGAAACGCTGGGCACGGTCGCGGTAACATCAACTTAACCGCAGCAGAACTCCAAACCCTGCTGAATGACCATGCGGCAGCAGCTCTAGCCGCACATGTTCAGAATCAAGCTGGAGGTCCAACTGGAGCGTGTACTTTCAAGAACTACCTGGATTTCAAGCCCAATTCGTTTAAGGGCACTGAGGGAGCCATAGGTTTCCTGCGTTGGGCTGAGAATGCCGAATCAGCTTTTGAGATGTGTAACTGTCCACCTGCCAGTAGGGTCAAATTTGCTGCTGGAACACTGGAAGATTCTGCTCTCACTTGGTGGAATTCAAATGTGCAAATTCTTGGACTGGAATTAGCAAACGCTATGAACTGGGAAGAGTTCAAGAACATGATGCGGGAAGAGTATTGTCCTAGAGAGGAAATCGCGAAGATGGAATCTGAGTTTTGGTCGTTGAAAATGGTGGGTTCCGAAATTGAAGCCTACACCACTCGTTCTCACGAGCTTGCAGTAATGTGTCCACGGATGGTAGACCCGCCGAGTAAGAGAATCGAGATGTACATCGATTGGTTGGTACCGCAAATTCAGGGTATGGTGACGTCTTCTAGACCGGCTACGATTCAACAAGTGATCCGGTTAGCTCACAAATTGACGGATCAGGCAGTGACCCAAGGTGCGTTACCACCTAGAGGTTCGACCTCTAAAACCCGTGACAACCCGAGCACTGACAACAGCAACAACAACCCGAGCAATGGAAAGTGGAAATTTGACAACACCAGGTCCTCATCATTGAACCCCCCACAGCAACAACACTACCGTAAGCCCGAAATCACCCGGATTTTCATTAATCAGGGTCCCAATAACAACAACGGTAGCGGGCAGGGTTTGAGCGGCTATGCTGGGAAACACCCGAAATGCAACAGGTGCAACTATCACCATGCTGGCCCGTGTGACTGTGTCAAGTGTCTGAGATGCGGAAAAATGGGTCATCAGGCCAAGGAATGTAGGGGAGACCTAGCGGCAAAGGGTGCTCCTAAACCACCTATGGCGACTAAAGGGTGTTTCGAGTGCGGTTAAGAGGGTCATTTCAGGAAGGATTGCCCCAAACTAAAGCAGAACGAGAACAATGGAGGCAGCAGCAGTGGCGGAAGCAATGGTAAAGGTAGAGCTTTCGTCATTGGGTCGGGCCAAGTCCGCAGCGACCCGTATGTGGTGACCGGTAAGTTTCCTGTGAATGACTGTTTTGCTTCTGTTTTGTTTGACACTGGAGCTGATAGGAGTTTTGTGTCGAAAGCCTTTAGCAAACTCTTAGACTTAATTCCAACCCCGTTAGATGCTAAGTTTCCTGTAGAATTAGCTGACGGTAAGTCTATAGAAACAACTCATGTACTTGCGGGATGTAAGTTGAAACTGTCGGGTCATACTTTTGATATCGACCTTATACCTTTTACGCTTGGTAGTTTCGATGTCGTTGTCGGCATGGACTGGTTATTTGAGAGCCGAGCGGAGATTATATGTCATGACAAGATAGTCCACATCACTACCCCTTCCGGCGAGATCATTTCGGTCCAGGGCGAGAAGAGCGGCATGACCACCAGCGTCATCACCCTCATGAAGGCGTAGAAATATCTACGAAAGGGTCATCCGGCAATTCTAGCCCATATTGTTGAGAAACCCGCGGAGGAGAAGCAAATCGAAGACATACCGATTGTGCGAGATTTTCCGGAAGTTTTCCCGGAGGATTTGCCTGGACTCCCACCTATTCGGCAAGTCGAGTTCCAAATCGAATTGACACCCGGTGCAACACCCATAGCACGAGCCCCGTATCGGCTCGCAACGGCAGAGCTTCAAGAGTTGTCCACTCAACTGCAAGATTTGTTGGATAAAGGTTTTATCCGACCTAGCTCATCACCATGGGAAGCCCCTGTCTTATTTGTTAGAAAGAAGGACGGGACTTTCCGTATGTGCATCGACTACCGAGAGCTGAACAAGGTGACGATCAAGAACCGTTATCCCTTACCCCGAATTGATGATCTGTTCGACCAACTACAAGGATAGAGTTACTACTCGAAGATCGATCTGAGATCTGGTTACCATCAATTAAGAGTGCGCGAAGAAGATATTTCAAAGACGGCTTTCAGAACTCGGTACGGTCACTACGAGTTTTCGGTTATGCCTTTTGGCTTAACCAACGCACCAGCCGTATTTATGGATCTCATGAATCGAGTATGCAAGGCGCACCTCGACAAGTTTGTGATCGTTTTTATTGATGATATCCTCGTCTACTCCAAGAACAAGGCCGACCACGAAGAACACCTGAGGTTGATCCTAGTTTTGCAGAAGAAGGAACAACTGTACGCTAAACTCTCTAAATGCGAATTTTGGCTTCACGAGGTTCACTTCTTAGGACATGTGATCAACGAGAATGGTATCCATGTCGATCCCGGTAAGGTAGAGGCCATCAAAAACTGGGAAGCACCCAAGACTCCGACTGAGGTGCGACAATTCCTAGGACTGGCCAGCTACTACCGGCGTTTTATCGAGGGATTTTCAAAGATTTCTCAACCCCTCACCGCTTTGACTCACAAAGGTACTAAGTACAATTGGGGTGACGCGCAAGAATCCGCTTTTCAACTGTTGAAAACCAAACTCTGTAGCGCCCCTATCCTAGCCCTTCCCGAGGGAACAGAAAATTTTGAGGTACATTGTGACGCATCGATACAAGGTCTCGGTTGCGTGCTGATGCAAATCGAGAAGGTTATAGCCTATGCCTCTCAACAACTACGGATTCACGAGAAGAACTACACGACCCATGACTTGGAACTCGGAGCTGTGGTATTTGCCCTTAAGATATGGAGGCATTACTTGTACGGTACCAAGTTTACCATTTACACCGACCACAAGAGTCTCCAACATATCTACGATCAGAAGGAGCTGAACATGCGACAGCGTCGTTGGGTCGAGCTGCTTAAGGATTATGATTGTGCCATCAAGTACCACCCTGGCAAGGCCAATGTAGTGGCCGACGCTCTCAGCAGAAAAGAAACCGATAAAACTAGACTAGTGTGAGCATTACAACTTATGATTCACACCAACTTACCCGATCAGATTCGCGATGCGCAACTCGAAGCCTTGAATGACGATAATCTCCCATCAGAACTTACGCGGGGCATGAACAAGCAACTTGAAACCAAATCGGACGGGTCCGATATTTCAAAAACCGGATTTGGGTCCCTCGATACGGAGAGTTGAGAACTTTAGTGATGGGCGAAGCACACAAGTCCCGATATTCCATCCACCCTGGTTCAGATAAAATATACCATGACTTAAAGGCACTTTACTGGTGGCCAAACATGAAAGCCGACATTGCCACCTACGTGAGCAAATGCTTGACTTGTGCAAGAGTCAAAATTGAATATCAGAAACCGTCTGGTCTGCTACAGCAACCGAAACTCCCAACATGGAAATGGGAACACATTTCCATGGAAATGGGAACACATTTCCATGGAAATGGGAACACATTTCCATGGATTTCATCACGGGATTACCCAAAACACCGACAGGATGCGATACCATATGGGTGATCGTTGACCGGTTGACTAAGTCTGCGCATTTCTTAGCGATCAAGGAATCAGACAAAATGGAAAGATTGACTCGCATCTACATGAAGGAAGTAGTGTCTAGACACGGAGTGCCTGTCTCAATCATTTCTAATCGAGATTCCCGTTTCACTTCGCACTTTTGGAAGTCACTACAAAGCGCACTAGGCACCCGTCTTGATATGAGCAAAACCTACCATCCTCAGACGGATGGGCAAAGTGAGCGCACTATTCAGACCTTGGAGGACATGTTGCGTGCATGCGTGTTGGATTTCGGAAAAAGTTGGGAACCTCACTTACCTTTGGTAGAGTTTTCGTATAATAACAGCTACCACGCAAGCATTAAAGCAGCGCCGTTTGAAGCGTTGTACGGACAGAAGTGTCGATCACCTCTCTGCTGGGAAGAGGTGGGTGATAGCCAAATCACTGGTCCATAACTAATATTTGAAACCTCTGAAAAGATTGTTCAAATCCGCAACCGTATGGCAGCAGCACGAGATCGCCAAAAGAGTTACGCCAACAAGCGTAGAAAGCCTCTTGAACCCCAAGTGAACGATCAAGTATTACTCAAAGTCTCACCTTGGAAAGGTGTGGTTCGCTTCGGGAAGCGAAACAAACTCAACCCACGATACGTTGGTCCCTACCGGATAACTGAGCGCATTGGTCCGGTGGCGTACCGACTGGATTTACCAACAGAACTCAGCAGTGTACACAATGTATTCCATGTATCAAACTTGAAGAAATGCCTATCCGATAAAACCCAAGCAGTCCCTTTGGACGAATTGCAAGTTGATGAACAACTACGCTTCATTGAAGAACCAGTCGAAGTTTTGGATTGGAAAACCAAAACACTCAAGCACAGCAAAATTCTAATCGTTAAGGTTCGTTGGAACTCGAGACGTGGACCGGAGTTCACGTGGGAACGCGAGGATCAAATGATGAAAAAGTATCCTCACCTTTTTAAAGGGTTGACCAAACACCAAAAACCGCGAAACCCGTTAAACCGTCAGAAATCACCAAAGGTATGAATTAAATTTCGGAACGAAATTTCTTTCTACTAGGGGATGATATGACAAACTGAAAATTTTTCTTGCTTTTTCAGACACTCATCGCGACTTGACTCAAATTTTCGGGACGAAAATTCTTTAACATGGGAATGATGTGACACTCGTCAATTTTAGGTTAACTCCGTTAATCCAAACTCCGTCAATTCAAACTTGAGATCACTTGATCTATAACGCACACCTCATTACATTTAAACTAGGGTTTAAATGACGCTTAATAATTACTACATGTGTAGTCTTTCGGGATTGCACCGAAACGCAAACTAGTTGACGCAAATCATTGGTGAATAAACGAAAAACATCCAAACAATAATTATGTGATAATTATGTGTTAGGCTTATGTGTTATTTGATAATATTGTATAAAACGTTAACTCAAGATGCAAACAAGTTACTTTAGGCAAGAAAAGTATTAATTAGAAGTTGAGGGGCCTTGATGTAACATATTATTATTAATAATAACAAAACCCTAACTCTTTCCCTCTCCCCACACAACCCGATCGCCCCCCCTTGCTCTCTTGGCTGCCATCAATCATACACACACATACATACAAGAATTGTTCAAGTTTATTGAAGATTAAGGTGCTAGGAAGGTATAAACAACTATCCTATGTATTATACATGTTTAATTTTGATCTTGAATGGGTTAATCTAAAACCCTAGGTCACGAAAATTATGAGTAGGATGAACTAGGGTTGATTATATGATTGATTATGCGTTGGTTATTGATTTAGATGATCATATGTGAATTTGAACGGTGAAAGATTGTTAAATCATTGATTGTTTGTAAACCCTAGAGGATTACTACTGATTTTGATGAATAATTATGTTTATTACATGTTTGGAGATATGTCGTATGCTTAGGATGCAAGTAGACAATTGTTTGTGCTTGCTGAGTTTTGACAGCAGAGATTGTTAAATTTGAACGACATGTAACTTGTTAAATATAAAAGCAAACTGAGCTATTTATGAGTCTAAAAGGTATTACTCTGAGTCTAGTTTCCAGAAAACCCAACCACGCCTAATTTGGAGGTGTTTTGGTTGTTCAAATGATTTAAATGTGATTAAAGGTCAAAACTGGTACTGGACAGATTGTAAGTTATGTTTAGACAACTGTAACTAAATGTTAATATGGAAATTGGTCGAGGTTGTTAACACTACAGGGTACTATGTTGAGTCTAGTTTCTATGAAGTCCAAAATTGTAATTTTTGGATGAGAAAAAGTTAACTTTTATTATTTTACAAAACTGAAGTGCAAATCTGAATTGTGAGCCCTGCTGTTAGGTTGTTTTGTAATTATCATATCTCATGAACTATAAGACCAAATGGGTTGGTTCCACTTCTGGAAGTTAAATTGTTGATTTAGGAATCTAACCCAATTGGTCTTGCATTAGTTGGATTTTTCATTTAACGGGAATAACAAATAACTTTCTGTTGCGCATGATTTTGACTGCTGTGAGTTTACTGTAATGTTTTGATCATTGTGAGAAATCTATGTGGAATAAAAATACAATAAAACATGTTCTGGAAACCTAACTCATGTATGCTTTTGTGATGATTTTTGGTGAATTAATTGAGATGCTATGATCTGTTGAATAGAGTAATCTTCCAAGTAGAATTCTGTCTTGATGAAACTAGCTGCTGAACTTTGTGAAAATACATGAAACGTGTTTGTTGCTAGATAATTGTTATGTTTTGACCAAATTGCCCTTGCGGGGAATAATTGCTAGTAATGTACACTATTAATACTTGACACGTAAATAGTTGCTCACACATGTAACGTATCACCAATGTGCTTGTTGAGACACACACAATTCACAAACGAAACACGAAACGTAATTTATGCATAGGAATTATGTGCCGAGTCTAGAGACTCGATAATAGTTCCAACACTTAGAAAATCACCTTGTTGTTTTAGAACGCTAGTGAGGGTTTTCTGTGACGCGCATCACTTGGGTGACTTGTTTTTGGAATTCTTCGCAAACAGTGAGTTTCACGTTTCCCCTTTTAACTCTTTTAGACGCTTTTCACTTGGGGGAGAATACATACTCCGAAACGCTTTTAGATTTTGTTATTTATTATATATCACTTGTAAAGGCTATGTGGCAAACGAAACAACTGAAGTCCTTCACACATTGAACCGTTTAGTATTGGATAATAGCGAGTCATTGTTGAGTAGTACTACTGGGTTTGACAAACCCCACCCAACGCTAAGCTCGACTGGAGGTCGAGTGGGTGTAATTTTGGCTAACACATTACCATGGTCGGGATAGACCTGGTGGCAAGGCACATGATAAACAGTCAGCTTAGGTGTCGAACACTTAGTAATACTTGCTTTATAGGCTAGCTACCTAAAGATATATAATTGATTTAACACTATCTGGTAACGCAAAACGCAAAACGCAAAACGCAAACGTAAACGCTTTATTGATATAAACTTGTGAACTCACCAACCCCGTGTTGACACTTTTAGTATGTTATTCTCAGGTAGCCGAGGCGGGCGCGCGGTATAGGATCATGCATTACTTTGAACGCTTTTGTTTATGCAAACTTGTTTTTAAACTGTTATCATTAATTGGGTTTTTAAGTCGTCCTGCGTGACGCAACACTTGGCTTATGGTTTTACGCTTCCGCACTTATTTACACTTAAATGTTTTCGTGGTTTGAAAACTTTACTTATGGTTTGATTATAACTAATGATTCCGATCCTGTTAGTTCACACCCTCTGACGGTAAAACTCCTTTAGTTGATTTTGAGGGTGTGACAGTACGGATAAAACCTTCCAGAAGAAACCCTAAATCGATTATCCACTTTGTATGATTGATATTATATAAATGGAAATCTTTTGAGTAAATCTTGCTTGTGTTGGTTACCTTTGAATACTGATTAAGCAACCATATGTTTGTTATTGTTTCCACTTTTAACAAACGGTAATCTTTCTAAATATAGCAACCCGTCATTAACTCTCTTGTCGACACATTTATTTGTGTGAGTTATGACATGATTTGAGTAAGATCCATCTGAAATCGGGGACCTGACAAGTGGTATCAGAGCTTGTTGCTGCTATTTTGGAAAGATTCTTGTTGCTGATTGAAGATTTGAAGAAAGATGACGTAAGCAGACCACTGTTCTATTGATTTGTGATGTCAGCAGCTCTGTTCTTGATTTTTCTTCCAGATCTACAATCTACCGGTGTTTTCTCTTCCTTATTTCAATTAAAGATTTAATCTTTATATCTAAATCTTGCTCTAATCTTATCAGACACATCAGATCTGAACAACCTGTTTTCAGATCTGATTATTTTAAAAAAAAAAACTTTGCTTTTTACCAATAAACTGATTTTAAGTCCTTGAAAATGTGTGGATATGAGGAACAAGAGGTGTCTACTAACAAGATACCAAGATTGTATGGACAGAAAAACTTTACCAAGTGGAAAGTGCTTTTTGTAGCAGCTGTGTGCTACAATGATGTTGATATGTGGAACTCCATCAAGAATGGTCCACAAGCTGCAGTTGAAGAAGGTGAAAATACAGCTGGAACTGCTGCTGTAAGAGAAAGAATGAGAAAGATTGATGACAGGGCCTTAGCTATGATTAAGCTAGGACTGTCTTGGGAGATTTTAACCAAGGTGGCACATCATACAACTGCCAAACAAATGTATGATGCCATCCTTGTGATGTATGAAGGGAATACTGAGCTGAAGAACATTAAGAAACAGAGATTGAAGCAACAGTTGGAAAGGTTCAAGTATAAGGAGGGAGAAAGGTTAAAATCAATACTAGAACGTTTTCTAGCTATTGTGAATGAGTTAAGAACAACTGATTATGTAATGACTGACTTTGATTTAAATACAAAGTTACTCAACTCAATGCCAAAGGAATGGTATACTGCTTGCAAATTCATCCTTCAGAAGCATAATTTCAATGAATTGAAATTGGATGATGTAGTATGCTTCCTTCAGGCTGCAGAACTTGAAATGATAGAGAATGAAATGATTTAGGAAGAAAGACCCTGCTTCAATGTTTCAAGTGCATTGATTGCACCAATGGGTAACTTGACTACCAAGAATCAACAGCAAATTCCCGTCATTGAAGAACCAATTGAACATAATGCTGATACTCCAAAATCTTTCATTGGAGGTAGCACAATTAATCAAGGAAATCAGCAGAGGTTCAATGTGCAACTGATTGATGACAATGATTCTGCCTCTATGGCAAGTGGGAATTTACCTCATTCTAGTGGTGGAAATGGACAAGGCAATGAAACACAGACCTTACTTTCTATGTTCACTGAGTCATATAATTCCTTTGTTGCAAAGAACTTGATTCACACAAGTGTGGTACAAGATGACTTAGAGCAAATTGATGCAGATGATTTGGAAGACATGGATTTGAAATGGCAAGCTGCCATGTTGGCTTTGAGAAGTAAATGCTGTATAACAGAACTGGTAGGTCTCTGGTTTCTGGTCCAAATGACAGGATTGGATTTGACAAGTCAAAAGCAATTTGCTACAATTGTCAACAACCTGGTCATTTTGCAAGAGAGTGCAATCAACCAAGAAACTTTCTGATGAATCAATTCCAGATTCAACAACCAAGAGGTCAGCTATGACAAACTGAAAATTTTTCTTGCTTTTTCTGACACCCATCGCGACTTGACTCAAATTTTCGGGACGTAAATTCTTTCAACATGGGAATGATGTGACACTCGTCAATTTCAGGTTAACTCCGTTAATTCAAACTCCGTCAATTCAAACTTAAGATCACTTGATCTATAACGCACATCTCATTACATTTAAACTAGGGTTTTAAATGATGCTTGACAATCACTACACATGTAGTCTTTCGGGATTGCACCGAAATGCAAACGAGTTGACTCAAACCATTGGTGAACAAACGAAAAACATCAAAACAATAATTATTTGATAATTATGTGTTAGGTTTATGTATTATTTGATATTTATATGTAGAACATTAACTCAAGATGCAAAAGTCTATTTTATGCTAGAAATTTAATAACTAGAAGAAGAGGGGCCATTGTATAATATAATTATTATTAATTAATAACGAAACCCTAACCTCCTTCCTCCCCTCCCAAACCCAATCGGCCCCCCCGTCCCTCTCTTCTTGGCTGCCGTCACATCACACACACATACATACAACCTTCTTTCAAGTTTTGTTGAAGAATTTAGGTGCTAGGAAGGTATTAACAACTCCTCTATGCGTTCTATATGTTTAATTTTGATATTGAATGGGTTAATCCAAAACCCTAATTCATGAAATTGATGATTAAGATGAGTTAGGGTTTGATTATATGCTTGATGATGATTTGCTAGTGAATTGATAACTAGTTGTGTTATTATTGTTTGTTAATCATTGTTCTTTGATTTTAAACTTTCAAGAAAAACCCTAACTATGTGTTCAATGTGAGATTGATATGCATGGTTGGTAAATATTGTGTCTAGAGTGTTATATGCATGGATTATGGTTCATAGATTGTTGTTATGTTGAGTTTTGATGTAAACTGGTACTGGACAGATTGTTAAGTTTATGTTTAGACGAAGGTAACTGAATGTTAATGTGGTAATTGGTCGAAATTATTAACACTACAGTGTACTAGGTTGAGTCTAGTTTCTGTAAAGTCCTTGTAATTTTTGGACGTGTAAAAGTTAATATTTATTATTTTACAAAACTGAAGTGCGAGTCTGAATTGTGAGGTCTGCTGTTAGGCTGTTTTGTAATTATCATATCTCATAAACTAAAAGACCAAATGGGTTAGTTCCACTTCTGGAAGTTAAAATATTGAGTTAAGAATCTAACCCAATTGGTCTTGCATTAATTGAAATTACCATTTAACGGGAATAACAAATATCATTCTGTTGCGCATGATTTTAACTACTGTGAGTTTACTGTAATGTTTTGGTCTTTGTGAGAAAACTATGTGGAATAAAAATACAATAAAAATAGTTCTGGAAACCTAACTCATGTGTGTTTTTGTGACGATTTTTGGTGAATTAATTAATATGTTATGATCTGTTGAATAGAGTAATTTTTCAAGTAGAAATCTGTCTTGATAAAACTAGCTGCTGAACTATGTGAAAATACATGAAACGTGCTTGTTGTTAGATAATTGCTATGTTTTTGACTAAATTGCCCTTGTGGGAATGATTGCTAGTAATGCACAATGTTATCACTTGATAATTAATTAGTTGTTTACATATGTAACGCGTCACCAATGTGTTTTTTGAGTCACACATAATTCACAATCGAAACACGAAACGTATCTCATGCATAGGTATTATGTGACGAGTCTAGAGACTCAATAATAGTTCCAACACATAGAAAATCTCATTCTTGTTTTAGAGCGCTAGTGAGGATTTTCTGTGACGCACATCTCTCGGTTGATTTGTTTTTGAATTCTTCGCAAACAGTGAGTTTCACGTTCCCTTTTTACTCTTTTAAACGCTTTTTATTTGGGGGAGATAACATACTCCAAAACGCTTTAGATTTTATTATTAGTTATATATCACTTGTAAGGCTAAGTGGCAAACGAACCAACTAAAGTCCTTCATAACATCGAACCGTTTAGTATTGGTATAATAGCGAGTCACTGTTGAGTAGTACTACTGGGTTTGACAAACCCCACCCAACTCTAAACTCGACGGCAGGTCGAGTGGGTGTAATCTTGGCTAACACATTTTCCATGGTCGTGCTAGACATGGTGGCAAGGCAATTGATAAACAGTAAGCTTCGGTGTCGAACACTTAGTAATACTTGTTTTATAGGCTAGCTACCTATCGATATATAATTGACATAACATTATCTGGTAACGCAAACGCAAACACTTAAACGCAAACATTTTCTTTATTTATATATGTGAACTCACCAACCCTGTGTTGACACTTTTAGTATGTTATTCTCAGGTAGCCGAGGCGGGCGCGCGGTATAGGAACATGCATTTCATAGAACACTATCGTTTTGCAAACTTGTTTTAAACTGTTATTAATTGGGTTTTAAGTCGTCCTGCGTGACGCAACACTTGGTTTATGAATTTACGCTTCCGCACTCATTTAAACTTTAAATGTTTTCGTGGTTTGAAAACTTTATTTATGGTGTTTGATTATAACTAATGATTCCGATCCTGTTAGTTCACACCCTCTGACAGTTAAACTCCGTAAGTGGATTTTGAGGGTGTGACATCAGCAGCAATACCAACAAAATCAGCCAAGATTCTACAATAACAACTTCAATCCCAACAACAATTACAACCCAACTTCAACAACTTTCAGCCTCAAATGAACAATCAACAACAAAGTATGCAACAGACTCAAAGTCTTCAAATGAACAACAATCAAAACCTTCAAGCAGCTCAAAATGTTCCAAACAACACCGTTCCAGCAAATCAAAATCTGATTAGAAATCAAGGAAATGTGGCAGTGACTACATAACATGAAGGAAATATTGATTGGAGCAATCATGGAGAGGACATTGCAGATGATATCAAGAAAGCAAATGTGACATTCATGGCCATAATTGAGAAAGAAAAAGGATCATCATCTCAGGTACACTCTGCTCCCACTGTTGATTTAAATGAAATTATCAATGAATTGAAAACAAAAGTAGGCAAGTTGGAAAGTGAGTGTTTTAGGAAACAAAGCATCATCAATGGGTATGAGGCTAGTGAGCTGATCAGTGAAGAAAAGATTAAAAGCTTAGAAGATGACTGCATGATCAGTTACAGAGCTCAATCCAGATACATCACTGAGATTGATGGATTTAAGAAGATTTTAGTTGAAGAAAAGGTGCAGAACACTAAATTGCAAATGGAAACTGAATTTTTGAAGAACTTGGTCTCAACAGGCAACATATGTGGTATTCTGAACCAAGTGAAGGACCAAGACAAAGACAAAGCTGTTCCACCTCCATTCAATAACAACTTCATGCCAAAAGTTGACAAAGAAAAGAGAGATGCATACTTGCAACAATTCAGAGATGTCTTTCAAGAAAAAGAAGAATTTGTTGATTTATACAAAAAGGTAGAAGTGAATAAAGAAGGTGAATTTGTAATCAAGGAAGAAGTAAAAGAAGACAAGTCAGTTGGAGTTCAAGTCTCTGAAGATGACTTTGACTCTGTTGAATTGGATCAAGATGATTTAAGTGACTTAAGTGATCAAATTACTGATGAGGAAATCAAAGTTTCTGAAAGAGGAAGAAAATACAAGAAACCATAATCTGTTGATCAACTTCCAAAGTATCCACCAGTCCCACCAAGAATGAAGAAACAAAATGATAAGATGAAAAGAGAACAGGTATCTTTGACATTGTGAAAAGAAGAAGATAAGCTACAATGCAGTCAGGCCACCAAGCAAGACTATGTTGGAAAGGATAAAGCAAAACAAAAAGAAGAAAACAACTGAAAACTTGATTCAGAAAACTTTATCCCTGTTTATCCAGTCTTTTCTAGTCATGAAGTATTGGATGTTGGAGAAGTGGAAACTATGGAAGAATATGAAAAGAGATAGTCAAGGGTTAAAGAAAGCAGTGATGAGGAACCTATGAATATGGAGAAAATTGTCTTTGTCAAAAGCAAACTTGAAAGACAAGACATCAAGATTGAGGAATTTGTTCCTTTTTCAATTGATTTTGATGGTTCAAAGAATCAGAAGACTCTAGGAGTCAAGTCACCTAAGCCAAGTGAAAGATTCAAGAAACCAAAAGAACATGAAAAATTCAAAGGCAAGGTATGGTGCAAGAAGTGTGATGAATACGATCACCACACAGACTCATGCAATGAAAGACTGAAATTCCAACCATTTCATGTCCCAGATGGAACAATGTATGGCCAAGACTTTGTCCTGTACAAAAAGAAGTATGATGTATATCTGGGAAAAGGAAAGGTGTGTGGAAATGAAACCATGAAAAGGGAAGAAAACAAATCTGCTAAGGAGACAAGGATTGAAAAGAAAGCTGATGTCAAAAGAAAGAAGCCAGGGACTAAATCAGCAAAAATAAGTATATCTCCTAAGAAGCATGAAAATGAGACCAAAAAGAACTCTCAGCCTTTGAGAATCAAACAAGATAGTTAATCAGTTAAATCTGATGAATCTCAAGGTTCACCTAGAAATGAAAAGACAAGAAACAAAGGTGTCTTTTCAAGAAAAAAATCTAAAGAACTGACAGGTAATGAGAAGTTCTTATTGAAACATGGATATGAACCACAAGGTTTTCTTTGGAAACCTAAGACTGAGATTAAGGTTGAGACAGTTGCTGATGTGAGAGACTACTCAGAAAAGAAGGACTATTTGATTAAGGAGTATTCCATTGATACAGCTGAGTACCAGAATACAACCTCACTTGTTAAAACCCCAAGAGAGTGTGGTTATGAAACCGATAATTCATACAACTTAGAAGTCATTCATGAAGATCCTGAACCAACAACACTCACTTCCCAAGCTGTCACAGAAACTGAAAATGATGAGTTGCAAGCTGTAGAAGCCTGCACTTCATCACTCAACTAATCAAACTGTGACACTTGTCAATTTCAGGTTAACTCCATTAATCCAAACTCCGTCAATTCAAACTTAAGATCACTTGATCTATAACGCACATCTCATTACATTTAAACTAGGGTTTTAAATGACGCTTGACAATCAATACACATGTAGTCTTTCGGGATTGCACTGAAACGCAAACGAGTTGACTCAAACCACTGGTGAACAAACGACAAATATCAAACGATAAATACTTGATAATTATGTGTTAACCTATATGTTACTTGATATGTATGTGAAATATTAAACGCAAGAGACAAGAGTTATTTTTTTACACTAGAGTTTGAACAACTAGAAGTAGAGGGACCATTGTGTAACATTAATAATATTAAATAATAAAAAAACCCTAACCCCCTACCCCCTCCCCATAACAGATCGGCCTTCACCCCCTCTCCCTCTCCTTTGGCAGCCGTGAGCACACACACACATACATACAACCTTGTTTCAAGTTTTGTTGAAGAATTAAGGTGCTAGGAAGGTAATTAACAACTACTCTATGCATTCTATGTGTTTAATTTTAATATTGAATGGGTTAATCAAAACCCTAATTCTCGAAATTGATGATTAAGATGGGTTAGGGTTTGATTGCATGTTTGATGATGATTTGCTAGTGAATTGGTAACTAGTTGTGTTACAATTGCTTGTTAATTACTTGTTCTTTGATTTTAAACTTTCAAGTAAAACCCTAACTATGTGTGTAACGTAAAATTGATATGCATGGTTGGTAAATCTTGTGTCTAGAGTGTTATATGCATGGATTATGGTTCATAGATTGTTGTTATGTTGAGTTTTGATGTAAACTGGTACGGGACAGATTGTTAAATTGATGTTTAGACGACTGTAACTGGATGTTAATTTGGTAATTGGTCGAAATCTACAGTGTACTAGGTTGAGTCTAGTTTCTAAAGAGTCCAAATTTGTAATTTTTGGACGTGTAAAAGTTAACTTTTATTATTTTACAAAACTGTAGTGCAAGTCTAAATTGTGAGGTCTGCTGTTAAGCTGTTTTGAAATTATCATATCTCATAAACTACAAGACCAAATGGGTTGGTTCCACTTCTGGAAGTTAAAATTTTGAGTTAAGAATCTAACCCAATTGGTCTTGCATTAATTGATTTTACCATTTAACAGGAATAAGAAATATCATTCTGTTGCGCATGATTTTGACTGCTGTAAGTTTATTGTAATGTTTTGATTATTGTGAGAAATCTATGTGGAATAAAAATACAATAAAAATAGTTCTGGAAACCTAGCTCATGTGTGCTTCTGTGACGAGTTTTGGTAAATTAATTGATATGTTATGATCTGTTGAATTGAGTAATCTTTCCAAGTAGAATTCTGTCTTGATAAAACTAGATGTTGAACTATGTGAAAATACATGAAACGTGTTTGTTGATCGATATTTGCTATGTTTTTGACTAAATTTCCCTTATGGGGAATAATTACTAGTAATGTACAATGTTAGTACTTGATACTTATGTAGTTGTTTACACATGTAACGTGTCACCAATGTGTTTGTCGAGTCGCACATAATTCACAAACGAAACACGAAACGTATCTAATGCATAGGTATTATGTGCCGAGTCTAGAGACTCAATAATAGTTCCAACACTTAGAAGATCTCATTCTTGTTTTAGAGCGCTAGTGAGGATTTTCTGTGACGCGCATCTCTCGGTTGACTTGTTTTTGGTTTTCTTCGCAAACAGTGAGTTTCAAGGCCCCTTTTTACTCTTTTTAAACGCTTTTATTTTTGGGAGATAACATACTCCAACGCTGTAGATTTTGTTTAGTTTTTATATATCACTTGTAAGGCTAAGTGGCAAACAAACCAACCAAAGTCCTTCATAACATCGAACCGGTTAGTATTTGGATAATAGCGAGTCACTGTTGAGTAGTACTACTGGGTTTGATAAACCCCACCCAAATCTAAACTCGACTGTAGGTCGGGTAGGTGTAATCTTGGCTAACACATTACCATGGTCGTGGTTGACATGGTGGTAAGGCAATTGATAAACAGTCAGCTTCGGTGTCGAACACTTAGTAATACTTGTTGATAGGTTAGCTACCTATTGATATATAAATTGACTTAACACTATCTGGTAAACGCAAACGCAAATGCAAACGCAAACGTAAACGCAAACACAAACACAAACACTTTATTTATACAAACCTGTGAACTCACCAACCCTGTGTTGACACTTTTAGTATGTTATTCTCAGGTAGCCGAGGCGAGCGCGCGGTATAGGAACATGCATTCGCTAAACACCGTCGCTTGAAATCTTCTTTTAATTTTTATCTTAATAACTTGGGTTTTTAAGCCGTCCTGTGTGGCGCAAACTTTTTGGTTTACAATTTACGCTTCCGCATTTTATTTAAGACTCAATGTCTTGTTGGTTTGAAAACTTTAAACATGGTGGTTGATTATAACTAATGATTCCGATCCTGTTAGTTCACACCCTCTGACGGTAAAACTCCGTTAGCGGATTTTGAGGGTGTGACACAAACTCTTTCTTTTGTGTAGGAACAGTCCACTCCTCTTAATAAAATATGGTATATGGATAGTGGTTGTTCTAGGCACATGACTTGTGACAAAAGATCACTTGTCAACTATGAAGAAAAGTATGAAGGACCTGTAGCCTTTGGGAGTGATGAAAATGGTGGAAAGATTATGGGAAAATGAATCTTAACAAATGGAAAGGTTTCTTTTGATAATGTGTTTCATGTTGAAGGACTTCAGTATAATCTACTGAGTATATCACAAATGTGCGATAAGGGTTACAAAGTCAGTTTTGATGATTCCTATTGCTTCGTCTTAAAACCTGAGTTTGTAATACCACCTGAAATGATTATGATGATGGCACCAAGAAATGGCAACTTGTATGAATTGAATATGAAAGAAGTTGTTTCAAGAGGAGGTGCATGTTTTGTTTCCAAAGCTACTGAAAATGAATCCAAATTGTGGCATAGGAAACTGTGTCATGTGAACTTAAAGAACATGAATAGACGTGTCAAAGGTGAGCATGTCATAGGCTTACCTACAAGAGAGTTCAAACTGGAAGATCATTGTAATTCATGTCAAAAGGGAAAACAACACAAATCTACTCATAAGCCTAAGCTCATCAACTCAATTGATCAAATACTTGAATTACTTCACATGGATCTTTTTGGTCCTGTAAGTGTGCCAAGTATAGGAAAGAAAAGATACTGTCTTGTGATCATTGATGACTATTCAAGATACACTTGGGTTTATTTCCTAAGTACCAAAGATGAGACTGCAGAGTTGATTAAGGGTTGTGTAACAATGATTGAGAACAAGTTGAATAAGAAGGTTAAAATGATGAGAAGTGACAATGGTACTGAGTTCAAGAATGGAGTTATGCAAGAATTTTGTGCAGGAAAGGGAATATTTCAACAATTCTCAGCTCCTAGAACTCCTGAACAAAATGGTGTTGCAGAAAGAAGAAATAGAACTTTAATTGAAGCTGCTAGAACCATGTTAGCAGATGCTAACCTGCCTGTTACTTTTTGGGCTGAAGAAATAAACACTGCTTGCTATGTTCAGAACAGGGTGCTTGTAAACAAAAGGCATAATAAAACTCCATATGAAATATTCCACAACAGAAAGCCTTATATCAAGTTTTTCAAGCCTTTTGGATGCAAATGTTTTCTTTTGAACACTAGGGACTATTTGAACAAGTTTCAAACAAAATCTCTAGATTGTTTCTTTGTTGGATATTCTACACACTCAAAAGCATACAGAGTATATGTGAAAGACCATTTGAATGTTATAGAATCATCTGACATCATCTTCAATGAGAATCAATTCAACACAGTTGATGGTGCAGCATGGCTGTTTAATCATGAAAAGTTAATAAGGTTGATGTGCAAAAATATATATATAAATAAAACACAAGTCGCAACTAAGCTTTAAAAACCAAACAATCTATCCAAGTTCACACAAACGACAAGTGTACCGGTCGCGTATAGCACAGATGAGGAAAGTCCGGATATCGAACTCGAAGACACGTGAAAACGTTTATAATCACTAAACTCTAACCAAGACTCACCAAAATATTTAATTGATTTTTTTGATTTGATTTAACTACTTAACTTAACTAAATGAAAACTTTTGACAAAACTCGGAAACTTTGACTGCAGTGATAAAAACGTATACCTAGGTAAGAATCATATTGAAGGAGATGACAAGACAATGGATTGAAAACTCTCATGACACCGGTTCTAAAGGATGACACAACTAAGGTTTGCTCAAGAAGGTCAGATCACCTCTCGGTCTCACTAACAAACTCTAACTTATCTTAGTTGATTTTAAGAACAAACCGGGAAAACAAATTATTAACGTGTTCTAATGCCGACTCACCTCTCGGTCTCACCGACACACTAGCCTAATGGAAACGAATACTACGCAACCAAGGATAGAGGAACAATTCAACTTAACTTAAACTAGACCAACTAATCGCTCAAACATCTAAACCCGACAAGAACAAAACCCGCTCTCGCGCGATCTTAATTCTAACAAGTAAAAGTAATGAGACGAGTTTACTTCTTATCACCTCTCGGTCTCTAAGAATGTGTTTCACAACTGATTTTATCTAATTAATTTACCCACTTATCCCTACGGTTGTACTTCCTGCAAATAAACCCTAAACACAAAGTAAAGAGCCTTAAACATGCAACAACTAATCAAAACCGATTCAATTAATTAAAGCACGAGGTTATTAGGTATAATCAAACAAAACACAGCCACTAAACACAATCTAATTTACTGTTAAATCAAAATTTACATTAACAATTTAAGCCATGATCATTAACAATCCATATTATTAGTCAAAACCTAACAATATTCATCAAACCCAGGTACAACAAACAAGATTAGCTACTCATTAAGTTTGGACAGCCATTAACATTCAAGTAAAACATCATAAACATCAACATAAACAAAATCAAACTCATTCAAAATCCAAGAATAATAAATCAAAGTCAAACAATCAATTACTTGCAAAACAATCCAAAAAAAAAGATCAATTCAACTAGTTAGGGTTCTTGAACAAAAAGTAAAGTTTATGAGAGTTTTACTTAGAGTATATGGCTGATATAAATGATGAAATACGAGTATAGCTGCTGTCCCAAGTCACCCAAGCCTTCTCTTCTTCTTCCCTAGCCGCCACCTAGCCACCACAAAATTTTCTTTCTTTTTCCTCTTGCTGCCGATCGGACTAGGTAGTAGGAGTTAGGGTTCTTTGATTTCGGTTTTTGTGGCTGGATTATGGCAGAAAAATAAGTTAATTAACTTAATATAATATCATGTAAGGCTTCTAACTTGTGGGCTTGGGTCGGGCCTTGAGTTGTAGTTTTAAAACTTGACCAAAAAGGCCCCTAGAATCTTCCAACTTAACTCTCTTTTTCACCATCTTTCATAAACCTACAATTAACATTTAAAATTTGTAAATTATTGTACTTAACCCCTAATACTTTCATAAAATAAAAAATTAAGCATAAAAACCATGATAAAATCATAAGGAAAGTAAGTGTGTTTTACAACACATCAAACATCCCCACACTTAAGACTTTTTCGTCCCTGAAAAAGATTTGACTGCAGTTGGATCAGAATCGGAAAATTAAAGTCAAATCAAACATATAGGTTAGAATTTAAAGCTCAGAAAAACACAAAAACCGCGATCATCGATATTGTTGTCCACCTAAACCCATACCTTAATCTTTACCGGGACATATAAGATCCGACAATAATATTACTTAGTGGTTTACACAATTAAGACCCGCTTATTTTCAGCTTTTACCAGACCAGACCACCCCAACTTGACTTAAACCTCAAAATTAGCCGAATTAAAACTTTGTTGCTCAATATTTATGAATAGTTAAGACGATCAAGGGTATTGTTTATCCACCTAAGCTTAAGCATCAAAGTCTACCAAGCAGCCATTAGATACGATTAAGGTTCAATTAATTTATAGCTAGTGTTCCCCACAACATGACATACCCCCGTTATCAATCAATACCCCAAATCCATCACCATAGGTGAGTATGCAAAATTTCATCTGTAGGGCTTACATGTAGCGTGTCCCTTGTGGTCCGTTTCTTAATGGTAATGAGACGCGAGCAAGGGGACCCCACATGGCTAACAGCGTGGATGATCAAGTCTGTAGTGTATTTGTACTTTTGTACTTTTGTGATCATGTTTATAGACTTATAAGGGTTTGCTCTTTGGCTTTATTTTAAATATCCACAACCCCACTTAGGAATTGTGAATACCCAGATAAATAGATTGCATACAGACCCATGGTCTCCGGACCCGAAGCATCCCATCAATACAGGATTAAGGTTATAAAACCATACGCCAATAAGGTGTAAAACACTAAACTAGCAGTTTAAGATTTATATCACAGGCTACACGGCATACTCTAATGTTAAACCTACCCAAGCATCATATGATAACGTATTCAAATTTTTAAAACTCATAATATTTCCACTTTTTCATACCAAAATTTGAGGCTTGAGTATGGCCCGACCTTTCATTGCTTATTTTCCACGGACAAAACGCTTTACCCACAAAAGATTTCCGTTTAACCGTTTTATCAAATTTGCCCTTTCATTTTCAAGGTTGAGCCTACCGACACATCCCAAGTTAAGTGCGTTTTCTTTTATTTATCTCATATTATTAGTAGTTTGAAAAACCGATTTCCGATAAATATCATCATCTCCCACTTTAATGCAAAAGATACTAAAAACAAGGGACATTTTTTTAAACAACGTACGAAAACGAAAAACAAGTGAAAATTTTTTATTTTTTTAATTTTTTTTCTACAACTAAGTAAAATAAATTCCCATCCCCACACTTAGAACGAAATCGTCCTCGATAAGAACAAGGAAAAGAAATAAAATAAAAATAAAACGTAAAGCATAAAATTAAAACTTGAAAGGGCAGAAATTAAAATAGAGAACGGGTTACTCCCATGGTTTAGATGCAGATTCTTCATCAGCTGTGTATGACTCGAACGAACGACCGTATAGCATTTCATTTGCGGCCGCAACCTCGGGTGAACCAGTTCCAAAACGCCATCAGAGCTACCATGCGCATAATAATACCTGTAACAACACAAACTCGCTCGCATGTAGTGGCGTACAAAACAGAAAACAAAAACATAAAAAATAAACATATTTTTGTGTTTTTGATTTTTTTTTAATTTTAATTTTTTTTTTGTGTTTTTTATGTTTTTATAAATATAAATAAAAATAAAACAAATAAAAACAGATAATAAAGAGAATCATAATACAAACTCTACAACTCGGGCTGTCTCCCGAGTGATGCATCCATCACGACTATTCCTCGGTGAATGAGTCAAGGTAGAACACATCGACTGTCTGATTAGTTATCGGCTCTCCTATGTAGTGCTTCAATCTATGGCCGTTCACCTTAAACCTCTCGCTTCGATCTTGTATCTCAATCGTACCATACGGGAAAACCTCAGTGACCGTGAACGGTCCCGACCATCGGGATTTCAACTTTCCCGGGAATAACCTCAACCGTGAGTTATACAGTAAAACCTTATCCCCACACTTGAACTGCTTATTACCCTTCAATTTCCTGTCATGCAGTTCCTTCGTATGCTCCTTATACCGAAATGATTGTGCATATGCGTGATCCCGGAGCTCCTCTAATTCGTGTAATTGATGGAAACGATTACCCTCTGCGGCGGGTAAATCAAGATTAACCCTTTGAAGGGCCCATGAAGCGCGGTGTTCCAATTCAATAGGAAGATGACAGGCCTTCCCATAAATAATCCGAAATGGTGTGGAACCAGTCGGAGTCTTGTAGGCTGTACGGAAGGCCCACAGAGCGTCATCTAATTTGTCGGACCAATCCCGACGATTTGAACCAACCGTTTTCTCGAGAATACGTTTGATTCCCCGATTACTCACTTCTACTTGCCCACTAGTCTGTGGGTGGTAGGCGGTCGCAAGCCGATGGGTGACCCCATAACGCTTCAACGCCTTATCCATCTGCGAGTTGCAAAAGTGAGTACCTCGATCACTGATCAAGGCTTTCGGGACTCCAAAACAAGCAAATAGACTTTTTAGAAAACGGACTACCGCTCGGGCATCATTGGTGGGTAGAGCTTTGGCCTCAACCCACTTAAACACGTAATCGACGACCACGAGTATGTATTTGTTTCCACGCGAATATGGAAACGGTCCCATGAAATCAATACCCCAAATATCAAAAACCTCACAAACTTGAATGACATTCTGGGGCATTTCGTTTCACGAAGAAATGTTGCCGACACGCTGGCAATGATCACAACACTTAACGAATAGATGAGCATCCATAAAGATAGACGGCCAGTAAAAACCAGAATCAAATACTTTCTTTGCCGTAGAACTCACACCGTGGTGACCTCCAGTCGGTCCCAAATGACAATGGCTCAAAATTTGCCATCCTTCCTTGACATCTACACACCTTCTAATAAGCTGATCAGCACCAATGCGGAAAAGATATGGATCGTCCCAAAGGTAAAATTTGACGTCAGCAAAGAATTTCTTCTTTTGCTGGTAAGGCATCTTTGGGAGGTATCCGTCAGCAAGATAGTTCGCGAAATCAGCAAACCATGGAAAACCTTCCCCTTGTGCAGTAACAAACATCAGACTCTCCGTCGGAAAATGATCGTCGATCCTAACTCCCAAATATCCTAAATCAACTCCCTCTAAACGTGAAAGATGATCAGCCGCCACATTCTCGGCCCCCTTTATATCACGGATCTCTATATCGAACTCTTTAGGCAACAGGATCCATCGGAAAAGACGAGGCTTAACATCCTGCTTGCTGAAAAGATATCTAATAGCGGCATGATCCGTATAAACAATCGTTTTGGACAAAACTAGATAGGACCTAAATTTTTCAAAAGCGAACAACACAGCTAAAAGCTCTTTTTCGGTGGTGGTATAGCTTTCCTGTGTGCCATTTAAGGTCCGGCTCGCATAGTAGATCGGATGGAAATGTTTATCCTTCGGTTGTCCAAGAACCGCTCCGACTGCGAAGTTGCTCGCGTCACACATCAACTCGAATGGTAACGACCAGTCGGGAGCAACCATGATTGGGGCGTTAATGAGTTTGTCTTTTAGAAGATCAAACGCCTCGATACACTGCTCAGAAAAAACAAATGGAGCATCCTTCTCCAAAATTTTGGTCATGGGTCACGCGATTTTAGAATAATCTTTGATGAACCGGCGGTAGAACCCGGCATGACCTAGAAAGCTACGAATTGATCTCACAGAAGTAGGCGGGGGAAGATTAGAAATGGTCTCGACCTTTGCCCGGTCAACCTCTATCCCCGCACTTGAGATTCGATGACCTAGAACAATGCCCTCACGAACTATGAAATGACATTTTTCCCAGTTAAGGACTAGGTTGGTGTCAACGCAGCGGGACATCATCCTCTCGAGATTTGACAAACAATGATCGAAGGAACTCCCAAATACGGAAAAATCGTCCATGAACAACTCCATGGAGTCCTCGATCATATCATGGAAAATGGCCACCATACACCTCTGGAATGTGGCAGGAGCGTTACAAAGTCCGAACGGCATACGTTTGTAAGCAAACGTTCCGTAAGGGCAGGTGAAAGTGGTTTTCTCCTGGTCGTCGGGAGCTATCGGAACCTGGAAGTACCCGGATAAACCATCTAGGAAGCAGTAGTACTGCTGACCTGTTAAACGCTCTAACATCTGATCAATGAATGGGAGAGGAAAGTGGTCTTTCCTTATAGCATCATTCAATCGGCGATAGTCGATGCAGACTCGCCATCCCATCACAGTCCTCGTGGGAATAAGCTCGTTCCTCTCGTTGGTGACGACAGTCATGCCACCCTTTTTAGGAACCACTTGGACTGGACTCACCCAAGCACTATCAGAAATGGGGAAAATGATCCCCGCATCAAGAAGTTTAATGATCTCCTTCTTTACGACCTCTTGCATTTTCGAATTAAGTCGCCGTTGCGGCTGGACGACAGTTTTGAAATTTTCCTCCATGAGGATTTATGAGTGCAAAACGAAGGGTTGATACCCTTGATGTCGATAATCTTCCATGCAATAGCCTCCTTGTGCTCTCGTAGCACCCTCAACAACTTCTCCTTCTCGACCTCGGTCAAAGCAGATGCAATGATAACCGGAAGCTTCCTCTCTTCATCTAAAAATGCATACTCAAGATGGGAAGGTAAATCCTTAAGCTCTAAGGAAGAAGGAGGACTCTCGGCTGAAGGTCGGTCCATCGGATCGTCTCGTACGATCTCAGCAGACACACCAGATTCAGGGGTATGCGACTCGGTGTCGTCATTTAAGGACTGATTGGTTACGGCAACCATTTCAATCTCCGGAATCTCCCTATCGAGAATCTGGGTGTCGGAGGCAGATCCTCCACAAATTTCACTGAGAAACTCCCTGACATGCTCCATGATGGTATCAATGAAGTATAAGGAATCATCAGCAGACTTGGGGTGTTTCAGTGACTGTCGAACGTCATAGGTGACGTTCTCATCCCCAACTATTAAGATTAATTTACCCTCGCAGACATCGATCAATGCCTGTGCAGTGGCAAGGAATGGTCGGCCTAAGATGAGTGGGACACGATCGTCATTGTTCATGTCCAGGATGACAAAGTCCACCGGGAAGATGAACTTGTCGACACGAACAAGCATGTTCTCGACCACCCCTCGGGGGTATTTCACAGAACGATCAGCAAGCTAGATACTCATACGGGTAGGCCTCGGTTCGCCTAGACCCAACTTGCGATACACGGAATACGGCATGAGATTAATACTGGCACCAAGATCTGCCAGCGCATGGACGACCGTATTATCACTCAAGGTGCAGGGAATTGTGAAACTCTCAGGATCGGACATCTTTTCTGGTAACTTTCTCTGCATGACTTCAGAGCAACCAGCACTCAGAGGAATGGAAGAGACTTCGACTAACTTCTCTTTGTTCGAAAGAATATCCTTAAGAAACTTTGCGTATTTGGGCATTTGCGTAAGTGCCACAAGGAAAGGAATATTAAGATGAAGTTGCTTCAGAAGATCAAGAAATTTGGAGTTATGCTCCTCGTCTCTATCCCTACGGACTCTCCCGGGATATGGGAGTCTAGGTTTGTAGACTCTCGGTGGTGTGCTGGGTAATGGTTGGTTCTCGGCCTGTGCTGAACTTCCGGGGCTGTGCCTCTGATGCACCTTGGCCGGTAGAGACTCCAACTGAATCTCCTCGTCTACCTTCTCCTCTACATCTACCGCAGGATCGTTAACAACTCCTCTCGTCGCCTCTTGAATCACGGGCTCGCTACGTGCCCCTGCACCGCTCCTTGTCGTCACAGCCTTCGCGAACGCCTTCAGATTTTGTTCAGTGTTACTTGGAAGTGTACCTGGCGACCTCTCATTTAGACGACTTGCTATCTCTCCTATCTGACGCTCAAGATTTTGAATTGACGCTCCTTGATTTCTCATGAATGACTCGTGCTCCCGAAATTTCTCTTAAGTTTCTTTGTGACGGGAGTCCTCTGAAGTCATGAGTTGCGACATCATCTGTGTCTGCTGTGCCATCATCTCCTCTAACGTGGGCTTCTTCTCCCCACTACTCGTTCCCTCACCGGAATCCTGGAATAGGCTCTGACGTTGCTGGAAGCCGGACTGATTTCCGTTCCTCCAGTTGGAATTTTGGTTACCTCTCCACCCCGAATTATAAGAATTGAAAGAATGTTGATTTCGGTTTGGATTATTAACGAAGTCGACTGCCTCCTCCTGGAAACCTACGGGGCACTGAACAGTATCCTGTCCCCCTCAACAGATCTCGCATAACTTACTTTTCACCTGCAAGTCCTTCACGATCTTTGCTAACGCTTCAACTTGTGCCGCAAGTGCGGTGCTCGTGTCGACCGAATTCATGCCGCGTGATAGGGAATCGATGGTTTTGGTACTCTTAACTGGTGGTCGCTGGTATCCACTCATGGCTAAACCGTTAAACAAGGCAATGCACTCATCCGTATCCTTCGTTGTCAGTAGGTTACCTCCTGTAGCTGTGTCGAGCATACTCTGAGTTGCGTACATCACTCCGTTGTAGAACTTCTCAACAACCACCCAGTCTTGTAGGTCGTGGTTTGGACATAACGCAAGTAGATTTTTGAACCTTTCCCACGCCTCGTAGAAGCTCTCGGTGTCCTCCATCTGGAAAGAATGAATTTGGTTACGCAAACGAGCGGCCTTAGCCGGAGGATCGTATTTTTCAAGAAATTGGGTCTGCATGGCAGCCCAAGTAGTAATGGATCCCTGTGGGAGGGACTCAAGCCACAGACTCGCATGATCAACGAGTGAGAACGGAAAGATTCGGAGTTTGATGGCGTCTTCGGATACGCCGGCAAGATGAAACGTGTCGCAAATTCGTGTGATGCGAGTGATATGAGCATGTGGGTTCTCATGGAGTAACCCGTGAAATTGAGCAGAATGAGCAATCGTGTTCAGAACATTAGATGGAATCTGCCAAGTCGTTGAACTCCTATAGCTGGTGGAGCAATGCTGGATCTCGCGCCAGTATCGACCGGACGGGCCCGGTCTGCAATTGTCCTCCTCGGTGGTGGATTCGCGTCGCCCATAATCCTATCCCTAATGACGGGTTCAGAAAAAGTAGGAGAAGAGAACGTATTACCGACGGATGTAGATGAACTGGAAGACGGTTTTGTACGACGTTTCTCAAAAAGCTCTCTCTCTGGTTTGGGAAATCCTTCAATTTCTGGTGATCCTAGAGATCGAGTACGTCGCATACAACAATTAAAATAAATAAAAGAAACTATAATTAGCTAAACTATTTTAAACTAACAAACAAAACAAATAAGGAAGACAAGTAGTAAACAAGGCAAGTCCAAACTCGAGTCGTTCTTAATACGCCTCAAACCGTGTCCCCGGCAACGGCGCCAAAAACTTGATGTGCGAAAATATATATATAAATAAAACACAAGTCGCAACTAAGCTTTAAAAACCAAACAATCTATCATAGTTCACACAAACGGCAAGTGTACCGGTCGCGTATAGCACAGATGAGGAATGTCCGGATATCGAACTCGAAGACACGTGAAAACGTTTATAATCACTAAACTCTAACCAAGACTCCCCAAAATATTTAATTGATTTTTTTTAGATTTGATTTAACTACTTAACTTAACTAAATGAAAACTTTTGACAAAACTTCGGAAACTTTGACTGCAGTGATAAAAACGTCTACCTAGGTAAGAATCATATTGAAGGAGATGAAAAGACAATGGATTGAAAACTCTCACAACACCGGTTCCAAAGGATGACACAACTAAGGTTCGCTCAAGAAGGTCAGATCACCTCTCGGTCTCACTAAGAAACTCTAACTTATCTTAGTTGATTTTAAGAACAAACCGGGAAAACAAATTATTAACGTGTTCTAATGCCGACTCACCTCTCGGTCTCACCGACACACTAGCCTAATGGAAACGAATACTACGCAACCAAGGATAGAGGAACAATTCAACTTAACTTAAACTAGACCAACTAATCGCTCAAACATCTAAACCCGACAAGAACAAAACCCGCTCTCGCGCAATCTTAATTCTAACAAGTAAAAGTAATGAGACGAGTTTACTTCTTATCACCTCTCAGTCTCTAAGAAGGTGTTTCACAACTGATTTTATCTAATTAATTTACCCCGTTATCCCTACGGTTGTACTTCCCGCAAATAAACCCTAAACACAAAGTAAAGAGCCTTAAACATGCAACAACTAATCAAAACCGATTCAATTAATTAAAGCACGAGGTTATTAGGTATAATCAAACAAAACACAGCCACTAAACACAATCTAATTTACTGTTAAATCAAACTTTACATTAACAATTTAAGCCATGATCATTAACAATCCATATTATTAGTCAAAACCTAACAATATTCATCAAACCTAGGTAGAACAAACAAGATTAGCTACTCATTAAGTTTGGACAGCCATTAACATTCAAGTAAAACATCATAAACATCAACATAAACATAATCAAACTCATTCAAAATCCAAGAATAACTAAATCAAAGTCAAACAATCAATTACTTGCAAAACAATCCAAAAAAAAAGATCAATTCAACTAGTTAGGGTTCTTGAACAAAAAGTAAAGTTTATGAGAGTTTTACTTAGAGTATATGGCTGATATAAATGATGAAATACGAGTGTAGCTTTTGTCCCAAGTCACCCAAGCCTTCTCTTCTTCTTCCCTAGCCGCCACCTAGCCACCACAAAATTTTTTTTCTTTTTCCTCTTGCTGCCGATCGGACTAGGTAGTAGGAGTTAGGGTTCTTTGATTTCAATTTTTGTGGCTGGATTATGGCAGAAAATTAAGTTAATTAACTTAATATAATATCATGTAAGGCTTCTAACTTGTGGGCTTGGGTCGGGCCTTGAGTTGTAGTTTTAAAACTTGACCAAAAAGGCCCCTAGAATCTTCCAACTTAACTCTCTTTTTCACCATCTTTCATAAACCTACAATTAACATTTAAAATTTGTAAATTATTGCACTTAACCCCCAATAGTTTCATAAAATAAACAATTAAGCATAAAAACCATGATAAAATCATAAGAAAAGTAAGTGTGTTTTACAACACATCAAAGGTCTTTCAAGATTTATCCTGAAGACTTTGATGACTCATTCTACAAGACCAGTGTAAATTGAAGAGAAAAAGAAGAAACCACTGGACTTAGAAGAATTGTGGAAAAAGGTTGCTAGAAAAGAAAAGGAATATACTTTTGTGAAGAATTCCTCAAGTAATATTGTTGAACAAGTTCAAGAAGATAATCAAGAAAACAACTACAGTCCTGAACATGATCATAATGATCAAGTTCAGAATGAGGGAGACTCAAGCAACCAAGCAAGTGAAGAAGAAACTGCATCTACAGCAAGATTTCAGCATTTGTTTGAAAGCTTGAATATTGGAAACAATGGTGCATCCAATTCAGGACAACATAATGATGAAGCACCAGAATTTCATGATGCAGAGACTGATTTAATCATTGAAGAACCAGAACTCAATGAGTCAAATCTTGACACAATTGTGTCTACAGATATGATTGTTCAAACTCCTTATGTGGAAAAGAATCATCATTCTGAAAACATCATTGGAGATTTGCATGAAAGAGTTACAAGAAGTCACTCAGAAATTGCAAACATCTGTCTTTACTCCTATTTTCTATCCCAAATAGAGCCTAAGAACATTGCTCAAGCACTGAAAGACAATAGTTGGGTGGAAGCCATGCAGGAAGAATTGGCACAGTTCAGAGATCTACATGTATGGGATCTTGTTGATAAGCCATTTGGCAGATATGCAATAGGAACCAAATGGGTTTTTAGAAACAAAAGGGATGAGAGGGGTTTGGTGATTAAGAATAAAGCTAGACTTGTGGCACTGGTTCCACAAATGAACAAATGTGTATGGAGTTTGAGGGGGTAATGAGTCCAAATACAGCATGAGTTCTATGGGAGAAATGAACTTCTTTCTTGGATTACAAGTTCAACAAAAAGCTGAAGGGATCTTCATTCACCAAAATAAGTATGTGCAGAACATCTTGAACAAGTTCAACTGTCATGAGTACAAAACTGCCTCAACTCCAATGGACACCAAGGAAAAGATGATTGCAGATGAAAAGGGGGAGCCTGTAGATGAACATGAATACAGAGCCAAAATTGGATCTCTGATGTATCTGACTGCTACAAGACCAGATATCATGTTTGTTGTGTGTGTGTGTGCAAGATTCCAGTCAAGTCCAAGAGTCTCCCATATGAATGCTGTTAAAAGAATATTCAGATATTTGAAGGGAAGACTAGATTTGGGAATTTGGTATCCAAAGAATCAATCATTTGATCTAATTGCCTACACAGATAGTGATTATGATGGCTGCAACATGAGCAGAAAGTCAACCTCAGGAGGATGTCAATTCTTGGGAGAAAGGCTAGTGTCATGGCAATGCAAGAAGCAAACAGCTGTCTCAATCTCAACTGCAGAAGCTGAATATGTTGCTGCATCTGCCTGCTGTGCAAAAGTTCCGTGGATTCAAAACCAGATGCTGGATTATGGTTTGAATTTTCTGAACACCCCTATTCTTATTGACAACACTGTTGAATATTTTACTGTTAAGAATCCAGTTCAACATTCTAAGACTAAGCACATTGAAATCAGACATCACTTCATTAGAGATTGTAGTGAAAAAGGTTTGATTGAAATGCAAAGAGTTGATACAAGTGACAATTTGGCTGACCTTTTCACCAAACCACTGGATAGAACCAGGTTCAACTTTCTTTTGAAAGCCCTGGGAATGATCAACTCTGATGAGATCTGATTGATGATGTGTGCCTAGTTATGTACGTCTCTGTGCTAACTGATTATTTTGATAGAGGTTACATCTTATGAATATGCTTGCTTATGTTATTGAATATGTTGACTGTTATGTGCTTTGACTGATTGTGTGTGCAAAGAATGACAAGTATTGATTTGATTAATATGTTTGCATGTTTATCAGTTAATGTGTGTTTCTGATGTTAAGATGAGTAGTCATGTTATGAATTACCTGTTAAATGCTTATCTGACATCATTGCTTAATTGCTTGAATATGTGTTTTATATGATCTTCTAATGTTGTTAAGATATGATAGACTTTGAATGTTAAAACTGCCTACTTGTTCTGATAATATTAAGTTTGATTAAGATTTGATTATGTGCTGCAACTGTTTATGTCAAGATAAGTTTTATGTCAAAATTAATTGATAAAATGAATCTTCTAATGAATTTTGCATAAATACTCTATTTTGAACCAAAACATGAGCATTTTGTTAATGGTGTGGAGATATGATAAGATTATTCAGTTCAAGCTTTAAAGAAGCTTAAAAGAAGGATTTTTTTTAAAAGGTCTCAGGTAGTTATTTTTGCTGAAAGTTATGTCATTTGCCCAGTTGGAAGGACATACACTTGTGTATGTTCGGTCCTGCAATCTGCAAAGATTAAAGGATAGCCACTAACCAGAAAACCGAAAGCATTTGGGGCAATTATAACTTGTTTTCTATTCCTTCACTTAAAACTATGTCAATAGCTCTGACTTTGAATGAACATATATTCACATGTATGTTTGGTCCTGTAAATCACTTGTGGTCAAACAGGATAACCATTTACCTGACAATTAAGAGACATTGGGGTGATTGAATATTAAACTGAATGTATTTGGGAAATGATAGTACATTGACTACTTAGCCAATCATATGGATTTATTAGGCTAAAAAGACTCTTAGTACAGTCATTGACATGTATGGTTGCTTTCTCATGATATGTAAAATCTAAGGTGATATAAACATAAATAAAATGCTAAGATTTATGTGGAGTTACATTGTTGTCTATGCATATTCCTAGATAAATCTTTTCAAATGATAGGCAGAAAAGTGATTATCCAGTCATACACAAGCCTGTTGGTCTTTGGTTACCCAAAATGAAACATCTTTTAAAGAATGAAAAAGAACAGTTGTGAACTACTTTAATCTCAAATGTTTATTCAACCAAAAGTTGATACAAGTTCACAAATTTTTATTGGGAAAATGCAAACATGAGGGTTAATTCCAGAACTACAAGGGTGGAGGCAATCATATAAGTCCTTTAAACATCCTGAATGAAAGGCCTGTAAGTCCGACTTGCGTGGCATGTAAGTCTATCGTTCAACCTCACATATGTTTGTAGTTTTGAAAAGAAATATTTTCTAAATTTTCAAAAATATGTTATGTCATTAAAAAGTTTTAACCAAAACCAGGGGGTCTAAGTCAAATTGGGGTGATCTGGAGAAAGCCAAATAAGCCTTGAGAATAGATATGGAGCATCAGAACACAACATGTGTTATCCATTAAATTTTCTGCAACTTAATTGAAACTTAATCATATCACCAAAGAAATGAAAATCATGTTAAGTCTAGACCTGCTGTTGACCTGTCTTTGTAGTCATAATAATGCTGAGAATGAAGTATTGAGAAAGCTACTTAGTCAATATGATCCCATTTCTGAGATCTTTTCAGTTTACAAAAGGAAATTGTTTTGAAATGAAAAATAACTGAAATTTGATCTCTAAATGCACCATTTGCTCTTAAACTATGATCTTTAAAGATAAAATTGTTCTGACAAGTGGTTTAAGTCAAAAAGTGTCGCATTTTGCCTAAAATAGGTTGAATATGTAAGTTCGGGTAAGGTTTGATGTTATTAAACCTTCACAAGCACAAACTGTTTGAATATGTATTTTCTGGTAAGGTGTGCTGTTCTCAAACCTTTCCGGGTACAAAATAGTTGAATATGTGTGAATATGTATTTTCGGGTAAGGTTTGATGATTCATTACCTTTCCGGGCAAGTTTTGTCATTTTTGACTAAGTTTATGATTCTCGGGCATGCTTTGAAGTGTTTACACTTTTCGAGTAAGGTACACCATTGTACTAATTTCCCGAGCAAGATTGAAGTCTTGAGATGATTATTTGTTTTAGCTAGCTTTTAACAAGAGATAATTGTTTCGGGCAAGCTTTGCATTTTGTTTATGCTGATTGTTATTCCAAGCAAACTTTGTGAACTCCTTGAGTACACCAAGTAAGCTTTGTGTGTGTGAATATGTTTTCTTTGAAATTACAAGTGTTTTTGGGCAAACTTTGTTTTCCGAACACACTTTATATTTCGGGTACACTTTTGTTCCCCTAATATACTTGGTAATTTTCAAAATTTGATTTTCCGAGTACACTGTCTGCTAGAATTCCTTTTCGGACACACTTTGTACTCTAGGAAGATTATTCGGGTATACTTTGTAGAAGAAGGTTGTTCGGGCATACTAACACTATGAAGGTTGCTCTGGCATACTATGTTTTTAAAGTATACTTGATTGAATATACTTTAATTGTGACTGATTGAATATGATTCTTATTTTTGATAGGGTTTATGCTAGATTAAGATTTTAATTTTAATTTGAGAAATTTATATGGGCATCTTAATTGATTCCTAGCAAGAATGTTTATTTGATATTTTATACTTGATTAATTGTCTTGTGATTAAGTTCTCAAGAAATCTGGTATTTCGGGTAAGCTTTCTTCATCGTGTCTTGACTTTAAATTAAATAGCTTAATCAAACAAGGTTTGTGATTAAGCGGGATCGGGTAAACCTTATAAAATTAAAAGAAAATGTTGTCAAGGAAAGTTTAATATTATTCGGGTAAGCTTTGTATAAGTGGAAATATACCGAGCAGACTTTGCAAAGGATTATTTTTCCGAGTAAGGTTTGCTAAGTCTAAAATAATAAAGAGTTATATGTTTTAAAATTGTTTATAAAATATTAAGTGGATAATGTTACTATTTGACAGCTAATAACTCACAAAACGACAAAAACATTTAAAACCCACTTTCAAAAGGTATATAAGAGGGAGATAGGCTAAATTTTCAACATTACAATTCCCTCTCTCTTTCCACTGCAACTGCTTATTCGCAAAGAAACCCAAACCGACCTATCGCATTCATTCTTAATCCAAACCCTAATTTGAATCAACCCTCTAATTCCGACTCGGTAAGCATGAATAATGTGTTTTCCGACCACGATTAGACTATATTGGACTTTGATTATGTACTTATTACTAATATTTTGTTTTTGTGTTTAGGTTATTAATTTGTCGAAGATCAGGTTCTTAAATAAAATTTCTCTCTTTCTTCTACAAACTTATAACCTGAAATTGGGTAAAGTAATAAACTTTTATGCTAATTTCACTTTGAATATGTTTGTTTGTGATGTTCAGATATGGCAGAAGAGGACCAACCCAAGTATGCTTTTGAAAAGAAGCATAACATGTGTGCTCTATTGCAAGTCACACCTGACAACGAGCCGGTGGCGCTAATGATTTCATGGATGGCTCGATCAAATGTCAACTTTGCTTTCACTGAATGTCCTGTTATCTACAGATATCACTCACTGGATTTCTGGAGATTTGCACAACTTGTTGAAGATGTCAATGGAAAGATAATAGAGGCAACTGTTGCAAGACAAGATATACATATAACTGAGAGGATGATAAGAAGATGCCTACAGTTGAATGATGATGACCATAATCATATAAACTTCAATACATCACACCTGATGAGAATATTTGAAGAGACAATGGGTTATCAGGGAACTGTACATAAAGGGCAGTTTCAAAAGGGGATGTTTCCGATGATGTATAGATTCCTCATTCACCATGTGAAACAGGCTTTGCTCCTAGAAAAGGATCATGGACTTTGATGAGTCATGATTTAGCAAATGCTACTGTTGGGATTATGTATGATCAACCCTTCAATTTTTCAAAGATGATATTTGATGGACTGGTAGCAAACCTGAAAAAGGTAGAGAAGGACAGGTTCTTACAATATCCAAGGTTCCTGCAGATAATCTTTAATAGAGAATTAAGAGATCTACCCACAATGGGAATTACACACCTACCGCAGAACCCTGACACATACAAGAGAATCAAGAATCCAGGTGTTGCCAATAGATTCAATTCTGAAGCTCCATTTGAGATATTGCTATGGTTGTTGAACCATGACTTGATGTGATGCCAGTGCCTGAGTTAAGCTCAGAGGAGGAAGGAGGAGATGATGTTGAGAGTGATGATGATGGTTCTGACGATGAAGATGATAATGTTGAAGGAGATGAAGGAGGAGCTGGAGTAGCTATGAATGTTGATGCAACTAATCAGGGGGAGCAACTTGAAGATCAAGAACAACCTATTCCAACACCATCACAATCACCACCAAGCATTGACCAACCCATTATACCATCACCACCACAAACTCCACCACATCAAACCACTCAATCCCCACAACAAACCCTAACCATAAGCCAACCTGAAACATCAACACATGTATCACCAACACCACAAACACCACCAACATCTAGCCCAATTCACTCAGATCCATTCATCCCAAGCCCACATCATACACAATCACCACAACAATCCATTTTCCAAACTCACACCACAACCCATGAACAAACTGAATATGAACCATTTTCTACATCACAACCTACAACACCACCCACTGACACTGACCTGTTGACCTTGTTAAAAGAGAATGTTGAACTGAAGAGAAGGAATCAGGAGGTAACAGAAGAGAATTCAAGCCCTGGAGTTGGTACAAGCAAAATTGAAAATTCAAGCCCTGGAGCAGGAGGTTGAGAAGACCTCAGCTGCCCCAAAACAGGGGAGAATGAAATAATTCTAACTGAATCTGGTGTGAATATTGAGACTGTAACTGGAACAGGTGTAGAGACTGTAGACAGTTTAAAGATGATTATGAATGTTTATGATGATGGAGAAGAGAGTAGTGAGGAAAGGAGAATTGAGGATGATAATTATGAAGGTGATAGATCAAAGGTTGGAGAACAGGATTATGATTACAATGAAGAAAGAAATGATGAAATGAGAAATGTGGAAAGGGATGAAGAGAATGTGGAAGAAAATGTTGAGACAGAGGATAGAGTTGAAAAGAAAGATGTTGAGGAGAATGTAGCTGCTACTGACATAGCTACTGATGTTTTAACTGCTACTGATATAGCTATTGATGTTTTAACTGACATAGCTACTGATGTCTTGACTGATGTATAAACATAAGTAGAAATTGAACAAATGATTGATGAAAATGCTGCTACTGAGGAACTTATACACACTGAACCAGAACCTGATCAACAAGCAAGTTCCAAGAGAGTAGAGCATGACCCAGAACTGGAAGCACTTGAGAAAGAAATAGATGACTTTGTACAATCTGAAGATGAAGAGGATGTGAGAAGAAGAATTGAGAAAGGTAAAACAAAAGTCTGTGAAGAAGAGCCTATTAAGGTATATCCAGAGAAAGATGTGTTGTTACAGATGATGATATTGCTGCTGCTGCTGCCTTAAGAGAACAAGAGAATATTTTAAGGGAGACAAGGGATAGGGAGATATTGGCTCAAACCTTGACTCCATAAGAAATGGCAGAGCAGGAAACTTTGATCAATCAAGCCAATCTTGCTAAAGAAATTTTTGAAGAAGTGGCTGATCAAGAAGCAATTGAAACACTGATTATGATGAACAAAACCGAGGAAGCTGACAATTCCTTGGCTATGGTGATTAGTATGTTTCAACCAAAGAGCCAACCTGAAAAGGAATCTGAAAAGGCGTGTGAATCTGAAGAAATGCCACAAAAGGAACCTGAAAGGGAACCCGAAAGGCCAACTGGTGAATCTGTTAAAGAAATGATGGCTAATATCACCAAAATCAGGATGGAAAGAGCCAAAAGATTTGAACAAGTGTATACAAGAAAGATGAAGAATGATGAGAGGAAAACAAAGAGGGGGAGATGGGATGAAAAGAACAAATGCTATGTTGAGACTCCTGATGATGATGGTGATAATGATACTAGTCCAATCAGGGCAATTCCACTGCAGACACTGCAACCAGGTCAACAGATTCCAGGTGTTCCTGATGTGCCCATAAAAACTGAACCAAATATAGATCATCCACCCCCAGATGAACCAAAGATAGATACAGTTAATGTATCAACTGAAGAGGATTATGAAACTGATAATTCTGATGAAAATAATGATGATCATGGGAAAGGATGTGAAGCTGTTAATATTGAATCTCCACAAGTTGAAATGACTAATGAGTAGAGAGCCAATAATGATTTATGTATGAGAGAACCTAAGAGAAATCATCCATTGGTTGTAAAGTTGAGGAGGTATGGCATAAGTTTTGAAACTCTGGCTGATCTTGATGATGATCAGTTGCAAAAGAGACTTGATAAAGAGAGAGATGGTTTCAAGAAAAGGATGGAACAAAAGAACAGAGACTGCCAGAAATACAGAGAATATCTCAGAAGGCATAATTATTCAGAGAAGGATCTGTCTCACTTCACAGTTGACCAACTCCAAGACCTTTACAACAGTGAAAGAGAAAAGGTGATTGAAAAATGTGTGAAGGAGAATGAGAAGATTGAAAAGTTGGAAACTTTGAAAGAGAAGTTTGGAGGAATGTGTGGATACTTGCTTGAGAAAGGGTTAAAACCTGAAATGGTTGAGAACCTATCCAGAGAATCAGTGTTGGATCAGTACAATAAACTAAAAAAAGAAAGGAATTGAAGAGGGTCCAAACTGAGAGCTCTACCAAACATGTTGAAACATATGTTGAGCCTCCAATAAAGAAAAGAAAAATAATGACTTTAAGGGAGAAACAGAAGATGCAGGATGAAAAGGAAATGTCTAAGGAAGTTCCTGTTGTTAAAACCCCTACTCCACAAGAAGTGAATCCTGAACCTGAAGATGAACCTTGTGTACCTTGGGAAAATGAAGAGATGATCAACATTCTAAGGAACATAATGATTACTCAAAGGGGAATGGATGAAGCCTCTTTTGATGCATTGGAAATGGAGGATTTGAAATACCTCTTCTATACCCAAAAGGCTGAATGGGAGAAAGCACTAAGGGAAGGTGAGAACCCAAGATACTATGAAGATGGGAGTTTTGTACCTGCTGGTTTGTCAAAAACTCCTGGTATGGAAAAAATGTTGCTAGCTCTTAAAGATGCAGGAGCAAATATTGTTGAACTTGCCAATCTTCCAACAGAAATGGTAGAAGCAGTCTACATCAAAACCTTTAATTTGGGGCCTAGAAAACCCAAGAAGTTTGTTCCTTTCAGGCCACCAATTTTAAGAAGATATCCACAAGGTGGAAGAGGTGAAGGTGGAAGAGGTGAATCAAGTAGGTCTGCACAACAAAGAACATCAAGACCACAATCAGATGTGGATCTTCCCAGAGAACTCTACTATGATTATGTATCTGAATGCTTGAGAGTGATTATGGAAAGCAGAAAACTAAGAGAGATAGTTGTGAGAAGTGACTTTTATGATTATACTCAAGAACAACTAGAAAGAATGGCCACACTTGACCTGTATGACTATAGAGACAGAAACAAGATGGCATGTAGGCAAATGAATGAACTCTCAAAGTTTTTGAAGAAAGAAGCTGACCAGGGATTTCGGTTCTTAAAAGAAAAGAGAAGTTGGAGAATGATGCAACTTCACAGATCGAAAAGGTCAAAGAAGTTGATAAAAATGGACCAAGCTAAACTGTACTACCAACTGAATGTCAGAGACAGGAATCCAGTGTCAAACCTGAATGCATGCTTAAGCCTTGGAAGAAGAATGACACGCCCCAACTACACAGTACAAAGAAATGGCATCATTACTGAAGTTGAATACAAAGAAAATGCTGACCATTACTTGCTGAGAAACTCTGATGGAAAAGTACTGGGGATTATCAAGAAGGATGAAGACTTGAATTGCTTACATGATGAAGATCTAATGGATATTAGGGACTTGGTCATACCAGAAGGTCATACTCATTACCGAGCCCTTGATATTTTCAAAATGAGAGCTGCATCAGTGATAACAAACAGAAGACAAGCCGCATACAATGCATGGAAGAGACAAAATTCCTAGATTAGGCTTTAATTTGTAATGTCTTATGACAGCCTTTTGAATATGTAACTTGTTTATGTTTATTGATTATGTAATTTGACTTTTGATTTGATGTGTATTTTGACTAAGTGTAAGTAACCTTAGAAATGTTTTGGGTCACTGAGGTGTTCCAATCTCGGGGGAGATTGTTGAGTCAAGATTTGACACAAAACCAATCAGATGGAAGATTGGAATCTTCTCAACCTCCTCAGTAATTCGCTAAGTATGAATCCGGGCACACCTTAGACCTCCGAGCAAGCTTAGCCGGGTACGATATTTTGTCTATCGGGCAAGGTTATCTTCTGGAAGTCTTCTTTAGTGAACATCCGAGCAAGGTTTGCAAACTTGTGTATTACCGGGAAAGGTTCACTAGTTTATGCAAATCCGGGCATGGTTCACTTTATCAAGTAGGTTTGTTCTTCATAGCCAAGTAAAGTTCACTTCCGAGTAAGCTTTAGGCTAACCAAGCTCATGAAGCCAAGTAATTGGAAGACCGGGCAAGGTATTCATTAATAAGTATGGTCCATGTAGGCTTGATGATTTAATGATATATCTCAAGTATCATCGGGCAAGGTTCAACTTAAGCAAGGAACAGTGCTTCCAAGCATACTTTGCTAATAAGCTTATTCCAGGCAAGGAGTTGATAGGACCATTGAAGAACAAGGTTGCTCGTAAGGATTTGTCGGGCAAAGTCTGTCAAAGCCAAGAAGATTGAAGTATACCCGGTGAGTATTTTACTTGGTAAAATAATATTCAAGTAAAATCTACCTGGAAACTGATCCCGAGCACACTTCTATACTACCAAGTCATAAAGGATGGCAGAGCATACTCGGAAAATGAAGATTAATGCAAAGCCTACCCGGAAGACTTGTTTTACACTTAGAATACTTCTGAATATGTAATTTGAATATGTATTATCGGATAGGGTTTCTAGAAGGAATGACAGCTGTAAAGGAGGTGTCATGCCTATAAATAGAATAATTTAGGGCACACCTCCTAGCGGTACACACAACAAGGCAGACAGACACTTTAATTAACAGAGAATATTGTGTGCGACGGCTGTCTTAGTATCATACGGATAAAACCATCCATCAAGAAACCCTAAATCGATTATCCACTTTGTATGATTGATATTATATAAATGGAAATCTTTTGAGTAAATCTTGCTTGTGTTGGTTACCTTTGAATACTGATTAAGCAACCATATGTTTGTTATTGATTCCGCCTTTAACAAACGGTAATCTTTCTAAATATAGCAACCTGTCATTAACTCTCTTGTCGACACATTTATTTGTGTGAGTTATGACATGATTTGAGTAAGATCCATTTGAAATCGGGGACCTGACATTTTTTTTACGACCTTCGGGATTGACCAAAGTGATTGGCATTCCATCATAGGCATCAATCTTGTTGGCAATGTGACGCGGAAGACGCTGTGAAAAGCAAATTTCAAATATACTTGTAAATAAAAAAGCAATTTAAAAATTCAATTTACCAATTTCTTGGTGACGTTCATGTGGAAGACGATTATAGAGTCATCATCTTGCTCATCAAGATGAATTGGGTTTTGGGAGGAACTACCTTGATTGCTTAATTGATAGTTGAGAAACAACTGATTTGGACCAGGAAGGATAAATTCTATGCCATCTTCATGAAAGACATTAATATGAAATGTCTTATCTGATATGATTTCAAACACAACAAACGAACCACCTTTCAAGTTGGTTTGTTTAAAAACCTCAATCCATCCATCCTCTAGCCTATAACCCATTCCATCCCAATGACATGAAACGTTAAACAACACTCTATCTGGAGCAATAAGCTCGAAAAGCAAATTCATCCAATTTTCATCAAATTCTTGAATCACATACCACTCAGGGAAATCTTGTTAAACATGTTAATTAAAAGACATTTGAATTTGGAAAAAATCATTAAAAACAGAAATTAAAACTTACTAAGTAATGGACGTGTCGGTTTCTGACTGGAATACATATCATAGTACCGGATTGATCATTTACGTTTCTTTTGAAAGTAAACATATTAAACATAGATCTTGATTTAAGCTAAAAACAACATATGTTCCATATTGTATACAACATTCTCTGATTAATTCAGTCCAACCGGTTCCAAAATAAAAGTCATCAAGTACTTTGATTATAACAACAGAAAACGTTCTACCACTTTGATCATAAATCAAACAACAGCCGGTATTCGATTTCATGTCAGCAAACATTGGTTGAACAGCTTTAGGAATGAGCTATAAGTAACACAAAAAAATGTTCTTAGACTGTATATGTTGCAAAACTGTAAAATGTTTCATAAAAAAAAATTAACCAGATAACATTAACATACCATCCTACTCATTGAATCGCTGTCGATATCTACAAGGAACTTAACTCCATTATTGAGACGTGGCATTTTTATGTTCTTACCAGGATAAGCGATGTCTACGAATTACAGTAAAGCGAAGTAGAAGTCGATTTAGGGTTTTGAAGTTAAAAGGGTTTTGAAGTTAAAATGGTTTTGAATTTTGGTTTTATTTATTTCTACACATTTAATTATTTATATATTTTGGTTTTTTGTTTTATAACTTTTAAAAAAATAGTATAAAAACATAGTCTTACTTTTAGTTTTTTTTACTAACATTCCAGTATTCGTTAAAAGTTAAGTTCGTTTAATAAATCATATTTTTTAAATAAATTTGAAATTTATCCATTATTGAAGTATTATCTTAACCGTTAGTAAGATTTTCTGGATAAGATTTACAACTTCGTAATAGAGAGGCTCATAACATTCTAGTGTTATCATTATCATATGTAGTTTTGTATCATTATCATCTTCTAGGTTATTATCATCACCATATGTGTTATGATGATGATCAAAATCATAAAGTTATCATCGTTATCATGTATTATAGTGGTTATCATCATCATAATCATCGATCACCATCACCATGAAACGATATCATCATCAGACTTGCGGGTAATCAGCGTGGTCATTATATAGGCTATCGTAGTCGGCGTTGATCATACGGGTAACATATATCTCGCTATCAGTGTCGTCATCATCTTCAAACTTATCCATCATCATCATCATCATCATCAGCATCATCATCATCATCATCCGATTGCCATGTACGGGATGTAGTCAGCATCGTATGGGTTATCGTAAACAAAACGCCCAATATTAGCGATCACTGTCGGCACCATCTTATGAATTATTGTCGTCATCAAGCGACATCATCAGTCGTACATGCTACCATCAGTATGACCATCGTATACGTTATCATGGTCGTCGTCGATCATACGGGTTTCATGTCATTAAACATCGGTGTCACCATCATCATCAACATATATATATATATATATATATTACATATATATATGTGTGTGTGTGTGTGTGCGCTGGCGCCTGTGTGGCGTAATGTCATATAGGTACATATAATTGGTTCTCATCATATATATGTGTGATCATCATCATAGAAATCATGCTCGTCGTACGAGCTACAGTCGCCATCGTATGGGTTGGTGTAAGCAAACCGTATATATAGGTTAGCAACATCAATATGATAACCACCACCAACCCAGGTACTTATATTAGCATCATCTCGTCATAATTGGGCCAATCATCATGGTTATCATACGGGATAGCACCGTCATTGTCTCATGTATTACATATCCGCAATCATACTACAAACCACCGCCCACATTCGCCACAACGACCCCCAGCACCAACCACTAACCACACTCCACCACCACCCACCACAACCACCCACCACCACACCACCACCCACTAATATTATATATAAATATATTTACATTTATTTATACCCATCCAACCACCACCACCACCACCACCACCACCACCACCACCTACATCCGCACCCACTGCCCACCACCACCACCCACTACCACACATCCGCCACCACGAACCACCGCACCTCCGCCACCGTCCACCACCATCATGACCACCTGAACCCACCACCACCCACTAATATTATATATATATATATATAATTTTTGCTACTATAAAATGCTAACCGTACGATTAAAATTTAAAAGCACGCGCCTTCTTTTAAAAGGGTCAAATAACTACCCTCGTAAGTCACTCATCTACTTCTAGAACGTGGATAAAAGTAAGTCAAAATTCCTAAAAACCGTCGACGATTCGTTTCTACTGTGAAGCACAAACACAAGCACAAGCTCGAGTGGTTTAAAAGGGTCAAATAACTACCCTCGTAAGTCACTCATTTACTTCTGGAACGGAACCCAAATGAAGAACCCTAACTCATCTACTTCTGGAACGGAACCAAGGACGAAGCAAAAGCACGATAGGTCTTAGAATGAAGATGGAACAGGTATTACTTTATGATTTTTTTAGCGTTTTAGGTTTACTTAATCTTAAAATGTAAGCATTTGTTTGAACCTTCTTATGTATTAATGCGTTTGATAAGCGTGTTGTTATTGTAATACATATCCTTGTTTTTTTAAATCTATGTATAATATTAAAGCATGTTATATGCATATGATTAGCGTGTTATGGCTTTGGTATGAGAATTTATCATTGTAATGTTTGATAAGAGTTTCCTGTTTCCTTGTGATTCGTGTTGTTATCCCCTACCCCCGTGTTTTATTTTATGTATGTGATTCAGTTGTCGAAAAAAACAAGACTGATAAAAGGAAGACTAAAAAAGTTGCTCCGGTGGGGAAAACATGTTGTGGAAGCAGACTCTGATTCAGACTTTGACACAAAAATCGACAGGTTGTTGTCAAAGCGGAAATAGGTGGAACACAGCACCTCTGGCCCGGACTTTCAGCGTCCGAAAAATAGAGCCATTAAAAAAAAGAAGCCAGCCGAGAGGGGACAACCTTTTGTTGAATTTATAGACAAAAAATTGATGAATAGGTGTGCACCTTGTAATATTGTTGATGCAGTGAAGGCAATTACCACTGCCCAAAAAATTTGTGTGGAAGAAATGGGTTTCGGGTCAATGTTAAGACTTCAAGTAACCTAAACTCCAACAACTTTGGGATATTGGTTTCTCATAAACTATAATAACCGTTTAAATGAATTGAACATTGGGAGCGGTGTTATTAAGATAACACCACAAAAAGTACATGAAGTGTTGGGGATACCAATGGGTAAGATTCCTGTTTTAGGCAAGAGTAGACCAAGATTGGGGGAAGATGTTACTACAGATTTGTTTAAAAATCAATTCCCGACAAGCTCAAGAATATATATAAAGCATGTGAAAGACAAACTGGCCGCAGATCAAGGAGTTGGTGAACTGTTTAAGATTAATTTCCTTGTGTTGGTCAACACCTGTATAGGATTTGTGAAAAAATCAACAACAGTAAATCAACAATTCATCGCCGCAATTGATAAAACCTCGGATATTCCAAATACGGACTGGTGTAGCTATGTTATTGAGAGGTATCAACGTTCAATACAACGGTACGATGACCTTCCTTGTGATGCTTTACACGCATGAATACCAGAAAAAATATGGTCCATTTGGGACTCCCGTCACAACGCCTGCAGTCAACTACATAACAACAACTACTCTTAATAAGATGGAAAAATACTTGGAGAATAATGGTCCTCCTTTAGAAGAAGATGCTACTGAGGTTGCTGCTGCTGTTGTGACGTTTAGTGTTGATGGGAAAGGGATTGATGCGGCTGCTGCTGCTGTGACCTTTAGTGATGCCGGGAAGGGACTTGATAAGACTGCTGATGCTGCTATTGCTGATACTGCTGCTGTGACAGTTAGTGCTGCTGGGAAGAGACTTGATGAGACTGCTGCTGCGGCTGCTGCTGCTACCGCTGCTGTGACGGTTAGTGCTGCCGGTAAGCATGGAGTTGATGAAAACACTGCAGCTGAGGAGAAACAAGAACATGGTATTAAACTTGTTATTTTCTTCTAAAGAACTCTCATATCTCTACATGCATTTTATGTAATACAACATTATATGTAATTAAAAACAGATGGTCAAAGTGCATCTGAAACAGATAATGCCGATCAAACAGCTGAACAAGATTTGGATGATTATGTAAGCGATTATTCACCTTTAAGTTTGCAAATGCCTATCGTGCTTGTTGACTATTATTTAACTCCATTACAACTGGCTGGGATAAATTGAAAATGTTTTTGAATTAACAATAACTATAATTTCTTTTTACAGTCTTGGAATAAGGCAATGGATAACAAGTTGAAAAAAAATTTGATAAAATTTGCTCCGAGATCAACGAGTTGGTCCGTCAAGGAAAGGATAGACATCCATCATATGAGAATATCTTTACTAGATGTTGTGAATTGGAAAACAGATTCACTAATAATGTGGTCCCTGAAACACAAGATTCAAATGTTGGTGTTGGTGGTCCAGTGGCTGCTCAGAAAGGTATTTGGGCTAAATTAATTATTAGTATAATTAAAACGCTCTTAAAACACTTATGCTGTTATTTTAAACTTATTACATCTGTGTGATGTAGTTGATTCAGATGTTGGTGTTGGTGGTAGAGTGGCTGTTCAGAAAGGTATATGGGCTAAATTAATTATTAGTATAATTAAACCCTCCTATATATATACTTATATATCTAGTTTTGTTTTCAATAAAAACTCCTTTTTCACCATGGAAGAAACCTCATCACGGACCACAACATCCAGTAACAATCGATCTCAGGTTTATTGTTTTTGTGGTCAAGAAGCCATTCTAAGAACATCAAGGACCACCAAAAATCCAGGTCGGAGGTTCTACAATTGTGCATCTCAGGTTAGTGAAATTGCAAATAAAGTTGGAATTCATCTACAATTGTTGACCCTAAACTCTATATTTTTTAACTTAGGGAAAAAATGTGATTTCTTTACATGGTCTTATTGTGTTTCGTTCACAAGATCTGATGTGTGCACAAGATGTACAGACATAATTCCTATTTTGATAAGGGAAAATAAGTCATTAGAGGATCAACTTGCAAGGAGTGTAGCTTCACTGATTGAATCAGAAAAAAAAGTGAAGATATTGTATTTTATTTGCTTCTTGTTGTTTTTAGGGCTTTTAATTAGTTTTGTAATTAAAACCTAAGAAACTTTGTTATGATTTTAGACCAGCTATTATGATGTATTTTTATGTTTCTGAACGGATTTAAAGGCCTTTTAATGAGTAGTTTAGTTTGAGTGTTTTCAAAATCACATTGTATTTATTTCATTGAAAAGAGGTTATTATAAAAAATTAATAAAAATATGTTCTCTCCAGAGTTTCGAACCCGCGGTATTTGCAATCTATTTTTAATCACAAGTGCCTCAACCGTTTGATCTACACCCTGAGAACGTAATAGAACCTCTTCTAATATTTATATAACGAAATTTAGAAGTTTAAAATTTTCATTTTTACCCGCCAATAAATCGAGTTATCTTCTGGAAGACTCCCAAATCAATTAGTATTTATTGAACCAAATAAAATCTCACCAAACCCTAATAAATGATCTGCTAGTGTATTTATTGAACTCTCATCAATATAAATCCTACCAAACACCTTCATTAATCTCAGGTGAGTACCAAATATTTGTGCTTTTAATTAGTCGGTTACATTTATTGGCGTTAATTAGTGTGTGTGTATATATATATATATATATATATATATATATCGTTGATGACACAGTTAATAAAAAATTTCTTGGAAGATGGATAAGTCTTGGATGTCAGTAGGCGACAGGTGCAGTAAAGCATATAAAGATGGTGTTAAGGCATTTCTACATTTTGCAGTTCGTAATTGCAAGGAGACATCACCACCAATTTCAATTTCATGTCCATGTGTTCGGTGTGTGAACCACGTATATCTTAGTGTAGAAGATGTAGAACATGACTTGTACAGGTTTGGAATTGATAAGAGTTATACTACTTGGATAAAATATGGAGAAACCGACACCAACATTCCAACTAATGTTAATAATACTAGGTTTGCCTACACCCGCATTCCAACTAATTATGATAATAATACTGGGTTTGTTGACACCAACATTCCAACAGATGCCTGTGAAACTGTAGAAATGGTAAATGCTACAAAAGACAATTTCAAAGTCGACAACAAGTATCAACAGTTTCTACAACTACTTTTTGACGTTGAGAAGCCCCTATATAAAGAATGTCTTTACTTCACCAAGTTGTCTGCATTAGTACAACTACTCAACTTGAAGAGCAACCACGGGGTATCTCATAAGTTCATTGATGAACTTCTGAAATTGTTGAAAAAGATGCTACATGCAGATAACGAAATGGTAAATAATATGTATGAGGGCAAAAGGATGATGAAGGCAGTGGGCTCAGGATATGAAAAGATACATGTGTGTATCAATGACTGCATTATTTACTATAATGAATACAAGGATTTGGAAGCATGTCCAGTTTGTAACAAGTCAAGGTGGAAGGTGGATGAGAAGACTAACAAAACTTACATAAACACGCCCGCTAAGGTACTGTGGTACTTTCCCATTATTCCACGATTTAAGCGCCTCTTTCAATCAAAGACCACAACAAAGAATTTAACATGGCACGCCACGAGTACCAATAAACTCGGTGTTTTACGCCACCCAACAGATTCACCAGCATGGAAAGCCATAGATGACAGGTACTCCGATACCATCGGAAGCGATCCAAGAAATCTTTGTCTAGGGATTTGCACTGATGGGGTCGACGTACATAGAAGCAACAGAAACCACAGTGTCTGGCCTGTTTTAGCAATCATTTACAACCTTCCACCTTGGATGTGTATGAAAAGAAAATTCATCATGCTTTCCTTATTAATATCCGGAGTGCCAGGAAACAATATTGATGTGTTTTTACAGCCTTTAATTGACGATCTAGCATCTTTATTTGAGGTCGGGGAGCCAACATATGATGCTTATAAACAAGAATTGTTTACACTACGTGCAGTTGTGTTATGGACGATTAATGATTACCCTTCTCTTGGTACACTATGTGGTTGCCATTACAGTGGATTCAAAGGTTGTGTGGTGGTTCGACTTTATCACACAAAGAAGCAAAGTTATGCTGCCCATAGAAGGTATTTATCACATGACCACCCTTTCAGAAAACAAACAAAGACGTTCAACGGAAAAGAGGAGATGAGAACCGCTAAAGAGCCTATGACAGGGGAAGAGATATACGACGAGGTAAAAAACATTAACAATGAATGGAGAAAGGGATCTGAATCCCTAAGTGGGAGTAAGAAGAAAAGGGATAACACAACGCCGCACCAATATTAGAAGAAGTTCAACATATGGTACCAACGGCTCAGCTATTGGAAGTATTTACCTGTCCAACATTGTATTGATTTGATGCATGTTGAAAAGAATGTGGCAGAAAGTATTGTTGGGACGTTGCTGAACATTCCCGGTAGGACAAAAGATGGATTGGCAGCTAGAAAGGATTTTGAGTTTTTAGGGATTAAAAAGGAGTTGCAACCGAAAGCAAAAGGCAACAATACAGAACTACCTGCATCATGCTTCACATTATCAGCGCAAGAAAAAGACATGTTTCTTGAAACACTGTATAAACTGAAGGCTCCACTAGGGTATTGTTAAAACTTCTCTAGTTTGGTGAATCTTAATGAAATGAAGCTACAAGGCCTTAAATCACATGATTATCACATGCTGCAACAGTTTCTGCCCCTTGCAATACGGTCCATCATGCCAGAACCATTGAGAAATGCTATAATCTGGCTTTGTTTTTTTTTCAAGTCAATTTGTAGCAAAGAAATCATTGTAGAAGAGCTTGATAAGATGCAGGAAGAACAAATAGTTACATTGTGCCTGCTGGAGAAGTACTTTCCGCGATCATTTTTTGATGTCATGGTTCACTTAACCGTGCACCTTGTAAGAGAGATAAAATTATGTGGGCCACCATGCTTTCGTTGGATGTATCCCTTTGAAAGGTGTATGAAGGTTATCAAAGGGCATGTGCGAAACAAAACTTATCCAGAAGGGTGCATTGCTGAGGAGAACAGTGCGGAAGAAACAATCGAGTTTCTGAGCGAATACTAAAAAAACATCAAGAGTACTGTTGGTATTCCACATGATAAGCATGATGATAATGGGGAGACAATTCCTGTCACATGCATTAAATCAGTTGAAGTTTCTCCTGATCTTTTCAAGAGAGCACATTTCTATGTGCTGCAGATTACGCCTGAAATAGCGCCGTATATCGAGTAAGTATTACTAACATATATACTCTAAATTATATATATATATATATATATATATATATATATATATATATAGGGTGCAGTTACTGTATATAGAAAACTTAAACGCTCAGCAAACACACCCATATATTAAATCAACTTAAACGCTCAGCAAATGCACCCATATATTAAATCAGAATATGCCGTACGTTAAGGCATTTGAGTACAGTAACTACACCCATATATATATATATATATATATATATATATATATATATTAATTCATAATATATTATACTCCTACTTGCAGACAACACAAGACCTCTTTGAAAAACCAAATGCCTGGTAAACGACAAGCATTGCTGGAGAAGGAGCATACTTTAAAGTTTGGTGACTGGTTACACGACAAGGTAGATCAATTTATTAAGTCTTCCATAATTTTTAAAATTCTTTTATAGTTTCTGCAATGTAGGTGAAGAATCTAATCCTTGTAATGAAGTTCAAGTTGAAAGAGAGCTAGCGGGCTCCCCAGGTTCTGTATCGGATACCGTAAAGTGGATTGCACAAGGAGCACACCGCAACGTTTACAAATACAACTCGTACGAAATCAATGGTTTTGAATTTCGTACAAAATCTCATGATGGTAGAGTTTACCAGAACAACGGGGTTGGTAAAGAGGCAGATGACATGCACATCAAAAAAGACGTGGTGACGTATGGACAAAACTTTTATTTTGGGGTTTTGCAAGAGATATGGGTCCTAGTTTATCATACTAAAAGAATTCCGGTCTTCATGTGACAATGGGTTGACCTTAAACATGTTAAACATGATATTCTTGGTTACACGTTGGCCGACCTAAACAAATTTGGCCACAAGGATGATCCGTTCATAATGGTCTCGCAAGCACGCCAGGTGTTTTATGTTCAAGATCAGCTGGATAGAAAAAAGCATGTTGTCCTCATGACTCCACCCAAGAATTATAGGCATTCGTATGACGAGGTCAATGAGGAATTTAGTATGGTAACTTTCCCTCATGAGGGTAATACATTGCCACTTGTACAACCAAATCAACTGCTTCGTAATGAGTCCCCGGATGAAAACTGGAGGCCCGGGAAAAAGCCTACAACTATTCGTAATGGAGATTGACACCGATGTCGGGGTTGTCGACCCAGCAGTTGTGTTCGTTCGGCTAGTTAGATGTAAATAATGTTTAAATATAGTTGTGATACATGATATCACCATTCTTTACTTTGTACTTATTAATTCAAACTAAAGAAATATTGGTTGTTTTTAATACTATTACTACTTATACGTACAGGCCGGTTTATTGAATTCATTTCATCTTCTGGCTATTTTGGTCAATTGGTGTCAAGTTCAAACATACATCATGTTACATCGATAAAAGTCACAATTGACTTGTAGTGTACCATAGTAAGATCAATAAAGTCATTACACTCATAACTAACTCGTGCGATATCAAAGTTACATTAATACAAAGAAAGTCCAAAAAAGCATCATGTTGTCTAGGGTGTTCGGTGATAGTCATCATCTCTCGTCTGATGGTTTTGTTTCTTGCACAACCTCTATTTGGTTATGTTTCAACATACTTTTCAACAGCTGGTTTCCTGCAAAACATTATCAACTCATTTTATAAAAAAAAGACCATTATGCCCTTCTTTTCACTAACCTGCATACCAAAATTGTACCCTCCAGACTTTGAAGAAGCCTTTGAACAAATAAAATTCAGTTTTGAAAAACCACTTCCTAACTCAATGCCTTCACCAGTAACCTTAGATTTAAGATTTGGTGATGACATTGAGTTTTGGAAAGGATTTTATCAAAATCTAAGATCTTTGGGAAGTTTAAGATCTGTGAAAACCTTAGATTTTTTCTGCTTGGCCAAGTTTGGAATTCACATAACATATATAGAAGTGTAATAAATTTCAGTCACCAGTTTTATTGTAGTCATTAAAGTCTCTATTGTTATATAGTTGGTTGTTGAGTGTATAACACACTATAACTGCATACTACCTGTCAAAATGGTTTCCACACGCTTTGGAAACGCACAGAAGCTAATTATTTTTGGAAATTAATTACATTTATACCTACTACCTGTCCAAAATCTTGGAAATATATTTATGTAATGATAGCCTACATTCAAATTAATTAAAATAAAAAAAAACTAGTAAATCACACGCTTTATACGCTTTTAATACCTGTCAAAAATCTTGGAAATATATTTATGTAATAATAGCCTACATTCAAGTTAATTAAAATAAAAAAACTAGTATATCTTACTACATACGCTACAAATCAACTGAACTACAATAAATTACTGTCTCAACTACCAAAATTAAATTTTAGGTCTATTTTGTTATTCAGTCACACAAACATCTATTTTAAAGTTAATTAAAAAAAACTACATCCAATACGCTATACATACGCATAAACCAAAATATAATAATAACATTTACAGTTAATAATTAATAACATTTACAATAATAACTCCTAGTTAATAATATCACGCTTTGAAAACGCTCAACGCTCTACAGTTAATAATAACATTTACAATAATAACATTCACATAATATAAGTGATTAGGTATTAAAAAAACCAGTCATTAAATTTCAGCCACCAGTTATATATATCACGCTTTGGAAACGCTCCACGCTTTACAGTTAATAGTAACATTTACAATAATAACATTCACATAATATAAGTGATTATGTATTAAAAAAAATTAATATGATTAATCAATTCACATAACATAAACATATTAATACCAAAATATAAAAATTACAATAATAACATTTACATTAATATAGAAAACCAAAAATTACATAAAACTATAACTAGCTCCTAGCATCCGACTCCGTGTCAGAATCTACATCGACATCCATCGTAGACCTCCCTATATATTTCGTATCCGAATCTACATTCTGATTCTCCTCTGGAGTATGAGAGGGCATGATCCTCTCGTACATGCCATCGGAGGTGTAGGTGGAGTCCCTAAGCCTATGGAGGCGAAGGTTCACCTGAGAATGGAATGCCCCATAAACGGACACCGCCTAGAAGTGCTCCAAGTCGTTCAACTCGATGTACGCCACCTCGATTCCCGGCACTACCATTTCAGTGCTGAAATAATCAACAGTCGTGTATCCAAGCCACCTAACCATTCGGTTAAGTTGTTGGTACGTGAAGGTTTGAGGGTTGACATAGTCAATATACCTCACCCTTTGATTCCTCCGGAAGGCGCCGGAAAAAAGTGGAATCGTATCGTGAAAAATGTGGGGTCGTAGTAGATGGGGGCTTGAGAACCCAGTGCACGTTCGAGCCAAGCTGCAACCATTATCGGAAATTATAATCGGAAGAAAGGTGGATTGTGAGGGTAATAGTGGATTCTGATTATGGATTGTGATTGTGATTGTGATTGTGACTGGTATTTAAACACCATCGGAAACCGCCGGTACATCTCCCTGACAATTTGAATTTGGCGGCACAAGAAACTGTAAAGGCAATGATGAAGTCGCCACTCGTCAAATCAACGTGTGGCCATTAGTTACATTTTTGACACGCTTAATCATATTTTAGTGTGACCATTTATCAATTATAGCCACACATAATAAGTGTATAGGTGACAATAAAAAACTTAGAAAAAATAAAACTAACATACTCTTTGGTCACACAACCTCTTATAAGTGGCCATTAATTACATTTGGACACACTTAAAAATATTTAAGTGTGACCATTTCTCACTTATAGCCACACATAATAAGTGTATCCGTGACAATAAAAAACTTATAAAAAATAAAACTAAGATACTCTTTGGTCACACAACCTCGTATAAGTGGCCATTAATTACATTTGGACACACTTAAAAATATTTAAGTGTGACAACTTATCACTTATAACCACACATAGTAAGTGTATCCGTGACAATAAAAAACTTAGGAAAAATAAAAGTAAACTACTCTTTGGTCACACAACCTCCTATAAGTGGCCATTAATTACATTTGGACACACTTAAAAATATTTAAGTGTGACAATTTATCACCTATAGCCACACATAATAAGTGTATCCGTGACAATAAAAAACTTAGGAAAAATAAAAGTAAACTACTCTTTGGTCACACAACCTCGTATAAGTGGCCATATATTTTAAGCGTTTTAGCCACATTACTAATAAATACAATGGTTGTTCGTCATATTTCGCCACTTTATTTAAAATGTGGCTAGAAAATGTGACATTAGGTCACACAACGTAATATAAGTGGCTATATCTTTTACCTTTTAGACACATCTCTTATCAGTACAGTAGCCGTTTGTCACATTTGGCCACACTATTAAAACATGTGGCTAGTTAAATGTCACAGTTTGTGGTTAATGCATGTGTTTTTGGTCACATGTATCAAAGATCAAACAAACTATGACTGCAGGTCACATTTTGCCACACGTTTTTATAATGTGGCTAGTTTTTGTCACAGTTTTTTTCAAAGGTGTGGCGAAAAATACCTTAGTAGGGAATTGTCACATGAAGAATAATATGTGTGGCCAAAACATTCTGGAAGGTTTTAAAACATGGTCAAAGACCTTTTAGCCACACATTTAAGCCAAAGTGTGGCAAATCGCCCATACCACATGTGTGGCCGAAGGTCGATATTCATATAGTGATGGTCGTTAGTTGGAATGTTTGGCAATGTAGAAATAGTTTGTTGGTGGGCCCAAATGGAGATGTATTTTTTTTTCATGTTATGTAGAAATAGTTGGAAACTTGGAATGTTTAGTGCCACTGTTCGCTCCCTACCATATACATGTTGATAACATGTTTTATATAGTTTTCATTAATATAATCCATATCCTTGTTTGATAATGTGTTATATATTTTTCATTAATATAATAATATGTAACTAAATTTTATTGGTAATACTCAGGGGTTCTTTTCGGGTACGTTTTTGGGTTTTTTCTTGTTGGGTTGTGTCTCCATCGTTAAATTGCGTTGTGTCTCCTCAAGATGCGCAACGGCCGAACTATTCAATCGTCTCGCCAGTGCCGTTGAACTTTGACTCATCTGATTGGAGCAATTATTTGACTCGTGAATCTCAAAATTTAACGGGCGATGAACCGATACCGACAACACGTCTAAATGCAGCCGAGACCAACTCATGAAATTCAGGCCCCTAATGGACCAAGACCGACAACACGTCTAAATGCCGGTAAACCACTAGATTGTGATAGTTACGAAGGAAAAGGAAAACATCATCAGCATGGTCGTTAGTTGGAATGTTTGGCAATGTAGAAATAGTTTGTTGGTTGGCCCAAATGGAGATGTATTTTGTTTTTCATGTTTTGTAGAAATAGTTGGAAACTTGGAATGTTTAGTGCCACTGTTTGTTCCCTACCATATACATGTTTGATAACATGTTTTATATAGTTTACATTAATATAATCCATATCCTTGTTTGATAAAATGTGTTATATATTTTTCATTAATATAATTATATGTAACTAAATTTGATTGGTAATACTTAGGAGTGCTTTCGGGTACGTTTTTTGGGTTTTTCGGGTTACAACGTTTTTAATAAATAGAATGGAATATTACACAACAAGTAAACATACAACTTAACATACAATAAACAAACTTGTTCATGAAAAACAAATATCACACCATAATTAAAACAAACAACAAATAGGTTCATGAAAATAAACAATTTTAGGATCCCACAAACACATGTCACTGATAAAGATTGGGACAATTATTTTTATTGTGACCGGATTCTCTGCATAGGCCACATTTACATACTCAAGGTTCATCATCATAATGGTCGTCCATCTCGTTATGAATTCTTTTGGCCCGCCTCCTCCCTTGAAGCACAATAATATTTGACGAGTCGCCTCGAATTCTCCAACCCGGGTCCCTCCAATAATCATGGTGACCGACGGGGTACCAGTGGCCTTCGTATTGTTGACGATATGTAGCAGTGTGGAATCGGAAATCAACAATTTCGTGGGGTTGTTTACGTCTCTAGTCGCAAACTACAATTGCGTGGGAACACCAGTATCTATTTAGTTTCCACTTACCACATGTGCATTTCCGTTTCTTGTACTGAACCGTATATTCGTTGGCACAATCGTCGATTGTTTGCAGACTTGACTCAACTCGGTAGCGTCCCTCCATAACATAAAAAACAAACACCGTATGAGCGAGGGGGTAATGCCGTATTGCAACCCCATGCAATTTGAGTGTGCATTACATACTGGGCTACATCTCTATTAAACATATACTCAATACATGCCTTTATAGGCAACAATTTAGAAAAGCGTAGGACGTTTGTTTAAACTTTCTGAGATGTTTGTAGTTACGTTACCACACCGAAGATTATTCTTATCATGCACCACAGTCCAGTTACTTTTATCAATGGAATTTATGTAATCCTAGGCTTTTTGATTGATAGCCTTCATTTGCTTAATCAAATGCAAGTACTTTCTGCAGTGCGTTGTGCTCTCAATAACCTAACATATCCTCTTCAAGGTTGCGCTCTTGAAGTTTTTCCCCAAGTTGCTTACAATATGATGAAGACAAAAGCGATGGTAAGAATTAGGCTCTTTCCACTCCTCCAAAGTCTCCATCACCTTAATGATTCCTTTATGTCGGTCGGAGATAACACACAAACTGCCCATATTGTCATTCACAATATGCTCCTGAAGTTGTTTGAAAAACCACTTTCAGCTCTCATTTGTTTCTTCATTGACAATTGCATACGCCACTAGCAATATGTGATTGTTTGCAATTTTGGAAACTGCAATCAACAACTTACCCCGATATGGACCTTTTAGATGAGTCCCATCTATGGACAATTGCATACGCCACTGGCAATATGTGATTGTTTGCATTTTTGGAAACTGCAATCAACAACTTACCCCGATATGGACCTTTTAGATGAGTCCCATCTATGGAGATAACAGGTTGGCAATAATGAAAGGCTCTAATACTCGGCCTGAACGCCCAAAACACATATTTGAATACATCACATTCTGATGACCCGTGCGGATAATGTAACCGGTTTACAATGGTACAAGGGTTAGCGAGTTGTAATGCAGCAACGTACTTGGGGAACTCTTCGAAGTTACTGTCCCAAGTATCGTAGATACTCTCTATCTCTTTTCTTCGTGCAGTCCAAGCTTTAGAATATGTAATATCAACGTGCAACTTCTCTTTGATGTAAACTTGAATTTGTTTTGCTTTAAAAGTTACATCTACACGAATTTGCGACAAGATATGTGAGGCAACATCTTTGGATGTTAATTAACAGTTATTATTGCGTTCTGAGTGAACCTAACACGATCCAGGATCTAGCCGCTAACCCGAAGTATCAACACAAGATCGTTACTTTAAATACATACTTTATTGATAACTTAGAGAATGAATACATTATTGGTGTTAATCTTATGGAGAGGATAAATTATATCTTAAATCTCTCTCTCTCTCTCCCCCTTAATTATGAACATGAGTTGCCTATTTATAGGCTAAAACTCCATTCGTTAAGTTAGCCTCATTCGTTATATTTTAACAAACGAATGAGACACCATTCGTTATGCCTTCATAACGAATGGTAATAACTTAACGAATAACCTAGTTAACTAACGAATGGACCCATTCGCTATACAAACCATATTGAATGGCCATTTTACTATAGATATACAATCTAAACTATCTATAACTTATTCGATTGCTACAAACACCCAAACCATGCACTAACAAACTCCCCCTTTTTCCTTAGACCTCAAATACTTTAACTGCAAATCACCAGTCACAAATCATGCACTAACAGAGCCCCCCTTGACTGATGATTCTCGGGCTTGTGCAGACAGACAAATCTTTAAGTCTTCTCAGCAAACCAATAACTTGTAGCTTCTCATATTAGATCTCCCGCTCAAAGTGAGAAACTCTTGGAGATCATCCCGATCATCCACTGGCGTATGATATGGTTCAATCTTTCAACAACCAGCAGCAAGTCATCAGCTATCCGTCTGCACCGGTAAAGAAAACATATCTTAACGTTTAACCTCGTCACACATCTTTATGAACAACCCGATCATTCAACATCTTTCACTTCGGTTTTCCCTCTCTTGATAACGTGTATCCCAAATATAGTCTTTGAAGCTCTTCCACATCCCATTCGTAAAGATGCACTAATGTTTGGGCATATGATTCAGTGTTCCAACCTCCATTAATAAACCCTGAATGATCAAATTCTTCAATCTAATGACAAGACTCGTATATTCTTCAATAAGATCAACCCGTTCGAGAATCGCTCCCTAAACAGAAGTAATCCGCCGTATACAAGTAAACGGACTGACACTCGTATCCCACATAGTTAGGTTTCAATCTTGAACAAACCAATCAGCAATCGAAGAACAATTGCAGTCTTGAACCCAGTCAAACGTAGCTTTTTAATCATGAATTACCACCCGAATTGCAGTAATTTTTCAAGAAACCCTTGCAAACGTAGGAAGATACATGCTAAATAAACTCTATGAAAGTTGTATCTCCCCCTTTTCTTGACAAAATTAGCAAGGTCTTGAATAGTCTTCACAAATCTCAAACAAACTCCTCCTTAAATTACTCGTTATCTCCCTTTGGCCAGTCGAAACGCGTAAACAGTCGGCCGGAAAATATGTCACCAAAATTTGCGAGAAGAGTACCCAATACATTAGAACTATCCCAGAAAATTTTCGGTTAAGAAATTTTTTTCTGATGTTCCCGCAAAAAAAATCAGCGAAAATTATCGAAAAATAAATATTTTCGCCAAAATTTTCAAGAAAGAAGTCTCACTTACGAGGAGTATTCAGGAATAAATTCTTTCAAGAAAAATTTTCCCGCCAAATTACTTTTTTTAAGGAATGACCTCTCCATTCGTTATCTCCATTTGTTATAACTTAACCACCATTCGTCAACCAGTCACTCATTAATTACACAATTAACGAAAGTACTCAATTCGTTATAAATTACCATCTTAATTCGTTATCACAATCCTCATTCGTTATAACAGTTACACGATTGGCCTTTAATTCGTTAAAATTTTCACATTCGTCATACACATAACGAATTATCTTATTTCATTACCATTAACTTAACGAATTACCTTCAGTCGTTAAAATTAACTTAACGAATTAACTTAATGAATTACCTTCATTCGTTACCATTAACTTAGCGAATTACCTTAATTCGTTATTTTTAACTTAACGAATTATCTTAATTCGTTAGAGTTTCCATTCCATTCGTTACGTTTCCATAACGAATTGGTACAGTAACATAACGAATTAGGTTGTTAGATATGAACTGTCACCGGAAAAGCGTTTTTTGCCAGAAAAATCAGTTACAAGGCCGGAAAAACGTAGATCTGGCCGGATTATGCAAATTCAAGCATCATCCATGGTGAAATCATCAAAACACCATAATTAACCATGAAAATCTACGCGAACACTCGGATTTTCATACCAATCACGAATCCATAATCAGTTTAACTTAACAATAATTGATTCAACACCACTTAAATCAAACAGTAACATGCTCTTCCAAGGTGAATCACTCAATTTGCCATAATTTAACACCAAATTACACAGGAAGCTTCGTCTTCCATCAATAAACACGAATTCACAATCAATTTCACCAATAACACACTAATTTAATCCAGATCTGACCAAAACCCGATGAACACGAATAAACTCAGATTTAATACCTTAATCGATGCAACGAGAGCAGCCATCTGCTCTGATACCAATTGAGTGAACCTAACACGATCCAGGATCTAGCCGCTAACCCAAAGCATCAAAACGAGATCGTTACTTTAAATACATACTTTATTGATAACTTAGAGAATGAATACATTATTGGTGTTAATAGCTTATGGAGAGGATAAATTATATATTAGATCTCTCTCCCCCCCCCCCCCTTAATTATGAACATGAGTTGCGTATTTATAGGCCAAAAATCCATTCGTTAAGTTAACCTCATTCGTTATATTTTAGTAACGAATGAGACACCATTCGTTATGCCTTCATAGCGAATGGTAATAACTTAATGAATAGCCTAGTTAACTAACGAATGGACCCATTCGCTATTCAAACCATAGCGAATGGACACTTTACAATAGATATACAATCTAGACTATATATAACTTATTCGATTTCTACGGACACCAAAACCGTGCACTAACATGTTCTACTGTGGAGTAGCAACTGTGTGTAGGTGTCCACACAGTTATTCTCCACAAGTTGTTATCTCTTCTTTTGTAGGCGGTTACAGTCCAACAACATGTTAGAGGGTGCTAGATAGGAGTACCATATTTGTTTGGCTTTAATGTGCGACATTTTGCTTTCCAAAATGTTGGCTTGCTATCAGACACGTAGAGCTCTCTGTGCTTTTCAACGTTCCACCTACGGACGGCTAACTTCACCTCGATCTTGGATTTGAATGACATACCAAATTGGATTTCCTTCATATCCTCATTCCATATAACAATGTCATTATCATTAAAATTAGAAAGCTGATAATCTTCTAACTCCCCAACATGATCATAATAATCAACTTGTTGGTGAGAAAATGCGTTATAAATACCGGAATGGTAATGCTCTGATGATGAAGGGACAACAACATCTTCTTCCGATTCCACATCTTCTTCTGACTCAACATCTTCTGGAGTGAATTCACTTTCTTCAGTTTCTTCAGACATGTAACCTTCAAGGAATAATAAAATGAATACAATATAAATATATATAATAAATAATCTTAAAAACGCATGCCAAAAATGAAAACGCTAACCGTTAGAGTCTTCAAAACCCCCATTGTCAACATCATTATTATTAACTTGTTCAGAAGACATGTCTTCTAAACTAGTGTAACTTGACACACCGAGCTCCAAATTTTGTGATTGAATATGATCTTATTGGTGTAATTGTGACTCAACATCTTCAAAATTATTGAATGAAGAAAACCCTCTTAAAAGATCCATGCAACTTGTATGGTGGAAGGGAGCTTTGCCATTTTACGTAAATTTCATCTATGAAATATTCACCGGATTCTGCTAGATAGTACAACATGCTCATACTATCTTCCCCAACAAGATATGAGGATTCACAACCGGCTTAAAATGTGTAGTAGAGTAACAACTGCAGGCTATTGGATTGTTGGTCGATTTTAACGTAATTGCAAATCAACGCAACAAATTCTTCATGTCATTTTGTATCTCATAATAAATGAAGTTGCATTAGTGGATTCGTCACCATGACAACTCCGTTTACGTATGAAATATGTTCACTTTCCCAATACAATTTTACTAGAAATGATTTGAAAGTGGAAGACATGGTGATGAATAAGAAAATTAATTTGGAAGGCCTCCTATTTATAAAGGAAAATCATGCTTATGATGTATACAAAAAATGTAAGACACGTGACATATGATTCTGAATGGGGGAATATTCGTGCTATTTGAGATAGCACAAGTTAGAATAATTTTTTTTTTAATTTCTTTATTAAATCCTGGTAATAAGTTGGTGAATTGTAATATTTGGAAACTGTCAATTTTTTAAATATTTAATCAATTAGTGATCCAATTGTTTTTTCGAAAGGCATGAATCATCCAAATGGACTGCTGACTAAATTCACCTAAGGTTAACACCCATAAACACCGCCCGAAGACACGAGAGTGCAGTGAGATAAAACCCGTTCATAACAATAAAATGTCGATTTCTCAAATTTGTCATTTTCAAAAAAATATGATAGGTATGGTGACAAAACAAATTAATAGAGAAAATGAAAAAGAATAAATTACCTATTTAAATTATCATTTTTTTAATTTTAATTACCTTTATTTATTATTTATTAAATAAACAAATTAATAAAGAAAATTTAATTAGTGTGGTCGTAAACACTCGCCCGAAGACCCGAGAGTGAGATGAGATAAAACCCGTTCATAACAATAAAACATCAATTTCTCAAATTTGTCATATTCAAAAAAATATTATAGGTATGGTTACTAAACAAATTAATAGAAAAAATGTAAAAAATAAATTACCTATTAATTTATACTTTTCTTAATCTTAATTACCTATGATATTTTTATTATAATTTATACTGTTCTTTTTAATATAAATTACCTATGATATTTTTAATAGTGTGGTCGTAAACACTCGTCCGAAGACACGATAGTGCGGTGATATAAAACCCGTTCATAACAATAAAACGTCGATTTCTCAAATTTGTCATTTAAAAAAAAATATTATACGTATGTTACTAAACAAATTAATAGAGAAAATGAAAAAATAAATTACCTATTTAAATTACACTTTTTTTAATCTTAATTACCTATGATATTTTTATTATAAAGTATTTAAGTTATACTGTTCACTTCCGTCATTTGAAATGACATGAGTGAATAGTATGGTAAAAAACAAAAAAAGTCTTGTCAAATGTGTTTAATGTGGTAAAAAAGTAAGCAGGAAAGTCAGTGTCATAAAAAATGTCACTGTTCACTTCCGACATTTGAAATGACGGAAGTGAATAGTGTGGTCAAAAAAGTACCAGAAAAGACATGTCAATGTCATAAAATGTCGGTACTGAAATAACGGAAGTGAATAGTGTGGTCAACAAGCCCTCGTCAGATGTGTCAGGTATTATACTATTCATTTACGCCATTTCAAATGGCGGAAGTGAGATAAATGAATAGGGGCATCCTATAAGGGGTAAAATTTGTGTTCCGTCATTTCAAATGGCGGAACATGTTGTTAATATGTCACTTCCGCCATTTCAAATGGCGGAACACCAAAATAACCTCCAGCTCACCAAACCGTTTCTGACACGTTTTGCAATCATGGTGGGTTCCGTCATTTCAAATGGCGGAAAACCTAGAAACCCAAATCTTTTTTCTCTCTCCTATAAACCACTACACCCTTTTCGTTTTTCCTATTTATAAAAATTTTTCCAGTTACGCACGTCGGTTAACCAAGCACCCGCCTTCGACGGTCACATAAGCGCTTCGCAAGACAAACAACGCCACAACGGATTGCAAGCTCTGGTGGATCAACACCCGCTTCCGCAGGCTACATCCGCGCTCTGGGGGGACAACGTCGTTTCATAATTGGCCATGCTACACCATCTTCACCAAGAGAGCCTCACAGATTTCCAAACTTTACGGAAGTTTCTTCCAGTCACGTAAAACACAAAAAAACACAAGCACCTCAACATATATATATATATATGTCTTGAGGTAGCACATCAAAGTGAAAGGATACATGTATTGGATAGAGCAAAAGGATGCAAGTTTTGAAAGCTGCACATAAAATTGAAAGAACTTCAAAATATATACACATGGGAATTAATACCCAAATTTGCAAAACAACTCCCTCAACTTTGTGATCATATTTATTATGACCTTAAAATAAGGGTTTAAGCTGTTAATATTCTACCCCCTCGGGTTATTACAAGCATAACAAAGGTTGAAATCAACTATAGAGGAACTCCTTCGTCAGAGGCGTGGAACCCTCACAACAAAGCCATGGACTTTCATAACTTCTTCTAACGAAGTAAGTATCTTGACCTTTTATTTTATATATCTACTGTTATAAAGTACACGGATGCTCAAGTCATGTTTTGACACGATTTTCATTTTTATTAGTAAATTAAAAAGTCATTATAATATGAGATGCATGTTTATGAAATGAAATGAATGTTGTCATGGACTTTACTAATAAACGTGAGTATTACCAAATCTTTGGGACGATTATTAGTAAATAATGACTATGAGCGATTATTTAATCTCATATGACATCTTAAAAAAAGTGTCATTTTATAAATGATATAAAACGTTCGTCCGCGCAAAATTAAAACATTATTAACAAGTTTATTACAGGTTCTAACATTATTTAGCAGCAATGACTTGCGGGACTATCATGGTATATATGAAAGACATCCGAATATAAGGTTAAGCACACCTCAAAATTCGCCCAAAGATGGAAGACATCCGAATATAAGGTTGGGCACACCTCAAAATTCGCCCTAAGATGGAAACCTTAATAAACCCATACGGTTAGGTGCCAAATTAAAGGTTTGCGTACCATCTTATGTGTCAATGGTTTGCGTACCATTTTATGATTAGTGGACAGAGTACAATTCTATGTTTGAAGATATTTCAAGGCCGCATACCATTTTAACAGATGACCTTCGTGTCATCTATATATTACATATATTTCTGGCCCGCGTGCCAGGTTATTATTAAGTTTAAAGTGGTGTGCGTGCCATTTTACAGTTGACCTTCATGTCATCTCTATATTACCTATATATCTGGCTCGCGTGCCAGTATATAATTAAGTTTAAAGTGGTGTGTGTGCCATTTTAATAGTTGACTTGCGTGTCATCTATATATTACATATATTTCTGGCCCGCATCAAAGGATAGATTAAGTTTAAAGTGGTGTGCGTGCCATTTTATGTCACACCCTAACCTAAGGCAGAAATGCCGGGGCACTAACTGATTTTTTATAGCTCTCAAGGTACTTTCATGCAATAATTTAAAGTGACTATCTATTAATTTAAATTAAATATCCAAATAATCCAAACAATTTCAAATGACAAAGTACAAATCATTAAAACAGAAACAAATAAGTTCAAATTTAAGTCTTGATAAATTTGTGTCTTGATAACGTTCTTCTAACTTAAAGCAACATTTAAATCTCCACCAATCTTGCAATCAATTCAATCTAAAACCTACATATGCGTATAAAATAGATATATTTTGTCAACACTAGGTTGAGCGAGTAAAACACCAGTTAGTTCAATATAATATAATATGAGAAAAAAATGAGCAAACTGTCCTTATGACATATATAATCAAGCCAATGAGCAAATAATAGGTTTCGGTAAAACCATCGCCTTGCAGAATGGGCTTTAGCTACTATGACAGTCGTATGATCATACTAATATGTGAATATGATGGACCTCTCCGAATGCGTTCAAATAAACAACTAACAAATACCAATTTAGTCAATTAACTGATTGTAACACAGCGTATTTAACCCTACAAGAATTTAGCTGAATATACTTAGTAGTATAGGGACCAAACCTGGAAATTTTGAAAAATCAATCCATCACGATACGCGATGGATAGGCACTAAGCCCATCGCGTAGCGCGATGAACTTGCACAAAAACCCAAAATCTAGGCGGCGTAGCGATACACTACGACCTAATCAACAAGGTCATCGCGTATCGCGATGACCATGCTGAGTCATTGGACACGTGTCCAACCACGTGTCAACACGTGACATGATATGACAGGCCACGTGTCACGATCTGGTAAGGCGGCGGCATATTGCGGCGTCGCGATAAGCGACGGGGTTGAAAGGAACCCCTCTTGTATCGCGATGGGGTGCGGATTTTGCCTATAAAAGCGGGTGATGGGTATTGAGCTATTAAGCCTATAAATTGGGGTGAAGTAACCTATTAAGCCAAAGCATGCTACATCAAACGTCACATAAAAACTAAGTGTTTTTATTCACAATCAAAGGTAAACAATTTCAAGGGTAAGCTTAAAAGTTATAGCTTAATCAAAACACCATTCAGATATTTATATAAACCTAATTATGTATAGGTTAAATATCATTCTCATTCACAGTCAAGCTTTCCAACACCGACGGTACAGGTGAGTACGTTAACCTTTTTCAAACACTCAAAACATATTTATACTTGATAAGATGAACAGTTGTTTGTCTTAACGAGTCAGTCAATGTTTACATGAGATTACGTGATCTCTAAAACGTTATAATACAAAGTAGAAAATAAAATCAACTCAGACCGATTACGCATGTGTCTAGATCCAAACATAACTGTTCAGCCTAAACCGTCAAAGGATACGTGGCCGCGGGCTAACGATCATAAATAGTTCTCCGTTAAGGGTTACATGACTCGGAGAAACAATTGTGTGTGTAGAGCAGTGGTACATATACCGGAAGTAGAAATACTTTCGTTGAGCGTGTTAAGAAAACTATATTTGTACTGTAATTGTCATTCAAATGTTTTATAGAGTCATACGTGTTCACCAGCATATAGGTGACGTATTTTCCAACCCATAGCAGGTAATTAAGCATAAGTAGCATTAGAAAGGATTGGAGTCTTAAAGAAGATAGAAGCGCGTTACAAGATGGCTCCGTTTTTGATAAACTATATCCTTGTATTATGAACATATATTTTTGTAAACCAAATAATTGGGTATGTAATTCCCAAGTAAATTTTCAACGTAAATTAATATTATATTCAAACTAAAAGTCTTCCGCTAAAATTAAACTATAAGCTCTGATATATTTACAAAACAGGTACCAACTTGTGGTCACACGTCTAGGCCCTAAGTCGGGGTGTGATAGATTGGTATCAGAGCCATCGGTTTTAGCGAATTAGGCAATTAAACATTAGTACCTAAGCTTTAACCTTAAAATTATTATTATTACTATTATTTTTCGTAGGCATAAGATAGGATTGTTAAACTTCCTATCCCTAAAAGTTAACTAAGTGTGATGTCTTACGTTAACTATCTTGGTCATAGACGCTGAGCTGCCATTCGATCAACACCAACATTCATCTACAAACCATCCGATATGGAGAGTAGCAATAGTTATTATACTAGCTTTTTCAATGAAAATCAACCGATCATTCTGAGGTTACCATATGGGAGCCACCCCGTATATCTCCCAAGAAGTCAGCAATACCCAATCGAAATCTCTGACAACACTGCCGGCAACATTCCCCATTACTATGCATCTGAAATTCCCACTTACCATCCTTCCGAGGAGCAGGAAGTACAGAATATGATCAAGCAGGAAACTGATTCGTCAAGCTGGATTGCCATTTTGACCAAAGAAAATGTCATTTTGGATCGCCACCACCGGATTACCCATATCAAGTTCCACAAACTATTGCCGAATCAAGCCGTAAACCAAGGATGAGGGTTATCTTGCCCTATAAAAAGAGATTAGTTCAATCACCAATCAGAAATCCTTATGAATCGGAGGAGGATCCTGAGGAAGAAGAGGATCCTGAGGAAGTGTAACATCCGAAAATGTTATAATACTAAATAAAGAAAAGTTATGTTGAGAAACGTGTGTTAATATTTAATTAGGATTTAAATAAAATAAGGAGTATGGACTTGGGTGGGGAAAGATGGAATAAGGGATGGGATGGGCCTTAGGTCCATGGGATTAAGAGGGTATAAATATCCCTTAAACCTCCTTAAAATCCTAAATCCCTCATTTCTCTCCATCTTATTCTCTCCAGATAGATTTAATACCAGGAGCCCAACCCGTCGCGAAAGCGCCTTACCGTCTAGGATCGTCCGAGATGAAAGAATTGATGTCCCAACTACAAGAACTCCTGGACAAAGGTTTTATCAGACCATATGTTTCCCCGTGGGGCACACCGGTGTTGTTCTTAAAGAAGAAGGATGGAAGTATGAGAATCTGCACAGAGAATCTGCCAAGGATTGGCGATCTGTTTGACCAACTGCAAGGTTCAAGTTGATTCTCACGAATAGATCTCAGATCAGGCTATCATCAGCTGAAAGTGAAAGAGACAGACATCCCTAAGAAAACATCTCGGACGCGGTATGGACACTATGAGTTTCTCGTGATGTCATTCGATCTAACAAATGCTCTTATAGCATTTATGGACATGATGAAAAGGGTGTGTCGACCGATGTTGGATAAGTCAGTTATCGTTTTCATCGACATTATATTGATTTATTCAAAGAGTGAGTCAGATCATGCCGAGCATCTGAGGGAAGAGTTGGAAGTTCTGAAGGAAGAGAAGTTGTATGCTAAGTTTTTGAAGTGCGCGTTCTGGTTGCGAGAAGTGCAATTTCTAGGTAGTGATTAATCCTGAAGGGATTACCGTGGACCCAACTAAGATTGAAGCGATAATGAATTGGAAGACTCCACAGAATCCGACTGATATAGGAAGCTTCTTAGGGTTAGCTGGCTACTATAGGAGATTCATCGAAGGTTTCTCCAAGATAGCCGCGCCGCTGACCGGTATGACCCGAAATTTGGTAGTATTCAGTTGGGAAAGTTCCAAGATGAAGCTTTTGAAGAATTAAAGAAAAGACTCACGCAAGCTCCAATTCTTGCTCTACCCGATGGTGATGAGGATTTGGTTGTTTGTACTGATACTTTGCATCGTGGGTTAGGTTCCGTGTTGATGCAATGAGGGAAAGTGATAGCTTATGCGTCTAGACCGTTGAAAGTCCATGAGAGTACTTATCCGACACATGATTTAGAGCTAGTAGCAGTAGTGCACGCTCTCAAGATATGGAGACATTATCTATATGGTACTAAGTGTACTATTTACACGGATCATAAAAGTTTAAAGTACTTCTTCGAGCAGAAAGAATTGAACATGAGGCAGAGAAGGTGGTTAGAATTGATAAAGGATTATGCCTGCGACATTAAGTACTATCCTAGTAAAGCTAATGTGGTCACCGACGCGCTAAGTCGTAAGAACGAGGAATTTATTGCAACAGTGAAGTCATATAAGTTGATTGTTAGCTCAGATCTCTTTTAAGAAACCATCAAGGTATAGTCTGAGGTGCTTGCAGATAATTGATTGATGAAAAAGGAAAGAATTGTTGGGCAACAAGACGAACTGATGGAAAACATTCATGGTGTTAAGATCAAGTTAGACCGTATGTGGATCCCACACCATAGAGATCTTAGAGGTCGAATCTTAGATGAAGCTCATAAGTCAAGGTATTCAATTCACCCAGGAACCACGAAGATGTACCAAGATTTGAAAAGAGATTACTGGTGACCCGGAATGAAGAATGATGTAGTAGATTGTGTTAGTAAGTGCTCAACTTGTTTACAAGTCAAAGCTGAACACCATAAGCCTTTTCGGAAGATGCAACCTTTGGAGATACCAGAATGGAACTCGGAACATATCACCATGGATTTCATAACGAAGCTACCTCGTACGGCTAAACATCATGATACCATCTGGGTGATTATGGACTGTTTGACCAAGAGTGCTCACTTTCTGCCTATACGAGAGGCCATCTTGTTAGAAACGTTAGCAAGCTTGTTCGTTAAAGAGGTTGTATCTAAGAATGGAGTACCATTATCAATCGTGTCTGATAGAGATACTCGGTTTACTTCGAGGTTTTGGAAGAAGTTCCATGAAGCTATGGGAATGAGATTGAACATTAGTACGGCGTATCATCCTCAAACAGATGGACAGTCTGAAAGGTCGATCCAAACCCTTGAGGACATGCTACGTGCTTATGTTTTAGACTTTTGGAGGAAGTTTGGACGATCATCTGCATCTGGCAGAGTTCTCCTATAACAAAAGCTACAATTCAAGTATTGGTATGCCGCCGTTTGAAATGTTATATGGGAGACGTTGTAGAAATCCAGTCTGTTGGGGAGAGATGGGTCAGAAAGAAATGGGAAACCTAGAGTTTGTGCAAGAAGCCTCTTAGAAGTTTGACCAGATCAAGGCAAAGATGAAGGCTGCTCAAGGCCGTCAAAAGTCATATGCCGATAACCGAGGACGACCGGTCGATTTTAACGTTGGTGACAATGTGATGCTCAAGGTCTCTCTTTGGAAAGGAATTATTAATTTCAGGAAGAGGGGAAATTTGAGTCCGAGGTACGTTGGACAGTTTAAGATTATGGATCGGGTGGGTGAAGTGGCTTACAAGCTGGATTACCGGAGGAGTTAGAAGGAAATCATTCAACCTTCCATGTTTCTCATCTTAGAATATGTATAGCTGATGACACGTCTCACGTGCCATTAATGAATATTGAGGTTAATAAATGACTAAACTACATTGAGCAACCCCTAGAGATAGTGGATCGCAAAGAGAAGCAACTCCGTCACAATGTTATACCCTTGGTGAAAGTGATATGGAAGCATCACAAGGGATTAGACACTACTTGGGAAGCAGAGGATGAGATGCACAGGTTTTACCCTAATCTGTTTAAGTAATAGTTAGGTTTCGGGGACGAAACCTCTTTAAGGAGGGAAGACTTGTAACATCCTAAATGTTATAATATTAAATAAAGAAAAGTTATGTTGAGAAACGTGTGTTAATATTTAATTAAGATTTAAATACAATAAGGAGTATGGACTTGGGTGGAGAAAGATGGAATAAGGGATGGGATGGGTCTTAGGTTCATGGGCTTAAGAGGGTATAAATATCAATTAAACCTACCTAAAACCCTAAATCCCGCATTTCTCTCCATCTTATTCTCCACACACTCAAAACACACACACACCCTCTCTTGAGGCTGTGAAGGAGAAGAAGAATCCAATGCCAAATGAACAAAGATTCTTGATATATCTTGAATATATAATCAAGATACAAGATTTGTTGTTCATAACCAAGATAACCGTGACCCAACGAACACGTAAAGGTATGTTCTTTACCTTTAAAGGTTATGTTTTTATGAACGGTTTGCTAAGAAACTAAACCCTTGAATAGATCGGGTATAAAGGAACCATAAAGTTATAAACTTGATGTTCAAATGGATATAACGAACTATTGGATAATAGGGTTCATAAAGAAACCATAAGCCTAGTTTTTGAGCATTTCGGGCCATAAGGTCCAAGCTTTAGAATATATACGGGTCAAAATATGGACGAAAATGGTTTGGAAACGTTCATGGGTAATAACGAACCATAACAAGTGTATTAGAGTCCCGAGATGCTTGTTAAGGATGATAACACGAACCGGGGACAGCAACTCATTCGCTTACTTTGAAAATTGATTACAATCAGCTCGTTCGCTTACTTTGAAGATCGATTATAATCAGTTGGATCACTTACTTTGGAATTCGATTACTTTTAGACAAATCAATTACAATATCATCATCATCGATTACTATGGAATTCAATTACTTCGCTTAAATCGATTACATGTTGGATCGATTACAATCTGAATTCGCTTACTTTTATGAACTTGATTACAATTTGGAAACACCAAAATCGATTACCCTGGAACTCGATTACTTTTAAAGAACCCGATTACAAGGTTGTGTTCGATTACTTGTAGATTCGATTACACCTAGAACTCGAATACATGGACATGGTTGATTACTTCTATACAATCGATTACAATCCACTTACTCGAATACTATGATGATTTTCGCTTACACTAAGTAAATTTTATTACATACAAGGCTCGGTCACATTGGATACCCGACTACAATGTGATTCGAATACAATCCTATGATCGATTACTTTGTGTCACTCGAATACAATGTACAGGCTAGCTTACATAACCAATTCGAATACAATACACTTAGTTAAATACATTGAATTACTTGGATACATTAAAGAAAGAAAAAGTACTAAATAATTGAATACTTGGTATTCAACTACAATAAGATATAAGGATGAAAATATTCTAAGTAATTGTAATCCAAAACAAACCATTAGATTAGACCAGACTTTGCCATTTTGGCTGAAATACAATTAGGACAAGTATTAATACGTGTAACTTATATATAGTTAGCAGAGATCAATTAAAGAAATTGGTAACGATTAACGGATAGCGAAACAGGATCCACATGAGTTTCTAGCCCCATTCCTTGTTATGTTTTCGGGGTTGTGTGCATACTCGATGTGATTAGTTAATACACTTATTTTAAGTGGTAAGTGTATGCCTTATATGATTTATGTGTGAATGAATGCTTGTCGGTGCATGAATGATCTTCGAATATTGCATGCACTGCAAGGTTATGGTTTGATGATATGATTGTTGTATATGATGAATAAATGATGTATGTACGTATGAAACTTATAATTATATATATAGAAAGGTATGGCATGATAGTAAAGAAGAAGGGAGACCGAACCTTAATAATATCCGAGGATGGAGGGTATCGGACCCTAACAATATCCTAGGATGGGGGCACCGGACGCTAATAATATTCTAGGAAGAAGGGAGACTGGACCCTAATAATATCTGAGGATGTAAGGCACTGGACCCTAATAATATCCGAGGTATGTAGAGCGAAATGCTCTTTACAATGTAAGGTTAGTTATGAATGTATATGGATGAATGATGAACAGGTTAATTATGTAATGCGTACCTTCGGGCATGTATATGTGTATGAAATGTAAGTTAATTGATTAACTAGAACTCACTCAGCATAGCTGACTTTATTATGCACGCAGGTGAGTAGAATGAGGCAGCTCGCTTGATGAGGACACATGGTATGAAATTGAAAACCCTGGTATCTCAAGGAAATGTATGATGTTTTAACGATTAAATTTTGTTTTAAAATGACTATGTATGTTTGATAAGACAAGATTTGGAAGTTATGTAATATATTTTGTTTAAAGTCTTTATATTCCGGGAAAGTTTTAATTAACTCTGATATTTAGAACTGTGTTTATGAGTAAATCCAACGTCCAAAGTGAGACACCGGCAACGGGGCCTTACAAGTTGGTATCAGAGTAAAGTTCGAGAGACTTAAGCTTCCTACATCCTTAGACTCGAACAGAGAATGAGATTAAAGTAAGAAAAGAAAGAAGATGACAGTTCAAGATAGCCATGTGTCACTCAAGCAAGCTCAATAAAGGTAAGGTGCATGGTTAAATAATATATGTTAAAGTTAGCTTAATTGATTGCTTGATTGATTAACTGTTTGAAAGTCGAACCTCGCACAAATAGACTCACAAAGGTAAGTGTATAGGACACGGAAAGTAACGTGGTCAGCTAATCACAGCTAGCCAATATTATTACTTGTTAGCCTTACTATCCTTGTACTAAATAGTTTCTTGAGTGATGACGCTTGTGTTTTCCCCTTCAGAATACAATGGCTGGAGCTAGGTCAGTTTTTGGAACATGAGGTCGTACTGGACGTCGTGGCAGGCCATATATTGTCCGACAACTTTCTGTAGAATCATCTTCTAACACAGGAGAAGAAGGAAGCGCAGCGGGGCGAAACCCGAGCAACAACGAAGGGTATCAGCTCGACCCTGCAGTCCAAGCAACCATTGTTCAAGCTGTAGCCACTGTGGTTATGAACTTGAGTCCAGAAGGGTCTTCTAGGAGCCATGGAAGAACCGCTGAGAAGCCAGGGGAGAAGAGTAAGAAGGATGATAAAGAAGAGAAGGGGATTCAAGTGAAGTTCGGTCTATTAAGGTTGATGAAAGGAAGAGGGGCCGAGGCGGGTGTAACTACAAGTCCTTCAAAGGTTGTGACCCGCCGAAGCTAACTGGTTTGGGCGACGCAATCTCTACTCTCCAATGGATAACCGCAATGGACAAGGTTATCCGAATTAGCGAGTGCCGTCCCGACCAAGCTGTGGGTTATGCTACCAATCATTTGGTGATGAAGCTATGTACTTGTGGGAGTCTGTTATACAAAGGAAGAACCGAGAAGAGATTAAAGCTATGAGGTGGGATTATCTGAAGGAATTGGTGATGAAGAGGTTTTGTGCGGAAGCGGAGGTTGAAAAGGTTGAAATGAAGTTCTTGAGTCTGAAGGAGGCTAAGATGACACACCATGAATACACCACTGAATTCAAGCGCATGTCTAGGTTGGTGCCAGACATGGTGAACACTGTAGCCAAGCGGATCAAGTGTTACATTAGGGGACCGCCGTAGAATGTTCGCGTCTTGGTCAAGGCTAGTAGACCTGCTACATTTGATTCTGCCGTAGGGCTTGCATAAATGGTTTACGACGACTTGTCGGCAGATGATGTGGTGGCGGAAGAGAAAAAGATAAGAAATGGGTCGCTCGTGTCAAGCGATCAGGTACTCAGTTATGGAACCCTAAGGACAAGAAGCAGAGGGTATGGGAGAGAAAGACATGTAAGACATTGGAAAGGTACACGGTGGCGAGTGCAAGTGGTATACTTGTTCGGATGTGTGTCACAAATGTGGAAAGGCTCATGGTGGAGAATGTAGGCTTGGGACAAATGCCTGCTATAAGTGTGGGAAGGTGGGGAATTATGCAAACGAATGCAACGCGAAACCCACTTGTTATAAGTGCGGTAAGACGGGGCATATTGCAAGGGAATGCACCGAGAGCGAAGCTGGAGGAAGTGGGAAGATGGATACTGAACAAGCTAGGCCAAGGACTAGAGCCTACATGCTGACCCAAGAAAAAGCCAAGAAGATTCCAGACGTCGATACAGGTACGTTTCTAGTAAACACGGTTTCCGCTTCAATATTATTTGATTCAGGTGCGAACAAGAGTTTCGTAGCCACACCATTTAGTAAAGTAGCTAAAATGAAATGTTTCCGAGTGTCTGAAACTTTTATAGTAGAAACCGATAGTGACACCTCAGTTAAAATAATTAAAATGGTTAAAGACTGTAAGATAGAATTAGAGGGACATGAGTTCCCTGTCACCTTGTATGTTATGACCTTAGGAGGGTTCAATGTTGTTCTGGGAATGGATTGGTTGTCTGTGTATGAAGCTTAGATAGTGTGTAAGAGTAGGATAATAAGGTTAAAATCCTTGGATGGTAGTGCGGTGATGGTTTTTGGGGATAGGGGAAGTTCTGGGCTTAATGTCATTTCGATGATAAAAGCCGAAGGTTTGTTAAGGCGAGGGTGCGGTGCCTACCTAGCATATGTTGTCAACGCTACGGCCGATACGAAAGAAATGAAAGATGTTTCTATCATGCGCGACTACCCGGAAGTATTCTCTAAAGATCTTACGAGGTTGCCACCGGAGCGTGAGATATAATTTCAGATATATTTAGTGACAGGACCCCAGTCCGTCGCGAAAGCGCCTTACCCTCTAGCACCGCCCGAGACGAAAGAACTGATGTCCCAACTGCAAGAACTCCTCGAGAAAGGTTTTATTAGACCAAGTGTCTCCCCGTGGGGCGCACCGGTGTTGTTCGTAAAGAAGAAGGATGGAAGTATGAGAATGTGCATAGACTATCACGAGTTGAACAAGCTTACGATAAAGAATAGATATCCTTTGCCAAGGATCAACGATCTGTTTGACTAATGCAAGGTTCAAGTTGGTTCTCACGAATAGATCTCAGATCAGGCTATCATCAACTGAAAGTGAAAGAGGCAGACATCCCTAAGACAACATTTCGGACGTGGTATGGACACTACGCGTTTCTCGTGATGTCATTCGGTCTAACAAATGCTCCTACAACATTTATGGACATGATGAATAGGGTGTGTCGACCGGTGTTGGATAAGTCAGTTATCATTTTCATCGACGATATATTGATTTATTCAAAGAGTGAGAAGGATCATGCCGAGCATCTGAGGGAAGTGTTGAAAGTTCCGAAGGAAGAGAAGTTGTATGCTAAGTTTTCGAAGTTCGCGTTCTGGTTGCGAGAAGTGCAATTTCTAGGTCACGTGATTAATCCTGAAGGGACTATCGTGGACCCAGCTAAGATTGAAGCGATAATGAATTGGAAGACTCCACATAATCCGACTGATATACAAAGCTTCTTCGGGTTAGCTGGCTATTATAGGAGATTCATCGAAGGTTTCTCCAAGATAGCCGCACCGCTGACCGGTATGACCCGAAAGTCGGTAGTATTCAGTTGGGGAAAATTCCAAGAAGAAGCTTTTGAAGAATTAAAGAAAAGACTCACGCAAGCTCCAATTCTTGCTCTACCCGATAGTGACGAGGATTTGGTTGTTTGTATTGATGCTTCGCATCGTGAGTTAGGATGCGTATTGATGCAACGAGGGAAAGTGATAGCTTATGCGTCTAGACAGTTGAAAGTCCATGAGAATACTCTTCCGACTCATGATTTAGAGTAGAAGCAGCAGTGCACACTCTCTAGATATGGAGACATTATCTGTATGGTACTAAGTGTACTATTTACACGGATCATAAAAGTTTAAAGTACTTCTTCGAGCAGAAGGAATTGAACATGAGGCAGAGAAGGTGGTTAGAATTGATAAAGGATTACGACTGCGACATTAAGTACTATCCTGGTAAAGCTAATGTGGCCGCCGACGCGATAAGTCGTAACAACGTGGAAGTCATTGCAATAGTGAAGTCATATAAGTTGATTGTTAGGTCATATCTCTTTGAAGAAATCATCAAGGTACAGTCTGAGGTGTGATATAGGCTAATTATATATAAATATTATAACTATTTCTCACACTTTTGAGTGGCTTTAATGTAATTTTTATTGAAAAGTTGACCAAGTTGTCTCATATTCATATTTTTATTGGTTTCAAGGTTCAACGAGCTAAAACGAAATATTTTTATCAAACTTGAGTTCAACGATTGAATTATTGAAGATGTTTATTATTACTATTATTATAAGCTTAAACAATGTAATTTAGTAAAAGAATAATGGTTAAAAGAGAAAATGAATAAAACTGTCGTTGAATTACAAGAATACTTTGGATTCATTTATCATTAACTACATAACTCAATGATTTAACTTGTAATATATTTATTTGAGTTATGAGCTAATTTATGGTACATAATATAGCAGATTTGATCTTGGGCTGAATTGGAGCAAACCATAAGAGAATTAATGCGGTGGTTAAGGGGCCTAATAATGGGCTATGTCATCAAACAAAAGATATCGTACGAATATTATAAAGGTATAGGTGATCAAATCGGGTTGGTCAAAGGAACCGGAACCGGTTCAGAACCGGTTCCATTAGTCAACATCACTGTTTAAACCGGTTCCATGGTCGAACCGGTTAGGGAACCGAACCGGTTCCCCAACCCTCGGACCCGGAACCGGTGGAACCGGTTCTGACCGGTTCCTAAACCGGTTCTTACACTGTAACCGGTTCCAACCGGTTACAGTGTAAAATATTATTTTTTTTTTCGTTTTTCGCTTCCTCTGCTTGTGTAGGTGATGATTTGTGTTCTTCTGATTTCTGAAGAGGCTCATGCTACATTTGTTGTTCACCCACAGAGCAATAATGGTAAACAACATATTGAACTTAATGCTATGAGTGTCAGCGTGTTTGAATTGATTAGTCTGTATCGTGTATCGTGTAATGGTGAACTTAAATCTGTATCGTGTTACATTTGTTGAGTTTGCTATGTATTATAGTCTTTTGGCTTACGCAAGTCAAATGCTGAATTATAATCAAGAGCGGTGTTATACGATTCGTATTTGTATAACATGTTAAATAAAAAAAACAATTAACATAAAATTCATTTTATTTACTTTAAGAAGTTCAAAAAAAAAAGGTTACATGTTTTAAAATATTCAAAAACAAACTAACAAAACATTAAACTTATAAATATAAAGTTGTGACATATTATTTCTAGAAAAGCCTTCTTGTTCGTCGTAATTATTGAGTGGCGACTTATTCATCAGAATTACTTGTAGAAACGCCTTCTTGTTCGTCGTGCACTCGAACATCAAGTGGTGTTTCGTCTTCCAGAGTGGTTACGTGTTGAACACGATCGATTGAGTCCAAGTGATCCTTCAAGCAAATGCACATCTCCACCGACTCCGAATTCAGTCTTGTTCTTCTCACCGATATTACCCTACCACTAAGAGAAAAAGCAGATTCTGAAGCTACCGTAGAAGCTTGGGCGGTTAGTAAATCACGGGCCATGGTGGCAAGAATCGGAAACTCGGTTTCCTTTACCTTCCACCAAGCCAAAACATCAAAAGTGCCATATTCCTCTTCGGATAAACCGGTAGAGTAATCATTTGCACTATACCTTCCTAGTTCGCTTGAAGGGGTGTTACCCCTTTGTTTTTTAGCCGTTACGTTGCGAACGGTGTTCATAAGGCTAATCATGGGGTCTCGTACTCTAGTAGCACTTGAACTTGATGAAGACCCCCCCCGGCGTAGGCATGTGTATGTTTGACCCATATTTATTTATATAAAAGTCATACATAAATTTAAAATTCAAGTTAAAATCATTTTGTGCCTCTGTTGAAAAGTTTGGGTCAACTTCATGCATATCTAAGGCTGAAAAAATTTCGTCTATCACACATTCAACCCCCGTAACATTTAACATTGGGTTTAAAGCGGCGGCGCAAGTAAAAATCGGTGGCAATTCAAGAAAGTATTTTTTTAATTTAAACTTCATTGGTAATATGATGTTTGAAAACATTGGACTTTTATTTTCAAATTCTTTAAGATTGTTAACGATTAAAAATAACTCCGAAAGAACCAAGGGACTTGTCGGATAATACGTTCCCGATAGTTTCGTAGTTGATGTTTTAAAAACTTCAAGAAAAGTCGATAAGTCATTGATAATTTCCCATTTCTCATTTGAAAAGGGGATTGCCAAATCATTCTCGGCAAGACTAGAATGAAACATTTGTAAAGTTTCTCTTTGTTTCAAAGCACTTTGAAACATTATGCAAGTAGAATTCCATCGATGAGGTACATCCCAATTAGCTCCCAAAGCTTTGCTTCCCGTATCTTTACAAAATTTTCTATAATCCATTTGTCTTTTTTTACTTTTCTTAAAAACTTCATGTAGCATTACTCTAAAATCGTTTATAACCGATGTAACCTCATCCGAAGCAAGTCCGTCTTGCACGATTAAATTAATGATATGTGCAACACACCTTGAGTGAAAAAATACACCATTGCATATCGGCGTATATTTTAATTTTAATTTATCAACCGCCGATGTATTATTCGACGCGTTATCAAATGCAATTGAAAATATTTTATTTTCTAGTTTATAAGTTTTTATAACATAATCTAAAATTTCAAACAAATTATCTCCCGTATGTGGATACTCAAAGAGTTCGAAAGCAATTGTGCGTTTCATCATTTCCCACGATGACGGGTCTACCCAATGAGCGGTGACACAAAGATAAGATTCGGGTAGACCATGTGGAGCTGACCAAACATCAGTAGTTAAGTTTATTCCCGTATTTATATTTTCAAAATATGCAATTAGTACCTCTTTGGCCTTCTTCCACAATTTTAAACAATAACGTTTAAGAGTATGACGACTTACGTGAGTGTATTGTGGTTGAAGCGTATCTCGAATCATGGCGGTTAAGCGAGGGTTGTCGAAGTGGCTAAACGGCAAAGCTTCTTGAATCACAAACTTCGCCATACGATCTTGAACTCGATCAATTTGGTATGTAAATATTCCGCCTTCACTATCCATTTGCGTTTGTTGCGACTCGACGTTCTGTTTCAACACCCTGCAATACGGTCTTTCGATGTGTTTCTTCAAATTTGAATTCGAAAGTGGGTTTAAATAAATTCCACAAAACTTGCACCGAGCCTTCAATGAATGGTCACTCAATTCAACCAAATCCCAATTGCACCAAATCTCTTGATTACGATTATGAGGTACAATACGAACGAAACTTGGTCCAACGGTGGAACCTTGACCAACCGATGATTGTGAGGCAGCCATAACAACAAATATGAATATAGAAGAAGAGAAAACAAGAGATTAGAGAACTCAGAACGTTGTAATAGCGTTTTTTTGTATTTTTTTGCGTTCGGGTTTGCGTTTTGAGTGTTGTGATGAACCCATTACACCAAATACCTATTTATACTAGTAGTGGGGTGTTTGGGGAGCCAAAAAAACGGCCATTTTTGACCCAACGGTCAAAAAACGGCCATAAAACCGTTTCCCAACGGCTAGAACTACTCCAACGGCTAGAACCGGTTCCGAACCGGTTCCGGTCGAACCGGTTCCAGTTCGGTTCCGGTTCCTACCCGGTCCACCTCCAAACATGTCAAACCGGTCCCGGATCGTCGGGTTGAAACGGAACCGAACCGGTTCCTACGAAAAACGGGTAGGAACCGGTTCGGTTCCGGTTCCGGTTCGGTTCCACCGAACCGGTTCCAGGAACCGGTTTTGTTGTCCACTCTATATAAAGGTGCACGTGAAATCAAATAACTCAATTTGTAGGTTTGGGGGGCGGCTACTTGGAGCATAATTAAAAAAGCATAGAAGAAGATATATTATTTATTATTATTATTATTACTTCTCTTGGAAGGCGTTGAGAAGCAGAAAAAAAGAATATAATATTGGGGGGTTTTGTCTTGTAAGTGTGGAGTACACGTGAAATCAAAAACAATAACAAGTTGGTGCAGCTCCTGTGCAAAGCAAAAGAGTGTCACGTGAAGAAAAAGCAAAATATATTATTATTAATTTTGTGGTGTGTGGCTGTGGTAATAAGCAATTATCTAGGCTGTTCAAAAATCCATATAAGAAGAATCATAAAGTAACATAGTTAGGTCAACTATATTATAACATATGATGAACCTTAATATTTATTTTTCTTTTGTTTCATATTTGATTATGAGTGGCTAAATACTTTATACTATCTAGGTTTTGGTTGAGTAGTATGTTAGATTAATTGTTTGACGAATAATTATTTGACGTTGGTTGATTTAGTGTTATGGTAAAAGTTTTTAATTGGTTTGGTCATAATATTTTTGAGCAACTGAATCTAGTTTATTACTTTAATATTTATTTCACTTGTGTTTAATAGTTTTTTGTGATTGTTAGATGCATGATTAGGTTGTCTACTTTGTGTTTTCAACTGGGTTTATGGTTGAAATAATCGTAGGAATAATTTATAAAAGTTTATTAGATTTTATTGTTCTTTCACTAGAGAGGCCGGGAGGCAATTTAGTGTTGTGTCATCTTTGTCTTTTGCGGGTTTGGGTAATAATTGCACGAGAGTGGGTTATCCTAGGTCCCTTAGATTATTGTGATATATGTTTTGTTCAAGTTAATTAAAAATACCCTCTTTATATTAATATATATTGTATTCGAAGAAACCGGGAGGTGATTTGGGTTTTGGGGTACCATAGTATTATTAGGTAATGTGAGACCGGGAGGTGAATCAAACCTTTAACAATTGAGCTTCACATGTCATTAGAGTTCTAGAGTGTCGTTGGTGAGGCTGGGAGGCGATCTAACACATTTTTAGTGGTCTCTAGTGTCATATTTTTAAGATATTGTTTTTCAACCAAGTCAAGTTCGTTACCTATTAATTTAACTAGTAGGATTCCATTACCTAGGTAGTCGTTTCTCGCATATTAGTAAAACAAAATTTTTATAAAGTTTTATTTTTAGTTTAAATTTTAATTAGTTAAGTTTTATTACTTTAATTAATATAAAAAAAATTCTAAAAAAATCAAAAGAAAGTCTTGGTTAGAAATCTTTTAGGTTTAATAATTAGAGTTTACCCATAGTGTCCTAGGTTCGATATCCGTTCTTACTTGCTAACTACATTGCGACCGGTACACTTGCCGATTGTGTGTTTTTTAGGTGAATTTGGTAAAACTTGGTTTTTAATATTATATACGTTTTTCACACATCAAGTTTTTGGCGCCGTTGCCGAGGACACTGGCAAATTCTTTGTTTAAACCGAGTTGATTATCTGAGCTGTTTATTTGTTTATTTTCTTTTTTTTAGTTGTTACTATTCCTTTAGGTGCCTTTACTTTGTGCATTTAGGTTTAGGTTTTCCTTGAAAAATTAAAAAAGAAATAGAAAAAAGTTAATTAAATAATTTTTCGTTTTAGTTTATGCATAATACCCGTTCTCAAGGCCTACCTTTATTCACTGCATCAAAAGAGCCCGAGAGAGAGTTTCACGAGCGATTTAAAGAGCCTGCAGATAGCGAGAGCGATTCACCCAACATCCAGGTACACATCTCTACTCCTTGAATAGATATGGGCGACGCCGTTCCACCGCCAAGACAAATCGTGTTGAATACGATATATGGAGACTTTGATGAAGATCTGTTGAGGAAAGAAAGAGAGATTGATGCATAAAATGGAAAATCAAACCACATATAATGTGGTAACAGCAGAAGCAATAGCAACTGATGCTGTGGCTACTGATTTATAAACTGAAACTGATGTTGTGGCTACTGATGTTATGACTGATATCATGGCCACATATGTGATGACTGATGTTGGGATGGATGAGGATGCTGCAATTGAGGAATTAATTTTCATTGAACAAGAAACTAATGAAGAAAGTTCCAAGAGGGTTGAGCAGGACAAGTAGATGGAAGACTTGTCAGAAGATATTTATAACTTTCCCCCTGAAACAGAAGAAGAAAAGAAAAGAAGATTGGAGAAGGGGAAAACAATTGCTAATGAAGAAGAAGAACCTGTTGTTACACAGGAAGTGAATGTTGAGGATGAGGAAGAAGATCAAAATGTTGAAGCTGCAAAAAGACTTGAGAAAGTTATAAGAGAAACTAAGGAAAGGGAATATATTGCCCAAACCTTAACTTTAGAAGAGTTGAAAGAGCATGAGGACTTGATTGCTCAAGCCAACATTGCCAAAACTCTAAGTCAAGAAGGAGATGTGGATCAGGAGGTTGTTGAAATGTTGATAAATATGAAACGAGCTGAAGAGGTGGATAACCCATTGGCAATGGTCTTGAGTGTATTCATTCAACCTCATAATGAATCTGAGAAGGATGATGAAAATGAAGAATTTGTCGAACAGGGGAAGACTGAGGATACAGTAGAAACATTGCTGAAAAAGGCTTCAAAAATCCATGAGGAGTGTACATCCAAAGTAAACAGGTTTGAAAAGACTTATACTATAAAGAGGAAGGCCAGTGAATAGATTCATAGAGAGAAGTCAACAAAAAGGGCTAGATGGGATGATGAAAATGAATATTTTGTTGAAAGTCTTGAGGAGCTAGAAAGCCCTTTGAGGCCTGTTCCAATTTAGATGATAAGGCTGGAGGATATTCCTGAGGATGTACCAAATCCAGAAGAATCAAAAATTGATGCTGCAGATGAGTCTACTGAAAAAGAAGACACAACTAAAGAAGATGACTCTGATGTTATAACGATGATGATCAAGGTAAAACTGCTGAAAAAGTTAATATCTTGTCGCCCCAAGTTGAAATGACTGATGAGCAAAGGACAAATATTCAACATAGTTTGGATGATGCAATCAGGAATAATCCATTAGTGATTAAGTTGATCAGACTTGGTTATAAATTTGAAAGATTGGCTCCTCTATCTGATGAGGAGATGCAAAAATTGATTGGTAAAGAAGATGATGAGATAAGGAAAAGACTTCAAAAGAAGAATATTGACTCTGTGAAGTACAGAGAATATTTAAGAAAACATGGTTTGAATGAGAAGGATTTAAGCAGGATGAGTTTCCATGATTTGGAGAGACAGTATAACATAACAAGGGAAACTATTGAGAAAGAAGAGAAGGAAAGATTTGTAAGAAATCAAAGCTGAAAAAAAGAGTAGAGAAGGTAAGGAAAAAGTATGGAGGAAAGTGTGGATATTTGATTGATAGAGGTATGGCGCCTGAGCTTGTTGATGGCTTACCAAAGGCAGTGGTTGAATCTCACTTCAATAGACTATCAAAGAAAGATCTATCAAAGAAAGTTCAATCAAAGAAAGATCAACCTGAACCTTCTGTCAAGAAGCGAAGGATTATTACTATAAGAGAAAAGAAGAGGGCTGAAAATGAAAAGGCTGATTTGGAAAGAGCTAAAGCCCAAGACACTCCTACTCCTATGGAAGCCAAACATGAACCTGATGAACACAGAGAACCATGGGAAGATGAAGAGATGATTAACTTATTGAAAGAAGTGATGAAGAACAAGGGTATGAAAGGAGATATGTTTAACATGCTGGGACAAGCACAACTGAAAGAGTTATTTTATGAACCAAAAGTTGAATGGGAGAAGCATATAGCAAAAGATGTGAATCCCAGAAGCTTTGTAGTTGGACGATTTGTACCAGCAAGTCAGCTTAGAGATGAAAGGATTATGGAGATGATTGGAAGATTATTCAGGGATGGAGGAGAAAATCTTGCAGATATGTTGACTATGCCTCTGAGTTGAAAGTTGAGATGCATAAGAAGAAATTTGGAATCAAGGGGGCCACTAAACCAATGAAGTCTATTCCTACAAGGCCCTCTGCTTCAAGGAGACACATATCAACATCCAGAAATGAGCCAAGAAGAGATGGAACTCAAAGGGAAGAAAGGCCACAAACTGATGTGGACTTACCAATGACACTCTTCTATGACTATGTCTCTAATACCTTGAAAGTGATAATGCAAAGCAGAGAACTAAGGGAGATTATCTTCAAAGATGACGTTGCTGATTACAAGAGAGAGCAGCTTGAGATAAAGGCCAATCTTGGCTTGTATGACTATCATGATAGAAACAAGATGACAGGAAGACAACAAAATGAGTTGTCAAAATATTTTAAGAGCGAAGACAAAAAGAACTTTCCTCTGTTGGATCAAAGAAAGAAGTGGGAGCTGAGTAAGTAGGAAAAGAACAGAACAGCCAAGCGTATAAGTAACATAAGTAGTGCTGAATTTGGATACCTTTCAAAAGTCAGAGACAAGAACCCACCGTCTAACTTGAATACTTGCATCAGTATGAGGAGACACATGACAAGACCCAACCAAGGATGCAGAAGAATGGTAGAATTTCTCAAATTGACTACAACAGTAATGAAGACCACTACATTCTTCACAACTCCGATGGACTGAATTTGGGTATAAGCGGGACGGATGATGATCTGACCTTTATACACAATGAAAATTTGAGGGCCATAATGGACATGAAAATACCTGAGAATCACCCTCATCATCAAATATTGTCTATTATCAAGCAAAGGGTAGGATCGGTGATGGTTGATCGAAGACAAGCAGCCCACAACGCTAGGAGATGAAGGCTTTGTTTAGCATTAAGGTTTTCTTAGTAATGTCCACTGGACAGAATTTTCAACTATGTAATCTGTTAATTTTGATATGTAATTTGATTTTGATTTTATATGTATTTTGACTAAGTGTATGTAACCTTAGAGTTGTTTTGGGACAGCTAAGGTGTTCCATTCTAGGGGGAGATTGTTGAGTCAAAGATTTGACATGATATGACTTATGGGAGATTGGAATCTTCTCAACACTCCTCAGATATGGTTAAGAATGGACACCGAGCACACTTGGACCTCCCAGCAAGGTTTTACTTGTCCTAGCAAGGTATTTTTCCTTTCAGGCAAGGTTATCTTCTTGAAGTCTTCTTTAGTGTCAATCCGAGCAGGGTTCACTTTGTTTAGCAATGTTGTTCTTCATAGCCAAGCAAGGTTTGCTTCCGAGTAAGCTCTTGGATAACCAAGCTTTTGAAGCCAAGTATTTGGAAGATCTAGCAAGGTATTCTTTAATAAAACAGTGATCCGAGTGTGCTTGATGAAAGTTGATAAAGAATTATCTTAAGGACTTTGTCGGACAAGGTTCAACTCCGAGCAAGATACAGCACACTTGGGTTTGCTAATAAGTTATTCATTAGCAAAGGGTTGAAAGGATCTCTGAAGAACAAGTTTGCTCGTTGACCATGTCAGACAAAGTTTGGTATTATCAAGAAGATTAAAGTCTACTAGGTGAGTAGTTTCTAAGGAAAATACTCTAAGTAAAGTCTACCCGGAGAACTGTTTACTAGCACACTTAAAGGTTACCGGGTCTACTCGAAGAAGACAAAAGGCACAAAGCCTACCTGGAAGACCAGTTTTTACACTTTGTATGTTTTGAATATGTAATATGATTATGTACCTATCATTAGGGTTTCTAGAAGTCAGGACAACTGTCAGGTGGTGGCAGGCCTATAAATAGAATAATTTAGGGCACGCCTACCACGGATTTTGCCACTTTACACTTTTCAGACCTACTGAATATTCCTGATTTGAGTGTGACGGCTGTCCTAAGATTAGTACGGATAAACATTCCTTACAAGAAACCCTAATCGATTTACATTTGTATGAAAACTTTCTATAAATGGAATCTTTTGAGTGATTGTCTGTGCTTGTTACATTTAATATCCTTAAGCAACATATAGTGTTTGTTAGTGATTCCGCTATTAACAAACATCTAATCTTACTATAAATAGCAACGTCATCAACCTTCTTGCCGACATATTTATTGTGTGGGTTGTGACATTTATTGTGAGTTTCAGTGATCAGTACAGGACCGACAATTTTCTTTTAAAGATTGATCTTAGATCAGGTTACCATCAATTGAAGGTACAAGAGGAAGATATCCCTAAGATAGCCTTTAGAACCCGATACAGACATTATGAGTTCACCGTTATGCCTTTTGGACTCACTAATGCTTCGGAAGCTTTCATGGACATGATGAATCGTATTTGTAAACCATATCTAGGCAAGTTTGTTATCGTCTTCATTGATGACATTCTTGTTTACTCAAAATCCAAACACGATCATCAAGTTCACCTCAAGATCATACTTGAAACCTTAAGAAACGAGACATTGTACACCAAATTCTCTAAATGTGAATTTTGGTTGTCCGAAGTCCAATTTCTTGGTCATGTTATAAATGAAGAGGGTATTCAAGTAGACCCAAAAAAGATAGAAGCCATAACCAAATGGGAGGAACCGAAAACATCGACTCAAGTCCGAAGCTTTCTAGGCTTAAACGGATATTACCGAAGATTTATTCAAAACTTCTCCCGAATAGCTGTTCCATTAACTTTACTCACAAGAAATACAATTAAATTTGAATGGGGATCGAAACAAGAGGAAGCATTTGAAACATTTAAACAAAAGCTAAATAATGCACCTATCTTGGATTTGCCGGAAGGATTAGATAACTTTACCATATACTATGATGCTTCACATACGGTAATGGGGTGTGTTTTGATGCAAGGAAAGAAAGTAATTTCATATGCTTCAAGACAGTTAAAGGTTCCTGAAAAGAATTACACCACGCACGACCTTGAATTAGATGCTATAATCTTCGCATTAAAGTTATGGTGACATTACTTGTATGGTGTTAAGTACATTATATACACTGATCACAAAAGTTTAAAGCATATATTTGATCAAAAAGAATTGAACATGAGACAAAGGCGTTGGATGGAAACGCTCAACGATTACGACTGTGAGATAATATACCATGAAGGAAAGGCAAACATTTTGGCTGACGCCTTAAGTATAAAAGACCATGAAAAGCCAAAAAGAGTTCGATCTCTTAGATTAGAACTTTAAGTAGATTTAGCTAATCAAATAAAAGAAGCTCAGAAGTTGGCACTGGAAGTAGGAAACATTAAAGCTAAAAAGGGAATGGTACCATTGACCAACTGGTTAAAGGAAGTGACGAGATACTAAGACTTGGTACTAGGATTTGGGTACCAATGGTTGGGAATTTAAGAGACAAGATTTTAGAAGAAGCACATAAGTCAAAGTACATGATGCATCCGAGAAGTGACAAGATGTATCACAATCTGAAAAACAATTACTGGTGGATTGGTATGAAGAAGGATATTGCCTTATATGTTGCCAAATGCCTGACGTGTTCTAAAGTAAAAACCGAACATCAAAAGCCGTTAGGATTACTACAACAACCTGAAATACCAATATGGAAATGGGATATGATAACTATGGATTTCATCATGAAGTTACCTAAGACTTCACGCCAAAACTATGCAATATGGGTTATTGTAGATAGACTTACTAAGTCTGCTCATTTTATTCCGATACAAGAAACGTTTAGCATGGATAAATTAGCACCTCTATACGTTGAAAACATAGTATCCTTACATGGTGTGCCACTATCCATTATTTCCGATAGAGATCGTCGTTTCACTTCAAATTTTTGGTAAAGTTTTCAAAAGGCAATGGGGACTCGATTAAACCTTAGTACTGCTTACCATCCCAAATAGATGGCCAAAGTGAACGTACGATTAACTTGGAAGATATGCTTCGTTTCTATGTCATCAACTTAGGAGGAAGTTGGGACACTCATCTTGCCTTAATGGAATTCTCGTACAACAATAGTTATTATACGAATATCCAAATGGCACCGTTTGAAGCTTTGTATGGACGCAAGTATAGAACACCTGTATGTTGGTCTGAAATAGGTGATAGTCAGTTATTAGGACCCGAAATTGTTCAAAGAACCACTGATCAAGTTATAAAAATCCGTGAACGATTGTAGGCGGAAAGAGATAGACAAAAGAGCTATGCGGACATTTCGTTGCAAGCCATTGGAATTCAAAGAAGGAGATATAGTATTGTTGAAGGTATCACCTTGGAAATGTGTAGTAAGATTTGGGAAGAATGGGAAACTGAGTCCACGCTTTGTTGGACCATTTAGAATAATTGAAAGGATCGGACCTGTTGCATACCGACTAGAGTTACCTGATAAAATGAAAGGTATTCATGATGTGTTTAACGTATCCAATCTACGCAAGTGTTTAGCAGACGAAACTCTTGCTATTCCATTAAAAGATGTTAAGATCAATTAGAAGCTTAAGTTTGTAGAACAACCAATTCAAATAGAAGATTGTGACAATCGTCAATTTCAGGTTAACTCCGTTAACTCAACTCCGTCAATTCAAGCTTAAGATCATAAAATCTTTAACGCACACTTCATTACATTTAAACTAGGGTTTAAATGACGCTTAACACTTACTACATGTGTAGTAGTCTTTCGGGATTTGCACCGAAACGCAAACGATTGATGAATAAACGAAACACACTAAAACACTAATGATGTGATAATTATGTGTTAGGATTATGTGTTATGTGATAATATTATAGTCATGTTAATTTAATGTGCAAGTTATGATAGAATGTTCTAGAAAAAGAAATACTTAATGTTAACTTAATGTGCAAGTTATGATAGAATGTTCTAAAAAGAGTAATACTTAGGAGTTGAGGGGCCAAGGTGTAACACATTAGTCTATAAATACATGATAACCTAAACCCTAATCTCCTACTCCCATACCCTAACCCCAAATCGGCCAGCCATCCCCTCTCCCCTCTCCTTGTGATCGATCAATATACACATATACACAATCAAGATCTTTCAAGGTTGATTGAAGATTAAGGTGCTAGGAAGGTATAAACAACTATTTTATGCATCCTCTATGTTTAATTGTTAGTTTTATTGGGTTAATTGTGAACCTTAATGGCCGATTGATAGGAGTTATGATGTCTAGAATGTTCTATGAATGATTTGTTGTCTATAGATAGTTGAATTGCTGAGTTTGGATACAAACAGTTTCTGGACAGATTGTGTTGTTGATGTTTGAATGACTGTAACGGGATGTAAAAGTGGAAATTGATTGAGATAATTGATACTACAGTAAACTAGGTTGAGTCTAGTTTCTAAAGAATATAAATTTGTAATTTTTGGACATGTGAAAGATAACTTTTATGATTTTACAAAAACGTGGTGCAAAGCTGAGTTGTTAGACCTGCTGTTAGGCTGTTTTGTAAATATTATATCTCATGATATACGAGGCCAATTGGGTTGGTTCCACTTCTGGAAGTTGACTTATTGAGTTAGGAACCTAACCCAAATGGTCTTGCATTTATTGGATTTTTCGTTTAACGGGAATTGCAAATAACATTCTGTTGCGCATGAATCTGACTGTTATGAGTTTGTTGTAATGATTTGATGATTGTGAGAAAACTATGAGGAATAAAAATGTAATAAAATATGTTCTGGAAACCTAAGACATATGTGCTTCTATGATGATTTTTGGTAAATTAATTGAGATGCTATGATCGGTGAAATAGTACAATCTTTCTAGTAGGATTTCTGTCTCGGTGAAACTAGCTGCTGATTGTTGTGAAATTGCATGAAATATGATAGTTGTTAATTGATTTTCATAAATTGACCAAATTGCCCTTACGGGGATAATTGCTAGTGAAGTATGTTATTAATACATGACACGAAAGTGATTGCTCACTCACGTATCGTAGCACAAGTGTACTTGTGAAAGTCACACACGATTCACAATCGAAACACGAAACATGTTATGTGCATAGGTATTATGTGCCGGGTCTAGAGACTCGATAATATTCCGACACTTAAAAAAAAAATCTCTTTGTTGTTTTAGAAAGATTGAGAGAGTTTTTCGGTGACGCGCATCTTGGTGATTATTTTGGGAAATTTTTCGCAAACAGTGAGTTTCACTTACCGCTTTTAAACAGTTTTAAACGCTTTTCACTTGGGGGAGATATAGTACACCGATAAACGCATTTATGATTTTGTTATAAATTATATATCACTTGTAAAGGCTAAGTGGCAAACGAAACAATTGAAGTCCTACACATCGAACCGGTTAATATTTAGAATAGCGAGTCACTGTTGAGTAGTACTACTGGGTTTGACAAACCCCACCCAATGCTAAACTCAACTGGAGGTCGAGCGGGTGTAATTTTGGCTAACACGTACCATGGTCTGGAGGACCTGGTGAAAAGGCACTTACTAAACGAGTCAGCTTCGGTGTCGAACACTAAGTAATACTTGTTGTATAGATTAGCTACCTATCGATATATAATTTGACATAACACTATCTGGTAACGCAAAACGCCGTAACGTGGTTACGCAAAACGCTTAACGCAAAACGCCGTAACGTGGTTACGCAAAACGCTTAACGCAAACGCTAAACGATTTATTTTTATATAACTTGTCGCTGAACGCAATCCTTGTGTTGACACTTTTAGTATGTTATTCTCAGGTAGCCGAGGCGGGCGCGCGGTTTAGGATCATGCATTGCTTGAATCATCTTCATTTATGCAAACTTATTATATAACTACTTTCTAAGTTGTCCTGCGTGAACTACTTTCTAAGTTGTCCTGCGTGACGTAACGGTTGTTTCAATGGTTTTACGCTTCCGCACTTGTTTGCATTTAAATGTTTTTATGGTTTGATTATAACTAATGATTCTGATCCTGTTAGTTCACACCCTCTAACGGTAAAACTCCATTAGTGGATATTGAGGGTGTGACAGATTGTTATCAGATCCAATGGTTATAGCAAACTAGAAGCTGCATGCATACTAGACTATAACCGCGACGACCCATTAGTTATAATGATACGCACTGCATAGGTTTGTGTAGTCTTTGTTGTCTTATCTCTTTACCTCTTTCACTCATACGCGCGCATACACGGCATACCTGTAGAGATGTCGACGCCATCCTCATCATCGTCCGATCTGATGACTCATGCTCAAGGGAAGGAACCGCAATTACCTACCGCATCGCCACCCCGAGTAGTCCCGGAACTCGAAACACCCGCACCGAAGAGGTACCGCCTATCCGGAGACATTTACGAAACGACGTTAGCTGGGATTGGTACCCTAACATGATCAGACGTATGGTCTATCGCGAACAAGTTCCCCCGTTACCTCACCTGAACCACCCTGCTTATCCCAACACCCTACCACCCATAATCGAACCTGTAGAGAGAGTTCTCGCAGCTGCTGTTTCATGCTTGGAGCGTGACGTGGGTTACATGCGCTATACGAGGGAGAACGTTTCCAGAATGTTAAAAGACGGAACCGAGACTAAGGAGGAGATTGCCCGCATGGCAGCGGCAATGAAAGATATGCAAGAGACTAGTGATCACCAGATGAAGGTTATGATGAAGATGCAAGCTAAGATGATAGACTTGAAAGAGAAAGTCCAAGAAGCAAGGACCCGAACCGAGATAGCTCTAGAGCGTTGCGATGTCTTACGAATGCAACTTGCTCAGAACGCAGCCGAGCCTGAGGCCGAGCCTGAGGCGGAGCCTGAGGCCGAACCTGAAGAAGATCCCGAAGAGGAGCTTGAAGGGGAAACCGAGGAAAATCCCGAGGAGGAACCGGAGGAAGAACCGGCTGAGCCAGAGGCACACTCGGACGTGTCCTCAGGCGACGACATCTCGGGATGATAATACCTAGATGGCTGGAAGAAACGCTGGACACGGACGTGGTAACATCAACTTGACTGCAGCTGAACTCCAAACTCTGCTGAACGACCATGCAGCGGCCGCTTTAGCCGAACATGTTCAGAACCAGGCTGGAGGTCCAAGTGGAATGTGTACCTTCAAGAACTACCTTGACTGCAAGCCCAGTACGTTTAAGGGCACTGAGGGAGCTATAGGCTTCCTGCGTTGGGCTGAGAAGGCTGAGTCGGCATTTGAGATGTGCAATTGTCCCCCTGCCAGTAGGGTCAAATTCGCTGCTGGGACACTTGAGGATTCCGCCCTCACTTGGTGGAATTCAAACGTCCAGATCCTTGGGTTGGAACTGGCTAACGCGATGAACTGGGAGGAGTTCAAAAACATGATGCGAGAGGAGTATTGTCCGAGAGAAGAGATTTCAAAGTTAGAATCAGAATTTTGGTCGTTGAAGATGGTGGGTTCGGAAATCGAAGCCTACACTACTCGTTCGCACGAGTTGGCTGTGATGTGTCCGCGGATTGTGGATCCGCCGAGCAAGAGGATAGAAATGTACATTGATGGATTAGCACAGCAGATTCAGGGCATGGTGACGTCTTCCAGGCCAGCCACGATCCAACAAGCTCACAAACTGACGGATCAGGCTGTGACCCAAGGTGCGTTACCACCTAGGGGTTCGACCGTTAAAGCCCGTGACAACCAGAGTAACGACAATAACAGCAACAGCAACCCGAACAGCGGGAAGAGGAAATTTGACAACACCAAATCTTCATCCTCGAACCTCCCACCGCAACAACACTACCGTAAGCCCGAATTCACTCGGAGCTTTAACACTCAGAATCACAACAACAACACCAACGGTAGCGGGCAGGTTTCGAGCGGATATGCTGGGAAATATCCAAAGTGCAACAGGTGCAACTATCATCATGTTGGTCAGTGTGACCGTGTCAAGTGTCAAAGATGCGGAAAGATGGGTCACCAAGCGAAAGAATGTAGAGGAGACCTTGCGGCAAAGGGTGCTCCTAAGCCACCGATGACGACGAAGGGATGTTTTGAATGTGGGCAGGAAGGCTATTTCCGGAAAGATTGCCCCAAGCTGAAACAGAATGACAACAATGGGGGTAATGGAAGTGGCAGTAATGGTGGAGGCAATGGCAAGGGAAGAGCGTTCGTGATTGGATCGGGTCAAGCCCGCAATGATCCGCATGTGGTGTCTGGTAAGTTCCCTGTAAACGATTGTTTTGCTTTTGTTTTGTTTGACACTGGAGCTGATAGGAGTTTTGTGTCGAAAGCCTTTAGCCAACTCTTAGACCTAACTCCAACCCCGTTAGACGCTAAGTTTCCTGTTGAATTAGCTAACGGTAAAACTGTAGTAACGACTCATGTACTTGCGTGATGTAAGTTGAAACTGTCTAACATGTCTTTGACATCGACCTTATTCCTTTTACGCTTAGTAGTTTCGATGTCGTCGTCGGCATGGACTGGTTATCCAAGAACCGAGCGGAGATTATATGCCATGATAAGATAGTCCATATTACCACCCCTTCCGGCGAGATCGTTTCGGTCCGAGGCAAGAGAAGCGGCATGACCACCAGCGTCATTACCCTTATGAAGGCGCAAAAGTATCTACGAAAGGGTCATCCGGCAATTTTGGCACAGATTGTTGAGAAACCCGCGGAGGAGAAACGAATTGAAGATATACCGGTTGTGCGAGACTTCCCGGAAGTTTTCCCGGAGGATTTTCCCGGACACCCTCCTATTCGTCAAGTCGAATTTCAAATCGAGTTGACACCCGGTGCAGCACCCATAGCACGAGCCCCGTATCGGCTCGCACCGGCGGAACTTCAGGAGTTGTCCACTCAGTTGCAAGATTTGTTGGATAAGGGTTTTATCCGACCTAGCTTATCGCCGTGGGGAGCCCCTGTCTTGTTTGTCCGAAAGAAAGACGGGACTTTCCGAATGTGCATCGACTACCGGGAGTTGAACAAGGTGACGGTCAAGAACCGCTATCCTTTACCCCGAATTGATGATTTGTTTGACCAGCTTCAAGGATCGAGTTACTACTCGAAGATCGATCTATGATCCGGTTACCACCAGCTGAGAGTGCGCGAGGAAGATATTTCAAAGACGGCTTTCAGAACACGGTATGGTCACTACGATTTTTCGGTTATGCCTTTTGGCCTAACCAACGCACCAGCCGTAATTATGGATCTCATGAATCGAGTATGCAAGGCGTACCTCGACAAGTTTGTGATTGTATTTATTGACGATATCCTGATTTACTCCAAGGACAAGGTTGACCATGAGGAACACTTAAGGGTAATTCTGGACTTATTGAAGAAGGAGCAACTGTATGCTAAACTCTCGAAATGCGAATTTTGGCTTCGCGAGGTTCACTTTTTAGGACATGTGATCAGCGAAAATGGTATCCATGTCGATCCCGGTAAAGTAGAGGCCATCAAAAACTGGGAAGCACCTAAGACCCCGACTGAGGTGCGGCAATTCCTAGGACTGGCCGGCTACTACCGGCGTTTTATCGAGGGATTTTCAAAGATTGCCCAACCCCTCACCGCTTTGACTCACAAAGGTACTAAGTACAATTGGGGTGACGCGCAAGAATCCGCTTTTCAACTGTTGAAAACCAAGCTTTGTAGCGCCCCTATTTTAGCCCTCCCCGAGGGAACGGAAAATTTTGAGGTACACTGTGACGCATCTATACAAGGTCTCAGTTGTGTGCTGATGCAACTCGAGAAGGTTATAGCCTACGCCTCTCGACAACTACGGGTTCACGAGAAGAACTACACGACCCACGATTTGGAACTCGGAGCTGTGGTGTTTGCTCTTAAGATATGGAGGCATTACTTGTACGGTACCAAGTTTACCATTTACACCGACCACAAGAGTCTCCAGCATATCTTCGATCAGAAGGAGCTGAACATGCGACAACGTCGTTGGGTCGAGTTGCTTAAGGATTACGATTGTGCCATCAAGTACCACCCTGGCAAGGCCAATGTAGTTGCCGACGCCCTCAATAGAAAAGAAACCGATAAACCCAGACGAGTGCGAGCATTGCAACTCACAATTCATGCCAGCTTACCCGACCAGATTCGCGATGCACAACTTGAAGCTTTGAAAGATGATAATCTTCCATCAGAACTCATGCGGGGCATGGACAGACAACTTGAAACCAAATCGGACGGGGTCCGATATTTTGAGAACCGGATTTGGGTTCCACGATACGGAGAGTTGAGAACTCTAGTGATGGACGAAGCTCACAAGTCCCAATATTCTATCCACCCTGGCTCAAATAAAATGTACCATGACTTAAAAGTACTTTACTGGTGGCCGAACATGAAAGCAGACATTGCCACCTACGTGAGCAAATGCTTGACCTGCGCCCGAGTCAAAATAGAATACCAGAAACCATCTGGCCTACTACAACAACCGGAACTTCCAATGTGGAAATGGGAACACATTTCAATGGACTTCATCACGGGATTACCTAAGACACCGACAGGATGCGATACCATCTGGGTGATCGTTGACTGGTTGACTAAGTGTGCGCATTTCCTAACGATTAAGGAATCGGACAAAATGGAAAGACTGACTCGCGTTTACATGAAAGAAGTAGTGTCTAGACACGGAGTGCCTGTCTCAATCATCGCTGATCGAGATTCTCGTTTCACTTTGCACTTTTGGAAGTCGCTGCAAAGCGCACTAGGCACCCGCCTTGATATGAGCACAGCCTACCATCCTCAGACGGATGGGCAAAGTGAACGAACTATTCAGACCTTAGAGGACATGTTGCGTGCATGCGTGTTGGATTTCGAAAAAAGTTGGGAACCTCACTTACCTTTGGTAGAGTTTTCGTATAACAACAGCTACCACGCAAGTATTAACGCAGCACCGTTTGAAGCACTATACGGACGGAAGTGTCGATCACCGCTCTGCTGGGCAGAGGTGGGTGACAGCCAAATCACTGGTCCAGAACTGGTACTCGAAACTTCGGAAAAGATTGTTCAAATCCGAAACCGCATGGCAGCAGCACGTGATCGCCAAAGAGTTACGCTGACAAGCGCCGAAAACCTCTTGAATTTCAAGTAAACAATCGAGTGTTACTCAAAGTCTCACCTTGGAAAGGTGTGGTTCGCTTTGGAAAGCGAAACAAACTCAACCCACGATATGTTGGTCCTTATCGGATAACGGAACGCATTGGTCCAGTGGCGTACCGACTAGACTTACCAGCAGAACTCAGCGGTGTACACAACGTTTTTAACGTATCGAATTTAATGAAATGCCTATCCGATGAAACTCAAGTAGTCCCTTTGAAGGAACTGCAAGTTGATGAACAGTTACGCTTCATTGAAGAACCAGTTGAGGTTTTGGATTAGGAAACCAAAACGCTCAAGCACAGCAAAATTCCAATTGTTAAAGTTCATTGGAACTCGAGACGTGGACCGGAGTTCACGTGGGAACGCGAGAATCAAATGATGAAAAAGCATCCTCAACTTTTTGAAGGGCTGACCAAACACAGAAAACCGCGAAACCCGGCAAACCGTCAGAAATCACAGGAAGTATGAATTAAATTTTGGGACGAAATTTTTTCTACTAGGGGATGATATGACAAACTGAAAATTTTTTTTCTTACTCTTTCAGACACTCATCACGACTTGACTCAAATTTTCGGGACGAAAATTCTTTAACATGGGAATGATGTGACAATCGTCAATTTCAGGTTAACTCCGTTAACTCAACTCCGTCAATTCAAGCTTAAGATCATAAAATCTTTAACGCACACTTCATTACATTTAAACTAGGGTTTAAATGACGCTTAACACTTACTACATGTGTAGTAGTCTTTCGGGATTTGCACCGAAACGCAAACGATTGATGAATAAACGAAACACACTAAAACACTAATGATGTGATAATTATGTGTTAGGATTATGTGTTATGTGATAATATTATTGTCATGTTAATTTAATGTGCAAGTTATGATAGAATGTCTAGAAAAAGAAATACTTAATGTTAACTTAATGTGCAAGTTATGATAGAATGTTCTAGAAAAAGTAATACTTAGGAGTTGAGGGGCCAAGGTGTAACACATTAGTCTAAATACATGATAACCTAAACCCTAATCTCCTACTCCCATACCCTAACCCCAAATCGGCCAGCCATCCCCTCTCCCCTCTCCTTGTGATCGATCAATAAACACACATACACAATCAAGATCTTTCAAGTTTGATTGAAGATTAAGGTGCTAGGAAGGTATAAACAACTATTCTATGCATCCTCTATGTTTAATTGTTAGTTTTATTGGGTTAATTGTGAACCTTAATGGCCGATTGATAGGATTTATGATGTCTAGAATGTTCTATGAATGATTTGTTGTCCATAGATAGTTGAATTGCTGAGTTTGGATACAAACAGTTTCTGGACAGATTGTGTTGTTGATGTTTGAATGACTGTAACGGGATGTAAAAGTGGAAATTGATTGAGATAATTGATACTACAGTAAACTAGGTTGAGTCTAGTTTCTAAAGAATATAAATTTGTAATTTTTGGACATGTGAAAGATAACTTTTATGATTTTACAAAAACGTGGTGCAAAGCGGAGTTGTTAGACCTACTGTTAGGCTGTTTTGTAAATATTATATCTCATGATATACGAGGCCAATTGGGTTGGTTCTACTTCTGGAAGTTGACTTATTGAGTTAGGAACCTAACCCAAATTATCTTGCATTTATTGGATTTTTCGTTTAACGGGAATTGCAAATAAAATTCTATTGCGCATGAATCTGACTGTTATGAGTTTGCTGTAATGATTTGATGATTGTGAGAAAACTATGAGGAATAAAAATGTAATAAAATATGTTCTGGAAACCTAAGACATATGTGCTTCTGTGATGATTTTTGGTAAATTAATTGAGATGCTATGATCAGTGAAATAGTACAATCTTTCTATTAGGATTTCTGTCTCGGTGAAACTAGCTGCTGATTGTTGTGAAATTGCATGAAATATGATAGTTGTTAATTGATTTTCATAAATTGACCAAATTGCCCTTACGGGGATAATTGCTAGTGAAGTATGTTATTAATACATGACACGAAAGTGATTGCTCACTCACGTATCGTAGCACAAGTGTACTTGTGAAAGTCACACACGATTCACAAACGAAACACGAAACATGTTATGTGCATAGGTATTATGTGCCGGGTCTAGAGACTCGATAATATTCCGACACTTAGAAAAAAAATCTCTTTGTTGTTTTAGAACTTTAGAGAGAGTTTTTCGGTGACGCGCATCTTGGTGATTATTTTGGGAAATTCTTCGCAAACAGTGAGTTTCACTTACCCCTTTTAAACAGTTTTAAACGCTTTTCACTTGGGGGAGATAACATACTCCGATAAACGCATTTATGATTTTGTTATAAATTATATATCATTTGTAAAGGCTAAGTGGCAAACGAAACAATTGAAGTCCTACACATCGAACCGGTTAATATTTAGAATAGCGAGTCACTGTTGAGTAGTACTACTGGGTTTGACAAACCCCACCCAACGCTAAACTCGACTGGAGGTCGAGCGGGTGTAATTTTGGCTAACACGTACCATGGTCTGGAGGACCTGGTGACAAGGCACTTACTAAACGAGTCAGCTTCGGTGTCGAACACTTAGTAATACTTGTTGTATAGATTAGCTACCTATCGATATATAATTTGACATAACACTATCTGGTAACGCAAAACGCCGTAACGTGGTTACGCAAAACGCTTAACGCAAAACGCCGTAACGTGGTTACGCAAAACGCTGAACGCAAACGCTAAACGATTTATTTTTATATAACTTGTGAACTCACCAACCTTGTGTTGACACTTTTAGTATGTTATTCTCAGGTAGCCGAGGCGGGCGCGCGGTTTAGGATCATGCATTGCTTGAATCATCTTCATTTATGCAAACTTATTATATAACTACTTTCTAAGTTGTCCTGCGTGACGTAACGGTTGTTTCAATGGTTTTACGCTTCCGCACTTGTTTGCATTTAAATGTTTTTATGGTTTGATTATAACTAATGATTCCGATCCTGTTAGTTCACACCCTCTGACGGTAAAACTCCGTTAGTGGATTTTGAGGGTGTGACAAAGATAGTATGATCAAGTTTCTCAAGCACAAACGACTCAAACTCGTGAAAGTCAAATGGGATTCAAGGCGAGGACCCGAGTATACGTGGGAGCTCGAGTCAGAAATGAAGAAGAAATATCCCTATCTATTCCAATAAATCTAGAGGACGAGATTATTCAAAAGGTGGGGAGGATATAACACCGCGTATTTAACCCTACAAGAATTTAGCTATATATTCTAACTTAGAAAGTATAGGGACCAAACTTGAAAATTTTGAAAAATCAATCCATCACGATACGCGATGGATAGGCACTAAGCCCATCGCGTAGCGCGATGAACTTGCGCAAAAACCCAAAATCTGGGCGGCATAGCGATACGCTACGGCCTAATCAACAAGGTCATCGCGTATCGCTATAACCATGCTGAGTCATTGGACACATATCCAACCACATGTCAGCACGTGGCACGATATGACAGGCCACGTGTCACGAGCTGCTAAGGTGGCGACATATTGTGGCGTCGCGATACGCGACGGGGTTGAAAGGAACCCTTCGCGTATTGCGATGGGGTGCGGATTTTTCCTATAAAAGGGTGATGCGTGTTTAATGAAGGCCCTTTTTAAATAACTCACAACTAAGCTTTAAATTTATTAAACGATAATCCTAATGAATCCACACACAACCGGCAAGTGTACCGATCACTAATAGTACAGACCTAAGGAAGTCCGAGTGTCGAACACAAGGACACGTGAAAACGTACTTAATAATTAACCCTAAACAAGACTCACCTAAGAATAATATAATTTAAATGATTTTTAATTATTAACTATTTAATCTAACTTACATTAACTAGCTTAAAAGACTTAACTTAAGAAAACTAGACGAAACTTTGAGAATAAGATTTATCAATGGAGAAAACGTCTACCTAGGTAAGAATCCTATAGAAAGTATAATAAGCTGATGGATTGTAGAAGCTCACGACACCAGTTCCTAAGGATGACACAACTATGGTTCACTCAGGAAGCTAGATTACCTCTCGGTCTCACTAACAAACCCTAACCTACACTTAATTGATTTTAAGAACTAACCGGGTAACGAATTGTTAAAGTGCTCTAATGTCGAATCTCCTCTCGGTATCACCGACACACTACCTTAATGGAGACGAATACTACGCAACCAAGTATAGAGGAACAATTTAGTTTAACTTAAACTAGGTCAACTAGTCGCTCACAAACCCAAACCCGACAAGAACCGAACCCGCTCTCGTGCGATCCTAATCCTAACAAGTAAAAGCTATGAGACAACCCTACTTCCTATCACCTCTCGGTCTCTAAGAAGGTGACTACCCGCTGATTTTAACTAATTAATATACCCACTAAACCCTACGGTTGTACACCCCGCAAAAATTCTCTAAACACAAAGTAAAGACTTAAAACAAGCTAAAATCAACCAAAACTGATTCAATCAATCAAAGCAAGAGGTAATTGGTATTATTAATCAAAACACAGCCACTAAACACAACCTAATTCAATGTTAAACCAAACTTTACATTAACAATTCAAGTCATGATCATCAACAATCCAATTTACTCATTAAAACCTAACAATAATCATCTAACCTAGGTAGAACTAACAAGATTAGCCTAACATGATTTTTGGACAGCAGCAAACAATTGATTTAAACATCATAAAACTCAACATAAACATAATTAAACTCATTCAATATTCAAGATCAATCAAACACAAGTCAATCTTCAAGTTACTTGCAAAACAATCCAACATAAAAGATCAAATCAACTAGTTAGGTTTCTTGAACAAAAGAACAAAGTTTATGAGTGATTATTAATGTATAAGGTCCCTAGCTGCTGTACCAAATCACCCCGAGCCTCCTTCTTCATCTTCCAGCCATCACACAAAAACCACCGTGCCGCCACTAGCTTTCTTTTCTTTCTTTCCCTTCTGTCCGATCAGAACTGCTAGGTTATGTTAGGGTTTCTTTTTTATTTAATTAATATATTATGCATGTAAGGCTTGTAACTTGTGGGCTTGGGTTGGGCCTTGAGTTGTAGTCTTCAAAGTTGCTCAAAAAGACCCCTAGAGTCTCCAAACTTTACTCTATTCTTCCTTAAAATCCAAAACCTACAAGTAAACATCCATCTTTGTAAAATTAAGCAAAAACAAGCAAAAACAAGCTATAACTCTTAATAATTAAACTAAAAAGCAATTAAATCATGATAAAACGATACGGAAAGTAAGTGTGTTTGACAACACATCAAAGGGGGTGACGGGTATTGAGCTATTCTCAAACCATCACACCTCTATTTTCACACACTTAGCATTGAAAGGCGTGCCCCATTTCCGTAACAAGCCGCTGTGCCATTTTCTCGAAGGTCATGCTAGTTTTGAAGTCATAATCGAGTAACAATCACATAAGCAAGTAGATCAAGATCCTGCCATTTTCTTATTATCATTATAAGTATCCATACTAAGGTAGGAGTTATGTTTAAGTTATTTAAATTATAGCTTATATATCAATCAAGGCTGTGGCCTTTACCCTTGAAAGTATTTTGTAAACATTCACATTCATAAACGAGTTTTCAAAACAAAGTAATGTTAACCAAAAATATATTTTGAAGGGCTTGGGATTAAACCACCTAGACCAAGTGAGAGATTCAAAAAGGGAAATTCTCATGAACATTTCAAAGGAAAAGTATGGTGTAAAAAGTGTGATGAATATGGTCACCATACTGATTCTTGTAATGAAAGGTTCACTTTCAAACCCTATCATGTTCTCGATGAAACAAAGTTTGGTAAAAAATTTGAACTCTACAAACAAAAGTATGATGAGTACTTGGGAAAAGGGAAGGTGCGTGAGAAGGAGACAATGAACAAGAATGAGCAAAAGGTTGTTAACAATATGAAGAATGATGGAAAAGGTGAAGAAAAACCAAAGAAGAATGTGACTAATAAAGTCAAAGAAACATCCTTCCTATCAAATCTGAAACTGTTGTGAAAAGAAACATTCAACCATTGAGAATTGTCCCCAATTAAGACTCAAATTCAGTTAAGTCTGATGATTCTCAGAAATGACCAACCAATGATAAGAAAGGAAAGAAGAATGGTTTCTTAAGGAGGAAACCAAAAGAACTGACTGGTGATGAATAATTTCTACAGAAGCATGGGTTTGAACCTCAAGGATTTCTGTGGAAACCAAGGGGGTAAAGTTCAAGAGAAAAAGAACCTTGATGTAAGAGATTTTTCAAGCACAAAGGACTATGTACTGCAAGATTGCAAGAGCATTATTCCTTATGGGAAAATTTTATCTGACAATGATGTGAAAAGCCCAACTAACAGTGGCCATGAATAAGAAGAATTTGATGAATTGAACTATTTTATGAAGATCCTAAGCCTATTCCTCTCACATCCAATGCAGTTTTTGTTAATGAAACTGATGATTTGCAAGTTAAGACAGCTTGCATTTCATCACTCAACTAATCAATTTCTTTGATTTGTGCAGGAATCATCCACTCCACTGAATGAAGTATGGCACATGGATAGTGGGTGTTCCAGGCACATGAATTGTGACAATAGGTCACTGGTCAACTATGAAGAGAAATTTGAGGGTCCAATTGCTTTTGGTAGTGATGATAACGATGGAAAAATTGTGGGAAAGGGAATCTTGACGAATGGAAAGGTCACATTTGACAATGTCTTCTATGTGGAAGGATTAAGCATAACCTTTTAAGCATATCACAAATGTGTGATAAAGGTTATAAAGTTGGGTTTGATGATTCTCACTGTTTCATTCTCAAACCTGATTTTGTAATCCCTCCGGACATGATTATGATGATGGCCCAAGGAATGGAAATTTGTATGAACTAAACATGAAGGATGTTGTTTCAAGGGGTGGTACCTGTTTTGTTTCTAAAGCCACTGGAAATGAATCAAAATTGTTGCATAGAAAGTTATGTCATGTAAATCTTAAGAACATGAACAGACTTGTGAAGGGTGAGTATGTGATTGGCCTACCTACAAGAGAGTTCAAATTGGAAGATAATTGTATCTCATGTCAGAAGGGCAAGCAGCACAAGTCTTCACACAAGACAAAACTCATTAACACAATTGATCAAGTGCTTGAGATGCTTCACATGGATCTATTTGGTCCTGTAAGTGTTCCAAGTATAGACAGGAAATGATACTGCCTTGTAATCATTGATGACTACTCAAGATACACTTGGGTTTATTTCCTAAGTACAAAAGATGAGACTGCGGAGTTGATTAAGAATTGTCTAAGCAGGATTGAGAATCAATTGGATGCAAGGGTAAAGATCATGAGAAGTGACAATGGGACAGAGTTCAAAAATGGAGTAATGAAAGAGTTTTGCATGGCTAAAGGAATTTTACAACAATTCTCTGCTCCAAGAACTCCTAAACAAAATGGTGTTGCAGTAAGAAGGAACATAACACACATAGAAGCTGCAAGAACCATGCTAGCAGATGCTTTCCTACCTGTCAGTTTTTAGGCATAAACAATAAATACAGCCTGTTATGTTCAGAACAGAGTCCTTCTCAACAAAAGTCAAGACAAGACTCCTTATGAGATTTTGTTTAAAAGGAAACCCTATATCAAGTTTCTCAAGCCATTTGGATGCAAATGTTCATTATTGAACACCAAGAATTATCTCAATAAGTTTCAAGCAAAATCCTTGGACTGCTTCTTTGTTGGTTACTCTACACACTCAAAAGCCTACAAAGTATATGTGAAAGATCATATGAGTGTGATTGAATCATCATATATTGTGTTCAATGAAAATCAATTCAATATAGTTGATGGTGCTGCATGGCTGTTTGATCTTGAAAAGCTAATCAACTTCTTCAATATTTATCCTGAGGACTTTGATGAAGCTATATATAAGACATGTGTTACAGAAGAATCTTCAAATAAACTTGATTTGGACAAGCTGTGGTCAAAGGTTGCTGAAAAGGACCAGAATACAATTTCATTAAGCATCCTTCAATTGTTGAAAATGAATAAGCTCCAGATCAAGTTCAAGATCAGAATCAAGAAGTAGATCCTGATAATCAAGATAACACTGAAGAAGCAAGAAGAAATGAAAGATTTGAGGACTTGTTTCAAAATTTGAATTTTGGAAACAATGGTGCATCTACCTCTCAACTGAACAATGAAGAAGCACCAGAGTTTCATGATGCAACAACTGATTTGATCATTGATGAACCTGATCTCAATGACACAAATCTTGATACTACTGTATCTACTGATGTGACTGTTCAATCCTCTTATGTTGAAAAGAATTATCCTCCTCAAAATATCATAGGAAATATTTATGAAAGAGTAACAAGAAGTGCATCTGAATCTGCAAACATTTGTTTGTACTCCTGCTTTCTATCCCAAATAAAACCTAAGAACATTGTTCAAGAATTTAAGGACAACAGCTGGGTAGAGGTTATACAAGAGGAGTTGGCTCAATTTAGAGATCTGCAAGTGTGGGAACTTGTAGACAAGCCAAGAAACATATACGCAATTGGAACCAAATGCGTTTTCAGGAATAAAAGGGATGAAAGAGGTATTGTGATTAAGAACAAAGCAAGACTTGTTGCATTGGGATGCCTACAAGAAGAAGGGATTGACTTTGAGGAAGTCTTTGTACCAGTTGCAAGACTTGAAGCAATAAGAATTTTCTTGGCTTATGTTGCCTCAAAGAATATAAGGGTATTCCAACTTGATGTCATATCTGTATTCTTGAATGGAAAAAATAGAAGAGGAGGTGTATGTAACTCAGCCACCAGGATTTGAGGACCCTGATTATCCTAACATAGTGTATAAGTTAAACAAAGCCTTGTATGGACTGCATCAAGCTCCAAGAGCTTGTTATGATGATTTATCCAATTATTTACTTGAAAATGGTTTCCAAAGGATAGCTATTGACAAGACCCTCTTTCACAAGAAGAAAGGAAGAGATTTGCTTCTATTTCAAGTTTATGTTGATGATATCATTTTTTGGTCAACCAATGAACAGATGTGCTTGGAGTTTGAAAAGGTAATGAAATCCAAGTACAGTATGAGCTCAATGGGAGAAATGAATTTCTTTCTTGGATTGCAAGTTCAACAGAAGACTGATGGGATTTTCATATACCAGTCCGAGTATGTTCAGGACATATTAGAAAAATTCAAGTGTAGTGATCTTAAAATAGCTTCAACTCCTATGGATACAAAAGAAAACATGGTAGCAGATGAAAAGGGGGAGCCAGTAGATGAACATGAATATAGAGAAAAGATTGGATCTCTGATGTATCTGACTACTTCAAGGCCATATATCATGTTTGCTGTTTGTATTTGTGCAAGATTCCAGTCAAGTCCTAAGGTTTCTCATATGAATGAAGTAAAGAGGATCTTTAGATATTTGAAGGGAAGACCTGATCTGGGAATTTGGTACCCAAAGAATCAGTCCTTTGATCTAACTGCCTAAACAGATAGTGACTATGATGGGTGCAATATGAGCAGGAAGTCTACTTCTGGAGGTTTTCTATTTTTGGAAGACTGATTGGTGTCATGGCAATGCAAGAAACAAACTACAGTGTCAATCTCAACTGCAGAAGCTGAGTATATTGTTGCATCTTCTTGCTGTACACAAGTCCTCTAGATTTAGAATCAAATGCTTGATTATTGTCTGAATTTCGTAAACACCCCTATTTACATTGATAACACTGCTGCATCTTTTATTGTTAAGAATCCTGTACAACATTCCAAGACTAAGCACATTAAAATCAGACATCATTTTATAAGAGATTGTAGTGAAAAAGGTTTAATTGAGGTGAAAAGAGTTGATACAAGTGATAATTTGGCTGACCTGTTCACAAAACCACTTGATAGAACCAGGTTCAACTTTCTTCTGAAAGCCCAGGGGATGATCAACTCTAATGAAGTCTGATTCATGATGTGCGCTTTTTGTGAAAACTGACTTTTCAAAGTCTCAATGAATATTGTGTGCCTCTATGTGCTAATTGACTATTTTGATAGAGATTTTAAGCAACTATTGTGTTTGAATATGCTTCTGTTTGCTGTTCACTAGTGTGTGCGTAATTGATTAACTGTTAATTCTGGGTATTTTTGATGCTTAGGAAAATGATCAGTGAATGTGTATAATATCTAGTTAAGTATCTAAGTTGATCTATTTAAATGTGTGCTTGTATGATATTTTGATTATGTGTTTTATCTGATGTGATATTGTTAGTATTTGTAAGACTTGCATTTTGTGAAAGTCTGCCTGTTTTAATGATGTCATTGATGATTATGATTTGAATATGTTACACTTGTGGTTGTGTCGAAATGTGCTTTTGTGTCAAAAGATATGCTCAATTGAAAACTTTTTAGAAAACTTTTGATCAAAACAATTTTGATAAACCAGAGCAAGTTGTTAATGGTGCGGAGATATGATATTACTATTCAGTTCAAAGCTTTATAGAATCTTAATAAGGAATTTTCAATGATAAGACTCAAAAGAGTTACTTTTTCTTAAAATTATGTCGTTTGCTCAAGTTGGAAGGAAATATACTTGTATATGTTTGGTCCTGTCATCTATCTTTAGATTCTAAGGATAGCCATTAACCTAAAGACTGAAAGCATTTGGGGAAATTGTGATGTGTTTTATTCTTCACTTAAAATTATGTCAATAACTCTAAGTTGAAAGGAAATGCATGTATTCTCATATATGTTTGGTCTTGTTAACCACTTATGGATAAACAGGATAGCCATTAACCTAACAACTAAGAGTAATTGGGGTGACTGAATTTTAAAATATGTTTGTAGGGAAATGATAGTACATTGACTATTTGGCCAATAATATGGATTTAATAGGCTAAAAAAGACACTTAGTACAGTCATTGACATGTATGGTTGCTTTCCCATGATGTGTAAAATCTATGATGATATAAACATAAAGAAACTGCTAAACTTAATGTGGAGTTAAATTGTTGTCTATGCATGTTCCAAGATACATCTTCCCAAATGATAGGCAGAAAAGTAAATATCCAGTCATACACGAGCCCGTTGGTATTTGGTCACCAAAATGAAATGTCTTATTTTAGAATGACAAAGAACAAATGTGAACTACACTATTTCAATATTTACCCAACCAAAAGTTGATAAGTGTTCACAAACTTTTATAAAGAATAATGCGAACATGAGGGTTAATTATAGAACTAAAGGGGTAGAGGCAATCATATAAGTTCTTTAAACATTCTGAATGAAAGGCATGTAAGTTCAACTTTAAACTGTTCTGTCATTAAAAAGTTTTGACCATATATCCGGGGGTCAGAGTCAATTCGGGATGATCTGGAGAAAGCCAAATAAGCCTTAAGAATAGATATGGAGCATTAGAAAACAATATGTGTTATCCATTTAGTATTATGTATCTTAATTTAACCTTAAACATATCACCAAAGAAATGAAATTCATGCTAAGTCTAGACCTACTGTTAACCTATCTAAACTGTCATAATAATGCTGAGAATGAAGTATTGAGAAGCTTCTTAGTCAATATGATTCCATAATTGAGATCTTTGTCATAAAAGGAAAGAAACTATTTTGAAAGGAATCGTAACTGAAATTTGATCTCTAAATGCACCATTTGCTCTTAAACAATGAATTTTTATTGATAATTATGTTTGATATTTGGTTTAAGTCAAAAAAAGTGTTGCATTTTACCTTCAAAATGTTTGAATATGTTTTTTCGGGTAAAGTTTGATGTTTTATAACTTTGTCGAGCAAACTTAGTCATTTTGGTCTAAGTTTATCCTTTTCGAGCATGCTTTGAAGTTTTTACAATTTTCGGGTAGAGTTTACTATTAAACTTGAAGTTTAACTTTCCAAGCAGGCTTGATATTTGTTTAAGTTTGAATATGATATTTACTAGAAAGCTTTTATATAATCTATACTTTCTAGCGTACTCTATTGTTCTGATTGAAAGTACAATCGTTTCTAGCAAGCTATTTGATATGTTACTATTCACTAGCAAGCTTTGTTGAATTCTAAACTTTCTAGCAAACTTAACTATTTCATAGGTTGTTTAAGTCATACTAGCATTCTTTGTGATTGAATATGTTACTTCCAGCAAGCTTTAAATGATTTTGGACTTTATATCACACTTTGGTGTTTGTTTTACTATTTGAATTCATTCTAGCAAGCTATGTGTTACTTGTGAATATGATTACTTGAAATTACAAGTGTTTTTCTGGCAAACTTAGGTTACTGGCACACTTTATGTTTCGATCATACTTTGAAATTTTCAATTGTTCTCTTAACATACTTGGTAATTTCATAAACTTTACTTTTCGAGTACACTTTGTGTTCAGAATCCCTCGCTAGCACACTTTGTACTCTTGAAGTATTTCAAGCATACTTTGCTTCAAAGTTTAATCGACTGAATATTTGTTAACTGTCTGACATTGTTGGGTAAGGTTTGTGATAGGTTCAGTTATTCGAGCAAGATTGTTAATTAGAAGTATGTCTAAGATGTTTATTTGGGTATCTTAATTGATTCCTAGCAAGGTTGCCTATTTGATACTTTATACTTGATTATTTGTCTTGTGATTCATTTCTCGAGAAATCTTGTATTTCAAGTAATCTTCCTTCATTGTATTTACTTAGCTTTATTTCTAAACTCACTTATAATTTTTGAAATAAATCTGGAACAAGCAAGCTTTGAGAAAGTAGAAGGTACCTAGCAAGCTTTGTGAATAATCACTTTTCCGAGCAAGGTTATGTAAATGAACATTATCGAGCAAGGTTTTAAATATGAATATATTTAATGGATAACGTTACTATTTGACAGCTATTGACTCACTACAAGACAAAATACATTTAAAACCCACTTTCAAAAGGTATATAAGAGGGAGTTAGAGAATTTTGCCATTTTTCACTCTCTCCTTCCACTCTCTTGCTCTCGTTTCATAATCTCAACCGCCTTAATCCAATCATCTAAACTTGCTAACCCTAATTTGTCAGTCCACACAATCCGACTCGGTAAGCATCAATTAAGTGTTTTCCGACAGTGATTAAGTGATAATGGGCATTTAATATTCATGATTACTAACTCTCTATTTCTTATGTAGTTTTTTAATTTGTCGAAGATCAGGTTTTTAACGAAATTTCTTCTCTACTTCTTCAAATTATAACCTAATATCATTCAAAGATATGAACTTTATGACTAATTTTTACTTGAAAGTGTTTATTTGTTTGAACAGATATGGCGGAATACAAACCGACAAACCCGTTTGAGTACAAGCACAACATGTGTGCTTTGCTACAAGTTACTCCAGACAATGAGGAGGTGGCTCAAATGATAAGGTGGCTCCAAATATCGAATATACGCTTTGCCTTAACAGAGTGCCTTGTGATATATAGAAATCATTTGCTAGATTTCTGGTGTTCAGCCACATTACACGATGATGTAAATGGTAGGCGTTTGGAATCTACCGTAGTAAGGCAGGAGATCCGCATAACTGAAAGATTAATCAGAACCTGCTTACAATTAAATGATGATAATCACAATCCGATTCATTTTACAACTGATCATATGCTGAATATTTTTGTGCAAACTATGGGTTATCAAGGGAATGTCAAGGAAGGACAGTTCCAGAAGGGCATGTTTCCGAACATTTATCGGTTCTTAATTCATCACATTACACAATATTTTTCTCCTCGGAAGGGTTCTTGGACTCTCATGAGTCGAGATTTGGCATATGCAACTGTTGCCATAGTTTATGATCTACCATTCAATTTTTCAAAGATGATTTTTGAAGGGATGGTGAGCATATTGAGGAAGCCGAATAAAGAAAAATTCCTGGCCTAACCCAGATTTCTGCAAATAATTTTTAATCATGAGCTACAAGGTTTGCCCACAATGGGTACAACACATGTGCTGCAGAATCCAAATGTTTATAAACGGATTGCTAATCTGGCAAGCACAAGCAAAATTCAATCCAAATGCTGACTTTGATGTGTTACCATGGTTGGTTTACCATGATGCTGAAATAATGCCAGTTCCTAAGTTAATCTCAGAGGAGGAAGATGTTGAGGACAATGATGATGATTTTGATGAGTCCGGTGATGATGTTGAAGGATATGGACATGAAGGGGGAGCTGGAGGAGAATTTGTTGATGTTGCACAAGTCCAGGGGAAGGATCAACCTTTACCAACAGCACCACCAACACCTTTACCTACACCACCAGTCACCACCACCACAAACATACACATATATACCATCCCCACCAACCTCACCACTAACCCAAAGCCCACCTTTAACCCAAACCCAAACCATTACCCAAGACCTAACCCACAAAACACATGAACCATATATATTCCACAACCACTTCCTACATACTTACAAAACTTTCAACCCACACCAACTCAATCACCAACACACTCCCAGACCTCAGACCAACCAAACCAACCCACATTCACAATCATCCATTCCAGAACTCTGTCAGTACAAAAGATCAACCCTTTTCCCTCTACTAGCCATAACAAAATTGAAAGCCCACGCCCTCATACTGACCCAATCCAACCATAATCCCAAACCGTAAACCCCCTCACTGATACAACTCAACCTTTACCTGCTCCTTTCTCTGACTCACCACCTAATACCCCTCCCCGTTGTCATTATATTTTAAAATTAAATCTTGATTTGATTTGGGAAAATTTGGAGTTAAGAGGAGAAAATGCTGAGTTGAAGAAAGAAAATGATGATTTGAAAGAACAGCTGGCCCAAGCTCTTCTGAAAATTCAAATCCTTAAGGCAGAGGTTGAGAAGACCTCAGCTGCCCCAAAACAGGGGGAGAATACCCAAGAGGCCACTGTTACTGATGAGATTGCTGATGAATAAATGGTGGATGTAGTTGTAGAGAATGTGGCTGATGGACTAAAAAGTATTCTGAATACTAATGCTGATAGTGATGTAGAGTAGAGTGATGAGAGAGTGATTTTTGATGAGGACTATTAAGGTGATAAATCTGGTGGAGATGAACAGATTATGAAGTGAATGATGAGGTCTTGAATACTCTTTATGGAGACTTTGATGATGATATCTTAAGGAAGGAAAAGGAGATTGAGGCTGAGATGGAAAATCAAAACACTAATAATGAGGTAACAACAGAAGCAATAGCAACTAATGTTGTTACTGATATTATGACTGATGTCATTGTCACAAATGTGTTGATTGATGTGATGGATGAGGGTGCTACAATTGAGGAACCGATCCTAACTGATCAAGAAACAAATGAAGAAAGTTCCAAGAAGGTTGAGCATGATAAGGATATGGAAAATTTGTCAGATGATATTGATAAATTTACCCCTAAAACTGAAGAAGAAAAGAAAAGGTGATTGGAGTAGGGAAGCAATAGCTGATGATGAAGAAGAGCCTGCTATTACACAGGAAGTAACTGTTGATGATAAAGAGGATGAAAACACTAAGGCTTGAAAAAGTGATAAAAAAACAAAGGAGAGGGAATTTATTGTCCAAACCTTAACCGCAGAAGAGCAAATAGAGAAAGAGAATTTGATTGAACAAGCCAACATTTCCAAAACTTTTGATCAAGAAGGGGAAGAAGAGCAGGAGGTTATTGAAATGTTGATAAAGATGAAACAAGCTGAAGAAGTTGATAACACTCTGGCTATAGTACTGAGCGAATTCAGTCAATCTTAGTTTGAACCTTAGAATGAAGATAAAGCTCCAACCACTACTGAAAATATAAATGAAGAATCTGTTAAGCACGTGGAAACTGAAGAAACTATAGAAACACTGTTGCAAAAGGCTTCAATGATACATGATGACTTTACATCTAAAGTGAACAGGTTTGATGAAAGAAATTTTAGTGAATATGAGGCTGAGTTCAAAAGGGCTAAGAGGTCTAATGAACCTGAATACACTGTTGAAAGCCCCAAGGAACATGAAAGCCCTTTGATGCCTATTCCAATTCAAATGATTATGCCTGAAGATATTCCCAATCCAGAAGAACCAAAAATTGATGTAGTAGATGAGTCAACTGAAAAAGAAGACACTACTGAAGAAGATGATTCTGATAATAATGATGCTAATAATGATGATGATCAGGGTAATGATGCTATAAAGTTTGATATTGTGTCCCCTTAACTTGAAATGCCTGATGAACATAGGGAAAATATTCAACAAAGTCTGGATGAGGAAAGAAGGAGTAATCCTTTGATAATCAATTTGATGAGATTTGGATATGGATTTGAAAGATTAGCTTCTCTGTCTGATAAGTTACAAAAACTGATTGATAAGGAAGATTATGAGATAAGGAAGAGAACTGAAAAGAAAAATAAAAATTCAATTAGGTATAGAGAGTATTTGAGAAAGCAAGGACTCAATAAGAAAGATCTGAGCAAAATGAGTTTTGATGAATTGCAAAGAAATTACAATACAACCAGAGAAACAATTGAAAGAGAGGAAAAAGAGAGGTTTGAAAGAGAAAGAAAAGTAGATGAAAAGAAAGATGTTGTGATGAAGAAGTATGAAGGAAAATGTAAATACTTGGTTGATAGAGGAATGGCTCCTGAGTTAGTTGACAGTCTACCAAAGGAAGCGGTTGAGTCTCACTTCAGAAGATTATATATGAAAGATCAACCAGAACCCTCTACAAAAAGACCAAGACTTGTAAATTGGCTTATAATATCAAATAGGATATGAAGAAAAGATGGGAAGATGAACAATTGGTCTTATTGGAAAACCTGATGGAAGCAAGAGGAAAACTTAATGAGCTTGAAGGAATGAGCAGATCAGACAAACTTGCTCTACTCATGTCTGAAATGGAGAATGATAACTTGGAAATAGGTGAAGCATCTAAGACTCCTATCCCTGTGGAAATTAAACCAGAACCTGTTGAATACAGAGATCCATGGGAGGATGACGATATGATTAATTTTTTGAAATAAGTAATGAAAAACAAAGGTATGAAAGGAAATGTTTTTGATCTGCTGGGCAAGGCCCAATTAAAGGAGTTGTTCAATTAACAATAAGCTGAATGGGAGAAACTGTTGACTAAGAAAAGAAACCACAAGAGCTTTGTAACTAGACCTGATGAAGTGAGATATGTGCCAGCCAGTCAGCTTAGAGATGATAATTTAATAGATATGATTGGCAAATTGTTCAGAGATGGAGGTGAAGATCTCATTACTCTAATGAATATGCCTACTGAAATGGTAATTGAAGTGTTCAAAAAGAAATTTAAAATAGTGGGGGCCACTAAACCTATGAAGTCTATTCCTACAAGGCCCCCAGCTTCAAGAGGACAAAGATCAAATGAGCCTAGAAGAGCTGAAACACAAAGACAAGAAAGGCCACAAACTGATATGGACTTACCAATAAAACTCTTCTATGACTCCGTCTCTCAAACATTGAAAGTTGCGATGAAAAGTAGAACACTGAGAGAAATTATTTTTAAGGATGATTTTACAGAATTCAAGAGAGAACAACTTGAAGAAATGGCAACTCTGAGGTTGTATGACTACCATAACAAGAACAAACTTACAGATAGACAACAAAATGAGATGTTCAAGTTTTTGAGAAGTCAATCAAGGATGGGATTCCCTTTATTAAATCAAAAGAAGAAGTGGAAATTCACTAAGCATGAAAAGACTAAGAGAGACAAGAGATTAAGTGAAATATGGCATACTGAATTTGATTATCTCTTAAAATTCAAGAACAAAGATCCACTTGCAAACTCGAATACTTGCATTAGTATGAGAAGAGAAATGACAAGGCCCAATCATGAAGTCCAGAAGAATGGTAGGATTACACAGATTGACTACAACAAAAAGCAAGACTCCTACATTCTTCTAAACTCTAATGGACTTATCTTGGGCATAATCAAGATCGATGAAGACCTTACCTTCCCGCACGATGAAGATTTAAGAGACATAATGAGTTGGACAGTTCCTGAAAATCATTCTCATCAACATCAACTGTTTATTTTCAAAGAGAAAGCAGGAGGAGTAAGAGTAGATCGAAGACAGGTAGCCTCTAGCTCCAGAAGACAATGAAGATCTATTTTATTTTAGGCTTTGTTTTGAAATGTCCACTGGAAAGAATTCGAACTATGTAATATTTTGATCTTGTTATGTAATTTGAATTTTAATTTGATGTATATTTTTGATTAAGTGTATGTAACCTTAGAGGTGTTTTGGGACAACTGAGGTGTTCCAATATAGGGGGAGATTCTTGAGTCAAAGATTTGACATGAAATGACTTAAGAGAGATTGGAATCTTCTCAACACTCCTCGAATATGGTTAAGTATAGAAACCAAGCACACTTGGACCTCCTAGCAAGGTTTTACTTGTCCTAGCAAGGTATTTTGCCTTTCTGGCAATGTTATCTTCTTGAAGTCTTCTTAAGTGATAATCCGAGCAAGGTTCACTTTGTCTAGCAAAGGTGTTCTTCAAGTCAAGCTTAGTCTGCTTCCCAGCAAACCCATGACTAAACCAAGCTTACGAAGCCAAGTATTTCGAAGATCTAGCAAGGTTTCATCAATAAACAGTAGTCCGAGCATGCTTGAAGAAAGCTGATCAAGAAATACTCTAAGTACTTTCTCTAGCAAGGTTCAACCCCGAGCAAGCTACAGTGCTACCAGCACACTTATGTTTGCTTAATAAATTATCTTTTAACAAAGAGTTGAAGGGATTCATGAAGAACAGTTTGCTCGTAGGACCAATCGAGCAAAGTTTTCTATGGTCAAGAAGATTGAAGTCCGCTAGGTGAGTATTTTCTAAGGAAATACTATAAGTAAAGTCTACCTGGAGAACTGTTTGCCAGCACACTTCAAGGTTACTAGTTCTACTCGAAGAAGACAAAAGGCGCAATGTCTACCCGGAAGACCTGTTTTTACCCATAGAATGTTTTGTAATATGTTTTTTTGATTATGTACCAATCATTAGGGTTTCTAGAAGGAATGACAATTGTCAGGTGGTCGCAGGCCTATAAATAGAATAATTTAGGGCACGCCTACCACAGATTTTATCACTTTACACTTTTCAGACCTAACGAATATTCCTGAGTAAGTGTGACGGGTGTCCTAATATTAGTACGTGTGACATCCGTGGCAAAACCGAGTACACCTTAGTACTTACAAACTCGAATAAGCGTTTAACCGCTTATTGCGTAACGAACAAACAAATAACCAAACGGGTCTGGTTATGGTCCGGATATCCCAGAGTGCTATCTATAAGCGATATACGATCTATGCAAGCTAAAATATTAGTAATATGGCCTTAGTTCGATAGCAAACAAGTTAAACGAAAACATGCTCGTTTAACTACTCGCTATAGATTTTAACGCGAAAGATAGTTACAAACCAAGCATTGTATCATCCGTTAAGCCGAAAAAGACTTAACAAACACTTATTTGAAATGTTTTAAGCGATCCGTGAAAATATTTTCGATTTTTACAAACGTATAGTATGTTTTTATAATTTTACACAAAACTAGCCGAAAAACACTCATTTTCGCTCCGTTTGTCGCACCCGATATATTTTTGTAGCCAGAAACCGAACCCGAAATAAATTTGGACTCGGCATTTCATGTTCGGGCACGTAAATCGAGAAAAGTGGGCCAAATGGGCCCAAAAAGGGACCCAACGAGCCCAGCCCGCCAAAGAAGACTCCCCCCCTTAAACCCTTTTCATATTTAAACAAGTTCTAAGATATTTTGTGATATCTTTTTCATGAGAATTCTGGATACAAGTTCTGCTCCAGCCAGAAAACCTTCAAACCCTAAGGTAAGGAGCTTAAATAAGTAGTTTTTGTACTTGTTTAAAGTCGTTTAATACCATAAAAACATGTCTTGGTTACTAAAAATCATTCCTAACTGTGTAAAAATCCTAAAAATGGTCCATAAACGTGTTTTGATCATAAACACGGTAAGGAACCTTTTTTGATAGTTTTTTTGGCCATAAACAAGGATGAAAGGGTTGAAACGGCGTTTTTACGGTTCAAAAGTTCGTTTTTGTGCACTAGCCGAAACCCTAAGTTAAGGGCTGTTATGTTGATTAAAAATTTCTTGTTTTGTGATATAGTACTTGTACCTAGCTTTCTTAGAAGCACAAGAACCTGAAAACTTGATTAAAAAGTCGGAAACGAGCCAAACCAGCTAAGGTAATACCGAAACACTCGCTTACGGGCTGTTTAGGTTAAGGTTGTGATGTGCATATTTTTAGACCTTGAAATTTTTTTGGAACATCAGGGACCATGTCATTGAGTCCCTGTTCAAATTTGGTAATTCTTTGACCATCCGAGAATATTTGGCGAATTTATTACCGAATTTGGACGTTTATTTGGGAAAAATAGCTAAAATACTTCAAAAATTATGAAATTTTTCTGAGAACTCATATTTAATGTACTTTTGATCACATATGAATTTTGAGATCATTTGGAGAAGTCTAAGGGTGTTTTGTACATATGCGTTCATGCGAATTGTTATAGCCGAATTTGGGCCAAAAAGAACATTGAACAGACTTTCTACATTCTGGAAATGATACAGTTTGTTTAGGGACATTATTTGGGTATTCAAGAAATTTTGTGGAATTTTTGGAAATTGTTTGGGATAAACAAACGATTTTCAGGCTAAATAAAGCTGATAAAATGATTTTTTATAAATTATTAAATCAGTAAATAATTCCAGAAATATTTTTATAAAAATCTAAATATTTTAATTGATAAGTGGCTAAATTTTCATAATTTAATGATTAACGGTTAATTCATTATGCTAATTTAAAGATTAAACAAATTCAGTTTTTATAAAAACCGGCAAGTTCGCGACTAACGAACCTGCGGGAATATCAAAACACCAAGAGTGATCAAAAATCATATTTTGGGACTAATTAAGTAAAAACGAACTTTTCTATGAAAAACCTGGACAATCCGGATAGATTGTGCGCGTTTCTTCTTAAATCAAACTGAATAAACGGAAACGGACCCCGAGGCTAATCCGGTACCCCAGTATGTGATCCTTCTTTATAACTTAATCATTTTATTAACCAATACATTTACCCAAGCTTATTTTCCCATAACTGTTTTCTGAACGCGTAAACGAACAACTTGGCCCAGCTGGGAAAACGGGAATCTGAGCCAAGTTCAGTTTTAAGTATTTGACATTAAACAACATCACAGCCTAAGCCTATTACCACTTTCTGGGCGTACCAGCTATACCCAGATTAGTTATACAGCCCAGTTTAATAAGATTATAATAATATTAAAATATTAATATTATTATAATATGGACTATAGGGACTAAGTGATAGCAAGGGAAACGAACCCCGTGCTGATCTCGCACTGAGTGCCTACAAAACCGTGAGTTTCATGACCCCACTCTTTAAACTTTTTACGAACTTTTGGGGTGGAAAGCATGTTTATACACGTTATTTATCTAAACACGGATCAGGATATAAAATATCTGAACATTTATATATGAAAAGTCCCTACAAACATAATGATTGACTACGTGCTGATGAAAGATGATTATTATCGTTGATTGATATATTGAGTGGAGATAATACGAATTGCAAAACATAATGAAATTACACGTGACAGCATGTTTATACAAACACGTTATGTAATGTTAAACATAACTAATTTGGGAGACAACGTGGTCTGTAATGGCCATGGGGATAACGTGGTCTGTGATGATTATGGGGTTGTTGTGGGCATAAGGGGGGCCACAATAGTAAAAAACTAAAGTTGAGTATGGCCTATGAGCCAAGTTCTGCTGCAACTTATAAACTAAAGTTGAGTATGGCCTATGAGCCAAGTTCTGCTGCAACTTACTAAACTAAAGTTGAGTATGGCCTATGAGCCAAGTTCTGCTGCAACTTATTAAACGAACTAACTTGATTATGACATGAATGTTAAGAAAATAATGTGATTATGCGTATTGTGGGCGGATTGGGAGCCACAGTATTTAGTGATACGTGATAAATACTATATGTGTATATGCGTCTATATACATGCTATGTGATTAGCCGTAGGAAATACTATGTGTAGAATATACTAATTATTTGCGTGTACACTATATAATGTTTGAGTTTACATGGAATCATTGTGGGTGGAAGGGGGACCACAGTGGTTGATGTTAAGGCGGAACCGTTGTGGGCGGAAGGGGGGCCACAGTGGTTGAGTTTATGTGGAACCGTTGTGGGAGAAAGGGGGTCCACAGTGGTTGGTTAAACACGGAAATTGGAAACAGGTAGTACGAACAAACAATCACGATTTTACCGAAATTTCGAATTTATATTATAAACTTACATGTGTGCATATGCACACACAAGGATATGGCTGTACATATTTATACAACCGTAAATACATATTTTTACATACGCGCGTACATACAAACTATGACTGTATGGTGCGCAGAACTGATTTCTTTAAAACTTATGAAACTCACCAACTATTCGTAGTTGACCTGTTTTAACATGCTTTTCAGGTAATCAGATATGAGAAGTAATTTCCTGTGCGTTACGTGTCTGATTGGTGATTGATGTCGTGGGCATTTGAGTTAGAAGTAAAGTGATTAAAGAACAGGTTTAATTGTATCACCTAGTTTGTAAAAGATGCTAGAACGATGTAATATATTGTAAATTAGTTAGTAATGTTTCTTTATGAACAATGTATTTGATACCAGTTGTATCTGTTGCATTTTTGTTTTACGCTTCCGCAATTCGCTTAACGGGGTGTGACAGTACGGATACACATTCCTTACAAGAAACCTTAATTGATTTGCATTTGTATGAAACTATCTATAAATGGAAATCTTTTGAGTTATTGTTTGTGTTTGTTATATTTAATAATCTTTAAGCAACAGATAGTGTTTGTTAGTGATTCTGCCGTTAACAAACATCTATTCTTACTTTAAATAGCAACATATAAACCTGCATGTCGACACATTTATTGTGTGGTCTGTGATATTTATTGTGAGTTTGAGTGATCAATACGGGACCGACAGTAGAAAAAAAAATCAACTCAGACCGATTAAAAATGTATCTGGATCCAAATATAACTGTTCAGCCTAAACAGTCAAAGGCTATGTGGCCGCAGGCTAACGGTCATAAATAGTTCTCCATTAAGGTTACGTGACTCGGAGAAACAATTGTGTGTGTAGGGTAGTGGTACATATACCAGAAGTAGAAATACTTCTGTAACGATTCCGGCAAATTCAGGTATACCCTAGCCGGAATATACCATTTATGTGTTATTTAATACTGAATATATAAATTATAATGTGTTTATACGAGTATATAAGATTCACAAGTATGAATTATACTCGAATGTACAGCTAGTCGTATTGGAATTACGATTAACCGATGAACGATTATTGAAACCCGATCGAATCGGGGATTACATTATAGACGAAATATATGATGTTTAGTAAGGTTTACGAAGTATTAAGGCTACGGGATAAGTGAATTATAGCACAGAAAAAGGATTTCGATTTATTGGTACGTCGGTACGATAAACGAAACATTTAACATCAAACCAAGCAAGAGAAGATCGATCAAGCCGAAAAAGATGCACAATGACCGACAATATGATGTGTTGAGTCAATAAATGTCAGGGTTTAAGTTTTTTAAAGTTTTTAAATCGGTTTTATATAAATTTTATTTTTAAGCCGAAAAAACGACCGTTTTAGCCTCGTTTTAAGCCGAATTAAGTGTTTAACCGAAAAACGAACTGAACCGGATTTTCCACAACATTATCCGGATTACACAATCCAAATGTGTGGCCAAGGTTTGAGATGTGGGCCCCACCCCACACCATACATGGACCGATCGGTCCATTTGGTGCACACACACGTATCATTTTCTTTTTTTAACACTCCAACTCCACATTTCTCTCAACACTCTTCAACATTCATCCAAAAACCCAAGTTTTTGAGCAAGAATCATAAGGTATAAACATATTATCATGGTTTAATCTTGGTTTTAATTCCAAAATCTTGAGAAAATGAGGTTTCAAGTGAAAAATGGGTGAAAACCCGAGATGAAACCGATTCTTGCATGATCAAGTGATGTATACAAGTTATACAAGGGATCTTGGTCCAAGAAAGGAGTTAAAAGAGTCAAAAACGAATTTTTACGGTTAAAATCTTTGTTTTGATGTCTTAACCGAAACCATGAAAGGAATGGCTTGATTGTGGGTATAACTTGCTTGGTGTGGTGTTATTGTGCTTGTAGGTGTTATATCTAGTTGCTAGCAAAGGCTAGAAAGCAAGATCTTTGCGATCTAAAGCTAGAAACACAAGGTAGTTCGGTTTTTCGTATGATTTGTGTGATTTGGACAGATTGTGGTAGACTTAGAGTTGGGTCATGAAATTTCACAGAGATGATCTACACATGAAAATATGCGATCTGTGAAATTTTGGTAATTTTTGGATAAAGGATGAATATTTGGTGAATTTAATGCTCGGTTTTGGCTAAAAATGGTGAAAAATAGCTAAACATCATGAAAAATTCTGGAACAATTCAGATAAGCTTTTTATGACATATAAAAGTCACACACAAAATTTCAGGTCCATTGGAGAACTCTAAGTAGGCTTTTCGGTAAAACGAGTTCTAAGGTATTCTAGCTCAGTTTTGGTGAAAATGGCATGAAAAATGAGTTTTTGTTCTGTAAAATTTACTGGGATCTATGTGGATGGCAGGAGTCATCCCAGAAAAATTTGGGATTTTTTCTAAGGTCGTTTGGTATTTTGACATATTTGGTGTTTAAATGACGTTTAAAAATAGATAAATAAATGTTAAATATAAAAATTAATTCTGGAAATATTTTTATAAAATTTCTTACTGTCAAAAACTGATTTGTGCAAAATTTCAAGATCCGAGACTAAACGGATAATTATTTGTGCTAAACAGAACATAAAAACAAACTTTTAAAGCTTAAAACGCGTAAACCGGCAAAGTTCGCCTAAGCGAGCTGACTGGTGTATAAAAACCCTAAAAATGGACTATTTTCATGAAACTAAGTTAATCAAGTAAAAATAAATCATCCGAAAGTAATTCGGATGATTTGGGTAATTTTACCCGATTTAGCAGTTTCCGCTATACTAAAGACGGAAACGGGCCCCGCGGCCAAACGGGGTGTCTAAACCGAGCTCTAATTTCACCACTTTAATTAAAATATCAGTAACAACTATTTTCGGGTCGTATGTGACCAAACTCACTTTTGAAAACATAAAGACGGTTAACCGTGCTAGGCACGCAAAACGAGAAAACAAACTGATGGTAATTTTGACTAAAGAACTCTAAGTGATATCACAATCTAAGTCCTGAGAAGTGTTTCGGGGTTAACATTGTCCCCGGATCGTGTACGGTACTGGGTTAACAGTGTCCCCAGACGTACCGGTTAACACGAATTTAAGTTATATTAATAGAAATTGTGTAGTAACGACTTAGGGATCGTATTACAGATCCGGACCGGTAGCTGTGCACAGTATTACATCTTTGCTCACAAAAAGGTGAGTATCACGAGCCCCTTTTTATTGAACTGTTTTAAATATTTTCCCGGGGCGGAAAGCATGTTTTTATCAAAATGTTTAAGTACATGCCGATCGCATGGAAATGAATGTATTATATAATGTTTATTGTACGGGATTCGTACGGTAATGTATCAAGATGGTAATTGTCTGAGTTGCTAATATTGTAAGGCCCGAAACAGTGTTCTGGGTTAACAGTGTCCCCAGAGGTTATTAAATGTATTTCTGGGTTAACAGTGTCCCCAGAGGTTGTTAAATGTATTTCTGGGTTAACAGTGTCCCCAGAGGTTGTTAAATGTATTTCTGGGTTAACAGTGTCCCCAGAGGTTATTAAATGTGTTTCTGGGTAACAGTGTCCCCAGAGGTCATTAAATGTATTTCTGGGTTAACAGTGTCCCTAGAGGTCATTAAATGTATTTCTGGGTTAACAGTGTCCCCAGAGGTTATTAAATGTGTTTCTGGGTTAACAGTGTCCCCAGAGGTTATTAAATGTGTTTCGGGGTTAACAGTGTCCCTAGAGGTCATTAAATGTGTTTCTGGGTTAACAGACTTTTCACTTGTAGGCTCAGCATAATTACATAATTAATTTATGATTATTAAAATGATTTGTCATGGTTTATTTAAATTAGTGAAACTCACCAACTATTCGTAGTTGACCCGTTTTCTTTACATGCTTTCTAGGTACACCCAAATTGGAATGAGTGATACGTGCTTGATGATGTGTGCTATTTTGTGGAAGCTTAAGAGTCTATATTTTGTATTAAACATGTTAACGTAATATTGGTAAAACTTATGTGATAACGCCTAGTCGGTAACGAAACTCGGAACAATGTAATACGTTTAAATTATTGTAGTGGTGTTTTCTTTATAAGCAATGCTGTTGATATCAGATGTGTCTGTTGCATCCCGTTTACGTTTCCGCTGCGGTTACGGGGTGTTACAGAACTTGGTATCAGATCCATTGGTTATAAAGAATTAGGATGTCTTTAAAAGATACCTAAAATATAACCAGTAGCTCAAGTGTTATAGGATCTGAATATCAACTAATAATTTATTGTGACAAGTTCTGGATGAACTTGGATGGACAAGTGAGTTATTATGGTCCGGAACATATTAACAGACTTGTCCGCACGAGGGAATTCAGGGGAAGTCACGGGGGACTTTAATAGGTAAAATTGGCAACATATGTGCAAATATATGATAATATTGTTATGTGGTCAAGTTATATAAGTAAGTGCATATTAAGTTGTTTATGACTTACACTATGGAAAGAACTATATGTTTGTTAACTTGTGTGCAGGAAAGAATGTCGAGGACTCCTAGTTTGTCGGTGGAGGAGGACCCGGAGGAAGTCAGCTCCGGGAACTCTGGGAGCATACGCGTATCATCCAGCTCCGAGCCTAGCGAGGCTAGTTGTAGGAGCTCTGGCCAGTCCTCCCCAGTCAGGATTGTCAGATCCCCTACCCCGCCCGCACCACAGGCCATCCCTGTCCCACCCGGATTCGGACCCCGCCTCATGGCGCGGATCAGTGTCCCACATGTCCCACCTACCTCGCCCCCACCCAGACCTGCTACCCGCAGGGGCGACTCCTCCCGCTCCCAGCCCGAGCCTGTGACTCCACCCGTGTGGGGCCTCCCTAGGCAGGAAAGGGATGCGACGGCATGGCTGCGAGTGTTCACCGAGCAGGTGAATGAGCACTCCGCCGCCTTGACAGTGGGTGTGCAGAGGCGTATGTACTTGGGGGACTGCATACTGGACCACCAGTATGCGATTTCGCAGCTGAAGAGGGAGTGCTCATACTCCCAGTGGATGATCGGCCGGATGGAGACGCGGATCCGGGTTATGCTGGCTGTGATGGTGGTGTTGGTGGCTGTTTTGGTGGGGTTGGTATACCACCGTGTTTAGTTGTGTTAGGATGGGAGTAGACAGGAACCGCTTTTTGATACTCTGTGTAAGCAGTTAGTGGTGATGCTAACATAGAGTGAATCTTGGGTAGTTATAATACAACCACTGGCCCTTAGGGGGTCTCTTTTGGGGTATATCATTATAGATACTTTTAAGTATCATTCAAGCACTGACCCATTGCGGGTTATGTCGAGATGATGCCGACATAAGCCCTATGTAGGAAAACTTAACTTATGTAATGATGACAGGAAAAGTATGTGAACTGACATGGATGTAATATGTACTAATGTTTGTTAATGAATGGAATGTTTGTTGTGTTTTATGATTGGAACTTGTATTAATTAGATGTATTTTCTGATGATGTGTAGAATGGCACCAAAACGATCAGCTCAAATGTCGGAAGTAGATGTGAGCCGTTTGATTGCTCAACAGTTGGAGGCGGTGATACCGGATATAATATCGCGCATCGCCGCCAGTATTAACAATTCGACCAATCCAACCCCTCCGAGCAATCAAACGACCACCAATAATGACGGGGAACAAAATGTTAATCTTCCACAGAATGATAACACGATTCCGAGTAATGACGCACCGCCTAGGGTGGTCGTTACGGACAATAATGGCCCTATACCAACTGTAGAGACGAACCGTACTGAACCGATTCCTGCATCCAGGGGATGTTCGATCAAAGACTTTATGTTGTGCAAACCTCTAGAGTTTAGCGGGTCTGAAGGACCAAATGGGTTGGTTAAGTGGATCGAGAAAATAGAATCAGTTGTGAACATCAGCAACTGCCCCGAGGACTATGTTGTAAAGTACGCCACCTGCACATTCACGGACCATGCCTTGACATGGTGGAACACGATAGTGCAGACCCGGGGTCAGGCGGCGACAAACCGCATGACCTGGACAGAGCTTAAGGCTCTTGTACTGGAACATTTCTGCCCAAAAAACGAATTGCAGAAATTAGAAAATGAATTGTGGAACCTAGAGATGCAGGGGGCAGACCATTTGGTTTATACGAACCGGTTTAATGACTTGTCGCGATTGGTGCCATGGCTGGTCACCCCAGAGTCGAAGAGGGTTGAGCGTTATATTTGGGGGCTAACTCCCGTTGTAAGGAGTATAGTCAATTCTGGGGGACACCAGACGTATGAGGGTGCGGTGACGCAGGCTGGTATCGTCACATATGATTTCGTAAGGAGCGGTTCACTAAAGGTGGCAGGAGAATACGCTGGGGGAAAGCGGGGTACACATGACCATAGGATCCAGGAAAAGCAGCAAAATAAACGTGCTAGGCCCACTGCCCAAAACTACGCCATGACTAGTTCAGGCGGAAGACAAGAACCGCAGAAGGGAACGTTTCCTAGGTGTGGGAAATGCGGTTACCACCATGGTGGCGGGTGCAAAGAGGTGGTGTGTCACCGGTGTGGCAGGATTGGGCACTACGCACCAGGTTGTAGGACAAACCTGAACAACCTGAACCGACAACTGCAACCTATCCGTGCGCAGCCATTTAAGACCCAACCAGCCCGACAACAAAACCCGCAAGGAAACCAAATGGTGACCACCAGCCGTGCTTGCTATGAATGCGGCAGCACGGATCACTTCAAAAGACACTGTCCGAAACTGAACCAGGGAGGAAACGGGAGGCAACCCACGGGTCAGGCATCGTCGTCCAATCCGGCGCGAGGCCGAGCATTCGTGATGGGGGCGAACGAAGCACGCCAGGACCCCAGTGTAGTGACATGTACATTCCTCGTCTCTGATCATTACGCTTCGGTATTATTTGATACAGGCGCCGATAGAAGTTTTGTTTCCGTTAAATTCCTGTCGATAGCAAACCTTCCGATTGGTGAGACCATAGAACCTTATACCGTAGAAGTCGCTAACGGTAAAACTATGATAGTTAATCGAATGGTTCGGAATTGCCCTTTTATTCTGAACGATCAATCCCTTCCGATTGACTTGTTACCGGTAGAATTGGGTAGTTTTGACGTGATAGTAGGAATGGATTGGTTAGCACGCAACAAAGTAGAAATAAACTGTGAAAAAAAAATCGTCAAGATCCGGGTGTCGGATGACGAAGAGATATTAGTGCAAGGAGAAAAGTCAGGCACCATGATACCATTTATATCCCACCTCAAGGTGTTAAAATACATACGCCAAGGATGCGTGGCGTACCTAGCAAGCTTGACGGCCACTGATTCTGAGGAGAAACGGGTGGATGATATTCCAGTGGTACGCGAATTTCCACAAGTCTTCCCAGAAGAACTTCCTGGATTACCGCCAACCCGACAGGTCGAATTCTGAATCGACTTATTACCACAAGCTGGCCCTGTTGCTAAGGCGCCCTACCGACTTGCACCATCCGAGATGCAAGAATTATCCAACTAGTTGCAAGAATTGTTGGATAAAGGATTTATACGTCCCAGTTATTCCCCGTGGGGTGCACCTGTACTTTTCGTGAAAAAAAAGGACGGGAGCCTTAGAATGTGCATTGACTACAGGGAATTGAACAAGTTGACAATCAAAAATAGGTATCCTCTCCCTCGAATCGATGACCTGTTCGACCAACTACAAGGTGCGAGCTACTTCTCAAAAATAGATCTTAGATCGGGATACCATCAAGTTAGAATTCAGGAGGAGGATATCCCAAAAACCGCATTCCGGACTCACTACGGCCGTTACGAGTTCTTAGTTATGCCTTTTGGGCTAACAAATGCGCCAGCAGTGTTCATGGATCTCATGAATCGAGTCTGTAAACCCTACCTCGATAAATTCGTCATCGTGTTTATTGACGATATTTTGATATACTCGAAGAGTAAAGAAGAGCACGAGCAACACTTAAGATTAATTTTAGAGCTTCTAAATAAGGAGAAGTTGTATGCAAAATTCTCCAAGTGTAACTTCTGGTTACAAGAAGTGCAATTCCTTGGTCACGTTATAAATCATCAAGGAATACACGTTGATCCAAGTAAGGTTGAAGCAGTTAAGAACTGGCAAGCGCCTGAATCGCCAAAGGAAATCCGCCAATTCTTAGGCTTAGCTGGATATTATCGTCAATTTATAGAGAACTTTTCCAGCATCGCCCAACCTTTAACCCTTCTGACCCAAAAGGATCGAAAGTATGAATGGGGTGAAGAGCAGGAAACGGCGTTTCAAACGCTAAAACAAAGATTGTGCCAAGCGCCGATCTTAAGTCTCCCCGACGGAGACGATGGTTTTGTTGTGTATTGTGACGCATCCCGGAGAGGGTTAGGATGCGTGTTGATGCAAAATAATAAGGTTATAGCCTATGCTTCTCGACAGTTAAAAATACACGAGAAAAATTACACTACTCATGACTTAGAACTGGGAGCAGTTATCTTCGCACTTAAAATCTGGAGACATTATCTCTACGGTACAAAGTGCACCATCTTCACCGATCATAAAAGTTTGCAACACATATTCGATCAGAAAGAACTGAATATGAGGCAACGAAGATGGGTCGAGTTGCTAAGCGGCTATGACTGTGACATCCGTTGTCACCCCGGCAAGGCTAACGTCGTAGCCGATGCCCTGAGTAGGAAGGATCGGGTTAAGCCATTGCGAGTGCGAGCACTGGAAATGATAGTCCAGTCGAACCTTTCGGACCTGGTTCGAGTCGCTCAACGCGAAGCGTTGAAAGAGGAACAATTGGATAAAGAGGGACTTTACGGTAACGAGAAGAATTTCGAACAGCGCGTGGACGAAATTCTCTATTTCAAAAATCGGATTTGGATCCCGACCCTCCATGACCTTCGAGAACTAATCATGGACGAAGCGCATAAATCGAAATATTCCATACATCCGGGATCGGATAAGATGTACAAGGATGTGAAGGAGTTCTACTGGTGGCCGGGTATGAAAAAGGATATAGCCACATTGGTTGGCAAGTGTACGACGTGTGCGAGGGTTAAGGCGGAGCACCAGAAACCCTCGGGGATGTTACAACAACCGGAAATTCCCGAATGGAAATGGGAGCAAATCACGATGGATTTTGTGACACATCTCCCTAAGACGTCCCATGGACACGATGCAATTTGGGTAATCGTAGATCGATTAACCAAGTCGGCACATTTTATTCCGATTAGAAATAATTATAACACCGAGAGACTTGCGCAGATTTATATAAATGAAATTGTGTCTCGTCATGGGATACCTATCTCAATCATCTCCGATCGAGATAGCCATTTCACCTCCAAGCTTTGGCAAGCTGTACAAGAAGCGCTGGGAACGCGTATTGATCTAAGCACAGCTTACCACCCTCAGACCGACGGTCAGTCTGAGAGGACCATCCAAACACTGGAGGATTTTCTTCGTGCATGCGTACTGGATTTTAAGGGAAATTGGGATCAACATCTCCCACTCGTTGAATTTTCCTATAATAACAGTTACCATATCAGTATAAAGGCAGCACCTTACGAAGCATTGTATGGACGGAAGTGCCGATCACCACTCTGCTGGACTGAAGTGGGCGACACACAGGTTATTAGATCAGATCTGGTCCAGGAAACGACCAGCAAAATCCTTGAAATTAAGAACAATCTGAAGGCCGCACGGGATCGGCAGAAGAGTTATGCCGATACCCATAGAAAACCTTTATCATTTGAGAAAGGTGATAAAGTATATTTGAAAGTATCACCTTGGAAAGGAGTAGTCAGATTTGGAAAGGCGGAGAAGTTAGCCCCTAGATACATTGGACCATTCAACATTACTGCAAAAATCGGTCCTGTAGCATACCGATTAGAACTGCCTGATGAATTAAGTGCAGTCCACAACGTGTTTCACGTGTCAAACTTGAAAAGGTGTCTGTCGGATGAGACATCGGTGTTACCACTAGAGGGTGTCCAATTAAACGATAAGCTTAATTTCGTAGAGGAACCCATAGAAATAGTGGACGGGAAAATTAAGCAACTTAGACACAATAAGATCTCGTTGGTCAAAGTTAGATGGAACTCGCAACAAGGCCCAGAATATACATGGGAACGAAAGGACGAATTTCGGAAGAAATACCCTCACCTATTTCCTCAAAAGGAAGTAGTTGACGCGTAAAATTTCGAGGACAAAATTTTTATAACGGGGGGAGAATGTAACGATTCCGGCAAATTCAGGTATACCCTAGCCGGAATATACCATTTATGTGTTATTTAATACTGAATATATAAATTATAATGTGTTTATACGAGTATATAAGATTCACAAGTATGAATTATACTCGAATGTACAGCTAGTCGTATTGGAATTACGATTAACCGATGAACGATTATTGAAACCCGATCGAATCGGGGATTACATTATAGACGAAATATATGATGTTTAGTAAGGTTTACGAAGTATTAAGGCTACGAGATAAGTGAATTATAGCACAGAAAAAGGATTTCGATTTATTGGTACGTCGGTACGATAAACGAAACCTTTAACATCAAACCAAGCAAGAGAAGATCGATCAAGCCGAAAAAGATGCACAATGACCGACAATATGATGTGTTGAGTCAATAAATGTCAGGGTTTAAGTTTTTTAAAGTTTTTAAATCGGTTTTATATAAATTTTATTTTTAAGCCGAAAAACGACCGTTTTAGCCTCGTTTTAAGCCGAATTAAGTGTTTAACCGAAAAACGAACTGAACCAGATTATCCACAACATTATCCGGATTACACAATCCAAATGTGTGGCCAAGGTTTGAGATGTGGGCCCCACCCCACACCATACATGGACCGATCGGTCCATTTGGTGCACACACACGTATCATTTTCTTTTTTTAACACTCCAACTCCACATTTCTCTCAACACTCTTCAACATTCATCCAAAAACCCAAGTTTTTGAGCAAAAATCATAAGGTATAAACATATTATCATGGTTTAATCTTGGTTTTAATTCCAAAATCTTGAGAAAATGAGGTTTCAAGTGAAAAATGGGTGAAAACCCGAGATGAAACCGGTTCTTGCATGATCAAGTGATGTATACAAGTTATACAAGGGATCTTGGTCCAAGAAAGGAGTTAAAAGAGTCAAAAACGAATTTTTACGGTTAAAATCTTTGTTTTGATGTCTTAACCGAAACCATGAAAGGAATGGCTTGATTGTGGGTATAACTTGCTTGGTGTGGTGTTATTGTGCTTGTAGGTGTTATATCTAGTTGCTAGCAAAGGCTAGAAAACAAGATCTTTGCGATCTAAAGCTAGAAACACAAGGTAGTTCGGTTTTTCGTATGATTTGTGTGATTTGGACAGATTGTGGTAGACTTAGAGTTGGGTCATGAAATTTCACAGAGATGATCTACACATGAAAATATGAGATCTGTGAAATTTTGGTAATTTTTGGATAAAGGATGAATATTTGGTGAATTTAATGCTCGGTTTTGGCTAAAAATGATGAAAAATAGCTAAACATCATGAAAACTTCTGGAAAAATTCAGATAAGCTTTTTATAACATATAAAAGTCACACACAAAATTTCAGGTCCATTGGAGAAGTCTAAGTAGGCTTTTCGGTAAAACGAGTTCAAGGGTTTTCTTGCTCGGTTTTGGTGAAAATGGTATGAAAAATGAGTTTTTGGTTCTGTAAAAATTACTGGGATCTATGTGGATGGCAGGAGTCATCCCAGAAAAATTTGGGATTTTTCTAAGGTCGTTTGGTATTTTTGACATATTTGGTGTTCAAATGACGTTTAAAAATAGATAAATAAATGTTAAATATAAAAATTAATTCTGGAAAAATTTTTATAAAATTTCTTACTGTCAAAAACTGATTTGTGCAAAATTTCAAGATCCGAGACTAAACGGATAATTATTTGTGCTAAACAGAACATAAAAACGAACTTTTAAAGCTTAAAACGCGTAAACCGGCAAAGTTCGCCTAAGCGAGCTGACTGGTGTATAAAAACCCTAAAAATGGACTATTTTCATGAAACTAAGTTAATCAAGTAAAAATAAATCATCCGAAAGTAATTCGGATGATTTGGGTAATTTTACCCGATTTAGCTGTTTCCGGTATACTAAAGACGGAAACGGGCCCCGCGGCCAAACGGGGTGTCTAAACCGAGCTCTAATTTCACCCCTTTAATTAAAATATCAGTAACAACTATTTTCGGGTCGTATGTGACCAAACTCACTTTTGAAAACATAAAGACGGTTAACCGTGCTAGGCACGCAAAACGAGAAAACAAACTGATGGTAATTTTGACTAAAGAACTCTAAGTGATATCACAATCTAAGTCCTGAGAAGTGTTTCGGGGTTAACATTGTCCCCGGATCGTGTACGGTACTGGGTTAACAGTGTCCCCAGACGTACCGGTTAACACGAATTTAAGTTATATTAATAGAAATTGTGTAGTAACGACTTAGGGATCGTATTACAGATCCGGACCGGTAGCTGTGCACAGTATTACATCTTTGCTCACAAAAAGGTGAGTTTCACGAGCCCCTTTTTATTGAACTGTTTTAAATATTTTCCCGGGGCGGAAAGCATGTTTTTATCAAAATGTTTAAGTACATGCCGATCGCATGGAAATGAATGTATTATATAATGTTTATTGTACGGGAATCGTACGGTAATGTATCAAGATGGTAATTGTCTGAGTTGCTAATATTGTAAGGCCCGAAACAGTGTTCTGGGTTAACAGTGTCCCCAGAGGTTATTAAATGTATTTCTGGGTTAACAGTGTCCCCAGAGGTTGTTAAATGTATTTCTGGGTTAACAGTGTCCCCAGAGGTTATTAAATGTGTTACTGGGTTAACAGTGTCCCCAGAGGTCATTAAATGTATTTCTGGGTTAACAGTGTCCCCAGAGGTTATTAAATGTGTTTCTGGGTTAACAGTGTCCCCAGAGGTTATTAAATGTGTTTCTGGGTTAACAGTGTCCCCAGAGGTCATTAAATGTGTTTCTGGGTTAACAGAGTTTTCACTTGTAGGCTCAGCATAATTACATAATTAATTTATGATTATTAAAATGATTTGTCATGGTTTATTTAAATTAGTGAAACTCACCAACTATTCGTAGTTGACCCGTTTTCTTTACATGCTTTCTAGGTACACCCAAATTGGAATGAGTGATACGTGCTTGATGATGTGTGCTATTTTGTGGAAGCTTAAGAGTCTATATTTTGTATTAAACATGTTAACGTAATATTGGTAAAACTTATGTGATAACGCCTAGTCGGTAACGAAACTCGGAACAATGTAATACGTTTAAATTATTGTAGTGGTGTTTTCTTTATAAGCAATGCTGTTGATATCAGATGTGTCTGTTGCATCCCGTTTACGTTTCCGCTGCGGTTACGGGGTGTTACAACTTCCGCTGAGGTTGTCGAGAAAACTATATTTGTATTGTAATTGTCATTCAAATGTTTTATAGAGTCGTATGTGTTCACCAGCATATAGCTGACGTATTTTTCCAACCAATTGCAGGTAATTAAGCATAAGTAGCATTAGCAAGGATTGGAGTCTTAAAGAAGATAGAAGCGCGCTACAAGATGGCTCCATTTTTTATAAACTAAATTCTTGTATTATGAACATATATTTTGTAAACCAAATACTTGGGTATTTAATTCCCAAGTAAATTTTCAATGTAAAATAATATTATATTCAAACTTAAAGTCTTCCGCTAAAGTTAACCCATAAACTCTGATATATTTACAAAACAGTTACCAACTTGGGGTCACACGTCTAGGCCCTAAGTCGGGGTGTGACACTGATAACACACAAGGTTAACATTTGCTAATGTGAATACTAATAGTATGTAAATAATATAGATACACATATATCCCCAAAACATTTGAAAATGGTAAAAAGAGGGTAGTGATTACTCACCTTATCAAATAAGCTACGGAATGAGTGCGATAAGAACGGTAGTACATTAAACGTCATGCTTGTCGAGAAATATCACTGGAAAATCCTAAGTAAGAGTAATAATGGGAAAATATTATGGATTAATGAATGGATAATAGAGATTTTAGATATAAATGGGTATTTGTGAGTTAATATAATTTATTTAATCTTTTTTGTTTATATAGGTTATTAAAAAGATAATAGTAATAATATATAACTATAACAAAAAATAAATCCTTTTGCTAAATACATGTATTAATAATTATTTTAACATGTAAAATTCTAAGATATATTTATATATTTTAAACCAAAAACCTTTTAAATTCTTAATTATTTAAACCTTTAACAATTTTTAATACACACACACACACATATATTTATATATATATATGGTTTTTAGAAAGGTTCGAAAAAACAACTAGTTACATGTCGGTTTTGAGTAAATATTATTTAATTATTATATTTATATGTATTATATTGTATTTTTAATAATTAAATTAACCAATATATTAATCTAAGTGTTACCAAAATAAAACACACAAAAACGGGCTGGGGACCCCAAACCCGCGCCCCACAGCGTCCAAACGTCTTAACCATATTGCACCAGCCAATTGGGCTAGTGGCTAACTCAAGTGTAATATGAAAACTGTAATTTAAATATAACCAAAACCAAATACCCAATCTGATAGGGTTAATGATCCACACGTAAAGACGAGTCAGATGCATATATGAATTACCTTATACAATGACGAAACCACGGTTAATTAGCACGTATTATAGACGACCGAAATAAGATCACGAATAGGTAAACGTAGTTAATTAAAATGTAATTAACTACAGGGGTTAGTTTAACGATGACTGTATGATTATGTAGACCAATTTAATTGACTTATGATGCATGAATTAGGTATAATACCAAATATGATAAAGGTGGTTTGTATAATATGCCAATACAAATAAGAAAGATTGTGTTTTCCAAATCCATTGCGTTGGTAAGGTCGCAATAAGCAATAAGATGATTAGCATAGATCATTTCCAATACTAGAACGAAAAGTAAGCTACAAGAAATCAAATGGATCATTGGAAACTGGTATGGGAAATAGATAAATGGGTATAATATCTAAATTTTCCAGATTTCTCATTTTAGTCCATGGACTTCTTGGTTGGAAACATAATGGGTTTAAAATATAGTTTAGGGTTAAAGTGGTATATAAATGAAAATTATTTATATATATTAAAAAATATAATAAAAAATTAATAATAAAATAATAATAGCTCGATAGCCGCAATATTTTATTGATAAAGTTTTCCGAACATAGAAACGGGTCGGGTAATGGTTAACAAAATATTAAATTAAGGATCTGAGTTGGTACATTATAACAACTCACCCGCCTGTTATCTATATATTACATATATTCCTGGCCTGCGTGCCAGGATATGATTAAGTTTAAAGTGGTATGTGTGCCATTTAACAGTTGACCTGCGTGTCATCTGCATATTACATATATTTCTGGCCCTCGTGCCAAGATATGATTAATTAAGATTAAGTGGTGTGCGTGCCATTTTAATAGTTGACATGTGTGTCATCTTATGATAAAAAGGTCCACGTGCCATTTCATTTAACTAAACTTTTGGTCCGTGTACCAATTTATGATCAAATAGATTTAAAGGCCCGCGTGCCATGAAGCTCAAAATAAGCCCGCAAGCCAGACACACTCCATTCACCACAGGCACACTCCGCATGCCGGATACGCTCTGCATATGGGACACACTACGTTCTGCCCAAACACACCATCATGATTTAAAGCCACTTACAAACCGAATCAATGTAGGAATTCATCCAAAAAGGTCCATACATAAAGCAATGGGTCAAAAAACCATTAATCTTCACCTCCGAGCACTCCTAATAAGTCCAGAACTCCGCCAAACTGCCTGCACGCCCTGGAATAGCACTGGACTGGGAGGACTTGTGGAGGTCAGGTCATAAATCCTCGGTACAACATTTTACTTATTTCATTATGTATTATATTTATTACATTATTATCTTTTACTAACTAGGCCCATTGGGCTGGGGGTTTATGGAGGTAAACCCTAACTGGGCCTGGCCCAATAAAGGTTAGGGTTTCATGATCTGGCCATGGAGTTCCTGTATAAGGAGCCTTCATCTTTCATTTGAGGGGGGCTTCTCTTGGACCCTTGGCCTCCAACATAATTTTATGTCTATAAACAAGAGGAAACTCTTAATAGTCACCTCCACTCCACCCTATTCCATGGCAGATCTTGAGAAAATGGAGAAGAAGATAAAGGCGTGGGTTCGTTCATCTCGAAGACTGGGGAACATCGACATGGATCCGAGCATGATTCGTTCCATGTTTCTTCACCATGCTTAGGGTTTGTTTACACCCGACAATAGTGCTTTTGGCAGCGGTGGAGGTGAGAGTCGGTGGCTGTAGTGGGTGTAAAGGGTTTTAGAGAGAATTTTAAAGGGTTTTAATATGCAGTGGAGGTGGAGACGATAGCTGCGATGGAAGTTGGAGACGGTAGCGTCGGTGGAGGTTGGAGATGGTGGCTACGTAGATGTTGGAAGAGACGATGGTGTAAAGGGGGTTTGGGTTGAATATTTTTAGTAATGGCAGAAGAGGAAAGAGGGATAGAGGGGGAGAGAGGGGAGTGAGAATTTTAGATATTTTTAGTTTTTAGTTTTAATTAATAAAGTAATTGTAAAATTACAAAAATACCCTCATCTGCAAGGCACATGACTAGATTTAACGAGAAAAATTAAACAGAGTTAGTGTTAAAGGACTTAACATGATAGGGATTTGAAATATGAAATATTTTATCTCCTATTTCTTTTTCTAAAGGATGTCTATTAAAAAAACGTTCAAACATAAATGACGTCTTTTGCTATTCTCATGTTTAACTAGCATATGAAGAGAAGTTGAAGCCTAATTATCTCAATTTTCTTTAAGGAATGAACACTTTTTGAAGATGTAGAAGAAATTCAACAAAAAGAATTAGAATCTACTCCCTCACCATAGTCACTGATGCTACCAGCCTCACCACCATCGATGGCGCTGCAACTCTCATCGCTTTCACAATTGTGGCCAACACTATCGCTCCCACAACTACAATAATCACTATTCTCCTCCATGTTGCTACCACCATCGTCAATACCACGACGACAAGTCGACAAACATATGATGATCGTCACAGTCTCCACCACCACGACCGTCAATTCTGTGAAAATGTAAACCTCTTTGAAAGGTGCAATAAATCTAATTACCATAACATCTTTAGATAAGTCTTAAATAAATTTCTTATACACCTAAAATATTTTTATCTAGAAGCAAAGTATCACATATTTAAAAAAGCTAAAACACGCTCTTCTAGATTTAAATAATAAAACTTATTATTCTTTAAAGCCATTGAGCAAGGGGTGACCAAACTAGAGCAATGATTACCCAAATAAACAACCGATGAATTCGCCACTTCGGTCATTGTTCTCAGTAGGGGAACCAGGACATTTTAACTAGGGGGTCATAATAGAAACATTATTATTTTCATTAAAGTAAATGAATTACTTTTTTTACCAATCGATGTAGCAACCGGTAATTTATAACATCCCGAATTTTCTAACAATAATATTTAATATATTATTTATTTATGATGGAAAATTTTACTTGAGTTAGTAGAGAAATAATAAAATATTATAGATGGAAGGATAAGTATGCTATTTAGATAGAATCAATTATGGACCAAAAAGGAAAGATGTGTCTAAGGTCAATGGGCTTAAGAGAGTATAAATACCACTTAAACCCTAATCCTTTCCATTTCCATCCATTCTACACCTTAGCCCACACCATCAAAATCACACACTTAAGCCAAACACTCTCTACTCTACTATATTCAACGATTCGAGACCAACCAAAGGTAAGAACTGATTTATCTCAGCTGTACCAATCTATTAGAACTGGACACCGCTGCCCTGGGATGTCGTATGAGTCGTTTGGATCTTCATCTAGCTTTGTTCGGGGGGTTTAATCAACAAAAAACGAGCTTAAGTACCACCTTAGCTCGGATCTGGACACCCAAAGGCTACCTAGACTATAAACGATCAAACCCCGATCAACCATGGTGGTTAACGGCGGCTGACTGCGCCAGAATCGAAGAAAAACCCCAAAATCGCGTATATGAACGTTGCATAGTGCTTACACGGCGTATACGTATATACACAGTATATTTAAGGTAGCGTGTACGTATAACCGCGTATATATTCAGCAGCGTGTAAGTAGATGCCGTATAAGTTGCAGAAGCATTTATGTATATAGCAGCGTGTAAGTACAAGTGGAGCGCATAAGTGTATGTATCGTATATGTATGTCAGCATATAAGAATGATCAACGTTTATATATATACGTCGTGCATGTATACAACGTATTTGAAGGACTTATACGTCGGATGTACTTATACGCCAGATGAACTTATACGCCAACTATGTTTATACGCTAAAACAAGCGTATACGCTTGAAAACTTATGCACCTAATAATAACTTATACACCGATTATGAATTTACGAAGTAAACGAAAGATAAACAGCGTATACTTACTTATATGATGTATGAACTAAATATAATTAATTAATTAATAATGAAAGGTAACGTTTAAAAGGAAGATTTGATTTGATTAAATAATTAAACTTAAGTTTTCTGAGGAGTTTTTAGTAAAGACTTATTAATGAAAATAAAAAAACAGCTTAACCCTAGCTAGGGGCGCTGGTCCCGGACCCCCATAGCTAGCGGTTACAATAACCTAGAAATATGATACGTGTAATAGTTATGCAGTTAGCCGCGCCGAATTAAGGAAAGTAGTTACCATTAACTCTGAAAGGAATAATTTACATGTGAGTTCTAGCCCCATTTCCTTTTTATGTTTTCGGGGGTGTGTGCATACTCAATGTGAATGTTAATACACTTACCTTAGGTGGCAAGTGTATGTCATAATGATTAGTGTGATAGTTTTCATGTTATGAAGGAATGATTGTTTGTGCATGAACGATCTTCGGATATTGCACGTATCGCCAGTGAAGGTAATGTGTAGTATATTATGATATAATGTTTGAATGATATATGAAAGTATGAGTGTGTATGAAATCATGAAAGGATAGTATAATGGTATGGTTGTATGGAATGAAGGGCACCGAACCCTAATAATATTCGAGGATGAAGGGCACCGAACCCTAATAATATTCGAGGATGAAGGGCACCAAAACCTAATAATATTCGAGGATGAAGGGCACCGAACCCTAATAATATTCAAGGATGAAGGGTGCCGGACCCTAATAATATCCGAGGTATGTAGGGCGAAATGCTCTTTATAACGTAAGGATAGTTATGAACGTAACGAGTATGTTAAAGGAAGGAAGTATGAAAGAATGTATGTAAGGATGAAAGAACGATAAACAGGTTAAGTAAGTAATGTGTATCTTCAGATACGTAATCGTAAGTATGTATGGTATAATACATGCTTAAACTAGAACTCACTCATCGTAGCTGACTTTTAGTATGCACGCAGGTGAATAGACTGAAGCAGCTTGCCTGAGGGAGACACATGACAGGAACTTAGGAAGCTGGAATCTGAAGATTCATCATGATGTTTAAATAAGTTATTTTTATGTTATGTTTTTAAACACAAGTTTGAATGTTTTGTAATAAATGATTGAAGTTTATTTATTCCGAGAAAGTTTAATTTAACTCTGATATTTAGAACTGTGTTTATGAGTAAATCCAACGTCAATGTAGGGCACCGGGAATGGGCCTTACATAATTGTAATCTACGGGGCCTCATAGCTTGAAAACGTTGTAAAATAGCTTCATTTTCAACGTTTGCAAAAACATATTTCTCATCGTAACACAACAATGAATATGTGAGAAAAATATCGTCCATATTCTTGCGTAAATTATTCTTGATATACTTCATCACGGAAAAAGATCTTTCAACGGTAGCTGTTGCAACAGGCAAGACCAAAGCCAACTCAACTAGTCGATATACCTGTTCATACGTAATGTGATACTTCGTTTCAACCATTTTCTTTGCAAGTTCTCTAATATCACGAAGACACGAAAAAGCTTCATTACTTTTCACATTTGAAATATATCGGTCTAGTTTTATCCTTAGTTGTCCTAGCGCAGAGCCACAAAAATGTTCTGAATATAAGACAACAAGTCGTAATAACTTCTCATGGTCGAGAAAACGAATCTCTAGGATCAAGACACGCTATACACGTAAATAACTCTGTGTTTAACTCAGTAAAACATTCATTCATTTCATTAAGAAGAAGATCAACCACCAAGAATATATGAAGAAATTGTAATTTGTTTCTAAAATAAATTTAAAAGTAGAATGTTGTAACCTACAAAAATAAAAAATAATATACCTGATAAATGATATCAACACGAAAATGGTGGAGATATGTTTGTGGCTCGTCATTAACTGTATGTTTAACTCGGTCGGGAATGACTTCTTCCATATTAGGCATATGGATTTCATTTTTACAACAACATGAAGTGACTTCTTTCATTAATTCCTCCCATCCCTCGTCCCTGTATTTCTTTATATCATGTTTAACATCTTCAATCAATCGTACGACATTGCAAATATTTTGATTCTTTAACTGTAGGGCTTGTGACACATCATTTGTCTTTCTTAACAAATTCAACATTAAATGACCAACAAAACCAAATTCAAAATTTTCCATTTTTCAGCCAAACCTAATGCTATCCCTAAAGTTTTCTATCAGTTTAGTCTTTAGACAAAGAAATAATCACTTCTCTCACTGGTTTCCACAAGTTCAAAAGCCTGTCAATTGTTTTAAGATAAGAACCCCAACGAGTGTCACCGACTCGAGCTAAACTCTTTTCTTGGTTTTTACATTTTCTTGTACAAACTTCACCCATATCTAAACGTTCCACATAATCATCATATTGTTTTTTCCGAATAGAATCTTGTTAGTGCACGGTTTTGCGTCTCGAGTCTTTGTATTATTGTTTTGTGTTTATTAATTAAAAGATTATTATTATAGTCTAGTTCTTTAATGTATCCCTAGTTCGTTAAGGATGTTTAACGAACTAGACAGTTATGTTAAGTTTCCTCCCATTCGTTAAGGATGCTTAGCGAATGGAAAGTAGTTCATTAATGTTTATTCCCATTCGTCATGGAATGTTGACGAATGGGGCATACCGAATCAGTTGATTCGTTATGTCTTGTTTCATTTCTATGTAATGTAACGAAGTGGAGCTAATTCGTTACGGCTTGTGTAACGAATTTGATCTATCTTCTATATATAGAGGTTCATACCTCTGATAAATTAAGTTTTGGAGATTAAAGTAAACAAACTCTGTCCATTTGCTCTCTCGATCGAAACTTCGTTAAGCTATTACATAATACACCTAATACTAATAATATATCTTATATATTACCTATAATTTGTAACCATTAGGGGTAATCAATGAACTAGATCCTAGTAATCGTATTTGGATCTTAGATCTTAGATCTGAGGTATTATCAAGTGGTATCAGAGCTTTCGGTGTTCGAATTGCTCTTGATATGGTGTTATAAACTGTTAACTAGAGTATTATTAATATCAGTTTGTGTTTATTTAGTTTAATTGTGAATTAGGTTGGATTAACACTTGAATTAGGTGTTAATGCATTGAGTTGAGGTGAATCTGTGGTTATTAAGGCATTGGGAGTGTTTGGTTGATTGGAATTGGAAATTGGATTGGATCTGTGTTGGTTGAGTTTTGGATCCGAACTAGTACGAAACAGGGGATTGTTTTTGGTTAAAATTGGGTTCGGAATTGGTAAAATTCGTATACGAGGTGTTGCGATTTGGATTCGCGTTGAGTGTACGATTTATTTAAGCTATTGGTTGTGCGATATGGTATTGTATTGAAGGCGTATTATGGATTTGGTTTGGTTACGTGTGTTCATCAGATTTCTGGAAATTGATGATGAAGATTTGAAGATCTTCATCATCTGGTTTAAGATTCGTTATAAAACTCAATTCGATATCTTAATTCGTTATCAACTTCAATTCATTTAACTTAGTTCGTTAGACACGTGGTCTGATTCGTTAGCTTATTTTCTAACAAAATCATGCCACGTGGTAAAGTTTGTTAGAACCGTTATAACAACCTGCTTCGTTAATTAACCGTGGTTGATTTGTTATCAATTGTAGCTGCTTCGTGTTCTTTAATTCGTCACCTTGAATCATGTAACACCCCGTAACCCCAGCGGAAACGTACACGGGATGCAACAGACACATCTGATATCAACAGCATTGTTTATAAAGAAAACACCACTACATTAATTTAAACGTATTACATTGTTCTGAGTTTCATAACCATCTAAGCGTTATCACATAAGTGTTACCGATAGTACATTAACGTATTTAGTGCAAAATATAGATCTCTAGACTTCCACAAAATAGCACACAGCATCGAACACATATCACTCATTCCAATTTGAGTGTACCTAGAAAGCATGTAAAGAAAACGGATCAACTACGAATAGTTGGTGAGTTTCACTAATTTAAACAAACCATGACAAATCATTATAAAAAAACATAATTAAGCGATGTAATTACACTGAGTTCACAAGTGAAAACTCTGTTAACCCCGAAACACATCAAATTACCCCTGGGAACACTGTTAACCCAGAAACATATCTAACAACCTCTGGGGACACTGTTAACCCAGAAACATATTTAATAACCTCTGGGGGCACTGTTAACCCAGAACATTTCCAATATCCTCTGGGGACGCTGTTAACCCAGAAATACATTTAATAACCTCTGGGGACACTGTTAACCCAGAACACTGTTTCGGGCCTTACAATATTAGCAACTCAGTTAATTACCATCTTAATACATTACCGTACGATTTCCGTACAATAAACATTATATAAATACATTTGTTTCCATGCGATTAGCATGTACTTAAACACTTTGATAGAAACATGCTTTCCGCCCCGGGAAAATATTTAAAACAGTTCAGTAAAAAGGGGCTCGTGAAAACTCACCTTCTTGTGAGCAAGATGTACTACGGTGCACGGCTACTGGTATAGATCTGTAATACGATCCCCAAATCGTTACTACACAATTTCTATCAATATAACTTAAATTCGTGTTAACCGGTACGTCCGGGGACACTGTTAACCCAGTACCGTACACGATCCGGGGACAATGTTAACCCCGAAATACTTTTCAGGACTTAGATTGTGATATCACCAAGAGTTCTTTAGTCAAAACTACCGTTAGTTTGTTTTCTCGTTTTGCGTGCCTAGCACGGTTATCCGTCTTTATGTTTACAAAAATAAGTTTGACCACACACGACCCGAAAATAGTTATTATTGATATTTTCATTAAAGTGGTGAAATTAGAGCTCGGTTAGACACCCCGTTTGGCCGCGGGGCCCGTTTCCGTCTTTAATACACCGGAAACGTTTAAATCGGGTAAAATTACCCAAATCATCCGAATTATTTTCGGATGATTTATTTTTACTTGATTAACTTAGTTTCATAAAAATCATCCATTTTTAAGGTTTTCAAACACCAGTCAGCTCGCTTAGGCGAACTTCGCCGGTTTACTCGTTTTAAGCTTTAAAAGCTTGTTTTTAAGTTCCAATTAGCACAAATAAATATCCGTTTAGTCTTGGACCTTGAAATTTTGTACAAACCATATTTTGACAGTAAGGAATTTTATAAAATTTTTCCAGAATTAATTTTTATATTTAAGATTTATTTAACCATTTTTAAACGTCATTTAAACACCAAATATGTCGAAAATACCAAACGACCTTCGAAAAATCCCAAATTTTTCTGAGATGACTCCTGTCACCCAAATAGTTCCCTGAATTTTTCCAGAACCAAAAACTCATTTTTCATGCCATTTTTACCAAAACCGAGCTAGAAATCCCTAGAACTCGTTTTATCAAAAAGCCTACTTAGACTTCTCCAATTAACCTGAAATTTTGTGTGTGACTTTTATATGTTATAAAAAGCTTATCTTAAATTTTCCAGAATTTTTCATGATATTTAGCTATTTTTCACCATTTTTGGACAAAACCGAGCATTAAATTCACCAAATATTCATCCTTTATCCAAAAATTACCAAAAATTCACAGATCTCATATTTTCATGTGTAGATCATCTCTGTGAAATTTCGTGACCCAACTCTAAGTCTATCACAATCTGTCCAAATTATCTAAATCACACGAAAACCGAACTATCTTGTGTTTTCTAGCGTTAGATCGCAAAGATCTTGGTTTCTAGCCTTTGCTAGCCACTAGATACAACACTTACAAGCACAACAACACCACACCAAGCAAGTTATACCCACAATTAAGCCATTTCTTTCATGGTTTCGATTAAAACATCAAAACAAAGAATTTGACCGTAAAAATTCGTTTTTGACTCTTTTAACTACTTTCTTGGACCAAGATCCTTTGTATAACTTGTATACATCACTTGATCCTCTAAGAATCGGTTTCATCTCGGGTTTTCACCCATTTTTCATTTGAAACCTCATTTCCTTGTAAATGAATCAAGAAAAGAAGAATAACACGATTATAACTCGGTCTATACCTCGTTTTCTTGCTTAAAAACTTGGATCTTTGGATGGATGATGAAGAGGTTGAGAGGATTTTGGGAGAAAGATTGTGGAAAAAGAAAAAATGAATGTGTAAGTGTGTGCATAGGGACCGATCGGTCCTAGTTGTGGTGTGGGGTGGGGCCCACATCTCAAACCATGGCCACACATTTTGATTGCGTAATCCGGATAATGTTGTGGATAATCTGGTTCAGTTCGTTTCTCTGTTAAACGTTTAATTCCGCTCAAAACGAGACCAAAACGGTCGTTTTTCGGCTTAAAAATAAAATTTATATAAAACTGATTTAAAAACTTTAAAAACTTAAACCATGACATTTATTGACTCAACACATCATATTGTCGGTCATTGTGCATCTTTTTCGGCTTGATCGATCGTCTCTTGCTTGGTTTGATGTTAAAGGTTTCGTTTAACGTACCGACGTACTAATAAATCGAAATCCTTTTTCTGTGCTATAATTCACTTATCCCGAAGCGTTAATACTTCGTAAACCTTACTAAACATCATATATTTCATCTATGACGTAATCCCCGATTCGTTCGGGTTTCAATAACCGTTCATCGGTTAATCGTAATTCTAATACGACTAACTGTTCATTCGAGTATAATTCGTACTGTGAATCTTATATACTCGTATAAACACATTATAATTCATATATTCAGTACTGAATAACACGTAAATAGTATATTCCGGCTAGGGTATACCTGAATTTGCCGGAATCGTTACATTCTCCCCCCGTTATAAAAATTTCGTCCTCGAAATTTTACGCGTCAACTACTTCCTTTTGAGGAAATAGGTGGGGGTATTTCTTCCGAAATTCGTCCTTTCGTTCCCATGTATATTCTGGGCCTCGTTGCGAGTTCCATCTAACTTTGACCAACGAGATCTTATTGTGTCTAAGTTGTTTGATTTTCCCGTCTACTATTTCTATGGGCTCCTCAACAATGTTGAGCTTATCATTTATTTGGACACCCTCTAAAGGTAACACCGATGTCTCATCCGACAGACACCTTTTCAAGTTCGACACGTGAAACACGTTGTGAACTGCACTCAGTTCATCAGGCAGTTCTAATCGGTATGCTACAGGACCGATTTTTGCAATAATGTCGAATGGTCCAATGTATCTAGGGGCTAACTTCCCCGCCTTTCCAAATCTAACTACTCCTTTCCAAGGTGATACTTTCAAATACACTTTATCACCTTTCTCGAACGATAACGGTTTTCTACGGGTATCGGCACAACTCTTCTGCCGATCCCGTGCGGCCCTCAGATTGTTCTTAATTTCAAGTATTTTGCTGGTCGTTTCCTGGACCAGATCTGATCTAATAACCTGTGTGTCGCCCACTTCAGTCCAGCAGAGTGGCGATCGGCATTTCCGTCCATACAATGCTTCGTAAGGCGCTGCCTTTATATTGCTATGATAACTGTTATTATAGGAAAATTCAACGAGTGGGAGATGTTGATCCCAATTTCCTTTAAAATCCAGTACGCATGCACGAAGCAAATCCTCCAGGGTTTGGATGGTCCTCTCAGACTGACCGTCGGTCTGAGGGTGGTAAGCTGTTCTTAGATCAATACGCGTTCCCAGCGCTTCTTGGACAGCTTGCCAAAGTTTGGAGGTGAAATGGCTATCCCGATCGGAGATGATCGAGATGGGTATCCCATGACGAGACACAATTTCATTTATATAAATCCGCGCAAGTCTCTCGGTGTTATAATTATTTCTAATCGGAATAAAATGTGCCGATTTGGTTATTCGATCCACGACTACCCAAATTGCATCATGTCCTCGGGACGTCTTGGGGAGATGTGTCACAAAATCCATCGTGATCTGCTCCCACTTCCATTCAGGAATTTCCGGTTGTTGTAACATTCCCGAAGGTTTCTGGTGCTCCGCCTTAACCCTCGCACACGTCGTACACTTGCCGACGTATGTGGCTATATCCTTTTTCATACCCGGCCACCAGTAGAACTCCTTCACATCCTTGTACATCTTATCCGAACCCGGATGTATGGAATATTTCGATTTATGCGCTTCGTTCATGATCAATTCACGAAGGTCATGGAGGGTCGGGATCCAAATCCGATTTTTGAAGTAGAGAATTTCATCCTTGCGCTGTTCGAAATTCTTCTCGTTACCGAAAAGTCCCTCTTTTTCCAAGTGTTCCTCTTCCAACGCCTCGCGTTGAGCGACTCGAATCAAATCCGAAAGGTTCGACTGGACTATCATCCCCAGCGCTCGCACTCGCAATGGCTTAACCCGATCCTTCCTACTCAAGGCATCGGCTACGACGTTAGCCTTGCCGGGGTGATAACGGATGTCACAGTCATAGTCGCTTAATAATTCGACCCATCTTCGTTGTCTCATATTCAGTTCTTTCTGATCGAATATGTGTTGCAAACTTTTATGATCGGTGAAGATGGTGCACTTTGTACCGTAGAGATAATGTCTCCAGATTTTAAGTGCGAAGATAACTGCTCCCAGTTCTAAGTCATGAGTAGTGTAATTTTTCTCGTGTACTTTTAACTGTCGGGAAGCATAGGCTATGACTTTATTTGCACTCAGTTCATCAGGCAGTTCTAATCGGTTTGCTACAGGACCGATTTTTGCAATAATGTCGAATGGTCCAATGTATCTAGGGGCTAACTTCCCCGCCTTTCCAAATCTAACTACTCCTTTCCAAGGTGATACTTTCAAATACACTTTATCACCTTTCTCGAACGATAACGGTTTTCTACGGGTATCGGCACAACTCTTCTGCCGATCCCGTGCGGCCCTCAGATTGTTCTTAATTTCAAGTATTTTGCTGGTCGTTTCCTGGACCAGATCTGATCTAATAACCTGTGTGTCGCCCACTTCAGTCCAGCAGAGTGGCGATCGGCATTTCCATCCATACAATGCTTCGTAAGGCGCTGCCTTTATATTGCTATGATAACTGTTATTATAGGAAAATTCAACGAGTGGGAGATGTTGATCCCAATTTCCTTTAAAATCCAGTACGCATGCACGAAGCAAATCCTCCAGGGTTTGGATGGTCCTCTCAGACTGACCGTCGGTCTGAGGGTGGTAAGCTGTGCTTAGATCAATACGCGTTCCCAGCGCTTCTTGGATAGCTTGCCAAAGTTTGGAGGTGAAATGGCTATCCCGATCGGAGATGATCGAGATGGGTATCCCATGACGAGACACAATTTCATTTATATAAATCTGCGCAAGTCTCTCGGTGTTATAATTATTTCTAATCGGAATAAATTGTGCCGATTTGGTTAATCGATCCACGACTACCCAAATTGCATCATGTCCTCGGGACGTCTTGGGGAGATGTGTCACAAAATCCATCGTGATCTGCTCCCACTTCCATTCAGGAATTTCCGGTTGTTGTAACATTCCCGAAGGTTTCTGGTGCTCCGCCTTAACCCTCGCACACGTCGTACACTTGCCGACGTATGTGGCTATATCCTTTTTCATACCCGGCCACCAGTAGAACTCCTTCACATCCTTGTACATCTTATCCGAACCCGGATGTATGGAATATTTCGATTTATGCGCTTCGTTCATGATCAATTCACGAAGGTCATGGAGGGTCGGGATCCAAATCCGATTTTTGAAGTAGAGAATTTCATCCTTGCGCTGTTCGAAATTCTTCTCGTTACCGAAAAGTCCCTCTTTTTCCAAGTGTTCCTCTTCCAACGCCTCGCGTTGAGCGACTCGAATCAAATCCGAAAGGTTCGACTGGACTATCATCCCCAGCGCTCGCACTCGCAATGGCTTAACCCGATCCTTCCTACTCAAGGCATCGGCTACGACGTTAGCCTTGCCGGGGTGATAACGGATGTCACAGTCATAGTCGCTTAATAATTCGACCCATCTTCGTTGTCTCATATTCAGTTCTTTCTGATCGAATATGTGTTGCAAACTTTTATGATCGGTGAAGATGGTGCACTTTGTACCGTAGAGATAATGTCTCCAGATTTTAAGTGCGAAGATAACTGCTCCCAGTTCTAAGTCATGAGTAGTGTAATTTTTCTCGTGTACTTTTAACTGTCGGGAAGCATAGGCTATGACTTTATTTGCACTCAGTTCATCAGGCAGTTCTAATCGGTTTGCTACAGGACCGATTTTTGCAATAATGTCGAATGGTCCAATGTATCTAGGGGCTAACTTCCCCGCCTTTCCAAATCTAACTACTCCTTTCCAAGGTGATACTTTCAAATACACTTTATCACCTTTCTCGAACGATAACGGTTTTCTACGGGTATCGGCACAACTCTTCTGCCGATCCCGTGCGGCCCTCAGATTGTTCTTAATTTCAAGTATTTTGCTGGTCGTTTCCTGGACCAGATCTGATCTAATAACCTGTGTGTCGCCCACTTCAGTCCAGCAGAGTGGCGATCGGCATTTCCATCCATACAATGCTTCGTAAGGCGCTGCCTTTATATTGCTATGATAACTGTTATTATAGGAAAATTCAACGAGTGGGAGATGTTGATCCCAATTTCCTTTAAAATCCAGTACGCATGCACGAAGCAAATCCTCCAGGGTTTGGATGGTCCTCTCAGACTGACCGTCGGTCTGAGGGTGGTAAGCTGTGCTTAGATCAATACGCGTTCCCAGCGCTTCTTGGATAGCTTGCCAAAGTTTGGAGGTGAAATGGCTATCCCGATCGGAGATGATCGAGATGGGTATCCCATGACGAGACACAATTTCATTTATATAAATCTGCGCAAGTCTCTCGGTGTTATAATTATTTCTAATCGGAATAAATTGTGCCGATTTGGTTAATCGATCCACGACTACCCAAATTGCATCATGTCCTCGGGACGTCTTGGGGAGATGTGTCACAAAATCCATCGTGATCTGCTCCCACTTCCATTCAGGAATTTCCGGTTGTTGTAACATTCCCGAAGGTTTCTGGTGCTCCGCCTTAACCCTCGCACACGTCGTACACTTGCCGACGTATGTGGCTATATCCTTTTTCATACCCGGCCACCAATAGAACTCCTTCACATCCTTGTACATCTTATCCGAACCCGGATGTATGGAATATTTCGATTTATGCGCTTCGTTCATGATCAATTCACGAAGGTCATGGAGGGTCGGGATCCAAATCCGATTTTTGAAGTAGAGAATTTCGTCCTTGCGCTATTCGAAATTCTTCTCGTTACCGAAAAGTCCCTCTTTTTCCAAGTGTTCCTCTTCCAACGCCTCGCGTTGAGCGACTCGAATCAAATCCGAAAGGTTCGACTGGACTATCATCCCCAGCGCTCGCACTCGCAATGGCTTAACCCGATCCTTCCTACTCAAGGCATCGGCTACGACGTTAGCCTTGCCGGGGTGATAACGGATGTCACAGTCATAGTCGCTTAATAATTCGACCCATCTTCGTTGTCTCATATTCAGTTCTTTCTGATCGAATATGTGTTGCAAACTTTTATGATCGGTGAAGATGGTGCACTTTGTACCGTAGAGATAATGTCTCCAGATTTTAAGTGCGAAGATAACTGCTCCCAGTTCTAAGTCATGAGTAGTGTAATTTTTCTCGTGTACTTTTAACTGTCGGGAAGCATAGGCTATGACTTTATTATTCTGCATCAACACACATCCCAATCCTCTACGGGATGCCTCACAATACACGACAAAACCATCGTCTCCGTCGGGGAGACTTAAGATCGGCGCTTGGCACAATCTTTGTTTTAGAGTTTGAAACGCCGTTTCCTGCTCTTCACCCCAATCATACCTTCGATCCTTTTGAGTCAGGAGGGTTAAAGGTTGGGCGATGCTGGAAAAGTTCTCTATAAATCGACGATAGTATCCAGCTAAGCCTAAGAATTGGCGGATTTCCTTTGGCGATTTAGGCGCTTGCCAATTCTTAACCGCTTCAACCTTACTTGGATCAACGTGTATTCCTTGGTGATTTATAACGTGACCAAGGAATTGCACTTCTTGTAACCAGAAGTTACACTTGGAGAATTTTGCATACAACTTTTCCTGATTTAGAAGCTCTAAAATTAATCTTAAGTGTTGCTCGTGCTCTTCTTTATTCTTCAAGTATATCAAAATATCGTCAATAAACACGATGACGAATTTATCGAGGTAGGGTTTACAGACTCGATTCATGAGATCCATGAACACTGCTGGCGCATTTGTTAGCCCAAAAGGCATAACTAAGAACTCGTAATGACCGTAGCGAGTCCGGAATGCGGTTTTTGGGATATCCTCCTCCTGGATTCTAACCTGATGGTATCCCGATCTAAGATCTATTTTTGAGAAGTAGGTCGCACCTTGTAGCTGGTCGAACAGATCATCGATTCGGGGGAGAGGATACCTATTTTTGATTGTCAACTTGTTCAGCTCCCTGTAATCAATGCACATTCTAAGGCTTCCGTCCTTCTTTTTCACGAATAGTACCGGTGCACCCCACGGGGAATAACTAGGACGTATAAATCCTTTATCCAACAATTCTTGCAACTGGTTGGATAACTCTTGCATCTCGGATGGTGCAAGTCGGTAGGGCGCCTTAGCAACAGGGCCAGCTTGAGGTAATAAGTCGATTCTGAATTCGACCTGTCGGGTTGGCGGTAATCCAGGAAGTTCCTCTGGGAAAACTTGTGGAAATTCGCGTACCACGGGAATATCGTCCACCCGTTTTTCCTCAGAATCAGTGGCCGTCAGGCTCGCTAGATACGCCACACATCCCTGACGTATATATTTTAACACCTTGAGGTGGGATATAAATGGTATCATGGTGCCGGATTTTTCTCCTTGCACTAATACCTCCTCGTCATCCGACACCCGGATCTTGACGATTTTCTTTTTACAGTTTATTTCTACTTTGTTACGTGCTAACCAATCCATTCCCACTATTACGTCAAAACTACCCAATTCTACCGGTAACAAGTCAATCGGAAAGGATTGTTCGTTCAGAATAAAAGGGCAATTCCGAACTATCTGATTAACTAACATGGTTTTACCGTTAGCGACTTCTACGGTGTAAGGTTCTATGGTTTCACCAATTGGAAGGTTTGCTATCGACAGGAATCTAACGGAGACAAAACTTCTATCGGCGCCTGTATCAAATAATACAGAAGCGTAATGATCAGAGACGAGGAATGTACCTGTCACTACGCTGGGGTCCTGGCGTGCCTCGTTCGCCCCCATCACGAATGCTCGGCCTCGCGCCGGATTGGACGACGATACCTGACCCGCGGGTTGCCGCCCATTTCCTCCCTGGTACAGCTTCGGACAGTTTTTCTTGAAGTGATCTGTGCTACCGCATTCAAAGCAAGCACGACTGGTGGTCATCACTTGATTTCCTAGTGGGTTTTGTTGTCGGGCTGATTGGGTCCTAAATGGCTAAGGTGACGATCAAAAACCGTTATCCCTTACCCCGAATTGATGATCTGTTGGACCAACTTCAAGGATCGAGTTACTACTCGAAGATCGATCTGAGATCTGGTTACCATCAATTAAGAGTACGCGAAGAAGATATTTCAAAGACGGATTTCAGAACTCGGTACGGTCACTACGAATTTTTGGTTATGCCTTTTGGCTTAACCAACGCACCAGCCGTATTTATGGATCTCATGAATCGAGTATGCAAGGCGTACCTCGACAAGTTTGTGATTGTTTTTATTGATGATATCCTTGTCTACTCCAAGGACAAGACCGACCACGAATAACACTTGAGGTTAATTCTAGAATTACTAAAGAAGGAACAACTGTACGCTAAACTCTCGAAATGCGAATTTTGGCTTCGCGAGGTTCACTTCTTAGGACATGTGATTAACGAGAATGGTATCCATGTCGATCCAGGTAAGGTTGAGGCCATCAAAAAATGGGAAGCACCTAAGACTCCGACTGAGGCGCGACAATTCCTAGGACTGGCCGGCTACTACCGGCGTTTTATCGAGGGATTTTCAAAGATTGCTCAACCCCTCACCGCTTTGACTCACAAGGGTACTAAGTACAATTGGGGTGACGCGCAAGAGTCCGCTTTCCAACTGTTGAAAACCAAACTCTGTAGCGCCCCTATTCTTGCCCTTCCCGAGGGAACAGAAAATTTTGAGGTGCATTGTGACGCATCGATACAAGGTCTCGGTTGCGTGTTTATGCAACTAGAGAAGGTTATAGCCTATGCCTCTCGACAACTAAGGATTCACAAGAAGAACTAAACGACCCATGACTTGGAACTCGGAGCTGTGGTATTTGCTCTTAAGATATGGAGGCATTAGTTGTACGGTACCAAGTTTACCATTTACACCGACCACAAGAGTCTCCAACATATCTACGATCAGAAGGAGCTGAACATGCGACGGCGTCGTTGGGTTGAGCTGCTTAAGGATTATAATCGTGCCATCAAGTACCACCCTGGAAAGGCCAATGTAGTGGCCTACGCTCTCAGCAGAAAAGAAAACGATAAACCCAGGCGAGTGCGAGCATTGCAACTCACGATTCATGCCAACTTACCCGATCAGATTCGCAATGCGCAACTCGAAGCTTTGAAAGATGATAATCTTCCATCAGAACACATGCGGGGCATGAACAAGCGACTCGAAACCAAATCGGACGGGTTCCACGATACGGGGAGTTGAGAACTCTAGTGATGGACGAAGCACACAAGTCCCGATATTCTATCCATCCTGGCTCAAATAAAATGTACCATGACTTAAAGGCACTTTACTGGTGGCCAAACATGAAAGCCGACATTGCCACCTACGTGAGCAAATGCTTGACTTGTGCAAGAGTCAAAATAGAATATCAGAAACCATCTGGCCTGCTACAGTAACCGGAACTTCCAATGTGGAAATGGGAACACATTTCAATGGATTTCATCACGGGATTACCTAAAACACCGACGGGATGCGATACCATCTGGGTGATCGTTGACCGATTGACTAAGTCTGCACACTTCTTAGCGATTAAGGAATCGGACAAAATGGAAAGACTGACTCGCGTCTACATGAAGGAAGTAGTGTCTAGGCACGGAGTGCCTGTCTCAATCATTTCTAATCGAGATTCCCGTTTCACTTCGCACTTTTGGAAGTCACTACAAAGCGCACTAGGTACCCGCTTGGATATGAGTACAACATACCATCCTCAGACGGATGGGCAAAGTGAGCGCACTATTCAGACCTTGGAGGACATGTTGCGTGCATGCGTGTTGGATTTCAAAAAAAGTTGGGAACCTCACTTACCCTTGGTAGAGTTTTCGTATAATAACAGCTACCACAAAAGTATTAAAGCAGCGCCGTTTGAAGCGTTGTACGGACGGAAGTGCCGATCACCTCTCTGCTGGACAGAGGTGGGTGACAGCCAAATCACTGGTCCAAAATTGGTACTCGAAACCTCTGAAAAAGATTGTTCAAATCCGAAACCGCATGGCGGCAGCACGAGATCGCCAAAAGAGTTACGCCGACAAGCGCCGAAAGCCTCTTGAATTTCAAGTGAACGACCAAGTATTACTCAAAGTCTCACCTTGGAAAGGTGTGGTTCGCTTCGGGAATCGAAACAAACTCAATCCACGATACGTTGGCCCTTACCGGATAACTGAGCGCATTGGTCCGGTGGCGTACCGACTGGACTTACCAACGGAACTCAGCAGTGTACACAATGTATTCCATGTATCCAATTTGAAGAAATGCCTATCCGTTGAAACCCAAGCAGTCCCTCTGGACGAATTTCAAGTTGATGAACAGCTACGCTTCATCGAAGAACCAGTCGAAGTTTTGGATTGGGAAACCAAAACACTCAAGAACAACAAAATTCAAATCGTTATGGTTCGTTGGAACTCGAGACGTGGACCGGAGTTCACGTGGGAACGCGAGGATCAAATGATGAAAAAGTATCCTCATCTTTTTGAAGGACTGACCAAACACCGAAAACCGCGAAACCCGGCAAACCGTCAGAAATCACCGGAGGTATGAATTAAATTTCGGGACGAAATTTCTTTCTACTAGGGGATGATATGACAAACTGAAAATTTTTCTTACTTTTTCAGACACTCATCACGATTTGACTCAAGTTTTCGGGACGAAAATTCTTTAACATGGGAATGATGTGACACTCGTCAATTTCAGGTTAACTCCGTTAACTCAAACTCCGTCAATTCAAACTTAAGATCACTGGATCTATAACGCACATCTCATTACATTTAAACTAAGGTTTTAAATGACGCTTGACAATCACTACATGTGTAGTCTTTCGGGATTGCACCGAAACGCAAACGAGTTGACGCAAACCATTGGTGAATAAACGAAAAACATAAAACAATAATTATGTGATAATTATGTGTTAGACTTATGTGTTATGTGATAACATGGTATAAAACGCTAACTCAAGATGCAAACGAGTTAATTTAAGCTAGAAAAGTAATACTAAAGAGTTGAGGGACCTATGTGTAACATGTTATTATTAATAATAATATTAAACCCTAACTCTCTTCCCTCTCTCTCTCTCTCTCTACCCGACGGCAGCCCCCCCCCCTCCCCTCTCCCTTGCGATTGGCAGCCCACACACACACACATATCACCTTGTTTTGATCCTGTTCTTCATAATCGAAGCATCCTACACTCGTTTCTAAGCATCTCTCACGTTTCCCTTGGTTGTTTCTGCGTTTTTAAGGTATAAACATGAAACCCTAACTTTGTAAATCATGTATTTAGTGTTTGCATGTGTAATTTTGATTAGATGATGATTGATTATGTGTTAGTTATTGATATTGATGATCACATGTGATTTTGAATGGTGAAAGATTATTGAATCATTGATGGTTTGTAAACCCTAGAGGGTTACTACTGATTTTTGTGATTTATTATGCTCGTTACATGTTTTGAGATATGTCGTATGCTTAGGATGCATGTTAGACGATTGTTTGTGCTTGCTGAGTTTTGACAGCAGTGATTGTTAAACTTGAACGACATGTAACTTGTTGAATATATAAGCAAACTGAGTTAATTATGAGTCTACAAGGTAGTACTCTGAGTCTAGTTTTCAGAAAGTCCAACCACGCCTATATTGTAGGTGTTTTGGTTGCTCAAACGATTTAAATAGGGTTAAAGTTCAAAACTGGTACTGGACAGATTGTAAGTTATGTTTAGACAACTGTAACTAACTGTTAATGTGGAAATTGGCTGAGGTTGTTAACACTACAGGATACTATATTGAGTCTAGTTTCTATAAAGTCTAAGTTTGTAATTTTTTGACGAGTAAAAGTTAATCTTTATGATTTTACAAAACTGAAGTGCAAATCTGAGTTGTGAGACCTGCTGTTAAGTTGTTTTGTAATTAGCATATCTCATGAACTACAAGACCAAATGGGTTGATTCCACTTCTGAAAGTTAACATGTTGAGTTAAGAACCTAACCCAATTGGTCTTGCATTAGTTGGAGTTTCCATTTAACAGAAATAACAAATAAAATTCTGTTGCGCATGAATTTTATTGTTGTGAGATTGCTGTAATGTTTTGATCATTATGAGTAAACTATGTAGAATAAAAATACAATAAAATATGTTCTGGAAACCTAACTCATGTATGCTTTTTTGACGATTTTTGGTAAATTAATTGAGATGCTATGATCTGTTGGATAGAATAATCTTTCAAATAGAATTCTATCTTGATGAAACTAGCTGCTAAACTTTGTGAAAATACATGAAACATGCTAATTGCTATATTATTGTTATGTTTTGACCAAATTGCCCTTGCGGGGAACAATTGCTAGTAATGTACACCATTAACACTTGACACGTAAATAGTTGTTCACACACGTAACGTATCACTAATGTGCTTGTTGAGACACACACGATTCACAAACGCAACGCGAAACGTATCTTGTGCATAGGTATTATGTGCTGAGTCTAGAGACTTGATAATAGTTCCGACACTTAGAAAATCTCCTTGTTGTTTTAGAACGCCAGCGAGATTTTTTCTGTGACGCGCATCACTTGGGTGACTTGTTTTTGGAATTCTTCGCAAACAGTGAGTTTCACTTTCCCCTTTAAACTTTTTAAACGCTTTTCACTTGGGGGAGATAACATACTCCGAAACGCTTTTAGATTTTGTTATGAAATTATATATCACTTGTAAAGGCTAAGTGGCAAACGAAATAATTGATGTCCTTCACACATCGAACCGTTTAGTATTGGAAAATAGCGAGTCATTGTTGATCTGGGTTTGACAAACCCCACCCAACGCTAAGCTCGACTGGAGGTCGAGTGGGTTTAATCTTGGCTAAACACATTACCATGGTCGGGATAGACCTGGTGGCAAGGCACATGATAAACAGTCAGCTTCGGTGTCGAACACTTAGTAATACTTGTTTTATAGGCTAGCTACCTAAAGATATATAATCGATTTAACACTAGCTGGTAACGCAAACCGCTAAACGCAAAACGCTAAATGCAAAACGCTAAACGCTTTATTTTATATAAACTTGTGAACTCACCAACCTCGTGTTGACACTTTTAGTATGTTATTCTCAGGTAGCCGAGACGGGCGCGCAGTATAGGATCATGCATTAATTTGAACGTTACTGTTTATGCAAACTTATTTTAAACTATTTTTATTGGGTTTTAAGTCGTCCTGCGTGACGCAACGCTTGGCTTATGGTTTTTACGCTTCCGCACTTATTTACACTTAAATGTTTTCGTGTTTTGAAAACTTTTTTTATGGTTTGATTGTAACTAATGATTCCGATCCTGTTAGTTCACACCCTCTGACGGTAAAACTCCTTTAGTGGATTTTGAGAGTGTGACACTTATTCCTTCACTTAAAACTATGTCAATAGCTCTGACTTTGAAAGGATATATACCCACAATGTATGTTTGGTCCTGTTAACCACCTGTGATCAAACAGAATATCCATTTACCTGAAAATTAAGAGACATTGGGGCGATTGAATATTAAACTGAATATAATGGGAAATGATAGTGCATTGACTACTTAGCCAATCATATGGATTTATTAGGCTAAGAGGGCTCTTAGTACAGTCATTGACATGTATGGTTGCTTTCTCATGATATGTAAAATATAAGGTGATATAAACTTAAAGAAAATGCTAAAATTTATGTGGAGTTACATTGTTGTCTATGCTGAAATTGTTTTGAAATGAAACATAACTGAAATTTGATCTCTAAATGCACCATTTGCTCTTAAACTATGATCTTTAAAGATAAAATTGTTCTGACAAATCTGACAAGTGGTTTAAGTCAAAAAGTTTTGCATTTTGCCTAAAATTGGTTGAATATGTTAATTCGGGTAAGGTTTGATGTTATTAGAAGTCCTTTTCGGGCACACTTTGTACTCTAGGAAGATTATTCGAGTATACTTTGCATAAGAAGGTTGTTCGGGCACACTAACATTATGATAGTTGCTCGGGCACACTATGTTTTCGAGTATGCTTGATTGAATATACTTTTATTGTAATTGATTGCAGATGATTCTTATTTTTGTTAGGATTTATGCTAGATTAAGATTTTAATTTAAATTTGAGAAATTTATATGGGCATCTTAATTGATTCCTAGTAAGAATGTTTATTTGATATTTTATACTTGATAAATTATCTTGTGATTAATTTCTCAAGAAATCTGGTATTTCAGTAAGCTTTCTTCATAGTGTCTTGACTTTAAATTACATAGCTTGATCAAGCAAGGTTTGTGATTAAAAGGGTTTAATATTATTTGGGTAAGATTTGTGTAAGAGGGAGTATATCGAGTAGACTTTGCAAAGGATTACTTTTCCGAGTAAGTTTTGCTAAGCCTAAAATGATAAAAATTATTTGTTTTAAAATATCAAGTGGATAATGTTACTATTTGACAGCTAATAATTCACAAAATGACAAAAAGTATTTAAAACCCACTTTCAAAAGGTATATAAGAGGGAGTTAGGCAAAATTTTCAACATTATATTTCCCTCTCTCTCTCACTCTCTCTTTCCACTGCAACTGCTTATTCGCAAAGAAACCAAACCGACCTATCGCATTCATTATTAATCCAACCCTAACTTGAATCTGCCCTCTAATTCCGACTCGGTAAGCATTAATCATGTGTTTTCCAACTACGATTAGACTATTATGGGCTTTTATTATGTATTTGATTACTAATATTTTGTTTATGTGCTTAGGTTATAAACTTGTCAAAGAACAGATATGGCAGAACAGGATCAACCCAAGTATGCTTTTGAAAAGAAGCATAACATGGGTGCTCTACTGCAAGTCAAACCTGACAACGAGCTAGTGGCACCAATGATTAACTGGATGTCTCGATCAAACGTCAGTTTTGCTTTTACTGAATGCCCTGTCATCTACAGAAATCATTCACTGGATTTCTGGAGATCTGCTGAATTGGTTGAAGATGTCAATGGAAAAAGAATAGAGGCAACTGTGGCAAGACAAGAAATACATATAACCGAGAGGATGATAAGAAGATGCCTACAGTTGAATGATGATAACCATTATCATATAAACTTCAATACAACACACCTGATGAAAATATTTGAAGAGACAATGGGTTATCAGGGAACTGTACATGATGGATAATTTCAAAAGGGGATGTTTCCAATGATGTATATGTGACATCTGCCCGATCCGACCCGACCCAGGTACCCGTTTCTCTGACCCGATCTCTTTCTTTTATGATTTAATATTTATTTATACTTATATTTTACTTTTAATAATAATAATATATATTTCCTTCTCGCCTCTTTGTCTTTCTTGTCGTCCCGCCTCTTTCTCTCTCTTTCTTTCCGCCGTCCCGTCCCTCTTCCTTCTCTCTTTCCGCCTTCTTTTCCCTCTTTTTCTTCTAACTCTTTGCTTATCCTTTGGTTCTTCCCGCCTAAGGATGTCTGCAGCTCCACGCGCTAGACTCCTTACAAGGAAGCCTGCGTGAAGACATCTTGTTCCTGCGATGCGTGAAGAGAACTCTCCTCGCAGCGCGCTAAGAATGTATGTTCTTCCCGCGATGCGCTAAGAATTCTAGTTCTTCACGCAGCACGCTAAGAATTTGTAGTTCTTCCCGCGGCGCGCTAGGAATTTATGTTCTTCTCGCAGTGCGCTAAGGATTTGTGATTCTTCTCGCAGTGCGTCAAGGATTTGTGATTCTTCTCGCAGTGCGCTAAGGATTTTTGTGCCAGCCTTCGCGCTCGCGCACTCAGCCTTCTCGCGCTAGACCTTTAAGTCCTCTGTTTTATCCAGCTTGTATGCTTTTGAAGTGTCTTATCTTCTGTGCTTTTGACCTAACCTATCTTATGTCTGAATAGTTACTTTCGGCGCAGCATGCGTACCAACCCCATTGGTTGGTAGAAAAAGTGACTGACATTATCTTTTGAGATCTGCTTTTGCCATGCTTGACCAGTACCTTTACCTGAACCGCCCATGCTTTTTACTGTTCCCAGACAGCTTTCCCTTTTGCTTTTCCCCTTTTCCTGCTGCCATATCTTTTGAGATCTTGCTTTTGGGAATCTTTTTACTGTTGATATCTTTTCTTTTGCTTTTGGAAATCTTTTCTAGGGTTTATGTCCCCTAGGGTTTGCCTATAAATATAATACTATTTTCTTAACACTTCACACACTACACTTATTATCTCTTCCTCCCTTTTGCTCTCTGCCGTTGTTCTTCAGCCGCCTCCCTCCTCTCTTGCCTTCGTCTTCCTCCCCTGTTCTGCCCTGTCTTCCGGTAACTTTTTAATATAAATATTAATTTACTTATTATTTATGCTAACTTATAATCTAGACTTAAAACCGATCGTTGAAACCGTAATCTTTACTTATAGGTTAACTTGCTTGTTTGGTTCTTGCTTTATCTATCATCGCATCTTTATCAAGTGAGTAATCTCGTACCTAATCCCTTTTTATTTTTAATGTTTTGGGATGTTCATGTGTTCATACAAACTTAGAGTCTTAAAACTTGTTTATGAACTTTAGTCGCGCAGTATCCCATGTGTTGAGGACGTTTACTTGGCTGTTTATTTGTATGTGTGTATCATTAACCGCTTTGTTCGGCCTATTCCGAAGTTTTCATGGATCCATTGGATGAACACGGGAGACCTATCGTTTACGGTTTTCTTTGTTTACACTTGCACAGTATGTTTTCTCGTTTTTGTGCTCAATTGGGAGCACGGATTGAACTATGAGCTATGATCTATCTATCTTAGGCTTGATCACAATCTGATTACACCCTTGTTAAACATCAGATATACACATGTTGCGCGCAGATTTATGATTATCTATGTATTGTATTTAAACTTGATTTCTCACCAACACGCAAGTGTTTGACGTTTATTTTAACACATGTTCAGGTTTGCTGTAGCTGCTTCGAAGCTTGTGGACACGTAGGAAGTTCTTTTATTTTGGACCTAGATTAAAATGTATCAAGACATGTTATTGTTGTTCGAATATTATGCTTTATAATATTGATTTATGTTGATTCATGTTATCTTTGTCCCCGCTGCGCGTGCGCGATAAAATGTGTATTAATAAATATTGACACCAATAGTGTCGCGAGTAATGAAGCAATATGTGGCGCCCCGATGTATAATCCGCCTTCGGTCGGGGTGTTACAGATTGGTATCAGAGCTCGTTGACCTTAGGATAGGTGGTTAGACGTAACGGCCTAGAATACCTAAGAGTCCCTTCTCGCGCATGAGAGAAATCTCATGTTTGCGCGCTTATTGTTAATTACTCGTTATTTATGAATATGCTCGCACTTGCGCAGTATATGATTTTATGTTTTATTCCGCGATATTTCGATTTTTGTTGAATTTCGATTTTTATTGGTTTTACTTACATATTCGTTTGTGGGATTTGAAAATCCGAAAAGTCATGGTGATACATGAATAGTCGATTTTCAATTTCCATTTACGATTATGTTCTGAGGTTGGAGACTTGAAAAGTCATGGTGATACATGAATTGTCAACCTCCAATACTCATTTTCTTGTATATTTTATATTGAGGATTGAAAAGTCATGGTGATACATGAATCGTCAATCTCCAATGCTCGTTTGCTCGTATATTTTAAATTGGGAATTCGGAAAGTCATGGTGATACATGAATTGTCGATTCTTGATTTGAATTTGTTACCTTTATTAAGTCTGCATTTAGGATCATTTATTTTACTTTAACTTTTGATAGCATCTAACTCCGTGAAACCAAGCTTTATAAGATTAAAACTTTGCGATAAAAACCAAGATATTAACTAAAATTAAAATTTTTATAGAATGCCTCCGCTATCTCGCCGATTTCAGAGAAGAGAAGCCTCGCGCATGCGTAGACAGCAACGTTCCCAGGAAATGGCCGCCGCAATAGCCCAAGCTTTGAGCCAAAACAATACCAACACCTCGAGTTATAACATTAAGTCCTTTAACGCGGGTAACCCTCCAAAGTTCACAGGTCTTGAAGGAGCCACCGTGATGCTCCAATGGCTCGAAAAGATTGAAAACACTTTCCTCCATACCCAATGCCCCTCAGACAGACGAACCCTATATGCTTCCAGCGTCCTGGAATTCAGAGCGCTTACATGGTGGAATGGAGTAGCTCATGCGCGTGGCGCGGAGGCTGCTTCTAGCATGACATGGGAGGAATTCAAGGAAATTCTTACGCGAGAATTCTGCCCTCCCAACGAAGTTAAGCGCCTGGAGGAAGAATTCTGGAACTTGAAGCAATACAGTGGCGAAGCGCGCGAGTACGCGACGCGCTTCCACGAGCTAAGCTTACTGGTCCCTCACCTTGTTACCCCTTCCCGCCGAGCCATAGAGAAATTCCTTGGGGGTCTCCCCATGGAAATTCAAGATTCTGTATGGGCCAGAAACCCAGTTACTCTCTCTGACGCCATCGAGTTGGCCGCTGTGCTCAGCGACAACCATGTCAGAGCAGGAACCCTGTTCCTGCGGGGAGCTGAGAAGACCAAACCCACCAAGACTGTCCCTGAACCATCAGAAACCAAACCAGAACCCTCACACCATAATAACCCCAAACGCAAGCGCAGAGCCTATGCGCTTACCAACCCTCCCATTGTCCAGCAACCCATTTATCAACCCCCAGTTTACGCGCCTAACCCACTGTCAACCTACCCAGCACCTCCTGTAGTCCATAACTATGCCTTAACCAATCCAGCACTTCCTGCCCCGCCAACTATGAAACCTTACACGGGAAACCAACCCTTCTGCCCAACCTGTAGACTTCATCACCCACCTCAAACCCCGTGTCGACAATGTAACCGATGTGGCCGCGCTGGTCACACTACTGAGTACTGTAGAGTCCCTTCAGCCAACCCAATTGTGCAAACACCACCAGCCTACCCGCATAACCCACAACCAACTTACCAGAATCCACGACCCAGGTCGTGCTATAACTGCGGTGATCCCAGTCATTTCCGGAGCGCGTGCCCGAGGCTACAAGTCCAGATTACTCAAGCGAATCCGGTGAACCAAATTTCGAACCAAGTGGCGCGAGGCCGAGCCTTTAACTTAACAGCGCACCAAGCGCAAGCGAATAATGACGTAGTTAATGGTACATTTTTGCTTAACGGATTTTATGCTTCTGTACTTTTTGATACTGGCGCCGATCGAAGTTTTATTTCTCGCGCGTTTGAGCAGAAGCTTGCGCGACCGCGCAACGATTTAAAAGAAGATTTTTCAGTTGAATTGGCTAATGGTGAAACTGTTTTAATAAACTCGGTGATTAAAGATTGCACGCTTAATCTTAACGAAAACGATTTTCTAATTGACCTCATCCCCATGCCTCTTGGAACTTTTGATGTTATCATTGGTATGGATTGGCTCTCGCATAATCGCGCCGAAGTTATTTGCGCCAAGAAATTGATTCGCATACCTCGAGAAAATGGTGATCTTCATATTTACGGCGAAAAACCCTCCAGTGGTCTTAAACTTATGTCTTGCGCCGAAGCCCAAAGACTCATGCGGAAGAAGTGTGTTGCATTCTTAGCCCATGTGGTTAATCCTGCTGAAGAGAAGAAGCTTCGCGATATCCCTGTTGTGCGTGACTTCCCTGAAGTTTTTCCTGATGATCTTCCTGGTATCCCTCCCGCTCGTGAAGTCGAGTTTCGTATTGATCTTGTCCCTGGTGCTTCCCCCGTTGCTAAATCTCCTTATCGTCTTGCACCCGCTGAGATGCAAGAATTGGCAAGCCAACTTCAAGAGTTGACTGCTAAAGGATTCATTCGCCCTAGCTCTTCGCCCTGGGGTGCTCCGGTGTTGTTCGTTAAAAAGAAGGATGGATCGTTTCGCATGTGTATAGATTACCGCGAGTTGAACAAACTCACCATTAAAAACCGGTATCCCTTACCGCGTATTGACGACCTCTTTGATCAACTCCAAGGTGCCTCCTGTTTCTCGAAGATCGATCTCCGCTCTGGTTATCACCAGTTGCGCATCCGCGATGAAGATGTTCCGAAGACTGCTTTTCGAACTCGTTATGGCCATTTTGAATTCTTGGTCATGTCCTTCGGTTTAACCAACGCACCCGCCGTTTTCATGGATCTAATGAATCGGGTGTGTAGGCCTTTCTTGGATAAATTCGTGATTGTGTTTATCGATGATGTTCTGGTGTATTCTAAGACCAAGGCCGAGCATGAGCAACATCTCCGATTGGTATTGCAAAAGCTCCGAACCGAGCAGCTCTATGCTAAGCTTTCCAAGTGTGAATTTTGGTCTGATGAAGTACAGTTTCTTGGCCATGTTGTGAACAAGATAGGTATTCATGTCGACCCATCCAAAATTGAAGCAATCAAGAACTGGATTACGCCATCCTCTCCTTCTGAGATCCGTTCCTTTCTGGGCTTAGCTGGTTATTACCGGCGCTTCATTTCGAACTTCTCGAAGATCGCTTTGCCTTTAACAGCTCTGACGCACAAAGGTAAACCGTATATTTGGGGCTCGAAGCAAGAAGAAGCCTTTCTAACACTCAAGCGTTTGTTGTGTGAAGCTCCTGTTCTTGCGCTACCTGAGGGTAATGATGATTTTGTCGTGTACTGCGATGCCTCCAACCAAGGTCTCGGTTGTGTTCTTATGCAACGAGGCAAGGTTATCGCTTACGCATCAAGGCAACTTAAGGTTCATGAAAAGAATTATACAACTCACGACCTCGAACTAGGTGCAGTTGTTTTTGCCTTGAAGATCTGGAGACACTACCTCTATGGTACTAAGTGTATCCTTTACACTGACCATAAAAGCCTTCAGCATATCTTTGATCAAAAGGAACTTAACATGAGGCAACGCCGATGGAACGAACTCATCAGCGATTACGATTGTGAGATCCGGTATCATCCTGGTAAGGCTAATGTGGTAGCCGATGCGCTCAGCCGAAAACCCTGCCAGCTTAACTGTATTTTGCCGCGCACGCAGCTTCACTTCGCGCCGATTCAAAGCAACCTTGAATCGCGTATTCGTGACGCGCAGCGCGCATCCATCAGTAATGGTAACCTTCGCGCCGAGTTAGCGTGTGGCGCGGAAGCACTTTTTGTCCCTAATCTGAGTGGAATTCTCTGCTATCTCAATCGCATCTGGATTCCCTTTGATGAGAATCTTCGCGCTGATATCCTGAGTGAAGCGCATAAATCTCGATATTCCGTTCATCCTGGCGCTGATAAGATGTACAAGGATTTGCGCATTACTTATTGGTGGCCCGGTATGAAAAAGGATATTGCTGTGTTCGTAGCTAGATGCCTGACTTGTTCTAAGGTAAAAGCTGAACATCAACGCCCATCTGGTTTGCTCGAACAACCAGAAATTCCTACGTGGAAATGGGAAGGTATAGCGATGGATTTCATTACCAAGTTACCTTTGACAGCAAGCAAACATGATAGCATTTGGGTAATAGTGGATCGATTGACTAAGTCTGCTCACTTCCTGCCCATTCGTGAAAACTACCGTGTTGAGCAACTCGCGCAGCTGTATGTCAAGGAAATTGTCTGCCGCCATGGTACTCCTTTGAGCATCATATCCGATCGCGATGGCCGTTTTATATCTCGCTTTTGGAAATCTCTCCAATCTGCGCTAGGAACTCGCTTGGACATGAGTACGGCATATCATCCTCAGACTGACGGTCAGTCTGAGCGAACTATTCAAACTCTTGAGGATATGCTCCGATCTTGTGTTCTTGATTTTGGAGGTAATTGGGATTCACACCTGCCTTTGATTGAGTTCTCTTATAATAACAGCTATCATTCCAGTATCGGTATGGCCCCATTTGAAGCACTTTACGGTCGTAAGTGTCGCTCCCCGATTTGTTGGAGCGAAGTGGGAGAAACTCAAATCACAGGACCCGAACTAGTTCAAGAGACAACCGATAAAATCGCCAAGATCCGTGACCGTCTGCTGACTGCCAGAAGCCGACAGAAGAGTTATGCTGATCGCAGGCGAAAGCCTCTCGAATTTCTAGTTGGTGATCTTGTTCTCCTCAAAGTGTCGCCTTGGAAAGGTGTTGTCCGCTTTGGGAAGAAAGGTAAGCTTGCTCCTCGTTATGTTGGTCCATTCAAGATTCTCGCGCGTGTGGGAAAAGTTGCCTACAGACTTGACCTGCCGCCCGCGCTCAGTAATGTGCATCCAACGTTCCATGTATCCAATCTCAAGAAGTGTTTAGCTGACGAGAACCTTCACATTCCACTTGATGAAGTTCAAGTTGATGAATCTATGCATTTCGTTGAGAAGCCTGTTGAGATTATGGATCGCGAGGTTAAGCAAACCAAGCGCAGTCGTATCCCTATCGTGAAAGTTCGTTGGGAATCCAAGCGCGGAGCCGAGTTTACATGGGAAAGGGAAGATCAAATGAAGATCAAGTACCCGCACCTGTTCTCTGCGCAACCTACTTCGAGATAAATTTCGGGACGAAATTTCTTAAAGTAGGGGAGACTGTGACATCTGCCCGATCCGACCCGACCCAGGTACCCGTTTCTCTGACCCGATCTCTTTCTTTTATGATTTAATATTTATTTATACTTATATTTTACTTTTAATAATAATAATATATATTTCCTTCTCGCCTCTTTGTCTTTCTTGTCGTCCCGCCTCTTTCTCTCTCTTTCTTTCCGCCGTCCCGTCCCTCTTCCTTCTCTCTTTCCGCCTTCTTTTCCCTCTTTTTCTTCTAACTCTTTGCTTATCCTTTGGTTCTTCCCGCCTAAGGATGTCTGCAGCTCCACGCGCTAGACTCCTTACAAGGAAGCCTGCGTGAAGACATCTTGTTCCTGCGATGCGTGAAGAGAACTCTCCTCGCAGCGCGCTAAGAATGTATGTTCTTCCCGCGATGCGCTAAGAATTCTAGTTCTTCACGCAGCACGCTAAGAATTTGTAGTTCTTCCCGCGGCGCGCTAGGAATTTATGTTCTTCTCGCAGTGCGCTAAGGATTTGTGATTCTTCTCGCAGTGCGTCAAGGATTTGTGATTCTTCTCGCAGTGCGCTAAGGATTTTTGTGCCAGCCTTCGCGCTCGTGCACTCAGCCTTCTCGTGCTAGACCTTTAAGTCCTCTGTTTTATCCAGCTTGTATGCTTTTGAAGTGTCTTATCTTCTGTGCTTTTGACCTAACCTATCTTATGTCTGAATAGTTACTTTCGGCGCAGCATGCGTACCAACCCCATTGGTTGGTAGAAAAAGTGACTGACATTATCTTTTGAGATCTGCTTTTGCCATGCTTGACCAGTACCTTTACCTGAACCGCCCATGCTTTTTACTGTTCCCAGACAGCTTTCCCTTTTGCTTTTCCCCTTTTCCTGCTGCCATATCTTTTGAGATCTTGCTTTTGGGAATCTTTTTACTGTTGATATCTTTTCTTTTGCTTTTGGAAATCTTTTCTAGGGTTTATGTCCCCTAGGGTTTGCCTATAAATATAATACTATTTTCTTAACACTTCACACACTACACTTATTATCTCTTCCTCCCTTTTGCTCTCTGCCGTTGTTCTTCAGCCGCCTCCCTCCTCTCTTGCCTTCGTCTTCCTCCCCTGTTCTGCCCTGTCTTCCGGTAACTTTTTAATATAAATATTAATTTACTTATTATTTATGCTAACTTATAATCTAGACTTAAAACCGATCGTTGAAACCGTAATCTTTACTTATAGGTTAACTTGCTTGTTTGGTTCTTGCTTTATCTATCATCGCATCTTTATCAAGTGAGTAATCTCGTACCTAATCCCTTTTTATTTTTAATGTTTTGGGATGTTCATGTGTTCATACAAACTTAGAGTCTTAAAACTTGTTTATGAACTTTAGTCGCGCAGTATCCCATGTGTTGAGGACGTTTACTTGGCTGTTTATTTGTATGTGTGTATCATTAACCGCTTTGTTCGGCCTATTCCGAAGTTTTCATGGATCCATTGGATGAACACGGGAGACCTATCGTTTACGGTTTTCTTTGTTTACACTTGCACAGTATGTTTTCTCGTTTTTGTGCTCAATTGGGAGCACGGATTGAACTATGATCTATCTATCTTAGGCTTGATCACAATCTGATTACACCCTTGTTAAACATCAGATATACACATGTTGCGCGCAGATTTATGATTATCTATGTATTGTATTTAAACTTGATTTCTCACCAACACGCAAGTGTTTGACGTTTATTTTAACACATGTTCAGGTTTGCTGTAGCTGCTTCGAAGCTTGTGGACACGTAGGAAGTTCTTTTATTTTGGACCTAGATTAAAATGTATCAAGACATGTTATTGTTGTTCGAATATTATGCTTTATAATATTGATTTATGTTGATTCATGTTATCTTTGTCCCCGCTGCGCGTGCGCGATAAAATGTGTATTAATAAATATTGACACCAATAGTGTCGCGAGTAATGAAGCAATATGTGGCGCCCCGATGTATAATCCGCCTTCGGTCGGGGTGTTACAGTATAGATTTCTCATTCATCATGTGATACAGGGGTTTGCTCCAAGAAAGGGGTCATGGACTTTGATGAGTCATGACTTAGAAAATGCCACTGTTGGATTATGTATGACCTTCCCTTCAACTTTTCAAAGATGATATTTGATGGACTGGTAGCAAACTTGAAGAAGGCAGAGAAGGACAGATTCTTGAAATACCCAAGGTTCCTGCAGATAATCTTTAATAGAGAATTAAGATATTTACCTACTATGGGAATTACACACCTACTGCAGAATCCTAATACATACAACAGAATTAAGAATCCTGGAGTTGCAAATAGATTCAATTCTGAAGTTCCATTTGAGATCTTGCCTTGGTTGTTGAACCATGACTAGAATGTGATGCCAGTGCCTGAGTTAAGCTCAGAGGATGAAGGAGGAGATGATGTAGAGAGTGATGATGATGGCTCTGATGATGAAGATGATAATGTTGATGGAGATGAAGGAGGAGGTGGAGTGTCCATGAATGTTGATGCACCTAATAAGGGGGAGCAACTTGAAGATCAAGAACAACCCATTCCAACACCACCACAATCACCACCAAACATTGACCAACCCATTATACCATCACCACCACAAACTCCATCACATTAACCCACTCATTCCCCACCCCAAAATCCTAACCATTAGCCAACCTGAAACATCAACCCATATATCCCCAATACCACAAACACCACCAACATCCAGCCCTATACACTCATATCCTTTCATCCCAATCCCACATCATACACAATCACCACAATAATCCATTTTCCAAACTCACACCACAACCCATGAACAAACTGAGTATGAACTATTTTCTACATCACCACCTACAACACCACCAACTGACATTGAACTGTTGACCCTGTTAAAAGAGAATGTTGAGTTGAAGAGAAGAAATAAGGAGGTCACTATGGAGAATGTCATGTTATTAGATCAATTGGTAAGGGCAAAAGTGAGAATTCAAACCCTGGAGCCGGAGGTTGAGAAGACCCCAGCTGTCCCAAAATAGGGGGAGAATGAAATAATGCCAACTGACTCGTGTGTGAATGTTGAGACTGTAACTGTAACAGGTGTAGAGACTTTAGACAGTTTGAAACTGATATTAAATGCGTATGATGATTGTGAGGAGGATAGTGAGGAGAGAAGAGTTGAAGATGATGAATATGAAGGTGAGAAATCAGAGGTGGAAGAACAAGATTATGACTTTAATGATGAAATAATGCATGTTGAATGGAGTGAAGAGATTGATGAAGGGACATGGGATGAGATTGAAAAGACATATGTTGAGGAGAATGTAGCTGCTACTGACTTAGCTACTGATGTTTTCAATGCTACTGATATAGCTACTAATGTCTTAACTGACATAGCTACTGACGTCTTGACTGATGTACAGACAGAAGTAGAGACTGAAGTAATGATTGATGAAAATGCTACTACAGAGGAGCTTATAAACACTGAACCAGAAACTGATCAACAAGCAAGTTCCAAGAGAGTAGAGCATGATACAGAACTGGAAGCACTTGAGAAAGAAATAGATGACTTTGTACAGTCTGAAGATGAAGAGGATGAGAGAAGAAGAATTGAGAAAGGTAAAGCAAAAGTCTGTGAAGAAGAGCCTATTAAGGCATATCCAGAGAAAGACGTGTTGTTTACAGATGATGAAATTGCTGCTGCTGCTGCCTTAAGAGAACAAGAGAATATTCTAAGGGAGACAAGGGATAGGGAGATATTGGCTAAAACACTGACTCCAGAAGAAATGGCAGAGCAAGAAAATTTGATCAATCAATCCAATCTTGCTAAAGAAATTTTTGAAGAGGTGGCTGATCAAGAAGCAATTGAAACACTGATTATGATGAACAGAACTGAGGAAGCTGACAATTCCTTGGCTATGGTGGTTAGTATGTTTCAGCCACAAAGCCAACCTGAAAAGGAATCTGAAAAGGCTTGTGAATCTGAAGAAATGCCACAAAAGGAACCTGAAAGGGAACCTGAAAGGCCTACTGGTGAATCTGTTGAAGAAATGTTGGCTAATATCACCAGAATCAGGATGGAAAGAGCCAAAAGGTTTGAAGAAGTGTATACAAGAAAGAGGAAGTTTGATGAACAGAAAAGAACTGATGAGAGGAGAACAAAGAGAGGAAAATGGGATGAAAAGAACAAATGCTATGTTGAGACTCTTGATGATGAGGGTGATAATCATAATAGTCCAATCAGAGCAATTCCATTGTAGACACTGCAACCTAGTCAACAGATTCCAGGTGTTCCTGATGTACCTGCTCAAACTAAATCAAACCCAGAGCATCCACCCTCTGATGAACCCAAGATTGATGCTATAAATAGCCTAACTGAATAAGAGGATGAATCTGAGGATTCAGATAATGATGATAATCCTGTTGATGATCAAGGAAAAGGAGGTGAAGCTGTTAATGCTGAATCTCCACAGGTTGAAATGACTAATGAACAGAGAGCCAATATTGAGTCAATTATGAGAGAAGCTAAGTGAAATCATCCATTGGTTGTAAAATTGAGGAGGTATGGCATAAGTTTTGAAACTTTGGCTGATCTTGATAATGATCAGTTGCAAAAGAGACTTGACAAAGAGTGGGATGGTTTCAAGAAAAGGATGGAACAAAAGAATAGAGACTTCCAGAAATACAGAGAATATCTCAGAAGGCATAATTATTCAGAGAAAGATCTGTCTCACTTCACAGTTGATCAACTCCAAGACCTTTACAATAGTGAAAGAGAAAAGGTTATTGAAAAATGTGTAAAAGAGAATGAGAAGACTGAGAAATTGGAAACTTTGAAGAAGAAATTTGGAGGTATGTGTGGTTACTTGCTTGAGAAAGGGTTAAAGCCTGAGATGGTTGAGAACCTATATAGAGAATCAGTATTGGATCAGTACAACAAACTGAAAAGAAAAGAAAAATTGAAGAGGGTCCAAAACTGAGAGCTCTACCAAACATGCTGAAACATCGGTTGAACCTCAAATAAAGAAAAGAAAGATAATTACTCTGAGGGAGAAACATAAGATACAGGGTGAAAAGGAAGTGTCTAACGAAGTTCCTATTGTTTTAACCCCTAATCCACAAGAAGTGGATTCTGAATCTAAAGATGAACCTTGTATACCTTGGGAAAATGAAGAGATGATCAACATTCTAAGGAATATAATGATTACTCAAAGAGGAATGGATGAAGCCTCTTTCAAGGCTTTGGAAAAGGAGGATTTGAAATATCTCTTCCATATTCAAAAAGCTGAATGGGAGAAAGCTCTAAAAGAAGGTGTGAACCCTAGATACTATCCAGATGGAATTTTTGTACCTGCTGGTTTGTCAAGAACTCCTGGTATGGAGAAAATGTTGCTAGCTCTTAGAGATGTAGGAGCAAATGTTGTTGAGCTTGCCAACCTTCCAACTGAAATGGTGGAAGCAGTCTACATCAAATTCTTCAATTTGGGGCCCAGAAAACCCAAGAAGTTTGTTCCTTTCAGACCACCAATTTCAAGAAGATATCCACAAGGTGGAAGAGGTGAAAGTGGAAGAGGGGAATCAAGTAGATCTGCACAACAAAGAACAATAAGACCACAGTCAGATGTGGATCTTCTTAGAGAGATTTACTATGATTTTGTGTGTGAATGCATAAGAGTGATTATGGAAAGTAGACAACTAAGAGATATAGTTGTAAGAAGTGATTTCTATGAATATACTCAAGAACAATTAGAAAGAATGACAACACTCACTTTGTATGATTTTAGAAACAGAAACAGAGTGGCTGGAAAACAGATGAATAATCTTTCTAAATTCTTAAGAGATGAAGCAGACAGAGGATTCAGATTCCTAAAACAAAAGAGAAACTGGAAGACTGCCCAACTTCACAGATCAAAGAGAACTGCAAAGTTAAGAAGGATGGACATAGCTGAAACAAACTACAAGATGAGTGCCAGAGACAAGCATCCACTGTCAAACATGAACACATGCATAAGTCTTGAGAGAAGAATGATACGCCCCAACTACACAGTCCAAAGAAATGGCATCATTACTGAAGTGGAATATAAAGAAAAAGATGACCATTACTTGCTAAGAAATTCTTATGGAAAAATACTGGGGATTATCAAGAAGGATGAAGACTTGAATTGCTTACATGATGAAGATCTAATGGATATTAGGGACTGGGTCATACCAGAAGGTCATACTCATTACCAAGCCCTTGATATCTTCAGAATGAGAGTTGCATCAGTGATAACAAAGAGAAGGCAAGTCGCTTACAGTGCATGGAAAAGACAAAATTCCTAAACTAGGCTTTTACTTTGTAATATCTTATGACAGCCTTTTTGAATATGTAGTTTTTGTTTATGTTAATTGAATATGTAATTTCACTTCTAATTTGATGTGTATTTTGACTAAGTGTAAGTAACCTTAGAAATGTTTTGGGTCAGCTGAGGTGTTCCAATCTAGGGGGAGATTGTTGAGTTAAGATTTGACACAAAACTGATAAGATGGAAGATTGGAATCTTCTCAACCTCCTCAGAATCCGCTAAGTATGGATCCGGGTACACCTCAGACCTCCGAGCATGCTTTTACTTAGCCGGGTACGATATTTTGTCTATCGGGTAGAGTTATCTTCACTAAGTCTCCTTTAGTGAATATCCGAGCAGGGTTTACAAACTAGTGCATTACCGGGTATGGTTCACTAGTATATCCAAGTCCGGGCAAGGATCACTTTATCAAGCAGGATTGTTCTTCTTAGCCAAGTAAAGTTCACTTCCGAGTAAGCTTTAGGCTAACCAAGCTCATGAAGCCAAGAAATTGGAAGACCGGGCAAGGTATTCATTAATAAGTATGGTCCAGGTAGGTTTGATGATCTAATGATATATCTCAAGTATCATCAGGCAAGGTTCAACTTAAGCAAGGAACAGTGCAACCGAGCACACTTTGCTAATAAGTTATTTTCTAACAATGGGTTGAAGGGACCATTGAAGAACAAGGTTGCTCGTAAGAGTTTGTCGGGAAAAGTCTGGAAAAGTCAAGAAGATTGAAGTCTACCCGGTGAGTATTTTACTTGGTAAAATACTCTTCAAGTAAAGTCTACCGGGAAACTGATCCCGAGCACACTTCTATGTTACCAAGTTATGAAGGATGGCCGAGCATACTCAGAAAGACAAGATTGATGCAAAGCCTACCCAGAAGACTTGTTTTACACTTAGAATATTTCTGAATATGTAATATGAATATGTATTATCGGATAGGGTTTCTAGAAGGAATGACAGCTGTCTACAGGTGTCAGGCCTATAAATAGAATAATTTAGGGCACACCTGGACACACAACAAGGCAGGCAGTCACATTTATTAAGAAAGAATATTATGTATGACGGCTGAAACCTTCCTTATCAAGAAACCCTAAAACGATTATCCACTTTGTATGATTCATTTATATAAATGGAAATCATTTAAGTAAATCTTGTTTGTGTTGATTACCTTTGAATACTGTTTAAGCAACCATATGTTTGTTATTGATTCCTCCTTTAACAAACGGTGAACTTTCTAAATATGGCAACCCGTCATTAACTCCCTTGTCAACACATCTATTTGTGTGAGTTATGACATGATTCGAGTAAGATCCAGCTGAAATCGGGGACCTGACAGAAAAATAAATGGGCTAATAAGAAAGAAATTTTGTTGGAAATATTGATGGTGGTTAGAGGTGAAGGAGATAAGGTAAACACCTTAAGTTATGTTGAAAAGAAAAGTCTGTATAAGTCTGAGTTGAGAAAATACAATGAAGATTTGAAAGCTCAGTCTAAACCAACTCAGGCTCCTCCTAAATTAATCGAAGTGAAAGAGGAACTGGTAGAAACAAGTACAAGAGTATATTTATTGCCGTGGGAAGATTAAAATAGAATAAAGACTCTAAAAGGACTCACGTTGAGCAAGGGAATGTCTGAAAATGGCAAAGCATAACTGAAAGAATTATTCTGTACAGAAAAGGAGAAGTGGGAGAAACTGGAAGAAGAATGAAGAAGATTATTATCTTTACAATGTGGACCAAGAGGGAAAGCAATTCAAAGACAAAGATCTCCACCCACAGAAAAATTGACAGAGAGACAATGAAGAAGATCGGAACATTATCTAAAGAAGAGGTGATTACTTAAAGTTGTTCATGATGAAAAAGGCTAATATTGTGAATATATATGAACAAAAAGGGCATGTAAAAGACATCAAATCAAAAGACAATACCAAGGGTCTCCACAGTTATTGTCCGCATTCCAACAACAAGATCAAATCTCCAAAGACAACAAAGGCGACCTTTAGATGTAGACCTACCAAAGAAACTTTATTTTGATTCAAGGAAAAAAACCTTGAAAGTAATTATGTCTAATGGAGCATTGAAGAATATTATAGTCAAAGATGACTTTCAAGATTAGAAGAGATAACAATAGGAAGAAATGGCCAGACTGAACCTGTATGATTATCAAGTGTTGAGTCAAAGATTTGACCAAAGTGAGATATATGGAAGATTGGAATCTTCTCAACCTCCTCAGAATTCGCAAAGTATGGATCCGGGAACACCTTAAACCTCTTAGCAAGCTTTTACTTAGCCGGGTACGATATTTTGTCTATCCGGCAAGGTTATCTTCAAGAAGTCTTCTTTAGTGGATATCCGAGCAAGGTCTGCTAGTTAGTGCATTACCAAGTATGGTTCACTGATATATGCATGTCCGGGCAAGAATCACTTTATCAAGCAAGTTTGTTCTTCATAGCCAAGTAAAGTTCACTTCCGAGTAAGCTTTAGGCAAACCAAGCTCAAGAAACCAAGTATTTGGAAGATCGGGCAAGGTATTCATTAATAAAGATGGTCCGAGTACGCCTAGTATTTAATGAAGTATTACAAGTATCATCGGGCAGGATTCAACTCTAGCAAGGTAAAGTGCCTCCAAGCACACTTTGCTAATAAGCTTATTCCAGGCAAGGAGTTGATAGGACCATTGAAGAACAAGGTTGCTCGTAAGGGTTTGTCGGGCAAAGTCTGATAAAGCCAAGAAGATTGAAGTCTACCCGGTGAGTATTTTACTTGGTAAAATACTCTTCAAGTAAAGTCTACCCGGAAACTGATCCCGAGCACACTTCTATGTTACCAAGTTATGAAGGATGGCCGAGCATACTCGAAAAGACAAGATTGATGCAAAGCCTACCCGGAAGACTTGTTTCACACATAGAATATTTCTGAATATGTAATTTGAATATGTATTATTGGATAGGGTTTCTAGAAGGAATGACAGCTTTCCATAGGTGTCAGGCCTATATAAGGAATAATTAGGGCACACCTGAAAAAAAAAGAGAGAGACACACAACACGGGAATTAACACAGAGAGGCAGACAGACACATTTATTGAGAGAGAATATTGTGTGATGGCTGTCCTAGGATTCCTACAAAAACCCTAAATTGATTATCCAATTTCTATGAGTAACTTTATATGAATGGAAATCTTTTTAGTGAATCCTGTCTGTATTAATTACCTTTGAATACTTATTTAGCAACCATATGTTTGTTATTGATTCCACCTTTAACAAACGGTAATCTTTCTAAATATAGCAACCCGTCATTAACTCTCTTGTCGACACATTTACATGTGTGAGTTATGACATGATTTAAGTAAGATCCATCTGAAAATCGGGGACCTGACAAGTGGTATCAGAGCTTGTTGCTGCTATTTTGGAAAGATTTGTGTTGCTGATTGAAGATTTGAAGAAAGATGACATAAGCAGACCAATGTTCCATTTATTTGTGACGTCAGAAGTTCTGTTCTTCATTTTTCTTCCAGATCTACAATCTACTGGTGTTTTCTCTTCCTTATTTCAATTAAAGCTTTACTCTTTATATCTAAATCTTGCTCTAATCATATCAGACACATCAGATCTGAACAACTTGTTTTTCAGATCTGATTATTTTTAAACTTTGCTTTTTACTAAGAAACTAATTTTAAGTCTTTGAAAATGTCTGGATATGAGGAACAAGAGGTGTCTACTAACAAGATACCAAGATTGTATGGACAGGAAAACTTTACCAAGTGGAAAGTGCTTTTTGAGGCAGCAGTGTGCTACAATGATGTTGAGATGTGGAACTCCGTCAAGAATGGTCCACAAGCTGCTGCTGAAGATGGTGCAAATACAGCTGGAACTGCAGCTCTAAGAGAAAGAATGAGAAAGGTAGATGACAGGGCCTTAGCTATGATTAAGCTGGGACTGTCTTGGCAGATTTTAACCAAGGTGGCACATCACACAACTGCCAAACAAATGTATGATGCCATCCTTGAGATGTATGAGGGGAATACTGAGCTGAAGAACATGAAGAAGCAAAGATTGAAGCAACAGTTGGAAAGGTTCAAGTATAAGGAAGGAGAAAGGTTGAAATCAATACTAGAACGCTTTCTAGGTATTGTGAATGAGTTGAGGACAACTGACTATGTCATGACAGACTTTGATTTAAACACAAAGTTACTCAACTCAATGCCAAAGGAATGGCATACTGCTTGCAAGTTCATCCTTCAGAAGCATAATTTCAATGAATTGAAATTGGATGATGTAATATGCTTTCTTCAAGCTGCAGAGGTTGAAATGATTGAGAATGAAATGATTAAGGAAGAAAGACCAATGTCTCAAATGCATTGATTGCACCAATGGGTAACCTGACTACCAAAAATCAACAGCAAATTCCCATTATTGAAGAACCAGATGAGCACAATGTTGATACTCCAAAATCTTTCATTGGAAGTAGCACAAGTAATCAAGGAAATCAGCAGAGGTTCAATGTGCAGATGATTGATGACACTGACTCTGTCTCTATGGCAAGTGGGAATGTTCCTCACACTGGTGGTGGACATGGTCAAAACTGTGATACACAGGAATTGCTGTCTATGTTCACTGAATCATATAATGCATTTGTTGCAAAGAATTTGATTCACACAAGTGTAGTAAAAGATGATTTAGAGCAAATTGATGCAGATGATTTGGAAGACATGGATTTGAAATGGCAAGCTGCCATCTTGGCTTTGAGAAGTAAAGGCTGTATAACAGAACTGGTAGGTCACTGGTTTCTGGTCCTAATGACAGGATTGGATTTGATAAATCAAAAGCAATTTGCTACAATTGTCAGCAACCTGGTCATTTTGTAAGAGAATGCAATCAACCAAGAAACTTTCAGATGAATCAATTCCAGAATCAACAACCAAGAGGTCAGCAGCAATACCAACAAAATCAGCCAAGATTCAACAATAACAATTTCAATCAAAACAACAATTACAATCCCAACTTCAATAACTTTCAGCCTCAAATGAACAATCAATAACAAAGAATGCAACAGAATCAAGGTTTTCAAATGAACAATAATCAAAACCTTCAGGCAGTTCAAAATGTTCCAAACAACACTATTCCAGTCAACCAAAATCAACAAAGAAACCAAGGAAATATGGCAGTAACTACACAACATGAAGGTAACTTTGATTGGAGCAATCATGAAGAAGATATTGCAGAGGATATCAAGAGATCAAACGTGGCATTCATGGCCATAATTGAGAAAGAAACTGCATCTTAATCTCAGGAACAGTCCACTCCTCTGAATGAAATATGGTATATGGATAGTGGATGTTCTAGGCACATGACTTGTGACAAAAGATCATTTGTTAACTATGAAGAAAAGTATGAAGGACCTGTAGCATTTGGGATTGATGAAAATGGTGGAAAGATTGTGGGGAAAGGAATCTTAACAAATGGAAAGGTTTCTTTTGATAATGTATTTCATGTTGAAGGTCTTCAATATAATCTGCTGAGTATATCACAAATGTGTGATAAGGGATACAAAGTCAGTTTTGATGATTCCCATTGTTTCATCCTAAAACCTGAGTTTGTCATTCCACCTGAAATGATTATGATGATGGCACCAAGAAATGGCAACTTGTATGAACTGAATATGAAAGAAGCTGTTTCAAGAGGGGGTGCATGTTTTGTTTCCAAAGCCACTGAAAATGAATCCAAATTGTGGCATAGGAAACTATGCCATGTGAACTTAAAAAACATGAATAGACTTGTCGAAGGTGAGCATGTCATAGGCTTACCTACAAGAGAGTTCAAATTGGAAGATCATTGTAATTCATGTCAAAAGGGAAAACAACACAAATCTACTCATAAGCCTAAGCTCATCAATTCAATTGATCAAGTACTTGAATTACTTCACATGGATCTCTTTGGTCCTGTGAGTGTGCCAAGTATAGGAAAGAAAAGATATTGTCTTGTGATCATTGATGACTATTCAAGATACACTTGGGTTTATTTCCTAAGTACCAAAGATGAGACTGCAGAGTTGATTAAAGGTTTTGTTACAATGATTGAGAACAAGTTGAATAAGAAGGATAAATGATGAGAAGTGACAATGGTACTGAGTTCAAGAATGGAGTTATGCAAGAATTTTGTGCAGAAAAGGGAATACTTCAACAATTCTCAGCTCCTAGAACTCCTGAACAAAATGGTGTTGCAGAAAGAAGAAATAGAACTTTGATAGAGGCTGCAAGAACCATGCTTGCAGATGCTAACCTACCTGTTCCCTTTTGAGCTGAAGCAATAAACACTGCTTGCTATGTTCAGAACAGGGTGCTTGTAAACAAAAGGCATAACAAGACTTCATATGAAATCTTCCACAACAGAAAGCCCTATATCAAGTTTTTCAAGTCGTTTGGATGTAAATGTTTTCTTTTGAACACTAGAGATTATTTAAACAAGTTTCAAACAAAGTCTCTAGATTGTTTCTTTGTTGGATATTCTACACACTCAAAAGCTTACAGAGTATATGTGAAAGACCATTTGAGTGTTATAGAATCATCTAACATTATTTTTAATGAGAATCAATTCAATACAATTGATGGTGCAGCATGGCTGTTTAATCATGAAAAGTTAATGTCTTTCAAGATTTATCCTGAAGACTTTAATGATTCATTCTAAAAGACCAGTGAAATTGAAGAGAAAAAGAAGAAACCACTTGACTTAGAAGAAATGTGGAAAAATGTTGCTATAAAAGAAAAGGAATATACCTTTGTGAAGAATTCCTCAAATAATACTGTTGAACAAGTTCAAGAAGATAATCAAGATGTTCAGAATGATCAAGTTCAGAGTGAGGAAGACTTAAGCAACCAAGCAAGTGAAGAAGAAGCTGCATCTACTGCAAGATTTAAGCATTTATTTGAAAGTTTGAACATTGGAAACAATGGTGCATCTACTTCAGGACAACATAATGATGAAGCACCAGAATTTCATGATGCAGAGACTGATTTGATCATTGATGAACCAGAACTCAATGAGTCAAATCTTGACACAACTGTGTCTACAGATATGATTGTTCAAACTCCTTATGTGGAAAAGTATCATGCTTCTGAAAACATCATTGGAGATTTGCATGAAAGAGTTACAAGAAGTCACTCAGAAATTGCAAACATCTGTCTTTACTCCTGTTTTCTATCCCAAATAGAGCGTAAGAATATTGCTCAAGCATTGAAATATAATAGTTGGATGGAAGCCATGCAGGAAGAATTGTCACAGTTCAGAGATCTACATGTGTGGGATCTTGTTGATAAGCCATTTGACAGATATGCAATTGGAACCAAACGGGTTTTTAGAAACAAAAGGGATGAGAGGGGTTTGGTGATTAAGAACAAAGCTAGACTTGTGGCAATGGGATGTCTTTAAGAGGATGGAATAGACTTTGAGGAAGTCTTCGCTCCTCTAGCAAGACTTGAGGCTATCAGGATCTTTCTTGCATATGCTGCCTCAAAGAACATTAAGGTATTCCAGCTTGATGTTAAGTCTGCATTCCTAAATGGAAAGATTGATGAAGAGGTGTATGTAGCTCAACCTCCAGGTTTTGAGGATCCTTTGTATCCAAACAGGGTGTATAAGTTAAACAAAGCCCTTTATGGATTGCATCAGGCTCCTAGAGCATGGTATGATGAGTTGTCAAATCATCTTCTTGAAAATGGTTTCAAAAAAGGAGCCATTGACAAGACACTCTTCTACAAAAGAAAGGGATCAGACTTACTTCTGTTACAAGTGTATGTTGATGATATCATCTTTGGTTCCACAAATGAACAAATGTGTATGGAGTTTGAAGGGGTAATGAAGTCCAAATACAGCATGAGTTCAATGGGAGAAATGAACTTCTTTCTTGGATTACAAGTTCAACAAAAGGCTGAAGGGATTTTCATTAACCAAAATAAGTATGTGCAGGACATCTTGAACAAGTTCAACTGTCATGAGTACAAAACTGCCTCAACTCCAATGGATACCAAGGAAAAGATGATTGCAGATGAAAAGGGGGAGCCTGTAGATGAACATGAATACAGAGAAAAAATTGGATCTTTGATGTATCTGACTGCTACCAGACCAGATATCATGTTTACTGTGTGTGTGTGTGCAAGATTCCAATCAAGTCCAAGAGTCTCCCACATGAATGATGTTAAAAAAATATTTAGATATTTGAAGGGAAGACCAGATTTGGGAATTTGGTATCCAAAGAATCAATCATTTGATCTGATTGACTACACAGACAGTGATTATGATGGATGCAACATGAGCAGAAAGTCAACATCAGGAGGATGTCAATTCTTGGGAGAAAGGCTAGTGTCATGGCAATGCAAGAAGCAAACAACTGTTTCAATCTTAACTGCAGAAGCAGAATATGTTGCTGCATCTGCCTGCTATGCACAAGTTCTATGGATTCAGAACCAGATGTTGGACTATGGTTTGAATTTTCTGAACAACCCTATTCTTATTGATAATACTGCTGCATATTTTACTGTTAATAATCCAGTTCAACATTCTAAGACTAAGCACATTGAAATCAGACATCACTTCATTAGAGATTGTAGTGAAAAAGGTTTGATTGAAATGCAAAGGGTTGATACAAGTGACAATTTGGCTGACCTTTTCACCAAACCACTTGATAGAACCAGGTACAACTTTCTTTTGAAAGCCCTGGGAATGATCAACTCTGATGAAATTTGATTAAGGATGTGTGCTTGGTTGTATACCTCTATGTTGTGTGAATATGTTTGGTATGATAATGAATATGTTACTGAATATGTTGACTGATTATGTGTGCAAAAAATGACATAAGTGATTTGATCAATATGTTTGCATGTTTATCAGTGAATATATATTTGTGATGTTATGATAAGTAGTCTTGTTATGAATTATCTGCTAAACTGCTTATCTGACATCACTGACTTAAGTGGTTGAATATGTACTTTATCTGATCTTCTGATGTTATTAAAATAGGTTAGACATTTAATGTTTGTACTGTCTGCTTGTCTTGACGATGTAATGCTTGATTAAGATTTGATTATGTTCTGCAACAGTTTATGTCAAAATGTGTTTTATGTCAAAATTAAGTGATAAAATGAATTTTCTAATGAATTTTGCATTAATACTATATTTTGAATCAAAACATGAGCATGTTGTTAATGGTGAAGAGATATGATAAGATTATTTAGTTCAAGCTTTGATTAGAAGCTTAAAAGAAGGATTTTTCAAGGAAAAGTCTCAGGTAGTTATCTTTGCTGAAAATTATGTCATTTATCCAGTTGGAAGGACATATATTAACTGTTGGTGCATGTTTTGTAACAGATGATCTTTTGTGTTTGTTATAATTGAGAGCAACGGTCAAAGGGAAGTCTGTTAGTGCATTTTGTGACCGTCGCTATGCAATTCTGACCAGCGGAGACGAAGTGGTGAAGTTAGAACAACTTCACCATAGGCGAAGTTAGAACAACTTCGCCATTGGCAAAGTTAGGACAACTTCGCCTACAGTCCCAAGCCCAAGCCCGCGAAGTTGGTTTATCTATATATATATATGTGTGTCTTGTTTAGGGTTTAGGATCCAGATAGTCAGAGTATTTTATGTTCAGTTAAATTGTTTAGAGAAGAAGAGAAGGCGAGTCTAGTGGGCACACCCGAGGTAGAGCTCACCTCGGGTCGGCCGTTATTTGTTTTCTTGTTTGGTATGTAATTTGTTTTGGTTATTATATAAAGGATCTGCGGATTCTTTTTATCCCATTCATGTATTTGTTTGTGTGTAATCGTGTTCTTCGTCTCCAACACCATAAACGAGTCAGGGAGGATTCTGCACTACTAGACATCGTGCGGATCTCGTATCAATCAGCGACACCCCGGGGGGACTTACAAGTGGTATCAGAGCCTAAGGCTCTTATGCTATGGTTCGAGATCTGCGTTTTGGTGTTTCTGGCTTGTTTCTGATATGTTTTTGGATGAACAGCCGTTTTGGCGAAGTTATCGATCGATTGTTAAGGTTTTGGCGAAGTTATTGGCTGGCGAAGTTATCCAGTGGTGAAGTTATGGGCTGGTGAACTTATCAGCTGGTGAAGTTATCAGCTGGCAAAGTTAACAGGTGGTGAAGTTATCAGCTGGTGAAGTTAAAGGGAGGTGAAGTTAAACGGTGAAGTTATTTGGCGAAGTTGACTTTTGGCGAAAAAAAATTAAAAAAAAAATATTTGATTGGAGTTTTCGTCTGTATGTCTAGGTGTACACGATTATTGTGAAACCGAAAGTGTTGTTCCGACAATGAGTCAAACTTGGTATCTCTTGGTCTAACGTGTGAACAAATACGGGTCAACTCTGGATATGGAGTTGAAGTTGCGAATGGGATATTGATTGAAACTGGATATTGACACATGTTTGGTTGTTTGGGTGTTTTTGGGCCAAGAAATGATTATTGTTCGAGGTTGACCAACTGAAGAAAGTCATTATTGGATCGTGGTCAAAGCTTATTATTTATGTTATTTTCAAGGCGTTCGAGAATTGGATCCTGAAAACGTGGGATACGAGCATCCGTGATGCTTATTTATTAAGGTGAAAATTTTGGAACAAGTTGGATTTAATCGGGAATTAATTTGTTTAAGTTATGATCGTTATCCCTGGTGATTGATGATTCTTCGAATTTATTAATGGTCATGTGTGTTAGATTCTGTCAAGGTGGTTTTGTCATGAAACTAATCACTTGATGTTGAGTAGTTGAAGATTGAACCTTATCTTACTATGTAATTCCGACTAGTTGGGTGAAGTTGTGGAGGGAGCACAACTTCACGTGTTGGTGAAGTTAGGAACAACTTCACGTGTTGGTTGAGATGATCGATTAGGCACGGGGATACAGGTCAAATATCTCGATCGATATAGTTCGGAGGAGCTTACACTAAGGGGAGATTTGATATGGAAGACGCCGGGTGATTGGTAGATTTGTGGAGCTACAAGACAGTTTCAGACATGGCTGGTTGAAGACAGGATGGATGTTGCATGTATATGTGAAGTTCAAGTTTAAAGATCATAGTGCAATCGAGTCCTACCAGAAGAAGAAAACAGTAGATCATCAGTTAAGGGGGTGTCTGTTGGTGCATGTTTTGTAACAGATGATCTTTTGTGTTTGTTAGAATTGAGAGCAACGGTCAAAGGGGAGTCTGTTGGTGCATTTTGTGACCGTCGCTATGCAATTCTGACCAGCGGAGACGAAGTGGTGAAGTTAGAACAACTTTAACATAGGCGAAGTTAGAACAACTTCGCCATTGGCGAAGTTAAGACAACTTCGCCTAGAGGCCCAAGCCCAAGCCCGCGAAGTTGGTTTATCTATATATATGTGTGTCTTGTTTAGGGTTTAGGATCCAGATAGTCAGAGTATTTTGTGTTCAGTTAAATTGTTTAAAGAGAAGAAGAGAAGGCGAGTCTAGTGGGCAGACCTGAGGTAGAGCTCACCTCGGGTCGGCCGTCATTTGTTTCCGTGTTTGGTATGTAATGTATTTTGGTTATTATATAAAGGATCTGCAGATTCATTTTATCCCATTCGTGTATTTGTTTGTGTGTAATCGTGTTCTTCTACTCCAACACCATTGTAACACCCCGTAACCGCAGCGGAAACGTAAACGGGATGCAACAGACACCTCTGATATCAACCACATTGTTTATAAAGAAAACTGAATACATTAATATACTTCAAATTACGTTATCTCATATTTCATTACCGTCTAGGTGATACACACATCATACAATACGATACATAATTCTATTTAATATAATGTATCATGACATCCCGCACGCAAATCTTACACACATCAAGCACTTAGAACGTAAGCAATCACTTCATCTTAATCGTACCTGAAAAGCATGTGAGAAAACGGGTCAACTACGAATAGTTGGTGAGTTTCACAATTTGAGTAAACCATGATAAATCAATATCATAATATAACATTATCGATGTAATTATGCTGAGCCCACAAGTGAAACCTCTGACTATCCACATACAACCACGTGGCATACTCCGCCCACGGACCTGCCCCAAACCGCTATGCCTAACATTACATAGCAAAATAAATAACAACAAAATAGACATGTGCAACTGGCTGGGAAACATCAGCAAATCCATGCCGGACCAGTTGGGTTTGTCAGACCAATAGTGCTATTCACACTCTACCGGCTTTTAGCTAATCACTCATGTTGCGGGGCCTTACAATGTTAGCAACTCAGACAATTACCATCTTAGTACATTTCCGTACGATTCCCGTACAATAAAATATATATAAATACACGCAAATCCATGCGTTCAGTATGTACTTAAACATTTTAATAGTAACATGCTTTCCGCCCCGAGAAAATATTCAAAAACAATTCAGAAAAGGGGCTCGTGAAACTCACCTTTCGCAAGCAAGCAGGTAACACAGTACGTAAGCTACTAGTCCGGATCTGTAATACGATCCCTCAGTTCGTTACTATACAATCACTATTAATATAACTTTAACCGTGTTAACCGGTACATCTGGGGACACTGTTAACCCAGTACTGTACCCGTTCCGGGGGCAATGTTAACCCAGAAACACTTCTCCGGACTCAGATTGTGATATCGTTTAGAGTTCAATAGTCAAAATTACTATTAGTTTGTTTCCCCGTTTTGAGTGCCTAGCACGGTTATCCGTTTTTACGTTTCAAAAATGAGTTTGGTCACACACGACCCGAAAATAGTGGTTGACTGATAATTTAATTAAAGTTGTGAAATTAGAGCTCGGTTTAGACGCCCCGATTGGCCGCGGGACCCGTTTCCGTCTTTAGTGCACCGGAAACTATTAAATCGGATAAAATTACACAATTCATCCGAATTATTTTCGGATGATTTATTTTTACTTGTTTAACTCAGTTATATGAAAATAGTTCATTTTTAGGGTTTTTATACACCAGTCAGCTCGTTTAGGCGAACTCGTTTTAAACTTTAAAAGTGTGTTTTGCACAAATAATTATCCGTTTAATCTCGGATCTTGAAATTTTTCACAATTCACTTTTTGACAGTGGGGAATTTTATAAAAATATTTCCAGAATTAATTTTTATATTTAAAATTTATTTATCTATTTTTAAACACCATTTAAACACTAAATATGTCGTAAATACCAAACGACCTTAGAAAAATCCCAAATTTTTCCTGGATGACCCCTGCCATCTCCATAGTCCCCTGTAATATTTCCAGAACCAAAATTTCTTCTTACATGACATTTTCACTAAAACCGAGCTAGAAAACCCTAGAACTCGTTTAACCGAAAAACCTACTTAGACTTCACCAACTGACCTAAAATTTTGTGTGTGACTTTTACATGTTATAAAAAGCTTATCTGGAATTTTCCAGAATTTATCATGATATTTAAGTATTTTTCACCATTTTTAGCCAAAACCGAGCATTAAATTCACCAAATATTCATCCTTTATCCAAAAATTACCAAATTTTTACAGAACTCATATTTCCATGTATTTAACACCTCTGTAAAATTTCATGACCTAACTCTAAACCGTCCACAATCTGTCCAAAAACTCATACACTGTATAAAAACCGAATATACCTTTCGATCTCCGCCACTACAAGCTACAAACTCGTCTTTCCGCCTTATCTACAACTAAATACAGAACCTACAACCAACATACCACAATACCAAGCAAGTTACACTCACCATCAAGCCTCTTACACTATAGTTTCGGTTATTGTTTGAAATCTAAAGTTTAAACCGTAAAAATTCGTTTTTGGTTCGTTTAACTCCTTTCTTGGACCAAGATCCCTTGTATAACCCGTATACATCACTTGATCATGCAAGAATCGGTTTTCATCTCGGGTTTTCACCCTTTTTCACTTGAAACCTCATTTTCTTGCAAATAACTCAAGAAAAGAATATGAACACGTAAATAACTCGATTTTTACCTCGGTTTTCTTGCGAAAATTCTGGATTTTTGAGTGATAATGTGGAAGGGAAGGAGGAGAATATGGAAATGTTTGTAAAAAAAAACAAAAGGGCTAGGGGTGTATACCCTTATTCCGATCGGACAAGGAGGGGAGGTGGGGTGGGACCCACTTCTCCATTTCTAGCCATTCATTCAGATTTTGGGAATCCGGATAATGTTTTGGATAATCTGGTTCAGTTCGTTTTTCGGTTAAATGTTTAATTTAGCTTAAAACGAGGCTAAAACGGTAGTTTTCGGCTTAAAAAATGAAATTTATATAAAACCGATTTAAAAACTTTAAAAAAACTTAAACCATGACATTTATTAACTTAAAACATCATATTATTAATAATTGCGCATCTTTTTCGGCTTGATCGATCGTCTCTTGCTCGGTTTGGTATTGAAGGTTTCGTTTAATGTACCGACGTAACATTAAATCGAGCATTCTTTTTCTGTGCCGTACTTTACTTATCCCGAAGCATTAATGCTTCGTAAAATCACTAAATATTATAGATATCGTCTATAATTGAACCCTCGATTCGTTCGGGTTTCAATAACTATCGATCGATTAATCGCATATTCAATACGATGAATTATATATTCACGTACAATCAATACAGTGAACCATGTATTCTCGTATAATTACTATGGCAATTCATGTACCCGACATTAAATATAACGTAATTATTGTCTACCGGTTAGGGTATACCTGGTTTCGTCGGAATCGTTACATTCTCCCCCCGTTAAGAAATTTCGTTCCTCGAAATTTTACACGCCCACTATCCCCTTCCGAGAGAAAGGTGGGGGTTTTTCCTTCAGAATTCACCCTCGCGTTACCAGGTATATTCAGGTCCTCGCTGTGAATTCCACTTAATCTTAATCAATAAAGCTTGGTGTGTCCAAACTGTTTAGTTTTCCCGTCTACTATCTCTACGGAATTATTTATGATATCAAGCATGTCTTCTATGAGTACCTCCATTAATAGTACTTTCGTTGCCTCATCGCCTAGGTACTTTTCAATCCGTATACATGGCAAAACATCATGTATAGTACTTAGCCCCTGGAGTACTTTAATCGATAAAGTAAATGACCAATCATGGAGATAGTCTCATAAGGTCCAATATATTAAGGAGCTATTTTCGGTTTTGCCAAACCTTATATCACCTCTCTAAGGTGATGCCTTAAAAATGCCTTGTCACCTCTTTCCAGCGACAATGGTTTCCTTTGAATGTTGGCATACTCCTTTGCCAATCTCGCGCTGCTTTCAACTTATTTTAAATATTATAAATCCGATTGGTTGTTTCTCGAATCGATTCAAATCTTATGGCTTGATTGACGCCCATTTTCAATTTAACAAATTGGTGATAATTACTTCACCCATAGAAAGCTTCAAGCTCTCGATGCTTCCTTCCCCGCCTTCCAATAATGGAAGTAGGATGACTATTTCGATCTGAGATAATTGAAAATGGTACTCCACGACGAGATACCATTTCACCATCATGAATTTGGGCGAGAATTCATTGTGGTAATCGTCATGGATTGGGATGAAATGCGAGGATTGGTTAATCGATCCGCGATTACCCAATTTACCTCATGCCTTTAATATATCTTGGGAATTTGCGTCCCGAAATCCATTGTAATTTATTGCCACTATCATTGGCGAATTTTCTGTCGTTGTGGCGTTCCTTAGGGTTTTCGGTGTGCAGTCTTATCTCTTGCATAACTTAAATATTCACCAACATACGTAACCATATCTTTCTCCAAACTCTGCCATTAATAAAATCCTTTCAGATATTCGTATCATCAATAGTCTAATCCGATCCTTTCTACTTAATCATCGGCTACTATATTAGCCTTACCTGGACGATATTGAATTCCACAATCCTAATCGTTTAACAATTTTACCCGTCTTCGTTGAATATGAGACTGCAGTCTCTTACCATCTATAAAATTTGTACATTTGCGTCGTACAAGGGATTATGAGTTGGGTAATGCTAAAAATTCTTCAATAAACCGCTGATAGTCTCCGGCTAGTCCTAAAAATTGGCGCATTTCCTTTGGCGCTTTGGGTGACTGCCAATTTTAATGGTTTCTATCTTATTTGGATCTATGTGAAATCCTTGTTGCTTTACAACATAACCAAGGGATTATGCTTTCTGTATTCAAAATCACATTTCGAAAACTTCGCGTATAACTCCTCTTGCTTTAACACTTCCACCATTTTCCTTAAACGTCGTTCGTGCTCTTCCTTACGTTGCAAATATATCAAAATATCATCAATGAATGCTATGACAAATTTGTCAAAATAAAGTTTACAGACTCGGTTCATGAGTTCCATGAACACTGGCTGCGCATTTGTTAGCCCGAACGGCATAAATATGGATTCATAATGGCCGTAACGAGTCTGAAATGCTGTGGTTGCAACGTCCTCCTCTTGGAATTTTCATTTGGTGATAACTATATCTAAGATCAATTTTCTAAAAATAAATCGCCCCTTGCAGTTGGTTAAACAGATCATTTACTTCTAACAAGTGAATACCTATTCTTGATCGTCACTTTATTCAATTATCCCTAATCAATACATATCCTAACACTTCCGTCTTTCATTTCCCAAATAACACTGGTGCACCCCATGGTGACTAACTAGGTCGTATAAAACCTTATCCAATAATTCTTGCATTTCAGTTGGTGCAAGTCGGTAAGATACTTTGGCAATAGGATATGCTCCTGGTATTAGATCGATACGAATTTCAACTTGTCATGCTGGTGGTATTCCGGGCAGTTTTTTTTTTTTTTTTTTTTTTTTTTTTTTTTTTTTTTTGGGAAAACTTCTGGATATTTACGTATCACCGGAACATCTTCTATATGTTTTCTTTTAAATATGTGGCAATCACGTTTGTTAAATACACCACGTCTTCTTGACGTAAGTATTATAACATCTCAAGATGAGATTAGAGTGGTAACATAATACCGTACACTTTTCTCTGTATCTAATCGCTTCATCGTCCGAAAGAGAGCTTCTAATCATCTTCTTTTCATATTTGATTTCAGCTTCATGTTGAGTTAGCCAATCCATGTTAACTATTACGTCAAAACTTCTTAACTTTACTGGTCATAGGTCAATAAGGAAAGGTTAATCGTTCAGAATAATAGGACAATTCCGAACAATTTAGTTAACCATTAGGGATTTACCGTTAGCGATTCTACAGTATAGGGTTCTATAGTTTCACTAATCGGTATCTTTCCAAATGGTAGGAGGATAACAGGAACTAACTTCTACCGGCGACCGTAAATATATCACTGAAGCCTATTGATTTAAAACTACAACATACTTAATACCACCTTTGGATCATGACGTGCTTTATTCGAATTACTGACAAAAGCACGGCTCCTTGCTTGATCAGAGGTTGATGCTTGTCATGAGGTTCGTCTTCCAACGACACCTTGGTTCAACTTTGGGCAATTTCTCTTGAAACGTTTTGTACTGTCACATTCATAGCAAGTACAACTGTTTGGCATAATTTGAGTTCTTTGGATGGACTGTTATTGAAGCTGTTGAGTTCGGAGTGGTTGTACACGAATGGGTTGGGGTCGCCGGTTCACATGGCTTCAATTGGTTCTACAATTGGGGCATTACGTCCATCTTTACCACACCTGTGGCCTACTATCACTCGACATTCTTCTTCCTGCCGATAACCATATTTTCCACATTTAGGGAAGGACCCTTCATGCGGTTCATGTTTTCACACCAGAACTAGTCTTAGTATAATTCTGGGTTGTAGGACATACCTACTTATTCAAAAGCCTATCTTGCATTATACCTTTATCATTTCTCTTCTTTAACACTCGACGTCTCACCTACGTCCTTCCAGTCCGCTTCCCATAGAGTCAAATATATCAATGCTGGCTTGTGACACAACCCTTCCAAAGGTTGTATATTTTACGGGATTGACTATACTCCTTATCGATGGAGTTAGTCCCCAATATAGCGCTCACTTCGCTTAGTTTCAGGAGTAATTAGCCATGTTACCAGACATGACAATTCCTTCAAACGATTAGCGTGTTCTAAGTGATCAGCACACAACATTTCTATCTTCCATAGCTCAGTTTCCAATCTCCGAACTTAATTACTCGAATAAAAGTGCTCTAGCACAAGAATTTTAAATTCTGACCATATCATCTGAGTAATAATTTTCTAACTATAATTTTGTACCATCGTTGTAACACCCCGCAACCGCAGCGGAAACGTAAACGGGATGCAACAGACACATCTGATATCAACCACATTGTTTATAAAGAAAACTGAATGCATTAATATACTTCAAAATTATATTATCTCGTATTTCATTACCGTCTAGGTGATACACATATCATACAATACGATACTTAATTCTATTTATTATAATGTATCCTAACATCCTGCACGCAAATCTTACACACATCAAGCACTTAGCACGTAAGCAATTACTTCATCTTAATTGTACCTGAAAAGCATGTGAGAAAACGGGTCAACTACGAATAGTTGGTGAGTTTCACAATTTGAGTAAACCATGATAAATCCATATCAAAATATAATATTATCTGGGGAAACTGTTAACCCAGTACCGTACTCATTCCGGGGGCAATGTTAACCCAGAATTACGATGTAATTATGCTGAGCCCACAAGTGAAACCTCTGACTATCACACACAACCCCCGTGGCATATCCCCCGCCCACGGGCCCGTGGCATATCCCCCGCCCACGGAACTGCCCCAAACCGCTATGTCTAACATTACATAGCAAAATAAATAACAACAAAATAGACATGTGCAACTGGCTGGGAAACATCAGCAAATCCATGCCGGACCAGTTGGGTTTGTCAAACCAATAGTACTATCCACACTCTACCGGCTTTCAGTTAATCACTCGTGTTCCGGGGCCTTAGAATGTTAGCAACTCAGACAATTACCATCTTAGTACATTTCCGTACGATTCCCGTACAATAAAATATATAATTCCACGCAAATCCATGCGTTCAGTATGTATTTAAACATTTCAGTAAAAACGTGCTTCCGCCCCAAGAAAATATTCGAAATCAATTCAGAAAAAGGGGCTCGTGAAACTCACCTTAGCACATGCAAGCAGGTAACAACAATCATTATCAGTTAACACGTCCAATCTGTAATATGATCCCTACGATCGTTACTATACACTCATTATTAATATAACTTTAACCAAGTTAACCGGTACATCTGGGGGCACTGTTAACCCAGCACTGTACCCGTTCTGAGGACAAGGTTAACCCAGAAACACTTCTCCGGACCCAGATTGTGATGTCGTTTAGAGTTCCATGGTCACAACCACTATTAGTCGTTTTTCTCGTTTTGCGTGCCTAGCACGGTTATCCGTTTTTACGTTTCAAAAATGAGTTTGGTCACACACGACCCGAAAATAGTTGTTGATTGATAATTTAGTTAAAGTGGTGAAATTTGAGCTCGGTTTAGACGCACCGTTTGGCCGCGGGACCCGTTTCCGTCTTTAGCGTACCGGAAACTGTTAAAATAGGTTAAAATTACTCAAATCATCCGAATTATTTTCGGATGATTTATTTTTACTTGTTTAACTCATTTATATGAAAATAGTTCATTTTTAGGGTTTTTATACACCAATCAGCTCGCTTAAGCGAACTTCACCGGTTTACGCGTTTTAACTTTAAAAGTTTGATAATTAGCACAAATAATTATCCGTTTACTCTCGGATCTTGAAATTTTGTACAAATCACTTTTTAACAGTGGGGAATTTTATAAAAATATTTCCAGAATTAATTCTTATATTTAAAATTTATTTATCTATTTTTAAACACCATTTAAACACTAAATATGTCGTAAATACCAAACGATCTTAGAAAAATCCCAAATTTCTCCTGGATGTCCCCTGCCATCCACATAGTCCCCTGTAATTTTTCCAGAACCAAAATCTTCCTTTACATGCCATTTTCACTAAAACCGAGCTAGAAAACCCTAGAACTCGTTTAACCGAAAAGCCTACTTAGACAACTACAACGGACCTCAAATTTTGTGTGTGACTTATACATGATATAAAAAGCTTATCTGCAATTTTCCAGAATTTTACATGATATTTAACTATTTTTCACCATTTTTGGCCAAAACCGAGCATTAAATTCACCAAATATTCATCCTTTGTCCAAAAATTACCAAAAATTCACAGAACTCTTATTTGAATGTGTAGAACATCCCTGTAAAATTTCATGACGTAACTCTAAACCATCAACAATCTGTCCCAAAACACATACACCGAACATAAACAGAATATACCTTTCGTTTTCCACCACTACAAGCTACAAACTCGTGTTTCCGCCTTATCTACCACTAAAAACAAAGCCTACAAACAACATACCACAATACCAAGCAAGTTACACTCACGATCAAGCCATTTATTTCATGGTTTCGGTTATGATTCCAAAAACAAAGATTTAACCGTAAAAATTCGTTTTTGATTCGTTTAACTCCTTTCTTGGACCAAGATCCTTTGTATAACCCGTATACATCACTTGATCATGCAAGAATCGGTTTTCATCATTGAAACCTCATTTTCTTGCAAATAAACTCAAAATGTGGAACAAAAATCAAGATTTAGCCATCCCGATATACAATTACCTTGAGTTTTCTTGCTAAAAATTCCGGATTTTGGATCATAGAGTGGAGAGAATTGAAGAATCTTGAAGATGTTTGTTGAAAAAAAGAAAATTGAATGGGGTTTAGGGGGTGGTGGTCCGATCGGCATATGATGGGGGGTGGGGTGGGACCCACCTCTTCATTTTAGGCCACATATTTGGATTTTCGTAATCCGGATAATGTTTTGGATAATCTGGTTCAGTTCGTTTTCGGTTAAATGTTTAATTCGGCTTAAAACGAGGCTAAAACGGTCGTTTTTCGGCTTAAAAATGAAATTTATATAAAACCGATTTAAAAACTTTAAAAACTTAAATCATGACATTTATTATCTTAAAACATCATATTACTAATTATTACGCATCTTTTTCGGCTTGATCGATCGTCTCTTGCTCGGTTTGGTATTAAATGTTTCGTTTAACGTACCGACGTACTATTAAATCGAAATCCTTTTTCTGTGTTTTAATCCACTTATCCCGAAGCTTTAATACTTCGTAACATCACTAAATATCATATATCTCGTCTATAATTGAACCCTCGATTCATTCGGGTTTCAATAACTATCGATTGATTGATCGCATATTCAATACGGTGAATTATATATTCACGTACAATCAATACAATGAACCATGTATTCTCGTATAATTACTATGGTAATTCATGTATCCGACATTAAATATGACGTAACTATTATCTACCGGTTAGGGTATACCGGGTTTCGTCGGAATCGTTACATTCTCCCCCCGTTAAGAAATTTCGTCCTCGAAATTTTACACGCTCACTATCCCTTTCCGAGGGAAAGGTGGGGGTTTTTCCTTCAGAATACACCCTCGCGTTACCAGGTATAATCTGGTCCTCTCTGTGAATTCCACTTAATCTTAATTAATAAAGCTTGGTGTGTCCAAACTGTTTAGTTTTCCCGTCTACTATCTCTACGGAATTATTTATGATATCAAGTATGACTTCTATGAGTATCTCCATTACTAGTACTTTCGTTGCCTCATCGCTTAGGTACTTTTCAATCCGTATACATGGCAAAACATCATGTATAGTACTTAGCCCCTGGAGTACTTTAATCGATAAACTAAATGAACAATTATGGAGATAGTCTCATGAGGTCCAATATATTAAGAACCTATTTTCGGTTTTGCCAAACCTCATATCACCTCTCTCTAAGGTGATGCCTTAAAATGCCTTGTCACCTCTTTCCAGTGACAATGGTTTCCTTTAAACGTTGGCATAAATCCTTTGCAAATCTCGCGCTGCTTTCAGCTTATCATAAATATTACAAATCCGATTGGTTGTTTTTCGAATCAATTCAAATCTTATGGCTTGATTGGCGCCCATTTTCAATTCAACAAATTGGTGATAATTACTTCACCCGTAGGAAGCGTCAAGCTCTCGATGCTTCCTTCCCCGCCTTCCAATAATGGAAGTAGGATGACTATTTCGATCTGAGATAATTGAAACTGGTACTCCACGACGAGATACCATTTCACCATCATGAATTTGGGCGAGAATTCATTATGGTAATCGTCATAGATTGGGATGAAATGCGAGGATTGGTTAATCGATCCGCGATTACACAATTTACCTCATGCCTTTGATATATCATGGGAATTTGCGTCCCGAAATCCATTGCAATTTATTCCCACTATCATTGACGAATTTTCTGTCGTTGTGGCGTTCCCAAGGGTTTTCGGTATGCAGCCTTATCTCTTGCATAACTTAAATTTTCACCAACATACGTAACCATATCTTTCTCCACACTCGGTCATTAACAAAATCCTTTCAGATATTCGTATCATCAATAATCCAATCCGATCCCAGATGTATGGAATATTTCGATCTATGCGCTTCGTCCATGATTAATTCACGAAGGTCATGGAGGGTCGGGATCCAAACCCAATTTTTTGAAGTAGAGAATTTCGTCCACGCGTTATTCGAAGTTCTTCTCATTGCCGTAAAGTTCCTCCTTTTCCAATTGTTCCTCTTTCAACGTCTCACGTTGAGCGACTCGAATCAGGTCCGAAAGATTCGACTGGACTATCATCCCCAGCACTCGCACTCGCAATGGCTTAACCCGATCTTTCCTACTCAAGGCATCGGCTATGATGTTAGCCTTGCCGGGGTGATAACGGATGTCACAGTCATAATCGCTTAACAACTCAACCCATCTTCGATGAGTATGAGACTGCGGTCTCTTATCATCTATAAAATTTGTACATTTGCGTCGTACAAAGGATTATGAGTTGGGTAATGCTAAAAATTCTTCAATAAACCGCTGATAGCCTACGGCTAGTCCTAAAGATTGGCGCATTCCCTTTGGTACCTTGGGTGACTGCCAGTTTTAATGGTTTCTATTTTATTTGGGTCTGTGAAATCCTTGTTGCTTTACAACATGACCAAGGGATTATGCCTTATTTATTCAAAATCATATTTCGAAAACTTCGCGTACAACTCCTCTTGCTTTAACACTTCCACAATTTTCTTTAACCGTCGTTCGTGCTCTTTCTTACGTTGCAAATATATCAAAATATCATCAATGACTGTTATGACAAATTTGTCAAAATAAAGTTTATAGACTCGGTTCATGAGGTCCATGACCACTGCCGGCACATTTGTTAGCCCGAGAGGCATAACTAAGAATTCATAATGGCCGTAACGAGTCCGAACGCTGTTGTTGCAACGTCCTCCTCTTGGATTTTTCATTTGGTGATAACTATATCTAAGATCAATTTTTCTAAAATAAATCGCCCCTTGCAGTTGGTTAAACAGATCATTCACTACGAAGAAGTGAATACCTATTCTTGATCGTCACTTTATGCAATTCTCTCTAACCAATACATATCCTAACACTTCAGTCCTTCATTTCCCAAATAACACTGGGGCACCCCATGGTGACTAACTAGGTCTTATAAAACCTTATCCAATAATTCTTGCAACTGATTGGATAATTCTTGCATCTCGGACGGTGCAAGTCGGTAGGGTGCTTTAGCAACAGGGCCAGCTTGACACATTAAATCGATTCTGAATTCGACCTGTCGGGTTGGCGGTAATCCAGGAAGTTCTTCTGGGAAAACTTGTGGAAATTTGCGTACCACCGGGATATCTTCTATATGTTTTCTTTTAAATACTTTGGCAATCGCGTTTGTTAAATCCACCACGTCTTCTTGTCGTAAATATTATAACATCTCAAGATGAGATTAGAGTGGTAACATAATACCGTACACTTTTCTCTGTATTTAATCGCTTCATCGTCCGAAAGAGAGCTTCTAATCATCTTCTTTTCATATTTGATTTCTGCTTCATGTTGAGTTAGCCAATCTATGTTAACTATTACGTCAAAACTTCTTAACTTTACAGGTCGTAAGTCAATAAGGAAAGGTTAATCGTTCAGAATAATAGGACAACTCCGAACAATTTAGTTAACCATTAGGGGTTTACCGTTAGTGATTCTTTAGTATAGGGTTCTATAGTTTCACTAATCGGTATCTATCCAAATGATAGGAGGTTAACAGGAATTAACTTCTATCGATGACCGTAAAAAAAATATCACTGAAGCCTATTGATTTAAAACTACAACATACATAACACCACCTTTGGATCATGACGTGCTTTATTAGAATTACTCACAAAAGCACGGCTCCTTGCTTGATCAGAGGTTGATGCTTGCCATGAGGTTCGTCTTCCAACGACACCTTGGTTCAACTTTGGGCAATTTCTCTCGAAACGTTCTGTACTGCCACATTCATAGCAAGTACAACCGTTTGGTATAATTTGGTTTCTTTGGATGGATTGTTATTGACGTTGTTGGGTTCGGAGTGGTTGTACACGAATGGGTTGGGGTTGCCGATTCACATGGCTTCAATTGGTTCTACAATTGGGGCATTACGTCCATCTTTACCACACCTGTGGCCTACTATCACTCGCCATTCTTCTTCCTGCCGATAACCATATTTTCCACATTTAGGGAAGGACCCTTCATGCGGTTCATGTTTTCACACCAGAACTAGTCTTAGTATAATTCTGGGTTGTAGGACATTCCTACTTATTCAAAAGTCTATCTTGCACTATACCTTTATCATTTCTCTTCTTTAACACTCGACGTCTCACCTAACGTCCTTCCAGTCCGCTTCCCATAGAGTTAAATATATCAATGCTGGCTTGTGACACAACCCTTCCAAAGGTTGTATATTTTACAGGGTTGACTATACTCCTTATCGATGGAGTTAGTCCCCAATATAGTGCTCACTTCGCTTAGTTTCAGAAGTAATTAGCCATGTTACCAGACATGACAATTCCTTCAAACTATTAGCGTGTTCTAAGTGATCAGCACACAACATTTCTATCTTTCATAGCTCAGTTCCCAATCTCTGAACTTAATTACTCGAATAAAAGTGCTCTAGTACAAGAATTTTAAATCCTGACCATATCATCTGAGCAATAATTTTCTAACCATAATTTTGTACCATCGTGTTCCATCACGATACAACATAATCTACCTACATATCTGTAGCATATTTCACTACACAATGTTCTAGACTCTTACCAATATCCTTAACCATTTCGATCTTTTCTATCCACTCGCTAATCCATTCCTCCCTTTACCATCAGTAAACTATTGATAATTTCCTTAACACAACCAACAAAATATCATTCATACCGGATCTAATTTATTACGATTACCATTCATGTTTAGTTTATAACTAATACTTGTAGTCATAATAGTATTCGGTGGGACATTATCACTCTTAGTAATACCTCTAAGAATTGAAATATTCATAATCATGTGATTGCTCGAACTATAATTCTGCCTTCACATTTGCATCAACACTAGCAGTGATCTGTGATACGACACTCGGTATCATCATCTGCTATCTTTGAGCAATCAACTGAATCATATCAATCTCCATCATTGGAGTTACTCTTTTTATGTCATTCTGCCGTACTCATCCCGTACGCAGTAATCAATACTAATCTCACCGTATAACTTGTTACCAGCTCAATCATAACAGCAGGTACACATACACACCAAATATTATCATATATATTACACATACCGGTATCTAGTATATATGTCCCACAAATATAATAACATATGGACTTAACCTGATGTCGGTTAACGTTCAAATATGTTTCATAACCCTTGTCACCAACTGACCTATAGATCTTCCTCAATAAGGATTAATTTTTAATATAATTGATTTCAATATCCTTCTGCATGTCAGCATAACCGATACATGCTCACCGTGAGCACCAAACGATTACGTACCTCGGAGTTATAATATCCGTGTCTATTCGTATATCCGGTATACACGGTATACCACCTACGAACGAATAACCGACTATGCTATTAAGATTCCAACACCTCTTTGTGTACGGGTAATCATTCTATTCGAGCATACATGGGTATAGGTATCTAACGGATGTAAGGTTAGCATAGGGAGTTGCAAGGTTCAAGGTGATCGCATACATGGGTTACCTTCAAATATCATCAATTACCATTATGGGAAATTCTATCACTTGCTCAGTCAATGTCCTCAGGCGTTCTAGGTTCGTTAAAATCGAAAATTCTCGATCTGGAGGTGGTATGTCTCATATGTTTGAAAGTAAGCAATACATATATATATTTCTATAATTTTTTTTTTTTTTACCATAATGGAATAAGAATGGGTTCAGGTACAGGTCCGTCCGTACGTGAGGGTTGACGGTTCGGGTGAACATAGGGGGTTATTAGGATATACGGTACCGGTGTTGGTAGGGTAAGGGATTTATCAATTTTGGTTGGGAGTGACGGTTACTCGATATTTCTGGTTAACGTCAAACGGGAGATCTAACTTGGTACTATCATAACTATAGCCCGATAAGTTAGACTTATCATCAACCGATGCTCTAGAAATTTCAGCATCCTCGGTACATTTATTATTTTATTCCCCGGTTCCTTATCCGGGTCCCATTTCTCAATACATGTACCCACAAGATATGTACATATATATATATATATATATATACACATTAGCACGTATAAATAATACAATATACTTTACACATATGTTGCCATTTTTTCCTATTAATGTACCCCGTGACTCCCCTGAATTCCCTCGTACGGACAAGTCTGTTATTATGTTCCGGACCATAATAACTCACTTGTCTATCCAAGTTCATCCAGATCTCGTCACTATAAATTATTAGTTGATATTCAGATCCTATAATACTTGAGCTACTGTTGTATTTTAGGTATCTTTTAAAGACATCCTAAATCTTTATAACCAATGGCTCTGATACCAACTTCTGTAACACCCCGTAACCGCAGCGGAAACGTAAACGGGATGCAACAGACACCTCTGATATCAACCACATTGTTTATAAAAAAAACTGAATACATTAATATACTTCAAATTACGTTATCTCATATTTCATTACCGTCTAGGTGATACACACATCATACAATACGATACATAATTCTATTTAATATAATGTATCATGACATCCCGCACGCAAATCTTACACACATCAAGCACTTAGAACGTAAGCAATCACTTCATCTTAATCGTACCTGAAAAGCATGTGAGAAAACGGGTCAACTACGAATACTGTTAACCCAGTACCGTACTCATTCCGGGGGCAATGTTAACCCAGAATTACGATGTAATTATGCTGAGCCCACAAGTGAAACCTCTGACTATCACACACAACCCCCGTGGCATATCCTCCGCCCACGGAACTGCCCCAAACCGCTATGTCTAACATTACATAGCAAAATAAATAACAACAAAATAGACATGTGCAACTGGCTGGGAAACATCAGCAAATCCATGCCGGACCAGTTGGGTTTGTCAAACCAATAGTACTATCCACACTCTACCGGCTTTCAGTTAATCACTCGTGTTCCGGGGCCTTAGAATGTTAGCAACTCAGACAATTACCATCTTAGTACATTTTCGTACGATTCCCGTACAATAAAATATATAAATCCACGCAAATCCATGCGTTCAGTATGTATTTAAACATTTCAGTAAAAACATGCTTCCGCCCCGAGAAAATATTCGAAATCAGTTCAGAAAAAGGGGCTCGTGAAACTCACCTTAGCACATGCAAGCAGGTAACAACAATCATTATCAGTTAACACGTCCAATCTGTAATATGATCCCTACGATCGTTACTATACACTCATTATTAATATAACTTTAACCAAGTTAACCGGTACATCTGGGGGCACTGTTAACCCAGCACTGTACCCGTTCTGGGGGCAAGGTTATCCTAGAAACACTTCTCCGGACTCAGATTGTGATGTCGTTTAGAGTTCCATGGTCACAACTACTATTAGTCGTTTTTCTCGTTTTGCGTGCCTAACACGGTTATCCGTTTTTACGTTTCAAAAATGAGTTTGGTCACACACGACCCGAAAATAGTTGTTGATTGATAATTTAGTTAATGTGGTGAAATTTGAGCTCGGTTTAGACGCCCCGTTTGGCCGCGGGACCCGTTTCCGTCTTTAACGTACCGGAAACTGTTAAAATAGGTTAAAATTACTCAAATCTTCCGAATTATTTTCGGATGATTTATTTTTACTTGTTTAACTCATTTATATGAAAATTGTTCATTTTTATGGTTTTTATACACCAGTCAGCTCGCTTAAGCGAACTTCACCGGTTTACGCGTTTTAACTTTAAAAGTTTGATAATTAGCACAAATAATTATCCGTTTACTCTCGGATCTTGAAATTTTATACAAATCACTTTTTAACAGAGGGGAATTTTATAAAAATATTTCCAGAATTAATTCTTATATTTAAAATTTATTTATCTATTTTTAAACACCATTTAAACACTAAATATGTCGTAAATACCAAACGATCTTAGAAAAATCCCAAATTTCTCCTGGATGTCCCTTGCCATCCACATAGTCCCCTGTAATTTTTCCAGAACCAAAATCTTCTTTTACATGCCATTTTCACTAAAACCGAGCTAGAAAACCCTAGAACTCGTTTAACCAAAAAGCCTACTTAGACTTCTACAACGGACCTCAAATTTTGTGTGTGACTTATACATGATATAAAAAGCTTATCTGCAATTTTCCAGAATTTTACATGATATGTAACTATTTTTCACCATTTTTGGCCAAAACCGAGCATTAAATTCACCAAATATTCATCCTTTGTCCAAAAATTACCAAAAATTCACAGAACTCTTATTTTAATGTGTAGAACATCCCTGTAAAATTTCATGACGTAACTCTAAACCATCAACAATCTGTCCCAAAACACATACACCGAACATAAACCGAATATACCTTTCGTTTTCCGCCACTACAAGCTACAAACTCGTCTTTCCGCCTTATCTACCACTAAACACAAAGCCTACAAACAACATACCACAATACCAAGCAAGTTACACTCACGATCAAGCCATTTCTTTCATGGTTTCGGTTATGATTCCAAAATCAAAGATTTAACCGTAAAAATTCGTTTTTGATTCGTTTAACTCCTTTCTTGGACCAAGATCCTTTGTATAACCCGTATACATCACTTGATCATGCAAGAATCGTTTTTTCATCATTGAAACCTCATTTTCTTGCAAATAAACTCAAAATGTGGAACAAAAATCAAGATTTAGCCATCCCGATATACAATTACCTTGAGTTTTCTTGCTAAAAATTCCGGATTTTGGATCATAGAGTGGAGAGAATTGATGAATCTTGAAGATGTTTGTTGAAAAAAAGAAAATATAATGGGGTTAGGGGTTGGTGGTCCGATCGGCATATGATGGGGGGTGGGGTGGGACCCACCTCTTCATTTTAGGCCACATATTTGGATTTTCGTAATCCGCATAATATTTTGGATAATCTGGTTCAGTTCGTTTTTCGGTTAAATGTTTAATTCGGCTTAAAACGAGGCTAAAACGGTCGTTTTTTCGGCTTAAAAATGAAATTTATATAAAACCGATTTAAAAACTTTAAAAACTTAAATCATGACATTTATTATCTTAAAACATCATATTACTAATTATTACGCATCTTTTTCGGCTTGATCGATCGTCTCTTGCTCGGTTTGGTATTAAAGGTTTCGTTTAACGTACCGACGTACTATTAAATCGAAATCCTTTTTCTGTGCTTTAATCCACTTATCCCGAAGCTTTAATACTTCGTAACATCACTAAATATCATATATCTCGTCTATAATTGAACCCTCGATTCATTCGGGTTTCAATAACTATCGATTGATTAATCGCATATTCAATACGGTGAATTATATATTCACGTACAATCAATACAATGAACCATGTATTCTCGTATAATTACTATGGTAATTCATGTATCCGACATTAAATATGACGTAACTATTATCTACCGGTTAGGGTATACCGGGTTTCGTCGGAATCGTTACAATCGTGTTCCATCACGATACAACATAATCTACCAATATATCTGTAGCATATTTCACTACACTATGTTCTAGACTCTTACCAATATCCTTAACCATTTCGATCTTTTCTATCCACTCGCTAATCTATTCCTCCCTTTACCATCAGTAAACTATTAATAATTTCCTTAACACAACCAACAAACATATCCTTAATACCGGATCTAATTCATTACTACTACTATTCATGTTTAGTTTATAACTAATACTTGTAGTCATAATAGTATTCGGTGGGACATTATCACTCTTAGTAATACCACTAAGAATTGAAATATTCATATTCATGTGATTGCTTGATCTATAATTCTGCGATCAAATTTGCATCAACACTAGCAGTGATCTGTGATACGACATTCGGTATCATCATCTGCTATCTTTGAGCAATCAACTGAATCATATCAATCTCCATCATTGGAGTTACTCTTTTTATGTCATTCTGCCGTACCCATCCCATACGCAGTAATCAATACTAATCTCACCGTATAACTCGTTACCAGCTCAATCATAACAACAAGTACACATACACACCAAATATTATCATACATATTACACATACCAGTATCTAGTATATATATCCCACAAATATAATAACATATGGGCTTAACCTGACGTCGGTTAACGTTTAAATATGTTTCTTAACCCTTGTCACCAACTGACATATAGATATTTCTCAACAAAGATTAATGTTTAATATGCTTGATTTCAATATCCTTCTGCATGTCAGCATAACCGATACATGCTCACCGTGAGCACCAAACGATTACGTATCACGGAGTTATAATATCCGTGTCTATTTGTATATCCGGCATACACGGTATACCATCTACGAACGAACAACCAACTATGCTATAATGATTCCAACACCTCTTTGTGTATGGGTAATCATTCTCTTCGAGTATACATGGGTATAGGCATCTAACGGATGTAAGGATAACATAGGGAGTTGCAAGGTTCAAGGTAATCGCGCAACCCATGTTGCCTTCAAATATTATCAATTACTATTATGGGAAACTCTATCACTTGCTCAGCCAATGTCCTCAGGCGTTCTAGGTTCGCTAAGATCGGTAATACTCGATCTGGAGGTGGTATGTCTCATATGTTTGAGAGTGAGAAATACACATATATATTTCTATATATTATTTTTATCTGCTCATTTATTATCAAATTTATTATTATTATTATTATTATTATTATTTTTTTTTTTTTTTTACCTTAATGGAATAAGAATGGGTTCAGGTACAGGTCCGTCCGTACGTGAGGGTCGGCGGTTCGGGTGAACATAGGGGGTTATTAGGATATACGGTACCGGTGTTGGTAGGGTAAGGGATTTATCAATTTTGGTTGGGAGTGACGGTTACTAGTATTTCTGGTTAATGTCAAACGAGAGATCTAACTTGGTACTATCATAATTATGGCCCGATAAGTCAGACTTATCATCAACCAATACTCTAGAAATATCAGCATCCTCGGTACTTTTGTTATTTCATCCCCCGGTTCCTTATCCGGGTCCTATTTCTCAATACATGTACCCACAAAATATGTACATATATATATATACACATTAGCACGCATAAATAATATTATATACTTTACACATATGTTGCCATTTTTACCTATTAATGTACCCAGTGACTTCCCCTGAATTCCCTCGTGCGGACAAGTCTGTTATTATGTTCCGGACCATAATAACTCACTTGTCCATCCAAGTTCATCCAGATCTCGTCACTATAAATTATTAGTTGATATTCAGATCCTATAATACTTGAGCTACTGGTTATATTTTAGGTATCTTTTAAAGATATCCTAAATCTTTATAACCAATGGCTCTGATACCAACTTCTGTAACACCCCGTAACCGCAGCGGAAACGTAAACGGGATGCAACAGACACCTCTGATATCAACCACATTGTTTATAAAAAAACTGAATACATTAATATACTTCAAATTACGTTATCTCATATTTCATTACCGTCTAGGTGATACACACATCATACAATACGATACATAATTCTATTTAATATAATGTATCATGACATCCCGCATGCAAATCTTACACACATCAAGCACTTAGAACGTAAGCAATCACTTCATCTTAATCGTACCTGAAAAGCATGTGAGAAAACGGGTCAACTACGAATAGTTGGTGAGTTTCACAATTTGAGTAAACCATGATAAATCAATATCATAATATAATATTATCGATGTAATTACGCTGAGCCCACAAGTGAAACCTCTGACTATCCACATACAACCCCGTGGCTTACTCCGCCCACGGACCTGCCCCAAACCGCTATGCCTAACATTACATAGCAAAATAAATAACAACAAAATAGATATGTGCAACTGACTGGGAAACATCAGCAAATCCATGCCGGACCAGTTGGGTTTGTCAGACTAATAGTGCTATTCACACTTTACCGGCTTTGAGCTAATCACTCGTGTTGCGGGGCCTTACAATGTTAGCAACTCAGACAATTACCATCTTAGTACTTTTCCATACGATTCCCGTACAATAAAATATATATAAATACACGCAAATCCATGCGTTCGGTATGTACTTAAACATTTTAATAGTAACATGCTTTCCGCCCCGAGAAAATATTCAAAAACAATTCAGAAAAGGGGCTCGTGAAACTCACCTTTCGCAAGCAAGCAGGTAACACAGTACGTATGCTACTAGTCCGGATCTGTAATACGATCCCTTAGTTCGTTACTATACAATCACTATTAATATAACTTTAACCGTGTTAACCGGTACATCTGGGGACACTGTTAACCCAGTACTGTACCCGTTCCGGGGGCAATGTTAACCCAGAAACACTTCTCCGGACTCAGATTGTGATATCGTTTAGAGTTCAATAGTCAAAATTACTATTAGTTTGTTTCCCCGTTTTGCGTGCCTAGCACGATTATCCGTTTTTACGTTTCAAAAATGAGTTTGGTCACACACGACCCGAAAATAGTGGTTGACTGATAATTTAATTAAAGTTGTGAAATTAGAGCTCGGTTTAGACGCCCCGACTGGCCGCGGGACCCGTTTCCGTCTTTAGTGCACCGGAAACTATTAAATCGGATAAAATTACTCAATTCATCGGAATTATTTTCGGATGATTTATTTTTACTTGTTTAACTCAGTTATATGAAAATAGTTCATTTTTAAGGTTTTTATACACCTGTCAGCTCGTTTAGGCGAACTTTACCGGTTTACGCGTTTTAAACTTTAAAAGTGTGTTTTGCACAAATAATTATCCGTTTAATCTCGGATCTTGAAATTTTGCACAATTCACTTTTTGACAGTGGGGAATTTAATAAAAATATTTCCAGAATTAATTTTTATATTTAAAATTTATTTATCTATTTTTAAACACCATTTAAACACTAAATATGTCGTAAATACCAAACAACCTTAGAAAAATCCCAAATTTTTCCTGGATGACCCCTGCCATAATCTCTTTTTACATGCCATTTTCACTAAAACCGAGCTAGAAAACCCTAGAACTCGTTTAACCGAAAAACCTACTTAGACTTCTCCAACTGACCTAAAATTTTGTGTGTGACTTTTACATGATATAAAAAGCTTATCTGGAATTTTCCAGAATTTATCATGATATTTAAGTATTTTTCACCATTTTTAGCCAAAACCGAGCATTAAATTCACCAAATATTCATCCTTTATCCAAAAATTACCAAATTTTTACAGAACTCATATTTCCATGTATTTAACACCTCTGTAAAATTTCATGACCTAACTCTAAACCGTCCACAATCTGTCCAAAAACTCATACACTATATAAAAACCGAATATACCTTTCGATCTCCGCCACTACAAGCTACAAACTCGTCTTTCTGCCTTATCTACCACTAAATACAGAATCTACAACCAACATACCACAATACCAAGCAAGTTACACTCACCGTCAAGTCTCTTACACTATAGTTTCGGTTACTGTTTCAAAACTAAAGTTTAAACCGTAAAAATTCATTTTTGGTTCGTTTAACTCCTTTCTTGGACCAAGATCCCTTGTATAACCCGTATACATCACTTGATCATGCAAGAATCGGTTTTCATCTCGGGTTTTCACCCTTTTTCACTCGAAACCTCATTTTCTTGCAAATAAACTCAAGAAAAGAATATGAACACGTAAATAACTCGATTTTTACCTCGGTTTTCTTGCGAAAATTCTGGATTTTTGAGTGATAATGTGGAAGGGAAGGAGGAGAATATGGAAATGTTTGTAAAAAAAAACAAAAGGGCTAGGGGTGTATACCCTTATTCCGATCGGACAAGGAGGGGAGGTGGGGTGGGACCCACTTCTCCATTTCTAGCCATTCATTCAGATTTTGGGAATCCGGATAATGTTTTGGATAATCTGGTTCAGTTCGTTTTTCGGTTAAATGTTTAATTTAGCTTAAAACGAGGCTAAAACGGTCGTTTTCGGCTTAAAAAATGAAATTTATATAAAACCGATATAAAAACTTTAAAAAAACTTAAACCATGACATTTATTAACTTAAAACATCATATTATTAATAATTGCGCATCTTTTTCGGCTTGATCGATCGTCTCTTGCTCGGTTTGGTATTGAAGGTTTTGTTTAATGTACCGACGTAACATTAAATCGAGCATTCTTTTTCTGTGCCGTACTTTACTTATCCCGAAGCATTAATGCTTCGTAAAATCACAAAATATTATAGATATCGTCTATAATTGAACCCTCGATTCGTTCGGGTTTCAATAACTATCGATCGTTTAATCGCATATTCAATACGATGAATTATATATTCACGTACAATCAATACAGTGAACCATGTATTCTCGTATAATTACTATGGCAATTCATGTACCCGACATTAAATATAACGTAATTATTGTCTACCGGTTAGGGTATACCTGGTTTCGTCGGAATCGTTACAACCATAAACGAGTCTAGGAGGATTCCGCACTCCTAGACATCGTGCGGATCTCGTATCGATCAGCGACACCCCGGGGGGACTTACATTAACTTATATGTTTGGTCCTACAATCTGCTAAGATTAAAGGATAGCCATTGACCTGGAAAAATGAATGCATTTGGGGCAATTATAACTTGTTTTTCTATTCTTTCACTTAAAACTATGTCAATAGCTCTGACTTTGAAAGGACATATATTAACTTGTATGTTTGGTCCTTTTGACTACTTGTGGTTAAACAGGATAGCCATTTACCTGCCAATGAAGAGAAATTGGGGTGATTGAATGTTAAACTGTTTATTTGAGAAATGATAGTACATTGACTACTTAGCCAATCATATGGATTTATTAGTACAGTCATTAACATGTATGGTTGCTTTCTCATGATATGTAAAATCTAAGGTGATATAAACATAAAGAAAATGCTAAGATTTATGTGGAGTTACATTATTGTCAATGCATGTTCCTAAATAAATCTTTTCAAATGATAGGCAGAAAAGTGATTATACAGTCATACACAAGCATGTTGGTCTTTGGTTACCCAAAATTGAAACATCTTTGAAAAGAATGACAAAGAACTGATGTGAACTACTTTATTTTCAAATATTTAGTCAACCAAAAGTTGATACATGTTCACAAATTTTTATTGGAAAAATTCAAACATGAGGGTTAATAATAGAACTACAAGGGTGGAGGCAATCATATAAGACCTTTAAACATCCTGAATGAAAGGCCTGTAAGTCCGACTTGCGTGGCATGTAAGTCCAACGTTCAACCTCACATATGTTTGTAGATTTGAAAAGAAAATCCTATAAATTTTCAAAAATATGTTCTGTCATTAGAAGTTTTTAACCAAAACCAGGGGGTCAAAGTCAAATTGGGGTGATCTGGAGAAAGCCAAATAAGCCTTGAGGATAGATAAGGAGCATCAGAACACAACATGTGTTATCCATTAAATATTTATGCAAACTTAATTGAAACTTAATCATATCACCAAAGAAATGAAAATCATGTTAAGTCTAGACCTGTCTTTTTAGTCATAATAATGCTGAGGATGAAGTATTGAGAAAGCTACTTAGTCAATATGATCCCATTCCTGAGATCTTTTCAGTTTTACAAAAGAAATTGCTTTGAAATGAAACATAACTGAAATTTGATCTCTAAATGCACCATTTGCTCTTAAACTATGATCTTTAAAGATAAAATTGTTCTGACAAGTTGATAAGTGTTCTGACAAATTTGCCAGGTGGTTTATGTGAAAAACTGTAGCATTTTGCCTAAAATAGGTTGAATATGAAAGTTCGGGTAAGGTTTGATGTTATTAAACCTTCTCAAGCACAAACTGTTTGAACATGTATCTTTGGGTAAGGTATGATATTCTCAAACCTTTCCGGGTACAAAACAGTTTAATATGTATGAGTATGTATTTTCGAGTAAGGTTTAATGTTTTATAACCTTTCCGGGTACACTTAGATGTTTTTATCTAAGTTTACTTTTTTCGGGCATGCTTTGAAGTATTTGATACTTTTCGGGTAGAGTTACTATTTTAGTCACTTTCCGGGCAAGCATGATTGTTTATAATTGCATATGTATTTTCGGGTAAGGTTTGATGATCCATAACCTTTCCAACCAAGCTTTGTCATTGTTGACTAAGTTTATGATTTTCGGGAAAGCTTTGCATCTTGTTAATGCTGGATGAAATTCCAAGCAAACTTTGTGAACTCCTTGAGTACACCAAGTAAGCTTTGTGTGTGAATATGTTTTATTTGAAATTACAAATGTTTTCGGGAAAACTTTGTTTTCCGAACACACTTTATATTTCGGGTACATTTTTGTTCCCCTAATATACTTGGTAATTTTTCAAAATTTGATTTTCCGAGTACACTTTCTGCTAGAAGTCCTTTCCGAGCACACTTTGTACTCTAGGAAGATTATTCGGGCATACTTCGAATAAGAAGGGTGTTCGGGCACATTGTGTTTTCAAGCATACTTGAATGAATGTGTTACTTGATTGAATATGCTTTTAGTATGATTAATTGAATATGTTTCTGATTTTGATAGGGTTTATCCTAGATTAATGGGCATCTTAATTGATTCATAGTAAGAATGTTTATTTGATATTTTATACTTGATTAATTTCCTTGTGATTAATTTCTCAAGAAATCTAGTATTTCGGGTAAGATTTCTTCATAAGTATCTTGACTTTAAATTACATAACTTAACCAAGCAAGGTTTGTGATCAAAAGGGTTTAATATTATTCGAGTAAGCTTTGTATAAGTGGAAAAATACCGAGTAGACCTTGCAAAGGATTACTTTTCCGAGTAAGGTTTGCTAAGCTTAAGATGATAAAGTGTTTATATGTTTTAAAATTTATTTTTAAATAACAAATGGATAATGTTGCGGTTTGACAGCTAATAATTCACAAAACGACAAAAAGCATTTAAAACCCACTTTCAAAAGATATATAAGAGGGAGTTAGGCAAAATTTTCAACATTATATTTCCCTCTCTCTCTCTCTCTTTCCAATGCAACTGCTTTCTCGCTAAGAAACCCAAACCGACCTATTGCATTCATAATTAATCCAAACCCTAACTTGAGTCAGCCCTCTAATTCCGACTCGGTAAGCATTATTAATGTGTTTTCCGAACATGATTAGACTATAATGGGGTTTGATTATGTATTTGATTACTAATATTTTGTTTATGTGTTTAGGTTATAAACTTGTCGAAGAACAGGTTCTTGAAGATTATTCTCTCTTCTTCATTTTTATAACTTGAAATTGGGTAAAGTTAAAAACTTTTATACTAATTTCACTTTGAATATGTTTGTTTGTGATGTACAGATATGGCAGAACAGGATCAACCCAAGTATGTCTTTGAACCCAAACATAACATGTGTGCACTATTGCAAGTGACACCTGACAATGAGCCGATGGCAAGGATGATAACATGGATGGCACGGTCAAATTCTAGTTTTGCATTCACTGAAAACCCTATTATCTACAGAAATCATTCTTTAGATTTCTGGAGATCTGCAAAACTAATTGAAGACATCAATGGTAAACGAATCGAAGCAACAGTTGCCAGACAAGAAATCCACATTGCAGTGAGGATGATAAGAAGATAAATATGGTTGAATGACGATAATCATTACCATATAAACTTCAGCACACCTCACTTGATGAAGATATTTGAAGAAACAATGGGGTATCAAGGAAATGTTCATGATGGACAGTTTCAGAAGGGTATGTTCCCTATGTTGTACAGATTTCTTATTCACCATGTGATACACGGATTTGCTCCAAGGAAGGGATCATGGACCTTGATGAGTCATGATTTGGCAAATGCCACAGTTGGAATTCAGTATGATCTACCATTCAACTTTTCAAAGATGATATTTGAAGGATTGGTGGGAAACCTGAAGAAGGCAGAAAAGAAGAGATTTTTACAATATCCAAGATTCCTACAGATAATCTTCAACAGTGAACTCCAAGATCTACCCACTTTTGGAACTATACACATGTTGCAAAACCCTGATACATACAGAAGAATCAAGATTCCAGGTGTTTCAAATATGTACAACTCAAATATCCCATTTGAGATATTTCCATGGTTGTTAGACCATGATTTACCTGTGATGCCTGTGCCTGAGTTAAGCTCAGAGGAGGAAGGAGGAGATGATGGTGAGAGTGATGATGATGACTCTGATGATGAGATGAAGGAGGAGATGGAGTAGCTATGGAAGTTGTTGCACCTGATCAGGGGGAGCAATTTGAGCAAATATAACAACCTATTCCAATACCACCACAATCACCACCAAAAATTGACCAACCTATTATTCCATCACCACCACAAACTCCACCACATCAAACCACTCATTCCCCACCTCAAACCCTAACCATTAGCCAACCTGATACATCAACCCAAATATCCCCAACACCACAAACACCACCTACATATAGCCCAACTCACACAGATACATTCATTCCAAGCCCAAATCATACACAATCACCACAACAATCCAATTACCAAACTCACACCACAACCCATGACCAAGCTGAATATGAACCATTTTCCACATCACCACCTACAACACCACCCATTGAAACTGACAGGTTAGCTCTGTTAAAAGAAAATGTTGAGTTAAAAAGAAGAAATGAGGAGGTGACAGAGGAGAATGTGATATTGTTAGAGAAGTTGGTACAAGAAAATCTGAGAATTCAAGCCCTGGAGCAGGAGGTTGAGAAGACCTCAGCTGCCCCAAAATAGGGGGAGAATGATAACATGCCAACTGTCTCTGGTGTAAATGTTGCTAAAATTGCAACAGTTGTGGAGACTGCAGACAGTTTAAAGCTGATTATGATTGATTATGATGATGAAGAGGAAAGTAGTGAGGAGAGGAGGATTGAAGATGATGAATATGAAGGTGACAAGTCAAAAGTGGAAGAAAAAAATTATGACTTTAATGATGAAATAATGCATGTTGAATGGAGTGATGAGAATGAAGAAGAAAATGTTGAGAAAGTGAATGAGATTGAAAGGACAAATGTTGAAGAGAATATAGCTGTTACTGACATGGCTACTGATGTTTTAACTGACATAGCTACTGATGTCTTGACTGATGTACAGACAGAAGTAGAAACTGAAGTAATGAACGAAGGAGATACTGCTACTGAGGAGTTAATACTTACTGAACTAGAAACTGATCAAGCAGAAAGCTCCATGAGGGTAGAGTATGATCCTGAGTTAGAAGCACTGGAGAAGGATATTGATGACTATGAACAGTCAGAAAATGAAGAGGATGTGAGAAGGAGAATTGAAAAAGGTAAAACAAAAGTTACAGAAGAAGAGCCTATTAAGGCATATCCAGAAAAGGATGTAGATTTCAGAGATGATGCCATTGCTATTGTTGCTGCCTTAAGAGAACAAGAGAACATTTTAAGAGAGACAAGTGATAGGGAGCTTCTGGCCCAAACTCTGACTCCAGAAGAAATGGCAGAGCAGGAAAACTTGATCAAACAAGCTAAACTTGCAAAAGAAATCGTTGATGATGTGGATGATCAAGAAGTAATTGAAACACTGATTATGATGAACAGAGTTGAGGAAGTAGACAACTCTTTGGCTTTGGTGGTTAGCATGTTTAAACCACAGAGCCAAACTGAATGTGAATCTGAAAAAAGGCCACAAAAGGAACCTGAAAGGCCAACTGGTGAATCTGTTGAAGAAATGATGGCCAATATCACCAAAATCAGGACGGAAAGAGCCAAAAGATTTGAACAAGTGTATACAAGAAAGAGAAAGTTTAATGAACATATGAAATATGATGAAAGGAAAATAAAGAGGGGAGATGGGATGAAAAGAACAAATGCTATATTCAGACTCCTGATGATGAGGGTGATAATGATAATAGTCCAATCAGGGCTATTCCACTTCAGACACTTCAACCAGGCCAACAGATTCCAGGTGTACCTGATGTGTCTGTTCAAACTGAACCAGATCATCCACCTTCTGATGAACCAAAGATTGATGCAATGAATGATTTAACTGAAGGAGAGGATGAATCTGAGGATTTAGGTGACAATGATGATGACCCTGAGAATGATCAAAGCAATGGTGTCAAAGCTGCTAATGTTATGTCCCCACAAGTAGTAATGACTAATGAGCAGAGAGCAAACATTGAGCAGAGCTTGTTAAATGCAAAAATGAATAATCCTGTTATGAAGAAGCTAAAGGCACCTGGTGTGAACTTTAAAAGTGTGTCTCACATGAATGAAAGAGAGTTGAAACAAAGACTAGAGGAAGAAAATAATAAGATCAAAAAGGTTTTACAACAAAAGAACAGAGATGCTCAGAAACACAAAGAATATCTAAGAAGACATGGGTATTCTGAAAAAGATCTGAGTCATTTCAATCATGATAAACTCAGAGACCTCTACAATAGTGAAAGAGAAAAAGTAATTGAAAAATGTGTGAAAGAGAATGAGAAGATTGAGAAATTGGAAACCTTGAAGAAGAAATTTGGAGGAATGTGTGGGTACTTACTTGAGAAAGGGTTAAAACCTGAGATGGTTGAGAATCTAACTAGAGAATCAGTATTGGATCAATACAACAAACTGAAAAGAAAAGAAGAATTGAAGAAGGTCCAAACTGAGAGCTCTACCAAACATGCTGAAACATCTGTTAAACCTCAAACAAAGAAAAGAAAATTAATGAATCTGAGGGAGAAACAGAAGATACAGGATTAAAAGGAAATGTCTAAGGAAGTTTCTGTTGTTGAAACCACTACTCCACAAGAAGTGGATCATGAATCTGAAGATGAACCATGTGTATCTTGGGAAAATGAAGAGATGATTGACATACTGAGGAACATAATGATTACTCAAAGAGGAATGGATGAAGCATATTTCAAAGCCTTGGAAAAGGAAGATTTGAAATATCTCTTCCATATCCAAAAGGCTGAATGGGAAAAGGCCCTCAGGGAAGGAGAGAACCCAAGATACTATGCTGATGGTAGGTTTGTACCTGCTGGATTGGCAAGAACTCCTGGCATGGAAAAGATGTTAAGAGAACTTAGAGATGCAGGTAATGATGTTGTTGAACTAGCTAACCTTCCTACTGAAATGGTAGAGGCTGTCATGCAAAAGTTTTCAATTTGGAACCTCCAAAGCCCAAGAAGTTTGTTCCTTTCAGACCACCAATTCCAAGAAGATATCCATAAAGTGGTAGATGGCAAGGTGTAAGAGGTGAAGGTGGAAGAGGTGAATCAAGTAGTTCTGCATAACAAAGAACAACAAGACCACAGTCAAATGTGGATCTTCCAAGAGAGCTTTATTATGATTATGTTTGTGAGTGTTTAAGAGTAATCATGTAAAGTAGGCAATTAAGAGAGATAGTTGTGAGGAGTGATTTTTATGATTACACTCAAGAGCAACTGGAACGGATGGTTACTCTGAATCTGTATGATTACAGAGACAGATTCAAGATGGATGGAAGGCAGATGCATGAACTGTCAAAATTTTTGAAAGAAGAAGCTAGAAATGGATTCAAGTTCCTGAAAGAAAAGAGAACATGGGGAAGAATCAAATTTCACAAATCAAAAATGATTGGAAAGCTAAGAAGAATGGACATTGCTGAAAGAGACTACTCAATGAAAGTCAAAGACAAGAATCCATTGTCTAATCTGAATACTTGTATAAGTCTTGAGAGAAGGATGACACGCCCCAACTACACAGTTCAGAGAAATGGTGTTATTATAGAAGTTGAATACAAAGAAAGTAGTGACCATTATTTGCTGAGAAACTCGGATGGAAAAATACTGGGGATTATCAAGAGGGATGAAGACTTAAATTGCTTACATGATAAAGATCTAATGGATATAAGGGACTTGGTTATACCAGAAAGTCATACTCACTATCAAGCCCTTAACATCTTTAAAATGAGAGCTGCATTAGTCATAAACAACAGAAAGCAAACAGCCTACAATGCATGGAAAAGACAGAATTCCTAGATTAGGCTTTTACTTTGTAATGTCTTATGACAGCTTTGTGATTATGTAATTTGTTTATGTTATTTGATTATGTAATTTGACTTTTAACTTGATGTGTATTTTTGACTAAGTGTAAGTAACCTTATAAATGTTTTGGGTCAGCTGAGGTGTTCCAATCTATGGGGAGATTGTTGAATAAAAGATTTGACCAAAATGAGATATATGGAAGATTGGAATCTTCTCAACCTCCTCAGAATTCGCTAAGTATGGATCCAGGCACACCTTAGACCTCCGAGCAAGCTTTTACTTAGCCGGGTACGATATTTTGTCTATCGGGCAAGGTTATCTTCAAGAAGTCTTCTTTAGTGGATATCCGAGCAAGGTCTGCTAATTAGTGCATTACCGAGTATGGTTCACTGATATATGCATGTCCGGGCAAGGAACACTTTATCAAGCAGGTTTGTTCTTCATAGCCAAGTAAAGTTCACTTCCGAGTAAGCTTTAGGCTAACCAAGCTCAAGAAACCAAGTATTTGGAAGATCGGGCAAGGTATTCATTAATAAAGATTGTCCGAGTACGCCTAGTGTTTAATGTGGTATTACAAGTATCATCGGGCAGGATTCAACTCTAGCAAGGTAAAGTGCCTCCAAGCACACTTTGCTAATAAGCTTATTCCAGGCAAGGAGTTGATAGGACCATTGAAGAACAAGGTTGCTTGTAAGGGTTTGTCGGGCAAAGTCTGATAAAGCCATGAAGATTGAAGTCTACCCGGTGAGTATTTTACTTGGTAAAATACTCTTCATGTAAAGTCTACCCGGAAACTGATCCCGAGCACACTTCTATGTTACCAAGTTATGAAGGATGGCCGAGCATACTCGGAAAGACAAGATTGATGCAAAGCCTACCCGGAAACTTGTTTCACACTTAGAATATTTCTGAATATGTAATTTGAATATGTATTATCGGATAGGGTTTCTAGAAGGAATGACAGCTGTCCACAGGTGTCAGGCCTATATAAGGAATAATTAGGGCACACCTGAAAAAAAAGAGAGAGAGACACACAACACGGAAATTAACACAGAGAGGCAGACAGACACATTTATTGAGAGAGAATATTGTGTGACGGTTGTCCTAGGATTCCAACAAAAACCCTAAATCGATTATCCAATTTGTATGAGTAACTTTATATGAATGGAAATCTTTTTAGTGAATCCTGTCTGTATTAATTACCTTTGAATACTTATTTAGCAACCATATGTTTGTTATTTATTCCGCCTTTAACAAACGGTAATCTTTCTAAATATAGCAACCCGTCATTAACTCTCTTGTCGACACATTTACATGTGTGAGTTGTGACATGATTTAAGTAAGATCCATCTGAAAATCGGGGACCTGACATCAAAATAGAAAAAGATTTGATGGACAACAGAGGAATGAGCTTTCTAGGTTCCTAAAAGAACAATCTAGATTGGGATTTCCTTTATTAAACAAGAAAAAGAAACTAGAGCTCTCTCAATCTTAAAGAAAAAAGAGAATAGGAGTATGAGTGATATTAGGACGACTGAAATATGCTATAAGTAAACAAGAAGATCCTCTAATCCTCTAGCTACAATAAAGGAGTGCATAAACATGTAGCAGCAGATTTTGAGGCCCAACTGTGAAGTCCAAAGAGATGGGGAAATTACCAAGATAGTCTTTGAAGAAAAATCCTAATCTTTCATTTTGAGAAATTCTAATGGACTGGCCTTAGGCATCACAGAGCATGACACTGACTTAGATTATCTTCTTATGGAGGATCTTGATGACATAATCAGATGGAATCAGCCGTCTCAACATCCACACCACAGGGAGATCTCACAATTTCAACAAAGGGCTGCTGCAGTAAAACTTGATAAAAGATTGAAGGCAAAAAGCTCTCGAAGATGAAGGCCTTTTATTTTTCTGTTTAAATTTAATGTGTAATGTCCATGAGACAAAATTCTGAATATGTAATTTTTCTTTAAGTAATGCAATTTTATCTTTTTTGAAATTTGATGTGTATTTTGAAAAGTGTATGTAACCAATAGGTGTTTTGGTTCATCGGAGTTTGTTCCAATCTTGGGGGAGATTGTTGGGATCAAAATTCAACAAAAGGAAGATTGGAATCTTCTCAACCTTCTCAGATATGGCTAAGTATGGAAAACGAGCAAACTTAGCACTTCGAGCAAGCCTAAACTTATTCAAGCAAGGTATTTTGCTTAACGAGAAAAGTTATCTTCTGGAAGTCTTCTAAGAGTTAGTTCACGCAAGCTACACTTCATCAAGCAAGGTTGTTCTTCAGGTCAAGCAAGGTTTGTTTCAGAGCAAACCCTTGACTAAACCAAGCTAAATCCAAGTATTTTGGTGGATCGAAAAAGGTTTATTAATAAAAAGTGGTCCAAGTACACTTGAAGGAAGTTGTTAAAGAAAGTATTTTAAGGACTTCCAACGAGCAAGGTTCAACCCGATCAAGCTACAATGTCCCCAGCACTCTTAACTTGTTCAAATAACTTAAGTAACAAAAGGTTGAAGGGATCCAAGAAGAACAAGTTTGCTCGTAGGATTCTATCGAACAAAGTTTGATATTATCATGAAGATTGAAGTCTACTTGAAAGATATTTTCTAAGGAAAATATCCTAAGTAAAGCTTACTCGGAAAACTGTTCCAAGCACACTTAATGGTTACCAGGTCTGCTCGACAAGGATAAAATCTTACAAGCTTACTCGAAGACCTGTTTACACTTGTAATATTTTGTAATACATTTGAATATGTTAAGTATCAATCATTAGGGTTTCTAGAAGGTGTCAGGACATGCCTATTTAAGACAACTTTAGGGCACGTCTATGATAACAGACAAAAAGCGAATATTGTGATTTGACGGCTTTCTCTTTCCTGAAAAGAATATCTTTGTACAAAAAAAGCTGCCACAAATATAAACATTCCACCTACAAACCCTAATTGATTTTCATTGTATCCTTCACAATATTATTGGAAATCTTTTGAGTTACTTTGTGTATTTGTTACGTTTCTGTCAGTTTAGCAATAATTTAAGTATTATTGTTTCCGCCTTTAATACTCTTTGGATCTTCACAAAAGCATAACTCGTAACTGTCCTGTCAACACGTTAGTCTTGGTTACGAGACTGATTGTTGTGTGTTTGAGTGAGTAAATTCGGTCTTGATAGGTTAGTTGATTTAATCTTTGATTTCTGACACATAATTTCTAGGTTTAGAGTTTCAATTTTGAACTTTTACTTTCCAGGTTCTTAAAGACACAATCTTCCCCAAATCTTTTGTTGTTACTGATCTTTGTTCTGTTTCTTACTCTAATTCGTGTTTGCATGTTATTTATTTGATACAGATAACGATGGATTACAAGTTCAAGCGCAAACACAACATGTGTTCTTTATTGGAAATAAATGCAGAAAATCAAGCATTATTTCACATTGTAAAATGGTTGCAGCTCTCCAATATCAATTTTTCACTAACTTCCAATCCTACATTGTACAGAAATCATCTCAACGATTTCTGGTCATTGGTAGAGTTTATTAAAGATGCTAATGGTGCCAGAATATAAGCCACGTTGCATAATAGAGAGATTCAAATTATAGAGGCTACTATAAGGGCTCAACTGCAACTAAATGACAATTATCTTGAACAACTGTTATATTTCTAAAGAAGATTCATGAGAATTTTTCAAAAGACAATGGTTCCAAATTTAAATTCATTAAGGGCCGTTTCAAAAATCATGTCCCTTTGATATTCAGTTTTTTATTTGCCATGTTATACATAGCTTATCTTTCAGAAGGGGCACATGGACTTTGTTAGCAAAGAATTGGCATCAGCTACAGTTGCCATTGTCTATTGCCAACCCTTCAAAGTAATGAAAGGGACAAACTTCTAATGCCTGCAAGATTCATGCATATTATTATTGATGCTTAATTGCAAGATTTGGCAAGAATTGGTGATGTTTTGCATCTACAAGATCCAAATGTCTATCAGAGGATTAGAAGGTTGGCTCTTACAAGTTAGTTTAAGCCTGAAGTAGAGTATGATGGCTTACCATGGGTCATGGATCCAAACTTGAATATCATGGAGGTGCTTGTATCTCTTGAGCATGAAATGGTTGAAGAGGATGAAGAAAGTGAGTCTGAAAGTAGTGATGAAAAGCATGTGAGAAAACGGGTGGTGAAGAAGCTGATGTGAATGTTGATTTGGGTGAAAATGTTGATGTTGAGAATGTTGAAGAGGTTATTAAAAAAGTTTTTGAAAACGTCAATGTTGGTACTCCTTCTACATCCCCTACTCATATCCAATCCTTTACACCACCATAATCATTACTACAAGAACATATTCCATCCCCACCTCCATCTCCAATACATGATTCTCCTGTACCTTAACATGCTAAATCAAGACAAATATCTCCTGAACAAGAACTATATTTTACACAATTTCATTTCCCTATCCATGAAACATTTCATATATACTCAATCCATTCTCCTTTACAACCACAATCACCTAACCAACCATTTCATGTACCATTAAACCTTTACCCTCATGCTGAATTACACTCAGAATTGTTAACCAATAACTTTTTACTAACATTGGGGAATCAAAAGTTGAAAACCAAAAATGGAGATTTGAAGACTAGACTGGCAGCGACTCTTGATGAAATTCAAACCCTTAAAACAAAAGGTGCTGAGGTTGAGAAGACCTCAAATGCACCAAAACAGGAAGAGAATGAGTCTACTGTGAACTTAGTTGGTGAAACATATATATTTGATAAAGAAGTTGAGGATGATAATGATGGTATGTTTGATGATGTTAATGATGAATTGGCTGATGATCTGAAAGAAGATGACGGTGAAACGTTAAAGTCTATTGAGACTGATGTCAGGACCAGACTTCGTGATGCAATTTGAATAATCTAACAAGACTCACGAAACACAATAATGTTGCAGACCTCTAAGAATGGCCGGTAGAATCAGTCATTAATAGAAAGTTTCAAATAGTAGTAAAATGTAACACCCCGAAACCGCAGCGGAAACGTAAACGGGATGCCACAGACACATCTGATATCAACCACATTGTTTATAAAGAAAACTAAATACATTAATATACTTCAAATTACATTATCTCGTATTTCATTACCGTCTAGGTGATACACACATCATACCATACGATACATAATTCTATGTAATATAATGTATCCTAACATCCCACACGCAAATCTTACACATATCAAGCACTTAGCACGTAAGCAATCACTTCATCTTAGTTGTACCTGAAAAGCATGTGAGAAAACGGGTCAACTACGAATAGTTGGTGAGTTTCACAATTTGAGTAAACCTTGAGAAATCAGTATCATAATATAATATTATCTGGGGACACTGTTAACCCAGTACTGTACCCTTTCCGGGGGCAATGTTAACCCAGAAACACCTCTTTGGACATCTAGGGACACTGTTAACCCAGTACTGTACCCATTCCGGGGGCAATGTTAACCGAGAAACACTTCTAGAGACATCTGGGGACACTGTTAACCCAGTACTATACCCATTCCGTACGATTCCCGTACAATCAAATATTTATAAATACAACCAAATCCATGCGTTCAGTATGTACTTAAACATTTCAATAGTAACATGCTTCCGCCCCGGGAAAATATTTGAAAATAATTCAGAAAAAGGGGCTCGTGAAACTCACCTTAGCACATGCAAGCAGGTAACAACAATCATTATCAGTTAACACGTCCAATCTGTAATATGATCCCTACGATCATTACTATACACTCATTATTAATATAACTTTAACCAAGTTAACCGGTACATCTGGGGACACTGTTAACCCAGCACTGTACCCGTTCAGGGGGCAATGTTAACCCAGAAACACTTCTCCGGACTCAGATTGTGATATCGTTTAGAGTCCACTGGTCAAAATTATTATTAGTCATTTTTCCCATTTTGCGTGCCTAGCACGGTTATCCGTTTTTACGTTCCAAAAATGAGTTTGGTCACACACGACCCGAAAATAGTTGTTGACTGATAATTTTGTTAAAGTTGTGAAATTAGAGCTCGGTTTAGACGCCCCGATTGGCCGCGGGACCCGTTTCCGTCTTTAGCGTACCGGAAACTGTTAAATCGGTTAAAAATACCCAAATCATCCGAATTACTTTCGGATGATTCATTTTTACTTTTTTAACTCTATTATATGAAAATAGTTCATTTTTAGGGTTTTTATACACCAGTCAGTTCGTTTAGACGAACTTTACCGGTTTATGTGTTTTAGACTTTAAAAGTTTGTTTTTATCTTCTTTTTAGCACAAATAATTATCCGTTTAGTCTCGGATCTTGAAATTTTGCACAAATCACTTTTTGACAGTGGGGAATTTTATAAAAATATTTCCATAATTAATTTTTATATTTAAAATTTATTTATCTATTTTTAAACACCATTTAAACACCAAATATGTCGTAAATACCAAACGATCTTAGAAAAATCCCAAATTTCTCCTGGATGTCCCTTGACATCCACATAGTCCCCTGTAATTTTTCCAGAACCAAAATCTTCCTTTACATGCCATTTTCACGAAAACCGAGCTAGAAAACCCTAGAACTCGTTTAACCGAAAAGCCTACTTAGACTTCTCCAACTGACCTAAAATTTTTTGTGTGACTTATTCATGATATAAAAAGCTTATCTGAAATTTTCCAGAATTATTCATGGTATTTAACTATTTTTCATCATTTTTGGACAAAACCGAGCATTAAATTCACCAAATATTCATCCTTTATCCAAAAATTTTCAAAAATTCACAGAACTCATATTTTCATGTGTAGATCATCCCTGTGAAATTTCGTGACCTACTCTAAACCATCAACAATCTGTCCAAAAAACCCAAATCCGAACATAAACCGAATATACCTTTCGTTTTCCGCTACTACAAGCTACAAACTCGTCTTTCCGTGTTATCTACCACTAAATACAGAACCTACAACCAACATACCACATACCAAGCAAGTTACACTCACGATCAAGCCATTTCTTTCATGGTTTCGGTTATGATTCAAAAACAAATATTTAACCGTAAAAATTCGTTTTTGATTCGTTTAATTCCTTTCTTGGACCAAGATCCCTTGGATAACCCGTATACATCACTTGATCATGCAAGAATCGGTTTTCATCATTGAAACCTCATTTTCTTGCAAATAAACTCAAGAAACGAAGATGGAAACATGATTAACTCGATTCTTTACCTTGTTTTCTTGCTACAAAATCTCGGTTTTGGATCATGATCTTGAGAGGAAGAGATGGATGTTGATTTGTTGGATGAAAAAAAAGAAATAAAGGGCTATGGGGTTTTCCCCAATCCGATCGGAACTCTTAGGGTGGTGGGGTGGGACCCACCTCTCCATTCTAGGCCACATGTATGGATTTCGGATATTCGGATAACGTTTTGGATAATCTGGTTCAGTTCGTTTTTCGGTTAAATGTCCAATTCGACTTAAAACGAGGTTAAAACGGTCGTTTTTCGGCTTAAAAATGAAATTTATATAAAACCGATTTAAAAACTTTAAAAACTTAAACCATGACGTTTATTAACTTAAAACATCATATCATTAATTATCGCGCATCTTTTTCGGCTTGATCGATCATCTCTTGCTCGGTCTGGTATTAAAGGTTTCGTTTAATGTACCGACATACCATTAAATCGAAATTCTTTTTCTGTGCTTTAATTCACTTATCCCGAAGCTTTAATACTTCGTAAACATCACTAAATATCATATATCTTGTCTATAATTGAACCCTTGATTCGTTCGGGTTTCAATAACTATCGATCGATTAATCGCATATTCAATACGATGAATTATATATTCACGTACGATCAATACAGTGAACCATGTATTCTCGTATAATTACTATGGTAACTCATGTACCCGACATTAAATATGACGTAACTATTGTCTACCGGTTAGGGTATACCGGGTTTCGTCGGAATCGTTACATTCTCCCCCCGTTAAGAAATTTCGTCCTCGAAATTTTACACGCCTACTATTCCCTTCCGAGAGAAGGGTGGGGGGTTTTTCCTTCAGAATTCACCCTCGCGTTACCAGGTATAATCTGGTCCTCGCTGTGAATTTCACTTAATCTTAATCAATAAAGCTTGGTGTGTCCAAACTGTTTAGTTTCCCGTCTACTATCTCAACGGAATTATTTATGATATCAAGTATGTCTTCTATGAGTACTTCCATTACTAGTACTTTCGTTGCCTTATCGCTTAGGTACTTTTCAATCCGTATACATGGCAAAACATCATGTATAATACTTAGCCCCTGGAGTACTTTAATCGATAAACTAAATGACCAATCATGGAGATAGTCTCATGAGGTCCAATATATTAAGGAGCTATTTTCGGTTTTGGCAAACCTCATATCACCTCTCTAAGGTGATGCCTTAAAAATGCCTTGTCACCTCTTTCCAATGACAATGGTTTCCTATGAATGTTGGCATAAATCCTTTGCCAATCTCGCGCTGCTTTCAACTCATCTTAAATATTATAAATCCGATTGGTTATTTCCCGAATCAATTCAAATCTTATGGCTTGATTGACGCCCATTTTCAATTTAACAAATTGGTGATAATTACTTCACCCATAGAAAGCTTCAAGCTCTCGATGCTTCCTTCCCCGCCTTCCAATAATGGAAGTAGGATGCTATTTCGATCTGAGATAATTGAAAATGGTACTCCATGACGAGATACCATCACCATCATGAATTTGGGCGAGAATTCATCATGGTAATCGTCATAGATTGGGATGAAATGCGAGGATTGGTTAATCGATCCGCGATTACCCAAATTGCATCGTGTCTTTGATATATCTTGGGAATTTGCGTCCCGAAACCCATTATAATTTATTCCCACTATCATTGGCGAATTTTCTGTCGTTGTGGCGTTCCCTAGGGTTTTTGGTGTGCAGCCTTATCTCTTGCATAACTTAAATATTCACCAAAATACGTAACCATATCCTTCTCCAAACTCGGCCATTAATGAAATTCTTTCAGGTATTCGTATCATCAATAGTCAAATCCGATTCCAGATGTATGGAATATTTCGATCTTTGCGCTTCGTCCATGATTAAATCACGAAGGTCATGGAGGGTCGGGATCCAAACCCGATTTTTGAAATAGAGAATTTCGTCCACGCGCTGTTCGAAATTCTTCTCATTGCCGTGAAATCCCTCCTTTTCCAATTGTTCCTCTTTTAACGCCTCACGTTGAGCGACTCAAATCAGGTCCGAAAGGTTCGACTGGACTATCATCCCCAGCGCTCGCACTCGCAATGGCTTAACCCGATCTTTCATACTCAAGGCATCGGCTACGACGTTAGCCTTTCCGGGGTGATAACGGATGTCACAGTCATAATCGTTTAACAACTCGACCCATCTTCGTTGCCTCATATTCATTTCTTTCTGATCGAATATATGCTGCAAACTTTTATGATCGGTGAAGATGGTGCACTTCGTACCGTAGAGATAATGTCTCCAGATTTTAAGTGCGAAGATAACCGCTCCCAGTTCTAAGTCGTGAGTAGTGTAATTTTTCTCGTGTACTTTTAACTGTCGGGAAGCATAGGCTATAACCTTATTATTCTGCATCAACACGCATCCTAACCCTCTACGCGATGCGTCACAATACGCGACAAAACCATCGTCTCCATCGGGGAGACTTAAAATCGGCGCTTGACACAATTTTAATGGTTTCTATCTTATTTGGATCTTTGTGAAATCCTTGTTGCTTTACAACATGAACAAGGGATTATGCCTTCTTTATTCAAAATCACATTTCGAAAACTTCGCGTATAGCTCCTCTTGCTTTAACACTTCCACAATTTTCCTTAACCGTCGTTCGTGCTCTTCTTTACATTGCGAATATATCAAAATATCATCAATGAATGTTATGACAAATTTGTCTAAATAAAGTTTACAGACTTGGGTCATGAGTTCCATGAATGCTGCCGGCGCATTTGTTAGCCCGAAAGGCATAACTAAGAATTCATTATGGCCGTAGCGAATCCGAAACGCTGTTGTTGCAACGTCCTCCTCTTGGATTTTTCATTTGGTGATAACTATATCTAAGACCAATTTTTCTAAAAATAAATCGCCCTTTGCAGTTGGTTAAACAGATCATTTACTTCGAAAAAGTGAATACCTATTCTTGTTCGTCACTTTATTCAATTCTCCCTAATCAATACATATCATAACACTTCCGTCCTTCATTTCCCAAATAACACTGGTGCACCCCATGGCGACTAACTAGGTTGTATAAAACCTTTATCCAATAATTCTTGCATTTCAGTTGTCGCAAGTCGGTAAGATGCTTTAGCAACAGGGCCAGCTTGAGGTATTAAATCGATTCTGAATTCGACCTGTCGGGTTGGCGGTAATCCAGGAAGTTCTTCTGGGAAAACTTCTGGATATTTAAGTATCACCGAAACATCTTCTATATGTTTTCTTTTAAATACTTTGGCAATCGTGTTTGTTAAATACACCACGTCTTCTTGTCGTAAATATTATAACATCTCAAGATGAGATTAGAGTGGTAACATAATACCGTACACTTTTCTCTGTATCTAATCGCTTCATCGTCCGAAGGAGAGCTTCTAATCATCTTCTTTTCATATTTGATTTCAGCTTCATGTTGAGTTAGCCAATCCATGTTAACTATTACGTCAAAACTTCTTAACTTTACTGGTCGTAGGTCAATAAGGAAAGGATTAATCGTTTAGAGTAATAGGACAATTCCGAACAATTTAGTTAACCATTAGCGATTTACCATTAGCGATTCTATCGTATGGGGTTCTATAGTTTCACTAATCGGTATCTTTCCAAATGATAGGAGGTTAGCAGGAACTAACTTCTATCGACGACCGTAAAAATATCGCTGAAGCCCATTGATTTAAAACTACAACGTACTTAATACCACCTTTGGATCATGACGTGTTTTATTCGAATTACTCACAAAAGCACGGCTCCTTTCTTGATCCGAGGTTGATGCTTGTCTTGAGGTTCGTCTTCCAACGACACCTTGGTTCAACTTTGGGCAATTTCTCTTGAAACATTCTGTACTGCCACATTCATAGCAAGTACAACTGTTTGGCATAATTTGATTTCTTTGGATGGATTGTTATTGAGGTTGTTGGGTTCGGAGTGGTTGTACACGAATGGGTTGGGGTTGCCGGTCCACATGGCTTCAGTTGGTTCTACAATTGGGGCATTACGTCCATCTTTACCATACATGTGGCCTACTATCACCCGGCATTCTTCTTTCGGCCGATAACTATATTTTCCACATTTAAGGAAGGACCCTTTATGCGGTTCATGTTTTCACACCAGAACTAGTCTTAGTATAATTCTGGGTTGTAGGACATACCTACTTATTCACAAGTCTATCTTGCACTATACCTTTATCATTTCCCTTCTTTAACACTCGACGTTTCACCTAACGTCCTTCCATTCCGCTTCCCATAGAATCAAATATATCAATGATGGCCTGTGACACAACCCTTCCAAAGGTTGTATATTTAACAGGGTTGACTATACTCCTTATCGATGGAGTTAGCTCCCAATATAGCGCTCACTTCGCTTAATTTCAGGAGTAATTAGCCATGTTACCAGACATGACAATTCCTTCAAACGATTAGCGTGTTCTAAGTGATCAGCACACAACATTTCTATCTTTCATAGCTCAGTTTCCAATCTCTGAGTTTAATTACTCGAATAAAAGTGCTCTAGCACAAGAATTTTAAATCCTGACCATATCATCTGAGCAATAATTTTCTAACTATAATTTTGTACCATCGTGTTCCATCACGATACAACATAATCTACCAACATATCTGTAGCATATTTCACTACACAATGTTCTAGACTCTTACCAATATCCTTAACCATTTCGATCTTTTCTATCCACTCGCTAATCTATTCCTCCTTTTACCATCAGTAAACTATTAATAATCCCCTTAACACAACCGATAAACATATCCTTCATACCGGATCTAATTCATTACGACTACTATTCATGTTTGTTGGTGCATAAATGTCAGTAGTTCATATGTCTAATGTCTGTAATCGAGTCTGTAATATTGTTTATGTATTTGTTTGTTTTAAAGCGAAGTTGTTGACAAGTTCGCTTAGGCGAACTTGTTAACCAAGCGAAGTTGTTGACAAGTTCGCTTAGGCGAACTTGTTAACCAAGCGAAGTTATGGACAACTTCGCCTGAGGCGAAGTTGTCGTGTATTTATATAGGTTACGGCTTATTGTTTAGAAGTTGTTCAAGTTGTTCGTGTAAGTCAGTTATTGTTCGTGAGTCAAGAGACGTGAGATCGAGAGTCTGTAACTGTGATTATATCACGTGTTGAGTTATTAATATAACGTGTGTTTGTTCGTATCGTATTCGTGTGTTCGTGTGTTTGTGTTCTACGTCCGTAACGATCTACACAGGGATTCCGCACCTGTGTATATCGGGATATCTCGTGTGATCCGTCCAGGAAACCTACAATTGGTATCAGAGCTATTGCTCGATTGTGTGGTTCGGGATATTCACGCGGGTGTAGAATTCGTCCCGTTTCGACTTTTCGCGGGACTTGTTTTCGGTGTCTTTGCTCATTCTAACCTCCTACCAGTGTGTTCAAACCTTTAAACCGTCAAAAACCTCGTTAAAATCCGTTTTACAGATCTGCAGAAACTGTGTTGTTCGTCAGGCGAAGTTGTTGTTCATCAGGCGAAGTTGCCGTCAGGATACGTAGGGGTTCGGCGAAGATATAAGGAGAGGCGAAGTTATTCACAACTTCGCCTACTTTTTCAAGTTCGCCTAACTCAGCGAAGTTCTCTTCAAGTTCGCCTACTTCCTAAGTTCGCTCACCCTAAGCGAAGTTATTCTCAACTTCGCCCAGTCACGTGAATTTAAGAAAGATCCAGCGAAGTTTCTTCTCTTCAAGAAGGATGTCGTCGATCAACATCTCGGAGCTTGTAAAGATGGAAGTTGAAGCGGGGTCAGCTACAAAGGCCCCAAGGTTGCTGAAGGGAACCAATTTTGTCGCATGGAAGGATCAGTTCATCCAATATGTAAAGTACCAGGATGCGAAAATGTGGGTGTGCATCCAAGATGGCTATATTCGACCTGTAATGGAGTACGAAGGTAGGGACCAGATCAAAAAGTACAGTAAGATGGAAGAGGAAGAGAAGAAGATGTATGAGGCCGAGAGCAAGGCCCATGCTGCAATCACAATGGCTCTTCCACAGGAGATCCTACATACATTCAGAAAATACACATCAGCTAGAGATCTTTGGGAAGCTCTTGAGAACAGATTTGAAGGGAATGTAGGAATTCGAGCTTCAAAAATCAAATTGCTCAAAACTCAGTTTTCCGTCTTCAAATTTTTGAAGAACGAATCTCTAGATGATATTATCACCCGATATTATCATCTAATGACTGAGCTGAGCAACTATTCTATTTCCTACCGAGAAGAAGAAATAGTTGAGAAGCTTCTCGATGCCCTCCCACCAAAATGGGAGATGTATACTGTACTGATGAGGGAAGACAAGGACTTCCCTACTTATGATCTTGAAACCACTGTCAACAAGCTCAGAACTTTTGAGCTTAATATGGTAAGAAAAGAAACATCTATGGATCAGGTTCAAGATCCAGGCATGTACGGTGCTAAAGTAAACTCCAATTCAAGTTCAAAGACTGATTCTGCCGCCTACTACACGAAGGGCGAGTCGGGTGCCAAGTCTTAACAGGAGGGGCATGTGTCAGTAAACTCAAATGGGGATGTTTGTTTTGTAGCCGGTGGATCAAGTGGTACTAAACAGACAGCAAGCCAGAGTAGTGGCTCTTCAAGTTCTTCAAGCAATAACTACTCTAAGATGCCAATGAGCGTCAAATCTGCTGAAGAGCAGTTTGGCCTCTATGCTTCGTTTATTGCTTCATATGAGAACTATATCCAAGGGAAGGTTGTTGATCTAGCGATGCTGGATGAAGACTATGACCAAATAGATGCTGATGATATGGAAGAGATGGATCTACAATGGCAGATGGCCATGATTGTGAGGAGGGTGAAGAGGTTTATGAGGAAGACAGGGAGAAAGTTTGTTGGTGGCAGGCCTGGGTTAGACAAGACTAAGGTGAGGTGCTATAACTGTCAACAAAACGGCCACTTTGCTAAAGAGTGCAGAAACGAGAGAGTGGAACGTGGTCAAGGCAGGTCTGCACAGTACAATGGGAGTAGTAAAGATTTCAGTGCCATGATGTCTAGAGAAGCAGGTGAATACAACTGGAACCTGCATTCGGATGAAACGTTTGAGCAGGCAAATATGGCTAAGCTTGAGAATGAAGAATGTGAGAAGGTCACCGGAGAAGTGAAAGCTACTGGAGAGGAAAAAGCTTTCATGACAGATCTCAAGGACCAGTCCTCCGAGGTATGTTCTAAACCTATATGTACTAAATGTGAGAACTTGTCTGAGCAACTTGCTACCATAACTGATCAGTATGTTCGTTTAGATGCTGAATTTAAAACTCTTAAAGAAGATCATCACTTTATGAAAGCAAGAGAGAACAGTTACAAAATTAAAATAAAAGCGTGTGAAAAAGATGTTAAAAGCTTAAAAACAAAACTTGCTGAAAAAATTGAAGTGATAGATCTAAGTTATGAGGTTTTGGAAGAAAAGACCAAACTTATTGCTGAACGAGAAAAACAGATTGCTGACCACCAGGTGAAAGTGGTGGAACTGAACCGAAAACTTGAGCAGTTCAGAAATTCCTCAGCTATTCTTGATCACCTTGTTAGTGATCAAGGTACCTCTACGAAGAGGGGAGGAATTGGTTATCACTAGGTTCCACCACCTTATAACCACAATTATACTTATAACCCTAGTGTTCAGAAATCTGTTGATTTTGAAGTTCCTCAGACAGTTCCAATCAAGGTTTCGAGTAAAGAACCAATTGTTAGTAAAGGCGAAACAAGTTCGCCTGTTTCAAGTGTGAAAATTTCTGTTGCAAGTCCAGTCTCATCATATTCCGAGAAGTCGTCCGAATCAGGTAAGACAAAAGAGGAGAATGTGTTACCCAATGGTGGAGAAAAAGATAAAACTAATAAGAAAAATACTCCACTAAACCCGTACGTCCCACCTTATGTGAAACGAACGGCCGTTAACACAGCCTCGAGATTCAAAACAACCTTTGAAAAGAAAGTGGAGCATAGGTGTTGTTTTAGGTGTAATAAATTAGGACATCTTGTTGCAGATTGCCCTCTGAAGCCGCGATTCAGAGGTGTGAGGCCTAATAAAACTGAGAATAAGACTAATACTATTAAAAATGAAAACCATTCAAAATTTCGAAATGTAACTAATTCAGGTTTTCACATAAACAAACCTCAGTTTTACAATGCAAATAACCAAACCACAAGATATAATTCTTTCAATTCACTTAGGTTTGGAAGGTCCCACACTCAATCTCCAAGGTGGTTTCCTAATAGGGCTTACAGAAATTATCCGAATACTAACTGTGAAAAGCCAAAGTTCGGGATGTATAGATCCAAGACCAATTGGTCTTGGGTCCCTAGATTCTAATCCTTTGCTTTATTGTGCAGGGATAGTTGAACAGGGCTGCCCACAGTCTTTGGATTGTAGATAGCGGCTGTTCCCGGCACATGACGGGTAACAAATACTTGTTGCACGACTTAAAACCTGTTCAAGGAGCGAGAGTTAGCTTTGCCGGTGAAAGTGGAGGCAAAATTACTGGAAGAGGAACGGTGTCCAATGGAAAAATGACTCTTGAGAATGTGAACTTTGTAGAAGAGTTGAAGCACAATCTGCTGAGTGTGTCGCAGATTTGTGATAAGGAGTACACTGTTCATTTCACGAAGAATGAGGCGATCGTGTTGAAGCCTGGTTTTCAGATACCAGACGAGTGGATAGTGATGAAAGCTCCACGTGATACAAATACTTATGTGATGGATATGAGGTCTACTGAAATGGCCACGGAAGAATCATGTTTAATGACGAAAGCAAGCGAATCGGAATCCGAACTGTGGCACAGGAGGATGGGGCACATTCATCTTCGGAAGATGAACCACATTGTCAGGAATGGACTTGTGATGGGCGTTCCCTTGAAAAGTTTTAACTTTGAAGACAAATGTATAGCATGCAAGAAGGGAAAGCAACACAAGAAATCCCATCTCACCAAGAAGGTCAACTCTATTGCCAGTACTCTAGAATTGCTTCACATGGATCTCTTCGGTCCCGTATATGCAAAAAGTCTAGGAGGTACTTCTTACTGCTTGGTGATCACTGATGACTACTCGCGATATTCGTGGGTATATTTTCTGAAATCGAAAGATGAGACGGCTCAAATGGTGAAGAATTTGATTACCAAAGTTGAGAACGTCATGGGTAAAACAGTTGAGTTCATCAGGAGTGACAATGGAACGGAGTTCAAGAATTTTGAGATGGAGATCTTCTGCCTTCAGAGAGGGATTGAACACCAATACAGCACCCCGTATACACCGCAACAGAATGGAGTGGCTGAAAGGAAGAATAGAACGTTAATAGAAGGAGCCATAACAATGCTGGCTGACTCGAGGCTTCCTGTGGTGTTCTGGGCTGAATCTGTTGCTACAGCCTGTTATGTCCTGAACAGAGTCTTAACGGTTAAGAGGCTTAATAAAACGTGTTACGAGCTTATGCATAGGAGAAAGCCCAATTTGAGTGGTCTTGAACCATTCGGGTCCCCTTGTTCGATTTTGTAGACAAATTCTAAATTTGGTGAAGTAGCCGATGAAGGAATCTTAGTCGGTTATGTTGTTGGGACTCCTAACAGACGTGTCTTCAATACATCGACCAGCAAGGTTGAGGTGGTGTGTAACACCGACATCACAAGTTACCAACCGCCAAAACCAAGCAACGGACCTGCTGAGTTTTTCGACTATGTTAAACTCTTCAAGTCTTTTAACGTACCGTTTTTGGATATTGCTGAAGAAGAAGAGAGAGTTGCATCGAAGATGATCCTTGATGAGGAAGACATTCTATTACAAAGACAGCTGATTGATAAATGTCAACGTTCCTCATCAAACACTATCGGTACCCCTGCTGCCTCGACTGAAGAAAAATTTTTCAATCCATTTCACTCTCAGCATGAAACAACCATTGACGAGCTCTCTTCTAACTTGGAAGACAATTTGCATGTCGGTTTTGTACCGACCACGAGAATTCATAAAGATCACCCTTTGGAGAATGTGATTGGTGATGTGTCCTCCGGTGTACAAACAAGACGTAGCTTGGATGAGCACACTTGTGTTTATACAAGCATTAAGGAGACAGGAATAATCAATGAATGCCTGTACACCTGCTTTATCAGCCAGATTGAACCGAAAAATTATCAAATGGCTTTAAAGGACAGCTCGTGGGTCGAAGCCATGCAAAAAGAGTTAGCTCAGTTCAAGAAAATGGAAGTTTGGGATTTGGTTGAAAAACCGAAGAATGTGCATGCGATAGGCACAAAATGGGTGTTTAAGTGCAAGAGAGATGAGAAAGGGATTATCATAAGAAACAAGGCGAGGCTAGTTGTGAAAGGATTTAATCAACAAGAGGGGATTGATTATAATGAAGTGTTCGCTCCTGTCGCCAGGTTGGAAGCCATAAGATTGTTTTTGGAGTTTGCTGCTTATGAAAAAATGAAGGTATTTCAGCTAGATGTGAAGAGTGCGTTTTTGAATGGGAAAGTTGATGAGGTTGTGTATGTTGAGCAACCTCCAGGTTTTCCTGACCCAGACTTTCCAGATCACGTGTACAAATTGAGCAAGGCGTTATATGAATTACATCAGGCACCTCGTGCCTGGTATTCAACTTTATCAGATTACTTGCTCGAAATGGTTTTGAAAGAGGGAAAATTGATAGCACGTTGTTCTTCAAAAGAGATGGAAGCGACTTCCTGCTGGTGCAAGTCTACGTGGATGACATTATATTTGCTACATCAAAAGTCTCCATGTGTCAAGATTTTGAGGCCGTCATGAAGAAAAGGTTTGAAATGAGTGCTATGGGTGAACTAACTTTCTTTCTAGGATTGCAGGTTGATCAGAAGAAGGACGGGATGTTCATTCATCAGACGAAGTATGTTCATGATGTGCTCAAACGCTTCAAGATGGAGGACAGTTCTCCATATGAAACTCCAATCTGCGTCAATCACAAATTGGGTGCTGAGTCAGACGGTGATGCAGATGTGGACCCAACTCAGTATCGGGCTATTATAGGTTCTTTAATGTACTTAACTGCTTCTAGGCCTGATATAATGTTTGCTGTTTGTCTTTGTGCTCGTTTTCAGGCAAACCCAAAGGAATCTCACATGAAAGGTGTGAAGAGGATCTTGCGGTATCTCAAGGGCAAACCGAAGCTGGGGTTGTGGTACCCGAGAGGAGGAGACTTGGAGCTGGTCGCTTACACGGATTCTGATTATGGAGGGTGCAATCAGAGTCGGAAGTCAACAACTGGAGGATGTCAGTTTCTTGGTGGCAGATTGGTGTCATGGCAATGCAAGAAGCAGACTTCAGTCGCAATTTCAACCTGTGAGGCAGAATACATGGCAGCATCCAACTGCTGCTCCCAGGTTCTTTGGATTCATTAACAGTTGCGCGACTATGGTCTGAATTTCTTACTTACTCCTATTTGCATTGATAACACAGCTGCTATCTCAGTAACTAACAATCCCGTGAAACACCGTAAAACTAAACATATTGACATACGTCATCATTTTATACGGGATTGTGCTGAGAAGAAACTGATTGTTCTTGAAAAGATGGATACGCTTGATAATTTCGCTGATTTATATACTAAAGCGTTTGACAAATCCAGATTTCAAAACCTTATTGAACTAAATGGGATGATCAATCCCGAGTAACCATACGAGAAAAAAAAAAAACGTCACTATCGCTTAAAAGTATGTCGGTTACCACAGTTTGAAGGACATGTCTTAGGATATGCTTTAGTCCTCATTTTCTACTTGTAGAATATGAGGATAGCCATTAACCAGATGACTGAAAGTGACCGGGGCGGTTTATGATGTGTTTTCATTCTTTCGCTTAAAATTAGTCGGTCATATTAATTAGTTAGAAGGACACATACTAGTATGTGGTCGGTCCAGCTGATCCATTGGATCTTCGGGATAGCCGTTAACCTGACGACTTGATTTGATCGGGCGATTGAATTCAAAAATTTTTTTTAAGGGAAATGAAATTATTTTTCAAGTCTTCTACTTCGCAAGAAGTTCGTTTGCTATGTTTAACAGAAAATTGATCCAACCTTGGAAAATGATACATATACTGATTCTGTGTGCTTAACTAGTGAAGTTATTAGGCTTAAAAGGCTTTAGGACAGTCATTGTATGTCATGGTAACTTTTTATGGTGCGTAAAAGTAGATGTGATACAAACTAAATCTACTCGATTTTACGTGGAAACTCCTTAAGAGTTTTGCATGTCTTCATATATATCTTTCCGAATGATAGGCAGAAAAGCGATTACCCAGTCATACACGAGCCCATAAGTGTTCTGATTCCCGTGAAGATAGCGTTTCAAGAAACTGCAGTGATCCAGATTCGGGACTTGCAGTTGTTTACTACTCGGAAGTCTACAAGAATGTTTGATAAAAAAAAATAAAAAAAAAATAAAATAAAAAATTATCAGTTATTGAGACATTCTAGAGTTAAAGATATCAAGACTTCTTAATCATGGAATAAGAAAGAGAACGGGAAGCAGATGAAGAGTAATTACAAACTAAGGGTCTAAGTCAATTCGGGGTGACTTGGGGAAAGCCAAATACGCTTTGAGGAGAGATAGGAGGCATCAATATTTCTGAGTTGTTGCCCACTTAAATTTTGAGGCTTAATCGAACCTAACTCGTATCACAGACACGATGAAAACCACTTTAAGTTATACCTGCTTACAACCTGTCTCTATATGTCATAATACAGCTAAACACGGATCTATGTGACAGTCACGTAGTTAGTATGATTCCTGTTCGGATCTTTTCTAAAACATGGAAGTCCCTAACTAGACTGAAATTTGATCCCTTATACTTTAAATTTTTAAAGTTTTTGTACTTAGATAGTTTTGTGATTTTTTAACTGGTTACTTAGAATTGATCATGTCATTTATTTCTTAAAGGGAAGTTTTAAAGAGTTAATTGAAAAATGTTCAAATTATAAGGTTTGATTTTGTAAATATAGGCGATGTTGTTAAACAGGCGAAGTTGTGAATAACTTCGCCTAGGCGAAGTTATCTGTAACTTCGCCTGTATAACTCCGCCCCTATATAAAGGATTTTAAGGGTCAACAGTGTTCATTATTCAAAATCAGCGAACTTATTCACTCAACTTTTCCGGCGAACTTATCCACTATTTTCCGGCGAACTTGTGTTTATTCCGATTCCGAGTTATTTTTTTCCCAGATTTCATACCGATTCAAGGTTCGAGATGCAATTATATCATATCATCAATGTACAAGGGCATTAATCTTAGGTCGTTTCGACCCGGTTATTAACCTCGAATCGTCGGCCATTCAACCGTTTTTCAAAAACTTGTTTTTACGTGTTAAGAACCACTTTGATCGTCTAGATAACCTTAACATCATGTTTTCCGGATTCCTTAATCACGAAATCATCAACTGCACGTTGTTCCATAATCCTTACTGTCGCCGATTCAGATTCAGGCGAACTTAAGGTTTAGGCGAAGTTATCCGTAACTTCGCCTGAGGCTTATCTTCGCCTGAGGCGATGTTGTCATTAACTTCGCCTGAGGCGATGTTGTGATGAGGCGAAGTTAACATTAACTTCGCCTAGATCAATTTTACTGAATGTTAAATAGACGAACTTAAAGCTGAAGCGAAGTTGTTCCCAACTTCGCCCCACCTTTAACTTCGCCTATAAAAAGTTTATCACAACTTCGCTCATGGTAACAAAGCGAACTTGTGCTAAGTCTTAATGTTTAACTAACTTGGTTCGTTTGTTGCAGATATGGCTGCAGTAGCTGGTGCTGGTGGTGCAGGAGGAGACGACGGTGACAATCAGAGGCAATTTTTCCCGGGTCACAATATGTACATCACCCTTGACCCGGAAGCGAGCGGCGTTGAGGATTACCGCGAGATTATTACTTTCCTCATATGCTCGAGGATTTTTCATGCTATCACGACGACTCTGCCGATATCCTTACCAAATATCGAAGACTTTTGGCAGACAGTAGAATACGATTGTCGTGTTGAGCCCCCGGTCATGCGAGCGACTGTAAACAATCAACAGGTTCAGTTCAATTCTGAACAGATTCGGGTGGCGTTACGGTTTGGAGAAGAGACGAGGGACGACCCAACTGAGTTTGTGGCTCCGTTTCGTGATGGAGCGTTTCTCCGAATGGGCTATTCTGGTCCATTAGGCGATACACAGAGACGGAAGGGTTTTCTACTTGATCAGTGGCACTTCCTTATGCACGTCATGATAGTTTTCATGTCAGGAAGGAAGGCGGGCACTGACGGTATGGTTGCGACCATGCAGTCCGCAATGACTGCACTGACTTACAATAAACGCTATAGTTTTAGTCAGATGGTCTTTTACGAGATTGACAGACAGAGGAGGGCGATGGCTCGTGAGCGGTTCATTATGTATCCACGTTTCATCCAGATGATATTGAACCATGTGGCTCCGAATCTACCTCAGAGACGACCGATCAGATACGTGGAATCTGTGAGCAAGCGTATCTTCGCTCAATGCCGCACTTCGAGTGCGAGGAGCAAGCCTGAGCTGCGTCCAAGGCATACTCCACTGTTTGGGTTTTTAATCAACCCAGAGTATGTTCCTGCTGGTGGAGACGAGTTCAGAGATCCTCAACCGCGACAGGCAAGAGCAACTCAAGCTGCATCTGCTGTGCCTGTTGTGACGGCTGAGGAGAATATTGATCTTGATGAAGTATTTGGTGGTCAAGATTACTTTGATATGGACCGAGTTGATCCGCTGGAAGAGGTGCAGGTCTCTGCTGCACAGGGTTCGGGTGTGAGTGTTACTAGAGCAGCAACGTCGATGGCTGACTCGGATTTGGATAAGATCATGAATGAGGGGAGACGGTTGATGGTGTCTCGAGAGAGAACGTTTGGGAAGAGAAAGAGAACGGAGGATGATGATGAGTCAGAAGAGGAAGAAGATATACATAAGCTGATAAGACGATCAAGACGGGAAAGGACAGGTGCTGGTATGGGAGCTGGAGAGACTTCAAGAAGGGTACGTTTCGCTCAGGCCGCACTGTCTGGTATGTCTATCGTTCCTACTTCTGTACAGGTTACAAGCGCTGCGGATGTTTTCGTGGTGGCTACATCAACTGCTGGCATTCCATCTACCACTACTATCCAGATGTCGACTCCGGAGATTGTGTCTCTACCACCTCCAACGCTTACTCAGTCGGTGGTTGCTGCACGATTTGTAGAGTCAACGGTCGTCACTACTGCAGGGTTATCAGGTATGGTACCACTTGCGGTTACGCCTGCTTCTGATGTCTCGCCTACGCCTACTTCAGACTCAGAGAGAATAGCTTCACTAGAGCGGATCGTGGCAGAGCAATCTAAGACTATTCAACGCCTCGTAGAAGCAAATCAACTACAGTCATCCCTCCTGGTTGAGCATGGGAAAATTATAGATACCTTGAAGGAGTTCTTGGCATCTCAGGGGGAGATGAGCTGTAAAGGCGACGAGCTAAGGACGAAAAGAAGGAATGACAAAGACGATGATCCAATGCATCGAAAGATGCAGGTGGTGAGTTGCCAAGAACTACTCTAGCTCTTGGTACTTCCACATATCAGGGGGAGTCTGCCGACGCGGCTGGTGGTTCTGGTGGTGATGATGTGGTGTTGGTTGATGATGAGAATATAGGTGATGACGTGATTGATGCGTTGAAAGAACTAGATGATGATATGTTCAGCGATGATATATTGTTTGATGAGGATGTGCTGCCGAGTGATGTGATTGAGAAGATCGGTGAGCAGATTGAGATTGAGAAGGAGATTGAGGAAGGAGAGATAGTAGAGGAAAATGTCGAACATGACATTCCAGAGGTTGAGAAGGCCGATATGGGTGATCAGACGGCAGTTGAAGATACTGAATGGGAAGAGCAGCCGAGGTGGAAGGAAGGATACGCTCAATGGTTCGTCAAAACGAAGAAACCGGCAGTCCCTACCATGTTCAAAAAGAGTTACAATATTAAGGGCTATGCTGAAGCAAAGAAAGGGATTATATGCTGGATTTATAATGAGCAGTTGCTGCTCTTCGTGATTAAACGATATGATGGAGTTCAGTACCTTAGAAGAATGTTGAGATCGTTAAACACACTGCCTGAGTGTGAGGTTAAAGACTTAGCCAGATTGGGGTTGATCAATCGAAGTGATGATAATATGGCTAGAGTCATAGGGAAAATCTTATGGAAAGAGAGCATAAAGGAAAAGAAGTTTGAGCTGTTGAAACCACAGAAAGGGAAACTTGTTGAAGACAAGGATAGAGGTTTGAGAGCTGATGGAAAGCCTTGGATGGTTATGAAGTATAAACCAATCCGGTACCTTAAAGAAGTACCGATGAAGCTTATGCCCAAGGATGTGCTCAAAGACCTAAAGTGGTGGTTCGTTGATTGTGAGACAGCGGAGGAAGTGATGGAAGATGAGGATGAACAAGAGATTCTTAGAGTTTACGATCCGATGCATCTTGTTAACTTATCGCAAGCTGATCTGAAGGTGCTTAACGAGAAAAAATCTTTTATATTCCAGCTTGGAAGGACGAAGCAAGAAAGTATCAACGAGTTGTGTCGGTGTGTGTTAGAGAAGGAGTGCACGCGTGAAGTTACAGGATTACGAGACAAGAGCTGAAAGATCAAGATATGAAGCTACTGCCAAGGGGGAGTCTGTTGGTGCATAAATGTCAGTAGTTCATATGTCTAATGTCTGTAATCGAGTCTGTAATATTGTTTATGTATTTGTTTGTTTTAAATCGAAGTTGTTGACAAGTTCGCTTAGGCGAACTTGTTAACCAAGCGAAGTTGTTGACAAGTTCGCTTAGGTGAACTTGTTAACCAAGCGAAGTTATGGACAACTTCGCCTGAGGCGAAGTTGTCGTGTATTTATATAGGTTACGGCTTACTGTTTAGAAGTTGTTCAAGTTGTTCGTGTAAGTCAGTTATTGTTCGTGAGTCAAGAGACGTGAGGTCGAGAGTCTGTAACTGTGATTATATCACGTGTTGAGTTATTAATATAACGTGTGTTTGTTCGTATCGTATTCGTGTGTTCGTGTGTTTGTGTTCTACGTCCGTAACGATCTACACAGGGATTCCGCACCTGTGTATATCGGGATATCTCGTGTGATCCGTCCAGGAAACCTACAATGTTTAGTTTATAACTAATACTTGTAGTCATAATAGTATTCGGTGGGACATTAACACTCTTAGTAATAACACTAAGAATTGAAATATTCATAATCATGTGATTGTTCGATCTATAAGTCTGCGATCACATTTGCATCAACACTAGCAGTGATCTGTGATACGACATTCGGTATCATCATCTGCTATCCTTGAGCAATCAACTGAATCATATCAATATCCATCATTGGAGTTACTCATTTTATGTCATTCTGCCGTACTCATCCCGTACGCAGTAATCAATACTAATCTCACCATATAACTCGTTACCAGCTCAATCATAACAGCAGGTATACATACACACCAAATATTATCATACATATTACACATACCAGTATCTAGTATATATATGTCCCACAAATATAATAACACATGGACTTAACCTGACGTTGGTTAACGTTTAAATATGTTTCATAACCCTTGTCACCAACTGACATATAGATCTTTCTCAATAAGGATTAATGTTTTAATATGCTTGATTTCAATATCCTTCTGCATGTCAGCATAACCGATACATGCTCACTGTGAGCACCAACGATTACATACCACGGAGTTATACTATCCGTGTCTATTTGTATAACCGGCATACACGGTATACCACCTACGAACGAACAACCAACTATGCTATAATGATTCCCACACCTCTTTGGGTATGGGTAATCATTCTATTCGAGAATACATAGGTATAGACATCTAACGGATGTAAGGATAACATAGGGAGTTACAAGGTTCAAGGTAATCGCGCAACATGGGTTGCCTTCAAATATTATCAATTATTATTATGGGAAACTCTATCACTTGCTCAGTCAATGTCCTCAGGCGTTCTAGGTTCGCAAAAATCGGTAATTCTCGATCTGGAGGTGGTATGTCTCCTATGTTTGAGAGTGAGAATTACATATATATATTTCTATATATTATTTTTATCTGCTCATTTATTATCAAAATTTTTTTATTTATTTTTTTATTTTTTAACGGAATAGTAATAGGTTCACGTACAGGTCCGTCCGTACGTGAGGGTTGGCGGTTCGGGTGAACATAGGGGGTTATTAGGATATACGGTACCGGTGTTGGTAGGGTAAGGGATTTATCAATTTTTGTTGGGAGTGACGGTTACTAGATATTTCTGGTTAATGTCAAACGGGAGATCTAACTTGGTACTATCATAACTATGGCCCGATAAGTCAGACTCATTATCAACCGATGCTCTAGAAATTTCCGCATCCTCGGTACTTTTATTATTTCATCCCCCGGTTCCTTATCCGGGTCCCATTTCTCAATACATGTACCCACAAGATATGTACATGTATATATATATATATACACATTAGCACGTATAAATAATATTATATACTTTACACATATGTTGCCATTTTTACCTATTAATGTACCCAGTGACTTCCCCTGAATTCCCTCGTGCAGACAAGTCTGTTATTATGTTCCGGACCATAATAACTCAGTTGTCCATTCAAGTTCATCCAGATCCCGTCACTATATATTATTAGTTGATATTCAGATCCTATAATACTTGAGCTACTGGTTATATTTTAGGCATCTTTTAAAGACATCCTAAATCTTTATAACCAATGGCTCTGATACCAACTTCTGTAACACCCCGAAACCGCAGCGGAAACGTAAACGGGATGCCACAGACACATCTGATATCAACCACATTGTTTATAAAGAAAACTAAATACATTAATATACTTCAAATTACATTATCTCGTATTTCATTACCGTCTAGGTGATAAACACATCATACCATACGATACATAATTCTATGTAATATAATGTATCCTAACATCCCACACGCATATCTTACACACATCAAGCACTTAGCACGTAAGCAATCACTTCATCTTAGTTGTACCTGAAAAGCATGTGAGAAAACGGGTCAACTACGAATAGTTGGTGAGTTTCACAATTTGAGTAAACCTTGATAAATCAGTATCATAATATAATATTATCTGGGGACACTGTTAACCCAGTACTGTACCCTTTCCGTGGGCAACGTTAACCCAGAAACACCTCTTTGGACATCTGGGGACACTGTTAACCCAGTACTGTACCCATTCCGGGGGCAATGTTAACCGAGAAACACTTCTAGAGACATCTGGGGACACTGTTAACCCAGTACTGTACCCATTCCGTACGATTCCCGTACAATCAAATATTTATAAATACACGCAAATCCATGCGTTCAGTATGTACTTAAACATTTCAATAGTAACATGCTTCCGCCCCGAGAAAATATTTGAAAATAATTCAGAAAAAGGGGCTCGTGAAACTCACCTTAGCACATGCAAGCAGGTAACAACAATCATTATCAGTTAACACGTCCAATCTGTAATATGATCCCTACGATCGTTACTATACACTCATTATTAATATAACTTTAACCAAGTTAACCGGTACATCTGGGGACACTGTTAACCCAACACTGTACCCGTTCTGAGGGCAATGTTAACCTAGAAACACTTCTCCGGACTCAGATTGTGATATCGTTTAGAGTCCACTGGTCAAAATTATTATTAGTCATTTTTCCCATTTTGCGTGCCTAGCACGGTTATCCGTTTTTACGTTCCAAAAATGAGTTTGGTCACACACGACCCGAAAATAGTTGTTGACTGATAATTTTGTTAAAGTTGTGAAATTAGAGCTCGGTTTAGACGCCCCGATTGGCCGCGGGACCCGTTTCCGTCTTTAGCGTACCGGAAACTGTTAAATCGGTTAAAAATACCCAAATCATCCGAATTACTTTCGGATGATTCATTTTTACTTTTTTAACTCTATTATATGAAAATAGTTCATTTTTAGGGTTTTTATACACCAGTCAGTTCGTTTAGACGAACTTTACCGGTTTATGTGTTTTAGACTTTAAAAGTTTGTTTTTATCTTCTTTTTAGCACAAATAATTATCCGTTTAGTCTCGGATCTTGAAATTTTTGTACAAATCACTTTTTGACAGTGGGGAATTTTATAAAAATATTTCCATAATTAATTTTTATATTTAAAATTTATTTATCTATTTTTAAACACCATTTAAACACCAAATATGTCGTAAATACCAAACGATCTTAGAAAAATCCCAAATTTCTCCTGGATGTCCCTTGCCATCCACATAGTCCCCTGTAATTTTTCCAGAACCAAAATCTTCTTTACATGCCATTTTCACTAAAACCGAGCAAGAAAACCCTAGAACTCGTTTAACCGAAAAGCCTACTTAGACTTCTCCAACTGACCTAAAATTTTGTGTGTGACTTATTCATGATATAAAAAGCTTATCTGAAATTTTCCAGAATTTTGCATGATATTTATCTATTTTTCATCATTTTTGGCCAAAACCGAGCATTAAATTCACCAAATATTCATCCTTTATCCAAAAATTACCAAAACTTCACAAAACTCATGTTTTCATGTGTAGATAATCCCTGTGAAATTTCGTGACCTAACTCTAAACCATCAACAATCTGTCCAAAAACTCCAAAACCGAACATAAACCGAATATACCTTTCGTTTTCCGCCACTACAAGCTACAAACTCGTCTTTCCGGCTTATCTACCACTAAATACAGAACCTACAACCAACATACCACAATACCAAGCAAGTTACACTCACGATCAAGCCATTTCTTTCATGGTTTCGGTTATGATTCAAAAACAAAGAATTAACCGTAAAAATTCGTTTTTGATTCGTTTAATTCATTTCTTGGACCAAGATCCCTTGTATAACCCGTATACATCACTTGATCATGCAAGAATCGGTTTTCATCATTGAAACCTCATTTTCTTGCAAATAAACTCAAGAAACGAAGATGGAAACATGATTAACTCGATTCTTTACCTTGTTTTCTTGATACAAAACTCGGTTTTGGATCATGATCTTGAGAGGAAGAGATGGATGTTGATTTGTTGGATGAAAAAAAAGAAATAAAGGGCTATGGGGTTTTCCCCAATCCGATCGGAACTCATAGCGGGGGTGGGGTGGGACCCACCTCTCCATTCTAGGCCACATGTTTGGATTTTGGATATCCGGATAATGTTTTGGATAATCTGGTTCAGTTCGTTTTTTCGGTTAAATGTCTAATTCGGCTTAAAACGAGGTTAAAACGGTCGTTTTTCGGCTTAAAAATGTAATTTATATAAAACCGATTTAAAAACTTTAAAAACTTAAACCATGACGTTTATTAACTTAAAACATCATATCATTAATTATCGCGCATCTTTTTCGGCTTGATCGATCATCTCTTGCTCGGTCTGGTATTAAAGGTTTCGTTTAATGTACCGACGTACCATTATCAAAATTCTTTTTCTGTGCTTTAATTCACTTATCCCGAAGCTTTAATACTTCGTAAACATCACTAAATATCATATATCTCGTCTATAATTGAACCCTCAATTCGTTCGGGTTTCAATAACTATCGATCGATTAATCGCATATTCAATACGATGAATTATATATTCACGTACGATCAATACAGTGAACCATGTATTCTCGTATAATTACTATGGTAACTCATGTACCCGACATTAAATATGACGTAACTATTGTCTACAGGTTAGGGTATACCGGGTTTCGTCGGAATCGTTACATAAAACACAAGATAACTCAAAAGATTTTCATTATATTAATTGTCATAAAGGTATAATGGAAACTTAGGGTTTTAGGTGTGGAATACTAGGTGTGGATGCTAGGTCAGTGACTAACCAGTAAAGTTCTCAAAAGGTGTGTAAGAGGCGTGTCCGATTAATGAGACGTATCATTCCTTTTATAGGCACCCTGTCATTCCTTCTATAAACCCTAATCATTACATAACATTCTAAAAATAATTACATGTGTCAAAACAGGTCTTCTAGTAAATTTATTCCTTTGTCGAGTAAACCTGGTAATCCTTGAGTGTGCTCAAAGCATTCCTTCTAGTAGACTTTAGTTTGAATATTTTTCAAATAAAATAGTCTTCTCAAGCAGACTTCAATCTTCATAGTATATCCAAACTTTTCTCGGACATATCCCACGAGCAAACTAGTTCTTGCTCGGATCTCTTCAGTATTTGACTTGGGCTTATTTGAAAAAACTAAGTGTACTTGGGTACTGTAGCTTGCTCGAGATTGAACTATGCTCGAAGTAATACTTAGTATAATTTCCAGTACCTCCCTTCAGGCATACTTGAGATCCTTCCATATTATATCATTGCTCGACCCACCAGATTTACTCGTGAACTTGGTTTAAGCTTAGATGATCAAGTGTTTTCTCGGATGCAAACCCTACTTGATATAAGAACAACTTTGTTCAACGAAGTGCATCTTACTCTAATCTTAACATTCAGAAAACTTCAAGAAGCTAATCTTACTCGCATAAGATCTCGTGCTCGATTTAGTAAATACCTTGCTCGGAGTGCTTGAGTTTGCTCGAGTTCCATACGTAGCTTTTTCTAAGGAGGTTGAGAAGATTCCAATCTTTCCATATCATTTTTCTTGACCCAAAAATATCTCCTTGGATTGGAACAAAATCAGATGCAGCAAAACACATCCAGATTACATACACTTGTTTCAAAATACACATCAAATCCTTAAAAACAGTAAATTACATTTCTCGAAAGGAAACTGATTGCATATTATAAATTTTGCGTCAAGGGAATTACACACCAAATCATAATACAGAACATTACAAAGAAAAATAAAATTATAAGCAACAAAGAGATCGTCCTTCTAAGCATGATTGCTCCTTTTTGCCTTGTTGATCTTTCTGTTTTTTACTATAGTTGCCATCTATTGGAACATCTTGAGCTCTACCTGGAAGAAATGGTCCTCTGGTAAGTCCCATTCTTTGATGTCAGTCAAATCATCAGTATGCAGATATTCCAACTCTGAATCATATACAATTATGCCCACAGGTAAACCATCAGAATTCCTTAAATGAAATCTCTCTATTCTTTATTCATACTTAATCTTGGAGATTCTACCATTTCTTTGTACATGTGAGTTCAGAACATGCATAACCCTTTTCATGTGTATAAAATCTTTCAATATTGCAATTGATTTGCTTGGTTTCAAAGTTGCACTTGGTTTGCTCTACTTAATTGTTGTACTTAGTCTACTTAGCTTCTTTGATTATTTGAAAGAGAGATTTGACCATCTTATTTCACTCGTCCTCCTTTGTCTCCTCTTTCTCTCAGCGTCAGTGTACTCAAACTTTCTCTTCTTGTTGAACATTGGGAATCCATCTCTACGTCGGTTTATCAAGTACTTTGAGAGCTCATGGTGTTGTGTTGCAACATATATGTTCCTTTGCCGATAATCATATAGCTTTAGTTGAGCCATTTCAGTTAGGTGCTCAATATTGACTTCTCTGAAGTCATCTTTGAAGATAATAGTCTTTAAAGAACCAATGGACATGAAAACCCTTAATGTTTTAGTCTTCGGATCATAATACAAATCTTAGGCAAGTCCACATTACTAGCTGGACGTTGTTCTTATCTATGTTCGGATCATGTGCTGAGAATTGGTGCTCTTGAACTTGAAGCTCTTGAAGTTGAAGGATGATGTTATTGGTATGTCTTCATCTTCAATTTTCAGTTCAAATGGATTCAATCCATCATCCCCATTTTTCTTTTCTTGTCAACTTCTTTCATCCTCTTCAATTCTTCATTATACAACTTTAGTTCTTTGTAGTAGATTTTTTTCATTTGCTCTTTAGTCAATTTGTCAAATTTAGAATTTGTCATACCTTTGGAATTCAATAATCTTTTCAATATCTCAATTATGTCATTTGAGAATAATGGTTCTTCAACCTCTTTATGCTGTCTTTTAGAGTCTTTTCTTGTTGTAAAAGGTTTGAACGATGATGCTCTTTCAACTTGAATTCTTTCTTTTATTTGTTGAGTAGTGATCTTTTCTTCAGCAATTATTTTCTTAGTCAAGAACCGAAATTTCGCTTCTACCTCTGTTTTAGTCATTGATTCCACAAGATCGTAGGAATATCCATTATCAACAAGATGCTTTTTTCCCACCATATTTCTTAAATACTTTTTTCGTTTCTTTCATTTTCTTTTTCTCCTATTCTTCTCTCTCTTGGTATCTTCTAGAAATCTCTATTCTTTTAAAGCTGAGCAAAGCTTTTCCGTATCTTTTGAGTTCATTATCTTTACTTGTTCAAGTTTATGCTTGTAACTTCTTAGAAATTCAATTTGTTGCTCAAGAAATTTTTCCTTCTCAATTATTTTCTCCTTTTCTTCTTGACTCTTCTTATCTAAAATATAATCAGTATCATTGTCATTCAGATCCTTGATAGTTTCAAAATCCATTCCATACTTTATTAGAGCAATGATTCTTGGATCTTCTCTTTTTATTTCTTCCATTCTTGCTCTAATTTTCTCAAAGTGTTGATGAGTCATATGAATTCGAGGTGAAATATTATCAACCTCCGTCTCTTTCTCATCATCAATGTGATCGTCATCAACATTAGTCAAATCATCTAAGGCACCAATATGTGGTTCATTCTCTTGCACCTTTTCATTCTTCCTTTGAGAATCAACATCTTCTTCATTAGAATAGTTTAGTACAGTATGTACACACATAAACACATCTCCAGGACTGAAATGCCTAATAGGAGAAGGATTCAATGGTTCATCATCAGCTTATTTTTCTTTTTATTTCTTCATTTCATGAATTTTCTCAGTAGATTCTTTTCCTTCCTTGGTTTTAAATCCTCGGATATTTCTCTTTTTGCTTTTGGAGTTTCATCTTCACAAGTATGTTCATCTGTAGTGTCTTGATCAGGAGCCACCTGCCTTAAAGGCACAACATCAGTTAGCTCATCATGAGCAGTTTTATCATGAACGGGTGCCTTGGAAACTAATCCCTTTCTTATCCTTTTATATTTTACTATTCTTGAGACCATTTTCTTCCTTTTTCTTTGATATATTCTACCACCTTTTACGTTGTTGTTTTTACAAAATCTTATATGGTCCTTTTAGCATCAAGTTCAGTCATAATTTGTTTTTCAAAATCACTCTTTTCATTAATTTCCTCTATAACTTTCTCAACTTCTGGTTCTTTTTGAAAATTTGTACAACCATTTCAAGAACATTTTGAAGATTTTTCTTTGCTACCTTTTATACATCTTCGTCATTCTTCAATTTTAACAGATATTCAAGGATATCTTGAGGAATTTCCATATCATTTTATTTTGGAGCTTCCTCCCTCAACTTTTTTTTAATTTCTATATGTTCCAAAATGATTCTTTGTTCATCTATTTCTTTATCAGAAAGCATGTAATTCAAGAATTCCCTACCATACATCTCTTTTGATCTTTGTTCAAACATAATTCCTGCTCTTCTTTCAGTTTCATCAATGTCAAGAATGCGATCACCAGAAATTGGTTCAAGAGTGTTCAAGGGATGTAATTGCTTTTCATTTTCATCCACTTCTTTCCCTTTTATTCTCATCCTCTCATCGTCATCATCAATTGGTTGAGAGGTTCCAATTTTATTCATAATTGGAGGTGGCATTGTATCAATTTCATTGAATGGACTTTCCGATTCATAATCTGCAACAACAATATCAACTTCATTCAACACTATTGGTTGCATATCATCAAAATCTCCATTCAATATTTCCAAGTCAGGATCAACATCATCATCCACATCCATATCTTATTCCGTAGCATCATCCAGATTGACGAAATCGATCAAAAAACTTGAATTCACTCTTGAAAGATCTATGGACGGATGTGGAGAATTCAATTCGATTAACAATCAATAACTGGATGAACAATTGTAATCGAAACACGAATAGATAGATGTAGTTGTAATATTTCATTAACCAAATGATTTACATGAAGAACACTCATACATACATGCATGCATACATACATATATACATACATACATACACACATACATACATACATAGATACATACATACATGCATGCATAATCATAAACGCTTAGCCACCCGGGAGAACTCTTTTCCGAGGGAAAACTATCAAATCAAAAACACATTAGCTAATACAAATGACCAAATTACCTATTTATACCAGTAGTCCATGCCTTGGTCTTTAAGTCATCCACCCTAGGTTGAGACCAAAAAATATTAATAAAACATTATATTTTTTCACCCAAATAATAATTCGATACATCGTTCTAAAATATAAAACCCAACAATCTCCCCTTTAGACCGATGCCATCGAATACTTCCATGATCACCTTATATCCCGTTGCCTTTCATTGGAATTCTCACCCTCACATTAAGTGTCTCCCATTGTTCATTTAGATCATCTTATCTTATATCCAATTTGGATATAGTTGTATGGGCATAAGAACGAAGCTATGAACTTTAATGATCAACTTCAACTAACAAGGTTAAAATAAACTCAATGTGATCATTAAATAATCTTCAATTCTTCAAACCCGTTTCCTTCCTTGTAAATCATCTTCAAACCATTTCAAACAATGAAACCTCTTCGAAGAACCTTAGATTATTGATCTTGATCAAATTTTCCTTGAGTCTTTCACTCGCTTTGAAGCAAACAATTTCAATGAAATTCAGAGAATTTTTATCCCCCAATTTTGTTGCAATTATCTTCAAATATAGTGTCTTCAAATCAAGTGCGGGTGAAAATATGACATTCTTCAATTCTATCAAGAATTGTTGATAAAGTTGGAAATAAATGAATTAAAATGATACTATTGTGGTTGAAAGTTGACATTTGACTTGGTCAACTCTTGAAATAAACTGTATAAATCAACCATCTTGATCTTATAAGCATCTTGTTGAAGTCGTGTAATTTTGGTGGATTTTGCCCAATTTTTGCTCAAAATTCTTCAAAAACAACGAAAATGCCCCTTGTTAACCCGGTACAGTCAATGGTCGATTTGACCATAAAAACTATTTCCAAACGGTCAATCAAACATGGGAAAACATTTTTCATTCAAAGCACATGGTCAAAAAGTCAACAGATAAGCAAATATTAAATTTCTTTTCCATATTGGCCCATATGACTTTAGAAAGTCAACTGCTTCACGGGTAGATAGGTTACTCAGCCAAATTTTCAACAAGGAACGTCTACTCGTTGCCAAATACTTCACGAACAATTAAAATACTTAGAAAATATCTTAAGTACTTGAGTGAAATACAAGTACTCGTGATCACTTATCTTAAGTACCTTCACGAGCATCTTTACTTGGAATATTTTCAAGCTAACATTAGGTACTTGTGACCAATTACTAAGTGCTTGTAAGTAAACCATTATATACTAAGGGCATTCGAAACTTGAATTTTCTGCATAATATCTTGTACCAACTCTGATTTACCAAAATACCCTTCATAGACTGGAGCATATCAGCAACTATTATTACCATTCCGCCCCTAACTTCAAATGCGTGTTTAAATCAAATTTTATCAGCAATCGGGTCAGAAGTGTTCGAAACATATCGACTGCAATAGCTCGTACATTTTGTTTTGTGCAGCAACTGACTATATCAGCAGCAAAAAAACAAAATTAATTGTTCAATACTTAAGCATATCAGCAAACTTTTCGTTAATCAACATTTACATTTACAAAATTGCCCATGAAAATTACTAATCTGCCCTCGTACCAGCTTAATTGCTCGTTAATAAACATCTGTTTGAACCAATAGCACAACAACCATTTGAGAACTTGCAGCAACTTGTTTATATCAGAATGCCCTTCCTGCAATATCAAAATTACCATTGTGTCCCTTGCAAAATAATGTGGCAGCAGCTGCAATATCAGCATATCTATTTATAAAACTTTGTATGCTACCTGCTTAAGAATTATCATATATGCTCGAGACATAGACATAGTTGTTGCAATAAGTATTCGTATAAAAACTTCTCAAAACAGCTGCAATAATCACGAACACTTAATTAATTTGCTTGTGAAGAACAATATCAGCAATTGTTTAGAGTTATATCAGTAGCAAATGATTAGGAACTGCAGTAAGTACTCATGATATACCCTTAACCTAAATTAACTGTTGTTTGAACTCGTTAATCTCACACAGATCAAAAATCTAAGATGTAATTAATCTAACACGGATCTAGTTCATGATTACTCTTGATTGTATGTTACCTGTTATTATTATTAAGATTAGATATATATTTATATATATATATATATGTGTGTGTGTGTGTGTGTGTGTATGTGTGTATGTATGTATATAATTAAGATGAAGATCGAGAGAGAGATTGGGCAGAACTTCGTTAATTAACTCTCAAAACTTAACATTAATTGTGAACAGAGTTCACTATAAATAGAAGATAGGTCTAGTTCGCTAACATTCCCTAGCGAACTAGACACTACGTCGTTACATACATAAACAGATAAATAAACTAACGAATCATCTCCTGATTCGTTAAACATCCTTAACGAATCAGGGAGATCTTAACTTAATTCTAGTTCGCTAAAAATCCTTAGCGAACTACACCTTACATATAACGAACTAACTTAAAACAATAATATTTTATTACATTAAAAAAATGTCAAATACGTTAAAGATAAATACAAAGACTCGAGACGTAAAAACCATGCACTAACAGACACCCCCTCGTCTTGAGCTCTTTGTCTTTAAATTACTTGAAGGGCTTTGACTGCCAGTCTCTGCAACTATGAATTCCGTTTTCATAACAAACACGCACAACGCGTTGGAATTGCATAGCCAGGTCATAGTGTTCATGGCGCTCAAACAAAATCTTGTTTTTGTGTAGCACACATCATTGTCGGTCTCGGTTAAATTCACCAACCACATCGGGTCAATGATCTTTATCAGCTCAGTCTACAACCCTGTACCAAGAACAATGACGGCCTCTCCAGTACGATTATCGTAGTACCAGCGGTTGAAGGATAGATGCATGTGTTGGTTCATTGTCTTCATTGGCACCCGCTTCATCGTCTTTGGCAGCTTTACTTTAAGAACCAACTTCTTCCAACCAGTCCTTGGGTCAATCTCATTGAGACGCTTACGGATGGGAATCTGTGGTTTAAAAAATTTGAACCCGTGGTTCACTTCAAACAGCATATGTTGGTGAAACCAACTTGCATGTTTATTCCCACCTCTATTAATGAATGGACGGTACGCCAGAGTACGTACGTTCCATCTTGTTAATGAAAGAACATCAGACATCCTTTCGTAGTACTGGACGCCTTTCTCCCATTTGACAATACATACCTTAAGATCAGACTCAAACATCCAAGAAATAATATTACCTTGCACCTTTGACATGGCCTTAAATGAGGTCTTCTGGTTTGCTTTGACCCAAGCTGCAGCTTCAACTTTCCGTTCTTGATCAACATACCGATACGCCTTGATAATCTTGCCAACTTTCTTATGGCTGAACCAACTATTAATCTCCTCAAGAGATGGGTCGAGAAGCGAATCAGAATAGACATTCTTGCTTTTGGAATTCTTCTCAAGATAGTCTTCTGCTTCTTTAACCGTTTCTTCATTAAACACTGGAGTACCCTGATCAACATTGATGTGTTGAAATAGATCAGGGTAATCCTCAGCAATCACATCTTCCATCTCAACTTCCTCATTCTCATAAATAAAATCTGTCCTCATCTCCACAGTAGGATCATTCAAGATCTCGTCATCATTAATTACCTCAGCATCAGTCTCAGTCTCTAAAACGGTCATCTCATCTTCATTTAGACCAAGCAGGATCGCAATCTGCTCTCGTGTCAGCGATTTATCAACAAACTGCCCCATAGCTATCTCATCAGCATTCACCATGCTCCTAATCACCCCCTTATCATCCATAAATATAACCGTATCAGCCTCAATCATCTCAATTGGTTTGGCAGCTGAATAGTCATGATAAACAGTTATCTGTTTGCCTGTATCATCAACAGAATTCATACCCACACCAGAAGCTGGGTCTTGAGTTTGTTTACTCTCATTGCCAGCACCAGACTCATCAGGATCTTACTCATCATTCTTGATCTTCTTTAAAGCATCATCTTTGCAAGTCAATTACAAGATCAGATCCTCTTGTTCTTTAAGTTTAACCCCTGAGACTCAACAATCTCACGTAGGGCCTTTATTTCTTTTGGACAGAAAGAAACATAACTGAGTAGCTTCTTCTGGTTCTCCATCAAGCGTTCTTGATTCATCCGATCAGCAGACATTTGGTTTTCATACAAATGAAAAAGATTCAAAAGCATGTATGTCTGACAGTTTGGTGGCATAGCATACAAAGATGGATGAACAGGTTGGATTGGTCCCTAAGGCCTTGTAATTCTAATAAATGAGAGATCACTAGGTGGAGGAGGCCTCATTGACGGTGTTGGAGGAACGGTAGAAAGTGTAACAGACGGCAATGGTATTTCAGTTAAGGCCGATTGTGGAATCATACCCAAATGCTCGTGAGGTACCATCGTCGTCGTTAAATTCATCTTCGGAGTGCTAGTAGTAATTGGCACTACCGGGCGTTGAGGAATTGCAGGACGAGACGGTGGAACACCAATGATTACACCAGCACTAGTAGATACACGTCTCTTTGCTGGAGCTTCAGAAGCTGGTGCTTTACCCTTATGTTTACGTTCACGTTGAGCTGCAATGGTAGCAGCCAACGCAGCTTCAACAGCAGCCTATTGCTCTTAAAGAGCTGCATCACCATTACCACCATTTCCACCATCATTATCATTATCATCACCATCGTTACCACCATCGTTCCCACCTTCTCCTCCCTCACGCTTGGAATCCGAGTCATCATGGATCCAGCAATCCTCGGGAGGATAACATAATCAAAGTTAATGATATGACCAATCATCCGTTTGTGCCGTGGCCTCTCCTTATGATAAATCATCATTCTACGCACCGTGTCAGCCTTCATGTGTTCTAGATCAAGAACATCATTCACTAATGTTCGATCAATCACCATGACTGGAATAAGATCTTGAATTATCAGCTGTAGAAATCGGGGATACATAAAGAACTTCTTTTTCTGAATCGTCTGCTGAACTTGTTCTTTCAGATGATCGAAAACTATTCCGAGTAGTTGAATGGCTTGTTGAGAATAAGAGCCACAAAAGTCGATTGCAAACTTATACGACACTCATCAAATCCACCTTTATGACCCCCATGCAATGAATCAGGATGTGTAAAAGATACTTGTAAGGTGGGCACAGTCTGTTATTGTTAAACATAGAATCGTCAATATTTCTACCATAAAATACCCTTGTAAATAGGCCCTTGATTAACCTCTTATCAAACTCAGTTGGGTTATCATCATTACCCTCAAACCGAATGTTGGTACATGATGTCAGTAGTTCAGTATCTAGTGTATGTAATTGTGTTAGTTGGTTTTTGTATTAATGTTTAAGCGAACTTGTCTCACAAGTTCGCCTGATATAGGCGAACTTGTGGAACAAGCGAAGTTAGTGACAACTTCGCCTAGCATGTTAGGCGAAGTTGTCGAAGGGTATATATGTTTAGCCTACGGGTTATTTTAGAGGCATGATTCAGTAAGTGTAATCGGTGATTGACAGATCACGTGTTATTAGTTGCAATACAACGTGTCTTTTGAGTATTGTAACGTGTGTTTGCTTGTGTTTAACGTGTATCGTCTTCTACGCTCGTATCGTCTTACGTAGGGATTCCGCACCTACGTAGAACGAGATATTTCCGTGTAGATCCGGCTGGGAACCTACACCGAAGCACCTTCCTAATCACATCAACATCCACAGTTATAGGAGTTTGATTGATTGTTTCCCGAATGTGATTCTCAATGTCAATGAACTCAGCAGGATCCCAGAATTGCCTAATAATACTCAAATAAACCTTAGGTTTGGCAGTTATAGCATAATGTATCACCGAACGACGTAGAAATGCTAACATAGCCCCAAACAGAGCTTCATCAGCAACATCTGAATCAACATAAGCACAGATATTGTGCTTCTTGTCAAAGGATAGCAGTTGGACCTCTTCTTGTTCCTGAGTTTGTTCTTGATCTTGTGGTTGTTCTTGTTCTTAAGGAGCAACGGGTGGATCTTGATCCATTTGATCGGCCATTTCACTAAATAAATATAAACGGTTATAAGGAATGAGAAGATGTAATATATATTTAGCATTTATAAGTAAAATCTATATTTAATGTATCGATTTCGTATTGATGTATCGTATTATAGATGATGTATTTAGTTTTGTGTGTAACCGATGTCTAGACGCGTTAGATCTTTGGAATAATTTATTAATTACAATGATTAGTAAATTTAATTAAATAATTAAAATTGAAATGTCATTCCTTTGATTATCAATCTGATTCGTTACAAATATGTAACGAATCAATTGATTCTCTATCAAGTAAATAAGTTAACGAAATAGACTTAGCATATTACTATTCAAAAGAACGAACTAGAATCCAGTTCGTTATGATTTAACGAATTCAAATCTGATTCGTTGATTAACTTATTCGCCAAACTAGTTCGTGTAACTTATTAACGAATTGGATACTAAATAGTTCCAATTCGCTAAGAATAACGAATGGTCAATAATGACTTGATCTTTGACTCTCATAGTCAAAGTCAAAATTCAATTAAGAACACTGAATGTCACAATATGAAACCAGTATCAATTAATCCATAATCATCGTTGAATAACCGAATCAACTGGCGTAATGATCTCGGAAACACAATACGAAGCACACGGAGTTGAAATTGAAGTTCAATACCGTGAAATAAGTTAGGTTTAATCGGAGTGTTAACAAAGCATTAACCCTTGAAAACATAAACAATTAATCGACCCGGAAAACAATAATAAAACCTTGATTAAAGTCTACCAAGAGTCTCGGAATCACATTCCGATCACAATAATAACAAAATGAGCGATTTTAACACAGTATAGCCAAGATTACACAGAGTTTTAAACCTCGTAAAAAACCTTATAGCAAAAGTGTTTAAATAGCCTATCTATAATGTGACATTATTGACAAAAAACACATAGAAGTGATCATCTATACCTTAGTAACACACTGATGCATTCAAAAGTTGGAAGTTTAAAAGTCGAAAAAACAGTGAAAATTTGAACAGGGTTTCTTTAGGTATAAGGAAGAAAGGTGAATAGTGAAGGACGGTTCATTTAACATGTCTTTTATACTATTACACGCTACCCAATGTACCCTATGTACGAATCAAACAGATTCGTTAGAGATTTAAATAACGAATCCGCTGATTCGTTCACCTTATTTGAATACATGGTATAACGAATTAAAATTCAAATCATGTCATGATTCGTTAAATATGCATAACGAATTAGATGCATTTCATTACAGAGTGCGGAAGCAAATTAGAGGCACGAACTAGACTGTAGTTCGTTAAAGGATACCCTAATTCGTTATCCATAAATAACGAATTAAACATTATTTAATTTTAAAAGAATAAATAAATAATTAAATGAATAGAATAAATAAATAAATAAAAGAATTAATGAATTTAAATCAATTTTAAAAGAATCACCGAGAACCTTTATCCCGATAATCAAATACTTTAAAAACCGTTTCACTTTCTGAAACCGATAACTAAATCATTTAAATAATATGTAAAACGAAATGAAAAATATTTTTGATATTTTGCAATATATAAAGTAAGTATTTTAATGAAAAGAATCTGTAACAAAAACAATACAAAATATTTTTGTGTTTTATATGTTTTTCAAAAATAGAACATATTTTTTGTATTTTTGATGAGTTTGAGCAGAGAATCATATTGACCAAATTGCCCTTCCATCACAGTTTTATATTTCAGCGATATTATGATTGGCGTTAAGTCGGTCATTGGTATTGTTGTCCACTTAAATCTAATAACCAACTTTCAAGTGTTTTTGTGATATGATTAATTGTTTCAATTAGAGCACAGAATATCAGAAACTATCAGCCTCTAATCTCGGTTCAAGCTTAATTTGATTTTTGCCATATCACCCCAAATTGACTTAAACCATTATATTGTTGATCAAAAATTGTTTTTGTAGAAATTTATGAGCAATGCATTGATTTTCTGTTACTATGAGTGAATATGCACGAGTCCATATGTCGGCTTACATACATTGTATCCCCTGGGGTCCGTTTCTTAATGGTGTTAAGACGCGCGCAAGGGAGGAACAATGTATGACTAACTGTGGATTTTGATCAAGTCAGTAATTTGGAAATTTGTACGAAGTACAGCAGTGATCAAGTTTAATGACTTTGGGTTTGCTCTAAAAGCGAATGAAATATTCATGCATATGAATACCCAGATGATTAAGCCGCATAAAGACTCACAGTGTCCAGAACCTTAAAGCTTGTAATTTTCTTTATTTTATTTTTTGGTTGATCAAACAAATATAAGGCTTGAGTATTACAGATTATTACATTTCTGCCATCCTCACCAAGACTTTTCTAGAGACTAACACCCCTTTCAATTTGGCGTTTCTTTATGTTTATATCACATACTTTACTCTACTTATTTGTTTTAAGACCTGCCAATGCACCAATGCAATTAAGCACACAGTCTTTTAAGCTTACTTCTTGCTGGATTTGGAGTCTAGATAATCAATGTACTATCATTTTCTCTTTTTGCTTCAAAAACTCAAAATTTTGAGGAACATAAAATAAAAATAAAGATAAATTTAATCGCCCCAGTTAACTTAAGTCTATAATAAATGGTTGTTCTATCAATTAAACAAGTGAATAATAGGACCAAGACATGCAAGCGTGCTTCACAAACTTAAATAACCGACATTATTTTCAGCGAGAAAACAATCTAAAAACGCATAACGAATGCCCCAACTATTTTCCATTATCAGGTGAATGGCTAACCCAATCATTTACAACTAAATGTCTGGACCAAACATATATATGTACATGCCCTTCAAATATAAATAGTTGACATAATTTTCAGCACACACATGCAAAAAATCTTTTTGGTTTTTCTCTATACATACTTAAAAAAACACAATATTTTTGTCTTTATCTCTTTTATTATAAACAAAATAAACTTCACAATCTTTTTGGATTTTCGGATTTTTTAGTACAAATTTAAATCACAATCTTTTTGGATTTTCAAATTTTAAAATGTTCTTGGTTTTTCAAAGAAAAATTTTTAAAGGGAAAACATTAAAGAAAAGAAATCACAATATTTTTTATTTTTCTAAATTTTTAATGTTTTTGGGTTTTATCTAAACAAACGAAAGGCACAATCTTTTTGTATTTTTTAGATTTTCACCCCCTAAAACCAAAATAAATTTTAAAAGAGATAACAGAAAATAAAGATAGTCATCCTTGTTTAAGGATATCAGCTAGGGTCTTCAATCCATTTAAACCAAGCAAAAATTGAAAATGCGTTTTGTCAAAAGCTTTGGTAAACAGAGTGGCTTTCTGAAAGTCAGTATGTACTTTCTCAAGGTCAATCAACTTCTTCTCAATGCAATCCCGGATAAAGTGATATCGAATTTCGATATGTTTTGTTTTCGAATGTTGTACGAGATTCTTTGTGACGGAAATTGCAGCAGAATTATCAATCAAAATAGGAGTAGTAAGAAACTTCAAACCGTAATCGCGAAGATGTTGTTGTATCCACAAAACCTGGGAACAGCAACTCGAGGTTGCAACATACTCGGCTTCGGCGGTTGAAGTGGAGACTGTTGTCTGCTTCTTACACTGCCAGGAAACAAGCCGGTTTCCTAAAAATTGACATCCTGCAGTCGTTGATTTGAAGTTGATCTTGCAACCTCCATAGTACGAGTCTGAATAAGCAGTAAGGTCAAAAGTATCATCCTTGGGGTACCACAACCCGATGTCTGGATTTCCCCTCAAATACTGAAGTATTCTCTTAACCGCAGCTAGGTGAGTCACTCGTGGACTTGCTTGAAACCAAGCACGAAGACAAACAGCAAACATAATGTCGGGGCGAGAAGCCGTTAGATACATTAAAGAACCGATCATGGCCCGATAGAGGGTAGGATCAACGGTATCCTCCAATTCATCCGGTGATAAATTGTGACCCACGGGGAGAGGAGTAGAAGGGATTTTTCCGGCAGATATCTTGAATCGGCTCAAGACATCGTTCAGATACTTTGTCTGATGAATAAAGATTCCGTTAGCGGACTGGTGAACTTGCAACCCTAAAAAGAAATTCATCTCTCCCATCGAACTCATCTCGAACTTTGTTTGCATGGACTTCTCGAACTCCTTACACAACGTGTCGTTTGTAGACCCAAAAATAATGTCGGCGACATAAATCTGAACTAGGAGAAGATCGTCATCAACTGTTTATGAAATAAAGCGCAGTCGACAGTCCCTCGTTTAAAGCCGTTATCAGTCAGATGGTCGGCGAGCGTGCCATACCAAGCTCTCGGGGCTTGATGTAGACCATACAGGGCCTTGTTTAATCGTTAAACTCGGTCTGGATAATCAGGATCTTCAAAACCAGGAGGCTTTAAAACAAACACTTCCTCGTGTAGTTCACCATTGAGAAAAGCACGTTTAACATCCATTTGATAGACCTTGATATTCTTATAAGCAACATATGCCAGGAAGATACGAATCGACTCTAATCTTGCAACTGGAGCATATACTTCTGTGTAATCAACACCCTCTTGCTGATGAAAACCTTGCACCACTAGACGTGCTTTGTTTCTGAAAATCACCCCTCGATCGTCTTTCTTACACTTAAATACCCACTTAGTCAGAATCGCTTTCTTGACTCTAGCAGGCTTGTCGATTAAATCCCAAACACCCAAACGTGCAAATTGCTGTAATTCTTCTTGCATAGCTTCTACCGAAGAAGGATCTTCAAGTGCCTTACGAGCCGTTGTTGGCTCAACTTGAGATAGAAAGCAAGTGAATTTCACAAGATTTACAATTCCCGATGAATGTAAATCAGTATATGCACACAATACATTATTATCAATTGTCGAAGCAACTTGATGACGTGTATGAACGCCTACATCAAGTTCTCCAATGATGTTTTCCTGTGGATGATAACCATGAATCCGAAGAGTAGGGTTCTCAGGAACAACAACATTATCAAATAAGTTAGTGTAATGTTCACCAAGCTTAGGAGATGAAACATCACTATCAAGTTCAATAACTTGATCATTAACTTGCTCACCATCAGAAGAAGTAGATACATTATCAAAAGCAACAGGAGAAACAACTTGAGGTTCCTCAGTTGGAGCTATGGGTGGATCTTCAACATCATTAGAACTTGAAAATCTTGGAATAGTCAAATGATCTTCAAAGTATGCTCGAACCAGGTCTTCGTCTATGTGTTCAGTCGATGGAGTAAATGAATTAAATAAACTATCATAGTCAAACATCCAGTTGGGACCTTTCCCTTGAGGAGGAGTTGTGTACTTTTGATAGTCCACATGGTACCATTCCTCAACACAACCAGACGTGAAGTTAAATACCCTTTTCTTTGGAGATGCATATCCCAAGAAATACCCTTCGATAGCTTTTTCGTCAAATTTACCCGCATCCTTCTTCAATATGGTACAGGAACACCCAAAAGGTTCCAGGTACTTTAAGTTAGGTTTTCGATTATTCAACAACTCATAACTTGTCTTTTTGAGTCGTTTAACAGTTAGAACTCGATTAAGCGTATAGCAAGCTGTATTCATCGCCTCATTCCAGAATTGGACGGGAAGCTTAGAATCAGCGAGCATAGTTCGTGCAGCTTCAATCAAGGTTCTATTCTTCTGTTGAGCAACACCATTTTGTTGAGGTACATAAGGTGCACTGTATTCTCGATGAATTCCTTTTTGAACACAAAAGAAATCAAATACAGTGTTTTTGAATTCAGTACCATTATCACTTCGGATTCTCCTCACCTTTTGTTTGTATAGTGATTCGATCTTAGTGATAAGGTTTTGTACCAAAACCAGTGTTTGATCTTTCGAACTCATAAATAACACCCATGAGTATCTTGAATAATCATCAGTCACCACAAGACAATACCAATCCCCAGAAATACTCGCACGATTCACAGGACCAAACAAATCCATATGAAGTCGTTCAAGAGAAGTATTAATGGAGTTTAATAACTTAGAGGGATGTGTCTTCTTCTTCTGCTTGCCCTTTTTGCATGCAATGCAGTGATCAGATAATTTAAAATTCTTCATTGAGACACCCTCCACTAAGTCATTAGCCATTAAATAGTTCATCTTTTGAACATGTATGTGACCCATTCTACGATGCCATAGAATCGAATCTTTCTCGGTTGCTTTCAAGACAAAACATGTTTCGATCGATGTGGATAGCTTAGAGCTCATGTTTAAAACATAAATATCAGTTGATCATGGTGATCGCGTGACAACCATCTCCTCAAGAATCACATAACCCGGTTTCAAGATAAGACATTCTTTGTCAGTAAATATCGTAGTGTATTTTTTATCGCAAATCTGCGACACACTTAATAAGTTATGATCCACCTTGTCACAATTGACCTTTTCAAAAGTAACGTGACCATTTGAAACTTCACCTTCTTGTGTGATCATGCCCCCAGAATTCCCAGCAAACGCTACATAACCCCCTTGAATATTTCTCACGTTGGATAATAGGTCGAGATTCCCAGTGATATGACGAGAACATCCACTATCCATTATCCAGTTTTCACCAGACACAGTCTTGGATGTACCCTACACACAAAGTAAAGATGATTAGTTCAAAAAGGTAGCTCGGGCCTCAGTCTTGGGCACCTTTTGGTTTTCTCGTTGATCATTAATTTTAACAGACTTCAACTGTTTTTCAACCACTTGTGAATAAGTTACCGGCTTCTTAGACTTTCGTCTTAAGTAAGCTACTTGAACCACATTTGAATTTTCATTCTTGCATAACGGTGCAGTTGGAATAAACTTGGGTTTTACTTGACCATGAGTCTCATTAACATGAATAACCTTTCGAGGATTCACATTAGAGAAGATAATATGAGTATCATCAGCATACGACACTGGTCGTTTAAGAATCTCCTTTACCAAAGGCACCGGTTTGGAATGGTCTTTGATAAAAGGATGAAGATTCTGATAGCTCTTTTGACTACAATTTCTCACTACATGACCATGCTGACCGCAAAGAAAACAGCTTCGCATGTCCACACGATGATGTTAAGAATTAGTTGGAGAAACTGATGCAAAAGATTGATGATGGCTCACATTTTTGGTCATGCTCTTAGCAAACTCATCAGATAACTCAGATTTCTTTTTCAAGTAATAATCTATGTTAGAGCTATTTGAAAAACTTTTCAGAGTATCTGTTCCTGTTGACTTTACAAATTTAATCTTTTTAGCATGTGTTAAAACTTGCTTGGCTTTAGTCAATGGATCAGAAGAAGTTGATGTTTTTGCTTGAACATAAAGACGTTCAGTTCTTGAATCTATGATGCTTCATTTTGAAATATACTCTCAATCAGTTCTGGTTTAATGATACTAATTGGAATGTCTTTCTCAGAAAACATGGTATCAATTCCTTTCAACTTGAAAACTCTAACAGATGATGGCTTAGAACTAGGAGGATTAATAAAACGCATTAATTCCTCATCAGAAATCTTTGGTTTATCTGACTTCTTTGCCTTCATTGGCTTGGGTTTCACAGTTTCTTCTTTTTTCACTTGAGACTGGAATGAACCATACACAGCTTCTTCAAATTCTTAAGGCTCGCAAAGAATATGATTAGAACTTGGAATGTTCTTATTCTTGTGTATTACCTCAGGTTCAAACACGTCTTCGATAATCACTTTGTCAGCATTCTCAACAAAGACTTTGTTGCTTTCAACATGAGGTTCTTGAGGAGCAACTTGGGTTTTAATAGTTTCTGTTTAACTAGTTTAGATTTTTCAGAAATCACAGATTCTTTTTCAATCAAATCCTCTTCTTTTCTAGCAAAAGGATTAATTTTATAATCATTGTGAAAAGGTGGCGGAATTTCAACAAAACCAATGCCTTTCTTTGAATCTTTTTTTTTCCAGACACTTCAATAATTTCATTCAACAGAAAAGAAGAATTTCTAAATTTACCCAATTTGTTCTTCAACTCAAGAACCTCATTCTCAAGCTCGGTTATCTTTGAACGATGTTTCAATATTTCTTGAAACTTTTGGTCATTAATTGTCATTTTCACAGATAACTCAGCTTTAAGATCATGGTTACTTGTCAACAATGCTTCAATCTTTTCTCGAGATTTCATTGAGATTCAAGAGATTGTCGATAAGTATCCTTCAGAGAAGCAATTTCTCTTACTAGATTATCATTATAATTTTTTAAAGCTTGTAACTTAGGTTTGTTAGATTCACAGTCAACGCATGATACTTTAACAGATGAAGTAGCAGAGATAGAATGACTAACCTCATTGATTTTTGCCATGCAAGCAAATACAGTTGGAGACTTGTCACATGAATTATCAGAATCAGATTAAGAATCATTATCAGAAGACAGCTCACTTTCACTTGCATCATGACAGTCTTTTATCAGCCCAAACATAGCCAGATTTGCTTGAGTTTCATTACATAGTAACCGTTGTGACCAATCATTTCCATCTGCCAACAAAGCTTGTGATGTAGAAGTAGATGGTTTCTTTTCAGCATCACTACCTCGTGGTGTAGAAGAATTTTGATGTTGACCACGAGGACCAGTATACTCTTTCTTCGGTTTGTCACACTCCTTTGCAAAATGCCCAAATTCTTGACAATTATAACATTTCACTTTCAACTTTTCAAATCCCAATTTCTTGTTTAAGGCTGGAAGATCTTTTCCAGTCTTTTGCATGAATCTTTTAACTTTACGGACGATCATAGCCATGTTCCACTTCAAATCCATGATTTCTAAGTCATCTGGATTAATCTGATCATAACCCTCATCAGTTAGATCACTTGTGGCAATCTTACTACTGGATCAATCTGATCATAATCCTTAACAGTAGATCACTTGTGGCAATCTTACTACAAACAAAGTTTTCATATGAAGACATGAAGGCTGTTAGAAAAGCAAAATTCTGTCCAGCTTCTTTCATGTTGACACTAGGTGAAGAAGCAAATGGATTAGTAGTAGTTGAACTTCCAGAACCACCAGATGATCCAGAATTACCAGCAGTGTAAAAACACGCTCTTGGATCATTAAAGATAGTTGATTCATTTTCACTAGCAGCTTGGGTAAGAAAAGCAGTTATCGGAGAGATAGTTGAACTTAGAGGCATACTACCACCATATAAAGCAGGATCTTGACTTTCCTTGGAAGATTTCTGACATTTAAGATCGTATTCTCTTGCCTCAATCTTTTGTAAGAATTCCATAGCAGTCAAGTCTTCATTTAAGAAATAATCAATCTCTTTCAAAACCATTAGAAATGTTGAGTAAGTACTTAGTAGCACACTCTTAATAGTGTCAATTTTATCAGTCTCAGAAATTTCAAGTTTTATTTTGTCCATCTCAGCAATTAAGTGATTGAACCTTGTAGTCATTTCTTCAACTGTTTCTCCCTTCAACAAATTAAAGTTCCGAAATTGAAACTTAAGCATCACTTTCTTACTCTCAGCTGTATTTCCCATACTTCTCATACGAAGATGTTGAAATAAAGAAGCATATCTCTTTATGCTACCCACTTGATGAAATATATTTTCGGGTAAAGCCATAGTAAGAGTAGAATAAGCCTTTATCTCGATCTCTAATGCTTTCTTCTCTTCTTGTGAATATTGAGAAATAGCTTTGGGAGTAAAACCAGTAGTGTTATCACCAATCATTGGTGCCATATATACCTCATCTAGGCAATAAGAGCAAACATGGTGAACAGAACCCAAATGAGCACGAAAACGAGGTTCTCATTTAGCAAAATCGCTAAATTTCATCAACCTAGGACGTTTCGAATGTGAAACTATCTCGGTATCAAGTTGCAACATTTGTTGCATCAACATCTTTTGAGAAGCTAGTGCTTACATACCAGCCATTTTTGTAAAATTTGAAACCTTAAGGATTAAAATTAAAAGAGTTTAACGAACTGTAAACAGTATAATGAACTGTGAACAGTTATAGAGAATTAAACCTTAACGAAGTTGAGATTTATTAGGTAACGAATCAGAATTGAGATTTAACGAATTAATGTAACGAATATAATGGTTAACGAATCAGATGATCAACGAATGAGTCAACGAATCAGATGGTCAACGAATGAGTCAATGAATCAGTCAACGAATTAGTCAAACTAACGAATTGACTAAGCAAAGCACGAAGTACAGGCTTAGCGAATTAACGAGTATTCTGTAACGAATCACTAAGACAAACGTAGCGAATAAGATGACGAACCAGCTACAGTTGATAGCGAATCAGGTAGTTACAACCGTTTGTAACAAACTCTGACACCTAATGCCACATGGCACAGGTTGTTATAACACAAATCCCAAAGCAGACACGTGTCACATGAATCTACTTGATACGAATCAGATGAAGTAGCGAACTGAAGAAATGAAGCAATGATAACCTTCTGTGAATTGATGAAATATGTTAATGAATCAAGTTCATATTAACGAATCAAACTTGAATATTCATGTCTTCAAATCTTCAAAGAAGATTTCCAGAAATCTGGAAATGAAGAACACCAAACCAGAAACCCAGATTTGGAGATTTGTAATACAATCTCAATTGTCAACCAAATTCCACAAATAAACTATCAAACTACTCGCGAATCAAACACGATTACACTCGTATCGATCCCGTAATCCAATTATACTTATCACAAATCCAATTTGACCATAAACAACTCTCTGTTTCTCGATCAAACTCAGATCCAAACCAAACACTCCAAACTCAATCCAACATTCAATTCCAATCAATCACAGCTCACAATAACCTTACCAAAACCAAATCGAATCCAATTCAATCCATAACCAGTCCAATTAATACGTAATTGTTCTAAATCAAACTGGAAACACAACTTATACCACAATAACAATTAAAGGTCAACAATAACAAATTAACTATCAAATTCAAGAGTAAAAGAGCACCGAAAGCTCTTATTCCACTTGTTTGAACTCGTTAATCTCACACAGATCACAAATCTGGGATGTAATTAATCTAACACGGATCTAGTTCATGATTACTCTTGATTGTATGTTATCTGTTATTATTATTAGGATTAGATATATATATATATATATATATGTATATAATTAAGATGAAGATCGAGAGAGAGATTGGGCAGAACTTCGTTAATTAACTCTCAAAACTTAACATTAATTGTGAACAGAGTTCACTATAAATAGAAGATAGGTCTAGTTCGCTAACATTTCCTAGCGAACTAGACACTACTTCGTTACATACATAAACAGATAAATAAACTAGCGAATCATCTCCTGATTCGTTAAACATCCTTAACGAATCAGGGAGATCTTAACTTAATTCTAGTTTGCTAAACATCCTTAGCGAACTAGACCTTACATACAACGAACTAACTTAAATCAATAATATTTTATTACATTAAACAAAACGTCAAATACGTTAAAGATAAAAACAAACACTCGAGACGCAAAAACCGTGCACTAACAACTGTTGGGATTCAGACCATATCTGATCCGTTCATATCAAAATCTGCTCGTAAGCTTTAACTGCTCGTATCATATCAGACTAACATCTGCTCAAAAAAAATATGGCCATCAGTAACTATTCGCAACATTCATATCAGCAAAAACTTATATCAGCATATGTTCTTAATAATAATATGTTCGTGAACAAGTTGCTAATACTGTATGGGTCCAGATTTCACTCACTCAAACAAACACTAATTAGTCTCATAACCAACACAAACGTGTCGACAAGACGGTTACGAGGTCTGCTTTTTTGAAGAAACAATGAATATTAAAGGTGGAATCATAAATACTCAAATTGTTGCTTAACGGACAAAAATGTAAAAAACACACAAAGTAACTCAAAAGATTTTCATTACTATTATGAAGGATACAATGAAATTCGATTAGTGATTCTAGGTGGAATGTTTGTATTTGTAGCAGCTTTTCCGTACAAATATATTCTTTTCAGGAAAGAGACAGCCGTCAAATCACAATATTCGCTCTGTGTTCGTTGTCATAAAAGTGCCCTAAAGTTTCCTTAAATAGGCTTGTCCTGACACCTTCTAGAAACCCTAATGATTGATTCTTAACATATTAAAACATATTACAAAATATTACAAGTAAACAGGTCTTCGAGTAAGCTTATAAGCTTTTGTATTTGTCGAGCAAACCTGGTAACCATTAAGTGTTCTTGAAACAGTTCTTCGAGTAAGCTTTACTTAAGGTATTTTCCTTAGAAAATATCCTTCAAGCAGACTTCAATCTTCATGATACATCAAACTTTTCTCGATATATATCTTTCAAGCAAACTTGTTCTTCTTGGATAGCTTCAACTTTTTGTCTTTAACTTATTTGAACAAGTTCAAGTGTGCTAATGCCACTGTAGCTTGCTCGAGGTTGAACCTTGCTTGATAAAAGTCCTTAGGATAATTTCTTCAATAACTTTCTTCAAGTATGCTTGGACCACTGTTTACTAATAAACTTTGCTCGATCCACCAAAATACTTGGTTTTAGCTTGGTTTAGTCAAGATTTTTCTCTGAAACAAACCTTGCTTGACTTGAAGAACAACCTTGCTTGATAAAGCGTAGTTTGCTCGAACTAACACTTAGAAGACTTCAAGAAGATAACCTTGCTTGTTAGGCAAAATACCTTGCTTGAATAATTTTATGTTTGCTCGAAGGCCTAAGTTTGCTCGGTTTCTATACTTAGCCATTTTCTTAGGAGGTCGAGAATATTCCAATTTTCCTTTATCATATTCTTAACCCAAAAATCTCCCCCTAGATTGGAATAAACTCAGCTGCACCGAAACACCTGTTGGTTACTTACACATTTCAAAATACACATCAAATTTCTAAAAGCAAAATTACATTACTTAAAGAAAAATTTACATATCAGAATTCTGTCTCATGGACATTACATATAAATTTAAACATTTTATAAAAAGGTATTCATCTCTTTGAGCTTCCAGCCTCTTTTCTTCTATCAAATTTTACAACAACAGCTTTTTCTTTAAATAAGGAGATCTCCCTGTGGTGTGGATGTTGGGATGGCAGATTTCATCTGATTATATCATCCAGATCCTCCACATGCAGAAACTCCAAGTCGGTGTCATGCTCTATAATGCCCAAGGCCAGTCCATCTGAGTTTCTCAAAATAAAAAGATTGAGTATTCTGTTCATAGATGATCTTTGAGATTCTTTCATTTTTCTAGACTTCATCATTAGGCCTCGACATTTGCTGCCTCATGCTAATACATTCTCTCATGTTGGCCAGAGGATCTGAGTATCTTTTTGCTTTCTTGTAGGATGCTTCAATCATCATAATATCACTCATCCTCCTCTACCTCTTTGTTCTTTCTGTTTGAGAGAGCTCTAGCTTCTTTTTTTTGTTGAGTAAAGGAAATCCCTTCCAAGATTGTTCTTTTAAAAATCTAGAAAGTTCATTCCTCTGTTGCCCAGCAAACCTTTGCCGGTCTTGATAATCATATAGGTTAAGTCTTTCCATTTCTTCCAACTATTCTTTCTTGAAGTCTTGAAAGTCATCCTTGGAATTAATATTCTTTAAAGCACCATTAGACATAATCACCTTTAAGGTTTTTGTCCTTGAATCAAAATACAATTTCTTTGGTAGGTCCACATCTGAGGGTGGCCTTTGTTGTCTTTGAAGAGTTGATATTGTTCTTGGGATGGGAACACTTACAGTGGAGACCCTTGGAGTATATTGTCTTTTTGGTTCAGGTCTACTCACATGCCCAGTTTGTTCAAACAAATTCACAATTTGAGCCTTTTTCATCATAATCAGTTTTAGATAGCCTCCCCCTTCTTTATATAGAATTTTGATCATTTCCATTGCTTCTCTGTCAAGGATGGGAGGAATTTAAATATATATATATATATATATATATATATATGTATATATATAAAATAAGAAAAATAAAGCTAAAAGAAAACCGGAAAGTAGTAAGATGGTGGGGTAAAGTTTTGGTCCTTTTTCATGGTCATAATTCCCTAATGAACAAGTTTGCCTAGTTGTTTTAGAAACGAGGATGTTTAGTATTCTAGTCAAGATTAGCATGCTCTTGATAAAATAACCCACATTACATGCCAGTATACACTCTTGTATTGAGAAAGTGAAGAATGGTGAGAGATTTGATATTCTCTGTTAGAACTTGTGTGATCAATGCATTTTGAGACTTTAGCTAGACATAAATGCACAAATGATACATGAAATTAGGTTAAAGCCTCTTCTAAAAGAGTGCGAGTGTGGGTTTTGAGGGTTGGGCCTTATACATTACACATATGAGCGTGGTTAATGAGAGTTGCGGGGGCTTGGTTCCTTTAGAAGCCATTATTAGACTTATTTTTTTTATCAATCAACCCCGTTGTTACATTTTCGAGACAATCCGGCTTAGTAGGTTATTCCTTGTACTTATATTTGTTTTAGTCGGTAATTAATATGAAGTATGTCTTATTTGTTTAGATCTTAAAAAAATAAAAAAAAGTTCTTAGATTTATTGTTCAAAGTATGGAGTAACGAAAAAAATGTTACTGGTGTATATAGTTTTTATTTTATTGTTATGTTTACTTAGTTTGTACGTAATAAGCCGGATCGGATCGCCTAAGCAACTATCAATATTCCCATTCTATACCCTTACACATAGCCCCGTTATTACCCATCTTACGTCCTCTGGATTTGCATGCGTGTCAAAGCATTTATATAGGTGGAGATTTGACGGTAATACAAGCGTATGCGAGGAGAATTGGTTACGATTGAATATATGTGAGTGATAACCGAAAAGAGCGTTAACATGAGAAGGTGTGTTAGGTGTGGGTAAAAAACGAAAGCACGCTAGGTTTGATTAGAGGGCTATGGTATAAATGTGATATCAATAGTACTAGTGCAAGCCTAAAGTAAAAAAAAGGAATAGGGTATGACTTGGGACCTTGACTAAACCAGAATTGTTTGGTATGTATGGTGGTTGTTAAAAAATAAAAAAAATTGTTGTTTGAGGTGTTGCTTGGGGGCAAGCAACGGTTAAGTGTGTGGATGTGACGGGTGCATTAGAGGATGACCCATAATTGAGCTTAAACGAGTTAAATATCTACGTTTTGAATGTTAAATTGTTAGAATAGGATAACTACGGCCACACGACTTATTTGCAGGTTAAAAGGAGCTTTTGGGAGCTAATACGGAAGTTTGTAAGCTACTGGACGTCAGGAAAGCTCAAGGGACCAAAGTTGTCAAAATGTAAAAATGCTGGAAAAAGAGACCACCATGGCCAACGGTGGGGACCGTGGGCCACGGACAGTCTGATACCAAAAAGTCAGAATACACTCTACAGTGGCCGATCAGGCCACCATGGCTGGACCGTGGCCCGTAATTTGCGAGTTTATTCACTTTTTAGAAAGATTTTTGGGTGTCTTTTCACCTATCATTTCCATTGGAATAACTTGGAGGCGATTTTTGGAGAGAAATCAATATTTGGGTGATTTCAATCATTGGTTTTATGTTTTGATTCATATGAAAATTACAATTGTGATGATGATACACCATACCATGAGTGGCTAATTCCATTGGTGATCATCTTGGATGTGAGGTTTATTTGATACACTATGTTTATGCTTGAATTTCTAGATTTATGACTTTGCAAGGTTTATTTAGTTGTTATGGTGTTTGAATATTTGTTTGTAAATTGTTGCTTGTGTTTGATTGTGATACGTTCTTGGTGCCATTGGCAATTGAGATATCATCGTAGGGATTAGGGTTAAATGCTAGTTAATTGGTCATCGGGTAACAACCTCGCATTATAGTAATCCGAGTGCTTAGTTCCCTTTATCACTAACAAGTAATCAAACATGAACTATGTCTATGTGGTTCTTTCTAGTGAGCATAAACATTAGTGTTGATTAAAACCTTAAATCTAGGACGATCACTTTTTCTTAATCGATTTACAAAACTTAATTGTTGATTCGCAAGCTATTTTATTTCATTTTAGATGAGTAAAACCAATCAATCAAAATCTGAATTTACTTTTTCTGCAATTTAGTTTAATTTAATTATTTGATAAAGCTACTAATAAACACGCATTCCACAAACTCCTTGAGTTCGATACCCACTCACTGCTATCTAATTAGTTGTATTTAGTTTATTTTTTAGTGAGACTTCGACCTCACGTCAGCAACTTACCCAGAAAGATAAAGGAACGATGACAAAATACGAGCAAAAAGTCTTAAAGCACCAAAGTCTAACCGAAGAATAAAGATAAACACTATGAACACCATGTGCATGAAAATTAGAGGTGGAGGCTGAGCTTACATAAGTGTTTTAGGGTTTATCAGACTTTAGTTTATATATTAAAAACCCCAAGTACATTTATTTGGTAAATGAACTTGTTTAGGAAACAAAACAATATCAATTAATGACAACATCGGACCTGATAACTTAACAAATTTGTTTTTATTAATATAGGATTGAACTTGGACATGTAGCAAGACCAAATGACTTTTCCTGTAGCTTAATTTTCGTAAATTGGGTCAAAAATGGGAAGATTTGACATTAAAACGTAATCAAAACATATTATATTGAGCTGACAGTCGATCGCGCTACGCGTTTACATCAGAGTTTCCAATTTGTCATTTTTTGTCCATATACTTCTTTAAAATGTGTTTTTAAAACCAAAATAAGGATTTCAAGGGTTTCTAAGAGTTGTTTGACGAGCTTGATAGTTATGAGGATATAAAATAAGTTAAATCAAGTTAAATACTAATAAATACAAAATTCTATAAATACGAAAGATCCTAGTTGCACGCCCGAGTCGGATAAACATAAACAAATACAAATATGAAAAATCCGAGATATTACAACTTCTGAGTAACCATATCATTCTTCGCACCCATTATATGAAAAATAAGAAGAGGAAGAAGACTTACCTTTGATTAAGAGAAGAAATCACAGAGATTATAGTGAAAATAGAGAGGATTGATGGGAGATTTGGTTTTATAGAAGAAAAAGTGAATAGTTCAAGGGATTTTGTGGTCTTATTGAGATGACTTTACCTAATAAAATCACTTAAACCTGAATTCCAAAGCACACCCCAAATAGATCATCATAACCACATACAAAAATGTCACATCACGGTTACAAATTGTAAATGTATTATTTTATCTGTCTTGTTATTTGAAATCTTAGTTTGGTCTAGATTTAATGTTTAGGGGTTATAAATGTAATTTATGTAACGATATAGGCTCATACGCTTAGAGTCTAAGCGTATGAGATCTATACGCTTGTTTTTGGAATGCTAAATGCCTATGTAGTTGGTGTATGGACTTCATTCATTTGTAATAGATCCCATACTTTGGTATGTCAGCGTCAGGGTGACTTGTGATGGGCGAATGAACCCATTCGCTGGAGATGTCAGCGAATTGTGGTCATCCCTATAAATATGTAACTTTATCAAGCGAATAATAACTTATCACTCTGTTTATTGACCTTCTACCTTGTTACTATGCCCAATTCTCTTTGTAGACATACACATACACACGCAATTTATTCATACCTCACCTAATAACCGATCCATAGACCAGATCCAAGTAGTTCGCGTAATTTCACAAAATTCAAATTTAATAATTGAATAGATCAAGCTATTAAGCGATCAAGTAATCAAGCAATCAAGTGATAAGCCTTAAACTTAAGATTGTACACGGGTCAGACCGTACAAGAGCACGTCTATGTTGGTCCATTAAGATTTTGATGGACAAATGGATGGTCCACGAACACTCTACCGAACGAAAAATCATGTTCGTGTCCGTCCATTAAGAAATTGAGTTTTTCCATGTTCGTCCGTTAATATTGTAAACGGACACTAATGGACAAACGAACATGTGAACATTAATGGACAACGGACACTAATAAATAAACATAAACGATTACATATTAATTCCAAATATAAATACAAACAACTTCACCTATAAATTTCAAAAACACCATATAATATCCAAATATACTTAATACTTAATATATTAACATATATAGTAATACAAAAGTGTGATTACTAACAATAGGAATTCCACAATTAAATAACAATACTTGATAGATCTAAATACTTACAATTTCGGACGGATGTTACCGGACGTAATCGAACGAATGTTACCGGACATTCACGAACACTATTGAACGGACTTGGCCTTGTCTGTGTTCGTTCGTTAAGCTTACCGAATGAAATGTTTTTGTCAACATCTGATTCGTTTATTAAATGGACGAACGTAAATGAACTTTTTTTCCGAACGGACATCGTCCGGTTCGCTTACAGCCCTACTTAAACAGCTAAAAAACTTATATTTAATTAGCGAAAAGGAGATGAACGACTGGGCCAAGATACTCGTCAATGACCCAAATATATGATTAAAGTCATACGCTACTGACACTTCATCATGGTAACCTCTTACTTGAGAGGGCTGATTACGAGGGTAGCCCAATCCTTATGTCTGAAGCAACAACAAAATCCAACGTAGAAGAAAACACTTATACTCCAGCGCTTCAATGATCGATCGCTTCATCAATCTATGATGTGACATGAACAGTATAAGTGACCAACTTAATCTAATAAATTTTATGAAAATGTAATTTTATGTGAAACGAATGTGAAATCTTATGAAACTAGGACCAACAACTCATAACTATTGATATGTAATAATATTATAAATTGATAAAAATCTTTACTTTATGATAACTATTGATATGTAATAATATTATAAATTGATAAAAATCTCGTCAAAAGTATGTGATGCCTTAGCTTTTCACAAGGAATATTATGTTGAAGTTAATGTATTAAACTGTAATTATCGCCACTCTCGATGAATTATTAGACTTAGTTTAAACTTTTAAACTAAGTTTCGATTTCGTAAGATGAATTTCCGTATCTAGAATTAGGGTAAAGTTAAAATATAAAGGATAACAAAAATGAGAATGGTGAAAAGGAATCCAGTCCATTGATCTTAGATTTGAATGGCTGAAATTAATTTAATAAATAAAAATTGATGAAAAGGGCATAAAGGTAATAACTCATCTTTGTTGACTTTCTCTCTTCACATGCAAGGCACATGTCAATTCCCTCATCATTTTAAAATGTCCATAACTTTTTCATACGACATTATTTTTTTAAAAAAAATTCACGATAATAATAAGCGTTTTATTATCTTTAATATGAGTATCATATTGTTATATAAAAATAAAAAAAAAATAATGGGTTTTTTAAATTGTGTTTTTTTGTTGTTCATTGTGTCATTGTGTAATATGTTGTTTCCATTGTGTTTTACGTTTCAAGTCATTGTGTTATACGTATTCACCATTGTGTCTTACGTTTTAGGTCATTGTGTTATACGTAATCACCATTGTGTCTTACGTTTTAGGTCATTGTGTTATACGTATTCACCATTGTGTTTTACGTTTCAAGTTATTGTGTAACATGTATTAAGCATTGTGTGTTATGTATTAGATAAAAAGACACAATGGTGTGCGAAAAGACACAATGACGAAAAAAGACACAGTGATAAGCGAAAAGACACAATGGTGTGCGAAAAGACACAATGACAAGAAAAAGACACAATGGTGTGCGAAAAGACACAATGATAAGCGAAAAGACACAATGGTGTGCGAAAAGACACAATGACGAAAAAAGACACAATGGTAAGCGAAAAAACACAATGGTGTGCGAAAGACACTATGACGAAAAAAGACACAATGATAAGAGAAAAGACACAATGGTGTGCGAAAAGACACAATGACGAAAAAAGACACAATGATAAGCGAAAAGACGCAATGGTGTGCGAAAAGACACAATGACGAAAAAAGACACAATGATAAGTGAAAAGACACAATGACGAAAAAATACACAATGGTGTGCGAAAAGACACAATGACGAAAAAAGACACAATGATAAGCGAAAAGACACAATGATGTGCGAAAAAACACAATGGCGTGATGTTTGTTTTAAATTTTATTTAACAAAAATCAAACTCATATTAAAGATAAAAAAAAACGCTTGTTATTATGATGATATTTTTTTTTAAAAAAAATATCATACAAAAAAGTTATAAACGTTCTAAAATGATGGAGGTATTAACATGTGTCTTGCATGTGAAGAGAGAAAATGTGTACAATTACCTCTATACCCTTTTCTTTTGGTCCCCACTTGACACATGCCAATTATTTATGGCTTCTCACACTTCTTATTTTTGTTACCATTTGTAAAATAACTTGACCCTCTAGAATTATACGTAAATTACATCATTACTTTATTGGATGTATAATTTGTGAAATTATTTTTTGTTTAAATTGTTATATAATAAACGTGTTGCGTATAAGAAACATCCATTGATCATTGTTTTTTTTTTAGTTTTGACATTATTTGAGAACATGAGTATTTAATATGAAGATACCGAGATCAAATCTAGATTAAATAAATAATAACTAAATACACCACTAAACTAAAATTATTATTACTACACACGGGTACGTATAGAATGAAAACATATTTCAGTTTAGAAAACTCCGTGAAAACACTATGTAACATAATTCTTTTTAAACATATGTAATATATGCTGTTACATTTAATATAAATATCGGGGAAAAATTGTTTTGCAATTTTGTTACATTTTTTTTAACTTTTAAACATAGTTTTCAAAATTGAGAAAATGTAATTTTACTTTTACATTTTTTATTAAATTTAATTGTGAAACATGAGATTCAAACTTTAATTAAACAATTATGATAGAGAATGAGTTTCTATAGTTTCTTTGTAACATCTCGGATTTTTATAATTTCAATTCATATTTGTTTACCCAGCTGGGGATTATATTTTAAATCTTTCATATTAATAACAACTTCAATTTATTAGTATTTAACTTGGTTTAACTAATTTTATATTTTAATAACTTTTAAACTTGTCAAACAATGCTTATAAACCTTTAAAATTGCTTAAAATGGCTTCAAAATGCATTTTTGGAACTACACGGACTAAAAATGACAAGTAGGAAAAATTCTAGACATCCCCCCACGCCATGCCGCGCAGGGAGCAATGCCCAACCCATCTGCGCGGTGTGGCCAGGTATCTACACAGATTTGGTTTGTATTTGGTTCGTTAATTCATTTTTAGGGCTAAATCTCTCCTAATCAAGCCCAAATCACGAATTTTGAGCCCCAAGAAAGGTAATTTAGTTTAGTATAATGTCTAGGTTCATTCCCCACTAATTCCCTGAGATTATATTGATCAAAAGACCTGATTTTGGTCATTAATGCATAATTCGGTTTCCTTAATCGATTATATGCTTAACTAGACCTTTTAACCTCTATATTATTCATCATAATACTTTCCCTAAACCCTAACACACTTGTCCCAGCCGTCATCAATGTCAGAACCCAACCAAAGGCGGCAGAACATGCCGGGGTGCAACGGATTACCCAAAACAAAAGACAATATTAAAGTGACAATATTTAATCAACTCATTTATTGCATAATTCATTAAACAACACATCTTGTTCATACAAACAAATTGAAAACAAGTAAACAAATATATTGTTCGTTTTGCTAATATCCTAATAGTCTTGGTAACGTTTTTTGTCAAGTCCTCGAGTCAACAAAAAGCAAACCTGTAACATTGCATAAAATAAACTTTATCAACCCAAAGGTTGGTGAGAAATTTCATAGTTTGATCAATATGTATATAATAAGAAATTCCACACCTTGTATACAAATCAATAAATAATAGCGACAATTTAGATAACATGAGATCGCTAATAAGCATACATTAGCGACACCGTCTATAAGAGAATACCAAATATATTCGGATTTCAAATGAGATCGTTAATAAGCATACATTAACGAGACCGTCTATAAGAGAATACCAAATAGATTCGGATTTCTATGAGATCATTAATAAGAATACATTAACGACACCGTGCTATAAGATAATACCAGATAGTTCACGGATTTATGAATCAACCAACCAAAAGCGGTAAATACATAAGCATGTAAGAATAGAACACCAAATCAAGCATTTATTTGAGTAAAGTATACCATACAGTTTGTGGTTTAAGACTCAAGTATAAAGCATTTAGTTTGAATAAATATGCAATATCACCCTCAAAACGAAAGATGGAAAACGGGGTATGAAAGTACACACGTTCTAGTAATAAACTTGATCGGTAAAATGACGAGTAACCGGAAGGATTAGGTTTAACAAGCAAGGTCTAGATGAACTATCAAAGAACTTGTTCATGGATGGTTGCCACATGCCCAAATATCAAAGAACTTGTATAATTAAGTATAAATTATGATACTTAAGTTTTACAACCAAAAAGTTAACAATAAAGTCTTTAAACAAAAGTTTGGTTTCCGGTTCGGATCTTGTTTCGGGTTAAGACCGAGGTAAGATTCTACAAACCCATTACCATAGAACTTATAAAAATGATTTTAGAAACTTAAATCTAACAATAAGCATGTTTAAACAATTATTTAACAAAACTAGTAAACAAAGTTCGGTTTAGGGTTTAGAGCTATTTACGGTTAAACCGAGGCTAGTCTCTATAAACCCATAATCATGGAACTTCATAAATATGATGTAAAAACTAAAATGAGCAGTAGTTAAACATTATTAATACGTATAAACAAGTTATATAAGTATATATATATATATATATATATATGTATGTATATATATATATACCAAGGACTACGAAAGTCCTCCTTGAAGCCTTGCCTTACTAGGCCCGACACTCAATCGACCGAGACCGGAAAAGTGACTACCAAAGGTAACAAGGGGGGTATATTATATTTATGTTGTGCCATAAACTTCAAGTATTAATTAAGACTAAGTAAACTAATTAAATTGCAAAACTTGGTCAGTTTGACTTTTGAAAGTCAAACTGTCAAGAACATGAAGAAACAAGCTTAAAGATCAATGAATTTAGGTGATAAAATGAAATGTGAGCAGGGATGGATGTAAGAAAGGGTCTTGTATTTATGGGACAATGTTTGGGGGGTTAAACAAGAGGTTTGGAGTGTAAAAACCGAGTTTTGGACAAAAGAACCAACAAGAAAACATAAAGTGCAGCTTCTGGTCGGCTGCCCTTCACGCCACACGATGCCAATGAAGCTCCCCCATCACGTAGCGCGATGGGGTGGGTGGTCAGCATGCTCAAACTCTTCAAAAATATCAAAAATGGTCCTTGAGTTCGTATTAAGTGTTTTTAACGCGATTTAAGGGCCGAAAAGGATGTTTTTGAGACCCAACAAGTGTAAAACCAATATGAGACATAAAATCCACCATTATGAATATATCGAGGGTTTCGGTTTATAAAACGGGTCGGTTTACATAATAAACAAATACGAAACGAGAATATGGTTGACCCGAAATTGACAAATGTCACAGTAACCCCAACTTTTTGGAAATTTCTTCCCTAAATTAAAATAAACTTAAAAATATGTAATTACTAACGAATGTCGATTTTAGTAAAATAATTGCGTGAAAAATTTTAAGCAAAATAATAACGTCAAATCCTTGCATGACTCGAAAAATTCCACAAATGTGAAACATAATAAAGGCACTTATATATAGGATATACCGGCAGCGTATCCACCATGCCCTTATCATAATTCGCATTTCTATCGTTTTTCCGCTATCATCCTCGCGTCTGATTTATCGCACATAAGCGTACTTACTATGGCCATACGAGGATTTCGATAATTAAGTGTTGACCCAAAATTATTTGGATCGTCGTATGGTCCTCATGGTTCGTTATATTGTGTTGTTTAAGGGACATATTTATTTTTGAAATCTTAAACATTAGAACCGTAAATAAAAGCTATTGAATTTTACCAATATTGGCAAACCAATACCAGCGGTTGAAAATCTTGGGATTGAAATTTAAATAAGAAAGAGAAATGGGATGAAGAACTGGGACAACTAAAAATCTCAAGATATAAACCAAGGTGAAAATAACAATTCGGTTTAAATCGGTAACTACGATCAAATAAATTAACAAAAAAATTTTAGGGTAAACAACATGAAATGGGATTTGAAGTCAAAAGTCATCAAGATAATTGTCAAAGTCTATAAATCGAGGTATTAAATAACATCGATAAATGAAACCCGATAATGAGGGCCCCGATAAATGGAAATGAAAAGTCCAATAAATGAAAATGAGAATTCGATGAGTGAAAAGAAATGAAAAATCCGATAAATGAAAAAAATGAGAAGTCCAATAAATGAACACATAAAGTTGGGATAAACAACGATACAATTATCAATAACATCATACGATGAGTTTCACACATGAACAAACTTGAGGTTATAAGTATTTGCGGATATGATTGCATGAAAAGATTAAATATCAAGAGAATGAGGAGAGTTCTTTAGGGTAACGTATACATGTATCAAACTAAAATAAATAGAATTTTGATTAACAAATAAATCGATGAAATCTGATAAAATGTGAATACGACTTCTATTGGGAAACCATTTACATAATCATGATTGAAGTAACGGTTTCCAATAGTACCAAAACTTGCGGACAGCCACACATAGGCTGTTAATAGATTAAATGAAATGATGTAGAATAATGCATAGAATCGTTTCTTGCTTGAAAAGCATAAATGATTAAACATGAACAACATACTCATGAAAGTAACGTTTAAATGTAAACGAAATATTAGAGAAAATGAGGCTTTGAATGTAGTACACCAATTTGTAAGGCTCCGTTACCTGTAGCCCTACTTTAACGTTGGATTTACTCATAAACACAGTTCATAATATCAGAGTTAATAAAAACATTCGCGGAATAATATAAAAGTCAACCATTCATTACAAACATCCATAACTTGTCTTTCAAAAACATAACATAAAGCATAGTATTTCAAACATCACGACATATCTCCAGATGCCAGCCTCTTCGGATCCTGCCATGTGTCTTCGTCAAGCCAACTGCCTCAGTCGATTAGCCTGCGTGCATACTAAAAGTCAGCTACGCTGAGTGAGTTCTAGTTAATCATATAACATTCAATACATTCGTAACTACGTACTTCCATACGTACTTTATACTTTCGTAATTCGTTCATAATATACATACATACCTTCATACTCTATTCTAAATTCTACTTTACTTTATTCTATTATGCCTCGGATTTTATTAGGGTCCGGTCCCTTTTTCTGCCTTGAGTATTATTAGGGCTCAGTCCCTTTCTGCCTCGAGATTTATAAAGGGCTCGGTCCCTTTTCTGCCTCGGATGTTATTAGGGTCCGGTCCCTGTCTACCTTGAGAATTATTAGAGCTCAGTCCCTTTCCTCTTTACCTATCTATCTCTTACATTCATTCATAACATGCATACATATCATTCGTACATTATACATAACATTATACCTTGACAGTACGTGCAATATCCGAAGATCGTTCACGTACCGACAAGCAATCATTCATACCTTATATACATATCATTCATATCTTCAACTATCACCCGACGGTACATGCAATATCCGAAGATCGTTCACGTACCGACAAGCATTCATTTATACATAATCATATAAGGCATACACTTACCACTTAAGGTAAGTGTATTAACTAATCACATCGAGTATGCACACAGCCCCGAAAACCTAACAAGGAAAGGGGCTAGAAACTCACCTGAAGTCGGTTACGTTCATCGTTAATAGTTATTCCTTTGAGGAGTTGGGCACGGCTAACTGTATAATAATTACATGCGTTAATTAACTATCACTACTCATCTCGCGTTTCTAGTCTAATTATAACCCTCAATGAACGGGGGTCAAGCGGCTGGCAGCTGGGTCAAGGGGCGGCTGCCCCTAGCAGTGTCCAAGGGGCAGAGCCCCTTGCTGGGGTTGAGATGCCAGATCAGCTTGGAAAAATTTTATTTCTATTAACTGTCTTAACACATTTTCCATTAGCATTTTGAATCATTAATTAATTTGCTACTTAAAAGTTCAAGGGTTAATGTGTAATTATTTCATTCCTTACCAAGTCTAGGGACTGTTCTTGTCATTTATTAAACTTCTAATTCGTTACTGGTTCATAACGAATTGGCTTATCTTAGCAAACTGGTTTCTGTAGCGAATTGAACCCTTTAACGAACTGGACTCCTTAACGAATCAGTCCATGGTGAACCAGTCCATATAACGAATTAGTCCATTTAAATCGTTATCTCCTCTAACGAACTGGCCATAGCGAACCAATTGTAATTCGCTACCTTTTTCCCTTAACGAAACGGATACAAACTAAAGCTAGTTCGTTATATTTCCTTTAACGAATCACTAGCGAATCAACTCTGATTCGTTAACCTTCCGTTAGCGAACTAGGGTTAGGTCAGGGAATGTCAGAACATTCCCTGACATATCTTACCTCGTACCTAACTTTCCGGCGCCGCCGCCGGAAAATCGCGGATTCGTCGGAAAAAACGAGTTTTAACTCGTTTTTTCGCCGTTTTTCTTCCCGTTCGATCCAGATCTGAGCTAGGGTGACCCCTAAACTCATCATAGGTTCGGTTTATACCCGATTCCACCCGGATCTCGTGATTTAAACGGTTTAACGGTGTCGGCTCGTCGTTTCGTGATTATATTTAACGGGTTTAAGCTCATACAATATCATACTATCATACCTTGGATCAGGATCGGTTATTCTTTTATGATTCGGCTAGAGAGAGACTAGAGAGAGAGAGAGAGAGAGAGAGAGAGAGCTTATGTGTGTGTTTTGGTGGTATATGGAATATGTGTGAAATGAGTAATAAATGGGTAATTAAGGTTTATATAATTATGGATCATGCGCTTAAGCCCATGGTCCTTTCCTCTTTCTTTCATAACCCAAGTCCATAACCCATATCCATTTAACCCAACACTAGCTCAACTCCTAATAACCCATACTTTCATTTATTAACCGAAACCCAAAAAACGGGATGTTACAACCAATTGTTATTAAATAATTTGAATTCGTTCATGAATAATCAAAACACAAAATGAAATCTCATGTGCATAAAATTACCATCGAAACATCTCATCAATTGAAAAGAAAGTCGTAATAATCGTGAGACTCGAATTAATGACGAAATATGTAATCATATACTCTTTGAAAATATAAGAATAAAATCGAAAATGAAGTCTCAAGTGAAGCCGTTTTATTGTTTTCAAGAAAATGTATATAATAACAAATCTTCGTGGTAACGCGTAGCTAGAGAAATATTTAAATCATTATCGAATGGAAATCTTAAATAAAAGTTTGCATACGTAAAGCTTTTGTGATTATAATAAATCATGAATGAAATGATGCTTGCGATAATAAGAAGTAATGGTTCGCATAAATCGTTTATCGAACAAAGTTTATGCTATGATATTTAATGTATGAAGCATTTTTGAGTGTGTGTCCCAAAAAAAAGATTTTGCAACGACATGATCCTTGAGTTTATGCAAAATACTGAAAGTTGTAACTTGTTATTGAATAAATCTCGAATTCGACATCCAAATTGAAACCTCGTATTTATAAGTTATTATGAGATTATCACTTTAGATGACAATATTTATAATCTTTAAACACGCATATAATCGTTTAATAATCTTTGAAAGCAATTCCTCATAATCGAATTTTTTGTTGTCATGACAATATTATATTCTACAAAGATGATTTATAAAACATTGGCATAATACGTAAATCGTTATCCTTGAAAGAGTTTATAATTTAAAAGTGATTATCTGAACACATGAGGTCATTATAAATACGCTAGTTGCATATATATATATATATATATATATATATATATATATATATATATATATATATAAGGGAAAAATGAAGCTTGTGTGTGTATGGAGAGGTCTTAAGCTTCAAATGGTGAATGATTTGGGAAATTTAGTGAAGAGTGAGTGTGTTTCGGTTGGCTTGCATAGTTGAGTTTTCTTGAGTTGGATTGATGAGGTTTGTTGAGTTTAGATCGTTTGCTTATTTGAATTCGAGTTAAGTTGATGGGTTGGATAAGTCGACCTTGACTTGTTTAGGTTGAGATTCGGTTTGTACATGTATTTTGCAATGAGTGTTTGGGGTTGTTATTTCTGATATCAAACCTATGGTTGGTTAGGAAAGGTGTGGTGACATGGTTTGTGATTTGGACATAGCATAGCTCGAGGGATTTGTGTTAGAACTTATGTTTTAGACCGACGCATCGAATTTACATGTGGGTGAAAAATATAATATTTGGTCTCAACCAAGGGTGGATGGCTTGAAGACCAAGTCATGCTAGACTAGTATAAATAGATATTTTTATTCATTTGTCTAGTATGAGTGACTGTATTGTGTATGTGTGAGATTTAGGGTTTTATCCCTTTGAGAGAGTCTCCGCCTCCAGGATGAGCTCTCTTGAAAAGATAGAAATGGTAGTATGAAAAATTAGCCGAATGATTCTCATTAAGATGAAACACTCATACATACATTCATACACACAATCGATTAAGAAATATCAGCCGCCACCAGGAGAGCTCATCCTAGAGGCGGAGACTCTCTCAAAGGGATAAAACCCTAAATCTCACACATACACAATACAGTCACTCATACTAGACAAATGAATAAAAATATCTATTTATACTAGTCTAGCATGACTTGGTCTTCAAGCCATCCACCCTTGGTTGAGACCAAATATTATATTTTTCACCCACATGTAAATTCGATGCGTCGGTCTAAAACATAAGTTCCAACAATTTGATTCATAGTTGGGTAAACTTTGGTTTGTATATGTTCGAGGCATTCGTGGGCGTGTTTATCGGTGTCTTTGAAGTATTAAGGTAGTAAGTTTGATAGGTCTTCATGGCGTAAAAGTGTCGGTATTTAGGGCTTTTTGTTAGGTTGATTTTGTACATCTTGGATTTGCTTGGGGTTTGAGTTGGTGAGGGTATAACTTTGGTATGTTAGGTGTCGTTTGTATTGGGGAAACGTTTCAGTGCGTGGGTAAACTTTTGAAGTTTAAGGATGGTTGGCTTAAGCTAGTAGGTTGAGCTGGAATACGAGTGTTTCGGAAACTTGGGGTTGTGTTTAGGGAAGTTTTGACTAATAAGTTTTAAATTGAAATATCATAATTTATAAATAATGATCGAAATGTTTATGAAACCTTTGATGATAAAATTACAATTTTAATATTTTTGGCGCGAAAATGGAACTTTCTCGAACCACCATGGACTGTTTGCGTTTAGCAAACTCATGTTTGTGAAAAGGTTGTTATAATAATTAGGGAAAATTATTTAGAAGGCTCCCACAAATGTTTGAAATTTAGAGTTTTTTTTATAAAATTTATGAGATTCAAGTTTTTATAAGAGAAAAATATTGAAAAATTACTTAAACCCTTTTTTGTACACTTAAAACGAGAGTTGTTACGATAAGTCGGGTCGGCTTAGGTTGTAAGATAATTTTTTTGAGAAAATTTGAAACAATCCAAATCCACGTAACACAATTCGTTCTTGAAATACTTAAAATTAAGTAGCGGAAAATATCATGGGAAACTAACAAAATAAGGTTTGCTTAATTTAAAGTTTATTGCAAAAATAAAAGTAGATTGTCATGAGGAAGCAAAATATATTTTATAAAGAATCAAAATAAAATTTTGCTTATGAGAAAATTAAAATAAGTGAATTGAATGTCAAAATTTGTATGAGGTATCAATGTGAATGATGAATGTTGTTTGGGTATACAAAAGTTGCGTAATGAAAATTTTTTCCAAGTTCGTTATTTAATATCGTGTAACGAAAAATGTCATAGTAAGTTAAAATGACCGTCATTGTGAATCGAGAAATCGACAAACGATTTTTGTCTTTAAAATAGAATTTGTATGAAGTTTTGCATGAGGATTTCAAGAATATTACAAGCTATAAGTTTGTGAATCACTTGAAAAATCAAGGCAAAACTATATTAAGAAATTTAACAAGAGAAAAATCGTATGATGCAAATTTTATTCGTGAAAGTTTATGATAAATCAAAGATTACATTATTAAAGTTGTTATAAAAATAAATTTGGGTAACAAAAATTCTACCATGTGTATTATATAATATAGTGAAATTTAAAACGTCGTGAGAATTTAATTAATCAATATTGTGGAATGATAGTTTCAAAATGAACGGGATCGTTAAAAAAAATAAAATAAAATAAAACTTTTATGAAATTTTGTATGAAAACTTTAAAGACAATTTAAAATCTATGTAATGGGAATTTACTTGAAAATTTAAGGTAAAATTTATCATAAAACCTTTTAAAAATGAAATTTATATGATAAGAATTTTGTATATAAATAGTCTTAATGTATTAAGAGACGTCATATTACAAATTATTATGAATAGTTCAAAATATTTTTAACTTATTTTGAAAAGATGACAATGAATGAACTTTTGTAATAAAATCGCGGTGTGAAATCAAAATGAGAAAATTTGTATAAAAACTTTATCATGTGAAATCAAAAAATATTACAATGAATCAAAACGGTCAAATAGAATTATTTAAATGAGAATTTTGTGATGAAGATTTATGTGACAAAGTAAAAAAGGAAAAATTGTTTAAATCTTTGAAATTCGTAAATAATGTCTCAAGATTTAAAGGAGGAAAAATCATGCACGAACCACCATGACTTGATATTCCGACACTAAAACCTTTTTACAAAAATACCATGTTGGAGTCTAAACATGTGCACGTACCACCGTGTCTTTTTATGTTTTCGACTCAAATAATGGTTGTAACAAATATAATAAATCGGAATACAACGGCATGTCGAAATACTAGGCCACGAACCACCGTGGTTCTATTGTGTCAACATTGAAAATTAGAATGGCGACCGGAACGCTCGCATTTGACTACTTAAAGTGATTGTCTCATACGAGACCATCTTTAAGGAGATTTGAAACAAAGGGATCCAAGTTAAGCTCATGATCCATAAAACATAATAAAAACTAATGTTTTTACGGTAAGGTAGGGATATCTTAGATTATTTCGAGTGTTTGTGTATATTTACGATTTAATGAGATAAATGAGTATATAAATAAATAAGTGTAATGAACAATCAAGTAGGGTAAACACGTATAGGCATCGCCTATAAGGACCCTAAAGCATAGACTATACCAGGGCGTTACGTCTAACCACTTATCCTATAGTCTTGTGGCTCTTATACCAATCTGTCACACCCCGACCAAAGGCGGCGGAACATGTCGGGGTGCAACGGATTGCCCAAAACATAAGACACTATTAAAGTAACAATATTTAATCAACTCATTTATTTCATAATTCATTAAACAACACATCTTGTTCATACAAACAAATTGAATACAAGAAAACAAATATATTGTTCGTTTTGCTAATATCCTAATAGTCTTGGTAACGTTTTTTGTCAAGTCCTTGAGTCAACAAAAAGCAAACCTGTAACATTGCATAAAATAAAGTTTATCAACTCAAAGGTTGGTAAGCAATTTCATTGTTTGAACAATATGTATATAATAAGAAATGTCAAAACTTGTATACAAAACAATAAATAATAGCGATAATTTAGATAACATGAGATCGCTAATAATCATACATTAGCATCACCGTCTATAAGAGAATACCAAATAGATTCGGATTTCAAATGAGATCGTTAATAAGCATACATTAACGACACCGTCTGTAAGAGAATACCAAATAGATTCAAATTTCTATGAGATCAATAATAAGAATACATTAACAACACCGTGCTATAAGAGAATACCAAATAGTTCACGGATTTATGAACCAACCAACCAAAAGCTGTAAACACATAAGCATGTAAGCATAGAACACCAAATCGAGCATTTATTTGATTAAAGTTTAAAATAAAGTTTATGGTTTAAGACTCAAGTATAAAGCCATTAGTTTGAATAAATATGCAATATCACCCCTAAAACGAAATATGGAAAACGGGGTATGAAAGTACTCACGTTCAAGTAATAAACTTGATCGGTAAAATGACGAGTAATCGGAAGGATGAGGTTTAATGATCAAGGTCTAGATGAAAGGAAATCATGTATTAGAAAAGTTGTCTAGGAAGTCTTTAAATAAATTAAATGATAAGAATTGCAAACAATTTAAATTTTAAGGTTTAAGATGTAAATATTTAATAATAACATAATAATAGTCGTTTAAAAATATAAGTTTGCAAGAAACCGGGTTAAAGTATCTAGCCTTAATATTTACTCAACCTTTGTTAAGTAATAAGGTGGGTAAAATGCAAGAATACAAGTCCCTATATAATATAGATACTAAAAAGGGTTTTAACGAGTGTTTTGGGTTGTCGGTTCGGGTCTTGATAATTGATCAAACCTAAAGTCAACTTTCCAAAATAATGAATGTTATAAGATAACTCAATAAAATTTAATAAAACTTAACCAAGTATGTAGTTCTATTGGTTTAGAACTAACAACGTCCATTAAGAGAGTGTTCGGTTTAGTCGGTAACTTTGTTATGAGATCAAGTTGGATCCAACTTTTCCAAGTACTTAAGAAAATAATTAAAATAAGTTTATAAATTATTTTTAAATATTTATACAAGTCTTGCTAGCTAAATACACACTTGTGTGTCTTAAGCGAGTGAAAATCGGTTTAGCTCGGTTTGGTTCGGTTTCCATCTTCCAATATGTTCATAGATGGTTGACACATGCCCAAATATCAAAGAACTTTTATAATTAAGTATCAATGATGATACTTAAGTTTTACAATAAAAAAGTTAACAATAAAGTCTTTAAACAAAAGTTCGGTTTTCGGTTCGGATCTTGTTTCGTGTTAAGACCGAGGTAAGATTCTACAAACCCATAACCATAGAACTTATAAAAATGATTTTAGAAACTTAAATCTAATAATAAGCATGTTTAAACAATTATTTAACAAAACTAGTAAACAAAGTTCGGTTTACGGTTTAGAGCTATTTACGTATAACGATTCCGGCAAATTCAGGTATACCCTAGCCGGAATATACCATTTATGTGTTATTTAATACTAAATATATGAATTATAATGTGTTTGTACGAGTATATAAGATTCACAGTACGAATTATACTCGAATGTACATTTAGTCGTATTGGAATTACGATTAACCGATGAACGGTTATTGAAACACGAACGAATCGGGGATTACGTCATAGATGAAATATATGATGTTTAGTAAGGTTTACGAAGTATTAAGGCTTCAGGATAAGTGAATTATAGCACAGAAAAAGGATTTCGATATATTAGTACGTCGGTACGTTAAACGAAACCTTTAACATCAAACCAAGCAAGAGACGATCGATCAAGCCAAAAAAGATGCACAATGACCGACAATATGATGTGTTGAGTCAATAAATGTCATGGTTTAAGTTTTTAAAGATTTTAAATCGGTTTTATATAAATTTTATTTTTAAGCCGAAAAACGACCGTTTTAGCCTCGTTTTAAGCCGAATTAAGTGTTTAACCGAAAAACGAACTGAACCAGATTATCCACAACATTATCCGGATTACACAATCCAAATGTGTGGCCATGGTTGGAGATGTGGGCCCCCCCCACACCATACATGGACCGATCGGTCCATGTGGTGCACACACACAATCCATTTTCTTTTTTCTAACACCCCAACTCCAAAATCCTCTCAACACTCTCCAACATTCATCCAAATCCTTGATTTTTAACAAGAATCATAAGGTAAAAACATGGTTTTAATGGTTGATTCATAGTTTTGATTCCATGATCTTAAGTTGTTTGCAAGAGAATGAAGTTTCAAGTGAAAAATGGGTGAAAACCCGAGATGAAACCGATTCTTGCATGATCAAGTGATGTATACAAGTTATACAAGGGATCTTGGTCCAAGAAAGGATTTAAAAGAGTCAAAAAAAAATTTTTACGGTTAAAATCTTTGTTTTGATGTCTTAACCGAAACCATGAAAGAAATGGCTTGATTGTGGGTATAACTTGCTTGGTGTGGTGTTGTTGTGCTTGTAGGTGTTGTATCTAGTTGCTAGCAAAGGCTAGAAAGCAAGATCTTTGCGATCTAAAGCTAGAAACACAAGGTAGTTCGGTTTTTCGTATGGTTTGTAAGATTTGGACAGATTGTGGTAGACTTAGAGTTGAGTCATGAAATTTCACAAAGATGATCTACACATGAAAATATGAGATCTGTGAAATTTTGTTAATTTTTGGATAAAGGATGAATATTTGGTGAATTTAATGCTCGGTTTTGGCTAAAAATGTTGAAAAATAGCTAAACATCATGAAATATTCTGGAAAAATTTATATAAGCTTTTTATAACATATAAAAGTCACACACAAAATTTCAGGTCCATTGGAGAAGTCTAAGTAGGCTTTTCGGTAAAACGAGTTCTAGGGTTTTCTAGCTCGGTTTTGGTGAAAATGGCATGAAAAATGAGTTTTTGGTTCTGTAAAAATTACTGGGAACTATATGGATGGCAGGAGTCATCTCAGAAAAATTTGGGATTTTTCTAAAGTCATTTGGTATTTTCGGCATATTTGGTGTTTAAATGACGTTTAAAAATAGATAAATAAATGTTAAATATAAAAATTAATTCTAGAAATATTTTTATAAAATTCCTTACCGTCAAAAACTGATTTGTGCAAAATTTCAAGATCCGAGACTAAACGGATATTTATTTGTGCTAAATGGAACTTAAAAACAAACTTTTAAAGCTTAAAACGTGTAAACCGGCAAAGTTCGCCTAAGCGAGCTGACTGGTGTATAAAAACCTTAAAAATGGATTATTTTCATGAAACTGAGTAAATCAAGTAAAAATAAATCATCCGAAAGTAATTCGGATGATTCGGGTAATTTTACCCGATTTAGTCGTTTCCGGTATATTAAAGACGGAAACGGGCCCCGCGGCCAAACGGGGTGTCTAAACCGAGCTCTAATTTCACCACTTTAATTAAAATATCAATAACAACTATTTTCGGGCCGTATGTGGCCAAACTCATTTTTGAAAACATAAAGACGAATAACCGTGCTAGGCACGCAAAACGAGAAAACAAACTAATGGTAGTTTTGACTAAAGAACTCTAAGTGATATCACAATCTAAGTCCTGAGAAGTGTATCGGGGATTAACATTGTCCCCGGATCGTGTACGGTACTGGGTCAACAGTGTCCCCGGACGTACCGGTTAACACGAATTTAAGTTATATTAATAGAAATTGTGTAGTAACGACTTAGGGATCGTATTACAGATCCGGACAGGTAGCCGTGCCAGTATTACACCTCTGCTCACCAAAAAGGTGAGTTTCACGAGCCCCTTTTTATCGAACAATTTTAAATATTTTCCCGGGGCGGAAAGCATGTTTTTATCAAAGTGTTTAAGTACATGCCGATCGCATGGAAATGAATGTATTATATAATGTTTATTGTACGGGAATCATACGGTAGTGTATTAAGATGGTAATTGTCTGAGTTGCTAATATTGTTAGGCCCGAAACTGTGTTCTGGGTTAACAGTGTCCCCAGAGGTTATTAAATGTATTTCTGGGTTAACAGTGTCCCCAGAGGTTATTAAATGTATTTCTGGGTTAACAGTGTCCCCAGAGGTTATTGAATGTATTTCTGGGTTAACAGTGTCCCCAGAGGTTATTAAATGTGTTTCTGGGTTAACAGTGTCCCCAGAGGTTATTAAATATGTTTCTGGGTTAACAGAGTTTTCACTTGTGGGCTCAGCATAATTACATCATTAATCTATATTTTGTTTTAAACATGTTAACGTACTATTGGTAAAACTTATGTGATAACGCCTAGTCGGTAATGAAACTCGGAACAATGTAATACGTTTAAATTATTGTAGTGGTGTTTTCTTTATAAACAATACTGTTGATATCAGATGTGTCTGTTGCATCCCGTGTACGTTTCCGCTGCGGTTACGGGGTGTTTCAGAACTTGGTATCAGAGCCATTGGTTATAAAGAATTAGGATGTCTTTAAAAGATACCTAAAATATAACCAGTAGCTCAAGTATTATAGAATCTGAATATCAACTAATAATTTATTGTGACGAGGTCTGGAAGAACTTGGATGGACAAGTGAGTTATTATGGTCCGGAACATAATAACAGACTTGTCCGCACGAGGGAATTCAGGGGAAGTCACGGGGGACTTTAATAGGTAAAATTGGCAACATATGTGCAAATATATGATAATATTGTGTGTGGTCAAGTTGTATAAGTAAGTGTATATTAATTTGATTATGATTTACACTATGGAAGGAACTATATGTTTGTTAAATTGTGTGCAGGTTAGAATGTCAAGAACACCTAGTGTATCGATGGAGGAGGACCCGGAGGAAGTCAGCTCCGGGAACTCTGGGAGCCTCCCCGTATCATCCAGCTCTGAGCCTAGCGAGGCTAGTGTTAGGAGCTCTAGCCAGTCCTCCCCTACCAGGATTGCTAGATCTCCTACCCTACCCGCACCACAGGCCGTCCCTATCCCTCCCGGATTCGGATCCCGCCTCACGGCGCGGATCAGTGTTCCGCAGGTCCCACCTACCTCGCCCCCACCCAGACCTGCTACCCGCAGGGGCGAGTCCTCTCGCTCCCAGCCCGAGCCTGTGACTCCACCTGTGTGGGGTCTCCCTAGGCAGGAGAGGGACGCGGCGGCGTGGCTACGAGTGCTCACCGAACAGGTGAATGAGCACTCCGCCGCCTTGACGGTGGGGGTACAGAGGCGGATGTACCTAGGGGATTGCATACTGGACCACCAGTATGCGATTTCGCAGCTGAAGAGGGAGTGCTCATACTCTCAGTGGATGATCGGCCGGATGGAGACGCGGATCCGGGTTATGCTGGCTGTGATGGTGGTGTTGGTGGCGGTGTTGGTGGGTTTGGTATACCACCGTGTTTAGTTGTGTTAGGATGGGAGTAGACAGGGACCGCTTTTTGTTACTCTGTGTAAGCAGTTAGTGGTGATGCTAACATAGAGTGAATCTTGGGTAGTTATAATACAACCACTGGCCCTTAGGGGGTCTCTTTTGGGGTATATCGTTATAGATACTTTTGGGTATCATTCAAGCACTGACCCATTGTGGGTTATGTCGAGATGATGCCGACATAGGCCCTATGTAGGAAAACTTAACTTATGTAATGATGACAGGAAAAGTATGTGAACTGACAGGGATGTAATATGTACTAATGTTTGTTAATGAATGGAATGTTTGTTGTGTTTTATGATTGGAACTTGTATTAATTATATATATTTTCTTGATGTTGTGTAGAATGGCACCAAAACGTTCAGCCCAATTGTCGGAAGTGGACGTGAGTCGTTTGATTGCTCAACAGTTAGAGGCGGCGATAACGGATATAGTATCGCGCATCGCCGCCAGTATTAACAATTCGGCCAATCCAACCCCTCCGAGCAATCAAACGACCACCAATAATGACGGGGAACAAAATGTTAATCCTCCACAGAATGATAACACGATTCCGAGTAATGACGCACCGCCTAGGGTGGTCGTTACAGACAGTAATGGCCCTATACCTACGGTAGAGACGAACCGTACTGAACCGATTCGTGCATCCAGGGGATGTTCGATCAAAGACTTTATGTTGTGCAAACCTCTAGAGTTTAGCGGGTCTGAAGGACCAAATGGGTTGGTTAAGTGGATGGAGAAAATAGAATCCGTTGTGAATATCAGCAACTGCCCCGAGGATTGTGTTGTTAAGTATGCTACCTGCACATTCACGGACCATGCCTTGACATGGTGGAACACGATAGTGCAGACCCGGGGTCAGGCGGCGACAAACCGCATGACCTGGACAAGGCTCAAGGCTCTTGTACTGGAACACTTCTGCCCGAAAAACGAATTGCAAAAATTAGAAAATGAATTGTGGAACCTGGAAATGCAGGGGGCAGACCATTTGGGTTATACGAACCGGTTTAATGAGTTGTCGCGTTTGGTACCATGGTTGGTCACCCCAGAGTCGAAGAGGGTTGAGCGTTATATTTGGTGGCTAACTCCAGTTGTAAGGAGTATAGTCAATTCTGGGGGACACCAGACGTATGAGGGTGCGGTGACGCAAGCTGGTATCGTCACGTATGATTTCGTAAGGAGCGGGTCACTGAAGGTGGCGGGAGAGTCCGCTGGGGGAAAGCGGGGTACACATGAACATAGGATCCAGGAAAAGCAGCAAGGTAAACGTGCTAGGCCCACTGCCCAGAACTACGCCATGACTAGTTCAGGCGGAAGGCAAGAACCGCAGAGGGGAACGTTTCCTAAGTGTGGGAAATGCGGTTACCACCATGGTGGCATGTGCAAAAAGGTGGTGTGCCACCGGTGCGGTAGGATTGGGCACTACGCACCGAGTTGTAGGACAAACCTGAACAACTTGAACCGGCAACCGCAACCTATCCGTGCGCAGCCATTTAGGACCCAATCAGCCCGACAACAAAACCCACAAGGAAATCAAGTGATGACCACCAGTCGTGCTTGCTTTGAATGCGGTGGCACAGATCACTTCAAGAGAAACTGTCCGAAGCTGAACCAGGGAGGAATTGGGCGGCAAACCGCGGGTCAGGCATCGTCGTCCAATCCGGCGCGAGGCCGAGCATTCGTGATGGGGGCGAACGAAGCACGCCAGGACCCCAGTGTAGTGACAGGTACATTCCTCGTCTCTAATCATTACCCTTCTGTATTATTTGATACAGGCGCCGATAGGAGTTTTGTTTCCGTTAAAGTCCTGTCGATAGCAAACCTTCCAATTGGTGAGACCATAGAACCTTATACCGTAAAAGTCGCTAACGGTAAAACCATGATAGTTAATCAGATAGTTCGGAATTGCCCTTTTATTCTGAACGAACAATCCTTTCTGATTGACTTGTTACCGGTAGAATTGGGTAGTTTTGACGTGATAGTGGGAATGGATTGGTTAGCACGTAACAAAGTAGAAATAAACTGTGAAAAGAAAATCGTCAAGATCCGGGTGTCGGATGACGAAGAGGTATTAGTGCAGGGTGAGAAGTTGGGCAATATGATACCGTTTATATCCCACCTCAAGGTGTTAAAATATATACGCCAGGGATGCGTGGCGTATCTAGCGAGCTTGACGGCCACGGATCCTGAGGAAAAACGGGTGGACGATATCCCAGTGGTACGTGAATTTCCACAAGTTTTCCCAGAGGAACTTCCTGGATTACCGCCAACCCGACAGGTCGAATTCAGAATCGATCTATTACCTCAAGCTGGCCCTGTTGCTAAGGCACCCTACCGACTTGCACCATCAGAGATGCAAGAATTATCCAACCAATTGCAAGAATTGTTGGATAAATGATTTATACGTCCTAGTTATTCCCCGTGGGGTGCACCGGTACTATTCGTGAAAAAGAAGGACGGAAGCCTTAGAATGTGCATTGATTACAGGGAGCTGAACAAGTTGACAATCAAAAATAGGTATCCTCTCCCCCGAATTGATGACCTGTTCGACCAAATGCAAGGTGCGAGCTACTTCTCAAAAATTGATCTTAGATCGGGATACCATCAGGTTAGAATTCAGGAGGAGGATATCCCAAAAACCGCATTCCGGACTCGCTACGGCCATTACGAATTCTTAGTTATGCCTTTTGAACTAACAAATGCGCCAGCAGTGTTCATGGATCTCATGAATCGAGTCTGTAAGCCCTACCTCGGTAAATTCGTCATCGTGTTTATTGACGATATTTTGATATACTCGAAGAGTAAAGGAGAGCACGAGCAACACTTAAGATTAATCTTAGAGCTTCTAAATCAGGAGAAGTTGTATGCAAAATTCTCCAAGTGTAACTTCTGGTTACAAGAAGTGCAATTCCTTGGTCACATTATAAACCATCAAGGAATACACGTTGATCCAAGTAAGGTTGAAGCAGTTAAGAATTGGCAAGCGCCTAAATCGCCAAAGGAAATCCGCCAATTCTTAGGCTTAGCTGGATATTATCGTCGATTTATAGAGAACTTTTCCAGCATCGCCCAACCTTTAACCCTTCTGACCCAAAAAGATCGAAAGTATGAATGGGGTGAAGAGCAGGAAACGGCGTTTCAAACGCTAAAACAAAGATTGTGCCAAGCGCCGATCTTAAGTCTCCCCGACGGAGACGATGGTTTTGTCGTGTATTGTGACGCATCCCGGAGAGGGTTAGGATGCGTGCTGATGCAAAATAATAAGGTTATAGCCTATGCTTCTCGACAGTTAAAAATACACGAGAAAAATTACACTACTCATGACTTAGAACTGGGAGCAGTTATCTTCGCACTTAAAATCTGGAGACATTATCTCTACGCTACAAAGTGCACCATCTTCACCGATCATAAAAGTTTGCAACACATATTCGATCAGAAATAACTAAATATGAGGCAACGAAGATGGGTCGAGTTATTAAGCGACTATGACTGTGACATCCGTTATCACCCCGGCAAAGTTAACGTCGTAGCCAATGCCTTGAGTAGGAAGGATCGGGTTAAGCCATTACGAGTGCGAGCGTTGGGGATGATAGTCCAGTCGAACCTTTCGGATTTGATTCGAGTCGCTCAACGCGAGGCGTTGAAAGAGGAACAAATGGAAAAAGAAGGACTTACGGTAATGAGAAGAATTTCGAACGGCGCGAGGACGAAATTCTCTATTTCAAAAATCGGATTTGGATCCCGACCCTCCATGACCTTCGTGAATTAATCATGGACGAAGCGCATAAATCGAAATATTCCATACATCCGGGATCGGATAAGATGTACAAGGATGTGAAGGAGTTCTACTGGTGGCCGGGTATGAAAAAGGATATAGCCACCTACGTCGGCAAGTGTACGACGTGTGCGAGGGTTAAGGCGGAGCACCAGAAACCCTCTGGAATGTTACAACAACCGGAAATTCCTGAATGGAAGTGGGAGCAGATCACGATGGATTTTGTGACACATCTCCCCAAGACGTCCCGAGGACATGATGCAATTTGGGTAATCGTGGACCGATTAACCAAAACAGCACATTTTATCCCGATTAGAAATAATTATAACACAGAGAGACTTGCGCAGATTTATATAAATGAAATTGTGTCTCGTCATGGGATACCCATCTCAATCATCTCCGATCGGGGTAGCCATTTCACCTCCAAGCTTTGGCAAGCTGTGCAAGAAGCGCTGGGAACGCGTATTAATCTAAGCACAGCTTACCACCCTCAGACCGATGGTCAGTCTGAAAGGACCATCCAAACCCTGGAGGATTTGCTCCGTGCATGCGTACTGGATTTTAAGGGAAATTGGGATCAACATCTCCCACTCGTTGAATTTTCCTATAATAACAGTTACCATAGCAGTATAAAGGCAGCACCTTACGAAGCATTGTATGGACGGAAGTGCCGATCACCACTCTGCTGGACTGAGGTGGGCGACACACAGGTTATTAGATCAGATCTGGTCCAGGAAACGACCAGCAAAATCCTTAAAGTTAAGAACAATCTGAAGGCCGCACGGGATCGGCAGAAGAGTTATGCCGATACCCGTAGAAAACCGTTATCATTTGAGAAAGGTGATAAAGTGTATTTGAAAGTATCACCTTGGAAAGGAGTAGTCAGATTTGGAAAGGCGGGGAAGTTAGCCCCTAGATACATTGGACCGTTCGACATTATTGCAAAAATCGGTCCTGTAGCATACCGATTAGAACTGCCTGATGAACTGAGTGCAGTTCACAACGTGTTTCACGTGTCGAACTTGAAAATGTGTCTGTCGGATGAGACATCGGTGTTACCTTTAGAGGGTGTCCAAATAAATGATAAGCTCAACATTGTAGAGGAGCCCATAGAAATAGTAGACGGGAAAATCAAGCAACTTAGACACAATAAGATCTCGTTGGTCAAAGTCAGATGGAACTCGCAACGTGGCCCAGAATATATTTGGGAACGAAAGGACGAATTTCGGAAGAAATACCCCCACCTATTTCCGCAAAAGGAAGTAGTTGATGCGTAAAATTTCGAGGACGAAATTTTTATAACGGGGGGAGAATGTAACGATTCCGGCAAATTCAGGTATACCCTAGCCAGAATATACCATTTATGTGTTATTTAATACTAAATATATGAATTATAATGTGTTTGTACGAGTATATAAGATTCACAGTACGAATTATACTCGAATGTACAGTTAGTCGTATTGGAATTACGATTAACCGATAAACGGTTATTGAAACCCGAACTAATCGGGGATTACATCATAAATGAAATATATGATGTTTAGTAAGGTTTACGAAGTATTAAGGCTTCGGGATAAGTGAATTATAGCACAGAAAAAGGATTTCGATTTATTAGTACGTCGGTACGTTAAACGAAACCTTTAACATCAAACCAAGCAAGAGACGATCGATCAAGCCGAAAAAGATGCACAATGACCGACAATATGACGTGTTGAGTCAATAAATGTCATGGTTTAAGTTTTTAAATATTTTAAATCGGTTTTATATAAATTTTATTTTTAATCCGAAAAACGACCGTTTTAGCCTCGTTTTAAGCCGAATTAAGTGTTTAACCGAAAAACGAACTGAACCAGATTATCCACAACATTATCCGGATTACACAATCCAAATGTGTGGCCATGGTTGGAGATGTGGGCCCCCCCACACCATACATGGACCGATCGGTCCATGTGGTGCACACACACAATCCATTTTCTTTTTTCTAACACCCCAACTCCAAAATCCTCTCAACACTCTTCAACATTCATCCAAATCCTTGATTTTTAACAAGAATCATAAGGTAAAAACATGGTTTTAATGGTTGATTCATAGTTTTGATTCCATGATCTTAAGTTGTTTGCAAGAGAATGAAGTTTCAAGTGAAAAATGGGTGAAAACCCGAGATGAAACCGATTCTTGCGTGATCAAGTGATGTATACAAGTTATACAAGGGATCTTGGTCCAAGAAAGGATTTAAAAGAGTCAAAAACGAATTTTTACGGTTAAAATCTTTGTTTTGATGTCTTAACCGAAACCATGAAAGAAATGGCTTGATTGTGGGTATAACTTGCTTGGTGTGGTGTTGTTGTGCTTGTAGGTGTTGTATCTAGTTGCTAGCAAAGGCTAGAAAGCAAGATCTTTGCGATCTAAAGCTAGAAACACAAGGTAGTTTGGTTTTTCGTATGGTTTGTAAGATTTGGACAGATTGTGGTAGACTTAGAGTTGAGTCATGAAATTACACAAAGATGATCTACACATGAAAATATGAGATCTGTGAAATTTTGGTAATTTTTGGATAAAGAATGAATATTTGGTGAATTTAATGCTCGGTTTTGGCTAAAAATGGTGAAAAATATCTAAACATCATGAAAAATTCTGTACAAATTTATATAAGCTTTTTATAACATATAAAAGTCACATACAAAATTTCAGGTCTATTGGAGAAGTCTAAGTAGGCTTTTCGGTAAAACGAGTTCTAGGGTTTTCTAGCTCGGTTTTGGTGAAAATGGCATGAAAAATGAGTTTTTGGTTCTGTAAAAATTACTGGGAACTATATGGATGGCAGGAGTCATCTCAGAAAAATTTGGGATATTTCGAAAGTCATTTGGTATTTTCGGCATATTTGGTGTTTAAATGACGTTTAAAAATAGATAAATAAATGTTAAATATAAAAATTAATTCTGGAAATATTTTTATAAAATTCCTTACCGTCAAAAACTGATTTGTGAAAAATTTCAAGATCCGAGACTAAACGGATATTTATTTGTGCTAAATGGAACTTAAAAACAAACTTTTAAAGCTTAAAACGTGTAAACCGGCAAAGTTCGCCTAAGCGAGCTGACTGGTGTATAAAAACCTTAAAAATGGACTATTTTCATGAAACTGAGTAAATCAAGTAAAAAATAAATCATCCGAAAGTAATTCGGATGATTTGGGTAATTTTACCCGATTTAGTCGTTTCCGGTATATTAAAGACGGAAACGGGCCCCGCGGCCAAACGGGGTGTCTAAACCGAGCTCTAATTTCACCACTTTAATTAAAATATCAATAACAACTATTTTCGGGCCGTATGTGGCCAAACTCATTTTTGAAAACATAAAGACGAATAACCGTGCTAGGCACGCAAAACGAGAAAACAAACTAATGTTAGTTTTGACTAAAGAACTCTAAGTGATATCAAAATCTAAGTCCTGAGAAGTGTATCGAGGATTAACATTGTCCCCGGATCGTGTACGGTACTGGGTTAACAGTGTCCCCGGACGTACCGGTTAACACGAATTTAAGTTATATTAATAGAAATTGTGTAGTAACGACTTAGGGATCGTATTACAGATCCGGACAGGTAGCCGTGCCAGTATTACACCTCTGCTCACCAAAAAGGTGAGTTTCACGAGCCCCTTTTTATCGAACAGTTTTAAATATTTTCCCGGGGCGGAAAGCATGTTTTTATCAAAGTGTTTAAGTACATGCCGATCGCATGGAAATGAATGTATTATATAATGTTTATTGTACGGGAATCGTACGGTAGTGTATTAAGATGGTAATTGTCTGAGTTGCTAATATTGTTAGGCCCGAAACAGTGTTCTGGGTTAACAGTGTCCCCAGAGGTTATTAAATGTATTTCTGGGTTAACAGTGTCCCTAGAGGTTATTAAATGTATTTCTGGGTTAACAGTGTCCCCAGAGGTTATTGAATGTATTTCTGGGTTAACAGTGTCCCCAGAGGTTATTAAATGTGTTTCTGGGTTAACAGTGTCCCCAGAGGTTATTAAATGTGTTTCTGGGTTAACAGAGTTTTCACTTGTAGGCTCAGCATAATTACATCATTAATTAATGATTATTAAAATGATTTGTCATGGTTTACTTAAATTAGTGAAACTCACCAACGATTCGTAGTTGACCCGTTTTCTTTATATGCTTTCTAGGTACACCCAAATTGGAATGAGTGATACGTGCTTGATGATGTGTGCTATTTTGTGGAAGCTTAAGGGTCTATATTTTGTTTTAAACATGTTAACGTACTATTGGTAAAACTTATGTGATAACGCCTAGTCGGTGATGAAACTCGGAACAATGTAATACGTTTAAATTATTGTAGTGGTGTTTTCTTTATAAACAATACTGTTGATATCAGATGTGTCTGTTGCATCCCGTGTACGTTTCCGCTGCGGTTACGGGGTGTTACATTACGGTTAAACCGAGGCTAGTCTCTATAAACTCATAACAATGGAACTTCATAAATATGATGTCCAAACTAAAATGAGAAGAAGTTAAACATGATTAATATGTACAAACAAGTTATATAAGTATATATATATACATATATCAAGGACTACGAAACTCCTCCATGAAGCCTTGCCTTACGAGGTCCGACACTCAACCGACCGAGACCGGAAAAGTGACCACCAAAGGTAACAAAGGGTGTATATTATGTATATGTTGTGCCATAAACTTCAATCATTAATTAAGACTAAGTAAACTAATTAAATTACAAAACTTGGTCAGTTTGACTTTTGAAAGTCAAACTGCCAAGAACATGAAGAAACAAGCTTAAAGATCAATGAATTTAGGTGAGAAAATGAAATAAGAGTAGGGATGGATGTAGGAAAGGGTCTTGTATTTATGGGACAATGTTTGGGGGGTTAAACAAGAGGTTTGAAGTGTAAAAACCGAGTTTTTGACAAAAGAACCAACAAGAAAACATAAAGTGCAGCTTCTGGTCGCTGTCCTTCGCGCCACGCGATGCCAAGGAAGCTCCCCCATCGCGTAGCGTGATGGGATGGGTGGTCAGCATGCTTAAACATTTCAAAAATTTCAAAATTGGTCCCTGGAGTTCGTTTTAAGTGTTTTTAACACGATTTAAGGGCCGAAAAAGGATGTTTTTGAGACCCAACAAGTGTAAAACAAATATAAGACATACGTTTTTGAATATATCGAGGTTTAGGTTTATAAAACGGGTCAGTTTACATAATAAACAAATACGAAACGAGAATACGGTTGACCCGAAATTGACAAATGTCACAATCAATCTCTCTCACACGAATTCCCTCCTTCAACCATCCTAATTGCCATCAATTTAACTTTTTTTTTTCAATGTTTGTTGACTTTGAAGTTAAAGACATCATTGACCTCGATTTTCTCTTAGTTCCTCTTCTCGTTTGGACTCAGGTCTGTTTGGATCAGATTACTATTCGCGATAACCTTGATCGTTTATTTTATCTCTCGATTTACTCACTTAATTGTCAAGGAGAGTAATCACTCCCCTATTTTACTGTTTTCAAATGTTTTTGGGGATTTATGCATATCAAATCTTATTTTTCATACTACATATTATCCATACTAGTAAATCACGATTATTGTGTTGTTGATCAATTATATGTGTATTTGTTAATTACTTACCTGCTTATCTGTTTAGTTCTAGCAAAACCTGATTCTAGCAAGTCATCATAGTAGCCATAGCCCGATTGTGAGGCATGGTCAACTAACACCAGTTATTTGTTTTCATTTAATTGTTGATACTCATGATATTGATTTGCATATTTTATATATAATATATTTATTATCAAAATCTGGTAATTACTTACTCAACATGTGTTGTAGACAAAATATATATCTTTTTACGTATATTGCAGGTTATTCTTTGGTTTGAAGTGAAGATTGAAGACGCATAGATTGGCTTTGGTTATATATAAAAAGACAACTAGCTTGATTTATTTGTTTTTTTTTTTGTTTTGATTTATAGGTAGCAAGTTGAGACGTTGTGTATCTTTTTGAATTTAAATAAAAAGTTGTATGATAGTACCTTGTGAGCTGTGAGCAATCAGTTAGCACCCCGGAATCTATGCCTTAGGTTGGGGTGTGACATTCTTCAACTTTCAACATAAGTGACTTTTTATTTTATCCTAACCCTATATACCTTGCAACACAAAATTCTTATTCTTGTACAAATCAATTTTAAAAGGCCCTAATAAGGACACCCAAGGAGAATTAGAAACACCCACCCTATATGCGACGAAGAGGGCTATATGTCGCAGATAGGGTGTGTTTTTTTGTATGTTATCTAGTACCATATCCTCTACGGATAGGTCTCTCTTTGTCGGATAAGGTACCTGACATCCTACGACTATCAAATCAGTCAAACCTCGTACCGTATCCATCGAGTATTGTTTCAAAGCTGGATTTTAAGGCTTCCGTCTCCCCTTTTTATCTCTATATATCACACATGTATCACAACACGTGAGCATCCACAAAACATACAAATAAAATGTCGTGGTATGATCATTTGTTGCTGACTCGAACGACGAGCAGTAGGGCCATGCATATAAGGATCAGTTGGAGCAGCCGGGCTTACCAAATTTGAATTAACTTCCAGACCTGAACCACGAGCCTGGCAATGCATATATCGAGCAGTCCGACTTACCAAATACCGACCATGTTTGTTTGTATATTCATATAATACAATAGTAGCCGCTAGTTATTTTTTTAAATATGATGCGTTGCTATTATATTTTTAGGGGTATATCATATACGGTGGTAGCCAGCCTTCGTGGCCAGAGGAAAATAGGACATTTAATACATACAAAGTCAGACCGGAACAATAGCCTATCGTCAGTCTTTGTACCAATTACATGTAGATGGACCGTATTACGGAACCCAAAACTCGTCGGGAGGCACAACGAGGGAGGTTGATTGTTGGAAGCTGTGGGTAGTCAATGAGACGCACAACCACGGTCCTGTTATCTTTGAGGAGGGGCTCCTGGCTCTAAGGAAACAAGGAAGTTGATATGGTTGTGACGTTACACAGGCAGGGTATGTGGCCTACTCCAATTAAGGCAGCCATAAAGGAAGGGTTTCCCGATAACAAATGTATTATTAAGGATGTTGGTGCATGATGTCAGTAGTTTAGTATCTAGTGTCTGTAATCGTGTTATTTGGTTTTGTTATGTGTTAGTTAAGTTGTTTCACAAGTTCGCCTATCATAAGCGAACTTGTGGTTTAAGCGAAGTTAATGACAACTTCGCCTAGCATGTTAGGCGAAGTTGTCGAATGATATATAGGTATAGCTACGGCTTGTTTTCATGCGCATGATTCAGTACGTGTAATCGGCGATTGAGATATCACGTGTTATTAGTTGCAATACAACGTGTCTTTTGTGTATTGTAACGTGTGTTTGCTTGTGTTTAACGTGTATCGTCTTCTTCGCTCGTATCGTCTTACGTAGGGATTCCGCACCTACATAGAACGAGATATTCCGTGTAGATCCGGCTGGGAACCTACAATTGGTATCAGAGCTTTTGCTCGTGATTATGTGGTTCGGGATTATCACACAGGTGTAGAAATCGTTCCGTTTGACTATTCGCGGGACGAGTTTACGTTAATATATCAAGTTTTTGTGTCCTACTCACCTCCCTCCATCAAAATTAACCCATTACACCTTCGAATACCTCGCAATACGTCAAAATCAAACCTGCAAAAACGTTCTGTTCTTCAGGCGAAGTTGCCGCCACTGTTTGTAGGGTTTAGGCGAAGATATAAGATTAAGCGAAGTTATCAATAACTTCGCCTACCTCATAAGTTCGCTTACCTTAAGCGAAGTTATCTTCAAGCGAAGTTAAAATCAAGCGAAGTTAGGAAGACAGCAAAGTTGTGTATACAAGCGAAGTTAATCCTTAAGCGAAGTTAAGAATAACTTCGCCTACAGTACTGTTCAGAATAATAAATTATTTTTGGTTTCTTTGAGTGTTCGGTTGTATTTCTTTCAAAGATGACTTCTATAAATATTACGGAACTGGTGAAAATGGAGGTGGAAGCAGGATCAGCTACTAAGGCTCCGAAAATGCTTAAGGGTACAGATTTCGTGGCTTGGAAGGATCGTTTTGAACAATATGTAAAATATCAAGATGCTAAAATGTGGGTGTGCATTCAAGATGGATACATTCTACCAACGGCTTTGTTTGAGGGTCGTGAACAAATTAAGAAATACAATAAGATGGAAGAGGAAGAAAAGAAGATGTATGAGGCTGAAAGCAAAGCTCATGCTGTGATAACAATGGCTCTTCCACAAGAGATTCTTTACACCTTCAGGAAATATAAAACCGCCAGAGAGCTATGGGAAACGCTTGAAAACCGATATGAGGTAATGTGGGGATACGTGCATCCAAGATTAAGCTTCTCAAAACCCAATTCTCGGTGTTCAAGTATTTGAAGAATGAGTCACTTGATGATATCATTACAAGGTATTACCACTTGATGACCAAACTCAGAAATTATTCAATTGACTATAAAGAAGAAGAGATCGTAGAAAAACTTCTTGATGATCTCCCACCGAAATGGGAAATGTACACTGTCTTGATGAGAGAAGATAAAGAGTTTGCAAACATCGACTTGGAAACAGCAGTCAATAAACTACGAACTTTTGAACTTAACATGGTTCGAAAAGAGACACCAACTGATCAGGTTCAGGATCCGGGAATGTATGTTGTGAAAGTTACTTCAAGTTCAAGTTCAAAGTCAGAATCATCTGCTTACTACCCAAAGGGAAACTCGAGCTCTAACTCAACTCAAGATGGTCATGTAACTCTCAACATGGATGGTGATGTGTGTTTCGTAGCTGGTGGAACAAATTCTTCTAAACCTCAAGCAACAACTGGTAGTTTTTCCTCAAATGTTCCGAACAACAACTACTCTCAGATGCCCATGAGTGTTAAGTCTGCTGAACAGCAGTTTGATCTCTATGCATCTTTCATTGCCTCTTACGAAAATTACATTAAAGGTAAAATTGTTGACCCTGCAACTTTAGACGAAGACTATGATCAGATCGATGCTGATGATCTGGAGGAGATGGATCTGCAGTGGCAGATGGCGATGATAGTAAGAAGAGTCAAAAGGTTTATGAAGAAAACTGGTAGAAAGTTTGTTGGCGAAAGACCAGGATTTGATAAGTCAAAGGTTCATTGTTATAACTGTCAACAGAATGGACACTTTGCTAAAGAATGCACAAATGAACGAGTAGAACGTAGTCAGAATAGGCCAACACAACCGAATGGGGGAAGTAATGAGAATAGGGCGATGGTATCCAGACAGAACGGGGGATACAATTGGAATCTGGAGGTTGAGGAAGTGTTCGAACAGGCCAACTTGGTTAACATCAAAACTGAAGGAAACGGCAGAGAGACAAGAGAGGATCAAGCTTATATGGCAGAGGTGAATGATCAGCTCTCTGAGGTAAGTTCTGAACTCCCTTGTATGCAATGTGAAAATCTGTCTGAACAATTGAAAACATTAACTGATCAGTTTGTTGGTTTGGACTCTCAATTTAAAACGTTAAAAGAAGATCATCATTACACTAAAACTAGAGAAAATCGTTATTCAGTAAAGATTAAGGCTAGTGAAAAAGATATCAGAAGTCTTAAAGCAAGTCTTGCTGAAAAAATACAAGTAATTGATCTTAGCTATGAAGTGTTAGAAGAGAAAACCAAACTAATTGCTGAAAGGGATAAACAGATAGCTGATTACCAGGTGAAAGTGGTGGAACTAAACAGAAAGCTTGAGCAATTTAGAAATTCCTCTGCAATACTTGATCACCTCGTAAGTGATCAACGTTCCCCAGTTAAAAGGGGAGGAATTAGATATTCTGAAGTTCCACCACCTTATAATCATAACTATACATATGATCCTAGTAATCAGAAATCTGTTGATGTTGAGATTAGTCAGACAGTTCCTGTCAAAGTTTCAATTAAAAAACCTGAATTAAGTGAAAAAGATACGACAAAGTCTGTTTCGAGTGTTAAGTTTTCTGTTCCAAGTTCTGTCTCATCAAATTCGGACAAGACATCCGAAGCTAGTGAGACAAATGAAGAGGTAGTTTTACTAAGACGTATGGAGGAATTTAAACCTACTGAAAAGAAGTCCCCTCTAAACCCGTATGTCCCACCATATGTTAGGCAAACGGTTAGTAATGCAACCTCAACATCTGAAACAACTGTTGAGACGAAGGTTGAACACAGGAGTTGTTTCAGATGCAATCAATAGGACACCTGATTGCTGATTGCCCTCTGAATCAGAGATTCATAGGTATGAAGCCTCCGAAAACTGAGAATAAAACTAACGGTAATTACTATAATGGTAAGAATGCGAACTCATCAAAGTTCAGACATTGGACTAATCCAAGATTTCAAAGAAATCGATCTCAATTTTACCCTGTTAACAATCAAACCACTAGTTATAACTCATTTAATTCACGAAGGTGTGGATGGCCTCATAGTCAATCTACAAGAAGGTATCCTTTTAGGACTTACAATAATCATTCTAATACTAACTTTGGAAAGCCAAAGTACGGGATGCCTTTTAACAGATTTAATAGACCCAAGACCAATAGGTCTTGGGTCCCCAGATTTTAATCCTTTGCTTTAATCGTGCAGGAACAGTTGAACAGGGCTGCAAACAATCTATGGGTTGTGGATAGCGGCTGTTCCCGGCACATGACTGGTAACAAGAATTTGTTACACGAATGGAAACCTATTCAGGGAGGTAGAGTAAGTTTTGCTGGAGAGAGTGGTGGTAGAATTACTGGAATAGGGACGGTGACTAATGGCAAAATGAAGTTAGAAAAGGTGAATTTCGTTGAAGAGCTGAAGCATAATTTGCTGAGTGTATCTCAGATCTGTGACAAAGATTACACTGTGCACTTTACCAAAAATGAAGCGATTGTACTGTATCCTGGTTTCAAGATACCAGAGGCATGGATAGTAATGAAGGCTCCAAGGGAAAAGAATACATATGTTATGGACATGAGGTCGACTAAGATGGCAACAGAAGAATCATGTCTTCTGTCAAAAGCAACTGAATCGGAGTCCGAGCTATGGCATCGAAGAATGGGGCATATACATCTTCAAAAAATGAACTACATTGTCAAGAATGGGCTGGTGCTTGGTGTTCCCTTAAAAAATTTCAACTTTGAAGACCAATGCTTATCGTGCAAAAAGGGAAAGCAACACAAGAAACCTCATCACACCAAGAAGATCAATTCAATAGTCAGTACCCTAGACCTACTTCACATGGATCTATTCGGTCCCGTAAATGTAAAAAGCCTAGGTGGAACATCGTACTGCTTGGTGATAACTGATGATTTCTCTCGATATTCTTGGGTATATTTCCTGAGGACAAAAGATGAAACGGTTCAGTTGGTAATTAACTTGATTACCAAGGTTGAGAACATCGTGGGGAGAAAGGTTAAATACATCAGGAGTGACAATGGGACAGAGTTCAAAAACTACCAGATGGAGATGTTCTGCCTACAAAAAGGGATAGACCACCAGTACAGCGCCCAGTATACTCCGCAACAAAATGGGGTGGCTGAAAGGAAGAACAGGACGCTAATTGAAGGAGCCAGAACCATGCTGGCTGATGCTAAACTTCCTGTGGTGTTCTGGGCTGAAGCTGTTGCAACAGCCTGTTATATCCTTAATCGAGTTTTAACTGTTAAAAGATTGAATAAATCATGTTATGAACTTATGCATGGTAGAAAGCCTAACTTGAATGGTCTCGAACCATTCGGGTCCTCGTGTTCGATATTAAAGACGAACTCAAAATTTGGTGAGAAAGCCGACGAAGGTATTTTAGTCGGATATGTTGTTGGGACACCCAACAGACGAGTCTTTAATCTATCGACCAGCAAGGTTGAGGTGGTGTGTAACACTGACATCACAAGTTACAAACCACCAAAACCAAGCACGGGACCCGCTGAGGCTTTTGTAACACCCCGTAACCGCAGCGGAAACGTACACGGGATGCAACAGACACATCTGATATCAACAGCATTGCTTATAAAGAAAATACCACTACATTAATTTATAACATATTACATTGTTGCGAGTTGCGTTACTGTCTAGGTGTTACACACATATATTACTAATAAGACATTAATATATATTCATTACAAAATACAGAGCAGCAAGCTTCCAACAGGTAGCACAGATAGTTAAGCACATATCAATCATTCCAACCTGGGCATACCTAGAAAGCATGTAAAGAAAACGGGTCAACTACGAATAGTTGGTGAGTTTCACTAATTTAAATAAACCATAGATCAGTATAAAAAATCATATGTTAATGATGAAATTATGCTACGCCCGTTAATGAAAACTCTATTAACCCAAAAAAACACATTAAATGACCCCTGGGGACACTGTTAACCCAGAACATATCCAATAACCCCTGGGGACACTGTTAACCCAGTACATATCAAATAACCCCTGGGGACACTGTTAACCCAGCGCATAACAAATACCCTCTGGGGACACTGTTAACCCAGAACCATATCCAATAACCTCTGGGGACACTGTTAACCCAGAACCATATCCAGTAACCTCTGGGGACACTGTTAACCCAGAAACATATCCAATACCCTCTGGGAACACTGTTAACCCAGAAATATATCCAATAACCCTCTGGGAACTAAGTTACCCCAGAACAATTCCACCCGATAAACAAATTATCTATTCTATGCATCATACCATATACATATATAAAAATATACAAGTGTTTCCATACGATCGGTATGTACTTAGATAATTTAACACAATCATGCTTTCCGCCCCGGGAAAATATTTAAAACAGTTCATTAAAAGGGGCTCGTGAAAACTCACCTTTTTGTGAGTCGGTGGGTACTACAATGAACAGCTACGTGCCGGGATCTGTAATATAATATCTAGTCGTTACTATATAATTCCCATAAACTAAATCTGTATTAATCGGTACATCTGGGGACATTGTTAACCAAGTACTGTACTCGATCCGGGGACAATGTTAACCCCGTGACACTCCTAAGGACTCAGATTGTGCCATTACTTAGAGTCGGACGGTCAAAATTATCATTTTTATGTTTTCCTTGATTTGCGTGCCTAGCACGGTCGTCCGTTTTTAGTTTCAAAAATGAGTTTATTCACACTTAACCCAAAAATGGTGTTTGACTGTTATTTTAGTTAAAGTGATGAAATTAGAGCTCGGTTTGACACCCCGTTTGGCCGCGGGGCCCGTTTCCGTCATTTAGGTGCCGGAAACAGTAAAATCGGGTAAAATTACCCAAATTATCCGAATTATTTTCGGATGATTTATTTTTACTTATTTTACTTAGTTTTATGAAAATGGTTCATTTTTTTAGGTTTTTATATACCAGTCAGCTCGCTTATGCGAGATTTGCCGGTTTACACGTTTTAAGCTTTAAATATTTGTTTTTATGTTCATTTTAGCACAAATAATTACCCGTTTAGTCTCGGGTCTTGAAATTTTGTACAAAACTTATTTTGACAGAAAGAAAATTTTACAAAATTTTTCCAGATTTATTTTCTTATATTTACATTTATTTATCTATTTTTAAACCTTATTAAAACACTAAATATGTCAAAAATACCAAAAGACTTTAGAAAAATCCCAAATTTTTCTGGGATGATCCTTGCCATCCTCATAACTCCCTGGAATTTTTCCAGAACTTAAAACTCATTTTTCAAGCCATTTTCACCCAAAACCGAGCTAGAAAGCCCTAGAACTCGTTTCACCGAAAAGCCTACTTAGACTTTTCCAACTGAGCTCAAATTTTGTGGGTGACTTTTATATGTTATAAAAAGCTTATCTTAAATTTTCCAGAATTTTTCATCAAGTTTAGCTATTTTTCACTATTTTTGGCCAAAACCGAGCATTAAATTCACCAAATATTCATCTTTTATCCAAAAATTACCAAAAAATCACAGATCTCATATTTTCATGTGTAGATCATCTCTGTGTAATTTCGTGACCCGACTCTAAGCGTGCTACAATCTGTCCAAATTTCATAACCACACGAAAACCGAACTATTTTGTGTTTTCTAGCTTTAGATCGCAAGGATCTCGGTTTCTAGCCTTTGCTAGCCGCTAGATACAACACTTACAAGCACAATAACACTATACCAAGCAAACTATACCAACAATCAAACCATTTCTTTCATAATGTCGGTTTTTAAGTAAAAACAAAGGTTTTAACCGTAAAAATCCGTTCTCGACTCTTTTACTTATTTCTTGGACCAAGATCCTTTGTATAAAATGTATACATCTCTTGATCATGCAAGAGTCGGTTTCATCTCGGGTTTTCACCCGTCTTTCACATGGAAACTCATTTACAAAGATTCTAACCGTAAAATTTTGTTATTGACACTTTTAACTCGTTTCTTGGATCAAGATCCCGTGTATATCTTGTATACATCACTTGATCTAGCAAGGATCGGTTCCATCTCGGGTTTTCACCCATATTCACTTGGAACCTCTTGTTCTCAAGAATTATGAAATTAAAAACAAGATTCAAGCCTCAAATTATGTATATACCTTGAAGATCTTGGTTAAAAACACAAGAATTTGGATGAACACTTGAAGGATTTGAGAGAGTTCTTGTTTGTTTGATGGATAAAAAAGAAAAAGTGAGGTAAATAATACCCCCTAGGACCGATCGGTCCAAAGTAATGGGTGGGGTGGGGCCCACACATCCATTCTAGGCCACATATTCGGATTACGCAATCCGGATAATGTTGTGGATAATCTGGCTCAGTTCGTTTCTCGTTTAAACTCGTAGTTCGGCTTAAAACGAGCATAAAATGGTCGTTTTTCGGTTTAAAATAAAATTTACCTAAAACTGATTTAAAAACTTAAAAAAACTTAACCCATGACATTAAAACATCATATTATTAATAATTACGCATCTTTTTCGGCTTGATTGATCGTCTCTTGCTTGGTTTGGTGTTAAAGGTTTCGTTTAGCGTACCGACGTACCATTAAATCGAAATCCTTTTTCTGTGCTATAATTCACCTATCCCGAAGCATTAATACTTCGTAAACATCACTTAAACATTATATACTTCGTCTATAATGTAATTCCCGATTCGTTCGGGTTTCAATAATCGTTCATTGGTTAATTGTAATTCCAATACGATTCACTATATAATCGAGTATGACTCGTACTATGAATCATATATACTCGTATAAACGTACTATAACTCATACAATCAGTATTAAATAACACGTAAATAGTATATTCCGGCTAGGGTATACCTGGATTTGCCGGAATCGTTACAGCTTTCGACTATGATAAGCTTTTTAAATCTTTTAATATGCCTTACTTGGATTATGCAGAAATTGATGAGAGAATTGCTACGCAGATTCTTTATGACGAGGAAGAAAATTTTGTGCAACAACCGCAGTACGATGAATGTCAACCTTCCTCGTCAACTGCTGTCGACACCCCTGCTGCCTCTACTGAAGACGAATTCTTCAACCCTTTTCACTCTCAACAACAATCGCCCATTGATGAACTATCTTCGAACCTGGAAGACAATCTGCAAGTCAGTTCGGCTCCGACTACTGGAGTTCATAAATATCACCCTTTAGAGAACGTGACAGGTGATCTGTCTGATGGTGTACAAACAAGACGAAGCTTGAATGAGGACACCTGTGTTTACGCAAGTATTAAAGAAACAGGTATCATTAACGAGTGCCTGTACACCTGCTTCATTAGCCAGATTGAACCAAAGAACTATCAAATGGTTCTAAAGGACAGCTCGTGGGTCGAAGCCATGCAAGAAGAGTTAGCCCAGTTCGAGAAGATGGAGGTTTGGAAATTGGTTGCAAAACCGAAGAATGTGCATGCGATTGGCACAAAATGGGTTTTCAAATGCAAAAGGGATGAAAAAAGGATAATTATCAGGAACAAGGCAAGGCTGGTTGTAAAAGGTTTTAATCAGCAAGAAGGGATCGACTACAATGAAGTGTTTGCTCATGTGGCGAGATTGGAAGCGATTCGTTCGTTTTTGGCATTTGCTGCACACAACAAGATGAAGGTGTTCCAGTTAGACGTGAAAAGTGTGTTTCTTAACGGTAAAGTCGATGAGGTTGTGTACGTTGAGCAACCTCTGGGTTTTTGTAACACCCCGTAACCGCATCGGAAACGTAAACGGGATGCAACAGACACATCTGATATCAACAGCATTGCTTATAAAGAAAACACCACTACAATAATTTAAACGTATTACATTGTTCCGAGTTTCGTTACCGACTAGGCGTTATCACATAAGTTTTACCAATAGTACGTTAACATATTTAATACAAAATATATACTCTTAAGCTTCCACAAAATAGCACACATCATCAAGCACGTATCACTCATTCCAATTTGGGTGTACCTAGAAAGCATGTAAAGGAGACGGGTCAACTACGAATAGTTGGTGAGTTTCATTATTTAAATAAACCATGACAAATCATTTTAATAATCATAAATTAACGATGTAATTATGCTGAGCATACAATTGAAACCTATGTTAACCCAGAAACACATTTAATAACCTCTGGGGACACTGTTAACCCAGAATCACATTTAATAACCCCTGGGGACACTGTTAACCCAGAAATACATTTAATAACCTCTGGGGACATTGTTAACCCAGAAACACCTTTAATAACCTCTAGGGACACTATTAACCCAGAAATACATTTAATAACCTCTGGGGACACTGTTAACCCAGAACACTGTTTCGGGTCTTACAATATTAGCAACTCAGACAATTACCATCTTAATACATTACCGTACGATTCCCGTACAATAAACATTATATAAATACATTCATTTCCATGCGATCGGCATGTACTTAAACACTTTGATAAAAACATGCTTTCCGCCCCGGGAAAATATTTAAAACAGTTCAATAAAAGAGGCTCGTGAAACTCAACTTTTTGTGAGCAAAGATGTAATACTGTGCACAGCTACCGGTCCGGATCTGTAATACGATCCCTAAGTCGTTACTACACAATTTCTATTAATATAACTTAAATTCGTGTTAACCGGTACGTCTGGGGACACTGTTAACCCAGTACCGTACACGATCCGGGGACAATGTTAACCCCGAAACACTTCTCAGGACTTAGATTGTGCTATCACTTAGAGTTCTTTAGTCAAAATTACCATTAGTTTGTTTTCTCGTTTTGCGTGCCTAGCACGGTTAACCGTCTTTATGTTTTCAAAAATGAGTTTGGTCACATACGACCCGAAAATAGTTGTTACTGATATTTTAATTAAAGTGGTGAAATTAGAGCTCGGTTTAGACACCCCGTTTGGCCGCGGGGCCCGTTTCCGTCTTTAGTATACCGGAAACTGATAAATCGAGTAAAATTACCCAAATCATCCGAATTACCTTCGGATGATTTATTTTTACTTGATTAACTTAGTTTCATGAAAATAGTCCATTTTTAGGGTTTTTATACACCAGTCAGCTCGCTTAGGCGAACTTTGCCGGTTTACGCGTTTTAAGCTTTAAAAGTTTGTTTTTATGTTCTGTTTAGCACAAATAATTATCCGTTTAGTCTCGGATCTTGAAATTTTGTACAAATCAGTTTTTGACAGTAAGGAATTTTATAAAAATATTTCCAGAATTAATTTTTATATTTAACATTTATTTATCTATTTTTAAACGTCATTTAAACACCAAATATGCCGAAAATACCAAACGACCTTAGAAAAATCCCAAATTTTTCAGGGATGACTCCTGTCATCCACATAGTTCCCAGTAATTTTTACAGAACCAAAATCTCATTTTTCATGCCATTTTCACCAAAACCGAGCTAGAAAACCCTAGAACTCGTTTTACCGAAAAGCCTACTTAGAGTTCTCCAATGGACCTGAAATTTTGTGTGTGACTTTTATATGTTATAAAAAGCTTATATGAATTTTTCCAGAATTTTTCATGATGTTTAGCTATTTTTCACCATTTTTAGCCAAAACCGAGCATTAAATTCACCAAATATTCATCCTTTATCCAAAAATTACCAAAATTTCACAGATCTCATATTTTCATGTGTAGATCATCTCTGTGAAATTTCATGACCCAACTCTAAGTCTACCACAATCTGTCCAAATCACACAAATCATACGAAAAACCGAACTACCTTGTGTTTCTAGCTTTAGATCGCAAAGATCTTGCTTTCTAGCCTTTGCTAGCAAATAGATATAACACCTACAAGCACAATAATACCACACCAAGCAAGTTATACCCACAATCAAGCCATTTCCTTCATTGTTTCGGTTAAGACATCAAAACAAAGATTTTAACCGTAAAAATTCGTTTTTGACTCTTTTAACTCCTTTCTTGGACCAAGATCCCTTGTATAACTTGTATACATCACTTGATCATGCAAGAATCGGTTTCATCTCGGGTTTTCACCCATTTTTCACTTGAAACCTCATTTTCTCAAGATTTTGGAATTAAAAACCAAGATTAAACCATAATAACATGTTTATACCTTATGGATCTTCTTAAAAATCAAGGGTTTTTGGTTGAATGTGTGGAGGATGGAGAGAAATGTGGAGTTGGGAGTTTAGAAAAAAAGAAAATGAAATGTGTGTGTGCACCAAATGGACCGATCGGTCCATGTATGGTGTGGGGTGGGGCCCACATCTCAAACCTTGGCCACACATTTGGATTGTGTAATCCGGATAATGTTGTGGATAATCTGGTTCAGTTCGTTTTTCGGTTAAACACTTAATTCGGCTTAAAATGAGGCTAAAACGGTCGTTTTTCGGCTTAAAAATAAAATTTATATAAAACCGATTTAAAAACTTTAAAAACTTAAACCATGACATTTATTGACTCAGCACATCATATTGTCGGTCATTGTGCATCTTTTTCGGCTTGATGGATCTTCTCTTGCTTGGTTTGATGTTAAAGGTTTCGTTTATCGTACCGACGTACCAATAAATCGAAATCCTTTTTCTGTGCTATAATTCACTTTCCCGTAGCCTTAATACTTCGTAAACCTTACTAAACATCATATATTTCGTCTATAATGTAATCCCCGATTCGATCGGGTTTCAATAATCGTTCATCGGTTAATCGTAATTCCAATACGACTAGCTGTACATTCGAGTATAATTCATACTTGTGAATCTTATATACTCGTATAAACACATTATAATTTATATATTCAGTATTAAATAACACATAAATGGTATATTCCGGCTAGGGTATACCTGAATTTGCCGGAATCGTTACAGTTTTCCTGACCCAGACTTTCCTGATCACGTGTACAAGCTAAGTAAAGCGCTATATGGGCTACATCAGGCCCCTCGTGCCTGGTATGCAACTCTATCCGATTACTTGCTTGAGAATGGGTTTGAAAGGGGAAAGATCGATAGCACAATGTTCGTTAAGAGAAAAGGAAGAGACTTTCTTCTGGTTCAAGTCTACGTGGACGACATCATCTTTGCTGCATCAAAAGTCGCCATGTGTCAGGAATTTGAAACCATCATGAAAAAGAGGTTTGAAATGAGTGCTATGGGTGAACTAACTTTCTTTTTAGGATTGCAGGTTGATCAGAAGAAAGATGGGATGTTCATCCATCAAACTAAATATGTCCAAGACGTTCTCAAACGCTTCAAGATGGAGGACAGCACTCCATTTGATACCCCAGTGTGCGTCAACCACAAACTGGGTGTTGATTCAGACAGTGATGCGGACGTGGACCCCACCCAATATCGGGCAATCATAGGTTCTTTAATGTACTTAACTGCATCTAGACCTGATATTATGTTTGCAGTTTGTCTTTGTGCTCGTTTTCAGGCAAACCCAAAGGAATCTCACATGAAGGGTGTGAAGAGGATATTGCGGTATCTCAAAGGCAAGCCTAAGCTGGGGTTGTGGTACACGAAAGGGGGAGACTAGGAGTTAGTCGCCTACACGGATTCTGACTATGGGGGGATGCAATCAGAATCGGAAGTCGACAACAGATAGATGCCAGTTTCTTGGAGGCAGATTAGTGTCATGGCAATGCAAGAAGCAGACCTCAGTTGCTATCTCTACCTGTGAAGTAGAGTACATGGCAGCATCGAACTGCTGCTCTCAGGTTCTTTGGATACAACAGCAATTGCGCGATTACGGTCTGAATTTCACTCATACTCCTATCTGTATAAATAACACTGCTGCTATCTCAGTAACTAACAATCCCGTATAGCATAGCAAAACTAAACACATTGACATTCGTCATCATTTTATACGGGATTGTGCTGAGAAGAAATTAATAGTGCTCGAAAAGGTTGATTCGTAAGATAATTTCGCTGATTTGTTTACTAAAGCGTTTGACAGAACTCGTTTTCAAAACCTTGTTGAGCTAAATAGGATGATCAATCCCGAGTAACCGTGTTTTTCGTTTTTACTTAAAAAAAAAACGTCACTATCGCTTAGAATCATGTCGGTTGCTTCAGTTTGAAGGACATATCATAAGATATGTTTGGTCCTCATTTCTACCTGTAGGGTATGAGGATAGCCATTAACCAGATGACTGAAAGTGACCGGGGCGGTTTATGATGTGTTTTTAATTCCTTCGCTGAAAATTAGTCGTTCATACTTAGTTAGAAGGACACATACTCGTATGTGGTCAGTCCAGCTGATCCATTGGATCTTCAGGATAGATGTTTATCTGAAGACTTTGACTTGATCGGGGCGATAGAATTTAAAATATTTTTCAGGGAGATGAAATAATTTTTCAGGTCTACTACTTCTTAAGAAGTTTCTTTACTATGTTTAAAAGAAAATTGATCCAACCTTGGAAAGTGATAGACAAACTAATTCTGTGTGCTTAACTAGTGAAGTTATTAAGCATAAAAGACTTTAGAACAGTCATTGTATGTTATGGTAGCTTTTTATGGTGCGTAAAAGTAGAAGTGATACTAACTTAATCTCCTCAATTTTAAGTGGAAACTCATTAAGAGTTGTGCATGTCTCCATAGATATCTTTCCGAATGATAGGCTGAAAAGCGATTACCCAGTCATACACGAGCCCGTGAGTGTTCTGATTCCCGTGAAGATAGCGTGTCAAGAAACTGCAGTGATCCAGATTCGGGACTTGCAGTTGTTTACTATTCTGAAGCTGTGTAAATATTTATTAAAAAAAAAAATGTGTGTTATTGAGACATTCTAAAGCTTATAATGTTAATACTTCTCAATCAAGATGCAAGAAAGAGAACGGGAAGAAGACTCTAAAGATCGAAGTGTACTTACTATTTAATCAGACACTACGGGTCGAGGTCAACTCGGGGTGACTTGGGGAAAGCCTAATACGCTTTGAGAATAGATAGGAGACATCACAATCTCTGATGTGTTGTCCATTTATATTTTGAGCTTAACTGAACCTAATTCGTATTACAAAAACGATGAAAACCATACTAAGTTTGTTTACCTGCTTACAACCTGTTTCTTTATGTCATAATACAGCTGAACATGGATCTATGTGATAGTCACTTAATTAGTATTTTTCCTGTTCGGATCTTTTCTAAAACATGTAAGTCCCTGTCAAGACTGAAATTTGATCCCGAGTATTCTATCTCAAAATTTTATTTTACTTATGTCGTATTATGGTTTAATACCTGGTTACTTGGTCGTTGATCGTATCACTTAACGCTTTAAAGGAAGTTTTAAAACCAAATGGCAAAATGTTCAAATTAAAAGGGTTTGTTGTGTAACTTTCATAACAAGCGATGTTGTGAAATATAGGCGAACTTGTTAAACAGGCGAAGTTAAGGGGTAAGCGAAGTTAACCCTAACTTCGCCTGTATAATATTGACCCTATATAAAGGAATTTTCTTGTCAAACTCAGTATTATTTTTCAAAACCCGGCGAAGTTAGTATAGTAACCCTCAAGCGAAGTTACTCTTTGAATCAATCTGTGTTATTTTTCTCGATTTCAACTCATGTTAAAGATGTGTTGGTTTGTCTAGATGATAATCTATGTCAATAGTGTGAATCGGAAGTCGTTTTGGTTCGATTAGTGACCCCGTTCATTCAAACCCTCAACACCCGCTTTTCAAACTTATTTTCACGTGGTCATAATCATCTTGATCGTCGTGATCTCCTCAAAAACATGGTTTGTAGAGTCCACAATCATCAAACTCATAAAATTCACCTCGTTTGGCCGTCATAAACTGTTGCCGTTTCGTTTCAGGCGAAGTTACAGTTTAGGCGAAGTTATTATTAACTTCGCCTAAGGTTTAACTTCTCCTGGTCCTTTAATTTTAATCAATAAGAGGCGAAGTTGTATTAAGGAGCGAAGTTTTGGTTAGGCGAAGTTAACATTAACTTCGCCTGACTTTTTATATTATATTAAATGCTAATCAGGCGAAGTTGTAGTAAAGGCGAAGTTATTCACAACTTCGCCCTTTCTCTAACTTCGCCTATACAGAAACAATCATAACTTCGCTCATGGTAAAAGGCGAAGTTGTGATTTGCTTCGACGTTTCTCTAACTTAGACCGTTTGTGTTGCAGATATGGCAGCTGTAGCGGGAGCCGGTGGTGCTGGTGGTGACGAAGGTGAAGATAACAACCGTCAGTTTTTTCCGGGGCACAACATGTACATAACTTTGGACCCGGATGCGAGCGGTGTTGATGATTTTCGCGAGATCATCACGTTTCTTATCCGCTCGCGTATCTTCCACGCTATTACTACAACACTGCCCATCTCCTTACCAAACATAGAAGATTTCTGGGAGACAGTTGAATATGATTGTGTTTGATCCCTTGAATTTACAACTCGTTCTAATCAGTATCTTAGATCTGATCCAGATCTATACATTGATATTAATTAAACGGATCTAACTCATTAATACCTTAGTTCGATTGTTATTAGTGTATATATTATCACTATAAGGTTAACGTGAAGCTTGAGAGAGAGAGAATACTTTAAATATTTCTGAATAACATTAGTTCTCTCAAAACTTCAACCCTTTACAAGTGAACAGTGGTTCACTATTTATAGAAGACGATCTGGCTCGCTAACATCCCCTAGTGAACCAACATCCCCTATGTTAAATAACTTAACTTAACGAACCACCCCCTGATTCGTTAACATCCCCTAACGAATCAGGATGGAATACATTAAAAAGTCCTAGTTCGCTAACATCCCTAGCGAACTAGACTTAACCTTAACGAACTAGTCTTAGTTCGCTAACATTCCAAGCGAACTAGACTCAAACATAACGAATTAGTCTAAATAACATTAAATATTACATTAAAATAATCAAATAAACATTAATGATAATTAAAAAGACTCGAGACGCAAAACCGTGCACTAACAGACACCCCCTCGTCTTGAGCTCTTTGTCTTTAACTTATTTGAAATGCTTTGTCTGCCAATTTCTGCAACTATGAATCCCATGTTCATGGCATACACGAACAACACGTTGGAATTGCATAGCCAGGTCGTAATCTTCTTGGCATTCAAACAAAATTTGCTTCCTGTGTAGCACGTCATTGTCTGTCTCTGATAAATTAACCAACCACATCGGATCGATTATCTTGATGAGCTCAGTCTGTAGTCATCGACCATGAACAATAACGGCCTCGCCAGTACGATTGTCATAGTACCAACGGTTGAAAGACAGATAAATATCTTGAGGCATTGTCTTCACAGGAACCCTTCTCATTGTCTTTGGTGGCTTCACTTTCAAAACAAGTTTCTTCCAGCCAGTCCTCGGATCAATCTCATCAGTACGTTTACGTCTTGGGACCTAGGGCTTGAAGAACTTGAAGCCATAATTGACCTCGAACAGTAAGTGTTGATGAAACCACTCAGCAGTTCGGTTGCCCCAACGATTGATAAATGGACGTCTCGCGAGGGTGCGTACATCCCAACGCGGTAGTGTTAGAACATCCATTATCCTCTCGTAATATTGCATACCTTTTTCCCATTTCATAATACATACCTTAAGGTCTGAATCATAGAGCCAGGAGACAATGTCACCATGTACCTTAGAAACAGTCTTGAAGGTAGTCATCTGATTTGCCTCAATCCAAGCAGCAGCGGCATCCTTTCTTTCTTTATCTACATACCGAAAAGCACTGATGATCTTACCCACTTTCTGGCGTTTGAACCATCTTTCAATGTCATCATCAGTCACTTCTTTGAGTGAAGGAACCGTTCGCTGCACAATTTTCTCCAAATCATCCTCAGTTTCTTTAATTATGTCTTCATGAAATACCGGAGCACCTTGATCAACATTTGCGTGTTGATACAAGTCCGGGTACTCTTCAGCAGTAACATCCTCCATTTCAATCTCCTCGTTCTCATAAATAAAGTCCGTATTCATAAATAACGGATCATCTTCCATTTCATTCTCATTGATTACTTCGACATCGGGCTCAGTCTCTAATGCAGTCAGCTGATCGTCATTTAGCCCAAGTAAAATCGAGATCTGCTCCCTTGTCAAAGATCTAACCACAAACACACCGATCTGTATCTCATCTTTGTTCACCACACTTCTAACTATCCCCAATTCATCAATAAATATTACCGTGTTAGCCTCAATCATCTCTATCGGCTTGGCCGCTGTTGGATCTTGAAATGAAATTATCTGTTTGTTTGAATCATCAGCGCCACTCACACCAGCACCAGAGGATGAACCATGTGATTGTTTAGGCTCACCTCCTGCATCAGACTCGTCAGGATCATCATCATCATTTTTGAGTTTCTTGAGGGCATCTTCTTTACAAGTTAATTGTAAAATTAACTCATCTTGTTCTTTTAATTTCACCCCCTGAGACTCAACAATCGCACGCAATGACTTGGTCTCCTTTTGACAGAACGAAATGTAACTCATCATTTTTCTTTGATTCTCCATGAGTCGTTCTTGATTGAGTCGGTCAGCTGCCATTTGATTTTCATATAAGTGTAACAGATTAAGCAGCATTTCTGTTTGACGTCCAGGTGACAAATTGTATACTGATGGATGAACTGGTTGAATAGGTCTCTGAGGCCGAGTGATTCTCATAAAAGAAACATCACTAGGCAGAGGCGGAGGAAAAGTAGTTGTTGGTAGAGTTGTAGTGGTGGAAGAAACAGTTGATAGCACAGCAGGAGGCCTCGGCATCTCGGTCAACGCCGTTTGAGGAATCAAGCCGAGCCTTTCATGTGACACCATCGTCGTTGTCAAGGTGAGCATCGGAGTGCTAGTAGTTAGCGGCACCGCCGAGCTTTGAGTAGTTGATTGACGAGGTGGTGGTGATCCAATAATTACACCAGCCCCAGAGGATACACGGGGCTTCTTAGGTGGCTCATCAGTAGCTACAGCCTTGCCTTTTCTTTTTCGTTCTTGCTGAGCTTTCATGGTGGCAGCTAGAGCAGCATCAACTGCATCTTGTTGTTCTTTCAGAGCTCGCTCACCAGCTCCAGCATCACCATCACCATTATTATCATCATCATCACCTCCATCATTGTTCCCACCTTCTCCCCCTTCACACTCAGAATCCGAATCATCATGGATCCAGCGCTCATTAGGAGGACATACATAATCTGGATTGATTATATGACCAATCATCCTTTTGTCCTGTGGCTTATCCTTCCGATAAATCAACATCCGATGTACCGTTTCAGCTTTCATATGTTCCATATCAAGAACATCGTTCACCAACCATCGATCAATCACCAAATCCGGTATCAAATCATGAATAATTAATTGTAGAAAGCGTGGATACATCAAGAACTTCTTTGACGGTAGATTTTGTTGAACTTACTCTTTCAAATGATCAAAAATGAGTTCTGAATAGTTGAATGGCTTGTTCAGGATTAAAGCAACAAATGCCGATTGTAAGCTCAGTCTACATTCATCAAAACCACCACGACGTCCACTCAAGCAATGAAGCAAGACATGCAGCAAATACTTGTAAGGTGGACATAAACCGTTCTTGTTCAACATGGACCGACGAATATCACCCCCATAACTTAATCTTGTGAATAGACCCCGAACCAGCGTCCTGTCAAATTCACTTGAGTAATCATCACTATCATCAAATTGTAGTACCCGACGAATGACCTCAACATCGATCGTGATCGGAAGCTGATTAATTGTAGCTTGAACCCAATTAATTTCCTCAACATACACTGCCGTGTTCCAGAATTGCCTGATAATACTAAGATACACCTTAGGTTTAGCAGTGATTGCATAGTGTATCTTCGAACGGCGTAAGAAATTTAACATAGCTCCGAACGTCCTTAAATCAGCCACATCATGATCGACATAAGCACATATGTTGTGCTTCTTATCGAACGGTAATAAAACCATTTCTGCTTGTTGAACTTGTTGTAATGGTTGTCCTTGTGGTTGTTCTTGACGAGGTTGTTCCTGTGATTGTTCTTGTTCAGCCATGATTTACTGTATAGATAAAACGTATATGAGAATAGATATCACCGTATATATTCAAGAGATAAATGTATTTAATCTAGTTACGTATTTTAGACAATTTAAATCCTTTAATTAAATTAAATGAATATTTAATTTAGTTAATTAATTTAAAGAGCCTTTTTTTTAAATGTCATTCGTTAAGAATCACATTGATTCGTTATACAAAGATAACGAATCAGGAGATTCGCTATCAAGTAAATAATTTAACGAACTGGACCTAGCGAATCACTAATTAAGTTAACGAACTAAACTCTAGTTCGTTATATTTTAAACGAATCAAACTCTGATTCGTGTGACGTCTTATTCGCTAAGCTAGTTCGTATGAAATCTTAACGAATTGGACACGAAACAGTTCCAATTCGCTAAGACTAACGAATGGTCAAAATTATGACTTCTTCTTTGACTTCACAAAGTCAAGGTCAAAATTATCAAGAACAAAAATAGTCAACATCGAAACCCAGATTCAATTAGACCATAACTGTCGTCGAATCAACAAGATAATCAGCTCGTTGAGCTCGGAAACACATTAGTGAGTGTAGGTGAATGAGATTGAGACTCATTACCTATATTTACTAAGGATCAACGAACCAACAGTACCATCAAGAACACACAACCATGATTAACCCAGCAAACAATAATCAAAAGATGATTAGAGTCCACCAAGGGTATCGGAAAGGGATTCCGATCAACATTGTATCAAAATCAGACAATTAAAAACATAAATTATACATAAACGGTTTCAAAGGTTCAAAACCCTTAAACCTCTAAAATTGCATAATTAAACAGTTAAATCATTGTCATTTTTGACGAAAATGATATCGCCATAGACATGTATACCTTAGAAACTCAAATTAATCTTTGAAATGTTCAAATACAAAGATCGAAAATATCAGAGAATTTGAATAGTTTCTGAAGAATGAAGAAAGAAGACGAACAGTGGAATCCTATTCGTTATCTTGTCTTATATAGCGATACACGAAACCCTAGGTACAGCTTGCACGAATCAGATGATTCGTTTAACTTTAAAGTTAGCGAATTAGCCCATTCGCTAACTCAAATCGTTACCTTATGTTAGCGAATCACCATGTGATTCGTTAAATTAAAGATAGCGAATCAAGACACGATTCGTGTCATGATTCGTTAAATAAGTATAACGAAGGGATGATTCGTTACATAGTGCGGAAGCGAATTAGGTTAGCGAACCAGAAGCTAGTTCGCTAAAGAATCATCTAGTTCGTTAACCATACATAACGAATGGATTTTAGCGAATTAAACCCTTTTTTTAATTTAATTTTAAATTAATTAAATAAATGAATAAATTAATGAAATAAATCAGTAAGTTAAATTATCGAGAAACCCTTATATCCCGACAACCTAATACGTTAAAATTGTTTCAGATTACCGAAACTTAACTTAAATTTTATTTAAATTTTTTGTATAAAGAAAACGAAAATATTTTTGGTATTTTGTAAAAATTTAAGAATTAAAGAATGTATTTACAGAAAAATATCTGAACTATTAAAAAATAGACAATCTTTTTGTATTTTTCAAAGATTTTATCAAAGGCAGTACATATTTTTGTAATTTTGTCGAGTTTGAGCAGAGAATCATATTGACCAAATTGCCCTTCCATCACAGTTTTATATTTCAGCGATATTATGACTGGCGATAAGTCGGTCATTGGTATTGTTGTCCACATAAGTCTAATAACACACATTCAAGTATTTTTGTGATATGATTAAATAGTTCAATTAGAGCACAGAATATCAGAAACTATCAGCCTCTAATCTCGGTTCAAGCTTAATTTTATTTTTGCCAAATCACCCCAACTTGACTTAAACCATTATATTGTTGATCAAAATTTTGATACCAATTATAGAAATTTAGAGCAATGCATCAAGTTTCTTTTACTGTGATTGAGTATGCACGAGTCCATCTGTCGGCTTACATACATTGTATCCCCTGGGGTCCGTTTCTTAATGGTATTAAGACGCACGCAAGGGAGGAACAATTGTATGACTAACAGCGGATTTTGATCAAGTCAGTAATGTAAATTATACGAGGTACAGCGGTGATCAAGTTTAATGACTTTGGGTTTGCTCTAGAAAGCGAGTGAAATATTCATGCATATGAATACCCAGATGGTTAAGCCGCATAAAGACTCACAATGTCCAGAATTTTAACGCTTGTTATTTGCTTTATTTGATTTTTGGGTGATCAACAAATATAAGGCTTGAGTATGACTGGTTATTACATTTCTGCCATCCTCACCAAGACTTTTGCTAGAGACTAACACCCCTTTCAATTTGGCGTTTCTTTATGTTTATATCACATACTTTACTCTACTGGGTTGTTTTAAGACTTACCAATGCACCAATGCAATTAAACACACAGTCTTTTAAGCTTACTTCTTGCTGAACTTGGGGTCAAGAAAATCAATGTACTATCATTTTCTCTTTTTGCTTCAAAAACTCAAAATTTGAGGAGCATAAAAACAAAATAAAGATAAATTTAATCGCTCCAATTAACTTAAGAGAATAAATTAATGGCTAACCTTCAATTCACAAGTGAATAATAGGACCAAGACATGCAAGCGTGCTTCACAAACTTAAATAACCGACATAATTTTTAGCGAGAAAGTAATCTAAAAATCTTTTTGGTTTTTCTCTGTACAAAACTTTAAAACACAATATTTTTGTCTTTTTCGGATTTTTCTGTACAAAACATAAAACTCATTCTTTTTGGTTTTTCAAAATTTTAAAATGTTTTTGGTTTTTCTAGATATTTAAAGGGAAAACATTAAAGAACAGAAATCACAATATTTTTGAATTTTGAAAATTTTTAATTTTTTTTGGATTTTATCTATACAAACGAAAGCACATTCTTTTTGTATTTTCTATACTTTTCACCCCCTAAAATCTAAAACATAAAAAAATAAGACTAAATCTATAAAGCAATTAAAAGATAATTATCCTAATTTTAAGATCTCAGCAAGGGTCTTCAATCCATTTAAACCAAGCAAAAAAGTAAAACGTGTTTTATCAAACGCTTTGGTAAATAGATCGGCTTTTTGAAAATCTGTGTGTACTTTCTCAAGATCAATTAATTTCTTTTCATAACAGTCCCGTATAAAATGATATCGAATCTCGATATGTTTCGTTTTAGAATGTTGTACGGGATTCTTGGTGATACTTATAGCAGCAGAATTATCAATCAAGATGGGAGTCGTAAGAAACTTCAAACCGTAGTCGCGTAGTTGTCGTTGTATCCACAGAACCTGGGAACAGCAACTCAAGGCTGCAACATATTCAGCTTCGGCGGTTGAAGTAGAGACCGTTGTCTGCTTCTTACACTGCCAGGAAACAAGCCGGGTTCGTAAGAATTGACATCCTGCAGTCGTTGATTTGAAGTTGATCTTGCATCCTCCATAATCTGAGTCTGAGTAGGCGGTAAAATCGAAAGAATTATCTTTGGGATACCATAATCCGATGTCAGGATTTCCCCGTAGGTATTGCAAAATACGCTTGACCGCTGCCAGGTGAGTCACTCGGGGACTAGCTTGGTACCTAGCACACACACAAACAGCAAACATTATGTCGGGTCGAGAAGCAGTTAAATACATTAGCGAACCAATCATAGCACGATAAAGGGTCGGATCAACGGTATCCTCCAATTCATCCGGTGATAAATTGTGACCCACTGGAAGAGGAGTTGAGGGGATTTTTCCGGCAGTTATCTTGAATCGGCTCAAGACGTCGTTCACATATTTAGTCTGATGAATGAAGATTCCCATATCAGATTGATGAACCTGCAGCCCTAAAAAGAAATTCATCTCTCCCATCGAGCTCATTTCGAATTTTGTTTGCATGGACTTCTCGAACTCCTTACATAAAGTGTCGTTTGTAGACCCAAATATAATATCATCAACATAAATCTGGACTAGAAGAAGATCATCACCAACAGTTTTAGGAAATAAAGTGCAGTCAACAGTTCCTCGTTTGAAGCCATTATCAGTCAGATGGTCGGCGAGCGTGCCATACCAAGCTCTCGGGGCTTGATGTAGACCATACAGGGCCTTGTTTAAACGGTAAACACGGTCAGGATAATCAGGATCTTCAAAACCAGGTGGTTGTTGAACAAACACTTCCTCATGTAGTTCGCCATTGAGAAAGGCACTTTTAACATCCATTTGATAGACCTTGATATTCTTGTAAGCAGCATAAGCCAGGAAGATTCGAATCGACTCTAATCTTGCAACTGGAGCATATACCTCAGTATAATCAATACCCTCTTGCTGATGAAAACCTTGCACCACTAAACTTGCTTTGTTTCTCACAATTACCCCTCGATCATCCTTCTTACACTTAAATACCCACTTAGTCGGAATAGCTTTCTTGACTCTAGCAGGTTTGTCTATTAAATCCCAAACACCCAATCGTGCAAACTGCTGTAATTCCTCTTGCATAGCTTCTACCCAAGAAGGATCTTCAAGTGCCTTACGAGCTGTCGTTGGCTCAACTTGAGATAGAAAGCAATTGAATTTAGCAATATTCACAATTCCCGAAGATTGTAAATTAGTGTAAGCACACAATACATTATTGTCGCTTGACGAAGCAACTTGATGACGTGTACGAACGCCCACATCAAGTTCTCCAATGATATTGTCCTGTGGATGATATCCATGAATCCGAAGAGTAGGATTTTTTGGAACAACAACATTATCAAATAAATTAGTGTAATGTTCACCCAATTCGGGAGATGAAACATTATCACAATCAAGATCGATAACTTGAATCTCAGCTTGATCATCATCGGAAGAAGTAGAGGCACTATCAATAATGGTTGGAGGAACAACTTGAGATTCTTCAGTTGTAGCATCGGGTTGAACTTCATCTGCATTAGAATTTGAAGAGCTTGGAATGTTCAAGTGTTCTTCAAAGTAAGCTCTAACCAGATCTTCATCAATGTGATCAGTCGAAGGAGTAAAAGAATTAAATAAACTATCGTAGTCAAACATCCAGTCTGGACCTTTCCCTTGAGGAGGAGTTGTGTACTTTTGACAGTCCACATGGTACCATTCTTCAACACAGCCAGATGTAAAATTAAATACACTTTTCTTTGGAGACGCATATCCCAAGAAATATCCTTCGATAGCCTTTTCATCAAATTTACCCGAATCCTTCTTCAACATTGTACACGGACACCCAAATGGTTCCAGGTACTTTAAATTAGGTTTTCTGTTATTCAAAATTTCATAGCTTGTCTTCTTGAGTCGTTTTACTGTTAGAACCCGATTAAGTGTATAACAAGCTGTATTCACTGCTTCACTCCAAAATTGAATAGGAAGATTTGAATCAGCAAGCATTGTACGTGCAGCTTCAATCAGAGTTCTATTTTTTCTTTCAGCAACACCGTTTTGTTGTGGTACATAAGGTGCACTATATTCTCGGTGAATTCCCTTTTGAATACAAAAGAAATCCAAAATAGTATTTTTGAATTCAGTACCATTATCACTTCGGATTCTCCTCACTTTTTGTTTGTACAGTGATTCGATCTTAGTAATAAGGTTTTGTACCAACACAGGTGTTTGATCTTTTGAACTCATAAATAATACCCATGAATATCTTGAATAATCATCTGTCACTACAAGACAATACCAGTCTCCAGAAATACTCGCACGATTCACTGGACCAAACAAATCCATATGAAGTCATTCAAGAGGAGTATTAATGGAATTCAATAACTTAGATGGATGTGTCTTCTTCTGCTGTTTGCCCTTCTTGCATGCAACACAGTGATCAGATAACTTAAAGTTCTTTAACGAGACACCCTCAACTAAATTATTTGCCATTAAATAATTCATCTTTCTAACATGAATGTGACCCATTCTTCGATGCCATAGAATCGAGTCTTTCTCGGTTGCTTTTGAGACAAAATATGTTTCGATTGATGTTGATATCTTAGAAATCATGTTTAAGACATAAATATCATTTGATCGTGGTGATCGCATGACAACCATGTCCTCGGGAATAATAAAACCCGGTTTCAAGATAAGACACTCTTTGTCAGTAAATATTGTAGTGTACTTTTTATCACAAATATGCGATACACTCAATAAGTTATGATCAACCTTGTCACAATAATTTACTTTTTCAAATGTAATATGACCATTTGAAACGTCACCCTCTTGTGTGATCATGCCTCCATAATTCTTAGCAAACGCTACATAACCACCTTGAATATTTCTTACGTTGGTTAATAGGTCGAGATTTCCGGTGATATGACGAGAACATCCGCTATCCATGATCCAGTTTTCACCAGAAATGGTCTTGGATGAACCCTACACATAAACAAAAGTGATTAGTTCAAAAAGGCAGCCCAGGCCTCAGTCTTGGGCACCTTTTGGTTTTCTCTTTGATCATTAACTTTAACAGTTTTCAATTGTTGTTCAGCCACTTGTGAATAAGTTACAGGTTTCTTAGACTTTCGTCTTAAATAAGCTGCTTGAACAATGTTTGAATTACTGTTTTGACATATAGGTTCAGTTGGAATGAATTTTGGTTTCACTTGACCGTGTGTCTCATTGATCTGAAAAACTTTCCGAGGATTCACATCAGAGAACAAAATATGAGTATCATCAGCATACGACACTGGTCGTTTCAGAATCTCCTTAACCATTGGAATTGGCTTAGATTTATCCTTGATAAAAGGATGAAGATTTTGAAAGTTCTGTTGATTACAATTTTTCACAACATGACCTTGTTGACCGCATAAAAAACACGTTCGCATGTCCACATGGTGATGTTTTTGTTTGAGCATAAACACGTTCAAGTTCTTGAATTTTTGAAGTTTCATTGACAAAAACACTCTCAATAAGTTCAGGTTTAATAATACTTATTGGAATGTCTTTTTCAGTGAACATTGTGTCCATTCCCTTTAACTTAAAAACTCTAGCAGCAGATGGCTTCGAAAGAGAAGGATTAATGAAACGCATTAGATCCTCATCAGAAATTTTTGGTTTAACTGACTTCTTTGCCTTCATAGAGTTCACTTTCTTTGAATTTTCCTTTGTCTCTTGAGGTTTGTGTGAACCATACACTGCATCCTCAAATTCGTGAGGTTCGCACAGAATATGATTAGAACTGGGAATGTTCTTATTCTTGTGTATAATCTCTGGTTCAAACACATCCTCAATAATGACCTCGTCATTGTGTTCAACAAACACCTTTTTGCTTTGGATATGAGATTTTTGAGGAGCAACTTGGGGTTTAACAATTTCAGGTTTAACCATTTTAGGTTTCTCAGAAATCACAGATTCCTTTTGAATCAAATCCTCTTCTTTTCTTGCAAAAGGATTAACTTTATAATCATTATGAAAAGGTGGTGGAATTTCAACAAAACCAATACCTTTCTTAGAATCTTTTTGTTTTCCAGAAACTTCAATAATTTCATTTAATAAAAATGAAGAATTTCGAAATTTACCCAACTTGTTCTTCAACTCAAGAACCTCATTCTCAAGCTCAGTTATCTTAGAACGATGTTTCAAGATTTCATGAAACTTTTGGTCATTAATGGTCATTTTCACAGATAACTAGGCTTTGAGATCATGATTACTTGTCGACAATGCTTCAATCTTTTCTCGAGATTTCATTTGAGACTCAAGAGATTGTCGATAAGTGTCCTTGAGAGAAGCAATTTCTCTTATAAGATTATCATTTTGTTTTTTCAAAGCTTCTAACTTAGAGTTGTTAGATTCACAATCAACACATGATGTTTTAACAAATGAAGTAGAAGAAATAGAATTACTAACCTCATTGATCTTAGCCATGCAAGCAAACATTGATTCAGAAGACTTGTCGCATGAATCGTCAGAATCAGATCCAGAATCATTATCTGAAGACATCACACTAGCAGTAGCATTTTGACAATCTTCATGTAACCCAAACATAGCTAAATTTGCTTGAACATCATTGCACAGTAGTCGTTGTGACCAATCAGTCCCGTCTGCTAACATTGCTTGTGTTGTTGAAGAAGATGGTTTCTTTTCAGCATCACTTCCTCGTGGTGAAGAAGCATTTTGACTTTGACCACGAGGTCCAGTGTATTCTTTTCTTGGTTTGTCACATTCCTTCGCGAAATGCCCGAATTCTTGACAATTATAACACTTCACCTTCAATTTGTCAAAACCCAACTTCTTGTTTAACGATGGAAGATCTTTTCCAGTTCTCTGCATGAATCTTTTAACCTTACGAACGATCATGGCCATATTCCATTTCAAATCCATGATCTCTAGATCATCCGGATCTATCTGATCATAATCCTCATCTGTTAACTCACTTGTGGCAATTTTACTACTCACCAAGTTTTCATATGAAGACATAAATGCCGTCAGAAAAGCAAAATTTTGCTCAGCTTCCTTCATATTCACACTAGGAGGTGTAGCAAATGGATTAGTACTAGTAGAACTTCCAGAACCACCTGAATTACCAGTAGAGTAGAAACAAACTTTTGGATCATTAAATATAACAGATTCTTTTTCACTTGCGGCATGAGTAAGAAAAGCAGTGATTGGTGTGATTGTTGAACTCAGAGGCATACTTCCACCATAGAAAGCCGGATCTTGATTTTCTTTGGAAGATTTTTGACACTTAAGATCATATTATCTAGCTTCGATCTTTTGTAGAAATCAAGTGCTGTCAAATCTTCATTCAGAAAATAATCATTCTCTTTCAAAACCATGAGAAATGTTAAATAGGAACTAGGAAGCACACTCTTGATAGTGTCAATTTTATCTCTTTCAGAAATTTCCATTTTCATTTTATCCATTTCAGCAATTAAGTGACTAAATCTTGTAGTCATCTCTTCAACTGTTTCTCCTTTCAATAAGTTAAAGTTTCGAAATTGAAACTTGAGCATCACTTTCTTACTCTCAGCTGTGTTTCCCATACTTCTCATACGCAGATGTTGAAACAAAGATGCAAATCTCTTGATACTTCCAACTTGATGAAAAATATTCTCTGGTAAAGCCATAGTCAAAGTAGAATATGCTTTTATCTCAATTTCTTAAGCTTTCTTCTCTTCTTGTGAGTATTGAGAGACAGCTTTAGGAGTATACCTAATAGTATCATCACCAATCATTGGTGCAACATATACCTCATCAAGACAATAAGAACAGTCAGGATGAACAGATCCCAAATGTGCACGAAACCGAGGTTCCCATTTGGCAAAGTTACTGAACTTCATCAATCTTGGACATTTAGAATGTGAACCTATGTCGGTATCAAGTTGCAACATCTGTTGCATCAACATATTTTGAGATGCCAATGCATACATACCAGCCATCTTTGAAAATAAACAAATAATAAAATATCTTAACAAATCAATGAACAGTAATATCGAACTGTGAACAGTTGTAGCGAATCAAGACTTAACGAATCAAGTCTTAACGAATGATGAGAATAGGTTAACGAATCAAAAGTCAACTAAGCGAGTCAACTTTAACGAATCACAACTAAGTTTAACGAATCACCCAAATGGCGAAACAGATAACGAATGTGATAAAGGCTTAACGAATCACAAGTCAACTTAACGAATTGACTAAACGAATTGACCAAGTCAACTTAGCCAATTGATCAAGCGAATTGACCAAGTCAACTTAACGAATTGATCAAGCAAATTGACCAAGTCAACTTAACGAATTGATCACACGAATTGACCAAGTCAACTTAACGAATTGATCACACAAATTGACCAAGTCAACATAACAAATCACTAAGGAGAGCTTAGCGAATTAAGATAACGAATTAGTTACAGTGTATTAGCGAATCACACAATAACGAATTATACTATAACGAATCGGGTTGTTACAACGGTTTGTAACAAACTTGATTCCTTTCTGCCACGTGGCAAAAAGTTGTTATGACACAAATTCCAAGACACACACGTGTCAAACGAATCAGTTATCTAGTTAACGAACTAGATAACACGAATTAATTAACCCACACGAATCAGCTAGCGAAGTGATTAGCGAATGGCAAGAACTGATAGCGAATCAGATTAAAGATATAGCGAATCGCCTGGAACTTTATAGCGGATTGCATTCATCTTCAAATCTTCAAACATTCAAGAACAAATTTCCAGAAATATGAAGCTCAAACCCAGAAACATATCAATTCCAGATCTGTAATACACATTCAATTCTTAACCAAAACTAACAAATAACATACCAAACTCTTCGTAATCACAACGCGAATTCAATTCGACTCATATCGTAACCGATTATTACCAAACACGAACCAATTTCAATCAAAATCACTCCCCTGTTTACGGACTTAAACCGAAAATCCAATACACATCACAAATCCAATTCACACTCCAATTGGACACAATTGAACATCAATAATACCTTAACTAAATCAGATCCACTCTAATCCATCCAGAATCAATCCAAATCAACTCGAATTGATTCAAAATCAAACTAAACAAAAATAAACACAAAAATTATAATAATAACAATCAAACCAAGCTAATCGAGCCCCGAAAGCTCTGATACCACTTGTTTGATCCCTTGAATTTACAACTCGTTCTAATCAGTATCTTAGATCTGATCCAGATCTATACATTGATATTAATTAAACGGATCTAACTCATTAATACCTTAGTTCGATTGTTATTAGTGTATATATTATCACTATAAGGTTAACGTGAAGCTTGAGAGAGAGAATACTTTAAATATTTCTTAATAACATTAGTTCTCTCAAAACTTCAACCCTTTACAAGTGAACAGTGGTTCACTATTTATAGAAGACGATCTGGTTCGCTAACATCCCCTAGCGAACCAGCATCCCCTTCGTTAAATAACTTAACTAAACGAACCACCCCCTGATTCGTTAACATCCCCTAACGAATCAGGAGGGAATACATTAAAAAGTCCTAGTTCGCTAACATCCCTAGCGAACTAGACTTAACCTTAACGAACTAGTCTTAGTTCGCTAACATTCCTAGCGAACTAGACTCAAACATAACGAATTAGTCTAAATAACATTAAATATTACATTAAAATAATCAAATAAACATTAATGATAATTACAAAGACTCGAGACGCAAAACCGTGCACTAACAGATTGTCGAGTCGAGCCCCCAGTTATGCGTGCAACGGTCAACAATCAGGAAATGCATTTCTCATCTGAGCAGGCAAGGGTGGCTTTGCAGTTTGGGGATGAAACGAGAGATGACCCTACAGACTTCGTGGCTCCATTCAGAGATTGTGCTTTTCTAAAAATGGGATATTCTGGTCCATTGGGGGATACTCAAAGACGAAAGGGGTTCTTGTTAGATCGATGGCGCTTTCTCATGCACGTGATGATCGTGTGCATGTCAGGTAGAAAGGCTGGTACGGATGGAATGGGTGCGACGATGCAGTCGGCGATGACAGCGCTGACTTACAATAAGCGTTATAGCTTTAGTTAGATGGTGTTCTACGAGATTGACCGTCAAAGACGAGCGGTGGCGCGTGAGGGATTCTTAATGTACCCAAGATTCCTTCAAATGATCTTGAATCACGTGGCTCCCACATTACCTCAGCGCCGTCAGATTCGATATGTGGAGAGTGTTAGCAAGCGAATCTTCGCCCAGTGTAGATCATCAAGTGCGAGGAGTAAACCAGAGCTCCTTCCTCGACATACTCCGTTGTTTGGGTACTTGATCAATCCAGAGTATGTTGCAGCTCGTGGGGACGAGTTTCGGGATCCGTCACCACAACAGGCTGGAGCACCCCAACCACCACCTGAGGTACAACAATCTCTGCCTGCTACACCTGTTGTGGCACCGGAGGAACACGTTGATCTTGAAGCTGCTTTTGGCGGCCAAGGATTCTTCGATATGGAACGTGTTGATCCAGAGGAAGAGGTGCAGGTCTCGGCTGCACAGGTTTCAAGTGTTGATGTGTCAATGGCAGCTACGCCTGTGGCTGATACGGAGAGAACTGATTCTGATTCTTCAAATGATGATGTGGCTGAAGCTAGACAGATTTTGATCACTCAAGAAAGAATTCATGGGAAGGGAAAGAGAGACACCGATGACAGTGATTCGGATTTTGAGGAAGATTTACATCGGTTGGTTCGTAGAGCGAGAAGGGAAAGAGCGGTTGCAGGTTCGGGAGCTGGTGAGAGCTCAAGGGTGGTTCGTTTCTCTCCACCCGCACTGTCTGGTATGACTATCGTCCCTACATCATTGACAGTTACAGGGACGACCACCTCGGGTGTTCCCGTGTTGACTACCTCATCTTCTTTCGGCATCCCACCCACTACATTCCAGCTCTCAGCTCCGGAGATTGTGTCCTTGCCCCCTCCAACTCTTACTCCATCGGAGGTCGTTGCAAGGTTTGTTGAGTCGACGGTTGTTGCCACTGCAGGGTTGTCGGTTACGATACCACCTGCGGTTACGTTTCCACCTGTTTCTGATGTGCCGGTTACCTTGGGAATCCCTCCTCCGTATGCTCAAGACATATCACATATGAGGTTTGATTTCGATGCAACCCTTTCCGACTCGGAAAGAATAGCATCTCTTGAAAGAGTCGTGGCAGAACAATCAAGAGTAAATCTAATCCAGACTCATGCTATTCAGCGCCTCGTTGCGGAGAATCAAATTCAGTCGTCCCTCCTGATCGAGCATGGTAAAATATTTGATGCTTTGAAACAGTTCTTGGCATCTCAGGGGGAGACGAGCTGTAAGGGTGACGAGCTGAGGACGAAGAAGAAGAAACGATCGAGACGATGATCCCAATGCATCGAAAGATGCAGGTGGAGAGTTGCCAAGAACTGAACAAGCTCTTGGGACTTCCACATCTCAGGGGGAGTCAACGAGTGCAGCTGGCGGTTCAGGGGGGTGATGATGTGGTGGTTATGGATGCTGAGGAGTTATTGGATGATGATGTTATAGGTGATGCTGATGTGTTACCGTTGGAGGAGATCGAGAAGATAGGGGCTGAGATTGTGATTGACAATGAAGTCGAAGAGGGAGAGATTGTGGAGGACAATACTGAGCATGAAATTCCGGAAGTTGAAAAGTCAGATTTGGGTCAAGATACGGGATGTGATGAGACAGAATGGGAAGAGCAGCCAAGATGGAAAGAAGGCTACGCTCAGTGGTTCGTAAAGACTAAGAAACTGGCGGTCCCTACTATGTTCAAGAAAAGTTACAACATCAAAGGTTATGCTGCATCGAAAAAGGGGATTATTTGCTGGTTATATGATGAGCAGTTGAGGCTCTTTGTGATTAAACGGTATGATGGGGTTCAGTATTTCAAGAGATTGTTGAGGTCGTTGAATACCCTGCCTGAGTGTGAGGTAAGGGACTTAGCCAAGTTAGGGTTGATTAACAGGAGTGATGACAACATGGCTAGGATTATTGGAAAGATAGTCTGGAAAGAAAGTATCAAAGAGAAAAAGTTCGAGCTGTTGAAACCGCAGAAAGGAAAGCTCGTTAAGGATAAAGACAGAGGAATGAGAGCTGATGGCAAGCCGTGGATGATAATGAAATATAAGCCGATCCGATGCTTAAAAGAAGTGCCGATGAAACAGATGCCCAAGGATGTGCTAAAGGATCTGAAATGGTGGTACGTTGATAGTGAAACGGCTGAGGCAGTGATGGAGGATGAAGATGAACAAGAATTGCTGAGAGTGTACGATCCTATGCACTTAGTGAATTTGTCTCAAGCAGACTTGCAGGTGCTGAACGAGAAAAAGATATTTTACATTCCTGCTTGGAAAGAAGAAGCCAAGAAATATCAAAGAGTAGTTTTGGTTTGTGTCAGAGAAGGAGTTCATGCTTGAAGACTAGCGACTCGAGATTTTTGAGATTACAGGACACGTGTTTGAAGATAGAGATATGAAGCTACTGCCAAGGGGGAGTCTGTTGGTGCATGATGTCAGTAGTTCAGTATCTAGTGTCTGTAATCGTGTTATTTGGTTTTGTTATGTGTTAGTTAAGTTGTTTCACAAGTTCGCCTATCATAAGCGAACTTGTGGTTTAAGCGAAGTTAATGACAACTTCGCCTAGCATGTTAGGCGAAGTTGTCGAATGATATATAGGTATAGCTACGGCTTGTTTTCATGCGCATGATTTAGTACGTGTAATCGGTGATTGAGATATCATGTGATATTAGTTGCAATACAACGTGTCTTTTGTGTATTGTAACGTGTGTTTGCTTGTGTTTAACGTGTATCATCTTCTACGCTCGTATCGTCTTACGTAGGGATTCCGAACCTACGTAGAACGAGATATTATGTGTAGATCCGTCTGGGAACCTACAAAGGACATATATGAAGCCGTGAAGCTCGTTGATGGCCAAGATAAAATTGGTGACACCCCCATGCAACTACTTTATGTAATAATTCTAATATTTAATGCGAATATTTGTAATACTTAGTAACTTTTTGTTAAACCCTATATTGGTACTTGAAAACTTTATTCAAACCCATGGGTTCAACTTTCACACCTGGGAGAATCCTTCCATCAACAACACGGAGAATGTTTTCTTCTGTCATGAAAAGTCGCATACCATGTGGCGTGCGTTCCCAATTTTGTTGTTGATTGACATGACGTACAACACCAACATGTACAAGTGGCCGTTTGTTCAGTTTGTTGGTGTTGCGTCGACATCAAAGTCTTTCTGTATTGCGCACGCGGTTATTATTAGGTAATGATAGTGTAACTTCACGTGGGCCCTGGAACGACTTAAAGCAATGCTCGGTGATTGTAGGGAGCCGCATGTGATCCTGACTGACAAGGACAAAGCCCTGATAAACTCGTGTGACATAGTCTTCCTAAATGCTACCAAAAACCTATGTAGGTGGCACATCACACAGAATATAAAGAAAAAGCATAAGAGTCTTTTTCAGACAGATATCTTTGAAATCTTCTCTTACTGGTGGAAAGTATTGTACGAGTCGCCAACAACAACTATGTTCGACTATAACTACGATCAAATGGAAGCTACATTAGTAGCACACGACAGACGCGGTCAGTCTTTCACCCGTATACACATGACTTTAGATTCTAGTTATACATTGCAAAATTATTTATTAATTTTGTTTCCAGAGGCTTGGTATTATATTCGTGACAACTGGTTGGTGCCATACAAAGAAGAGTTTGTATCCTGCTGGATTGACAACAACCTAATCTTCGGCAAGCATACAACAAACCGAGTTAATAGCCAGCACGCGAACTTCAAAAGATACCTTCCGGGCTGAATAATTTGCTACTCTATTGCATCGTATGCCCTTCAAGACGTGAATTCCCAAATGGAAGAAATCGGACAACTTAAACAGTAAATCCCACTTTTATTAGTATCTTTATTTATTTAATTAATCGATTTTTGTAACACCCCGCAACCGCAGCGGAAACGTAAACGGGATGCAACAGACACCTCTGATATCAACCACATTGTTTATAAAGAAAACGGAATACATTAATACACTTCAAATTACATTATCTTGTATTTCGTTACCGTCTAGGTGATACATACATCATACAATACGATACACAATTCTATCTGTTATAATGTATCCTAACATTCCGCACGCAAATCTTACACACATCAAGCACTTAGCACGTAAGCAATCACTTCATCTTAGTTGTACCTGAAAAGCATGTGAGAAAACGGGTCAACTACGAATAGTTGGTGAGTTTCACAATTCGAGTAAACCATGATAAATCATTATCATAAAATAATATTATTATCGATGTAATTATGCTGAGCCCACAAGTGAAACCTCTGACTATCACACACAACCCCCGTGGCATATCCCCCGCCCACGGACCTGCCCCAAACCGCTATGCCTAACATTACATAGCAAAATATATATAACATCCAAAATAGACATGTGCAACCGGCTGGGAAACATTAGCAAATCCATGCCGGACCAGTTGGGTTTGTCAGACCAATAGTACTATCCACACTCTACCGGCTTTCAGTTAATCACTCGTGTTCCGGGGCCTTAGAATGTTAGCAACTCAGACAATTACCATCTTAGTACATTTCCGTACGATTCCCGTACAATAAAATATATATAAATCCACGCAAATCCATGCGTTCAGTATGTACTTAAACATTTCAGTAAAAACATGCTTCCGCCCCGATAAAATATTTAAAAACGATTCAGAATAAGGGGCTCGTGAAACTCACCTTAGCACATGCAAGCAGGTAACAACAATCATTATCAATTAACACGTCCAATCTGTAATATGATCCCTACGATAGTTATTATACAATTATTGTTTATATAATCTTTAACCGTGTTAACCGGTACATCTAGGGACACTGTCCACCCAGTACTGTACCCATTCCGGGGGCAATGTTAACCCAGAAACACTTCTCCGGACTCAGATTGTGATGTCGTTCAGAGTTCAACGGTCAAGTTTTCTAATAGCTTGTTTTCCCCGTTTTACGTGCCTAGCACGGTTACCCGTTTTTATGTTTCAAAAATGAGTTTGGTCACACACGACCCGAAAATAGTGGTTGACTGATAATTTAGTTTAAGTTGTGAAATTAGAGCTCGGTTTAGACGCCCCGGTTGGCCGCGGGACGCGTTTCCGTCTTTAGTGCACCGGAAACTGCTTTATCGGGTAAAATTACTCAAATCATCCGAATTATTTTTGGATGATTCATTTTTACTTGTTTAACTCAATTATATGAAAATAGTTCATTTTTAGGGTTTTTATACACCAGTCAGCTCGCTTAAGCGAACTTCACCGGTTTACGCGTTTTAACTTTAAAAGTTTGATAATTAGCACAAATAATTATCCGTTTAATCTCGGATCTTGAAATTTTGCACAAACCACTTTTTGACAGTGGGGAATTTTATAAAAATATTTCCAGAATTAATTTTTATATTTAAAATTTATTTATCTATTTTTAAACACCATTTAAACACTAAATATGTCGTAAATACCAAACGATCTTAGAAAAATCCCAAATTTTTCCTGGATGTCTCCTGCCATCCACATAGTCCCCTGTAATTTTTCCAGAACCAAAATCTCATTTTACATGCCATTTTCACTAAAACCGATTTAGAAAACCCTAGAACTCGTTTAACCGAAAAGCCTACTTAGACTTCTCCAACTAGCCTCAAATTTTGTGTGTGACTTATACATGATATAAAAAGCTTATCTGAAATTTTCTAGAATTTTTCATGATGTTTAACTATTTTTCACCATTTTTGGCCAAAACCGAGCATTAAATTCACCAAATATTCATCCTTTGTCCAAAAATTACCAACAATTCACAGAAATCTTATTTTCATGTGTAGAACATCCCTGTAAAATTTCATGACCTAACTCTAAACCATCAACAATCTGTCCCAAAACACATACACCAAACATAAACCGAATATACCTTTCGTTTTCCGCCACTACAAGCTACAAACTCGTCTTTCCGCCTTATCTACCACTAAACACAGAGCCTACAAACAACATACCACAATACCAAGCAAGTTACACTCACGATCAAGCCTCTTACACTACAGTTTCGGTTATTGCCTTAAAAAACAAAGATTTAACCGTAAAAATCCGTTTTTGGTCCGTTTAACTCCTTTCTTGGACCAAGATCCCTTGTATAACCCGTATGCATCACTTGATCATGCAAGAATCGGTTTTCATCTTTGAAACCTCATTTTCTTGCAAATAAACTCAAGAAACGAAGATGAACACGTGAATAACTCGATCATTACCTTGTTTTTCTTGCTAGAACTCTCGGTTTTTGGATGAAATTGTTGAGAGAATGAATGGATTGTTGATTGTGTTGTTTTAAAAAATAACAAAGATAATGGGGAAGAAGGGAGGTCCGATCGGTCTTCATGGAGGGGTGGGGTGGGACCCACCTCTTCATTCTTAGCCACACATTCGGATTTCGGCAATCTGGATAATGTTTTGGATAATCTGGTTCATTTTGTTTTTTGGTTAAATGTTTAATTCGGCTTAAAACGAGGCTAAAACGGTCGTTTTTCGGCTTAAAAATGAAATTTATATAAAACCGATTTAGAAACTTTAAAAACTTAAACCATGACATTTATTAACTTAAAACATCATATCATTAATATCGCGCATCTTTTTCGGCTTGATCGATCATCTCTTGCTCGGTTTGGTATTAAAGGTTTCGTTTAACGTACCGACGTACCATTAAATCGAAATTCTTTTTATGTGCCGTACTTTACTTATCCCGATGCATTAATACTTCGTAACATCACTAAATATTATAGATATCGTCTATAATTGAACCCTCGATTCGTTAGGGTTTCAATAACTATCGATCGATTGATCGCATATTCAATACGATGAATTATATATTCACGTACAATCGATACAGTGAACCACGTATTCTCGTATAATTACTATGGTAATTCATGTACCCGACGTTAAATATAACGTAACTATTGTCTACCGGTTAGGGTATACCGGGTTTTGTCGGAATCGTTACATTCTCCCCTCGTTAAGAAATTTCATCCTCGAAATTTTACACGTCCACTATCCCCTTCCGAGAGAAAGGTGGGGGTTTTTCCTTCAGAATTCACCCTCGCGTTACCAGATATAATCTGGTCCTCGCTGTGAATTCCACTTAATCTTAATCAATAAAGCTTGGTATGTCCAAACTGTTTAGTTTTCCCTTCTACTATCTCTACGGAATTATATATGATAACAAGCATGTCTTCTATGAGTACCTCCATTACTGGTACTTTCGTTGCCTCGTCACTTAGGTACTTTTCAATCCGTATACATGGCAAAACATCATGTATAGTACTTAGCCCCTGGAGTACTTTAATCGATAAACTAAATGACCAATCATGGAGATAGTCTCATGAGGTCCAATATATTAAGGAGCTATTTTCGGTTTTGCCAAACCTCATATCACCTCTCTAAGGTGATGCCTTAAAAATGCCTTGTCACCTCCTTCCAGTGACAATGGTTTCCTTTGAATGTTGGCATAAATCCTTTGCCAATCTCGCGCGGCTTTCAACTTATCTTAAATATTATAAATCCGATTGGTTGATTCTCGAATCAATTCAAATATTATGGCTTGAGTGTCGCCCATTTTCAATTTATCAAATTGGTGATAATTGCTTCACCCATAGAAAGCTTCAAGCTCTCGATGCTTCCTTCCCCACCTTCCAATAATGGAAGTAGGATGACTATTTCAATCTGAGATCATTGAAAATGGTACTCCACGACAAGATACCATTTCACCATCAGGAATTTGGGCGAGAATTCCTTGTGGTAATCGTCATGGATTGGGATGAAATGCGAGGATTGGTTAATCGATCCGCGATTACCCAATTTACCTCATGCCTTTGATATATCATGGGAATTTGCGTCCCGAAATCCATTGTAATTTATTCCCACTATCATTGGTGAATTTTCTGTCGTTGTGGCGTTCCCTAGGGTTTTCGGTGTGCATTCTTATCTTTTGCACAACTTAATTAATTACCAACATTCGTAACAATATCTTTCTCCAAACTCGGCCATTAATACAATCCTTTCAGATATTCATATCATCAATATTCTAATCCGATCCCGGATGTATGGAATATTTCGATCTATGCGCTTCGTCCATGATTAATTCACGAAGGTCATGGAGGGTCGGGATCCAAACCCGATTTTTGAAGTAGAGAATTTCGTCCACGCGCTGTTCAAAATTCTTCTCATTGCCGTAAAGTTCCTCCTTTTCGTTGTTCCTCTTTCAACGCCTCACGTTGAGCGACTCGAATCAGGTCCGAAAAGTTCGACTGGACTATCATCCCCAGCGCTCGCACTCGCAATGGGTTTAACCCGATCCTTCCTACTCAAGGCATCGGCTACGACGTTAGCCTTGCCGGGGTGATAACGGATGTCACAGTCATAATCGCTTAACAACTCGACCCATCTTCGTTGCCTCCTATTTAGTTCTTTCTGATCGAATATGTGCTGCAAACTTTTATGATCGGTGAAGATGGTGCACTTCGTACCGTAGAGATAAAGTCTCCAGATTTTAAGTGTGAAGATAACCGCTCCCAGTTCTAAGTCGTGAGTAGTGTAATTTTTCTCGTGTACTTTTAACTGTCGGGAAGCATAGGCTATAACCTTATTATACTGCGTCAACACGCATCCTAACCCTCTACGCGATGCGTCACAATACGCGACAAAACCATCGTCTCCATCGGGGAGACTTAAAATCGGCGCTTGGCACAATTTTAATGGTTTCTATCTTTTTTGGATCTTTGTGAAATCCTTGTTGCTTTACAACATGACCAAGGGATTATGCCTTCTTTATTCAAAATCACATTTCGAAAACTTCGCGTATAGCTCCTCTTGCTTTAACACTTCCGCCATTTTCTTTAGACGTCGTTCGTGCTCTTCCTTACGTTGCAAATATATCAAAATATCATCAATGGATGCTATGACAAATTTGTCAAAATAAAGTTTACAGACTCGGTTCATGAGTTCCACGACCACTGCCGGCACACTTGCTAGCCCAAACGGCATAAATAAGAATTCATAATGGCCGTAACGAGTCCGAAACGCTGTTGTTGCAACGTCCTCCTCTTGGACTTTTCATTTGGTGATAACTATATCTAAGATCAATTTTCTAAAAATAAATCGCCCCTTGCAGTTGGTTAAATAGATCATTTACTTCAAAGAAGTGAATACCTATTCTTGATCGTCACTTTATTCAATTCTCCCTAATCAATACATATCCTAACACTTCCGTCCTTCATTTCCCAAATAACACTGGTGCACCCCATGGTAACTAACTAGGTCGTATAAAACCTCATCCAACAATTCTTGTAACTGATTGGATAATTCTTGCATCTCGGACGGTGCAAGTCGGTAGGGTGCTTTAGCAACAGGGCCAGCTTGAGGCATTAAATCGATTCTGAATTCGACCTGTCGGGTTGGCGGCAATCCAGGAAGTCCTTCTGGGAGAACTTGTGGATATTACGTATCACCGGGACATCTTCTATATGTTTTCTTTTAAATACTTTGGCATTCGCGTTTGTTAAATACACCACGTCTTCTTGTCGTAAATATTATAACATCTCGAGATGAGATTAGAGTGGTAACATAATACCGTACACTTTTCTCTGTATCTAATTGCTTCATCATCCGAAGGAGAGCTTCTAATCATCTTCTTTTCATATTTGATTTCAGCTTCATATCGAGTTAGCCAATCCATGTTAGCTATTACGTCACAACTTCTTAACTTTACTGGTCATAGGTCAATAAGGAAAGGTTAATCGTTCAGAATAATAGGACAATTCCGAACACTTTAGTTAACCATTAGGGATTTACCGTTAGCGATTCTACGGTATAGGGTTCTATAGTTTCACTAATCGGTATCTTTCCAAATGATAGGAGGTTAACAGGAACTAACTTCTATCGACAACCGTAAAAATATCACTGAAGTCTATTGATTTAAACTACAATGTACTTAATACCACCTTTGGATCATGACGGGCTTTATTCGAATTACTCACAAAAGCACGGCTCCTTGCTTGATCAGAGGTTGATGCTTGTCATGAGGTTCGTCTTCTAACGACACCTTGGTTCAACTTTGGGCAATTTCTCTTGAAACGTTCTGTATTGCCACATTCATAGCAGGAACAACTGTTTGGCATAATTTGATTTCTTTGGATGGATTGTTATTGAGGTTATTGGGTTCGGAGTGGTTGTACACGAATGGGTTGGGGTCGCCGGTTCACATGGCTTCAATTGGTTCTACAATTGGGGCATTACGTCCATCTTTACCACACCTGTGGCCAACTATCACTCGACATTCTTCTTCCTGCCGATAACCATATTTTCCACATTTAGGGAAGGACCCTTCATGCGGTTCATATTTCACACCAGAACTAGTCTTTAGTATGATTCTGGGTTGTAGGACATACCTACTTATTCAAAAGTCTATCTTGCACTATACCTTTATCATTTCTCTTCTTCAACACTCGACGTCTCACCCAACGTCCTTCCAGTCCACTTCCCATAAAGTCAAATATATTAATGCTGGCTTGTGACACAACCCTTCCAAAGGTTGTATATTTTACAGGGTTGACTATACTCCTTATCGATGGAGTTAGTCCCCAATCTAGCGTTCACTTCGCTTTGTTATGTTACCAGACATGACAATTCCTTCAAACGATTAGCGTGTTCTAAGTGATCAGCACACAACATTTCTATCTTTCATAGCTCAGTTTCCAATCTCTGAGTTTAATTACTCGAATAAAAGTGCTCTAGCACAAGAATTTTAAATCCTGACCATATCATCTGAGCAATAATTTTCTAACTATAATTTTGTACCATCGTGTTCCATCACGATACAACATAATCTACCAACATATCTGTAGCATATTTCACTACACAATGTTCTAGACTCTTACCAATATCCTTAACCATTTCGATCTTTTCTCTCCACTCGCTAATCTATTCCTCCCTTTACCATCAGTAAACTATTAATAATCCCCTTAACACAAACAACAAACATATCCTTCATACCGGATCTAATTCATTACGACTACTATTCATGTTTAGTTTATAACTAATACTTGTAGTCATAATAGTATTCGGTGGGACATTAACACTCTTAGTAATAACACTAAGAATTGAAATATTCATAATCATGTGATTGCTCGATCTATAAGTCTGCGATCACCTTTGCATCAACACTAGCAGTGATCTGTGATACGACATTCGGTATCATCATCTGCTATCTTTGAGCAATCAACTGAATCATATCAATCTCCATCATTGGAGTTACTCTTTTATGTCATTCTGCCGTACTCATCCCGTACGCAGTAATCAATACTAATCTCACCGTATAACTCGTTACCAGTTCAATCATAACAGCAGGTACACATACACACCAAATATTATCATACATATTACACATACCAGTATCTAGTATATATGTCCCACAAGTATAATAACATACGGACTTAACCTGACGTCGGTTAACATTTAAATATGTATCATAACCCTTGTCACCAACTGACATATAGGTCATTCTCAACAAAGATTAATGTTTAATATGCTTGATTTCAATATCCTTCTGCATGTCAGCATAACCGATACATGCTCGCCGTGCGCACCAAACGATTACGTATCACGGAGTTATAATATCCGTGTTTATTCGTATATCCGGCATACACAGTATACCACCTACGAACGAATAACCAACTATGATATAGAGATTCCAACACCTCTTTGTGTATGGGTAATCATTCTATTCGAGTATACATGGGTATAGGAATCTAACGGATGTAAGGTTAACATAGGGAGTTGCAAGGTTCAAGGTAATCGCGCAACATGGGTTGCCTTCAAATATTATCAATTACCATTATGGGAAACTCTATCACTTACTCAGTCAATGTCCTCAGGCGTTCTAGGTTCGCTAAAATCGATAACTCTCGATCTGGAGGAGGTATGTCTTATATGTTTGGGAGTGAGAAATACATATATATATCTATATATATTATTTTTATCTGCTGATTTATTATCAAATTTATTATAATTATTTTATTTTTATTTTAATGGAACAAGAATGGGTTCAGGTACAGGTCCGTCCGTACGTGAGGGTCGGCGGTTCGGGTGAACATAGGGGGTTATTAAGATATACGGTACCGGTGTTGGTAGGGTAAAGGATTTATCAATTTTGGTTGGGAGTTGTTAGGACATGAAATGTCATGTGTATGTCCCCAGTTCTATCAGGATGGTTCGATATGAAAATAACGATCGTGAAACCAAGTTAACGGACTGAAAATGTCAAAAGAAACTGATTCGATCGAATCAGTGACTGATTCGATCGAACCAGGACTCATTCGATCGAATGAGATACTCATTCGATCGAATCAGTATACGATATATAAACGAAACTTAGGAAATTTCACAATAGAGTGCACACATTACACACAGTCACGAACCTGCTACTGCCGAAAATCCTCTCTGCCAATCTTCGTCGTGTCGGTCTTTTCCTCCGTCCCTAGGTGTCAAACCGTCTTAGGAATCGTAACCGTGCGTTGTTGATCACCACCGAATCGCCGTGTTAGAGGATTCCGCACTCTAACACGTTGCCCCGTGAATCGTTGGGAAACCGTGTCCCGCACCGGTCCGACAAAGTGGTATCAGAGCCTTTGGTTCTTGATTCACGTTAGATTCGTGGTGAAATTCGTGTTTTTCTCGCGAAAATCGTAATTTTTGCCGGAAAATTCCGAATTTTTGGTGTTTTTGATCTTGGTGTTCGTCGTGTTCTTGTCAAAAACTGTTAAAATTGTCATATTTTGGTGTTTTGATCTTAGAATTGTGTGTTAAAAGTTCGAGTTTCGTCAAGAACGTTCTTTGCGTTCTTCGTGTTCTTCGTATTTTTGGTGGTTTTGATCCGTTTTTTGGTTGGTCTTAAGTTGTTTTTGTGTTAAAAGTCATATTTCGATCTTAATTTGCCTCTTGATCTTTCAAAATTCGTGTTTTTGATTCAAAATTCGAAAATCCGTCAAAATCTTCTAATTTTAGAATTTCCAGAAATTTCGATCGAACCAGTCTATTTTTGGAACTCATTCGATCGAATAGCCTTCCTATTCGATCGAACAAGTTTAAACTTTGACCGAATCAGTTTTTTCCCGCCGAGAATTACTCCTAGTTCATTCGATCGAACCAGATTTGTTCATTCGATCGAATTATTCACCATTCGATCGAATAAGTCTTTTATTCGATCCGCCGATTCGATCTTTGTCTTATTCGACTGTCAGAACCCGTTCGATTGAACCAGAAACTCTTTCGATCGAACCTCTCAACCCATTCGATCGAACCAGATTCACATTCGATCGAATAACTTTCAGAAGATCAGATCTGTATTTCAGAGAGACATTCGATCGAACCAGAACACATTCGATCGAATAGGTCACTCATCCGATCGAATCAAACCCATTCGATCAACAGTTCAACGTTAAAGCAAAGAAACAAAGATGGCTGCAAGTTCGAGTACCAACAAGAGGATTCAATCGATTCTCGAAAGTGATTCTGAATCGGGAAGCTATAACAAGCCACCAAAGCTAATGACTTTAAACGATTTTACAACCTGGAAGACAAGATTTCAAATTCATATAACAGGTGTAAATCCTGGACTTTGGGAAGCTGTTCAGACAACTTGGGTGCATCCGACAAATGATGATGGTGAGACTTTGAGTTACTTTAGGCTGTCTGAAGATCAAAGGATAGCCTTTGATGCTGAGAAGAAAGCCTTCTCGTTACTGTCACAAGCACTTTCAAGCGATCTCTTCCATCAGTTTAACCAGTTTACAACAGCGTCAACTCTTTGGAACGCACTGGTTGAACGATGTGAAGGATCTGACTCACTTAGAGAAATTCACGCACGGGAGCTCAAGCGTGAATTTGATTTGTTTGGTCCAGAATCGGGAGAAGACATTGAATCGTTACTGTCGAGATTCTATCATCTAATGTCAGAACTCAAGTCCTATAATGTCAAAACAACAGGGACTGAAAAGGTTAGATGTCTTGCTCAAGGACTTCCAACCAGCTGGAACACCTTCCTGACAGTAATGAGAAGAAGTCATCAGCTGGAGACGATTCTCCTGTCTGATTTTATTAAAGAAATCAGACAAGAAGAGGCTGAACTAAGAGCCTCCTCCAGAAAACCGAGATCAACTTCTGACAAATCACTCTACATGTCAAAACCTCCTATGTCAGATTCAACTGATCATGCTCCGATGAAGACCGCTTTTGTCTCCTCAACGTCAAATCAATCAAAGGGGACTGAAACGAGATCTTCCGTCCCATCATCAACTTCTGGAAATTCAAGTACTAACTCCGGACCCAAGTCAACGGAGAAAGCAACGTTGAATACTGAAGGTTTGGGAACAGTAACAGTGGAGGTTGCCAAAGAACACATGGCAACTCTAGGCACGATAATTGAGTCCTACAGTTTAATGGTGGCGGGTAAGCTAGGAAATAGTCATCTGGACAGTGATGACTATGAACAGCTTGACGAAGATGATATGGAACGCATAGACATTATGTGGGCTCTTGGCAGTGCGTTCCGAAGGGCCAGAAAGTGGACGAAGAAAACAGGTCAGGCCCTCTCAATAAACAACAAATCCAAGTTCGGCTTTGATAAAAACAAAGTAAAATGCTACAACTGTGGCGAACTTGGTCACTTTGCCAAGGAGTGTTCGAAGCCAAGAAGGGAAGGTCACCAATATCCCTTCCGAACCACTTCATCATCATCCACTCCTGCTGAAGCTGCTGCAACTGTCAACCTTGAGAGACAACTGGTCCCTCAAAATCAAACCGCAGCAAACAACGTCAACATCAACAATGAAACTGCTCTTGCAGTTCAAGGGGATGAAGGCGAGACATGGAACTTCAGCATCAACATGGCTGATGTCACAATAGTAGATGGAAACTCTGAAACCGAGTCTGTTGTTTCCTCGACCAATGAAGAATATATTGTCGATGAACCAGCTGCTGAAGTCCATGAAGAAGAACCTGAGGTTGAAGTGGTATCTTTGGAGATTAAGGAGGATCATGATAAAGAGTCAAATGTTCCTCAAATATCTCCATGTTCGACAATTCCCGCAGAGGCTGCTAAAGTTGAAGAAGTCAACGAAGTAGAGTCTAAAGCAACTTCTGCATCGTTTCTGGAAAAAGCTGGGAATCTTTGCTTTGCATTCATGGCAGAGACATCAAATGCCAAGGTAAGTTCTAACCCATCAACTCCCAAACCAGAAAATGTTAAATGTTTAAAATGTGAATTGTATGAACAAGAAATTCAATCTCTAAAAGAGAGAATTGAAGATCTCGAGGCTTACAAACAAGCAGCCTCAAGATCTTTAATGGAACTGACTGACGCGCTTGCACAGAATAAGGCTTGGAAGCAGAAAGAGTCTGCTTTTAAAGAAAAGATTGATAGCCTTAAGCGTCAGAACAAGGAACTTGAAATATGTGTTCTGAATCAACAAGATTCTATCAATTTTCACATAAATAAGAATAATGTTTTGAAAAAAGAATTGGAAAACTTGAAAGCTGATTTTGAATCATTGAATTTCAAATTAAAAAGTTACTCAAATTCATCTTATTTATTAGAACACATCATTCCCGAGTTCCGAGGCAAAAAGGAAAAAGGCGTGGGATATAACTATGTCCCACCCCCGATCCTGAATCAATTTGCAAGCACACCAGGAGCTGTGCCGGATGATGAATCAAATGATTATATACCCGAGGACACAAACCAAATTTCTAAGTCTAAGGGAAAAGAAGTCATTGACCCGGCTCCTGAGTCCAAACAAAATGTTGTTGTCACAGACTTAGGTTCCACAACTAAGTCGGGCCCACCACCATCTAAGTCAAAGGCAACAACAACAAGAAATTCTCAGAAGAAAAAGTTTAATCCTAAATCTGAGAAAGTCTATGTGGAACATAGTACCCAGTTTGTAAAGGAGGGTAACGTTAATGAAAAACATAATTTCCCAAAACACCCTCCTAGACAAACTACACCCCAAAATGTCAAATCCAGGGGGTACTATGATAACAGACAAAACCAGAGTTATTTCTCTCCACCAAGTCAAAGGGGGAGAAACTACTGTTTTTCGTGTGGAGAGGTAGGGCATATAGCAAGATTTTGCTATAAGTACACGGATCCTAAGCAGTACATATCGACTCCGGATCCGAGGTATGCCAAGTCACCTCCTAGGAGGCGACCGACCATTGACGTTCAAGGTCAAGAACGGTTTCACACACCGAGGTCGGTTTCTCCTCGGAAACCTCAGCCAACCTCACCACACCAATCCCCAAACCCCTCAGATCCAAATGTTTCCACTTCGACAAGTGAAACTCAGTCTTCAACCATCTATCTCAAACATGTTGAGAAGAAGACTGACTTTTGGAAACCAAAGAAAACTAACACTGTTGATAACAACGTCAAATCTGCAAACAGTGTTAATGAGGGTAAATGGATTGAATTGTTCATTCGTGATGAAGATGGAAAACCCAAGACCGTAAGGGCTTGGGTTTCCAATGATATTTAAACCCTTTTGTTTTTGTGTGCAGGTTGCTCTATATGATCCAAGATTCAACATGTGGATCATAGACTCAGGAGCTTCCAGGCACATGACTGGAAACATGAATCTCCTTTCAAGTGTCAGACAAATAAAAGGAGGTGCAGTTTCCTTTGCAGGAAATCAAGGAGGTTATATCACGGCCCAAGGAATTGTGTCTAATGGGCGAATTTCGTTTGAGAAAGTTAATTTCATCAAAGAGTTGGAGAACAACCTGTTGTTGATAAGTCAAATCTGCGACAAAGGTTTCAAAGTTATGTTTGACGACCGAGATTGCCACATCTTGGCTAAGGATTTCAACTTTCCTGAAGACAAGGTTTTAATGTCAGCTGCACGCCAGAGTGATCTCTACATTCTGGATATGGCTAAGGCAGGGTCATCGTCTCCAACGGCGACATGTTTTGTGTCCAAGGCATCCGAACGTGATACTGTCTTATGGCATAGACGGATGGGACACATAAATGTCAGGAACATGAACAAGCTTGTGCACAACAGACTAGTTGAGGGAGTTAATCTGAGAAGCTTTCGTCTCCCTGATTCGTGTGTGCAGTGCAAAGCAGGAAAGCAAATAAAAAGGTCCCACAAGTCTAAGAGTTTACACTCGATTGATATTCCGTTGGAACTCCTTCATATGGATCTTTTTGGCCCAATAAGCGTCAAAAGTATCTCTGGGCACTCATACTGTCTAGTGGTTACTGATGAATATTCTAGATTCTCTTGGGTGTTTTTCTTGAAAGTAAAATCAGAAACGTTTGGATGTATACAACTGCTGGTTACAACTATTGAGTCTCAATACAATCTGAAGGTTCGAAGAATGCGGTCAGATAACGGTACAGAATTTAAAAATGCGAATGTTGAAAATTTCTGCAAAGAAAAAGGGATCGTTCAGGAGTTCAGTGCTCCATATGTTCCACAAATGAACGGGGTTGCTGAAAGGAAAAATCGTACGTTAATCGAGACAGCAAGAACAATGTTAGCCGACTCAGTGTTACCTGTTACGTTTTGGAGTGAGGCAATTGCCAACGCCTGTTTCACATTAAATCGGGTAGGCATTGTCAAGCGCCACGGCAAGACAAGTTTCGAGCTTCTTCAACGACGAAGGCCTAACTTAGAGCACCTGGAACCATTCGGAGCTCTTTGCACGTTACTTAAAAGGCACGTTGATAATAAGTTCGAGGAGAAGATTATCAAGGGTTATTTTCTGGGTTACAGCGTACCTCTCAAAAGGGTCTTCAACAGAACAACAAAATTAGTTGAAGAATGGTACCATGTCGATGTTCAACGCTACACAGAACCAGCCAAGGGGACAGGAGAAGACTGGTTGTTTGATTATGACAAATTGTTCAAGTCTTTCAATCTGTATGAGATTGCTATTCAAATGATGTATGAGGCGCAAAATGCACCTCCTGATGAATCTTTGCAATCTTCAACTCATCCTGGTCCGTCATCATCTTCCTCCACAGAGTCTAGCGATCAAGTTCAAGAATCTTCCGAATCTGAATCTGAAGATGAATCTCCAGCAGATGATGTACAATCGGCACCAACTCAGGTTACTTCACAACCTTCATCGTCAAATCAAGAAGTGCCGAATGCAGATCAGCCTCTAACGTCTACTTCAGAGGCACCACAATCCGCTCCAGTTCCTGAGCCGAACTTAACTAACTTGGAACAAAATGTTGTCGTTCCTGACAATCCGGTTGTTAGGACTGAACGTGATCATCCACAAGACAACATTATAGGGGACATTCAACAGGGTGTCAAAACTCGTCGACAGCTGAATTTTGGTCTCTACACAGAAATGATGGAGTCAGGATCAGTTGCTCTTAATGCCCATGAATGCTTCTTAGCACAAGAAGAACCACACAGCACCACCGATGCGCTGAAAGATCCCAACTGGGTCTCAGCCATGCAAGAGGAATTATTGCAGTTTAAAAGACTTGGTGTGTGGAAGCTGGTGGATCTCCCCAAAGGACAGAAGAAAATTGGCACTAAGTGGGTACTAAAATGTAAACGTGACGATCGTGGAGTGATTGTTCGCAACAAAGCCCGCCTGGTGGTCCAAGGGTTTAGGCAAATCGAAGGCCTAGACTACAATGAGGTATATGCTCCGGTTGCTCGTTTGGAGGCAATCCGGATGTTCTTGGGGTATGCATCTTTCAAGAAATTCAAAGTATATCAGATGGACGTCAAGAGTGCCTTTTTGTACGGTCACATCGAAGAGACCATATATGTGGCACAACCTCCAGGTTTTGAAGACCCATATCACAAGGACAAAGCCTATCTGCTCAACAAGGCTTTGTACGGTCTTCACCAAGCCCCGAGAGCTTGGTATAAAGAACTATCCAAACACCTTCTGAACAACGGGTTTAGAAGGGGAACCATTGACTGCACGCTATTCTCAAAAGAAAAAGAAGGAGATCTAATTATGGTACAAGTGTACGTGGACGACATCATCTTCGGGTCCACGAATAAAACACTTTGTAAGGAGTTCGAACAAGTGATGAAAGAAAAATTTGAAATGAGCTCCATGGGTGAGATGAAGTTCTTCTTAGGACTTCAAGTTGATCAAAAAGATTCCGGTATCTTCATTCACCAGACAAAATACGTCAATGACATCTTGAAACGGTTTGAGATGTTGAGTTCTTCTTCACAGGGAACTCCTTTAGAGGTTAATCACGGGATTAATCCTGACGAGAAGGGTGAATTGATCAATCCAACTCACTATAGAGGGATCATCGGATCTCTAATGTACCTGACTGCTTCTCGGCCAGACATAATGTTTGCTACGTGTCTCTGTGCACGTTACCAGTCAAAGCCGAAGGTCTCCCATCTGATTGCAGTCAAAAGAATTTTGCGTTATCTGAAGGGTACTCCAGATTGGGGTCTTTGGTATCCTTATGATGACAACTTCGATCTTCATGCGTATAGTGATTCGGATTATGGTGGTTGTAAACTAGATTACAAATCAACAACAGCAGGATGTCAGTTCTTTGGAAGTCGTTTAGTAACGTGGCAATGCAAAAAGCAGACGTCAGTCTCCACTTCAACAGCTGAGGCGGAATATATTGCGGCTGCCAGTTGCTGTTCTCAAGTTATTTGGATTCAGCAACAAATGCGTGACTACGGTATTGAATGTTCTACTACTCCCATATATATTGATAATTCTGCTGCAATTTCAATTACCAAAAATCCGGTCCATTTTAGCAAAACGAAGCACATCGAAATTCGATATCACTTCCTTCGTGACTGCTACGAAAAGAAGTTAATCGATGTGATAAAAATCCCCACTCAGGAACAACGCGCTGATCTCTTCACTAAAGCATTTGATAAACCACGGTTTTTATATTTACTAGAGATCAACGGCGTTAAACGTATATCAGATGATGTTCCTGAAGATATCATTTAAATTGTTTTCATTTTTTCTTTTCTTAAAAATTTGAAAAATCCAAAAAGATTTTGTTTTTTATAAATTCTAGGGGGAGAAAGGTTTCAAGAAAAACCAAAAACAATATAAAATACAAAAACCCAAAAACATTAAAAAAATTTCAAAATTTTGAGAAGTTGATCTTGTTACAAGAAAGGTGATAGTACACAGACGCTATCATACTGAGACATCAAAAAGATTTGTTATTTCTGTACAGCTTATTTTCATTTTTCTTATATTAAATTTTTATACATCACTATCGCTTAAAATTATGTCGGTTACCTCAGTTTGATGGACACATTTTCGGATGTGTTTTGGTCCTTACTTCTACTAGTAGATTATGAGGATAGCCATTAACCAGATGACTGAAAGTGATCGGGGCGGGTTTTGATGGGTTTTTATTCTTTCGCTGAAAAATAGTCGGTTATACTTAGTTAGAAGGACACATACTCGTATGTGGTCGGTCCAGTTGATCCATTGGATCTTCAGGATAGCCGTTTACCTGAAGACTTTGACTTGATCGGGGCGAAATAATTTAAACGTTATTTTTTTTTAAAAGACATTCATATATATTCAGAAAATGAGAAATTGATCCAACCTTGGAAAATGATAGATACACTGATTCTGTGTGCTTAACTAGTGAAGTTATTAGGCTTAAAAGGCTTTAGAACGGTCATTGTGTGTCATGGTAGCTTTTTATGGTGCGTAAAAGTAGATGTGATACAAACTAAATCTACTCGATTTTACGTGGAAACTCCTTAAGAGTTTTGTATGTCTTCATATATATCTTTCCGAATGATAGGCAGAAAAGCGATTACCCAGTCATACACAAGCCCATAAGTGTTCTGATTCCCGTAAAGATAGTGTGTGAAGAAACTGCAGTGATCCAGATTCGGGACTTGCAATTGTTTACTACTCTGAAGTCTATGTAACATTCAAAAAAAAAAAAATAAATAAATAAAATAAAAAAAATAAAAAAATAAAAAAAAAATAAAAATTTTTACCTTATGAGTGATTGAAACATTCTAGAGTTAACAATGTCAAGACTTCTCAATCATGGAGTAAGAAAGAAAACGGGAAGCAGATGAAGACACTTACAACCTTAATCAGACACTATGGGTCAAGGTCAATTCGGGGTGACTTGGGGAAAGCCAAATACGCTTTGAGAATAGATAGGAGGCATCATAATCTCTGAGTTGTTACCCACTTAAATTTTGAGACATAATTGAACCTAACTCGTATCACAGAAACGATGAAAACCATTTTAAGTTATTTACATGCTCACAACCTGTTTCTTTATGTCATAATACAGCTAAACACGGATCTGTGTGACAGTCACGTAATTAGTATGATTCCTGTTCGGATCTTTCTCACAAAAAGAATATTCATTATGTCTTGTTTAACTTCGTATATTCTGTTAAAAAAAAAAAAAAAAAAAAAAAAAAAAAATCATATACGTCTGTATGATTTCTTATTATAGATCCTTCTCAACCAAAAATAATGTGTTTTAAATTTTTGTACAGTTGTTTATTTCAGTTTGAATATTATAAAAAAAAAAAAAAAAAAAAAAAAAAAAAAAACATACAAAAAGATTTTTATTTTGAATTAATTTTTTTTTAATTTTATTCTGCTTTAATGTTGATGAGAAATCATCGTGACAGGTAGTCTGATCCCTGTCCCTCCCTGTAAATATTTTGATAAAAACCAAAAAGATCTTATTTCTATTTATTTTTCATTTTATCTATTTCTGTTTGTTTGAGAATCGATGAGAAATCATCGTGACAGGTAGTCTGATCCCTGTCTGTTCCTACTAAATGTTTATCCAGTGTGTAGGAATGAAAGAAAACTTCATGCAGGTTGCTAAATGTTCATCTGTGCAACAGGCTGTGCATGAAAGAAAGAATGAAGTGACAAGAAAACCCAAAGATGTTTGAGCCTGATATTTTTCCATTTGTTACTAATGTATTATGATCTATATGTTCTGTAGGAACGAAGCTCTCAGGATTGGAAAATGTCTAAGAAAACTAACCAAGTGTCAAAAGTTTATGTTTTCGTGCAGGTTCAAAGGCATCACGATCGATGGACGGGAAATAAGAAATTTAAAAAAAAAAAAAAAAAAAAAAAAATTTATTTTTCAAATGTTTTCCCTCATTCGATCGAATAGGTTGCTATTCGATTGAATAACTCGATCGAATGGACAGTTTCGATCGAATCAGTGTGTGAGAGAATGCGAACAGTTGTGAAGAGACTCATTCGATCGAATAGAATCTCATTCGATCGAATGATCCAAACGAACAAGTCCATTCGATCGAATAAGTCCAAAAACAGTATAAATATTCAAACTTATTCGATCGGACAGAATTATTCGAAAAATATTACGGATTTTCTCTCTCAAATTTGTTTTTCTCAAACCCTCTTTTTGATCCGATCACTTTATTCAATTTTTCACGTAGATTACAAAAATGTAAGTTTTACTTGTTTTTAACCGTGTTTTGATCGGGTTTTTGGTCGTTTTGGTTTTCCGGGTTCGGGTGTTCTTCATTTCCGGGCTTCTGCTTGAATGAGTCGAATCAGTCTATTCGATCGAACGAGTTTCTTATTCGATCGAATGTGACTTATTCGATTAGTAGTTCGATCGAATCAGAAGTAAATGATAAGATCTATCTCATTCGATTGTCTGTTATCGAACCAGATCTCATTCGATCGAATGAATAGCTCACCCGATCGAATGTGTTGCTCGTTCGATCGAACTAGTCCAGAAAATTTGAAAATTTTAAACGCATTCAGTCGTTTCGATATCTGTTCGTTCTAACACGTTTAAGTTTACAGATTCAATGGCTGAAGTTGCAGAAGTGGTTGCTCCATTCAAAACGTCTATCAAGCACAATATCGTGGCTTTCCTGGACGAAAAGTCTAGCCACGGGAAGGATTTTGCAACAGTTATCAAATTTCTGAAGAGGTCAAGGATTTCTGGACCTATCTCGAGGATCGTTGAGCCTATAATGTCAATTCAACAAGAGTTCTGGAGGAATGCCACGCACGACAAAACAGTCGTGCCGTCGGTTATTCGCTCCACGGTCAGAGGGCATGCCATCGTAATATCTGCCCAGGTAATCCGAGAAGTCTGCGGCTTTGTAGACTTAGAATCAGACCCTACATCATTACATCCTGCGGCAACTAGAGGATGTTTCGCAAGAATGAAGTATGACGGCGATCTCAATGCCGGTCTGCTTCACAAAGCCAACCTGTGCCCCGAATTCAAGTATCTGGCACACGTGGTGATGCATTGCTTGGGGCCTCAACGAACTAGCTTTGACAAGCTGAGGGAAAGCATGCAGTTCACCGTAGCTGCTCTAGTGATGAACCGCCCCTACAACTTCTCTCAAATGACGTTTGGTCATATGGTGGAAAACATCACGTTGAAACAAGGGAAGAGCGAGAAGTTTCTTCAGTACCCGAGGTTCGTTCAGATGATAGTTGATACTCAAGCACCGGGTCTACTGAAAGAAAATGAAGGTGATGTGGTGAAACTGGACCACATGAAGAATGAGACTCTCAACCGTCTCAAATCCTACAAAGAACGTCCCACCAGGCCACCACTCAAACGATGCTTCGGGCATATAGTCAATCCGTCCTACAGGGCCCCTCCGAAGAGGAAGTGGAGAAATGCTGCCAGTGATTCAGACGTCGAGAATTTACCGTATCAGGAATCCAGCGACGATTCTGACACTGAGGAGGTGGCGGTCCCGGAAGACACAAGGACAGAAGAGGAAAAACAGGCTGATTGGTATTTAAATGTTGAGGATCTGGAGGCTGGTGAAGAAGTTAGAGCCGAGAAACAACCGGCTGAGATAGATGCGACTGAAGAAAGGCCTGCAAAGAGGCAGAAGAAGAAGGTTACAAGAAAGTATCGGAGTTTATTTTCCGATCAACCACGTCCTTCAATGGTAACATCAGTTGGGACTTCTGCTGCCCCTCCTGCTCAACCAGCACAGCCACCAACACCGCAGTCAGCACCACAACCTACTCCTCAACCTCAACCGGAAATGTCTATACCTCAAAAGGTTGCATCTGAAATTGCTGATCTTCACAAGGCTATGATGAAGATGTTATTGTTCAAGACAGAGCAAGAAGAACAGAATCGACTCAGAGATGAGCAGATTGCTAAACTTCAAGCTGAGAACGAAATGCTCAGGCTTGAAAACAGTCAGCTAAATGCTACTGTCGCTGAACAAGGATCTTCGATCAACAAGCTGAAAGAGTCAAATCTAAGCCTTGAAGCAAAAGTGACCGAGCTGAAAGGAGATGTTCTTCGTCTGGAAGGTCCAACCAATGTCGATGTGGACACAGACGAACTGGACTCTTCTGATGATGGAGGTGAAGGTATTTAAGAGGAATTTGAGTGAATGTAGTGAGGACTTAAATGTTAAATCTTTTTAATTAATGATTTGTGTGTAAACTTAGTTTCATATGTAATGGTATTGTATTTCATGTTTATGATATTACATATGTTTATTTAAAATTTGTGTTACATTGTGGTTTTTAATCAACCAGGTGATGTTGATCCGTTTAATGTCCAACCGCTGCAATCAAAAACAGCAGCGGAATATTTCACGTTTTTACTGGACAATCCATATGAGCAGCAAAACTTCGCAAGTGGAGACTTGGAAGAAGGTGAAATTTCACACAATTTCACAGAAGAAGAACTGGAACAAATGTTTGAGCTATACAATGAAGAAACAGGCAAGTATCTGGCTTTGCCTTCAACAGAACAAACATCTTCTTCGGCTGCTACACCTGACTCAACATCATCTACGGCCGCTGATCCCTCTCAATTTGATGAAGTTGAAATGGAAGACTTGACACAGGAAGAATATCCAGAATACTACACGTCTCAAACTGACAATCTTCCTAACTCTGCAAGTTTCTTCCAAAATGTAACCGAGGAGGAAATACAGAAGAAGGCTGACAAAAGGTCAAACACAATGAAACAGCCTTCTGAAGCAGATCAAGCCGAATTCGTTGAGAAAACAGAAGAATGCAAGAAAGCTTTCAACGCTATTCTTGAGAAGATAAGGTCCAGACGACAAGCAAAGCCGACCATTCCTCACACAACGTCTTATAAGATGAAGGGTCGTAGAACTTCAGGAGAGATTATTGCTTGGGCGTGTCTGAAGGATCTTAATTGCATTGCTATCAAGAGAGAAAAAGGGGTTGAGTACTTTCAACGTATCACTGACTTGAAGACTCTTCCTACTTATGATCTAAACCGTCTGAACTATCTTGATATGCTTTACGCCAGTTCATCTCCATTTGCCACGTACTATCAGAGTGTATTGCGAAAGGAATACAACTCAAAATGGAAGATGATCACTCCACAGAGGCCAAAGAGATATACAAGTAAAAAGGAGATCGATCCGATCACCAACAGGCCAATGATTATCTTGAAGTACATGCCACCACTCACGATGAAGAAGATTCCTCTAAGAAAGATGAAGCAGGACTTCTACAAAGCATTCAGGCATTGGTACTATGATGGAAGACTGCATGAAGCAGTTATCGTGCTCAACGACAATGGAAATTGGAGCACAATTCGCATATTTGATCCTATGTGGCTCACAAACTTGTCACGGGAGGATGTCTATACACTATACAAGACAGAGATTCTTTATGCCCCCGAAGACAGAGAGCAAGCATTAACGTATAGAAATGTCATTAGGATTTGCTTTGCCTATGACATACATGCAGGATCAAACTGGAAAGAGCAACAGAAGAAGTATGCACAAGAAACTGAAGCTTAATTGTCATGTTTATTTTGTTTCTTGTTGTAATTCAAGGTTTAATCTTCTGATTGTATTTGTTCTTGAGTTGAATGTAATTTGTTTTGGAAGATTGTGATAGATTGTGCTTAAATGTTTATCTAAAATTCCAATTGACAGCTTCTCAGGATATGCGGAACCTATGGTAAGTCTGACTGACTGAACCATTTGATCTTGAGAGAACTTCATGAAGAAAGGAGTTCGTGGATGCAACGTGCGCACCACTAGCTTTGAGAAAAGAGAGAGTGAGATAACTCCAAGGGGGAGTTACGATCGAGCAAGAGAACTCGATTGATTATAAGTAAATAGAACTGGCTCCAAGGGGGAGTTTGTTAGGACATGAAATGTCATGTGTATGTCCCCAGTTCTATCAGGATGGTTCGATATGAAAATAACGATCGTGAAACCAAGTTAACGGACTGAAAATGTCAAAAGAAACTGATTCGATCGAATCAGTGACTGATTCGATCGAACCAGGACTCATTCGATCGAATGAGATACTCATTCGATCGAATCAGTATACGATATATAAACGAAACTTAGGAAATTTCACAATAGAGTGCACACATTACACACAGTCACGAACCTGCTACTGCCGAAAATCCTCTCTGCCAATCTTCGTCGTGTCGGTCTTTTCCTCCGTCCCTAGGTGTCAAACCGTCTTAGGAATCGTAACCGTGCGTTGTTGATCACCACCGAATCGCCGTGTTAGAGGATTCCGCACTCTAACACGTTGCCCCGTGAATCGTTGGGAAACCGTGTCCCGCACCGGTCCGACAGGAGTGACTGTTACTAGATATTTCTGGTTAATGTCAAACGGGAAATCTAACTTGGTACTATCATAACTATGGCCCGATAAGTCAGACTCATTATCAACCGATGCTCTAGGAATTTCAGCATCCTCGGTACTTTTATTATTTCATCCCCCCGGTTCCTTATCCGGGTCCTATTTCTCAACACATGTACCCACAAGATACGTACATATATATATACACATTAGCACGTATAAATAATTTTATATATTTTACACATATGTTGCCATTTTTACCTATTAATGTACCCCGTGACTTCCCCTGAATTCCCTCGTGCGGACAAATCTGTTATTATGTTCCGGACCATAATAACTCACTTGTCCATCCAAGTTCATCCAGAACTCGTCACTATAAATTATTAGTTCATATTCAGATCCTATAATACTTGAGCTACTGGTTATATTTTAGGTATCTTTTAAAGACATCCTAATTCTTTTATAACCAATGGCTCTGATACCAACTTCTGTAACACCCCGCAACCGCAGCGGAAACGTAAACGGGATGCAACAGACACCTCTGATATCAACCACATTGTTTATAAAGAAAACGGAATACATTAATACACTTCAAATTACATTATCTTGTATTTCGTTACCGTCTAGGTGATACACACATCATACAATACGATACACAATTCTATCTGTTATAATGTATCCTAACATTCCGCACGCAAATCTTACACACATCAAGCACTTAGCACGTAAGCAATCACTTCATCTTAGTTGTACCTGAAAAGCATGTGAGAAGACGGGTCAACTACGAATAGTTGGTGAGTTTCACAATTCGAGTAAACCATGATAAATCATTATCATAAAATAATATTATTATCGATGTAATTATGCTGAGACCACAAGTGAAACCTCTGACTATCACACACAACCCCCGTGGCATATCCCCCGCCCACGGACCTGCCCCAAACCGCTATGCCTAACATTACATAGCAAAATATATATAACATCCAAAATAGACATGTGCAACCGGCTGGGAAACATCAGCAAATCCATGCCGGACCAGTTGGGTTTGTCAGACCAATAGTACTATCCACACTCTACCGGCTTTCAGTTAATCACTCGTGTTCCGGGGCCTTAGAATGTTAGCAACTCAGACAATTACCATCTTAATACATTTCCATACGATTCCCATACAATAAAATATATATAAATCCACGCAAATCCATGCGTTCAGTATGTACTTAAACATTTCATTAAAAACATGCTTCCGCCCCGAAAAAATATTTAAAAACGATTCAGAATAAGGGGCTCGTGAAACTCACCTTAGCACATGCAAGCATGTAACAACAATCATTATCAATTAACACGTCCAATCTGTAATATGATCTCTACGATCGTTATTATACAATTATTGTTTATATAATCTTTAACCGTGTTAACCGGTACATCTGGGGACACTGTCCACCCAGTACTGTACCCATTCCGGGGGCAATGTTAACCCAGAAACACTTCTCCGGACTCAGATTGTGATGTCGTTCAGAGTTCAACGGTCAAGTTTTCTAATAGCTTGTTTTCCCCGTTTTACCTGCCTAGCACGGTTACCCGTTTTTATGTTTCAAAAATGAGTTTGGTCACACACGACCCGAAAATAGTGGTTGACTGATAATTTAGTTTAAGTTGTGAAATTAGAGCTCGGTTTAGACGCCCCGATTGGCCGCGGGACCCGTTTCCGTCTTTAGTGCACCGGAAACTGTTTTATCGGGTAAAATTACTCAAATCATCCGAATTATTTTCGGATGATTCATTTTTACTTGTTTAACTCAATTATATGAAAATAGTTCATTTTTAGGGTTTTTATACACCAGTCAGCTCGCTTAAGCGAACTTCACCGGTTTACGCGTTTTAACTTTAAAAGTTTGATAATTTTGGATCTTGAAATTTTGCACAAACCACTTTTTGACAGTGGGGAATTTTATAAAAATATTTCCAGAATTAATTTTTATATTTAAAATTTATTTATCTATTTTTAAACACCATTTAAACACTAAATATGTCGTAAATACCAAACGATCTTAGAAAAATCCCAAATTTTTTCTGGATGTCCCCTGCCATCCACATAGTCCCCTGTAATTTTTCCAGAACCAAAATCTCATTTTACATGCCATTTTCACTAAAACCGAGCTAGAAAACCCTAGAACTCGTTAAACCGAAAAGCCTACTTAGACTTCTCCAACTGACCTAAAATTTTGTGTGTGACTTATAAATGATATAAAAAGCTTATCTGAAATTTTCCAGTATTTTTCATGATGTTTAACTATTTTTCACTATTTTTGGCCAAAACCGAGCATTAAATTCACCAAATATTCATCCTTTTTCCAAAAATTACCAAAAATTCACAGAACTCTTATTTTCATGTGTAGAACATCCCTGTAAAATTTCCTGACCTAACTTTAAACCATCAACAATCTGTCCCAAAACACATACACCGAACATAAACCGAATATACCTTTCGTTTTCCGCCACTACAAGCTACAAACTCGTCTTTTCGCCTTATCTACCACTAAACACAGAGCCTACAAATAACATACCACAATACCAAGCAAGTTACACTCACGATCAAGCCTCTTACACTACAGTTTCGGTTATTGCCTTAAAAAATAAAGATTTAACCGTAAAAATCCGTTTTTGGTCCGTTTAACTCCTTTCTTGGACCAAGATCCCTTGTATAACCCGTATACATCACTTGATCATGCAAGAATCGGTTTTCATATTTGAAACCTCATTTTCTTGCAAATAAACTCAAGAAACGAAGATGAACACGTGAATAACTCGATCATTACCTTGTTTTTCTTGCTAGAACTCTCGGTTTTTGGATGAAATTATTGAGAGAATGAATGGATTGTTGATTGTGTTGTTTTAAAAAATAACAAAGATAATGGGGAAGAAGGGAGGTCCGATCGGTCTTCATGGAGGGGTGGGGTGGGACCCACCTCTTCATTCTTAGCCACACATTCGGATTTCGGCAATCTGGATAATGTTTTGGATAATCTGGTTCATTTCGTTTTTCGGTTAAATGTTTAATTCGGCTTAAAACGAGGCTAAAACGGTCGTTTTTCGGCTTAAAAATGAAATTTATATAAAACCGATTTAGAAACTTTAAAAACTTAAACCATGACATTTATTAACTTAAAACATCATATCATTAATTATCGCGCATCTTTTTCGGCTTGATCGATCATCTCTTGCTCGGTTTGGTATTAAAGGTTTCGTTTAACGTACCGACGTACCATTAAATCAAAATTCTTTTTCTGTGCCGTACTTTACTTATCCCGAAGCATTAATACTTCGTAACATCACTAAATATTATAGATATCGTCTATAATTGAACCCTCAATTCGTTCGGGTTTCAATAACTATCGATCGATTGATCGCATATTCAATACGATGAATTATATATTCACGTACAATCGATACATTGAACCACGTATTCTCGTATAATTACTATGGTAATTCATGTACCCGACGTTAAATATAACGTAACTATTGTCTACCGGTTAGGGTATACCGGGTTTTGTCGGAATCGTTACAATATTTAACTATGAAAAACATGCAAAAACAATCCCCAACCAACTTTAATTCATTTTTGAACCCACAACCATAGACCAAGGATTTAATTGCAAACTAACAAAAAATTCCCTCTTCTCTTCTCCCTCTTCCCACCGACGGCCTAAGACCCCCCCCCCCCCTGTTTTGCTTGTTACTCAATTTTCGGGAAAATTGATTGAATCAAATCATTGACAACCTAAAACACGTCCTATATATGGTAATTGGTATACTAAGACACGCTAATTGATTCGTAATTGCGAGTAAAAAGAACAGCGGCCTAAATGGTTCTTAAAATACTATATAAATATCACTATAATTCAATTAAATCACACCATACCACCCCTATTACATTGCGACCCTAACCCCTAACCTAATTTCAACATACAAAGCCGTTAAGACCTTCTTCAATCAATCCAAGAGCCGTGACAACTCATCTCGTCGTTCACCCTCATTTCATCATCAATTACGGTAATTAAACTTTGCTTTATACTCGTTTTTAATCAACAAACGAAAACCCTAAGTCAATTAGAATCTACACCAAGCCAGGCCAACGCCTCAATTTGATGGAACAATGAAACTGGAAAATTAAATACACTGTATGCAGTTTATGTTCTTCCCCAAAATCAAACCACAGACTTTAAATTGGTTTAATTGCTTGGTGTAGATTCTAATTGACTTAGGGTTTTCGTTAACGCATGTTGTATTACAGCTTGAACCAGCCTGGGGCGCGGATTTGAATCTTCCAGGCCCGGTTTTGATGTTTTTAAGTGTTATTATTATTTTTATTTACTTTTAATCAATGATTTTGATATTAATACATGTATATATACTCAAATATGCTTTTTCTTCATAAAACGAACTCCAGATTTAATGGTTTCGCGTCTTAGAATTAATCTTGTAATATATGTTGGGTCTAGAATTTGACCCAAATGAGGAGATTTGACCAAAATGAAGAATATGGAAGATTGGAATCTTCTCAACCTCCTCAGAAACTGCTAAGTATTGAACCCGGGTACACCTTGGACCTTCGAGTAAGCTTTTACTTAGCCGAGTACGAGATTTTGCCTTCCGGGTACGGTTTACTTCAAATAATCTTCTTAAGTGGATATCCGAGCAAGGTATGCTTTTTAGTGATTTCCGAGTAAGGTTCATTAATTTGGCATATCCGAGTAAGGTTCACTTTGTCAAGCAGGATTGTTCTTCAAGACCAAGTATTTTACTCTTCCAAGTAAGGTTTGGTCAACCAAGTCCAAGAAGCCAAGTATTTGGAAGACCAGGCAAGGTATTCTTTAATAATTATGGTCCGAGTATACTTGATGAGTTGATGGAATATCTCTAAGTTATATCGAGTAAGGTTCTGCTCAAGCAAAGTATGTACTCCCGAGTACGCCTTATCAATAAGTTATTCAACTGACAATGAGCCGAGCAGGATCATAGAAGAACAAGGTTGCTCGTAAGGATTTGTCGAGCAAAGTTTGATAAGTCCAAGAAGATTGAAGTCTACTCGGTGAATATTTTACTTAGTAAAATATTCTCTAAGTAAAGTCTACCCGGAAACTGATTCCGAGTACACTTCTATGTTTACCAAATCTGAAGGAAGGCCGAGTACACTGCGTACTCGGAGACTGAAGTTTAATGAAAAGTTTACCCGGAAGACTTGTTTTACACTTAGTATATTTTTTGAATATGTAAATTGAATATGTACTATCGGATAGGGTTTCTAGAAGGAATGACAGCCTGTCCTAGGTTGGCAGGCCTATAAATAAAATAATTAGGGCACGCCGCCAAGGACACGGAAAAACACGAGAGACAGAAAGGATAAGACCGACACATTAATTAAGAGAATATTTTGTGTGTGACGGCTGTCCAAGGATTCCTCCTAAACCCTAATCGATTATCCTTTTGTTTGATTAACGTTATATAAATGGAAATCTTTTGAGTGAATCCTTCGTGTGTCTTCGTAATTTTGAATATTCACTGCAACCGTATGTTTGTTATTGATTCCGCCTTTAACAAACGGTCATCTTTCTAAACATAGTAACCCGTCATTAACTCGCTTGTCAACACGATTAATTTTGTGTGAGTTATGACATGATTGATTAAGATCCGATCCGAAACGACCTGACAAGTGGTATCAAAGCTTGTTGCTGCTATTTTTAGAAAGACCGTTGCTGATTAAGTTTTGAAGAAGAATGACGTAAGCAGAGCACTGTTCGATTGATTTGTGACGTCAGAAGCTCTGTTCTTTATTTTTCTTCCAGATCTACAAGTTTTAGGTGTTTTCTTTTCCTTATTTCACTTAAAGCTTTGATTTTTATTGTTGAATCTTGTTCTATTCATATCAGACACCTCAGATCTAAGAACTTATTCTCAGATCTGATTGTTTTAATCTACTTTTGATAAGATCTTAACTTTTATTTTAAGAAAATGTCTGGATATGAGGAACAAGAGGTGTCTACTAATAAGATACCTAGATTGTATGGTCAGGAGAACTTTACCAAGTGGAAAGTGCTTTTTGAGGCTGCTGTTTGTTATAATTATGTGGATATATGGAATTCTATCAGGAATGGACCACAAGCTGCTGTTGAAGAAGGTGCTAATGCAAATGCTATTGCTGCCGTTAGAGAGAGAATGAGAAAGGTTGATGACAGGGCATTGGCTATGCTCAAACTTGGTCTGTCTTGGGAAATCCTCATAAAGGTTGCACATCATCAAAGTGCTAAGGCAATGTATGATGCAATCCTTGAGATGTATGAAGGGAACACTGAATTGAAGAATATTAAGAAGCAAAGACTGAAGCAACAGTTAGAAAGACTCAAGTATAGAGATGGTGAAAGGTTGAAGTCAATACTATAACATTTTCTGAGTATTGTAAATGATCTGAGAACAACTGACTATGTAATGACTGACTTTGATTTAAATAAAAAGTTGCTCAACTCAATGCCAAAAGAATGGTATACTGCTTGCAAATTCATCCTTCAAAAGCAAAATTTCAATGAATTGAAATTGGATGATTTAGTATGTTTTCTTCAAGCTGCTGAACTTGAAATGATTGAGAATGAAATGATCAAGGAAGATAAACCAAGTTTCAATGTGTCAAATGCTTTAATTGCTCCAATGGGGAATCTTACAACAAAGAATCAACAACAAATTCCCATCATTGAAGAACCAAGTGATCACAACAATGAGACTGCTAGGTCATTCATTGGAGGTGGTTCAAGCAGTCAAGGTGGTCAACAGAGGTTTAATGTTCAATTGATTAATTATGATTTAGTCTCTGTGGGAAATGGAAATGCTCAAAGTGCTGGTACAGGGCATGTTCAAGGGAGTGATGCACAAGCCCTAATGTCTATGTTCACTGAGTCCTACAATGCATTTGTGGCCAAAAACATGATTCACACAAGTGTAGTGCAGGATGATTTGGAACAAATAGATGCTGATGACCTTGAAGACATGGATCTCAAATGGCAAGCTGCAATGTTGGCATTAGGAAGCAAGAGACTATACAACAGAACTGGTAGATCACTAGTTTCTGGTCCAAATGAGAGAATAGGATTTGATAAGTCCAAGGCTATCTGCTACAACTGTCAACAGCCTGGACACTTTGCAAGAGAGTGCAATTTGCCAAGGAACTTTCAAGTCAATCAGTTCCAACAGCCTAGAAACCAACAACAATACCAGCAGAATGTGCATAGAAACAACAACCAGCAGAACTTCAACAATAACCAAGGATTCAATCCCAACAACAACAACTTCCATCCAAACAACAACTTCAATCCCAATTTTAATAACCACTATCAGCCTCAGATGAACAACCAGCAGGGCATGAATCAGAATCAAGTATATCAAATGAACAACAATCAGAATCAAGTTGTTCAAATCCCTGCAACTCACAACATTCCAGCAAACCAAAATCAACCAAGAAATCAAGGCAATGTGGCAGTAACTACTCAGCATGAGGGAAGCTTTGACTGGAGTAACCATGAGGAAGATATAGCAGATGATATCAGAAGAGCTAATGTGGCATTCATGGCCATAGACTCTGCATCTTCATCTAAGGTACATTATGATCCTAATGCTGATTTACCTAAACTTGTCAATGAATTAAAAGAAAAGATTGGTAAACTGGAAAGTGAGTGTTTTAAGAAGCAAAGAGTTATCAATACTTATGAGGCAAGTGAGATTGTTAGTGAGGAAAGAATGAAAAGTTTGGAAGAGGATTGTATGAATAGCTATAGAGCTCAGACAAGATTCACAACAGAAATTAGTGGGTTAAAGAAGATGGTTATTGATGAAAAGGTGTTGAATACAAAGCTGCAAACTGAAAATGAATTCCTAAAGAACTTAGTTTCAACTGGAAACATTTGTGGAATTCTGAATAAAGTAAAAGAAGATGAAAAGTACAAGGCTGTTCCACCACCATTCAACAACAACTTTATGCCTAAAGTTGACAAAGAGAAGAGAAGTGCTTATCTACAACATTTCAAATATGTGTTTCAAGACAAAGAAGATGTTGCAGATTTGTACAAGAATTTTGAGGTGAGTGAAGATGGTGAATTTGTTATGAAGAAAGAAATGAAAGAGGAAAAGTCAATTGGAGTTCAAGTCTCTGAAGATGACTTTGATTCAGATGAGTTGGATCAAGATGATCTGAGTGATTTGAGTGATCAAATTACTGAAAAAGAAATTCAAGCTGCTGAAAAAGGAAGAAAATATAGAAAGCCTGAATCTGTTGATCAACTTCCAAGGTATCCTCCAGTTACACATAAAATGAAAAGAATGAATGAGCAAATGAAAATAGAACATGTTTCTTTTGACATTGGTGAAAAGAAGAATGTGTGTTACAATGCTGTCATACCTCCAAGCAAAAAGTTTTTGGAAAAATTAGAAAAGAACAAGAAAAACAAGGTAAATAAGGAAGAAATGGATATAGAATATATTACTCCTATTTATCCTATCTTTTCAAGTGTTGAAAACTTTGATGTGGGTGAGGTAGAAACTGTTGAGGAATATGAAAGAAGGAAGTCAATATATAGAGAGAATGAAGATGATCAACCACTGAACTTGAAAAAGGTTGTCTTTGTTAAAGGGAATGTGGAAAGAAGTGACATTAGAATGGCTGAGTTTGTACCATTCTCAATTGATTTTGACAATCTGAAAAACAAAAAGACAATTGGTGTAAGAGAGCCCAAACCAAGTGAAAGATTCAGGAGACCAAAAGAACATGAGATGTTCAAAAGAAAGGTGTGGTGTAGAAAGTGTGATGAATATGGACACCATACTGATTCATGTAATGAGAGACTCAAGTTTCAGCCATTTCATGTCCCAAATGGAACAAAGTTTGGTCAAGACTTTGTTTTGTACAAAGAGAAGTATGCCATGTATTTGGGAAAGGGAAATGTGAATAGCATAAAGACAAGAGTTGAAGTGAAGGCTGAGACCAAGAAGAAGAAGCAAATGACTGAGAATGTGAGAAGAAGTAAATCACCTCAGAAGCAAAAGCAGGTGATAATGAGGAACCAGTCATTGAAATTTACCAAAAATACTCATTCAGTCAAGTCTGATGAGTCACAAGAATCATCAGGCAGTAAGAAATCAAAAAGAAAAACTGTATATCAAAGAAAGAAACAAGCTGTACTCACTGGTGATGAAAAGTTCTTGTTAAAACATGGATATGAACCACAAGGTTTCACTTGGAAACCTAGAACTGAAGCTAAAATTGAAGCTGTGACTGATGTAAGAGACCTCTCAAAATCTAAGGACTATGTCTTACAAGAAAAGAGAACTGCCTCAGTTGAGCTTGACAATTCAACTTCACTTGTCAAGACACCAAGAGAGTGTGGTTATGAAACTGACCATTCAGACAACTTGGAGATCACTCATGAAGATCCTGAACCTACTACACTCACTTCCCAAGCTGCCACTGAAATTAACACTGATAAGTTGCAAGTTGAAGAAGCTTGCATCTCATCACTGAACTAATCAAATTTCTCTTTGTGCAGGAACAGGCCACTCCATTGAATGATATATGGTATATGGATAGTGGTTGTTCTAGGCACATGACTTGTGACAAGAGGTCACTTGTGAATTATGTAGAGAAGTATAAGGGTCCAGTTGCCTTTGGGAGTGATGAAAATGGAGGAAAGATTTTGGGTAAAGGGATATTGACAAATGGGAAGGTGTCTTTTGACAATGTCTTTCATGTTGAAGGACTACAATACAATTTGTTGAGTATATCTCAAATGTGTGAAAAGGGTTACAAAGTCAGTTTTGATGATTCTCATTGTTTCATCTTAAAACCTGAGTTTGTGATCCCACCTGAATTGATTATGATGATGGCACCAAGAAATGGCAACTTGTATGAGTTGAATATGAAAGATGCTATTTCAAGAGGTGGTGCATGTTTTGTTTCCAAAGTCACTGAAAATGAATCTAAATTGTGGCATAGGAAGTTGTGTCATGTGAACTTAAAGAATATGAATAGACTGGTCAAGGGTGAACATGTGATTGGTTTACCTACAAGAGAATTTAAGTCAGATGATCATTGTGACTCATGTCAGAAGGGAAAACAACACAAGTCTACTCATAAGACAAAGCTCATCAACTCAATTGATCAACCACTTGAGTTACTTCACATGGATCTTTTTGGTCCTGTGAGTGTACCAAGTATTGGAAAGAAAAGATACTGTTTGGTGATCATTGATGACTATTCAATATATACTTGGGTTTATTTCCTAAGTACTAAAGATGAGACTGCTGAGTTGATTAAGGGTTGTGTCACAATGATTGAAAACAAGCTGAATAAGAAAGTGAAGATGCTGAGAAGTGATAATGGTACTGAGTTCAATATTGGAGTTATGGAAGAATTTTGTGCTATGAAAGGAATACTGCAACAATTTTCAGCTCCAAGAACTCCTGAACAAAATGGTGTTGCAGAAAGGAGAAACAGAACACTAATAGAAGCTGCAAGAACCATGTTGGCTGATGCTAACTTACCTGTCACATTCTGGGCTGAAGCAATCAACACTGCTTGTTATGTTCAGAACAGAGTGCTTGTGAACAAAAAGCATGATAAAACTCCATATGAGATTTTCAACAATAGAAAGCCTTACATCAAGTTCTTCAAGCCCATTGGCTGCAAATGTTTCTTATTGAACACTAGAGACTATTTGAACAAGTTTCAAACTAAGTCACTAGACTGTTTCTTTGTTGGATATTCTACTCACTCAAAGGCTTACAGAGTTTATGTGAAAGATCACATGAGTGTGATAGAGTCATCTGACATTATTTTTAATGAAAATCAATTCAACACAGTCAGTGGTGCAACATGGCTGTTTGATCATGAAAAATTGATAAAGTCATTCAAGATTTATTCTGAAGACTTTGATGATACATTCTACAAGACCAGTGTACTTGAAGAAAATAAGAAGAAAGAACTGGACTTAGAAGAATTGTGGAAAAAGGTTGCCAGGAAAGAAAAGGAATACACTTTTGTGAATAGCTCTTCAGATCAGGAAATGACAAGTCAAGATAGTACTGATGTACAAAATGATCATGTTCACAATGGGAGTGACACAGGCAACAAATCAAATGAAGATGAAGCTGCAACAACTGCAAGATTTCAAGACTTGTTTCAAAGTTTGAATCTGGGAAACAATGGTGCATCCACTTCAAGACAACCCAATGATGAAGCACCAGAGTTTCATGATGCAGAAGCTGATTTGATCATTGAAGAACCTGAAATCAATGAAACAAATATTGACACAAATTTGTCTACAAATATGATAATACAAACTCCTACTGTTGAAAAGAATTATCCTGCTGGAAATATCATTGGTGACCTGCATGAAAGAGTAACAAGGAGTCATTCTGAGATAGCTAACATCTGTCTGTACTCTTGCTTTCTATCCCAATTAGAACCAAAGAATATTGCTCAAGCTTTAAAAGACAATAGTTGGGTAGAGGCAATGCAAGAGGAATTGGCCCAGTTTAGAGATTTACATGTATGGGATCTTGTAGACAAGCCACATGACAGATATGAAATTGGAACCAAATGGGTATTCAGAAACAAAAGGGATGAAAGGGGTTTGGTGATTAAGAACAAAGCAAGACTTGTAGCACTGGGATGTCTTCAAAAAGAAGGGATAGACTTTGAGGAAGTGTTTGCACCAGTTGCAAGACTGGAAGCCATAAGGATTTTTCTTGCATATGCTGCCTCAAAGAACATTAAAGTATTCCAGCTTGATGTCAAATCTGCATTCCTTAATGGAAAGATTGATGAAGAAGTGTATGTGACTCAACCACCAGGTTTTGAGGATCCCATGTATCCAAACAGGGTGTATAAGCTAAACAAAGCCCTTTATGGTTTACATCAGGCTCCTAGAGCATGGTATGATGAGTTATCAACTCATTTACTTGAAAATGGCTTCACAAGGGGAGCCATTGACAAGACACTCTTCTACAAAAGACAAGGGTCAGATTTGCTGCTTGTACAAGTCTATGTTGATGATATCATCTTTGGATATACAAATGAAAATATGTGTTTGGAGTTTGAAGAGGTGATGAAGTCCAAATACAGCATGAGTTCCATGGGTGAAATGAATTTCTTTCTGGGACTACAAGTTCAACAAAAGGATGAAGGAATCTTCATTCACCAAGCTAAGTATGTGCAGGACATTCTGAATAAGTTCAACTGTCATGATTACAAGGCTGCCTCAACTCCAATGGACACCAAAGAAAAGATGATAGCTGATGAAAAGGGGGAGTCAGTTGATGAACATGAATATAGAGCAAAGATTGGATCTCTGATGTATCTGACTGCAACAAGACCAGATATCATGTTTGCTGTGTGTGTATGTGCTAGGTTCCAATCAAATCCAAAAGTCTCGCACATGAATGCTGTGAAAAGAATATTCAGATATTTGAAGGGAAGTCCAGACTTAGGGATTTGGTATCCAAAGAACCAATCCTTTGATCTGATTGCATATACAGACAGTGATTATGATGGATGCAATATGAGTAGAAAGTCAACATCAGGGGGATGCCAGTTTTTGGGTGAAAGGCTAGTGTCATGGCAATGCAAGAAACAGACCACAGTGTCAATCTCCACTGCAGAAGCTGAATATGTTGCTGCATCTGCCTGCTGTGCACAAGTTCTCTGGATTCAGAATCAGATGCTGGACTATGGTTTGAACTTTCTAAACACCCCTATTCTGATTGATAATACTGCTGCATATTTTACTGTTAAGAATCCTGTGCAACATTCTAAGACTAAGCATATTGAAATCAGACATCACTTCATCAGAGATTGTAGTGAAAAAGGTTTGATTGAAATGCAAAGAGTTGATACAAGTGATAATCTGGCTGACCTATTCACCAAACCACTTGATAGAACCAGGTTCAACTTTCTTTTGAAAGCCCTGGGGATGATCAACTCTGATGAAATCTGATTAGGGATGTGTGCTTAGTTGTGTACCTCTATGTGCTACTTGAATATTTTAGAAGAGGTTATACAAGTTGAATATGTTGCTGAATATGCTGCTGAATATGTTGTTTAATATGTTTTGATTATGTCACCGTTTTGATGTTAACTGATAGGTGCTTGGATAACTATTTGTGCAATTTGGTTGATGATAATCCTTGACTATCTTGTTAACTGATCGGATGTTATGATAAGTAATTTGATATGTTTAGGTGAGATTAATTGCTTATATAATGTCATGAGTAATCACATGTTTATGGTTACTTGAATATGTTCTTAATCTGATCTTCTGAAGTTGTTATGGTAGAATAGACATTGAATGAAATTACAGTCTGTTTTTCTTGATGATGTAAGAATGATTAAGATTTGAGTATGTGATGCAACTGTTTATGTCAAAATGTGTTTTATGTCAAAATTAAGTGACTCAATGAAATTTATAATGAATTTTGCATAAATACTATATTTTGGTCAAAACATGAGCAAGTTGATTAATGGTGCAGAGATATGATAAGATTATTCAGTTCAAGCTTTTAAGAAGCTTAAAAGAAGGATTTTTATAGGGAAAGATCTCAAATAGTTGTTCTTGCTAAAAATTATGTCATTTGCCCAGTTGGAAGGACATGCACTTGTGTATATTTGGTCCTTAAATCTCTTAGATTCAAAGGATAGCCATTGATCTAAAAACTGAATGCATTTGGGGCAATTATGACTTGTTTCTTATTCCTTCACTTAAAACTATGTCAATAGCTCTGACTTTGAAAGGACATATACTCACATGTATGTTTGGTCCTGTTGACCACTTTTGGTCAAAACAGGATAGCCATTAACCTGACAATGAAGAGGTATTGGGGTGGTTGAATATTAAACTGTATTTATGGGAAATGATAGTACATTGACTACTTAGCTGATCATATGGAATTATTAGGCTAAAAAGGCCTTAGTATAGTCATTAACATGTATGGTTACTTTCCCATGATGATGTAAAATCTAAGGTGATATAAACATAATGAATATGCTAATCTTTATTTGGAGATGCATAGTTGCTTTGCATGTATCAAGATAAATCTCTCCGAATGATATGGCAGAAAAGTGATTACCCAGTCATACACAAGTCTGTTGTTATTTGGTCAACCAAAATGAAACATTTTTTATATATGACAAAGAACATGTTTTTAGAAAATTTGAGAAAATATCAAAAACAAGGGGAAGAATGAATAAATCAAACAAAAGTTGATAAATGTTTTAAATATTTTATCAAACAAGAGGGTTACAACAAGAAATACAAAGATGTTGACAAAATCTGTCTCATCTTGAATGAAAGGCATGTTGCTAACTGTAAGTCCAACGTTCAACCTCTATACATGTTTGAATGTCAAAAGTCTAAAAATATAATAAGTTCTGTCATAAGAAACTATTTTTGACCAAATACAGGAGGTTGGAGTCAAATTGGGGTGATCTGGGGAAATCCAAATAAGCTTTGAGAAGAGATATGAGGCATCATAGCACAGTGTTGACCATTATTGTATTATGCTCAAATTGAACCTTAATCATATCACCAAAGAGATGAAAATCATGCTAAGTTTATACCTGTTGTTAACCTATCTAAGTTGTCATAATAATGCTGAGAGTGAAGTAATGAGATAGCTACTTAGTCAATATGATCTCATTCCTGAGATCTTTTCAGTTTATAAAAGAAATTGTTTTAAAATGAAGTATAACTGAAATTTGATCTCTAAATGCACCATTTGTTCTTAAACTATGTTCTGAAATGATACATAACTTAGAAATGTCTTTGAAAAGTGGTTTAAGTCAAAAAGTGTTGCATTTTGCCTAAAATAGGCTGAATATGTAAGTTCGAGTAAGGTTTGATGATTTCTAACCCTCTCGAGCACAAACTGTTTGAATATGTATTTTCGGGTAAGGTTATTGAATTATAACCTTTCCGAGTACAGAACAGTTGATTATGTTTGAATATATAAGTTCGAGTAAGGTTTGATGATTTCTAACCTTCTCGAGCACAAACTGTTTGAATATGTATTTTCGGGTAAGGTTATTGAATTATAACCTTTTCGAGTACAGAACAGTTGATTATGTGTAAATATGTTGTTTCGGGTAAGGTTTGACAACTTTCAACCTTTCCTAGTAAGCTTAGTCATTTTTGACTAACATTATGATTTTCGGGCATGCTTTGAAGTGTTTACACTGTTGCACTCACTTTCCGAGCAAGCTTGAAGTCTTGAGATGATTATGTGTTGAAATAGCTAACTGTTAACAAGAAATTCTTGTTTCGAGTAAGCTATGCATGTTTTATGTTAGCTTCGAATAAGCTATGCATGTAATATGCTGATTGTGTTTTCAAGCAAACTTTGTGAACTTAAGTGAGTACACCAAGTAAGCTTTGTGTGAATATGTTGTTAGGAAAGGTTTGTTAATCTTTCCGGGCACGCTTATATGTTACTGTTTAAGTTTGTCATTTTTCGGGTATAGTTTGATATGATAAGTTCCCTCGAACAAGGGCATACCTGATGATTGAATGTGTTTATCCTAGCAAGCTTAGTGCTAACTTAGGATTTTCGAGCAATCTCTATGAAATTTTAGACTATAGCACACTTAAATGCTTATATGTTTAATTTCATTCCGAGCATGCTCTGTGATATATGTGTTTATGATTTCTTTGAAATTACAAGTGTTTTCGGGCAAACTTTGTTTTCCGAGCACACTTTATATTTCGGGTACACTTGTGTTCCTTCAATATACTTAGTAATTTTCAAAACCTAACTTTCCGAGTACACTGTCTGCTAGAATTTGGTTTCGAGCACACTTTGTATTATATGAAAGTTATTCGGGTATACTTTGCATAAGATTGTTGTCCGAGCACACTTTACATTTGAAAGAGTGCTCGAGCACAATCTTCATACAAGTATACTTGAATGAATGCATTGATTGAATATGTGAGTTAGTATGATGAAATTGTTTAGACTCATACTTGAATGAATACGTTGTTTGAATACGTTAGTGATTATGATTTTTAGGGTTCATGCTAGATGAGTTTTAATTCGAATTTGAGAAATCTTTGTGAGAATCTTAATTGATTCTTAGTAAGAATGTTTATTTGATAACTATATTTGATTATTTGTCTTGTGATTTATTTCTCAAGAAATCAAGTATTTCGGGTAAGCTTTCTTCATTATGTCTTAGCTTTAAATTAATTTTCTTGATCGAGCATGGTTTAAAAAGAGAAGTATTCGGGCAAACTTTATATTCAAAATGAACATCTTTTCGAGTAAAGTTTTACCGAGTAAGGTTTGTTAGTGGAAGTAGACCGAGTAGACTTTGGATAAATTAATTTTTCAAGTAAGGTCTTATAATTTTAAATGAGATTAAATGTTTTTAATATATCAGTGGATAACGTTACTGGTTGACAGCTAGTAATTCACAAGAAGACAAAAAGCATTTAAAACCCACTTTCAAATTGTATAAAAGAGGGACTTAGGCAAAAAAATTTTCTACATTATTTCCCTCTATCTCTCTCCTTCCACTGCAAAACCTCTCTTACTAAGAAAAATAACCAACTTATCGAATTCAAGATTAATCCAAACCCTAATTTTTATCAGCCACTAATTTCCGACTCGGTAAGCATAAAATTTTATGTTTTCCGATCACGATTAGATTGTTATTGTGACTTGATTATGTATTCGAGTACTAACACTCTGTTTATGTATTTAGGTTATTAATTTGTCGAAGAACAGATATGGCAGACAACGAGCCGAAGTATGTGTTTGAGCCAAAGCACAATATGTGCGCACTACTACAAGTAACACCAGAAAACGAACCGATAGCTCGAATGATCTTATGGATGGCACGGTCAAACATTAGCTTTGCTCTCACTGAAAGCGCGATTATCTACAGAAATCACTCCTTGGATTTCTGGAGATCAGCAGAGCTTATTGAAGACGGTAATGAAAGACGAATCGAGGCAACCGTGGCCAGACAGGAGATACAGATCACTGAAAGATTGATCGGAAGATGTTTAAGATTGAATGACGATGATCATAATCACATCAGCTTGGATACAAAGCATCTGTTGAAGATTTTCAGAGAAACTATGGGGTATCAAGGAAATGTCCATGAGGGACAGTTTCAGAAGGGATTATTTCCAATGTTGTACAAATTTCTGATTCATCACATAATACATGGATTTGCTCCGAGAAAGGGACCCTAGACTCTGATAAGTCTTGATCTAGCAAATGCCACCGTTGGAACAATCTATGATCTGCCATTTAATTTTTCCAAAGATGATCTTTGATGGGCTAGTGGGGAATCTAAAGAAACTGGAAAGAAAAAGATTTTTACAGTACCCGAGATTCCTGCAGATCATATTCAATAGCACACTACAAGATTTACCAACAATTGGAACCACTCATAAACTGCAAGATCCCGATGCCTACAAAAGAATAAAGAATCCTGGTGTCTCTAACAATTTTGATGCAAGTATTCCATTGGAAATTCTGCCATGGTTATTAAACCATGATTTGGCTGTTATGCCTGTGCCTGAGCTGAGTTCAGAGGAGGAAGAAGGGAGTGATGATGAGAGTGCTGAAGGAGATTCTGATGATGATGTTGATGGTAATGATGGGGGAGATGGTTTGGAGATGGAGATGATGGCACCTGAACAGGGGGAGCAAAGGGAAGACATTGAACAACCTATCCCAACACTATCACACTCACCACCACCAACCTCACCACATCAATCACCACCTCAATCACTTAACTTAGACCAACCTGAAACCTCCACACAACACACACAATCCCCATCCATCACTGAACAACCCACTTTTGAACCATTCCCTACAACCCCACCCTCAAGCCAACAAGATAACACACTTCAAAGAAATATTGAACTAATGTTGGAGAATGATGAGTTGAAGAGGAGAGTCGAGGAGGTTAGGGATGAAAATGTTGAGTTGAGTAGAAAGAATGAAGAGCTAACAAATGAAAATAAAATGTTGTTAAAAAGGTTAGCTGATGCTGAACTGATGATTCAAACCCTGATGCAGGAGGTTGAGAAGACCTCAGCTGCCCCAAAACAGGGGGAGAATATAAATGATGATGTTGTGGGTATGACTAATGCAGAGAGTATTGATGATATTGATGGTTTGAAAATGATTATGAATGATTATGATGTTAGTGATGAATCTGAAATGGAAGTGAGAGAAGAAGTAATCAATGATGATGATGAGAATGTGCTAACAGAAGAGTTGACTGATATTGTGGATGAGGAATTGACTGTAGAGAATGTGAATGAGAATGCTACTACTGAGGAACTAATAAACACTGAACCTGAAGATGATCAAGAAGTTAGTTCCAAGAGAGCAGAGCATGATTCTGAATTAGATCAACTGTTCAAGGAAATTGATGAATATGAAACTTCTGATGAAGAGGAAGATGAAGAGCAGTTGAGAAAGAGAAAAGAAAAAGGTAAAGGGATAGCAACAGAGGATGAGCCTGCTGTGTATGTTGAAAAAGATGTATCCTTTGTAGATACTGCTGCTGCTGCTGCTCTTGCTGAGAAAGAAAGACTGATTAAAGAGTCAATGGAAAGGGAAGCAATTGCCCATTCCTTGACTGAGGAAGAGTTGGCACAGCAGGACCTATTGATCAATGAAGCCAATGTAGCAAAAGAAATATTTCAAGATGTGGCAGATCAAGAGGTTATTGAAATTCTGGTGAATATGAACAAAACTCAAGAGTTTGATGACTCTTTGAGAAAGGTGGTTAACAAGTTTCAGGAGCAACAAGAGGAGACTGTTGAACCATCAACCAATCTTAACACTGACATGATTATACCTGAAGAGATTGGGGAGTCAATTGCATCTGCAGCTTCCAAGAAATGGACAGAACAGGTTAAGGAGGATATGAAAAAGAACCCTGCTAGTAACTAGGGAGAAAGAAGATATGAAAAGGCCTATCAAAGAAGAAAGAAATCTGCTGAATAGACTGATGATGAACCAATCAGGGCAATCCCCTTGAAAACACTGAAACCAGGAGAAAAATTACCAGGGGTCCCTGATGTTGATGTCCCTGAGGTTGAGGTTCCTAATGTTGATGTTACTGGACCAGAGCATCCTGCCTCTGATGAACCCAAAATAGATGCCATGATTGATCTATCAGATGATGAGGAGGATGACTCTGAGGAGTCTGATGAAGAGGGTGATGATCACCCTGATCAAGGAGGTGAAAAAGTTGGAACAAGCTCTACTGCTGAAACCCCTCAAGCTGAAATGACTTATATTCAAAGGGGCATAATTGAAATAAATGCAGAGGAAGTCTTAAAGAAGGTTGAGAAAAGAAAGAAAAACACTGAGCACTATAAAATTTTTTTGAATGTTAGAGGTTATCCTGAAGCTGCCTTAGAAAAATACACTGCTGAACAAATTCAAGATCTTTATAACAGTGAGAAAGAGATAGTTGCAGAAAAGTTTGTGAAACAGGATGATAAGATGGAATTGGAAGAATTAAAGAAGAAATATGATAGCACGTGTGGGTATTTGATTGAGAAAGGCATGAAGCCTGAGGTTGTGAGAAATCTGAGCAAGGAGGCAGTATTTGACCAGTATTCCAAAAGAAAAGAGAAAGAGTTAAAAAGGGTTTATACAGAGAGCACAATTCAAACTGAACTACCTAATGAGCCTCAAAAGAAGAAAAAAAGAATTCAGACCTTAAGGGAGAAGGAAAAAGAGCAAGTCAAACCTATTGAAATTCCTATCCCTCAAGATGATGCCAAACTTGAACAAGAAACTGAACCATTTATGCCTTGGGAGAATGAGGAAATCAGCATCCTAAGAAACATAATGATAAACAAGAGAGGGATGACTGAAGAAGACTTTAATGTGTTGGAGAAAGAGGACTTAAAGACTCTTTTCTATCTGCAGAAGGATGAATGGGAAAAGGCATTAAGGGAGGGAGAAAATCCCAGATATTACTCTGATGGCAGATTTGTGCCTGCTGGACTAGCAAGAACTCCAGGAATGATCAAAATGTTAATTGAGCTGGAGGCAGCAGGACATGACATAGTGGAAATTGCAAACCTTCCTACTGAGATGGTGGAAGCAATATTTGTGAAGACATTCAACTTGGGACCTCAAAAGCCCAAGAAATCAATTCCATTCAGACCTCCAATCCATCAAAGATTGCAAAGAGGAAGAGGCCAAGCAGGAAGAGGGGAATCAGGCAGCTCAGTACAACAAAGAACAAGACCACAGTCTGATGTGGATCTACCCAGAGAGCTGTACTATGATTCAGTTACTGATTCTATGAAAGTGATTATGGAGAGCAGAATGCTAAGGGAGATTGTGGTCAGAAGTGACTTCCGTGAGTATAATGAAGATCAATTAAGAAGGATGGCCACACTTCACTTGTATGATTACAGGAACAGGGACAGATCAGAAGGAAGACAGATGAATGACTTATCTAAGTACCTGCAAGAACAGGCTGCTGATGGGTTCAAATTTTTGAAAGAAAAGAGAAGTTGGAGACTGATCCAACTTCACAAGTCAAAGAGGTCAGAAAAACTGAAGAAAATGGACAGGGCTGAACTGAACTACCAGATGAGAGTCCGAGATCAGAATCCTCTGTCCAACATGGAGACTTGTATAAGCTTGGGAAGAAGGATGAGAATGCCAAATTACACAGTGTAGAAGAACGGTGTCATTACAGAAGTTGAATACAAAGAAGACACTGGCTACTATGTGCTGAGGAACTCAGATGGGAATGCCTTGGCAACAATAAAGAAGGATGCAGATCTGACATGCCTACATAATGATGATCTTACTGATATAAGAGACTTGGTGATACCAGAAGGACACACTCATACCAAGTGCTCAATATTTTCAGAGAAAGGGCAGCATCTGTGATCCAGCTGAGAAGACAAGCAGCCTACAATGAGAGGAAAAGACAAATGAGATAGAATAGGCTTTGCTTTGTAATGTCTTCGGACAAGCTTTTGATTATGTAATTTTTACTTATGTAATTCAATTATGAAATTTGATGTGTATTTTGCTAAGTGTAAGTAACCATAGAGTGTTTTGGGTCAGCTGAGGTGTTCCAATCTAGGGGGAGATTGTTGGGTCAAGAATTTGACCCAAATGAGGAGATTTGACCAAAATGAAGAATATGGAAGATTGGAATCTTCTCAACCTCCTCAGAAACTGCTAAGTATTGAACCCGGGTACACCTTGGACCTTCGAGAAAGCTTTTACTTAGCCGAGTACGAGATTTTGCCTTCCGGGCACGGTTTACTTCAAATAATCTTCTTAAGTGGATATCCGAGCAAGGTATGCTTTTTAGTGATTTCCGAGTAAGGTTCATTAATTTGGCATATCCGAGTAAGGTTCACTTTGTCAAGCAGGATTGTTCTTCAAGACCAAGTATTTTACTCTTCCGAGTAAGGTTTGGTCAACCAAGTCCAAGAAGCCAAGTATTTGGAAGACCGGGCAAGGTATTCTTTAATAATTATGGTCCGAGTATACTTGATGAGTTGATGGAATATCTCTAAGTTATATCGAGTAAGGTTCTGCTCAAGCAAGGTATGTACTCCCGAGTACGCCTTATCAATAAGTTATTCAACTGACAATGAGCCGAACAGGATCATAGAAGAACAAGGTTGCTCGTAAGGATTTGTCGAGCAAAGTTTGATAAGTACAAGAAGATTGAAGTCTACTCGGTGAATATTTTACTTAGTAAAATATTCTCTAAGTCTACCCGGAAACTGATTCCAAGTACACTTCTATGTTTACCAAATCTGAAGGAAGGCCGAGTACACTGCGTACTCGGAGACTGAAGTTTAATGAAAAGCCTACCCGGAAGACTTGTTTTACACTTAGTATATTTTTTGAATATGTAAATTGAATATGTACTATCGGATAGGGTTTCTAGAAGGAATGACAGCCTGTCCTAGGTTGGCAGGCCTATAAATAGAATAATTAGGGCACGCCGCCAAGGACACGGAAAAACATGAGAGACAGAAAGGATAAGACCGACACATTAATTAAGAGAATATTTTGTGTGTGACGGCTATCCTAGGATTCCTCCTAAACCCTAATCGATTATCCTTTTGTATGATTAACGTTATATAAATGGAAATCTTTTGAGTGAATCCTTCGTGTGTCTTCGTAATTTTGAATATTCACTGCAACCGTATGTTTGTTATTGGTTCCGCCTTTAACAAACAGTCATCTTTCTAAACATAGTAACCCGTCATTAACTCGCTTGTCAACACGATTAATTTTGTGTGAGTTATGACATGATTGATTAAGATCCGATCCGAAACGACCTGACAATATATATATATATATATGTATATATATACATATATTGTGCATATAACAAATATAATAACAATAAATTCTTTTTACCAATCAATTAAATGAGACGTATTATCTTATCAACGCTCAAACTAATTTATCTCGTATCTTTCCGTTAATATATTATTGTATATAATATTTATTTCATCTATTAAAATCAATAATAATAATAAAATAATAATAATATAGATAATTAAACTAATAACAAGTTTTCACTTAAAACCCAATCAAGTCCCAAAATTCATTATAAGTCGTTCATAAATTTATATCCTATGTAAACAACTAGGAACTCTTGTCGACGTATTCCGGGGAGCTCTTTCACATTCTATTAAATATTACCGTTGTCACTCCACCGCTTAATCCACTTGTTAAGGTAAGTAAATTCACATCCCCCTTTTTACCGCTTTACAGTTTTGGGGACATTATGCGTTCAAAATCAGCTTATGGTTTTCACTAGAAATTCCGTTATATGCATAATTGTAATTGTTCGATTAGTTGTTATGTGCGAATATGACTATGTGTTTATTTTATGTTGATTGGTACCTCATCCTCATCCTCATCCTCATTAGTATGATCATACGCCGTCGAAGTAAACCGTTATCAATGCGATTCGGTTGAAAAGACAACTTTTATTTATTGTTTACTAGTTGTGGTAATTTACGATTATTTCATGGAATTGTCCTTTTATTATTATATATACTCAAAAACTGTGGTTTACTTGCTCAACTTTATGTTGACAAAAATATGTATTTTCACGCATGACGCAGGTAGCTTTATCGGATGAATCAAGTATTGGAAGTTAGATGATACCTTAGGTTGCTTTGATGAATGAAGAACACTTTTGTTTTGAGTTATTTATGCTTTGAATAATTAATTGTAACGGTATTTCTTTTGAGACAATGTTTGTGCTTTTGAAAGTTGATATATGAATGAATAATCTATATATTGACACGTGTATTTTACTCAGTGTCTTCTGAGCTATGATACAATCAATGTCGCGCCCCAGCATATTCTGCCGTAGGTTGGGGTGTGACAGATTGGTATCATAGACGAAAGCTATAGGATAGGTGGTTAGACGTAACGACCTAGTAGCATGCTTAGGGTCCCCGTACGTGTACCCTAATTGTTTATATTTTTGTACAGAGCTTAGAATATTTAATTTGTTTATCATATACAATTGTACACAAAAGCACACACTTAATCCGAGGCTATGCCTCACCCTCCAAAATTATTTTTTTTAACTCTAGGATGATTTTTTTTATCAGGAAATTCCTTAGGAAATCCCACCTTTTTGTTCCCCTCTTCTTAAGGATGATTCATGGGACGGATATGTAGTAACTGGAAAAGGGACGCACTTCTTTGCCGAACCCTTGACACCATGGCTTGCGAGACTAAGGAAGTGAAATACGCATAAATCTCAATCAACCGCGAGACCTGATTGCCTTCCTGGAGTGTTCGGTAAGGGTGTGGAACTTATTAGGTTAAACATATCACACCAAATTTACTCGAATCTACTACCCTCATTGTATCAAACGTGGTCATGTGACGATCACATCTTTAATTTTATAACCAAATTCACGGTGATTCGTGGCTAAACTCGGTTTTTCCGTATTGTGTTTTGTTGAACGGATGGATGAAGTATGTACAATGGGGTGGTTCCCAAACTACTTCAACCATCTAACTCAACACCCTCTCAAATTCGATTTTCGATTGACTTTGTTTATTTGGAGTCTAATAGTTTTCATTTGTTGGAAGGACCCATGGTGGTTCATGAAGCCCTAACCAACAAATGAACCCATGTATTTTGATTTAAGTTATGTTGTTATTACATATTGATTTTTCTCAAAATGTTAAAGATGATAAAATGTTATATAATCAAGTCTCGTAAGTAATGAAATTCTCAACCTCAAACACAATCTCAACCACAATGCACGATTACTATATTGCATCAATCATTTATACTTACAACATTCACCCGAGTCTTACGAACCTTACACCTTTTACCCTTGCAGCATGTCTTCTCGCCTCCTCAACCGTTACCGTCGCACCGGCAACTCTGGCCGCATCATGTCAACCCGCATTGCTAAGTGTATCGTGGAAACCCTCCCAACGATCATCTCTCAATTGCAAACTGTGAATGCTTCTACATCATCCACAACTCTGAACCCAGTTGCTTGCTCCATCAAACAATTCAAGAGTGCTAACCCGCCGGAATACTTCGGTATCGACGGTACTACCATTCTCCTCCAATGGTTCGAAGAAATGGAGAGCGTGTTCCTCCATTGTGAATGTCCCGAGGAAAAGAAAACCACTTACGCCTCTAGCGTACTCAAGAAGAATGCCCTCAATTGGTGGAACGGTAAGAAACGCACGCTTGGCGCCAAGGTTGTCATGGCCTTGCCATGGGATGACCTCAAGAAACTCATTCTCAAGAGGTTTTGCCCAAAACATGAGCTTCGGAAGTTGGAAGAGGAATTTGGGAATTTGAAACAAGAAAGTGATAATGACACCATCTACAACGATCGTTTCCATGAACTGAGTCTTCTCATCCCTCACATGGTCACTCCCCTTGAACGTGCAATCTACAAGTACATCTCAGGTTTGCCTATGCAAATTCAAGATTCTGTTCTAAGTCGTGACCCTCAAACCCTCCATGATGCCATCACTCTAGCTGGTACCCTCACCGAGAACCACGTTAAGGCCGTGACCTTGACACGGAAGAATCCTAAGAAGCCCTATAATAAGCCCACACCTGAGCACACTAAAGAATCTAAGCCCGAATCCGCTAAGCCCGAATCCTCCAAGAATAACAACCACAACAACTCATTCCACTTCCGCAACAACAAGAGAAAGCCCAACTCCCAAAATTATGTCTTAGCCCAACCACAAGCCCAACAAGACCCTCCTAACAAGAAGCCCTACACCAGCCCACACCCGTATTGCAACACTTGCCAACGCCATCACCCTGCCCAAGCCACTTGTCGGGTGTGCACCAATTGCCACCGATTCGGCCACCTCACCCATTATTGTCGATAAGCACCTCGTGTGCAATCCACTCCAGCGCTGTTCGCACCATCAAACCAACCCAACCGAGCCATCCCTCGTGCTCTAATCATTAACCTCGTTAAGGCTTGCTACAACTACAAGGACTCAAATCACCTTCGCAACGCGTGTCCTCGACTCGACCAAGTTCACCAAGCCTATGTTACACCACAGCCCTACTACACCTCCCAAGCCTATCAAGTGCAAGCTTATCAACCCCAAATACCCCAACTCATGACTCATCCAATTCTTCAAGCCCAACCCATAGGCATGCAAGCCTATCAAGCTCCAACCCCTGAAGCTTCGACTTCTCAAACCCAAACACCTCGAGGAACTCAAGGTCAAGCTTTCACCATCAATTCTCATCAAGCCCGAAACTCAAATGATGTGGTGAACGGTATGTTTCTAGTCAATAAGCATCATGCCTCGGTACTATTTGATTCAGGAGCCTATAGAAGCTTTTTTTTCTTTTGATTTTGAATACATACTTGATGTGCCCCGTAGTAAATTATCTAAGCCCTTCACGGTAGAGATAGAAAACGGTTCGATCACTATTGACTCCGTCATTCGAAATTGCACGATTACTCTTAATGGGCAAAAGTTCTCTATCGACCTTATCCCCATGCAAATGGGTAGCTTCGACATTATCATTGGTATGGATTGGCTCTCTCTCCACCATGCCGAAATTTTATGTTTTGAGAAACTTATTCGAATCCCTATCGATGGAGGCGTAATTCTAAATGTTCCCGGAGAAAGACCCTTCTCAAAGCTAAAGATTATGTTGTGCCTCGAAGCCCAACGCTACTTACGCAAGATGTATTTCGCTGTCTTAGCCCACGTCACCACAAAATCCGATGAAGAAAAGAAACCTTCCGATAAACCGATTGTTAGCGACTTCCCCGAAGTCTTTCCAGATGACGTTTCCGGACTCCCTCCCATCCGTCAAGTGGAGTTCCGTATTGATCTCGTACCCGGAGCAAACCCCATAGCCAAAGCACCCTACCGTCTTGCACCTTCCGAAATGCAAGAACTCTTCAGCCAAATCCAAGAACTTACGGACAAGGGTTTCGTTCGCCCGAGTTCGTCTCCATGGGGGCGCACCCTTCTTGTTTGTTAAGAAGAAAGACGGTACACTTCGTATGTGCATCGATTAACGTGAGCTCAACAAGCTTACTATCAAGAACCGTTATCCCCTTTCGAGTATCGATGATCTTTTCGATCAACTCCAAGGAGCCGCGTGTTTCTCTAATATTGATCTCCGTTCGGGTTATCACCAACTCCGTGTCCACGAAGATGACATACCAAAAACCGCCTTCCATCTCGTTATGGCCACTTTGAGTTCTGAGTTACGCCTTTTGGGTTGACTAATGCTCCCGCCGTTTTCATGGACTTTATGAATCATGTTTGTAAACCCTACCTAGACAAGTTACTGATTGTTTTCATTGACGATATCTTAGTTTATTCTAAATCCGAGACAGATCATGCACAACATTTGCACGCCATTCTTGACTTGTTACGAAAGGAAAAACTTTATGCTAATTTCTCCAAATGCGAATTTTGGCTATAGCAAGTTCAATTCTTGTGCCACATTGTTAACGACAAGGGTATTCACGTTGATCCCGCTAAAATGAGGCCGTTAAAAATTGGATGACCCCGTCCTCTCCAATGGAGGTTCGTTCATTTCTTGGTTTAGCGGGGTATTATCATCGTTTTATCCGCAGCTTTTCGAAGATTGCTTCACCCCTTACTGCACTAGCCCACAAAGGGAAAGTTTATGAATGGGGTTCCGATAAAGAGGAATTGTTTCAAACTCTTAAGGGCATGCTTTGCAATGCACCAATACTTTCTCTTCCTAAGGACAACGACGATTTTGTTGTCATTTGTGACGCTTCTATTCAAGGTATTGGTTGTGTTCTTATGCAACGAGACAAGGTCATTACATACACTTCGCGTCAACCCAAGGTACACGACAAAAGTTACACGACCTCGAACTTGGTGCGGTCGTGTTTTCCTTGAAAATATGGAGACACTACGTTTACGGCACGAAATGTGTGGTCTTCACCGACCATAAAAGTTTACAACACATTTTCGGCCAAAAGGACCTCAATATGCGACAAAGAAGATGGGCCGAATTGTTGAGTGATTATGATTGCAAAATTCACTACCACCCCGGGTAAGCGAATGTTGTGGTCGATGCTCTTATTCGTAAGAGTCATGTTAAATCCGTCTTGCTCCATTATGTCACCATCCAACCTGACCTCCAATACCGCATCCTCGACGCACAACACGTCTCCATCACCGAGGGTAACTTACACGACGAGATGTCGTGTGGCGCCGAACCCCAACGTACCAAACGTAATGGCTTACTCTATTACTTGGCCCATTTATGAGTTCCCAATCGTGATGGTCTTCGCATGTTCATCCTCGATGAAGCTCATAAGTCACGATACTCTATTCATCTCAGCGAGGATAAAATGTATGCCGACCTTCGTTCCATGTTTTGGTGGCCGGGAATGAAGAAAGATATCGCGGTATATGTATCTAAATGTCTGTCTTGCTCTAAGGTTAAAGTCGAGCATCAAAATCCGTTTGGTTTGCTCGAGCAACCACCGATCCCCGTTTGGAAATTGGAAGACATAGCCATGGATTTCGTTACCAAACTCCCCACTACAAAAAGCCCAATGATAGTATTTCGGTGATTGTTGATCGTTTGACCAAGTCGGCTCACTTCATTCCGTTCTGTGAAATGTCCTCCATAAGCAAATTAGCCCGACTCTATGTCAAGAACATCATTTTCCGCCATGGAACGCCGTTGACAATTATCTCCGATCGTGATGGTCGGTTTACCTCTCATTTTTGGAAATCGTTGAAAACCGCCTTGGGTACCCGTATTGATCCAAGCACCGCTTATCACCCGCAAACCGATGGTCAATACGAGAGAACGATTCAATCTATCTAAGATATGCTCGACTCTTGCATACTAGACTTTAGTGGAAATTGGGATACTCACTTTCCACCTGTAGAGTTTTCCTACAATAATAGTTTTTACACTAGTATTGGTATGGCACCCTTTGAAGCTCTCTATGGCCGAAAATATTGTTCCCCAATTTGTTGTAACGAGTTTGGTGAATCGCAAATTACCGGTCCCGAGTTTGTTCAAGAAACTTCCGATCGAATCGCTCTTATTCGTCAAAATCTCCTTGCCGCTCGTAGCCGTCAAAAGAGCTACGCCGATAAGAGCCGTAAACCTCTTGAATTCAATTTTTGTGATCGAGTTCTCCTTAAAGTATCTCCATGGAAAGGGGTAGTTCGTTTTGGCAAAAGGAATAAACTATCTCCTCGTTTTGTTGGATCGTTTGAGATCGTTGAAAGAGTTGGTAAAGTTGCGTATCGTCTCGATCTCCCCGATGATCTTTCCAATGTTCATCCAACATTTCATCTTTCCAACCTCAAGAAATACTTAGCCGAGGGGAACCTCCATATACCCCTCAATGAAATACAAATTGATGAATCTATGTGTGCTATCGAGAAACATGTTGAAATTGTGGATCATATGGACAAAGAAACCAAGCGTAGTCTTATTCCGCTTGTTAAAGTTCATTGGGAATCAAAACGTGGTCCCGAGTTCACTTGGGAGCGTAGAGACCAAATAATGACAAAGTACTCGCGCCTCTTCGTTATGGCTTTATCTCTAATTTCGAGACGAAATTTCCAAAAGTAGGGAATGCTGTAACATTTCGGTTATTTGTTTTCTTATTTTGTAACCATTATCAACCTGATTCGTATTCTGACAACTTTTATTAATAAATCACACTTTTATTAGTATATTTATTTTTTTATTTAATCGATTTTAACTATGAAAAACATGCAAAAACAATCCCCAACCAACTTTAATTCATTTTTTGAACCCACAACCATAGACCAAGGACTTAATTGCAAACTAACAAAAGAAATATGTTCCCCCTTCTCTTCTCCCTCTTCCCACCAATGGCCTAAGCCCCCCCCCCCCCCTTGCTTGTTCCTCAATTTTCGGGCAAATTGTATAAATCAAATCGTTGACAACCTAAAACGCGTCCTATACATGGTAATTGGTTAACTAAGACACGCTAAATGATTCGTAATCGCGTGTAAAATGAACTGCGGCCTAAATGCTTCTTAAAACACTATATAAACGTCACTATAATTCAATTAAATCACACCATACAACCCCTATTACATTGCGACCCTAACCCCTAACCTAATTTCAACATACAAAGCAGTTAAGACCTTCGTCGCAATCCAAGAGCTGTGACAACTCATCTCGTCGTTCACCCTCATTTCATCATCAATTAAGGTAATTATAATTTGTTTTATACTCGTTTTTAATCAACAAATGAAAACCCTAAGTCAATTTGAATCAACACCAAGCAATTAAACCAATTTAAAGTCTAGGGTTTGATTTGGGAAAGAACATATACTGCATACAGTGTATTTAATTTTCCAGTTTCATTGTTTCGTCAAATTGAGGCGCTGGCCTGATGGCCAACGCTTGTTTTCTTAAAGCTTGAACCGGCCTGGGGCGCGGGTTCAAATCCTCCAGGCCCGCTTTTGATGTTTTTAATTGTTATTATTATTTTTATTTACTTTTAATCAAATATTTTTATATTAATACATGTATATATACTCAAATATGCTTTTTCATCATAAAACGAACTCCGGATTTAATGGTTTCGCGTCTTTGAATTCTTATTAATCTTGTAATATACATATATATATATATATATATATATATATATATATATATATATGTCGTGCATATAACAAATATAATAACAATAAATTCTTTTTACCGATCGCTTAAATGAGACGTAATGTTATCTTATCAACGCTCAAACTAATTTATCTCGTATCTTTCTCTTAATATATTATTGTATATAATATTTATTTTATCTATTAAAATCAATAATAATAATAATAATAATAATAATAATAATAATAATAATAATAATGAAATAATAATATAGATAATTAAACTAATAACAAGTTTTAACTTAAAACCCACTCAAGTCCAAAATTCATTATAAGTTGTTCATTAATTTATATCCTATGTAAACAACTAGGAACTCTTGTCGACGTATTCCGAGGAGCTCTTTCACATTCTATTTAATTTTACCCTTGTGAAATCTCCGCTTAATCCACTTGTTAAGGTAAGTAAATTCACATCCCCATTTTTACCACTTTACAGTTTTGGGGACATTATGCGTTCAAAATCAGCTTATGGTTTTCACTAGCAATTCCGTTATATGCATAATTGTAATTGCTCGATTAGTTTTTATGTGTGAATATGACTATGTGTTTATTTTATGTTGGTTGATACCTCATCCTCATTAGTATAATCATACGCCATCGAAGTAAACCATTATCAATGCGATTCGGTTGAAAAGACAACTTTTATTTATTGTTTACTAGTTGTGGTAATTCACGATTATTGAATGGAATTGTCCTTTTATAATTATATATACTCAAAAACTGTGGTTTACCTACTCAACTTTATGTTGACAAAAATATATATGTTCACGCATGACGCAGGTAGATTTATCGGATGAATCAAGTATTGGAAGTTAGATGATACCTTAGGTTGCTTTGATGAATGAAGAACACTTTTATTTTAAGTTACTTATTCTTTGAAGTATTAATTGTAACGGTATTTCTTTTGAGATAATGTTTGTGCTTTTGAACTTTGATATATGAATGAATAATTTAGATATTGACACGTGTATTTTACTTAGTGTCTTCTAAGCTATGATACAATCAATGTCGGGGCCCGGCATGTTCCGCCGTAGGTTGGGGTGTGGCAGCAATTGTTAAAAAGCTGCATAATAGGGTGTCGATTTTTTCTCTTATTAAACTTGAAAAGGAGTTGGATTTGCTTGACAAATTGGAAAATACGGGGAGTTCGTGCGACCACCGGTTACAGACATTCTGGGGCTTGTCGTGTGTTTGGCGGCTTAACTGGTACACTATTAACAATATACGTATCCATTAAAAGACATAGACCCCTTTTGGAGGAAGATCGATTTCAGTCAGGCGTTTGTTCGATACGAAGAACCAGACTATGAAGCGGAACTATAAGATGTGAAAAAACTAGTTCTAGGACTAAACAACTGAATGTAAAAAAAAGTATACTCTCGAAGATAATGTATACTCTTCCAAGAAAATCAAGAAAGCCAAGAAACAAGAAACCCCTAGACATAGCTCGTACACTCCGTCCTCGTCACGTGATCACCCCAAACACAAATCATACGTCTCTCCTCATCACTTGATCACCCCAGACACAGCTCGTACTCCTCGTCCTGGTCACTTGATCCCCCTAGACACAGCTCGTATAACCCGTCCTCTTCATGGGAACCAACACCCGAAAGCCCCACCCATTCGTTGTCACGTTCCCAATCACAGTCTCAGTCTTAGCCCCGGTTTAAGATACCTAAACCACCGAAATGTTCATCTAACAAGCAAATGACCATAGCCGACCTCGGTTTCCCATTATTGCGTAACCCAGAGGATGTCCCAATCATAGAAAAGTATATACACGTCATTCCCACATGGGCATACCCGTTCGTCTCATGAATAAGCTATGCAAAGCCATATGGTAATTGTGGCTTCCGAGCAATCGCTCTGGGTTTAGGCATGCGTCAAGGAAACTTGAAGGAGATTAGAGAATGCATGAGGAATGAGATGGACACAAACGAATCCTGTGGAGGTACAGGTTGAACTACAAGATAAAGGGCAATTATGACACGGTTCGGGATTCGCTAGACTGGTCTACATCAGCTTTATTCCAACAAAAGAGTCGTTGGTTTTCAGTACTTGGGCACGAACACGTAGTGGCTCAGACGTTTGGCTTTTAATCAATCCCCATCTGACTTCCAGTGAGAGTTACTTCCCTATGAGACAGAGTCTGAAACCGTTGGTTCAGATTCCAGTTATAGCTATCGTAAACGTTAAAGATAATCTTTGGCTCAACATACAACTGGAAGGGAATTTCCCAGTGTTGCTGTCGGCACATCAATGGGCAGGATAAGCTAAATAAAACGGCACACGAATGGAGGTGTTTGTAGGAAGATCGTATAAACGAGTATGTGCAAATAAGGGAAACTTGACGAGTGCAAACTGAAAAGTTAGTTTATATAAGATGATGTGGATGTTGTATAATACATTTAAGAAATTATTAAAGAAAATGTTATTGTTTTTCATATATACTTAAGAATTTATTTAAAGTGTATTCAAAATAAAATAATATTAATAATAATTTAATAAAATAATATACATTAAAAATAATATATGTTAAAAATAATTTATTAAAATAATATTACATGTTATATTAAAAATCATATTTAAAATAATATATATTAAAAATAATATAATAAAATAATATATATTAAAGATCTGTGATTTGATGTAAAATTCATTTCATATCAGCGGTGGATAGACCTCTCCGTCGAGGATATGATATGCTATGATATGCCGGTCATATCTGCGGCGGAGAGGTCTATCCGCCGCTGATATGATCTATAATTCACATTTTAAATACAGATGTCTCGCTTACTATTCCTCCCTCAAAATACGGTCAACCTTCCACTCAAAATATCACCACGGGTACACCACCAGATCATGCCAGCAACACCACCATCAAAACTTTTGTTTTGCTCCGGAGAATAATGACGATGGGGTCCGAAAATAGCATCTACACAGCCACAACAATTTCGGCCAAAAATAATAGTGGCTGTGTAAATGCTAATTTGGAGTTTGTTAAAATAAAACCATACGTTGGCTATGTAGATGCAATTTTGAAGTCATGTGATACCAGTGCAGCTGTCTTAAGCTAGTGAAACACTTTATTAGTTTTCCCTCATGAATCCCAACAATGTCGTTAATAAGCATTGTAAACTCTATTAAATCATGGTGTGGGAGCTGCACTGGACAACCACATTAGTAAATAGTAAATTAGAAGATGAACCTGCTTGGATTGCAATGATGCACCTGCATGGGGTTCATCAAGGTTTTTGATGAATTCGGTACCACCTCAAATTGCATCAATAAAGATGTCACCGATCAATGACTCGGCAATATCAGCAGGTGCTAAAGTAGTGGCAATCGGGGAGCTGTGAGAAAAACAACCAAGATGCCCAAATTGGTGTGTTGTGTAAATTCTATTTTGGAGTCGTTAGCCCGAAGAACTACTAATAAGCCTGAAATGCTACAAGCGGAGTAGGAAATAGTCGCTGTGTAAATGCTATTTTGTAATGTAATATTATTTGTATTCTAAAATTTGTAATGTATTATTATTTTTAATATAAAATTTGTGACAATGGTTGCGTAAAATGCTATGTATTATTATTATTAGTCTATGTTTTATTATTATTAAAAAAAACTCTCAATCAGGAGGCTTTTCCTTTATCCTCTTCTCATCAATGCTCCTTAACACTCTTCTTTTACAATTAGTTAAAAAGAAACCAATTACTAAACTCACATGGGCCCGAAAATATGCATTCAGCTTGAACCAACAATTCTTGAATTCCCGAGGGTATGACAAATTCTTCAACACACTTTTATCCTTAAGCCCAGGTATCCTCCTTATTCTTTTAGTTAACTTTTTAAACCTCAACACGTCTCGAATGGAGATTGAGCATGGTTCATGTCTTGGTTTTTCACATTCGAGGTATACTGTCGGAAGGACTGAATCACTTACATCCTAACGGCTCTCCTCACAAGACTCCTTCTTGATCCCCACAATTAGCTCGTTATATAATAGATCTTCAAGCAACTTTAAATCACAAAGTGGGTCAAACTCTCCTTCATCCATAGTGGTAAAATCCATCAACTCTTCACCAAACTCACCCCTAAACTCGTCCTCCCAAGAGGGAACACATTCCATAACATGAATTTTCGTCTCAACATCATCAAACTCGATAAATGGCTCACTAAGTTGTGACTAACTCATTAAGCTTAGCCGAATTTCATCTAAAACTTGTTGATTCGGAAATGGGGCATTTGGATTCAAATAATGGATGATACATAACCAATCAAATATTACTTCATCCGAATCTGGTATTTGCTCAATCAATGGTATTTGCTCAATGAATTCACAGGATTAGTTTTCATAAGCAAAAAGATTCCCCATTAAATCATATATCAAACGAATTTGAGGTTCACGTAGTTTATTTACTGTGTGAGCCATAATTCTCTATATTGCTACCACATGGTGTAACCTCTTTGTTCTTTAAGGGGGTATTTTTGTTTCAAATCCGATCTCGTAGTAACACTCCATGAAGATCACTGCAAAAATAAACCTAAGCAGAAAAGTATCACGGGCATCAGATAGTAGTAAAATAAATCAAATAAAACTAAAACTAAACTAAAACTAAAGTAACTAAAAAAACTAAACTATATTAATCTAAATATATACACAAAAAAACAAAAGGAAATTCCTCAACTTGATGTGCGAAAATCTATATATAAATAATAATAACTAATTCTTGCAATTCAACACTAAGTCTTAAAATAAAACGAATAACCTAACTAAGCTTCACACAAACAACAAGTGTACCAGTCGCGTAGCAGCATAGTTTATTAAGTCCGAGTATCGAGCATGAAGGCACGTGAGGCGGCTCAAATACTAAAACCTAACCAAGTCCCGCCTAAATAATATATTTGTTTAACTTATATATCTAAACTAACCTAGCTAATCTTAAATGAACTAAACGATAATATTAAACGGAACTAACGGAGCTCTTATATATGATGAACGAGAACCACCTAGGTAAGGATCCTCCACGACTATCAATGATGCTCGGGTGTCAACAAGCCTATGAAACCGGGTTCTAATGATAAACTAACTAGACAATAATAAGGATAAGTAGGTCCCCACGATCATTTTTGCTAAAAACCTCTAAATATCTAGAATGTAGAATAATGCACGGTTGATTCTCTAAGTACCCTAATGACTTACCACTTGGTCCATGTCTAAGTCACAAATCCCTCTAAGGCTCGTAGCCATAACAATCCTAGGGGAAAAGAGGTAATTCAATATTAAGGATCTTATAACTCAACTTACAAATTAACCTAATCAACGGCTAGGAAACAACGCTAACTAGAAAATAATAAGGATAAGTAGGTCCCCACGATAATTTTTGCTAAAAGAGATAAACCGACCCCTAATGTCTTGGTCCAACTAAAAAGGGTGAACTACTTATCTAAACAACTTCAACATCACAAACCCTACGGTGATATCTACCACAAGCAACCGAAAACACCAAGTAATCAGTACACATGCAATCCTAGGCTAAACACGAAACTAATTCATGAAAGATAAGATCACACAGTGCTCAATAAGATCAAAACTAATCAACACAACAGCAAACACGGGATAAAATCACAAAATATGAACTTGACAATAGAAAATTAATCAACGACTCATTAAACAATCATCAACACATCGTCAATTCACCAAACCTAGGTAGCTCGAATAGTTTAGCCACTCATGATAAATATAAACCAAGCCAAAGCAAATCTACTTTCAAAACTCATGTTCGAGAAAAGAAACTAAAATAAAGAAAACCTTATGTTTTACGAACCAACGGATGCTCCCTCTCTAAAAATAATAATAATTCTTTTTCTGTCCCTCTCAAAAGCTTTTCGTCCTCTCCTCTCTGCATGCCTTGTCTTTATTTTTTGCGGCACACACCAAAAACTAATTTTCCTTTCTCTAGTTCTCTGCTGCCGTCAACCCCTTCTTGTTTGTTGAGCCCCACAAAATTTATCAATTCCACATAAATATATTCCCTACGCTCTTAAAAATTTCCTATTGCATTACTAATCGAGCCCACCAGTTCTTATGTTGAAAATGTTGAAAGCCCATAAACCAATTTAGTAACCATAACAAAAACTAGAGGTGTACAAAACCGGTTTTAAACCCAGACCGAACCGGTTTGGTCAACGGCTAGTCAAAACCGGTTTTACTCAAACCGGTTCGGTTTATAAACCGGTTTAAAAGCAAGATAAGCCGGTCTGGTCAAGTCGGTTCAGCCCGGTTTATACACCCGTTTTACCGGTTTTTCCCAAACCGGTTCAGTTTTAAAACCGATTGGTAGATTTTAAGGAGAACCGGTCCTGTAACTAGCGGTTTGGGTTGGTTTGGGAATCGATTTGGCTTAAACCAGTTTTTTTTTGTACACCTCTAACAAAAACCCACGTGATGCTTTCTTGTTCTTTCTTTTTTTGTTTATAACAAAACTCCAACTACTTTTTTTAGAATAAATTGAGTGAACTAATGATCTTCAATTCATCGCATGCCTCCAAGTAGTATTTTATCTCGATTTGGAGTTAACAATTTGACAACTAAAAGAAATCAAATGTTTAACATTTTAGATCTTTATCCACCAAAACATACAAAATCCAAATATGAGCCAACTATTAGTAATAATAATATAAAACTACCTGAAAAACAATTTATGCTGTAGAAAATATTTATATATATAATATATATCTATTTTAGAGCACATCAATATAATATTAATAATATTATTATAAATAATACGAATTAATATATTACTATTATAAAACTATTATTATTCAATATATATAATATTAATAATATATTTGCGTCTATTTTCCGTAGACAGACCTATCCGTGGCAGATATGATCTAAAATTCTTTATCCACAACAAAGAGGGCTATCAACGGCGGATAGAGCCACAGATAACACCTCTTCGTCGCGGATCACTTACACTATCCACACAAATCATCTTCCACAACACACACATCTATTCGAGATCCGACCCGTTTGACATCATATATACAAGATCTGATCCGGCCACATTGAGGCACGTTAAATATTTTTATTCTACCCGTTTATAATCTAGTTTGATATAGGGTTTGATTAAGATTTATGGTTAGATTAAGGGTTTGTAAAGACTTTGAAACGGGTTAGATTTGGGTTTGAGGTTAGTAAATGAATCTGTTTGGGTTTGAAAACGGGTCTGTTAACAAACCTGTTTGTTGGAAAAGAAGGCTATCCGCCAGGGATCGACCGATCTGCAGCGGATATGTCTACAATAAATTATATTATAATATATAATTATATTATATAATTATAATAAAATGAAATTAAACATTAAATAATATTGTAATTTATAATCCTTTAAATATAGATGGCGAATAACTACGTTGACGGGGATGAGCTTCTAGATGGATTCGCGCCTTTAACGTTCTAGGAGCAGACCGATTACCATATCCGGTTTACGCAGCTTCGGCGTATGACGCCGCAAGCTGTCATGACCTTGTCTACGACCTTTATAGATAGTTTCGGGGCGGGAGACAGGTTGACGGATGTTATTGTAGGTGATACACCATGGCACAGATTGTTTATTGTCGCCCAGCCAGCGTACCGGCGGTCATGCTAGAGGTTTACTCTACGTTCACTTTCAGGTATTTTTGCTTTTTAAATAACTTATAAACTAGATTTACCTAACGTGTTACTATTGTTTCAGGTCACGGCCGGCTGGAGAGCCGCAGATCTCGATGTTGGTTGTTGATGCAAATCATGATCGAGCGGAGGTTCAGTTTCGTATGTTCGGGGTGGACCGTTACCTTTCGATGGAGGAGTTTGTTGTGGCACTCGGCTTTTACACACGCAGGAGGTGTTCTAGCCTATTTACACGCAGAGCTTACACATGACACCAGATGACGTGTTGAGGCATTGATGGAGGGCTATTGGCGATGGTCCTTTCAATTTCCCGGCCACCGTCACCGACGTCAAGGCCTCATCCATCAGGGACCCGTTGCACAGGCATGTGTATTATATTATATTATATTATATTATATTATATTATATTATATTATATTATATTATATTATATTATATTATATTATATTATATTATATTATATTATATTATATTATATTATATTATTGTACAGGTGCACGCACCGGCTTATCGCTTTGACCATACAGGGTCGTCACCAAAAGGCATATCACTGTAACCTCCGCGACCTGTTTTTTATACAATGCCTTCTTACGGACAGACACTACAACCTAGCTCGCGCGTTCGGCGACTAATTCGCCACTAACTGGAACAGGCAAAGCCGCAGGTCGATGCTCGGTGGCTCATACGTTAGGCATGTTGCGATCAGTTTGGGCCACAGGCCCTCGACTACCTGAGCTACCCATTCAGCCGTTGATTTACCCACGCGAGCTGGATTGTTTGCGGGCAAAGGGCATGCACATCGTCCGGAGGATAGACGGCCAGTACCGCCCGGTCACTGATCTATGGGCACCCGCTTACGTCCCAGTCCCAGTTGTCGACCCTACACCATTCGAGGAGCTGGAGGTGCAAATTCAGGACATCGTGGTTCACGCTGCGGACAGTGAGGGCGGTGAGGGTGGTGATTAGGTACGTTCTATTTATCATTTAAATTCATTTTATATCTTCGTGTTATTAACGTTAATTTATCGTGTTCATAACAGCCACCGCATCAAGAGGACCCGCAGCACGTTCCGCGTACATATCGTGGTGTGCGTCTGGATGCGGCCACTGACTCCCGGCTACGGAGACTAGAGCAGAGGATGTCACGGCTCTAGCAGGGGATGTCACAGCTCCAGAGGCCAGTCAGATGGCCTGGGTGGTTGGGTTTATGTCCGCCCAGCAGCATGGCCAGTGATACACAGCATTGGCGCCACGTTTTGACCACGAGGCGAGCACATCAAGCGTCATACGCCCACGAGACGGAGACAATGTTGAGGGGAAGTCGGCCACACGCAGAAGAGATAGCGACGACGACGCGGGTGGTGCTGCAGTTTTTTTTTTTTTCAAACTCGTTATGTATTTTATATTATTATATAGATTTGGTTTTGTTTATGTTGTGTTTCGTTTTAAATTTGTTGTTTCGTTTTAATTTTAAAACCGATGGATTGAAAACCAAAAAATATTGAAAATAATATGTTACACCCTACTAACACAAAAAACAAAAAAAACAAAATAAAAAAAAATAAAAGACAAAAAACAATAAAATAATAATAAATAAAAGGACAAATAAACACATTTTTTCAAAACACCCCATCTATCTGCCGTGCATAGCCCTCTCCAACGCTGATAGGGTGGGTGTTTTGGAAAAACTCCGGTGTCTCTAACAAACCCGATATTAAATGCTTTATAGACAATAAGAAACCCCAAAAGGCATTCCTCCTACCCAATTGGCCAATTCTACTCTGGTTCACAGACTTTAGTGTCATTTTCCATTCCAGACAAGAAAAAGAATAGCAGAAAAACATAAATAACACTTTATCAGTACTCAAAATCACATTCATTAACAAACCAATTTTATGTTTTAACCAAGACAAGACACAAATAATTACTTTAACTGTTTCCACTCATTTTTGTACCTTCTAAAGCACAATTAAAGAATCTTCAGAGTTAAAATACTCATCTTTCTTTTTTTTAATTTCATGATATTCTATCATACTCTATACATAATCAACAAAAGTTAGACATGTGCGTCATCATTTGTTTTTCCTTAAAAATTCTAACTACACACAGGGGATGAGGAGTCAGAGAGCCGTTGACTCTCAAGCCGACCAAATTTTCTACAAATACATGTGCTGATGACGGCGTTTTCTTGTTGTCTGACCTTCAAATTATCAGCTGTAGAGTAGTTAAACGAATATAACAACAAATTTTCTATTGTGACACCATTGACCCTCGAGCTGACTAAATTTTCATATTAGTATTAACGACGCCGTTTTCTTGTAGTTTGACCTTCAAATTATCAGCTGTAAAGTGGTTAAAGCGAATGCAACAAGTTTTCTAACGTGGGTCAACAAATGCAAAGTTCTGAGTTTGCCCCTGCTCATACATCTTACGACTTTCCTTCAATGTTTGTGGTTCTTCAATAATAATGTCCTCGTTTTCTTATAGTCTTGACCCTCAAATTTTCTTCCATGAACCGCCAACTGAAAAGTTTTGATTCCACGACTGCTTATACATCTTATGGTCAGAAAAAGCAGAGTTCGGTGTAGCCGTTGGAGTACGGCACAAGCTCCTCAAACGGAACCTCGGTGCTCACGGTACCACTATAATGGCTATGGACTAACTCAACCTCGGCAAAAAATAAACTGTAAACCGGTCTGTGGTCAGAAAACCTTGACTCACCGCGTACATAAGATAATTGATGAAGACCTCCTCCATACCACAAGATCCGATCACACCTTCAAATGTGAAATAATTTCATACATAAACAAATATGCAACAAGGGTATATGTTTTCATTAAATAAAATGTCAATATCAAAGTATTTACCACGCGGGTGTTCTTCTTTTCTCCTTATGGCACAGATTATCACCCGTGTATCGATCTGAATTAGTTAAATATTTGTATGTAGGCGGGAAATATATCTTCCCTTCTTTCCATCCTTGGAAAACACGGCCCCTTCTTTGCTCGATTCGCAACTGCATGAAAAAAAAATTAATCGAGAATTTATAACTAGAAAAGAATACTATTTTTACTTTAAGAAAATAATACTTATCATACCTGATCTTTCTCCAACAATGCTCGCCAGTTTTGCATCTCGACGAGCGCCTTTGCTGACTGATACGAGAGGGCAATTCGGTAATTTAGATCCCCGAGCCATATAATTCGGCTGAAATTATATACAAATTATCAGAGGTTTAATAACTGTTCATAAAAAGCTAATATGAATATTCCATATGTATTGATAAACAATGGTGGACGAATCAATATGAGTCACGTTGAAATGGGTCGTTTTCACTTTTCAGCACGGGTTAAGATGGGTTGACCCAAAAAAATATTTTGTCAATTTGTTTTTAACCTTTTGTTATGCAATGAATGCCTATATTATAATTACAAACTTAAATCTCTAACAAACAATTTGAGAGATTGTATTTGTATCAAAAATAGAACACATTTGACTTGTTTGATCCATTTGACACATTACATTTTTAGCTAAATATTTTGAGATAGTCATCTTACTCGTGTTCGAGTATTGTCTCAGGTGAATTATCATCTTCAACGCCTTGAATGCGCGGAAATCTTGTTTTCTTAGTGATTTCCATAAAATCCGAATTCCGTCTCAGTTCGTCTCCTTCCTTTTGACCAGATGTCAAATGACTACACACAAAGCAAAAACTTGTTTGATGCAACAACATGCTCACAGACACTGATCCCTGCATTTACAAACACAACAAAACATTCATATTAATAGGTTAAACATTAAACTATTTTTACTGTTATTATTATTATTATACCTTATTGCCAAGATAACCCATTAATCCTCTGCCAACACAAAACACTTTAATGTTGGTAACATGTTCCCTTAATTCACTTTTAACCCACACAGTAAGAAACACACCAACCATCTGTTTACTTGCAACTAAACAATAGCTGGAACAACCATCATCATCATTACTGGATTCCCAGTTTGACATTGGTGAGAATGAGCTGATATTGGTTAGATCTTCCATTAAATAATCACTCGGCCTTTGACCCAACGAGTAATTACTTGGCCTGTGACTCGATGAGTAGTCGCTCGGTCTGTAACCGACTGAATAATCACTCGGTCGATGACTGGAACATGAATAATCACTCGGTCGGTAACTCGAACTGCTGCAGTCGCTCGGTCTTTGACCGAACATTGCGCGGTCGCATACACTGTACCGCCTGTCAAGGTTCGGGTCAGTTTCATTTTCCCAGTTTTGAGGTGCCTGAAATGACCTGCGGTTGAAAAACAATGACGTTTGGTGTCGTGTGGACCCCTCAAAATCAGCGTCGTACCCGGCTACTGGATCAGGTACGGGAGAGGGTGTGTAGCAGGCATTTGAGCCACCGGATCCGGGTCGGTTGTTGAGTGTTGTACGGATTAGATTCACCCATTTTTTTGCGGGACCGTTGTCTTCAGTGCCCAGAATGTTTGCAGCATTTAGAGGAACAACTTCTTGGAACCTGAAATAACATACCTGAACTATTAGAAATTAAAAAGGTGGTCAAACAAGCAGTTAGATAGGGCCAAACGTGATGTATGGTAGGTCGAAATGTGGTTAAACGGGATGTATGATAGGGCGAAAAGTGGTAAAAGAAGTAAGATTTGGCGAAAAGTGGTCAAACGGGCCATCTGATAGAGCAAAAAGCGGTCAAATGGGCCGTATGATAGTGTGAAATGTTGTAAAACTGGCAACTTGATAGGGCGAAAAGTGGTCAGATGAGCCATGGGGTAAGGAGAAAATGGTCCTAGGGGTCCTATAATAGGCGTAAAATGGTCTAACCAGCATATGATAGGTCAAAAATTGGTCAAACACGCTATATGATAGGTTGAAAAGTGGTCAAACGGGTCGCCTGATACAGCAAAAAGTGGTCAAACGGGTCGCCTGATACAGCCAAAAGTGGTCAAACGGGTCGCCTGATACAGCCAAAAGTGGTCAAACGGGTTGTCTAATACAGCAAAAGTGGTTAAACGGGTCGTGGCATGAAGTGGTTAAATGGGTCGTCTGATACAGCAAAAAGTGGTCAAACGGGTCGTCTGATACAGAAAAACATGATCAAACGGGCCGTCTGATACAGCAAAAAATGATCCCGTCTGATACAGAGAAAAGTGGTCAAGCAAAAAAGTTGTCTAATACAGCAAAAAGTGGTCAAGCAGGCCGTATTATAGTGCGACAATTGGTCAAAGCAGCCGTATAACAGGAGGTACAATAGGGCGAAAATAGGCATATGGGTCATATGAGAGCCGAAGAGCCACCCATAAAACAAAAGAGAAATGACATGTACCCAAGAACATAAATGTCGGCAGGAGGTGCAGCATGTAACCAGTCATCAAGATTCATGTTAGTCGAAGGACATTTGCCTCCCACATTCCAAGTAGCCGAAAATATGCTGCATCAGTAAAACAACGATTAATATTAATTCATAAGTAGTACACCGAAAAAAGGGAGAAAAACAATAATGATAGTTTATTTTGATAGTACCTATAATTGTGGACATTAATAACCTGTGGGTTGTCAAGATCCACCCTCCCCCACCTACCAGCAGCAACTGTAGTACTATTATCTGTTGGATTGGATTGGATTGGATTGGATGTACACACACACCATAAATTCTTCATTTCCACAGTCTTAATAATAATAATAATAATTGTACTTAAAAACAAACATGATGAACAAACAAACAAAAAAACTAACTAACAGCAGTAAGTAAGTAAGTAAGTACCTGTTTTGGATTTCTTGATTGCAGGTGGTTCTCTCTCCCACATGCTAATGCTACCTCCAGAGACAACATTAATATCATCCGCCTGAGATTTGGTCTTGATATTGAACCACTTACGCACCAGTTTCTTCGACCAAGAAAACTAAAAACACAATGAAATTCAAACCCTTGTAAGTGACAATTAATTACGTAGCAGAAGAGAAGTAGAGTTAAAAACCACCACCTTATGAGTAGTAGTTTTAGAATTTGCATCCGCCATAGGTTCATGCAGAGAGAAGTCGAGTTGTTGAAACAATTAATTAGCCAGTGGGTAGAGTAGAGTAGAGTAGAGTGTTGGTGGTTGATGAAGACAATGTAAATATTGATAATAATAATAATAATAATAATAATAATAATAATAATAATAATAATAATAATAAGTGATGTGGCTGGCGTGTGAGGCATTAATTAAATAGAAGAAGACCCAGAAAGAAAAAATGAAAGAAAGGCTCGAGGATCAAAGAGGGACAAGGTGGAAGTGAGATTAGTTAGCTAAGAGACATTAAAGTAAAGTGAAGAGAGACACAGCCTCGATCTTCGTCGCAGGAAAAAAGAAAGGAAGGGAATATTATTATTATTATTATTATTATTATTATTATTATTATTATTATTATCTGAAGCCGGCCCAGCCCATGGGCATGGTCGTGGTGGTGGGACTGACCTGACCGATGGTATATGGGATCACCAACAAAATAGGGTGGACATTTGTTTTCCAACCAAAGTTTATTAAACCAACCAGATTACTATTATTACTACTACTATAATTATAGATAATTGGAAAAGATTTAAAAGACTTTACTCTCTCCTCTTATAAAATTTATAATGTTGATGATTATACAATATGTTTATCTGTAATTTAGTTTTTATTTCAAACAAGTTGCTACTAAAACGTACATGATTTCATTTAGGTGTTTTGGTATGATGTTACCATTCCAACACATTCCAATTACCCATCAGATCAGTCGTTTCTACTTTTAAACGAGTGTTTCTAGTTAAACAAACGTTTCGTTTAGTTTATTTTTCATGACTCTAATGAAATGAAGGTTTAGCTGTAACAAATATGGTTAAGCACGCGTTTAGTTTCGGTGATTTAAGTTTAATGGATGTTTCTGAAATGTCGGTATAGAATCAAATTAAAGTGGTGGGTATAGTTTTTGGTGTATGCAAGTTTGACTATTTTCGTATACGCAATATTGTTTGGATATTGTTGGGGACCCCAAAAATAATATTAAACGCTTAGACCGTCTGTAGTCAGATGTTTTGGGCATGCATTATATGCCATAACGCCGGGAACACCGCCCCTCTAGGCGTTATGGCTTTTTTTTTAACGTTATATATATAACGCGAGTAAATGGCTTAAATATATAAAAAAAGAAAAAAAAAAGAGCCGTTAGTTACCGTTGGGGAATAAAAAAAATCCTATATATTAAACCAACGCATCCCCAATCAAAACTAATCAAACTTATAAAAAATCTTTTTAAACTCTATATTTCCTCACACAAAATTCACAACATAAATGGATCCTTCATCTATATATAAACGGTTTTACGGGCCCAACCAACAAGCCGACGACGAGGCGGAGGAACAGGCGGTTACGAGTGCGATTATGCTCGCGACAACTTATATGAGTTTCGTTACGAGTGAGATTAGCTCTTCACCACCCCCCCCCCCCCCCCGTTTCAAAAAGAGCATATATCTATGGCCGTCCAAACCGCTCGCCGCTCACTCGAAAATTGCTCGGAAAATGCTCGCTCATTTTTTCGCTTGATTGAAAACGAGCAGCTCTGCTCGGTTCGATTTGTAAACGAGCCAAGCAACGAGAAAAGGCCTGCTCGGTTCGGTTCGGCTCAAATATTTTTAATTTATTTTATATATAATTATATATGAAAAAAATATATAAATATATAGACAAAACACATAAATATAAGCTTACAATTATTTTTACCCATTAAAAGTTTTCATATTCCGCCAACTTTATTGTTTTATTTGTTCGATTCAAGTTTTTATAATACAAGAAGTTTGTTTACGTTATCATTATATCTCACTTCAAACTTATTTTTAATAAAAATTTACAATATATTACACGTTTGTCTAAAAATTACTAATTTATTATATAATATATTATTTACAGCTTTCAAATTCGTTTATTATTGAAAATTTTAAAGTGAAAAAGAAATAAGTAATGCTTGAAATCGCTCGATTTTCGATCGAAAAATGCTCGATTCGATTTTGGCTCGTTTCGGTTTTCGCTCGGTTCGAATTTCAGCCGTTCGGTTCGGTTCAATTGGAAACGAGCCAAGCAATGAGCAAGCCTTCGCTCGGTTCGGCTCGGCTCGTGAAAAGCCCTACATATATCGAACGAGATCGTACCGAAGCCAACAACCGGTTGATGGCAGATTACTTATGCGAATCGCCAAGATACAAGAACCCGAAGACCTTTAGGCGTCGTTTTCGGATGTCTAAAATTTATTTATGCGCATCACCAATGATTTGGAACGTGAGCTTGATTACTTTAAGCAAAAGCCAGACGGTCGAGGGACGCTAGGATTCACGGTTATTCAGAAGGTTACGTCAGCCGTACGCATGCTCCCCTACGGAAACACAGCCGACATCAACGACGAGTGTTTAAAGATGGCCGATAAAACAAATCGGAACACCTTGGAGTATTTTTGTTACGGTACGTTTTGTTTTTTTTTTTAAATAATTTTATCACTTGTTTACTTTAATCATTTATTTTATAAAAGTTGTGTAAAATATTGGAATATTGAAACTATATGGACCACATTATCTGAGAGAGTTCAACTGTAACGATCTACAACGTCTTTACGACGCACATACAAGGGTGCATGGTTTGCCCGGCATGATAGGGAGTGTAGATTGCATGCATTGGGAATGGGCTAATTTTCCAACTGCATGGCGAGGTCAATTCACACAAGGTGACCAAAAGGGACCAACGGTCAGCCTTCAAGCGATTGCTTCATACGACCTTTGGATTTGGTCGGCATTCTTTGGTGTTCCGGGTTCAAACAATGACATAACCGTCTTAGAGAAGTCTCCTGTGATGGAGAGTTACATATCTGGGATCGTTCCCGTCGCTTCGTTATGGGCTAACGATAACTTCTACCATCATGGGTACTATCTGGGTGATGGAATATATCCAGAGTATGCGATAATCGTTAAAACATTCAGAGACCCGATGAATGAAAAAATACAGTATTTTAAGAAAGTGCAAGAGTCTGTGAGAAAGAATATCGAGAGGTGTTTTGGTGTTCTTCAACAACGATGGCATTTTGTTAAAAATCCTTGTCGTCTATGGTCTTTAGAAAGAATGAAATGTGTTATGTATGCGTGTATTATAATGCATAACATGATCATCGAGGACGAGGGAAGAGCAATATGTCCAACTTTCATACCGGACCCAGATCCACCACGGACTCCGGAAAGTATGGAGCAAATACTCGAAAACTCGGCTTCCGTGCGGTCAAGAGAGATACATAACACACTAAAGGAGGATTTGGTCCAACATCTTTGGATGTATTGGCCTTTGTCTGGTGAAAATGATGATCAAAACGAGGGCAACAATGAAGACGATGATGAAGACGACAACGAAGATGGCGAAGACGATGAAGACGAAGAGGGCGACGACGACGAGGACGAAGACGACAAGGACGAAGAGGGCGAAGACAACGAGGACGACAACGACGATGAGTAGTTTTTTTTATTTTAATGTAATATTTATTTAATAAAATATTATTGTTATTTGATTATTCTTATTAAAAAATAGAAAAAAAAAACAAAAAAGTGTAAAAGTGATTAGGCGCCACGTGGCACATAACGCCCAGGAGTGGAGAGTTATGACTATGCCCTGTTTTTGTAAAAAAACATAACTCTGACTGGGTATCACGTGGCACATATTGCTTGTGATAGAGAGATATGACTACTCATGGTATTGTATAAAATTTTATAACACGTAGGTGAATGTGTATATATGTTTTGGTGACCCTTTATTCATGCTACTCAAAAACAAAATCATATCAAACTAGTTAACAAAACCTGTGCTCACAGCAGGACGTAATGGAAACTCGGGAGGAATTTATTCAATTCGTTACGGTACCAATACTTGATACAGCAATTGAAAGAGAAAACCCAAAAAATTAAGTTGTAATATGCCCAAAAAGATATCGACACGTGTTTTACATTGATCAAACCCAAGAAAGAAAGCCCATATAAAGTCGTGATATGTCCAATAAAATATCGACACATGATATAAATCGATTGAATTCCATAAAATTGAATACCGATACTAGTTTCGATAATACAAATTCCAAAACGATATTGTTCAGTTGGAACCTATTTGGTTTGTCACGACATACAATACAGTAAGTGCACTCGTAAATCTTACACTATCAATACAGTATCGATGTTATTTGGTTAGAATTAACGCTTTACAATTGGGTGACAATTTGCAAATGATGTTTTACATATGGGTGACAATTACACATCAGTGTTTTACATAGTTACACATGGGTGCTAATTCGTACCGGTGTATTTTTACGTGTGAAAACATAGTTACACATGGGTGCTAATTCGTACCGGTGTATTTTTACGTGTGTGTTTCACATCTAAAACCTTTTGTTTTCTTTGACCTATTGCTTTTTTTAAAGTATACCACAAAATAGAAGATTTTATTTTATTTAATTTTAAGTATAGTGTTATAGTTTTTTTAAACTTTGTTAACCATCACATGGTAGTAACTAAGTGTGCAATAATACTTGATTGTGTAATGTGTATCGTGCAATGAAATGAAGTGCGCCATCAACAAAAATTTCGTAAGAGAAGAAACATCATAGACAATTGTAATGTAGCTTTATAACTGAAAAGCAGCAAAGCATCAATTCTCATAAAAAAGATATAAAAAAAGTTTGCTCTATATGGGGGTCGAGAAAAAGAACCCTGAACAAGTCCCAAAGCCCGAATTATATCACTCGGTACATGATTATATAAACGGGTACGTAACTAAATGGACGTTTTATGCGTCTAAATTATGATACATGTGATACGTAATTACAATATGTGTTACATAACTGCATAACTTGGAACGTACATGTAACATATGCAATTATATATAAACATTTTTATATCTTGGCACGTACATGTAACATTTTTATATCCTTCATTTAAAAAACATGCGTTATGTTTGGGTGTTCTCCATCCTTCGCATAGGTCTCACTTTGTTACAATAACTGTCCATGTATATAGATGTATCAAATTTTCTTTATAAATTATATTAATTTGGAATTTGTGTTGTACATATGTAACGAACTTTGGAAGCAATGACAAATCTCTATAAATTCTCTTTGGTCATCCATTTTCCATGGGTTGTTATCAAATGGGACCCAGTTGGACACAGAGGGATCACCGGTCCCACCTCGGCTCTCGTTAAAGCAAAAAAGAGTCATGAATCATTTGACTAGTCTTGCATGCAAATCCTACCCATTTCTTTCACTTGTTACCTTTTGATTTCTTACTATATCTTAATTAAATCAATCAACTTATTATGATTGTTTTACCCTAAATTATTTTACAATGATTTTGTTTTTTAAAACCTTTAACAAGTTACTTTAATTTTGTTTGAAGTAGCATCCAAATGTATAATCTGGTTACCAACAATCTTATTTGTATATATAGAAATTAAAACTGTATACATATGAATAAAATTACTTATATACATGAATACATAATATGAGTCGGCTTCGGTTTTTACATTTAGGCTAAAATATTTAAACTTAATAATAACTTACCAAAATAATGGTGTTTTAGTCTAAAACTTTTGGCATAAAATAAAGAATTTGGGACGTAAGTTTTAAAACAACCATTCAAACAAGTTCAATATGGTTTGATTCTATAGTTTGGTTCGGTTTAGAATTGGGTCTGCTTCAACGAATTTTTAGGTTTTCAAAGGAAACAAAACGGAATCGTCGGTTATTGTTTTGGACCTATTATTTCAGTTAAGTTTTATCAGTTTTTTTCAATTTTGGTTTTGTTAAAAGGTTTTTTCCTCACACATGGGTGGAAGGGAAACAATATTTTAAACACTCTACCACCCTTGGCACCATCATGTAATGTGATGTCAACACATTTAAACCCAAAACTACCCTAAACTCCTGAAGACTTGTACCATCATCTTTCTATCCAATGACTAGCGGCTTCATTCAAGGGTTCGTGAACCGAATGGTTTCCCATAAGTCAAACCCATTTGAGGTAGTGTACGTTCCCGCCTAACCCGCCACTACCTGCTTGTGAACTCGAGTGGCGCCCCAACCACCGTAATGCATATATTTTGATAGTCAAATTGTAAAACAACTTTAAAATTACGAAATCACGTTTGTCACCCGTTGGAAAAGAATATAGGATATGTTATAACAATATCGCAATTACTGGGCTACTTAAGTTTTCTTAAATCTACAGAAGTTAAAATATATGTTTTATTTACTTTGTAGTTACAAAAAGTAACATGTTTTTTTATTAGTAATTATATATTTACTTTAAGACATATAAAATCTATTGTTCATTTTCTGAAAAGAAATGTAATATATTTGTTAATTTCTTTCAAACAATGATCATTCTTATAATCATATGAAGCTTAAAAAACTTATTATATTCTACTTTTTTTGCTTATATATATATATACCACCCTCATGATTAGTGGCCCAAAGCGCCACACAAAAGACACATCCATATTTTGATATTCATGCTTTATTTTATAATTGATGACTTTTTATTTGTATACTTTAACAAATGGAACATACAAAAATTCTTCAAAACTTTAAAAATGTATTTTTTTTCAATGTTATCTAGCATCACTCGTTGCTGACATATGAACGTTGGTGTAATCATAAGCATAGCCTTTCCCTTGATATGAAAAGAATTAATATATATTTTTTTATTCGGAAGTAGTAACATGTACCTGGTATAAATTATAAGCAATGAGATGTTTACGTATTATTAAATTAGTTTAGACTATATCTTAAAGGGTGATCTCAGTTTTTTTTCTTTGAATGGCTTTACTGCAACTTGTTACCGAGGGACTTGAAAGGCTTACCATTCTCATACAGCTCATCTTACTCGAATTTGAATCATAAAATAGTAGTTGTCTCCTCTATTAGTGGCACATATACACTTGTTGGAATCGAAACGGGACCTACAGGAGGTTCTAGCAAAATTTTTGCCACATAGGTTATTCGAACCCTAATACATTCTAATCCTATAATAAGTCAATTATCCATTTAAAGTAGAATATTCACTACCATAATCCCAAACTAGTGGACTATTTCACCAACACATTTAGGCTAGGATACTCTATACCCTACCCCGAAGATCACAAAGAGGAACAACCTTACGATCGGTAGATTTGTTCGCTTGAGCACGAACACTGACACAAGAAATGACACCGACACAAATTATATTTGTCTTTTTGAGTTTGCTAGAGTCTAGGATGGGTGAACCACCAACCTGTTACCTTGCAAAGTGCTCACATAGTCTCTTATAATAGAACAAGTGGGTGATTTTAACTCAAAGAGGGAGATGGGGTTCACTTCACCATACAATATTTGGTGTAGTTTGACTTCGTTTAAGTGTTGTATCGAGTTAATGTTGTTGAATCGTGTCGAGTTTGCATATGAGATGATAAGAGGGATTATAAAAATTAGATGGTTGTTGGTATTACGTTTACTAAGAAATACGTTAAACTTTTCATTCAATTAGTTTTAATAAGAGAAAATTATGATTTACGTCCATGAACTAATTGGACGGGGGAACACAAATTGTGCAATTTGATTTATGAGGGCACAACATGCGCCCCAACCCAATTAGTTCAAAGACGCAAATGATAATTTTCTCATTCGATAATGTTCCATATCGGTCATAAACATCCACTTCAAGTCCTCCCACTCGATATGAATCCGACTTTCATAATTTCATTGACCCCCTTTTAATCATACTAATTTCATGCTAAATTCATATAAGTCTCATGTTTCATTTTCATGATTAACGCATTGACGTGTCAAAAATTATCAGATTTATTTGTGGGTATAATCATAAGAAGTATTACTTGTTCTTTTATTATTATGGGTATTAACTATATAGTTTTTTTTAATGCTAATAATTATGGAAACAGTTATGTTCACATAATGGCAATAATAAAACATAAAATCCTTAATTATTGTTCACAATCATGACAATAAAATCAAATCATGATGCTAGATTAGTTAAAAGAAATTTGATTGAGCAAGAGAAAGAACTAAGAAGTTAAAGTATCTAACAATCCACATGTATAGATTTTTTTATATACATATAGCAATTTATATTTTTATATAAATGTTAATGGGTATGAGAAATTGATAGTGGGGTCTTGTATATGGTTGTCATATTTAAAGCAAATGAGACTAGTAGTGGTGTTAATTTAGAGAGTTTTCTTTATCAGTGACTTCATATCATTTTTGCCTTTCTACTTCAAACCATTCATTTCAGATTTGAAAATTAAAACCGTTGAGCTTTATACATCATGCCATTAATACACATAAAATAGGTTCATGTGGGTTCTTCCCTTAGCATTCCCATCATTGTCTAGTTTGACACATTAACTGATAAGAACATATTTTACATTTTATCTTAGCCAAAAGACTGATAACGGTATCAAGGTGTGTCAGAAATATATCATTTTCCCTGTTTGGTTGGGGTTTTCATTCTCGTGATGGACATAGATGTAGATTTAAAAGTGAGATTAAAGGATATGTATTATCAGTTTAAAAAAAAACTATCGAATACCTATTCATATTGGGTGAACGAGTATCATCATTCCATACAGTGATACAACAGCATCATACTTTAATCGCGTAATCTTTTGTGAAACGTACCACATCCACTTCAAGGCCATGCACCCCACGATTCTGCAGTGCGCGTTTCCATCTGATCATGTAGCTAGTTTCTTCCATATCTTATTACCCTTTTTGACAATAGTTAGTGCGTGGATACATCAATTGTGTTCATGTTCAACATTTCCTTTTAGTTATGTTTTTGTACGCCTTTAAAAGTGCATGAAGTTTATGATTGAAGGGTCAAAAAAATGTTCAAAAAGTTGTCAATGCTCTTTCTTTTCTTTAGTTTCTTGGGAGATTACATCTCGAATTGGGTCTTATTGTTATATCAAATTAAAACTTGTTTGTTCATAAAACCAAGTGAAGGGTGGCTCGGGACCGGCAGTGAGTGAAATAAAACAATGACTTTAGGCATCCACTTCTCTAGGACATTCGAAGTCTAAAAAGTAACAAATTATATGAAAGTATTTCTGGTTTTGAGATTGTTTGACGATAGGGTTTATAGTTTATGATTGGAAACACATTTTCTTACAAAAAAAAGACCCCAAATTTAGTATGCGCTTTAAGCTCCAAAAAGAATTTTGACGACCCAGAGGATGACTTATGTTGATCCGGCTTTTCGCCATAATAGCAAACTTAAGGAAGACGGGTAACAACACACAAAGATTAAATTAAATAATAAAGAGACAAGGTAGGTTTCTCATTGTATCTTAAAAACAGACATAAGATTGAAGCAACAAAATAAAAGGATGAACAAACGACAATCATATTCATATTCATTGGAACCAATTCAATTTATAATATACTCTTTTGAACAAATTAGATTAGATGAGTCGAGTTCCAGCAACAAAGCTGATATTTGTATATATAGTATTTTTCCTTAACTTTTTGCAACAAAATGTGTATCTTTTATGTTGCATATTTCCTCATTCAGTTGACTTGTAGTCTTAACATTGTGAGTTCAATGACCATTGGATGATAACTAAAACACACTCATAAGCGGTTGTGAGTTAGCGCTCATCCTTTAGTCGCTAATTTTGCTTCTTTTTGTCGATAACTTGTGAATACGTAAAATTTAAAATTATAAGATTTTTTACAATATGTTGCAAGTACGGTAACTAACCTTTTGTCCTTGTATTTTTAATAAATTATTATTTTTAAGGTTTAATAAGAAGTTAAAAACGTTACTGTGTGATGTTAATGACTAGGGGCCAGCAGAGCCAGAAACCTGACATGCGGTTTGGAGAAAGCCAGATGACCAGACCCAATACCCGAGAATAGGAAGATATAGAACCCGAAGAATGGACCTTAAGTTGTGTATCGGGTTTCAGTCATTATACGATTCGGTTTTCCATTATAGACCGAAACCGAAGTTTAGTATCAACCTGTTCAATCCAATGGTGCTGTTCGAATTCTATGCAGTCATATCTTTCAATCGAAAACTATTTCATCCCTAAACATTTCATGGTCCTGTACTCTGTATTTTGTCAAGCCTGGGCCGACTAAGTAAATTTTTTTTTAACTAATATGGGTTTCGATTTAATGTGGCTTCTGCAGAGTACAAACCCAAACCCGACCAAAATCAGAACCAAATAGAAGATGCAACTCTAAGGTCTGTTATGTCAGGTTTTTCGGTACACACCTAATTGCTCACCCCTAATTGCTTATATTTTCGTGAAATGATTGCCACCGAATATATAAGAAAGCAAAGCATATAAACTCTGTGGTGCTCCTACAGGAAAAAATGTTACCTTAAAATATCAAAAAAGAGGAAACAAAAGGAGAGAAATACTTCCTCTCAAAGGTTGAGCTTCTGAGTATATATAATATATAAATAACTATTTTTAAACAATTAATAAAAATCAAACAAGTCTGAGCCCAACTCGGACTTGAAAATTTTCTCACGAGCCGAGCTCAAGCTTTGGATATAGCTCTAAATGAGCATGCTACCAATTGCAAAGTTATCAACCTATCGGTACAAACTTAAAACTTACATTGACCGATAAAGCTGTGATGATCTCATAGTCAAACGGTATCGAACAAATTGTTGATATGGTGCAATTTGTACAAGATCATGTGTATAAAATGAACTTTGTACATCCTTCATTTTCTTGTATAATGAACAATGGAATCAGACATTCCTATTATTGTCAACCTGTGCATCAACCGAAGCTGATTCCTTTTCCGGGAACTGAATGCTTGGTTCCCGGGAAATGGAATCAGAATCTGCGACTTCTGTAATAACAGTGTCACGTGCAGCACTATCCGGGAACTTTGGGTTTAAGCAGACTGGCATCAGTGATTCCATTGTCATTCTGCAAATCATTCAGTTCTACTTTGGAACCAGAATCAGCATTGCCATTTCCTTTGACTATCGCGTTCATATCCAGTATCACGTCTTTTGAAACGTTAGGGTCAGATTGTTTGTCTGATTCCTTTCGCGATGATTGGATTTCACTTTCAGAAGGGGTTCTAGTAATGGAATCACCATTCTGTTTGGCTGTGTTATTTGATTCCTGTTCCAACAACTTATTGCCTGCATCACATATTAAGAAACCAGTGTCAAGTACATTTAAAAGTTAAATGGAGAAGCAGAGGTGACAATTTTGACACATTACTCGATGTATATGTGTGTTTTATGTCAAGGGATCAAATAAAGAAAACTAACTAAACAGGACCCGCTGAAAGTCGGTTAAGCTTTATTAATGCATACAACCTCCCAGAACCGTCCAAACCAAAGTAAGTCGGTCGGTTTTTGCCGGTTAAAATCTAAACCGTTCGGTCTGGTTTGAACCAGCCGTGTAAACCATACCGGCCGTTTAACCTTCACTATTTATATAACATTTAAGCTTTTTTAGCATGCAGTCATGTACATGTATTATAATTAACTATTTATATAATTTGCATACAAACTAATGATGTAAAAAAAAATTGAAATTGGTTCAAACTGCCAAACCGAACCATGAAACCAGTAATATTGGCCGGTTTGGTTTGTTGATCCCCAAAACCGGACTGTGGACACCCCCAATTTTGTATTAGGATTTAAATTCTAAATTATAATAATATTTTTTTGTATCATCTTATCATGTTTAACCAATATAAAACGAAAATTAGAAAATTGTTTGTGGGTCAACCCAGCCCAACCTAATCCATCAGGATTCAACCTGTTAAATTCATGTCTAAACCTAAAAACCCATTTTGACCCATTACCAGACCGGGCAACCCGCCCATTTTACCACCTCCATCAAGATAATTATGTGAAAATGAGATTTTGGTTTAATGATAATTGATAAACCTGTCTGTGAAGTTATGTTGGCTCTCGAGGTGCCTTTATTCATTAGCGGCTTATATAACATATCGGTTCCGGGAAAGAACAACATATTAATGGACCTCATTTCTTGTATCTCTGATTTTTCAAGCGGGCTGAAGCCGAAAGCATTAGTCCATGTATGCAAATGTTCTTCAATGGCGGGAATTACCAATTTCTCAACTTTCAGAGAAGAGAGAGCCTGAAATAGATAATGTCAAAATCTTTCCCACAGTGACTATAAAATAGTGCGTGTGATACTAATAATAGTATAATGCACAATAAAAAATGCAATGCACACGCACACGCACACACACAATCTCCTTACCGATTCAATGGCATTTAATAGGCGACGACACATGCCTTGGCGTCTATAAGAATGGCGGGTCCCAATGAATGGCATCTCTGCTAGTTGGGTCCCATGTATCCTAGAAATATTATCAAATATAAGATTAAAAGTTTCAATAATAAACAGTGTCGAGTATTCATATAGACAGAAAGCAAACTTTTAGAATAATAGTAGTAAAGCAGGCTACCTGATGGATGCAGCACAAATCATTTCATCACCCTTGTCCAAAATGGCTGTGAAGAAGCCACTATAGTTCAGCCGACTAAAGTTTGATCTAGAAGATATAAATTACAATATATCAGCTAACATCCAGAGAGTTTGTTATAAGTAACATAACCTCCCCCCCCCTCCTTTTTTTTTCTATCAACCAAGACATTATGACAGTTTTGACCCTTTTGTAACGATGAATTAGTCGACTCAGGGTTGTCTTTTATCTCAAAATTTTAGCTGAAAAGAGAATAGACACATTGAATGCCTCAAAATCCATTTTAATATTTATAGCATATACAAACTCCTAAATTATTTAGTTTAATACTGCATAAATATTGTTTTCTTTTCTTGCTGAAAAGTGTTTGCGGGTCAGACCAAACCAGCCCAGCTAGAGGTGTAAAAGAGCCGAGCGGAACAGCTCGTGAGCTACTTGAAATCCGCTCGCTAAAAGCTCGAACTGAGCCGAGCTTAAACGAGCCCGAACCCTAGATTCACTTATCAGGCTCGACAATGCTATTGAGCACAAACGGGCATGCTATTCATATATCCTTTGAAATATGTCAAATATAATTTACATAACAATTACTGTTATCTATAAAATTATGATAAAAATAACTGAAAGATATTTATTATGTTCCATATAAATTATTAGAATCATAAATATATATAACATAATTATAAATGTATACAAAAAAATAATTAGATAATTAATAGATGATAAACAAGCCATGAGCAGCTTGGAAAACTATTTACAACGCAGAGCCGGCCCAACGATTTTGGTGGGCCAAAGAGAAACCTAAAACCGAGGCCTTTTCGTGAAAAATAATTAATAAATTTTGCTAAAAATCTAACAAGTTGAAACGTGGATCAATATTGGACAACGACCTGGGTTTGAGAGGAGGTCTTGGCTTAAATCCCCAAGACGATCAACAAGACTTAAAAAGAAATTCGTGTTTAAAAAAAATAATAAAATCCACAAAATATGGTCCTATTTTTCATTAAACAAACATGAAATTTGTTAGCATTCAAAATGATCACCAGTTGAATGTTGATAAATCAATCCTCTACCATAAAATCTATAAATAAATATGTAAAAGAACCCCGTAAAAGACTATAAATAATGATGTTGATCTTTAAAGCTAAAAAATTTATCAATTGTGAATTATGGAAAAAAACATCATGTAACATATATACATGCACTACCCGTATCAATACTAGGCAAGGATTGGACTAAAAAGAGATGAATACTTATAGTTTTTGAGGCCCTAAAAAGTGGCGGCCCCAAGCTAGTGCTTGGGTTGGTAAAGCATAAGGGCTAGCATTAATCACAAGCCAAGCTTGAGCATTAGAAATAGAGCTCAAGCTCGCTCAAATTAAACAAGCTAAGCTCGGGCTTGACTCGTTTACACCCTTAAACCCTGCCCATCTGAGCCCATACTAAAAAATGACCAACAGCTTACCCACAATTGTAGACAACATTATGAATTAGAGAAATCCCACTTCTGCTGTCAATAATAGGCAAAAAACATTCATCCATAACAGACAGAGCAACGGCCAGTTTGGAATTGGATTCTGGTAACGGGTCAGATCGACGAATGAGATACCAAGAGAATCCTGAATCCAATTCATGTTTCACCCACAGAATCTTCTGCAAGTGATTGTATACCTGCAAAAGTAGACCATTATATTATATTAACATAAAGATTCATTCTCTCTAAATTGTATAATACTTACCACTAGCTAAATATACTCTCGTTTATTAGTTACTTAGTTTAGATAAACAATGTTAATTGAACACTTGGGATAGACTTATTAAAAGGCAATAAGGCATGCAAATGAACCAAACGTTCAGTGAACCGTTCATGAATTGTCCAGCAGAAAGTTTGTTTATGTTTGTTTATTTAATAAATGAACAAACATGATCACATGTCTCGTTCGTTCACTTATGTTCATAAACGTTCATTTATAGTTGTTAGTTTACATGTGTTTTAACTTCATTCGTTTAAGTTCATCTGTATATTTAATTAAACTTTTTAGGCCCGCTACCATTTCGTCTAGTTTTATTATTTTATAGGCCTGGCAAAATTGCAGATAGATGTTCATGTTTAATTTTAATAGATCTTTGCTTGGTTATGTTTGTTCATTTATGTTAGTTATATTAGTCTTCGTTTATACTATTAACAACCGGATATAAATGAACATAAACACACTCATCTTCTTAACAATACTTCTATTGTATTACTTCAAATAATATCTATAAAATAAGAAACTTTTGTACCTCTCGACACTTCCGTTCACAAAAACGAAAACTCAAATCATTAGAATCAGTACACATGTCAAGCGTATCCGGGCAGCAGGATTTATGATCTGCAAGAACAATAAGTTGCATTTCAACACAATGTTAAACAAAAGAAAAAAAAAGATTATAAGGCCCTTCCAGAAGAGTTATATTACATTTTTTCTCACACAGGCGACATGTAAGAAGTGAATTTTCAAATCTACCACTCGTTTTAGTGCTATATCTACCAACTCTTTCACAATATTTGCATGCACAATTTGGACAGTGCCAATCGCCTTGCGGAAGCATCTGAAATAAGAAGAGAAGAGAATTTGTTTATCTTTGTTTGTTTAATAAACGAACAAACATGTACATAAGTCTTCATTTATATGAGCATTTATTTGTATACATTCATTTAAATTCGCTTATGTTCGTTCGTTTGCATTCATTTATGCTCATTACTTAGGTTTGTTTAAGTTCGTTTGTTGATACATTCATATATTCATTTAAACTTTTTTAGTAGTCTAGTTTTAAAATATGCTCCTTTCGCGTCTATTCGGTATGTTTACAAGCTACATAGATAAATTCAGTCTGTACAGAGCAATCCCATATCATTTTCTCAAAAACATTTTTAAAATTATATCTGAAACCTGCAAATAATGAAATAAATCTAGATGAAAATGTGTAATATCAGCCATCCATTATACCTGCATATCTAAGCAGCTGAGGTGGAAGGTTGATGGACAGCCATCACAGCAGATTAAATCTCCACCATCCCCACATTTCCCACACGTATCGTCATTAGGATCATCACCGTCAACATCTACATCATGAAACCCTTTTCTCTCTGACTCGTCTTGTTTATTCCAACCATCAATCTGACACTGCATTAACGACTTACCAGACTTTACAAAAATGTTTTCAAACGGCTTCCCAAGTTTGCTTCTTGCATGAAGCTCGAATCTTGATATTGTTATGATCTTGCTGCAACAATCACAATGAATCCCATCTTCAGTTATCCAACCTTCTTGCATTACACGGGTTCTTCTAAGATTCATATATTCCACCTTTTGACCAACAGATATCATTCCTGAATCAATTAACCATGAAAGCAGGTTCCTTTTTACCAAATTATCCTCTGAATCACGAACCAGCAAAGTAAGTCTGTTCTTTTCTCCATGTACAATATGAGAATTAGTATGAATAGTCGACTTCTTCAACCCATGTTTTTGCAATCTTTCCTTATCAAAACCGCCGCTTTCTTCACGTCGTCTTTCTAATAACTTAATAGCTTTTTCATGCGCAAGCTTTTTCACTTTAGCCCTTTTCGACTTCCTACTAATGCCAATACCTTCATGTTTCCCGTTATTCTCAATCTCTCTTTCAAGTTTCTTTCGTGTCTGCCTCGTTAGCTTACTAAGTATCTCAGTTGGTAAAGGCGTAAACTCTCCACCCTCTTTCGAACCATCTTTCTCTTTCTTTTTCAAAGCATCATACGCTTTCGTTATCGACCAATAAGCACTTCCAGACGGACTTATATACACGGAATCCAAATAATCTCTACCCCTTCTCGGTCTGTAATCAATCGTCCATCCTGCTCCTAATAGCATATTCTTAATCTTCTCACGTAACAGCTGTTTTTCAGTGTAATTAGCCCGTTGAATCTTCACTTCCTTAACACTCTTCATTCGTGCCTTCACCGATTCTTTCCGTTTATCATCCTGTTCATTCACATTCGATAAGCGTAACTTCAATTCATCATGATCCTTGGCACTACTACCACTTCCAGATTCCCTTTGATTCGCATTTCGCCTATTTAACATCAACTTATGTTTCCCATTGTTAATCTTCCACCTCTTGTTCGATTTCCACGGAACCAGTCCCAACTAACTCATTACTAACATCCTTCTTTCCGGACCGAACCTCTTCGAATTCGACGGAACCAGTCCCAATCTTATAAACTTTGCGCCTGACGGGCTCATCACTGGAGTCGGAATCACTGATGACGACTCGAGAACGCTTCAAATTAAACAACTGCTTATCGGTAAAGCCTAGAACACCTCCAACGCCGACAATATCTTTCATGGCCGTACAAATGCGGGAAACATGAACCCTAGGGTTTGGAAATTGAGATAAAAATTGGGGAAAATATGTGATACATAAGTATAATGAATAATGATGGATGAGATCGAGTTCAATTTCACCTGAATTTGGAGATTTTGATTTGCTTTTGTATCGGCGATTGATTGAGATGTGTGTGTGAAAACTGAAATGTAACTTATTATTATTATTATTATTCTTTCTTTATAAAAGATGTTATTTTTTATAATTCTTTCCTTTAGATAATTGGGCTCTTCACTTCTGCAATCCATCTTCCAGGTCATGGCAAAGGTTATTTGCTCTCTTCACCATTCTTCCAGGTCATGGGCCTCATGGCAGTCCAACCCGACTACAGTCTCGTTTACTTGTCCATGTAAACATATAGTTGGTATTTCACAAAAATTAATAGATTCAGGTGTGGATTTATGGCGGGCGATAAAACATAATGTTTAGGAGCGGGATTGATACATTGTTTTGGTTAGATTATTGGATTGGTGGAGACCTCTATTTATCTGTTTTCCACTCCTTTTTTCTATCGAGGGATTGAAGTTGTGCTCGGTGGCGGATCGGTTGGTGATGGTAGATGGGGTGATTGCAGTACTTGGGGGTGGTCCAGAGTGTCGGGGACAATTACAGAAGTGGAGGAACTAAGACAGTTGTAATTCTATGTCATTCAGTTGTTTTGCACCAGAGAGAAGATATATTGACATGGTCTCTTGATGAAGATGAGGCTTTCTCTGTTAAAAGTTAAAAGAATAGCCTGGCAGCGGCTGTTGGTTCGATCCCCGAGTACTCGTTCGCGTGGAACATGTAACATCCTAAAAATTTTAATGATGAATAAAGGAAGTTATGTTTAGTGATTTCGCGTAATTAATTAGTATCGGGTAGGGAGCGGGTCTTGGACGTGGATTAATTGAGATGGGTTAAATAAGAATGGGATTTCAGGGATATAAATACCCCCAAAATCCCAAAAATATCTTCATTTACATCTATTTCTTCACACTCAAAACACACACATTCTAACCGATCAAGATTCGAAGCCGAGACCCGAGATTTTGTTGATAGATCTGAGTTGGTAAGGTAAGAACAAATCCAACAAGCTAATATTACTGAAAATGGTTAGGATTGGATGGGTTAACCGGACCCGAAACCCAAACTGCCCAAATCGGACCCCTAAAACGTCGATTTTAGGCCGATTTGATGGTTGGGATTTGTAGGCGCCGATCATACGATTCCGTGGGTACCAAAATCGAGTTATTTGGCTAAGAAACGAAGGATTTATGGGCAAACAGATCTGCAGCGCGATAACTTCGCCTGCAAGATTAAGTTCGCCTGATGAACTTCGCCTTCAAGCGTAACTTCGCCTTCAAGCGTAACTTCGCCTAAGGATAACTTCGCCTACGGCCAAGTTCGCCTAAGGATAACTTCGCCTGAAGCCAAGTTCGCCTAAGGATAACTTCGCCTGAAGCCAAGTTCGCCTAAGGTTTAACTTCGCCTGAAGCCAAGTTCGCCTAAGGTTTAACTTCGCCTGAAGCCAAGTTCGCCTAAGGTTTAACTTCGCCTGAAGCCAAGTTCGCCCGAGGTTTAACTTCGCCTGAAGTGAAGTTCGTTTAGAAAATAAATTAAAAACCTAATGGAAAATGTGTTAAGGCAGTTATCGAAAATAAAATTTTTCCAAGCTGACCTGGCAGCTTAACCCCAGCCAGGGGCTCTGCCCCTTGGACCCCTCTAGGGGCTGCCGCCCCTAGACCCCGCTGCCAGGGGCGCTGCCCCCGGACCCCCGTTCGTTGTGGGTAGTAATTAAGACTAGAAAGATGTTATAAGTAGTGATAGTTAAATTGATATGTATACTTGTTATACAGTCAGCCGTGCACAACTGAAGAAAGGGATTACGATCAACGGAGAACGTAACCGTGTTCAGGTGAGTTTCTAGCCCCATTTATGTGTTATGTTTTCGGGGCTGTGTGCATACTCAACATGGTTGTTAATACACTTATCCTAAGAGATAAGTGTATGCCTTATGTGGATAATGTGAAATGTATGGATGATTGCTTGATGGTACGTGAACGATCTTCGGATATTGCACGTACTGTCAGGTTGTAACGCTATGTATAATGTAAGTATGTTATGTATGATTATGTGTATGAACATGATAGAGATAATAGAAGAAAGAAATGATAATGTATGGTTGTATGGTTACGAAAAGGGTACCGAGCCCTAATAATACTCAAGGTATGATGTATGGTTGTATGGTAACGAAGAGGGAATCGAACCCTACTAATATTCGAGAACTAGGGAACCGAACCCTACTAATATTTGAGGAAGAAGGGTACCGAGCCCTAATAATACTCGAGGAAAGAGGGTACCGAGCCCTAATAATACTCGAGGAAAGAGGGTACCGAGCCCTAATAATACTCGAGGAAAGAGGGTACCGAGCCCTAATAATACTCGAGAAATGTAAGGCGTAATGCTCTTTATAACATAAGATATGAAAATAAGTTAATACAAAAGAAAGTAAGAAAGTATGAAAGTAAGAAAGTATGAAAGTAAGAAAGTAAGAAAGTATGAAAGTAAGAAAGTATGAAAGTATGAAAGTATGAATGAAAGAATATAATGTTATGTGAATGGTATGATTATGTGATTATCTAGAACTCACTCAGCGTAGCTGACTTTTAGTATGTACGCAGGTGAGTAGGATGAGGCAGCTTGCTTGAGGAGACACATGGCACTGAACAAGAGTCGGGCATCTGAAGACCTATGATGTGTTAATTTTAATGCTTTAATGTGAAAGACAATGAATGTTTTGAGACAAGTTATGAATTATGTAAAGTTTTATGAAAGTTTTATATTCCGCGTAAATGTTTTAATTAACTCTGATATTTAGAGCTGTGTTTATGAGTAAATCCAACACGAAAGTAGGGTTACCGGTAACGGGGCCTTACAGAACAACTGGGTGCCAAAATAGGTTAATGTAGTAGCATGGCGTGCAGAGTTGGAGAGGCTGCCAACTTTTGTATCTTTAGCGGCCAGAAATTTGACGGTTACATCTAGTTTTTGTCCTTTCTGTGGTGAAGCCGAGGAAACCGATGAGCACCTTTTCGTCTCCTGTAGACTTGCGCAAGAGCTTTAGCAAGTCATCACCCAATGGTGCAAGCTTCCTGTGTTCTTTGCGTTCGGGTTTCGGGATATAGTTGAGATGCATAAATTTTCTATCTTTCCAAAGAAGAAGGCGAAAGCTCTTCATGTTGTTGTGTTGGTTACGGTTTGGAGGTTGTGGAAGGCCCGTAACGCGCGGGTGCATGAAGGGAGTCAAGTTCGGTTGGATAGATTGGTAGAGGATATACAAGTTTTGGGTTATCTTTGGGTAAAGAGTAAAGCTTGATTGACTCTTATGGATTGGGAGGATTGGAAGACTTTTAGCTTTTGATCTGCACTTGTTAATGTATGTATTGGTCTAGTCTCTTACTAGCCTGTTGCTTCTATTTTTATTAATAAAATTTGTTTGCCTTTCAAAAAAAGAAAAAAGATAATTGGTACTCCTTCACTTAAGGGACAAGTCTTGATGTTACTAACATGTGAAAAGATATTGCGGTTTTGCAGGATGTTTGGTAGTTTTGATTTTATTAACAAACTAGCTTATACCGCGTTTGAAACAAGGGTTAAAAAAATATTTGTAAACATATTAATAGATATGATGTATGAATTCTAAAAAATCATATTAACATGTAACCAAGTTAAACTAAAATGTTTGGAAATGTGCTGGCCCCATTTTCCATTTTATATTTTATGAACACCAGTTTCAATTTATCGGTATTTAGCAAATAGAAGTTTACGTCTACCATTTTGGTATATAATTTTTTAAAAAATGTCTTTCATATTTTGAATCCGTTAAGAAAAAAGCTGAAACTACAATATATTAAAGGTTCTACAATACATTAAACATTAAAGATAAAAGAACGGAAACAATTTGCCTTCCACTTTCTTTTGTAGTTCTCGTTCTTGATTTTCTATTGACCCAAAAACATTCTTTTGTCAAATTTAAAGCCCGTGATGGAAGAGAACGCCGTGACAAATGGAAAATTTTGCTCAAATACGAGCAACACCGCCAAAATATTAGTGGCACAAACATATAGACTGAAAGTCTACTGACGTACTGAATGTACAGTGAACAAACAATAGACATGAAGTCTACTGAAGTTACTAAGACCAAACATATAGACGAAAGTCGACTGGTGTACTTAGTAGCATATCAATTTTCAGGACGGAAATTCTTTCAACAAGGGGATGATGTGACACCCGACATTTGTAGGTTAACCGCGTTAACTAAACTCAGTTAATTTTGTTAACTCAGTCAGAAAACTAGCATGCATGTCACATGTCACATGTCACATAATAACACACACGAGTTTGTCTGAGTCGTTGGCTGCCTAACAACAATAACAAGTGCTATTAATTAAAATAATAAACTTGTTACAAATGTTATGATACATATTATATGAAACTAGTTTGAGACCCATGTATTACAGGTAATTGATGAAATTTTTAAATTTCAACTCTTGAAAAGTGAAATACAGTCAACAAATTGATCATATATTGTTAATACAATCATAATTTTCATTAAAATTACTAAAATTACAAAACAAAGATTACACAAATACGTTACAAATAAGTAAAAACTTCCTTGTACACTACATTTGTGATTATATTAGCAAGTATACATTGTTTATCAAAAATCAAAATCATTAGTCCATGTCTGCTTGTAACTCTCAATAAGGTAACATTTAGGTCTGCTTATAACTATTGATATAACCACATATAGTTGTTTGTATGACAAAAAGGTTTTCAAGTACATATCAACTCTAGGTAAATGATAATATATCCATGAAACTAATAAAAAAATATTCATATACATAAAATATCATATATTTTAATCAATTAATATGATGTTATTTGAGAATATATGCTCATGTTTATAAAAGACATGATTATTTCAAAAACCATATTATGTGAACTTTGATGATATAATCATCTTCAAAATCTTTATAATTTGAAATTAATTGATCATGATAAATTTGTTGTCAATAATATTCTGTGTATGATAAATTTTTAATTGATTTTATATTTTACAATTAACATAACCCCAATTAGTTGTATTTGTATAAAAAATAAAATTAATAAGTTAATATAATATTGATATTAGGTAAATAACCGATGAAAACGATATTCTAGGTTTTAATATACTAAATGAATTTTAGAAAACGAAAATAGCGGAATGGGATTGAAATAACTACCTGGTTTAAAATTTTGAATGTTTTTAATTAAATAATTTATCTTATAAGACATATTAAATTAAATATATTTAAATGTATAAAAAAGTATAAACGAAGTCATAAAATATATGTTTTCGAAGCATTTTGGTTTGAGTTATGGAAAAAAGTATTAAAAACTACATATTGATCTTCTTATTGCTAAACCATTTATACTACATAAAAAGCCATATAAATAAATGACATATAGTTCATTTAATAAGCCGTTATACATACGGGTTATAATTATAATATTCAACTTTAATGACTTAATGCTAAATACCAAGATATATATAACTAGTTTTTGTCCCTCGTATTAGGGGATGTTTAAAATTTCGTTTCTAATATTGTGAATGTATTTTGTTAGATTTTAGTTTATTTATTGTAAGAAGTTAATAATATACTTGAACCTATTTTGATTAATTTATGCTGGGTTTGTTCATTTTTTAATGAAACGTTAAATGAATTATCTACTTAATTTTTATATTTATTCGTTTATGTTCATTTGTTATAATTTGGATATTATTTTGTGAAACTTTTCCTTTAAGTTAAACTTAAAAGAAAAATAATCGTGTAACTAAATCCATATTGAGAAATTAAATTAGGGTTTGAGTACAGGATTTGTTTTACATTTTACGTGTTTCCAGTATTAATATATATTTATTGTATTTTAATTTTATTTATTGTAAGGAAATTAATAATATACTTAAGGTTTGATGATGAAAGTGTTTTACAAATAAATGAGATTTTATAACCCGTTTAAAAGCTATATGGGTTTGATGAGACCCATGACCCGCTTGTTTTTTTACTATAAAATTGTTTCATAGTTATAAATAATATCTTTTTTTTTAAAAAAAATTGATATTAATTTTTATTATTTTATAGGATTTTTATATCCTATATTTGGTGAGATTAATTTTTAATATATTGAGATGTTATAACACGTTTAATGGTTATCTGGGTTTGGTGAGACCCATATTTGTTAATTCGGGTCAAATGCATGAGAAACCACCATTTACAAATAATGCAATCTGGTGGCTTAAGAAAAAATAGGGAGTTTTCGTTTATATATATATTTAAGATAGGTATTCTCAATGCTTGCAATATTTATATAAAATGTTTGTAGAAAATTAAGACAATACATATTTTCTAAGTTCAAATGCATATGAGAAAATTTTAAATTCAAATTTGAAACCTATATAAAAAATTATGCATCGTTGCTCGAATCTCAGCTTAAAAAAAATTTGTAGTTTACCATATAAATTCAAATTTTTCGACAATGATGCACCTTTAGTTTTTTTTTAATTTGCAATTCCTTGTGACTTTAAAATTTTATTCTAACATGCCTGTAACTTCAGTTTTGATTTTTCCTTATTTCACAATTAATGTTAATGAATGAATAAGTGGCAATAATGGGGAGGGCTATGAGATTGAAATGTTTTAAAATATAAGAATCATATATTGAAATTGATTGAAAAAAAGGTGGGGAGAGCTATGAGATTGACAAGTGGCAATAATGGTAGTCTTTTATTAGAATAGATAGATATGATAACTTGTTACAAATGTTATGATACATATGATATGCAATATGTTAGGTGCTACATGTGACGTGTTATACAAAACTAATGTGATATATGTTACACACTACTTGTCACATGTTACATTATGAACTATGGTAATATATGTTACATTCTACATGTCATATGTTACATGTCTATATGTATGTTATGTGTAAGAAATGGTCAAGAATAATTGTTACATGCATCTTATATTACATGTACATGTTAATTATTAAAATGTACCATGAACTTTAGATTGTGTTATACCTAGTAAACTTGAATTAAAAATGTTACATGATACATGTTATTAAATTAAAGTCTTAACCTAAAGTTTATTATTGATTAATAGTAGTTAAATTGTTATTACTGAGAGTTAATATGTTTTTAATAAGATTTCGGTTACACAACCTTTGATTTGAAAACCTTTTATCTTCCTTTTCTCCTTCCTTGGCCGAAATCCACACTACACACACACACACATATCATATTTTTCTCTCTAAACAACACTTTCTTTACAACTTCTCTCTAGACATACATACATACATATGGTTTTAGTGATTCTTGAATCAAGGTTTTGGAGTCTTCATTGATGAAACAAGAAAGTAAGCATGTATTTATATGTTTTTGTTTAATTTTCTTTGATTTGGGATTGTGGGATGAAAGTATCCACGCATATGAAATCATAAGAAAGCGAAATACGATAAAATTGACAATCTATATGTTAAGATTGTTTTGTTTGTTTCTTGATATGAAAACCCTAAAAATCTTTGTAATAAAATCTGTATGAACAATAAAACGATGAGTTTTGATCATATAAAATGGTCCCTTGGTGATTTATGATCATAGAGATATAAAAATCATGATTTTTGTAAGTTTTGATTAGGATCTGCTTGCTGACAGATTTTGTGATCTACATTGTTAGTTGTATAACTTGTTGATACGATGGTAAGTTTGATTAATTCTTGATGCTACGGTTAAGTCCTTTTAGTCTAGTTTCATACAGTCAATAATCATTTTTTGGACTTTGTTTGACTACTGTTTATGAATTTACAAAATCGGGTATCAATTCTGGTTGAACAGGTAATTTTCTGGTTTGTCTTGTAAAGAGTATAACTTGTTATTGAAAATGAATATTTGAGTGATTCCACTTCTGGAGTGTTATATATTGAGTTATGGTCTTGCATTGATTAGACACATATGGAATTTTTGACAAATATTTACTTTCTGTTGTGTTGATAGAGTAGCTGAAGGTAGGTTGCTATAGTATATAGATTTTCATGATTGTTGTGAGCGCTGAAAAATTACAAGAAAATTTCTGGAGATATCTAATACTTGATAGTTTTGGTGGAAATTGTTTGGTAATTTATTTCCAAGATTTAGTTGGTTAGAAAATTGGACCTTAGTGATTAGAAATCTGTCCAAATTTGTCTAGCTTGCTGTTTTGGTAAAATACTTATAGTTTGTGCAAAGATTGTTGTGTTAACTTGGAATTTGACTTTGGTGGTCAACTTGAAACCATTTTACTAAATGTTTATCTTACTTATGATTTATAAATATTGTGACACTCGTCAATTTCAGGTTAACTCCGTTAATTCAAACTCCGTTAATTCAAACTCCGTCAATTCAAACTTAAGATCACTTGATCTATAACGCACATATCATTACATTTAAACTAGGGTTTTAAATGACGTTTGGCAATAACTACACATGTAGTCTTTCGGGATTGCACCGAAACGCAAACGAGTTGACTCAAACCATTGGTGAACAAACGACAAACATCAAAACAATAATTATTTGATAATTATGTGTTAGGTTTATGTATTATTTGATATTTATATGTAGAACATTAACTCAAGATGCAAAAGTCTATTTTATGCTAGAAATTTAATAACTAGAAGTAGAGGGGCCATTGTGTAATATAATTATTATTAATTAATAACAAAACCCTAACCTCCTTCCTCCCCTCCCAAACCCGATCGGCCCCCCTCCCTCTCTTCTTGGCTGCCGTCACATCACACACACATACATACAACCTTCTTTCAAGTTTTGTTGAAAAATTAAGGTGCTAGGAAGGTATTAACAACTCCTCTATGCGTTCTATATGTTTAATTTTGATATTGAATGGGTTAATCCAAAACCCTAATTCACGAAATTGATGATTAAGATGAGTTAGGGTTTGATTATATGCTTGATGATGATTTGCTAGTGAATTGATAACTAGTTGTGTTATTATTGTTTGTTAATCATTGTTATTTGATTTTAAACTTTCAAGAAAAACCCTAACTATGTGTTCAATGTGAGATTGATATGCATGGTTGGTAAATATTGTGTCTAGAGTGTTATATGCATGGATTATGGTTCATAGATTGTTGTTATGTTGAGTTTTGATGTAAACTGGTACTGGACAGATTGTTAAGTTTATGTTTAGATGACTGTAACTGAATGTTAATGTGGTAATTGGTCGAAATTATTAACACTAAAGTGTACTAGGTTGAGTCTAGTTTCTATAAATTCCAAGTTTGTAATTTTTGGAAGTGTAAAAGTTAACTTTTATTATTTTACAAAACTGAAGTGCGAGTCTGAATTGTGAGGTCTGCTGTTAGGCTGTTTTGTAATTATCATATCTCATAAACTACAAGACCAAATGGGTTAGTTCCACTTCTGGAAGTTAACATATTGAGTTAAGAATCTAACCCAATTGGTCTTGCATTAATTGAAATTGCCATTTAAAGGAAATAACAAATATCATTATGTTGCGCATGATTTTGACTGCTGTGAGTTTATTGTAATGTTTTGGTCTTTGTGAGAAAAACTATGTGGAATAAAAATACAATAAAAATAGTTCTGGAAACCTAACTCATGTGTGTTTTTATGACGATTTTTGGTGAACTAATTGATATGTTATGATCTGTTGAATAGAGTAATCTTTCAAGTAGAAATCTGTCTTGATAAAACTAGCTGCTGAACTATGTGAAAATACATGAAACGTGCTTGTTGTTAGATAATTGCTATGTTTTTGACTAAATTGCCCTTGTGGGGAATGATTGCTAGTAATGCACAATGTTAGCACTTGATACTTAAGTAGTTGTTTACACATGTAACGTGTCACCAATGTGTTTGTCGAGTCACACATAATTTACAAACGAAACACGAAACGTATCTCATGCATAGGTATTATGTGCCGAGTCTAGAGTCTCAATAATAGTTCCAACACTTAGAAAATCTCATTCTTGTTTTAGAGCGCTAGTGAGGATTTTCTGTGACGCGCATCTCTCGGTTGACTTGTTTTTGAATTCTTCGCAAACAGTGAGTTTCACGTTCCCCTTTTACTCTTTTAAACGCTTTTTATTTGGGGAAGATAACATACTCCAAAACGCTTTAGATTTTGTTATTAGTTATATATCACTTGTAAGGCTAAGTGGCAAACGAACCAACTAAAGTCCTTCATAACATCGAACCGTTTAGTATTGGTATAATAGCGAGTCACTGTTGAGTAGTACTACTGGGTTTGACAAACCACACCCAACTCTAAACTCGACGGCAGGTCGAGTGGGTGTAATCTTGGCTAACACATTTTCCATGGTCGTGGTAGAAATGGTGGCAAGGCAATTGATAAACAGTCAGCTTCGGTGTCGAACACTTAGTAATACTTGTTTTATAGGCTAGCTACCTATCGATATATAATTGACATAACATTATCTGGTAACGCAAACGCAAACATTTTCTTTATTTATATATGTGAACTCACAAACCATGTATTGACAGTTTTAGTATGTTATTCTCAGGTAGCCGAGGCGGGCGCGCGGTATAGGAACATGCATTTCATAGAACACTATCGCTTTGCAAACTTGTTTTAAACTGTTATTAATTGGGTTTTAAGTCGTCCTGCGTGACGCAACACTTGGTTTATGAATTTACGCTTCTGCACTCATTTAAACTTTAAATGTTTTCGTGGTTTGAAAACTTTATTTATGGTGTTTGATTATAACTAATTATTCCGATCCTGTTAGTTCACACCCTCTGACGGTAAAACTCCGTTAGTGGATTTTGAGGGTGTGACAGATTGGTATCAGAGCCATTTGTTATAGCGAACTGGAATTTGCATGTATACTAGACTATAACCGCAACGACCCATTAGTTATAATTTCTACGCACTGCATATATATTTTATTTAGTCTTTCGTTATCTTTATCTCTTTACCTCATTCACTCATACGCGCGCATACACGACTTACCTGTAGGGATGTCGACGCTACCATCATCATCGTCCGACCAGGTGACTCATGCCCATGGAAAGGAACCGCAGCTACCTACCTCGTCGCCACCCCAAGTAGCCCCGGAACTAGAAGCCCCTGCACCGAAGAGGTATCACCTATCTGGAGGCATGTACGATGACGACGTTAGCTGGGATTGGTACCCGAGTCTGATCAGGCGTATGGTTTACCGCGAACAAGTTCCCCCACTACCTCACCCGAGCCGTCCTGCATACCCCAACACCCTACAACCCATAACCGAACCAATAGAGCGTGTTCTCGCAGCTGTTGTTTCCTGTTTAGAGCGTGACGCGGGTTTCATGCGCTCGGCGAGAGCGAACGTTTCCGGATTGATAAGAGATGGAACCGAGGCTAGGGAGGAAATTTCCCGACTGACAGCGGCTATGAAGGAAGTGCAGGATGCTAATGATCAGCAGATGAAGATTATGAGAAAAATGCAAGCAGAGATGATAGATTTGCAAGAGCAACTCCTTGTGGCGAGATCCCGGACAGAGATAGCTCTAGAGCATTGCGATATCTTACAGATGCAAATTGTCCAGAATGCAGCAGATTTCGAGGAAGAACCTGAGGAAGAACCTGAGGAGGAACCCGAGGAAGATCCCGAGTAGGAACCCGAAGAGGAACCGGCTGAGCCGGAGGCACACTCAGAGGTGTCCTCAGACGATGACATCCAAGAATGATAACACCTGGATGGAGGGGTTGTCTCCATCCAAACTATTATTTTCTATGATTTTAAGGATTGGTTTTAAATACTTTGTAGCGAATATAATGGTTTTAATCATGAATTATTATTTGGATTATTATATGGTTGTGATGTGATGTTTGTTTCTTTTATTTTTTTTCTTTCTTACCTACCTTTTATTACATGTATGGTGTGTTGCATATGAAACCGAGAATTCATGTCTAACATTTTATGCTGTGATTCTAGGAAATGGCTGGAAGAAACTATGGGCATGGTCGCGGTAACATCAACCTAACCGCAGCAGAACTCCAAACCCTATTGAATGACCATGCGGCAGCAGCTCTAGCCGCACATGTTCAGAATCAAGCCGGAGGTCCAGCCGGAGCTTGTACTTTCAAGAACTACCTGGATTGCAAGCCCAATTCGTTTAAGGGCACGAAGGGAGCCATAGGTTTCATGCGTTGGGCTGAGAAGGCAGAGTCAGCTTTCGAGATGTGTAACTGTCCACCCACCAGCAGGGTCAAATTTGCTGCTGGAACACTGGAAGATTCTGCTCTCACTTGGTGGAACTCCAACGTGCAAATTCTTGGGTTGGAATTGGCAAACGCTATGGACTGGGAAGAGTTCAAGAATATGATGCGAGAAGAGTACTGTCCTAGAGAGGAAATCGCGAAGTTGGAATTTGAGTTTTGGTCGTTGAAAATGGTGGGTTCCGAGATTGAAGCCTACACCACCCGTTCCCATGAGCTAGCAGTAATGTGTCCACGGATGGTAGACCCGCCGAGTAAGAGGATCGAGATGTATATCGATGGGTTGGTACCACAAATTCAGGGTATGGTGACGTCTTCCAAACCGGCTACAATTCAACAAGCGATCCGATTAGCTCACAAACTGACGGACCAGGCAGTGACACAAAGTGCGTTTCCACCTAGAGGTTCCACCTCTAAAACCCGAGACAACTCAATCACTGACAACAACAACAACAACAACTCGGGTAATGGAAAGAGGAAATTTGACAACATCAGGTCCTCATCCTCGAACCTCCCACAGCAACAACACGACCGTAAGCCCGAACTCGCTCAGGACTTCAATAATCAGGGTTCCAACAATAACAACAACGGTGGCGGGTAGGGTTCGAGTGGCTATGCTGGGAAGTACCCGAAATGCAACAAGTGCAACTATCACCATGCTGGCTCATGCGACCGTATCAAGTGTTTGAGATGCGGAAAAATGGGTCATCAGGCCAAAGAATGTAGGTGAGACCTAGCGGCAAATGGTGCTCCTAAACAGCCTACGGCGACTAAAGGGTGCTTCGAGTGTGGTCAAGAGGGTCATTTCAGGAAGGATTGCCCCAAACTAAAGCAGAATGAGAACAATGGAGGCAACAAGAGTGGCAGAAGTAGTGGTAAGGGTAGAGCTTTCGTCATTGGGTCGGGCCAGGCCCGCAACGATCCAAATGTGGTTACCAGTAAGTTTCCTGTGAACGACTGTTTTGCTTCTGTTTTGTTTGACACTGGAGCTGATAGGAGTTTTGTATCGAAAGCCTTTAGTAAACTCTTAGACTTAACTCCAACCCTGTTAGATGCTAAGTTTCCTGTTGAATTAGCGGACGGTAAGTCTATAGAAATAACTCATGTACTTGCGGGATGTAAGTTGAAACTGTCGGGTCATACTTTTGATATCGACCTCATACCTTTTACACTGGGTAGTTTCGATGTTGTTGTCGCCATGGACTGGCTATCCGAGAACCAAGCTGAGATTATATGTCACGACAAGATATTCCACATTACTACCTCTTCCGGCGAAATCATCTCGATACATGGCTAGAAGAGTGGCATGACTACAAGTGTTATCACCCTCATGAAGGCGCATAAATATTTACGAAAGGGTCATCCCGCAATTTTAGCCCATATTGTCGAGAAACCCGCGGAGGAGAAGCGAATCGAAGACATACCGATTGTGCGAGATTTTCCGGAAGTCTTCCTAGAGGATTTGCCTGGACTCCCACCTATTCGACAAGTCGAGTTCCAAATCGAATTGACCCCCGGTGTAGCACCCATAGCACGAGCCCCGTATCGGCTCGCACTGGCTGAGCTTCAGGAGTTGTCCACTCAATTGCAAGATTTGTTGGATAAAGGTTTTATCCGACCTAGCTCATCACCATGGGGAGCCCCTGTCTTATTTGTTCGAAAGAAGGACGGGACTTTCCGCATGTGCATCGACTACCGAGAGCTGAACAAGGTGACGATCAAGAACCGTTATCCCTTACCCCGAATTGATGATCTGTTCGACTAGCTGCAAGGATCGAGTTACTACTCGAAGATTGATCTGAGATCTGGTTACCATCAATTAAGAGTGCGCGAAGAAGATATTTCAAAGACGGCTTTCAGAACACGGTACGGTCACTACGATTTTTCGGTTATGCCTTTTGGCTTAACCAACGCACCAGCCGTATTTATGGATCTCATGAATCGAGTATGCAAGGCGTACCTCGACAAGTTTGTGATTGTTTTTATTGATGATATCCTCGTCTACTCCAAGAACAAGGCCGACCACGAAGAACATCTGAGGTTGATCTTAGAATTGCTAAAGAAGGAACAATTGTGCGCTAAACTCTCGAAATGCGAATTTTGGCTTCGCGAGGTTCACTTCTTAGGACATGTGATCAATGATAATGGTATCCATGTCGATCCCGGAGAGGTAGAGGCCATCAAAAACTGGGAAGCACCTAAGACTCCGACTGAGGTGCGACAATTCCTAGGACTGGCTGGCTACTACCGACGTTTCATCGAGGGATTTTCAAAGATTGCTCAACCCCTCACCGCTTTGACTCACAAGGGTACTAAGTACAATTGGGGAGACGCGGAGGAATCCTCTTTCCAACTGTTGAAAACCAAACTTTGTAGCGCCCTTATCCTAGCCCTTCCCGAGGGAACAGAAAATTTTGAGGTACATTGTGACGCATCGATACAAGGTCTCGGTTGCGTACTGATGCAAATCGAGAAAGTTATAGCCTATGCCTCTCGACAACTACGGATTCACGAGAAGAACTACACGACCCATGACTTGGAACTCGGAGCTGTGGTGTTTGCTCTAAAGATATGGAGGCATTACTTGTACGGTACCAAGTTTACCATTTACACCGACCACAAGAGTCTCCAGCATATCTACGATCAGAAGGAGCTAAACATGCGACAACGTCGTTGGGTCGAGTTGCTTAAGGATTATGATTGTGCCATCAAGTACCACCCTGGCAAGGCCAATGTAGTGGCCGATGCTCTCAGCAGAAAAGAAACCGATAAACCTTGACGAGTGCGAGCATTACAACTCACGATTCACGCCAACTTACCCGATCAGATTCGCGATGCACAACTCGAAGCCTTGAAAGACGACAATCTCCCATCAGAACTTATGCGGGGCATGAACAAACAACTTGAAACCAAATCGGACGGAGTCCGATATTTCAAAAACCGGATTTGGGTCCCTCTATGCGGAGAGTTGAGAACCCTAGTGATGGACGAAGCACACAAGTCCCGATATTCTATCCACCCTGGCTCAGATAAAATGTACCATGACCTAATGGCACTTTACTGGTGGCCAAACATGAAAGCCGACATTGCCATCTACGTGAGCAAATGTTTGACTTGTGCAAGAGTCAAAATAGAATATCAGAAACCATCTGGTATGCTACAGCAACCGGAACTTCCAACGTAGAAATGGGAACACATTTCCATGGATTTCATCACGGGAGTACCTAAAACACCGACGGGATGCGATACCATCTAGGTGATCGTTGACCGGTTGACTAAGTCTGCACACTTCTTAGCAATCAAGGAATCGGACAAAAATGGAAAGACTGACTCACATCTATATGAAAGAAGTAGTGTCTAGACACGGAGTGCCTGTCTCAATCATATCTGATCGAGATTCCCGCTTCACTTCGCACTTTTGGAAGTCAATACAGAGTGCACTAGGCACCCGCCTTGATATGAGCATAGCATACCATCCTCAGACGGAAGGGCAAAGTGAGCGCACCATTCAGACCTTGGAAGACATGTTGCGTGCCTGCGTGTTGGATTTCGGAAAAAGTTGGGAACCTCACTTACCTTTGGTAGAGTTTTCGTATAATAACAGTTATCACGCAAGCATTAAAGCATCGCCGTTTGAAGCGTTGTACGAACGAAAGTGTCGATCACCTGTCTGCTGGGCAGAGGTGGGTGATAGCCAAATCACTGGTCCAGAACTAGTACTTGAAACTTCTGAAAAGATTGTCCAAATCCAAAACCGCATGGCAGCAGCACGAGATCGCCAAAAGAGTTACGCCGACAAGCGCCGAAAGCCTCTTGACTTTTAGGTGAACGACCAAGTATTACTCAAAGTCTCACCTTGGAAAGGTGTAGTTCGCTTCGGAAAGCGAAACAAACTCAATCCACGATACGTTGGCCCTTACCGGATAACTGAGCGCATTGGTCCGGTAGCGTACCGACTGGATTTACCAACGGAACTCAGTAGCGTACACAATGTATTCCATGTATCCAATTTGAAGAAATGCCTTTCCGATGAAACCCAAGCAGTTCCTTTGGACGAGTTGCAAGTTGATGAACAACTACGCTTCATCGAAGAACCAGTCGAAGTTTTGGATTGAAAAACCAAAACACTCAAGCACTGCAAAATTCCAATCGTTAAGGTTCGTTGGAACTCGAGACGTGGACCAGAGTTCACGTGGGAACGCGAGGACCAAATGATGAAAAAGTATCCTCACCTTTTTAAAGGGTTGACCAAATACCGAAAACCGCGAAAGCCATCAAACCGTCAGAAATCACCAGAGGTATGAATTAAATTTCGAGACGAAATTTCTTTCTACTAGGGGATGATATGACAAACTGAAAATTTTTCTTGCTTTTTCAAACACCCATCGCGACTTGACTCAAATTTTCGGGACGAAAATTCTTTCAACATGGGAATGATGTGACACTCGTCAATTTCAGGTTAACTCTGTTTATTCAAACTCCGTCAATTCAAACTTAAGATCACTTAATTTATAACGCACATCTCATTACATTTAAACTAGGGTTTTAAATGACGCTTGACAATCACTACATATGTAGTCTTTCGGGATTGCACCGAAACGCAAACGAGTTGACTCAAACCATTGGTGAACAAACGACAAACATCAAAACAATAATTATTTGATAATTATGTGTTAGGTTTATGTATTATTTGATATTTATATGTAGAACATTAACTCAAGATGCAAAAGTCTATTTTATGCTAGAAGTTTAATAACTAGAAGTAGAGGGGCCATTGTGTAATATAATTATTATTAATTAATAACAAAACCCTAACCTCCTTCCTCCCCTCCCAAACCCGATCGGCCCCCCTCCCTCTCTTCTTGGCTGCCGTCACATCACACACACATACATACAACCTTCTTTCAAGTTTTGTTGAAAAATTAAGGTGCTAGGAAGGTATTAACAACTCCTCTATGCGTTCTATATGTTTAATTTTGATATTGAATGGGTTAATCCAAAACCCTAATTTTGATATTGAATGGGTTAATCCAAAACCCTAATTCACGAAATTGATGATTAAGATGAGTTAGGGTTTGATTATATGCTTGATGATGATTTGCTAGTGAATTGATAACTAGTTGTGTTATTATTGTTTGTTAATCATTGTTATTTGATTTTAAACTTTCAAGAAAAACCCTAACTATGTGTTCAATGTGAGATTGATATGCATGGTTGGTAAATATTGTGTCTGGAGTGTTATATGCATGGATTATGGTTCATAGATTGTTGTTATGTTGAGTTTTGATGTAAACTGGTACTGGACAGATTGTTAAGTTTATGTTTAGACGACTGTAACTGATTGTTAATGTGGTAATTGGTCGAAATTATTAACACTAAAGTGTACTAGGTTGAGTCTAGTTTCTATAAAGTCCAAATTTGTAATTTTTGGACGTGTAAAAGTTAACTTTGATTATTTTACTAAACTGAAGTGCGAGTCTGAATTGTGAGGTCTGCTGTTAGGCTGTTTTGTAATTATCATATCTCATAAACTACAAGACCAAATGGGTTAGTTCCACTTCTGGAAGTTAACATATTAAGTTAAGAATCTAACCCAACTGGTCTTGTAATAATTGAAATTGCCATTTAACGGGAATAACAAATATCATTCTGTTGCGCATGATTTTGACTACTGTGAGTTTACTGTAATGTTTTGGTCTTTGTGAGAAAACTATGTGAAATAAAAATACAATAAAAATAGTTCTGGAAACCTAACTCATGTGTGTTTTTATGACGATTTTTGGTGAACTAATTGATATGTTATGATCTGTTGAATAGAGTAATATTTCAAGTAGAAATCTGTCTTGATAAAACTAGCTGCTGAACTATGTGAAAATACATGAAACGTGCTTGTTGTTAGATAATTGCTATGTTTTTGACTAAATTGCCCTTGTGGGGAATGATTGCTAGTAATGCACAATGTTAGCACTTGATACTTAAGTAGTTGTTTACACATGTAACGTGTCACCAATGTGTTTGTCGAGTCACACATAATTCACAAACGAAACACGAAACGTATCTCATGCATAGGTATTATGTGCCGAGTCTAGAGTCTCAATAATAGTTCCAACACTTAGAAAATCTCATTCTTGTTTTAGAGCGCTAGTGAGGATTTTCTGTGACGCGCATCTCTCGGTTGACTTGTTTTTGAATTCTTCGCAAACAGTGAGTTTCACGTTCCCCTTTTACTCTTTTAAACGCTTTTTATTTGGGGGAGATAACATACTCCAAAGCGCTTTAGATTTTGTTATTAGTTATATATCACTTGTAAGGCTAAGTGGCAAACGAACCAACTAAAGTCCTTCATAACATCGAACCGTTTAGTATTGGTATAATAGCGAGTCACTGTTGAGTAGTATTACTGGGTTTGACAAACCCCACCCAACTCTAAACTCGACGGCAGGTCGAGTGGGTGTAATCTTGGCTAACACATTTTCCATGGTCGTGGTAGAAATGGTGGCAAGGCAATTGATAAACAGTCAGCTTCGGCGTCGAACACTTAGTAATACTTGTTTTATAGGCTAGCTATGTATCGATATATAATTAACATAACATTATCTGGTAACGCAAACGCAAACACTTAAACGCAAACATTTTCTTTATTTATATATGTGAACTCACCAACCATGTGTTGACAGTTTTAGTATGTTATTCTCAGGTAGCCGAGGCGGGCGCGCGGTATAGGAACATGCATTTCATAGAACACTATCGCTTTGCAAACTTGTTTTAAACTGTTATTAAATGGGTTTTAAGTCGTCCTGCGTGACGCAACACTTGGTTTATGAATTTACGCTTCCGCACTCATTTAAACTTTAAATGTTTTCGTGGTTTGAAAACTTTATTTATGGTGTTTGATTATAACTAATGATTCCGATCCTGTTAGTTCACACCCTTTGACGGTAAAACTCCGTTAGTGGATTTTGAGGGTGTGACAAATATTGATTTAGTTATAGGACTTCATGAAAAGTGGCTAAGTGCAAGTTACATGATTGATTGATAAATCGAGATTAAGGATATTATACGACTAGACTAAGTCTAGTTAATTGGTCAAAAGTCACCAACGAGCTGTCGGTCAATATTTTGGTCAACGGTCAACGTTTTGGTCAACGGTCAACAAAACTCGAACTTTAGTCTTCGGTCATTGAGACTTGGACTTTTCATTCAACGGTCAACGACTTGGACCTTTTTGGTCAAAGTCAATGAAAAGTCAAACTTTGGTCAAAGTCAATGAAAAGTCAAACATTGGTTAAAGTCAACGAAAAGTCAAACTTTGGTCAAACTTCTAATAAACAAAGGCATTGTTTGGATACTAAGGGTTCTAGGGATCTCTTAGCAAATACTTATAGTGCTTGTATGATTTAGGCACTAGAACAACTTTGACTTAAGTAGTTGACTTTCATTTGAACCGCATTCTAGGTGAGTTTCATTGCCCCTCTTTTTACTTACTCCTTTTGGGGGAGAAAGCATGCAACATACAAAACTGTTTTGGATATTGTAGACTTTTTAATACCTCATGTGTACATAGTGAACTTATACTGAAGTCCCCCATACACATTGGACCGTTAACAATTGTACATTGGCTGGATAATGAAAGGTAGTACTACTGGGTTTGGCGAACCCCCTCGGGGCTCTCGGGAGTCGCCGGGTGTCTTCATTTACGAGAAACGCAATATGAACTTGTTTATATTAGACTCCGTGGGTGGCAAACAAACAAACAAGTCAGCCTCGATCACAGTGGAACCTACACTAATGTAGCATGATTACTAGCCTAATTAACTAGTGGTATTACAGAGGCATACATTATCCATACATATATTCTCTACAATGTTTTTACTTATTTACATACTGGTTTGTTTGGAAAACTTGTTTGAAACTCAAACATGTGAACTCACCAACCATTGTGTTGACCTATTTAGCATGTATTTCTCAGGTGTTTAAGGTGCACGTGCGAAGTTGAAATGAGTCTAGTATGCATGGATCCCATTAAGTATCGAATTATGCTGGGAGTCTTTAATGGAATGTTATGTTTGGGTCTTGACACGCACTTTGGGTTTTTAAGTGTTTTCATAAATTTTACGCTTCCGCAAATGTAAAAACTATATTGTAAATGTGCTTACCTCATTTATGATGTGCATTTATATTTAAATATTTTCCATTATAAATTGGTTGTTCGTTATGACACATGGCTAGATCCTGGTATGTTACGCACCTCACGGTAAAACCCCATTAGTCTAAAATTGAGGGTGTGACAAACGCCGATTGAAAGCACCAAAATGAATCATGTTCTTTTCTTAAACAGGTTAAATCATAGTCTTGACGCAATATATGTGCAAAATAGGTAATAATATAATTACTATCTTTATACACATTAAAATGTAAAGATTTAATGCTTTGAATAATGGTAAACTTACGCAAAGTTGGAAAAAACATAATGAGTGTGAAATAGTATAGATGTGCAACATTTGTTGTTAATAAAGAAATGTGAAGCTTATGGTAAGTTTATATAATCTTTACATAACTTAGTTATGTAATTGAAATATTAGATTATATACAATAATTTTTACATGGTTTTTTAGTCGGTTAATAAACAAAATGTAAAGTTTATATATACATAACTACACTGAATTAACTCATAATTTGATATTTAAATTTACCAATGCTCATGACATATCACTTTCATGACATTGTTTGATTTGGTCTTCCAGGTGATGGAAATGAAAGTCACATGGGTGTAGAACCCAAATTTATGATTTAATTTTGTTATCCAATATAAACTTAAAAGAACACTTGGTCATTCAAAAAGGGAAAAAAATGGATAAAACTTCACAAAAGCCTTTTTCGGTTTATACACTCTTTTAAAAAGTTGACCAGGGCCGGCTGGGTGGTCGACGGCCCCGGCCCGACACCCCGTTAGGCCCGATTTTTTTTAATTCTATGTATTTTTATGAAAAAAAATATGTATATTTAATGTTTAAAATCAATTACATAACAACTAGTTTGACTTAGTGGCAAAGGGGTATGACTCTCAACCAAAAGGTTGTGGGTTCTAGTATCATTTGTTAGGACATTTTTAAGCCTATTTTTATACAAAATTTTTTTACACAACCCAAATCATAACCAAGTATGTTCATTTAAAAATTAAACCGTTTAAACTTGTTTAAACTATCAAAATACTCACTTTACTTTTGGCCCAATATATTTTTCGTCTTTGGGCCAAAAATTTTTTTGGCTTCTCGGAGTCGGGCCTGAGTTGACCAAAACATTAAACTCACTAAAGAATATATAGGTAGACCTTGAGCTGTGGTAAAATGGGAAGCGATTCACAAAAGACACGCCTTTTGCGGACTGCGTAGTGGATCAAGTTATTCGTATTACTTCGAGTGCTGATCAAAGAGAAACTTCACAGCTTGATTATCCACCTGGAAATTAATAACATAGTCCATCTGAAACAAAGATGTCAGAATTAAATATTTTAACTGAAAAAATAAAAAATAAATTAACAAATAATATGTCTTACTCGCAAGTAAAAACAAATATGATAAAACCACACATAAATAATTAATTGATAAATATACGAAAAACATCATGTATGCTATTGAACTTCGAAAAAATCATTTAACCCAAAGTAATATAATTAAAAGTAAAATCAAAATTATCATGAGAGAGGACACTAAGTTTAAAGAGTAACAAAAGTTACATATACAAACTTCACATGCATAACATAAAAACCAAGAACACCTGAATAATAAATTTGTCTTTTAAGTATAAAATACTGCAACTTAAAACAACCCGTTTGAACCCGAACTCATTCTAAACATAACCCTATTTGCCCCGAATGAATTTGAGACTCCTTTAAAACAACATGTTTCAACTCTTATGAGCTCTAGTTTCTTTATTATATAAAAATAGTTTTTAAAATTTTGTTTGTTCGCCGGTTTTAACGAAACAACACTTTTAAACTTGTAAGTGGGCCTTTTTTCTAAATCCACTTATCCTCAAATGTTTTATAGCTTATATTGAGACATTTTAACTTGTAAGTTTCTATTTTAAAACTTTTTTTATATTTTCAGGATTTGTGAAATACCCGTTTCCAAAAATGCCCTTTTGTTATGTATCTAACAAAAATTTATTTTTGGTCATCTAATATGTCTGAACCTGTTATAATAAATAAAAATAGATGGTTTTGTCACGTCATGGGTTTAAAAAGATGTTTATGGCTGCATTTTTTCTAACATGCCTGATTTTGGCCCTTGGGTTCTAGTTTGGTTTTAAAAACAACGGTTCACGAAAAATAATTTGGGTCAGATTATATATCATCAAAATTTAGTGTTTAGGGCTGTAAATATGTCATAATATTATTTATGTTCCAGGGATCGTTCTTTAGTTAAGCGATTACCAAAGTGTAGGTTTAAAAGGTTTTAAACTCTCGGTTTAATATTATCATTTAGGGCCAGGTTTTTCCAGATTTAGGGCTTAAACAAACATGTTTAAATTCGAGAAATTATGTTAGATTTCCAGAAGTAAACTAATTTAATTTTGAAGTTTCTATTTTAAAACATTTTTTTATTTTCTGAAATTGAGAAATACTCGTTTCCAAAAATGCCCTTTTGTTATGTTTCTAACAAAAACTTATTTATGGTCATCTAACATTTTAGGACCTATTATAATAAATAAAAATAAGTGGTTTTGACATGTCATGGGTTTTAAAAGATGTTTATGGCTGCATTTTTACTAACATGCCTGCCCCGTTTGGATTCAAGGTTGGTTTTAAAAACAATGTGTCATGAAAAATAGTTTTGGCCAGATTATATATCATCAAAATATGATGTTTTGGGCTGTAAAAGATGTCATAGTATTATTTATGTTGCAGGGATCGTTTCTTAGTTAAGCAATTACCAAAGTGTTGGTTTAAAAGGTTTTAAACTCTCGGTTTAATGTTATCATTTAGTGCCGGATTTTTCCAGGTTTTGTGACAACCGGTAATTTCCCAAACCCATAAGCTAAGTAATCAACCTAATAATTAGGTGATTGTAAATATTAAGCGCGTGCATTTGTTATGTGCGCCCTGCGCGAGCGCGCCATGTTAGTCAGCGCGTGCAGTTGTTATGTGCAACCTGCGCAAGCGCACCATGTTAAGAACCAGCGTGAGCATATGTTATATGCGCCATGCGTGAATGATTCGGCTTTATGTTTTCATGTAACTTAAACATTATGTTGTCTATGGGTTGACCATCCCGCATGATGCTAAGGCGGGTGCATCCTACATCGTTTATGCGCGTGCGGAAGGGAACTAACCTACCCGCATGGCGGGAACGTTGAGAGCTAGTTTGTCTGAAGCTCCAAGATGGAATTGACTTCAACATGACTGATCACTATGTTGAAATACCAAGACCACCTGGAGAATCTACAAATGAAACTCAAATGTCCCTAACTGCGAGAAGGTTACGCACCTACCCGCAGCAAAGACATGTCCTATACGCAGAAAGCTATGCGCACCAAGTTATACGTGCAAAACACTTGATCTATTCTCCAGTTAAGGAGATTACTCCCGCCCGAAAGGAAACAGTAGCGTGTTTCAGAGATTTTCCACTTTTTACTGTACACTGACAAAAGTACCTGAAAAAGCACACTGTAACATGAAAAGTCAACTGTCAGCCACCCTATTCTCACCAACCCCAGACCTGCATGTTCTGTCCAAATCAAATCAAAATCTTTTATCCACCACTCCACTCTTAAGTAAATAATAATAACTTCCATACTTTATCATCATTACATTTAGATATGAAAAGATTTCAATCCCCTAAAGCAAGGGATTGTGTTCCCTTGAGTTTGCCTATAAATTTGTAGCCTAAATTATCACCCAAAACACACTTCAAAGAACTACAAACTTGCACTAATCCTCTCCCAAGCATCCGTTGTTTCCAGCTCCGATCCTGTTACTAGGTAAGCCGAAAATATAACCTTGAGACCTACTATCCAACCCTTATATTCTCCTATTTCTTGATCTTAATATATATACTTGTTATTTAATCGTATTCTAGACCTTCGATTCCGAGGCCAACACCAAGAAAACCCGAATCTCGATTAATCCCTTAACAAGAACCTCAGGTGAGTCTCACAGCCCCTATTTTCACTGTTTTCACTGTTTTTAAACTGCTTTCGGGGCGAGGGACACGTACTTAAATAATGTTTTATCATGGTATACTTACAAGTTATGCAAGCGATTATGTGTTTAAGTTATGTTTCATGATGAGCAATGCAAACGGTTATCTAAGGTTTTCAATGTATGTGCGCTAGAACTCGAGTAAGTGATCACTTTACCATTGGAACTCTAAGGGTAGGGACTGCTGGTTTGATCCGCCCACTCGTAGGGGTCGCACCTCTTTGCATGGACGAGTGCCTGGCATGGGGCAGTACTATGGGGTTGAGCCCGCTCGTAGGGGTCGCGCCTCTTTGCATGGACGAGCGCCTTGTTTTCCGGCACAACGTCTGCGCGTAACCCGCGGGACGGTATCCTTAGCTCGTAGGGGCAATGCCTCTTTGCATGGACGAGCATAGTTTCTCAGAATTGTTCGCGCGTAACCCGCGGGACAGTATCCTTAGCTCGTAGGGGCAATGCCTCTTTGCATAGACGAGCATAGTTTTCCAGAAACGTCTGCGCGTAACTCGCGGGACGGTTTTACGTTATTTTAGCTCGTAGTGGCTGCGCCACTTACATAGACGAGCACCGTATCCAGAATTTGTTCACGCGTAACCCGCGGAACGATTTTTATCAGAATATTGTCAGAATTATGTGTTAATACGATTTTACCAAGCAGATGTTAATGATGTTGCCAGAAATGTTTCAGAATGATTTTATCAAGTTACTAAAACTTGTGAACTCACTCAGTTTATACTGATTCAAATGTTTTTACGTGTCTTTCAGGAGATAACTAGGTAGCGCATGGAGTCACACTTAGAGCACCACACGCTGAACATCTAAAACAAGCTTTTTGGAAGATTTTGGTTTTATCCCCTCGATGCGCACGGTTACCCGCCGCGCAAGGGGATATGGCGAGGAAATCTTCAGTTTTATACTTGGATGTTTCTTTTTGTAATCTTTGAACAATGTAATGTGTTTGTACTAAACTTCTCATGCGCAATAAAAATCTTTGAATGTTTTGCAATGGCCCGTGCTTAATTATCAATCCCCACTCGTGCGCGCCCGGCTGTTTCCGCCGCTCAGGGCCGGGTGTGACAGATTGGTATCAGAGCACTGGTTATAGCGAACTAGGAAAAGAAGTTTTTAACCTAGACTAAAACCTTTGGGGAATCGCATGAAATATTTTTCAAAGAATATTTTCAAAAGAATATTTTCAAAAGAAAAATCACACACGCACTTAGGAACACGGGTCACAGTGTAGAGATAAGAACATTATGTGCTCTGAGTACATGCGCTAAGTTTGTTATATTTTCTTTTTATGAAAAGAATGCCTCCAACCAGAGCCAAGGGAATTACCATGACACCCGAGGAGCTCGCAGAACCATGAGGCCAGCAAGGCCGAATCTAGTCAGGGTCGCCAAGAGAACGAGACCCCAGAACCCGAATCCGGAGCCTTGAACAAAGGATGCTCCTATAAAACATTCATGGCCTGTAGGCCTTGGCCGTTCAAAGGCACCGAAGGAGCCATTGGGCTCTACAATTGGATTGACAAGATGGAGACCGTTCTCTCCATCAGCGGATGTAGTGAAAACCAGAAGGTCCTTTACGCGACCTGCATGTTCCAAGAAGCAGCTTCGTCTTGGTGGAAGCTCCAAGTAAAGACTTTGGGGCGAGAAGTTGCTCTTCACAAGACCTGGGAAGAATTGAAAGAAATGATGATGAGAAAGTTCTGCTCTCGCGCAGAAATTCAGAGCTTGCAACAAGAATTCTGGAACCACACCATGGTAGGAACGGATATCGATGCCTACACCAATCGTTTCAACGAGCTTTGCCAGCTGGTGCCAGACATGGCAAACACAGAAGAAAAGAAAATCGAGAGGTACATCTTTGGGTTACCTCCTGTCGTTAGAGTCCCGCTCAACGCCGCCGCACCTCCGACCTTTGACGAGGCGGTTGCGCGAGCCATCACCCTTACAAGGGATACGGTTCGTGCGGGTATGTTGACCGCTCGCTTGAACGAGCAGCGAACCTCTGACTCCAAGAGGAAATGGAACTCCCACCGAGGGTCAGACTTCAAGCAGCCACCGCCCAAGAAGCAGGAAAGCACAAGGGTTTACGCGATTCAAGCCGCGGAACCATCAAGGAAAGGATACAGCGGGCCTCGCCCATGGTGCAGCAAATGCAAGTATCACCACGAGGGTGAATGCGCAAAAATCGAATGCGCCAAATGTGGCAGACCAGGACACAAGGCGATGAATTGTCGCATCAGAGAAGCTGGATCGAGCGACAGCTGCTACGCATGCGGGAAGCCTGGACACTTCAGTCGGGATTGCCCACAGAAAGGAAACCAAGCTCGCGGGAGAGCTTTTGTGATCGGCGCGGGTGAAGCAAAGGAAGAGCCGAATGTGGTAACCGGTACGTTTTTGCTTAACGGTCATTATGCATCTGTCTTATTTGATACTGGCGCTGACCTAAGTTTTATATCCCATGAGTTTAAAAACTCCCTGGGCTTAGCGACCAGTAGGCTAGACAAACCTTATACTATAGAACTAGCCAATGGTAGGCAGTTATGCGCGAATGAAAGGACTGAGCAATGTGTATTAGTCATGGGAGGTCATGAGTTCAATATAAACTTGTTGCCAATAGATTTGGGAAGTTTCGATATTGTGGTAGGTATGGATTGGTTGGTCGAGAATCTCGCGGAGATTGTTTGTCATGAGAAGCAGGTTCGGATTCCACTATTGAACGGAGAAACTTTGATGATTCAAGGGGAAAGAAAGGGAGTTGCGACGAAACTGATTTCGTGCCTAAAGGCGCGCAAGTGCCTAAGGAAAGGGTACTACGCCTTCCTGGCGCATGTAATAGAGAAGGGAGATGAGCGAAGAATTGAAGACTTACCTGTAGTGCGCGAATTTCCAGAAGTTTTTCCTAAAGATCTGCCCGGATTGCCGCCACCGCGACAAATCGAGTTTCGAATTGATTTGGTCCCAGGAGCTGCGCCAGTAGCCCGAGCGCCTTATCGATTAGCTCCATCTGAGATGCAAGAGCTATCCAATCAGTTACAGGAACTTTTGGATAAGGGTTTCATACGCCCAAGCTTTTCACCTTGGGGAGCTCCAGTACTGTTTGTTAAGAAGGATGGTTCGTTCCGGATGTGTATTGACTACAGGGAGCTGAATAAGCTGACAGTCAAAAATCGGTACCCCTTACCGAGGATTGACGACTTATTTGACCAGTTGCAGGGATCCAGTTATTATTCGAAGATAGATCTACGGTCAGGATACCACCAACTTAGGGTCCATGAGGAAGACGCGCCAAAGACAGCCTTCCGAACCAGATATGGCCATTATGAGTTCTTAGTGATGCCTTTCGGGCTAACTAATGCGCCGGCTATATTCATGGATCTGATGAACCGTGTGTGCAAACCATACTTGGACAAGTTTGTGATTGTGTTTATAGATGATATTCTAATTTACTCTCGAACCAAGGCCGAGCATGAGCAACACTTGAGGTTGATTTTGGAATTGTTAAGGAAAGAAAGGTTGTATGCAAAGTTTTCTAAATGTGAGTTTTGGCTTAGAGAGGTTCACTTTCTCGGTCACGTTGTAAACGAGAAAGGAATACACGTCGATCCTTCTAAGGTTAAAGCCATCGAAAACTGGGAAGCGCCAAAAACCCCAACTGAGGTGAGGCAATTCCTTGGACTAGCTGGCTACTATCGACGCTTCATTGAGAACTTCTCCAAGTTAGCTCTACCTCTGACCGCGCTAACTCAGAAAGACAAGGTGTTTATTTGGGGCGAGAATCAGGAAGCGGCATTTCAAATGTTGAAACAGAAGTTATGTAGTGCGCCAATTTTATCTTTACCAGAGGGGACGGATGACATCGTCGTTTACTGCGACGCTTCACACCAGGGACTCGGATGTGTCCTTATGCAGCGAGACAAAGTTATAGCATATGCCTCGCGCCAACTCAAGACCAATGAAAAGAACTACACAACGCATGATTTAGAACTTGGAGCGGTTGTCTTCGCGCTAAAGATTTGGCGCCATTACCTCTACGGTACGAAATGTGTAATCTTTACGGATCATAAGAGCCTCCAACATATATTCAATCAGAAGGATTTAAACATGAGGCAACGAAGATGGGTTGAATTGTTGAATGATTATGATTGCGAGATCAAGTATCATCCGGGGAAAGCGAATGTGGTAGCAGACGCGCTAAGCAGAAAGGAGCGAATAAAAACACTACGGGTCAAGGCCCTAAAGCTAACAATTCACGCAGAGCTCTCTACGCGCATCCGAGACGCTCAGCAAGAAGCCTTGAAACCAGAGTTTGTTAAAACTGAATCCCTTGGGGGTATGATTAAGAATTTGGAACTTAAAGGGAACACTCGATATTTTGCCAACCGCATATGGGTCCCTCTCAAGGGAGGACTGCGCGAGCAGGTATTAAACGAAGCTCACAAGACGCGGTATTCCGTACATCCTGGCGCAGACAAGATGTACCAAGATGTTAAGATGTTGTATTGGTGGCCCAATCTTAAAGGCGCCATCGCGACACATGTCAGTAAGTGCCTGACGTGTTCAAAGGTAAAGGCTGAATACCAGAAGCCGTCGGGGTTACTTCAACAGCCAGAAATTCCCATGTGGAAGTGGGAACAAATCTCCATGGATTTCATCACCAAACTACCAAGGACACCTGGGGGTTACGACACGATATGGGTTATTGTAGATCGGCTAACTAAGTCAGCGCACTTCCTGCCGATTAAAGAAACTGATAAAATGGAAAAGTTAGCCCGACTATATATTCGAGAAGTAGTTTCAAAACATGGAGTCCCAGTGTCCATCATTTCTGATAAGAGATAGTCGGTTCACCTCAAGGTTTTGGAGATCATTACAAGAGGGGTTAGGTACTCGACTGGACATGAGTACGGCTTATCACCCCCAAACGGATGGACAAAGCGAACGAACGATCCAGACATTGGAAGATATGCTGCGCGCGTGCGCGATCGATTTTGGAGGTAGTTGGGATACCCACCTTCCGTTGGTTGAATTTTCTTACAATAACAGTTATCACACAAGCCTCAAGGCAGCGCCGTTTGAAGCGTTATATGGGCGCAAGTGTAGATCCCCACTGTGTTGGGCTGAAGTGGGCGACAAGCAAATGACTGGTCCAGAAGTGATCCAAGAAACAACAGACAAGATTTTTCAGATAAGGGATCGCCTTAAGGCAGCACGCGACAGACAGAAAAGTTATGCTGATATGAGAAGGAAACCGTTGGAGTTTCAAGTAGGGGATAAAGTACTTTTGAAAGTCTCCATGGAAGGGAGTCCCCCGTTTCGGTAAGCGAGGAAAGCTAAATCCGCGCTACATTGGACCATTTGAGATCCTGGAGAGGATCGGTCCAGTTGCTTATAAACTCCGTCTACCCGCCGAACTCAGTGGAGTTCATGATACGTTTCATGTATCCAACCTCAAGAAGTGTTTATCTGACGAAACGTTGATTTTACCGTTGGAAGAAATTCATATTGACAAACAGCTGCACTTCGTAGAAGAACCCATAGCAGTAACCGATTGGAAAGAACAAAAGTTACGCAGAAGCAAAATCAAGTTAGTAAAGGTTCAATGGAACTCGAGGCGTGGGCCTGAATTCACTTGGGAAAGAGAAGACCAGATGCGCACAAAATACCCACACCTCTTTCAGAACATGGCTTCTGCCAGCAACGTCTCCTAAATTTCGGGACGAAATTCGTTTAACGAGGGGAGAATGTGACAACCGGTAATTTCCCAAACCCATAAGCTAAGTAATCAACCTAATAATTAGGTGATTGTAAATATTAAGCGCGTGCATTTGTTATGTGCGCCCTGCGCGAGCGCGCCATGTTAGTCAGCGCGTGCAGTTGTTATGTGCAACCTGCGCAAGCGCACCATGTTAAGAACCAGCGTGAGCATATGTTATATGCGCCATGCGTGAATGATTCGGCTTTATGTTTTCATGTAACTTAAACATTATGTTGTCTATGGGTTGACCATCCCGCATGATGCTAAGGCGGGTGCATCCTACATCGTTTATGCGCGTGCGGAAGGGAACTAACCTACCCGCATGGCGGGAACGTTGAGAGCTAGTTTGTCTGAAGCTCCAAGATGGAATTGACTTCAACATGACTGATCACTATGTTGAAATACCAAGACCACCTGGAGAATCTACAAATGAAACTCAAATGTCCCTAACTGCGAGAAGGTTACGCACCTACCCGCAGCAAAGACATGTCCTATACGCAGAAAGCTATGCGCACCAAGTTATACGTGCAAAACACTTGATCTATTCTCCAGTTAAGGAGATTACTCCCGCCCGAAAGGAAACAGTAGCGTGTTTCAGAGATTTTCCACTTTTTACTGTACACTGACAAAAGTACCTGAAAAAGCACACTGTAACATGAAAAGTCAACTGTCAGCCACCCTATTCTCACCAACCCCAGACCTGCATGTTCTGTCCAAATCAAATCAAAATCTTTTATCCACCACTCCACTCTTAAGTAAATAATAATAACTTCCATACTTTATCATCATTACATTTAGATATGAAAAGATTTCAATCCCCTAAAGCAAGGGATTGTGTTCCCTTGAGTTTGCCTATAAATTTGTAGCCTAAATTATCACCCAAAACACACTTCAAAGAACTACAAACTTGCACTAATCCTCTCCCAAGCATCCGTTGTTTCCAGCTCCGATCCTGTTACTAGGTAAGCCGAAAATATAACCTTGAGACCTACTATCCAACCCTTATATTCTCCTATTTCTTGATCTTAATATATATACTTGTTATTTAATCGTATTCTAGACCTTCGATTCCGAGGCCAACACCAAGAAAACCCGAATCTCGATTAATCCCTTAACAAGAACCTCAGGTGAGTCTCACAGCCCCTATTTTCACTGTTTTCACTGTTTTTAAACTGCTTTCGGGGCGAGGGACACGTACTTAAATAATGTTTTATCATGGTATACTTACAAGTTATGCAAGCGATTATGTGTTTAAGTTATGTTTCATGATGAGCAATGCAAACGGTTATCTAAGGTTTTCAATGTATGTGCGCTAGAACTCGAGTAAGTGATCACTTTACCATTGGAACTCTAAGGGTAGGGACTGCTGGTTTGATCCGCCCACTCGTAGGGGTCGCACCTCTTTGCATGGACGAGTGCCTGGCATGGGGCAGTACTATGGGGTTGAGCCCGCTCGTAGGGGTCGCGCCTCTTTGCATGGACGAGCGCCTTGTTTTCCGGCACAACGTCTGCGCGTAACCCGCGGGACGGTATCCTTAGCTCGTAGGGGCAATGCCTCTTTGCATGGACGAGCATAGTTTCTCAGAATTGTTCGCGCGTAACCCGCGGGACAGTATCCTTAGCTCGTAGGGGCAATGCCTCTTTGCATAGACGAGCATAGTTTTCCAGAAACGTCTGCGCGTAACTCGCGGGACGGTTTTACGTTATTTTAGCTCGTAGTGGCTGCGCCACTTACATAGACGAGCACCGTATCCAGAATTTGTTCACGCGTAACCCGCGGAACGATTTTTATCAGAATATTGTCAGAATTATGTGTTAATACGATTTTACCAAGCAGATGTTAATGATGTTGCCAGAAATGTTTCAGAATGATTTTATCAAGTTACTAAAACTTGTGAACTCACTCAGTTTATACTGATTCAAATGTTTTTACGTGTCTTTCAGGAGATAACTAGGTAGCGCATGGAGTCACACTTAGAGCACCACACGCTGAACATCTAAAACAAGCTTTTTGGAAGATTTTGGTTTTATCCCCTCGATGCGCACGGTTACCCGCCGCGCAAGGGGATATGGCGAGGAAATCTTCAGTTTTATACTTGGATGTTTCTTTTTGTAATCTTTGAACAATGTAATGTGTTTGTACTAAACTTCTCATGCGCAATAAAAATCTTTGAATGTTTTGCAATGGCCCGTGCTTAATTATCAATCCCCACTCGTGCGCGCCCGGCTGTTTCCGCCGCTCAGGGCCGGGTGTGACAGGTTTAAGGGCTTATTTAAACATGTTTAACTTTTGGAAGTTATGTTAGATGTCTAGAAGTAAACTATTTGAATTTTGAAGTTCCTTTTTTAAAACCTTTTTTTATATTTTCAAAAATTGAGAACTACCCGTTTCCAAAAATGTCCTTTTGTTATGTTTTTAACAAAAACTTATTTAGGGTCATCTAACATGTTAGGTCCTATTATAATAAATAAAAATAGGTTGCTTTGACATGTCATGAGTTTTAAAAGATGCTCATTGCTGCATTTATGCTAACGGGCCCGGTTTTCGCCCATTTGGGGTTCTAATTCGATTTTAAAACAATGTTTCACGAAAAATAGATTTGGGTCAGATTATATAACATCAAAATATTATGTTTAGGGCTTTAATAGATGTCATAATTACATGCAACTTAAACCCTAAAAATATAACTCGGTTACCTGACCCAAACAAAAACAAATAACAAACACAATAATTTCCCCTGACAAAAAATAACCACATAACATGCAATTAAAATCCTAAAAACATCAAGTAGTTATCTGCGTAAGCATCGCACTTTCGATTCAACGATTCACTGAACCAACCAAGGAAGAAACAAAAAAAAAGTCGCAAATGAATACTATGAAACCCAACTATTATTAACAGAAATGAAATAGAATAAACAAATTTGGTACACAACTACAATGTCACGAATTCGGTTATATTATTTGCACATTTCTTATTTTTATTAAAAATGGATGTCTGACAACATGACTAATTCGATTTGGGTAAAATGAAAGATGAAGATAGTGAAACCGACTTACCAAACAAAGTGATGATGAGAGAAACATTGTAACGGGTCCTGCAAAGCAACAAAAAATGAAGAAGAAACAAGATAAAGCAAACAAAATTTAATCTATGGTTACATACATTGAAGATTAATTTTTGAAATAGAGAGAGAGAGAGAGAGAGAGAGAGAAAACTGTCATATGTATGTTGAGATAGAGTGTTTCTTGAATTTGAATTGTAGATCTAGATATTTCTCTCTCTTTTGTTTGTTTTGTAGTGGTTGGTGAGGAGTCAAAAAACTTCCATTGGAATATTCAAAAAAAAGCTTTTAAAGGAAGCTTTATAGAAGGAGACGTGGATAGCCTAGTTTATAAACCCAGTAGTAGCAAATGAACCTGGTGTTGACATATGTAAAGGGAGGGGTTGAGGAAGTGACAAGTGGCAGAACATTGTTCCTTTATTATATATAGAGAAAAAGATTAACAAACTACATCTTATAATTGCTAAAAGGTTGAGTGTGGTTTCTTACATCTTTTAATGACTCATGGAGTCTTTTAGTGGTTAAGTTTCAGTAAGACGCTGGATGGTTTAGAGACTATTTTTTAATCCGTTAGACCACTTATTAATTCAGCACTTAATTGCAAACAACCCATTGATGTTGTACAAAAGATATTTACTGAAATATACAACTTGTTATTTTTGGTTATGTTTTATAATAGATAGTATTATTTTTTTTTTCTTTCAATTTAATTTGTTTTATCCAAATACATCATGTAACGTACCTAGAAAAATCCTCACTTGTGGCTAGTGGCTTGGGTTATTTAGTGGAGACTTAAGTTTGATCCTCACTTGTGTTACTTTTGGTGGAATATGACAATGATGGATTTGAGTTAGGCCTTTGCGTGGTTATCAATTCGAATCCCAAGCATACCACGATTTTCGTGTCCGACCGTGTGTTACACCAAAAAGTTCTGCTCTTGTGATGGTAGAACAAATGCCAAGTGGCAGCCGACAGTATGGTTTCCCAAGCCAAATGTAACAACTCGGATTTTTTTCATTTAATATTTTTATCCTTTACCTGACCCACTTTTATGTCCGGGAAATTTTACCAATAAAAGATCCTGTTTATTGAGTCATTATTATTATTTTAATATTATCGTTTAATTATTTATTTAATTATTAAACTACTTTAATTATATACATTAGTAACCCTAAACTAAGCTTTAACCCATTAACCCAACCCGATATCTGGATCCAAACCCGCAACCCATGACCCAGTTTATACCTTTCACCACAATTATCGTCGTAAACTTGGAATTGATTTGTGATTCTTGATCCTGTTGCCTTAAATGGCCTCACCGACGTTGTAATTTGGAAACAAAGATCGTTTGGTATACGTTTTGATTATAGTGACCACCGTCTTCACTCGTTTAATGAAATACCATATAACGATCGTATTAACTCAATTAAACCTGCATACACAATCCTCTCAACCTCGCCAACGAAACCCCTATGGTTAATTATTTTGGCGCAGCCTAATCGTGCATGTTCGTGATCTTTTTGCTGCCGTCATATTACGCGCTCTTTAGCCCTCGGCTGTTCATCATAATAGGTAATTAATTACGTGTTTTGACTCGTCATATTATTAGGATCATTAACCCTATGGTTAATTGGCCAACCCCTTAACGAATTGGCCGATTAGGAATCTAGGGTTCATACGGTTGATTTGGGTTTGAGCCGTGTGTTCTTAATGTATCTGTTAAAGTTTATAAACAACTAAACCCCCTAGCCTAGTGGCTGGGGGTGTGCATGTTAAGGTTGTTGTTGTTGGACTCGGTCTGCCCAAGACACATACTAAATTGATGTGGCTAGTACTCTATGATCCAAGTAGGTTCATACCCAATAGCAAGCTAGACAAACACCCATGATATTTATTTTAAGATATGATCTAAAAAATAAATATTAACACTTAGAGTATTTAGAAATTGTGTTTCTAAATATTTTCACTCATGTAGTAAATAAATTATATGGATAATTTATATTTTGAGAGAAGATTTAAGTTGGTTAAGTAAGTAACAACATAAAGGCTTATGACATGATGCATGTTATCTACATTATGTTATGTTACATTTTATGACATGTAGCAAGTATAACTTAAACATGAAATAATAAAATTGAGTTTAAAAATTTGGGAGGGAAAACACCAAAGCCCCCCTTTTTGTCTCTCTCATCTTTTTATTATCTCGCAAGTTCCTATAACATGCAAGTATTCTCATTTGGCAAAGAGGTGGTGCATTGGCTGTAAAACTCCTCTCTCTCTCTCTCTCTCTCTCTCTCTCACACACACACACAATTAACACACAAGTAAGAAGTACAAAACTCCTCTTGTAAGGCCTCGTTATCGGTGCCCTACTTTGAGCGTTGGATTTACTCATTAACATAGTTCTAAATATCAGAAGTAATAAAAACATTCGCGGAATATTAAAACTTTCATAAAACAATACATAGTAATTCAAAACATTGTCTTAAACATTCATACTGTCTTTTAAAATCAAACATCAATTATAAAACATCGTAAGTCTTCAGATGCCAGACTCTTATTCTTCTGCCATATGCCTCCGCTCAAGCCAGCTGCCTCAATCTGTTAGCCTGCGTGCATACTAAAAGTCAGCTACGCTGAGTGAGTTCTAGTTAATCATACAACATAAAATTAATTCACGTACTTCACTATCCATACTACTTAAAGAGCCTTCCGCCCTATAATAGTCCCCAACATAACAGATATTATTAGGGTCTGGTCCCCTACCCTCACAGAAATTATTAGGGTTTGGTCCCTACCATCACAGATGTTATAAGGGTCTGGTCCATATCCTCACATATATTATTAGGGTCTTGTCCCTACCCTCACAAATATTCTTAGGGTCTGGTCTCTATCCTCACAAATATTCTTAGGTCTGGTCCCTTTGTTTTGTGCAACTATACCATACCTTTTTTACATACTTTCCTTAACAACACGTGCAATATCCGAAGATCGTTCACGTACTATCAATATAACATACATACATCATTCATAAATCATATATAGCAATCGTATCTCTAACTACCACCTGGCGGTACATGCAATATCCGAAGATCGTTCACGCACCGTCAAACAATCATCATACATGAATCATACAAGGCATACACTTACCACTTAAGGTAAGTGTATTAACTATCACATCGAGTATGCACACAGTCCCGAAAAAATAACAAGGAAGTGGGGCTAAAACTCACCTGAACGCGATTTCATTCACCGTTTATGGTTATTCTTTTCTTTATCTGTGCACGACTAACTGTATAGTCATTACATATATTAAATACGGTTCTAGCTCTTCTTATTGTTTACTTAATTAATCTTAAGCGTCTAAGCCGGTTTTACTTCATTGAACCTTTACCGTTTAGTTAATCGTTACTCGTTAATCTTTAAAGGTATCTTCCATAAATTATCAAAGTCCAAGGGCTATTATGTAATCATATCATTCTTTTCTAAGTCCAGGGACTGTTCTGTCATTTTATCGAACTTCTAGTTCGTTACCCAGTTCTTAACGAATTGACTATCATCACGAACTGGTTCTTGTAACGAATTGGACCTTATGACGAACTGGTCCTTTTAACGAATTGGACCACATTCGTATGGTTGGCTAATGAATTGAACTTCATAGCGAACTGGACCCTTAACAAACTGAACCTTTAACGAACTGGGGGTTCATTCGTCAGTTCTCCCTTAACGAACTACTTGACGAGTTGGGGTTAGTTCGTCATTCATTCCATAAAGAATTAACATAACGAATTAAGGTTAGTTTGTCATCTCCCCGCTAACGAACTGAGGCTCATTCTTTAGCCCCCCGCTAACGAATTAGGGTTATGTCAGAATGTCAGAAAATTCTCTGACATCCTCTTATACGTTTTTCCGACGCCGTCATCACTGGAACACCGGGATCTCGCCAGAATAGCGAGATCTCGCTTATTTCACCTCCGTTTTTACCGTTTTTCATCCCGTTCGATCCGGATATGAGCTAGGGTGATACCGAGGCTCATATTTTGCTTGGTTCATACCCGGTTCCGCCCAGATCTCGTGACTTTAACTGTTTAAAGGTGTCGGCTCGTCGTTTCGGAACTAAATCTAGCGGGTTTGGATCCATACAATATCATACTATCATTACCTTGGGTCGGGATGTTACAAGTCTTCACTCCTTAAAGAGGTTTTGTCTCCGAAACCTAACTATTACTAAAACAAATCTGGATAAAACTTGCGCATCTCTTCTTCCACCTCCCAAGTAGCATCTGATCCTTTACGGTGCTTCCATATCAATTTTACCAACGGTATAACCTTGTGACGAAGTCGCTTTTCTTTATGATCAACAATCCCTATGGGTTGCTCCATGTAGTTCAACTGTTCATCAACCTCAATGTCCAATAATAGCACATGAGACGTATTATCGGCTAAACATATCCTCAGATGAGAAACATGAAAGGTAGAATGAATTCCTTCTAACTCTTCGGGCAGACCCAGCTTGTAAGCTACTTCACCCACACGATCTATAATCTTAAACGGTCCAATGTACCTCGGACTCAACTTTCCTCTCTTCCTGAAACGAATAATTCCTTTCCAAGGCGAGACCTTGAGCATCACATTGTCACCAACGTTAAACTCGATTGGTCGTCACCTCTTATCAGCATATGACTTTTGACGGTCTTGAGCAGCCTTCATCCTTGCCTTGATCTGTTCAAACTTTGAAGAGATTTTTTGCACAACCTCTAGACTTCCTAGCTCCTTCTGACCAATCTCCCCCAACATACGGGAATTCTACAACGTCTTCCATACAACATCCCGAACGATGGCATACCAATACTTGAATGGTAGCTGTTGTTATAGGAGAACTCTTACAGATGCAGATGATCATCCAAACTTCCTCCAAAATCTAAAACACAAGTTTGTAGCATATCCTCAAGGGTTTGGATCGTCATTCCAGATTGTCCATCTGTTTGAGGGTGATACGCCGTGTCACACCCCGACTAGGTAGTTGCGGAAGCGTAATACGGGAATGTAACAGATAACACTGGTATCAACCACATTGTTTATAAAGAAATTCAACAACTAATTTACATCATATTACATTGGTAGGTACTATGTTTACAAACTAGATGAAAAACACATAACCAGTTCTCGGTTCCTTATTCATTAGTACGTATTTTCATCTATTCACAGATATTCAACTTTCCTTCTAACACCAAACACGTAAGCAAATCATTCCAACTTCGGCTTACCTGAAAAGCATGTTAAAACGGGTCAACTACATCTAGTTGGTGAGTTTCAAGTTTCACGAGTACGAACAAAATCAGTATACGAGTTCATAAAGTTCACAATACATATGTATATAAGTATGTGTATGATGTATTATACTAAGCCACAAGTGAACCCAAGACAGCTCGCACTGCATGGCCACCCTTGCCCATGTACTCCCTTTGGCATTTAATAGCCACCTTGCCCCAATTATGTACTATGTCTAACACCACATAGCAGAATGTAATAAGTATAAATGACAATGTGCAACTGCGTAAACAAGTATATCCGGCATACCCTACCGGCGCCTTCAGTTGGGTTTGTCAAACCGATAGTACTATCCACACGTCACTGGCACGAAGTTAATCACTTGTGTTTGTGGGGACTTTCAAGTGTTAGTACTTACATAATTCACATCACCACACGTTTTCAAGTATATAAGTATATGTAAACATGCTTTCCACCCCAAAAGTTCGTAAAACAGTTTAGAAAGTGGGGTCGTGAAACTCACCTTATTGTAGTTCGAGCAGGTAATATACGTCAATAAGTGTTATGCCTGGATTATAACTCGTATCCTATAATCGGTATCGTACTGTTAATACTAGTACAATGTTTAAACCAAATCGAGCTGTACAACTAGTCTGGTTATAGCTGTTAGGCCCAAAACATGACCATAGTCTTAGATTGTGACGTTGTATACTATGAAATGTTTAAAACTGGATTTGGCTTAGTTTCACCGTTTCCCGAGCCTAGCCAAGTTGATCGTTTATGCGTTTAGGGAATTGATAAGATCACACAAACTTAAGTAAACATGTTGATTGTTAAAATGATTTGATTTATGAAAGCATCTTGAGGTTTCGGTATCTGGATTGATCGCATGGTTTGTTTCCGTTTTCACACGGGTTTGATTATACAAAACGCGTACAATCCACCCGAATTGTCCGGAATTCTCGTAAAAAGTTTGTTTTTATCAATTTCATTCAAAAATATGATATTTGACCACTTTTGACATTTTGACATACCAGTCAGTCCGTTAAACACAAAACTGCCGGTTCGTTAAAACAAATATAGTTTAAATCTTGGATTATTCATAACTAATTATGTACTTATATATAAATTATGGAAATTTTGTAAAAATAAATTAAATTATGGAGAATTTTATAAAAATATTTTCAGAAATTTTATGATTAGTTATCCATTTATAAAAATTCATTTAATGTGTTATAATTAAGTAATAAATAGCCCGTTTATACCAAACGACATCCTAAAAATCCAATAATTTTTCCAAGTGGTCTAAATATCAGTACATATCCCCTGCAAAATCTCCAGAATCTAACTCTTTGGTCAAAATGCCTTTTTGCGCGTTTTTCGGCTGTTAAAACTCGGTTAAAACACAATTGCACAAATATTACTTAGACATATCCAAAGGTTCTAAAACTTTACCATTGATCTTAATATAGCATTTATGGGTTCCAAAAACAATTTCATAATTTTTCATGAAGTTTACCTATTTTTCCCGAATAAACGCCAATAAACGGTAATAAATTCGTCAAATATTCTCCTTTTATCGAAAAATTACCAAATTTGAACAGGGACTCATTTAAATGATCCCTAATGTCCCTGAAAATTTTCACAATCAAAAAACAAGAAAGTCACAACCTAATACTAAACAGCCCCTAAACGAGTGTTACGGGTTTACCTTGTCGGTTTTCGATGAATTTTGATAGCTTAAACGACTCTCCGGGACTTGGGTTGCAAACTCAGTGTATCTACATATCATATAACATCAAACCAAGCATAAATCATCCATTGAACAGCCTTGTTAACTAGGGTTTCGGTTTTGGTATCAAACCGAACTTTCAAACCGTAAAAACGTTGTATTCATGTTCTAATCCGTGTTTTTGACCAAAAATCAACATGTTTCTGCTTTGTAGACATGTTTAACATCAAAACTTGATTTTACTTGATTTTTATGGTTTTTGGATGGTTAAACATGTTTAATACTAATCAAGAACTAATTTTCTATGTTTAAACTTTGTTAAATCAAGTATGAAAATCATGGAATTAAGAGTTTACCTTTAGGGTTTTGGTCAAGAAATGAAGATGATCAGCTGGATATTGAGTTTGTTGGTGTTTGGAATGGGATAATATCTTTTTCCTTAGCTTATTTAACAAGCTAATCAAAAGGGGTCCCCCACAAAGTTGCGACCGGAACAATAAGGGCCCATTGGGCCTCCTATTTGGCCCAATGGTTGCTCGGTATTCGTGCCACGCATAAATTTCGGTCCAAAATTTAGTTCGGGTTTGGTTTTTCGCAAGAAAACTAGTTCGAGTGCGAAAAATAGCGCGAAAACGAGTGTTTTTCAGCCCATTTTTGTAAAATAAGAAAAACGTACTGACTCGTTGTAAAAATCCAAAATATTTTCATGGATTGCCTAGATCATGTCATATAAATGTTTTATAAATATTTTTCGGCTTAACGGATGCTACAATGCTCGTTTTGATGTTAACGATTGCGTTTAAACTCATAGCGTATCAATAAACGAAACCTTTTTCGTTTAAATGGTTTTAAACGTACTGGGGCCTAAATATCAATATGTTAGCCACTATAAAATATATATAACTCATATATGACCCCTCAGTATATATACGGGTCATAATTAGTATCGGTCGGTTATTCGTTTAAGCACTACGAATTAACCGATTTATCGTTTACTCGCTATGTAATGAATAAGGTATACCTTGTTTTGTCACGAATGTCACACGCCGTACTGATGTTCAATCTCATTCCCATATCTTCATGGAACTTCTTCCAAAATCTCGAAGTAGACCGAGTATCTCTATCAGACAAAATCGATAACGGTACTCCATGCTTAGATACAACCTCTTTAATGAACAAGCTTGTTAATGTTTCTAACGAGATAGCCTCTCGTAAAGGCAGAAAGTGAGCACCCTTGGTCAAACGGTCCACAATAACCGAGATGGTTTTATGATGCTTAGCTGTACGAGGCAGCTTAGTTATGAAATTCATGGTGATGTGTTCGTATTTCGATTCAGGTATCTCCAAGGGTTGCATCTTTCCATAAGGTTTATGATGCTCCGCCTTGACTTGTAAACATGTTAAGCACTTACTGACATAATATACCACATCATTCTTCATTCCTGGCCACCAGTAGTCTTTTTTCAAATCCTGGTACATCTTCGTAGTTCCCGGATGAATTGAGTATCTTGACTTATGAGCTTAATATAAGATTCGACCTCTAAGATCTCCATGGCGCGAGATCCACATACGATCAAATCTAGTCTAAACACCATGAGTGTTTTCCCTCTACTCGTCTTGCTGACCGAAAATCCTTTCTTTCTTCACTAGCTCTTCATCTACCAGCACCTCTGACTGCACTTTGATGATTTCTTAAAAAAGACTGGAGTTCATAATCAATTGATATGACTTCACTGTCTCAATGACTTCCTCATTCTTACGACTTAGCACGTCGGCGACCACATTAGCCTTACCAGGATAGTACTTAATGTCGCAGTCGTAATCCTTTATCAATTCTAACCATCTTCTCTGCCTCATGTTCAGCTCTTTCTGTTCGAAGAAGTACTTCAAACTTTTATGATCCGTGTAAATGGTACACTTAGTACCATACAGATAATGTCTCCATATCTTGAGAGCGTGCACTACTGCTGCTAGCTCTAAATCATGCGTCAAATAAGTACTCTCATGGACTTTCAACTGTCTAGACGCGTAGGCTATAACCTTTCCTCGTTGCATCAACACGCAACCTAACCCACGATGCGAAGCATCATTACAAACAACCAAATCCTCGTCACCATCGGGTAAAGCAAGGATTGGAGCTTGCGTAAGTCTTTTCTTTAATTCCTCAAAAGCTTCTTCTTGAAACTTACCCCAACTGAATACTATTGACTTTCGGGTCATACTGGTCAACGGTGTGGCTATCTTGGAGAAACCTTCGATGAATCTCTTATAGTAGCCAACTAACCCTAAGAAGCTTCGTATATCAGTCGGATTCTGCGGAGTCTTCCAATTTGTTATCGCCTCAATCTTAGCTGGGTCCACGGTAATCCCTTCAGGATTAATCACGTGACCTAAGAATTGCACTTCGCACAACCAGAACGCGCACTTCGAAAACTTAGCGTACAACTTTTCTTTCTTCAGAGTCTCCAATACCTCTCTCAAATTGTTAATGCACGGTTTTGGTGTCCGTAGCAATCGAATAAGTTATAGATAGTCTAGTTTGTTTATTTAATGTAAAATGGCCCATTCGCTATGGATTGTATAGCGAATGAGGCCCATTCGTTAGTTAACTAGACTAGTTCGTTAAGGTATAAGCCCATTCGTTATGGAAACATAACGAATGAGGGCTAGTTCGTTAAGGTATTACCATTCCTTATGAAAGCATAACGAATGGAGTCTAATTTGTTATGAAGGTATAACGAATTAGACTTAACTTAATGAACTAGAGCATATGGCCTTCAAATAGGCTGCTCATGCTCATAAGTTAGTAATGTACATAGTCTAAGTTATTTTGCTCTCAATAAGTTATTATGTATTTATCCCTTATCTATCAATAAAGTATGTATTTAAAGTATTAATCGTTCTTGTGTTAATCGATGTATCGATGCTCATTGATTTGGTTTTATGTTGTTGATTGTAGGTGTATTGATCCCTGATTGCTAATTTGACTTTTTAGTGTTCTTGGTGATTTTGATCTTGACCAAATTAGTCAAACATTAAGCTTAATTAGCCATTCATTAACTGTTTAACGAATTGGAACTCATTCGTGTCCAATTCGTTATACATTTCACACGAATCAGGATAACGAATCGTATATTATAACGAATCAGATTCTCCTTCGTTATTTATAACGAATTCGACCATAATTCGTTAACGTTTATTAGTAATTCGTTAAGCCTAATTCGTTAACTATTTAGCTAATAGCGAAGTAGCTGATTCGATTTAACGAAATACCATTTCGCTATAACGAATTAGAATATTTAACGAATGACATATTAATTGTTTTAAAATTAAAAAGTTTTATAAATTGGTTTAATTTTAAAACTTTTAATTATTAATTTTTTTAAGTATTATAATTATTCACTATCACTGATTCTCGGGTTTGTTTATACAGTTCAATGGCTGATAACATGGATCAAGATCCTCCCGTTGATGCATCTCAATAACAACAACAAGCACCAGATATTCCTTTGCTTCCATATGACAAACGACACAATGTTTGTGCCTTTGTGGATGCAAACTCTGCTGACGAGAACATTTTTGGTGGAATGTTAGCGTTCTTACGACGCTCACGTATTCATTATGCTATCACTGCTAATCCAGATGTGTGGTTCAGCATCGTTCGCCAATTCTGGAATACTGCTCATTATGTGGAGGCTAAGAATCACATTGTGGCTGAGGTGAATACAAGACCTGTTGTAGTATCCATTGGGACTGTTCGAAGAGTGCTAATGTTCGATGACACGATTTATGATCCGAGCGAGTACTACAAAGAGCTGCTTAAAGGGTTGTTTGGACGGGTATTTTATTCTGGTAATCTTGATGAGTCCATGTATAACAAGGCATACTTGTGTCCCACATACAAGTATTTACTACACGTTCTTATACACTGCCTTGGTGGACGGAAGGGAGGGTTTGATAAATGTCGTATAACGCTACAATTCATTGCTTTAGTGTAGAATAAACCGTTCACTTCTATGAAATGATCTTCGATCATCTCAAGGAAAACTGTACAGTGGTGAAGTGATGTGTAAAATTCTTGATGTATCCTCGCTTCATTTAGTTGTTCGTTCAAGATGCTATACATGATTTGGTGCTCGATCCAACACGTCTTGATGATAAGATAAATTTGGACAACATGTCAGCTGATACTACACGAAGGACGAAGTCGTACCTTCAAACTCCTCATCGACGTACCAAGAGATTGATTGGTCATCTGGTGAACCCAGATTATGTATGTCCTTCCAATGATCGATGGATCCATGACGACTCGGAGTCTGAGCGTGAGGAAGGAGCAGGTGGGAACGAGGGTGATGATGATGGTGGTGATGGTGGTAATGATGGTAATAGTGGTGATGGTGACGCTCATGCTCAACAACAAGCTGCAGTTGAGGCTGCTTTAGTTGCTACTACAGCTGCTCAACGCAAAAGGAAAGGAAAAGAATTGGTGGGTGAAGGGTCGTCTACAGCTGCTCAACGCAAAAGGAAAGGAAAAGAATTGGCCGGTGCTGGCATCTCATTTGGAGTTCAACCTCCAAGGTCGTCCGCTTCTCAAAGACCGGCGGTGCCGCTTACTACTAGCACCCCGGAATTTACTTTGACGACCACGCTTACGACGGATCCTAGGCTTGGTATGATTCCTCAATCTATTTTATCTCCTTTACCTAGGCTTGGTGGTCTCTCCTACACCAATGATGATGCCTCCACCACCTATGGATTTTTCATATTTGAGGCTTAACCGACTTCAAGGACCTGTTCAACCAATCCCTTCTTTGTTTCTTGCTATGTCCCGTGATCAACAAATGAACATGGTCTTGAGTTTACTTCATTTGTATGAAAATCAAATGTCTGCTGACCGAATGACTCAAGAATGCATGTTGGAGAACCAAAAGAAGCTGGTAAGTTATGTATCCTTCTGCCAAAAGGAGACAAAAGTCCTCCGTGAGATTGTTAAGTCTCATGTAAGGCCCCGTTACCGGTAGCCCTACTTTCGTGTTGGATTTACTCATAAACGCAGTTCTAAATATCAGAGTTAATTAAAACATTCGCGGAACATTAAAAACATTCAAACCATTACATTCCATAAACCATAATTCTTGTTTTATCGGGCATTCATAGTCATTTAAAAACAAAACATAGTCTTTTAAAATAAAACATCATAGCACAATCTTCAGATGCCAGCTTCGTCCAACTCTGCCATGTGTCCTCCTCAAGCTACCTGCCTTATTCTACTCACCTGCGTGCATACTAAAAGTCAGCTATGCTGAGTGAGTTCTAGTTAATCATACATACTCATACAATACCTTCTTACATTTCATACTTAACCTCTTAACTTTCTTTCATACACACATAAGTGTATATACTTTCATTCTTACCTTCATACTTTCTTTACATACATAATCATACGTTTTAAAGAGCCTTTCGCCCTATAACCTCACAGATATTATAAGGGTCTGGTCCCTAACATCACAGATATTATAAGGGTCTGGTCCCTAACATCACAGATATTATAAAGGTCTGGTCCTTAAGATCACAGATATTATAAGGGTCTGGTCCCTAACATCACAGATATTATTAGGGTCTGGTCCCTTTGTTTCGTGTAACTGTACCATACCTGTTCATACATACTTTCCTTGACAATACGTGCAATCTCCGAAGAGCGTTCACGTACCATCATCATAACATACATACATTATGCATACATCATATATTCATACATACATCATATCTCTCATCATACTTATCAATCATATCTTAACTACCACCTGACGGTTCATGCAATATCCGAAGATCGTTCACGCACCATCAAGCAATCATCATACATAAATCATACAAGGCATACACTTATCACTTAAGATAAGTGTATTAACTCTCACATCGAGTATGCACACAGCGTCGAAAACATAACAAGGAAGTGGGGCTAGAAACTCACCTGAATCCTATTACGCTCTCCGTTAATCGTCATTCCCTTCTTGAGTTATGCACGGCTAACTGTATAATATTTACACGTATCAATTAACTACTACTACTGATGTTGTATTTCTATCTTTATATAACCCACAACAAACGGGGGTCCGGGGGCAGCGCCCCTGGCAGCGGGGTCTAGGGGCGGCAGCCCCTAGCAGGATCCAAGGGGCAGAGCCCCTGGCTGGGGTCGAGCTGCCTCCAGCGAACTTATCATTAAGCGAACTTAACAATAAGCGAAGTTAGTGATCGGCGAAGTTAACCCTAGGTGAACATATGCCAGGCGAAGTTATCATGGGCGAACTTATCACCAGGCGAAGTTATCATGGGCGAACTTATCACCAGGCGAGTTACAACTTCTCTTTCTTCAGAACTTCCAATACCTCTCTCAGATGCTCAGAATGATCAGTCTGGCTCTTTGAATAAATCAATATATCATCAATGAAGACGACAACTGACTTATCCAACATCGGCCGACAAACCCTAATCATCATGTCCATAAATGATGCGGGAGCATTCGTTAGACCGAATGACATTACGAGGAACTCGTAGTGTCCATACCGCGTTCGGAACACTGTTTTAGGGATGTCTGCCTCTTTCACCTTAAGTTGATGATAGCCTGATCTGAGATTTAGCCGTGAGAACCAACTTGAACCTTGCAGTTGGTCAAACAGATCATCAATCCTTGGCAAAGGATATCTATTCTTCACCGTAAGCTTATTCAACTCACGATAGTCTATGCACATTCTCATACTTCCATCCTTCTTTTTCACGAACAACACTGGTGCGCCCCACGGGGAAACACTTGGTCTTATGAAACCTTTGTCGAGGAGTTCTTGCAGTTGGGACATTAATTCTTTCATCTCGGACGGAGCTAGACGGTAAGGTGCTTTCGCGACGGGCTGGGCTCCTGGTATTAAATCTATCTGGAATTCTATCTCTCGCTCCGGTGGTAACCCCGGAAGATCCTCAGGGAATACTTCTGGGTAGTCGCACACAATGGGAACATCTTTCATTTCTTTCGTCTCGGCCGTAGCGTTGACAACATACGCCAGGTTGGCACCACATCCTCGTCGTAATAACCCTTCGCCTTTTATCATCGAAATGACGTTAAACCCTGAACTTTCTTTATCACCGTAAACCGTCACCGCACTACCATCTAAAGACCTTAGCTTTATTATTCTACTCTTACATACTATCTGAGCTTCAAACTCAGACAACCAATCCATTCCCAAGACTACATCGAACCCTCCTAAGGTCATAACATACAAGGTAACAGGGAACTCATGTCCCTCTAACTCTATCTTACAATCCTTAACCATTTTTGTTATTTTAACCGAAGTGTCACTGGCGGTTTCTACTACAAAAGTTTCCGACACTCGGCAGCCTTTCATTTTAGCTAGTTTACTAAATGTCGTAGCTACAAAACTTCTATTCGCACCAGAATAAAATAATACGGAAGCAGAAATGCCGTTTACTAAGAACGTACCTGTCACAACATTAGGAATCTGTCTAGCTTGTTCCTGGGTCAGCATATAGGCTCTAGTCCTCGGCCTTGCTTGATCAGAATCTTTCTTCCCACTACCTCCAGCCTCACCTTCAGTGCACTCTCTTGCCATATGGCATGTCTTGCCACATTTGTAACATGCTGGCTTCGCACCGCACTCATTAGCATAATGCCCTACCTTTCCGCACTTATAATAGGCATTCGACCCCATTCTGCATTCTCCACCATGAGCCTTTCCACATTTGAGACAAACATCAGAACTTCTACCCCACTTGCACTCACCACCATTCATCTTTCCGCAGGTCTTACACGATCTCTTCTCCCACACTTTCTGCTTCTTATCTTTGGGGTTCCATAACTGAGTACCGGGTCGCTTAAAAGGAGCAACCCACTTCCTATCTTTCTTTTCTTCTTCTACCACTGTGTCATCCGCAGCCAGGTCAGCATAAACCACCTCTGCGAGTTCGACAGCAGAGTCAAAGGTAGCAGGTTTACTCGTCCTGACTAGCATGCGGACTTTCTGTGGCAATCCCCTCACATAACACTTGGTTCTCTTGGCCTCAGTGTTAACCATATCGGGTACCAACCTAGACATTCGATTGAAATCGGTGGTGTACTCACGATGTGTCATTGTCCCAGCTTTCAAGTTCAGGAACTTCATCTCCGCCCTCTCAACCTCGGCGTCAGCACAGAACTTCTTCATCACTAACTCCTTCAGATCCTCCCACTTCATCTCTTTGATCTCTTCACGGGCCTTCCTCTGCTCCACACTCTCCCACCAATACATAGCCTCATCCTCGAATGATTGAGTAGCATAACCTACCGCTTGGTCGGGACGACACTTGCTAATGCGGATAATTTTATCCATGGCGGTTATCCACTGAAGAGTAGCGATTGCGTCTCCTAAACCAGTCAGCTTAGGCGGGTCACAACCTTTGAAGGACTTATAGTTGCAACCGCCTCGGCCTCTCTTCCTATCATCAACTTTCATAGACCTTACCTCACTTGAATCACCATTTTCCCTCTCATCATCTTTCCTACCATCACCACCTGCCCCTTCAGCAGTTCTTTCACGACTTCCAGCAGACCCTCCAGGAGTTATATTCTTCACAGCTGTAGCTACGGCTTGAACAATAGCTGATTGAATCGCGGGATCCAGTTGGACTCCTTCGTTGTTCTCCGGGTTTCTTCCAGCTGCGCTTCCTTCAGCTTCGGTGTTGGAAGCTGTCTCAACCGAAGGTTGCTGGACACGACGAGGCCTGCCGCGTCGTCCAGTGCGACCTCTAATTCCAGCAATGTCTCCAGCTCCAGCCATCGTATTCTAAAAGGGAAAACACAAACATCATCACTCAAAGAACTATTTAGTACAAGGATAGTAAGGTTAACAGGTAATAACAGTGGCCAGCTGTGATTAGCTGATCAAGTTACTTTCCGTATCCTATACACTTCCCTTTATGAGTCTATTTGTGCTGGTTCTACTTAAGCAGTTACTCAAGTCAAACAATCAATTATTCCTATCCCTGTCGTTCACATATCTTTTCTTTCTCATTAACATATATCATTTAATCATACACTTTGCCTTTACTGATCTTGCTTGAGCGACACATGGCATTCTTGAACTGGCATCTTCTTTCTTTTCTTACTTAAATCCCATTCTCTGTTCGAGTCTAAGTATGTAGGATGCTTAAATCTCTCGAACTTTTCTCTGATACCAACTTGTAAGGTCCCGTTACCGGTAGCCCTACTTTCGTGTTGGATTTACTCATAAACGCAGTTCTAAATATCAGAGTTAATTAAAACATTCACGGAACATTAAAAACATTCAAACCATTACATTCCATAACCATAATTTTTGTCTTATCGGGCATTCATAGTCATTTAAAAACAAAACATAGTCTTTTAAAATAAAACATCATAGCACAATCTTCAGATACCAGCTTCGTCCAACTCTGCCATGTGTCCTCCTCAAGCTACCTGCCTTATTCTACTCACCTGCGTGCATACTAAAAGTCAGCTATGCTGAGTGAGTTCTAGTTAATCATACATACTCATACAATACCTTCTTACATTTCATACTTAACCTCTTAACTTTCTTTCATACACACATAAGTGTATATACTTTCATTCTTACCTTCATACTTTCTTTACATACATAATCATACGTTTTAAAGAGCCTTTCGCCCTATAACCTCACAGATATTATAAGGGTCTGGTCCCTAACATCACAGATATTATAAGGGTCTGGTCCCTAACATCACAGATATTATAAGGGTCTGGTCCCTAAGATCACAGATATTATAAGGGTCTGGTCCCTAAGATCACAGATATTATTAGGGTCTGGTCCCTTTGTTTCGTGTAACTGTACCATACCTGTTCATACATACTTTCCTTGACAATACGTGCAATCTCCGAAAAGCGTTCACGTACCATCATCATAACATACATACATTATGCATACATCATATATTCATACATACATCATATCTCTCATCATACTTATCAATCATATCTTAACTACCACATGACGGTTCATGCAATATCCGAAGATCGTTCACGCACCGTCAAGCAATCATCATACATAAATCATACAAGGCATACACGTATCACTTAAGATAAGTGTATTAACTATCACATCGAGTATGCACACAGCCCAGAAAATATAACAAGGAAGTGGGGCTAGAAACTCACCTGAATCCTGTTACGCTCTCCGTTAATCGTTATTCCCTTCTTGAGTTGTGCACGGCTAACTGTATAATATTTACACGTATCAATTAACTACTACTACTGATGTTGTATTTCTATCTTTATATAACCCACAACGAACGGGGGTCCGGGGGCAGCGCCCCTGGCAGCGGGGTCTAGGGGCGGCAGCCCCTAGCAGGATCCAAGGGGCAGAGCCCCTGGCTGGGGTCGAGCTGCCTCCAGCGAACTTATCATTAAGCGAACTTAACAATAAGCGAAGTTAGTGATCAGCGAAGTTAACCCTAGGCGAACATATGCCAGGCGAAGTTATCATGGGCGAACTTATCACCAGGCGAAGTTATCATGGGCGAACTTATCACCAGGCGAAGTTATCAGTTAGGCGAACTTGGCCTTAGGCGAAGTTATCAGCTAGGCAAACTTTTCCTTAAGCGAAGCTATCAGCTAGGCGAACTTGGCCTTAGGCGAAGTTATCAGCTAGGCGAACTTGCTTGCAAGCGAACTTGCATGAAGGCGAAGTTATGGCTTGCAGGCGAAGTTGCCCAGCTGCCGTCTCTGTTCAAACTTAATCACCACAGTCACCCTTATTTCATCGAGAATTTCTTGGATATTACGTTAACTAACTCCTCGATAATTCCCATGGCCTAGTTCGGGTAAAACTTAGCCCGGAAAGACATAAATTTTGGAGCTTTCGGCTTAAAACGTTTAATAACAAGTCGCCGTACATAGCCATAGGTTTGTCAAGTTCATTTCCAACATCAAGTTTGTTACTTTACGTTTCGTTTAGACCCGATCTATTATCGTTTCAAGTTTCAAGGCTAAACGTTCAATAAAACGTAAACTTTAAAGGTCAAGAACATACCTTTTTGTCTCGTTCGATCTTGGTTAGCTTGTTTAATCACAACTAATCGTTTACTCTCTCTCGGATCTTGCTCGTTTCTCTCTCTCGGCCGCCGGCCATATATGGCGGTGTGTGGTGTGTGTGTGTTTTGGAGTGTGTTAGAGAATAAGATGGAAATGAAATGAGGTTTAGGGTTTTATGGTGGTTTAGGGGATATTTATATCCCTTAAAGCCCATGGACCTAAGGCCCATTCTCATTTAATCCATCTTAATTAATCTAAGTCCATGATCCGTTCTTTACTCGATATTAATTTAATTAATAACGCGAAATCACTAAACGTAACTTTCTTTATTTATCATTATAAAATTTAGGATGTTACATCTCAGGGGGTGAAAATAAAACAGCAAGAGGATCCTATCTTGCAGCTTACTTGCAAGAACGATGAACTAAAGAAGCTTAAAAACAATGAAGAAGATCCAAATGCTTCGGGTACTGGAGGAAGTGGGCCTAAAAAAACTCACGGCTCGGCTTCAGGTGCTGGTACAAGTTCAGCTGGTGATTCGGGAAAACAGATTATCGCTTGTCATGATACTACAGCTGCTACACCCATTGAGATGATCAAGGCTAATACCGTTATCTTCGTTGATGGTAAGGGGGTGGTTAGAAGTATTGTTAATGCGGATGAGATTGAGGTTGGACAGTTTGTTGAGAGGTCTCTAACATGAGAGCAAATTTCTATTCTTCTTGGTCTAAACGATGATGAGTTAACCGTGTTAGAGGCCGAGGATGACGTTGAGGTTGTGAATGACGAAGAGATCTTAAATGATCCTACTATTGAAATGAATACGGCGTTTATTTATGAGGACGAGGAGGTGGAGATTGAGGACACGACTGCTGAGGAATACCCTGATTTATTTCAACACACTCATGTTGATCAGGGTGCTCCTATATTTACTGAGGAAACCGTTAAAGCAGCAGAAGATCATATGGAGAAGATTTCAAAGGGCAAGAACGTTGTTGATACGTGATTCAATTCAAAGACCGATCAATCCGTTGCTGACATTCAGAAATGGTTTGCTTGTCGGGATAAGAAGGCTCATAAGATTATTGATGCATTCCGATATGTGGACAAGAGCTGAAAGTTGAAGCTGTCGCTCATGCTCAAGCTAATCAGATGACATCCTTCAAAGCCGTATCTAAAGTGCGAGGTGACATTATTTCTTGGCTTTATGATTCCGATTTAAAGGTTTATATTATAAAATAGGAGAAAGACATTCAATACTATGAGAAGATTACCGATGTTCTCTCATTACCTCGTTGGGACGGTCGGATCCTCGCGTGTCGACTGTTTATTAACCGTGGAGGGAATCACCAAGAAAGTTGGTTTCACCAACACTTGCTGTTTGAGGTGAACCACAGGTTAAAATTTTTTAAGCCACAGGTTCCAACTCGCAAGCTTATCGATAAGATCAATCCAAGGACAGGTTGGAGGAAGTTGGTACTTAAGGTAAAGCCATCAAGAACAATGTAGCGTGTACCGGTGAAGACGCTAAACCAACACATGTATTTATCTTTCAACCGCTGGTACTACGACAACCGAACTGGCGAGGCCGTTATTGTATTGGGTAAAGGCTTAAAGACCGAGATGATAAAGATCATTGACCCGATGTGGCTTGTGAATTTGATAGAGACCGACAATGACGTTCCTTTTAAGAATAAAATATTGATAGAGCGTCGTGAAGACTATGATCGAGCAATTCAGTTTCAACGTGTTGTTCGCGTGTGTCATGAACATGGTATTCACAGCTGCATAGATTGGTAGACAAGACACTTCAAGTAATTTAAAGACAAAGAGCTCAAGACGAGGGGGTGTCTGTTAGTACACGATTTTGCATCTTGAGTCTTTGTAATTATCGTTTTGTATTTATCGTTTATTTAATGTAAAAGATACTATTAAAGTAAGCTAGTTCATTAAAGGAACTGTCTAGTTCGTTAAGGATGTTTAACGAACTAGACCTTAAGTTAAGTTCCTCCTGATTCGTTAAGGATGTTTAACGAATCAGAGGGGTGTTTTGTTAAGTTTATCTGTTTAATGTCTTGTAACGAAGCAGGAGCCTAGTTCGTACAGAATGTGTAACGAACTAGCCCTGTCTTCTATATATAGAGGTTCATCCTCTTCATAATTTAAGTTTTGAGCTAATATTATCAAATCTCTGCCCAATTGTTCTCTCAACCAAAGCTTCATATAATTATTCAATCTATACTATATCTATACACCTAATACAAACTAATACTAATGTATACAACATATAATCTATAAGAGCAACCATGAACTAGATCCATAATTTTTATTAGACCTTAGATCTGAGTTAGATCCGAAGGGTTTCACACAGATGCCTAACATGATCTGGCTCGCTTTTTAATAAATCAATATATCATCGATGAAGACGATAACTGATTCATCCAACATCGGCCGACACACCCTATTCATCATATCCATAAATGCTGCAAGAGCGTTTGTTAGACCGAATGACATCACGAGGAACTCGTAGTGTCCATACCGCGTCCGAAACACTATTTTAGGGATGTCTGCCTCTTTCACTTTGAGTTGATGACAGCCTGATCTAAGATCTATTCGTGAGAACCAACTTGAACCTTGCAGTTGGTCAAATAGATCATCAATCCTTGGCAAAGGATATCTATTCTTTACCGTAACCTTATTCTACTCGCGATATTCTATGCACATCCTCTTACTTCCATCCTTCTTCTTCACAAATAGCACAGGTGCGCCCCACGGGGAAACACTTGGTCTAATAAAACCTTTATCGAGGAGTTCTTACAGTTGGGGCATCAGTTCTTTCATCTCGTACGGTGCTAGACGGTAAGGCGCTTTCGCGACGGGCTGGGCTCCTGGTATTAAATCTATTTGGAATTCTATCTCCCGCTCCGGTGGCAACCCCGACAGATCTTCTGGGAATACTTCTGGGTAGTCGCACCCGATAGGAACGTCTTTCATTTCTTTCATCTCGGCAGTAGCGTTGACAACATATGCCAGGTAAGCACCGCACCCTCGCCTTAACAAACCCTCGGCTTTTATCATCGAAATGACATTAAGCCCAGAACTTTCCTTATCACCATAAACCGTCACCGCACTACCATCCAAGGACTTTAATATTATTATCCTACTTTTACACACTATCTGAGCTTTATAGCCGGACAACCAATCCATTCCCAAAACCACATCAAACCCTCCCAAGGTCATGACATACAAGCTAACAGGGAACTCATGTCCATCTAACTCTACCTTATAGTTCTTAACCATTTTCATTATTTAAACCGAAGTGTCACTAGCGGTTTCTTATATAAAGGTTTCAGACACTCGACAACATTTCATTCTAGCTAATTTACTAAATGTCATAGCTACAAAACTTCTATTCGCACCCGAATAGAATAATACGGAAGCAGATATACCATTTACTAAAAACGTACCAGTCACGACATCAGGGATTTGTCTAGCTTGTTCCTGGGTCAGCATGTAGGCTCTAGTCCTTGGCCTTGCTTGATCAACATCCTTCTTTCCACCTCCTCCAGCCTCATCATCGGTGCACTCCCTTGCCATATGGCCTGTCATGCCACATTTGTAACACACGGGCTTTGCACTGCATTCATTGGCATAATGCCCTGCCTTCCCTAACTTATAACACACATTGGACCCAAGCCTGCATTCCCCACCATGAGCCTTCCCACATTTGTGACAAACATCAGAACTCCTACTCCACTTAAATTCCCCTCCGTGCATTTTACCACAAGTTTTGCACGACTTCTTCTCCCATACCCTCTACTTTTTGTCCCTGGGGTTCCACAATTTATTACCGGGTCGTTTAGCAGGAGCGACCCACTTTTCATACTTCTTCTCTTCCACCTCTACATCATATGCCGACAAGTCATCGCAAACCATTTCTACGTTCCCGACAAGTCATCATATGCCGACAAGAATCAAAAGTAGCCGGTCTACCAGCCTTGACCAAGACGCGAACATTCTGCGGCAGTCCCCTAAGGTAACACTTGATCCGCTTGGCCTCAGTGTTCACCATGTCTGGCACCAACCTTGACATGCGGTTGAATTCAGTTGTGTATTCATGTTGTGTCATCTTATCCATACTACTTTAAGAGCCTTCCACCCTATAACCTCATATATATTATAAGGGTCTGGTCCCCAACATCACATATATTATTAGGGTCTGGTCCCTACCCTGACAAATATTATAAGTCTGGTCCCTATCCTCACATATGTATTATTAGGGTCTGGTTCATATCCTCACAGATATTTTAGGGTCTAGTCCCTATCCTCACAGATATTCTTAGGGTCTGGTCCCTATCCTCACAGATATTCTTATAGTCTGGTCCATTTGTTTTGTGCAACAATACCATACCTATCTTTACATACTTTCCTTAACAACACGTGCAATATCCGAAAATCGTTCATGTACTATCAATATAACATACATACATCATTCAAACATCATATATAGCAATCCTATCTCTAACTACCACCTGGCGGTACATGCAATATCCGAAGATCGTTCATGCACCGTCAGGCAATCATCATACATGAATCATACAAGGCATACACTTACCACTTAAGGTAAGTGGTTTAACTATCACATCGAGTATGCACACAGCCCCGAAAACATAACAAGGAATAGGGGCTAGAAACTCATCTGAACGCGATTTCGTTCACCGTTTATGGTTATTCCTTTCTTGAGCTGTGCACGACTAACTGTATAATCATTACATATATTAAATACGGTTCTAGCTCTTCTTATTGTTTACTTAATTAATCTTAAGCGTCTAAGCCGGTTTTACTTCATTGAACCTTTACCGGTTAGTTATTCGTTACTTGTTAACCTTTAAAGGTATATTTCATAAAATATCAAAGTCCAAGGGCTATTATGTAATCATATCATTCTTTTCTAAGTCCAGGGACTGTTCTATCATTTTATCAAACTTCTAGTTCGTTACCCAGTTCTTAACAAATTGACTATCATCACGAACTGGTTCTCGTAACGAATTGGACCTTATGACGAACTGGTCCTTTTAACGAATTGGACCTCATTCGTATGGTTGGTGAACGAATTGAACTTCATAGCGAATTGAACCGTTAACGAAATGAACCTTTAACGAACTAAACCTTTAATGAACTGGGGGTTCATTCGTTTGTTCTCCCTTAACGAACCACTTGACGAATTGGGGTTGTTCGTCATTCATTCCTTAACGAATTAACATAACGAATTAAGGTTAGTTCGTCATCTCCCCGCTAACGAACTAGGGCTCATTCGTTAGCCCCCCGCTAACAAATTAGGGTTAGGTCAGAATGTCAGAAAATTCTCAGACATCCACGTATACGTGTTTCCGGCTCCTTCATCGCCGAAAAACTGGGATCACGCCTGAAAAGCGAGATCTCGCTTATTTTACCACTGTTTTTCGTCCCGTTCGATCCAGATCTGAGCTAGGGTGATCCCTAGGCTTATCTTTTGCTCGGTTCATACATGATTCCAGCTGGATCACGTGACTTTAACGGTTTAAAGGTGTCGGCTCGTCGTTTCGGAACTAAATCTAGCGGGTTTGGATCCATACAACATCATACTACTATCATTTCCTTGGGTCGGGATCGGTTTTTCCTTCTTGGTTCAGCTAGACAAGAGAGAAACTAGAGAGAGAGCTTAAGTGTGTGTTTCGGGTGGTGTATGGAATATGTGTAAATGAATGGATTATGGGTCAATTGTTGTTTATATATGATGGGTCATGGGCTTAAACCCATGGTCTTTATTCCTTTCCTTTCTAACCCAAGTTCATAACTCATATCTATTTAACCCAACACTAGCCCGACTTATAATAACTAATTTTTTTATTTTATTAACCGAAACGAGAAAACGGGATGTTACACCTCTCTTTTTCTCTCCCATTTTTGGCTAAGATCAAAGGAGGAGAAGTTAGGAGTCTTAAGTGCAAATTCTAGCAAATCAAAGGGTGTTTTGTTGATGGCTTAGGGAATACAAGCTTGAGGGTTTACTCAATTTGAAGACTAGCCTCTCAAGAACATCATCCTCTCCATATTTCCTAGCAACTTGAAGGTTGTTTGCTAAACACCCTAAGGTTGTTTATTTTGATAGTATGTATTTTCGTATATGGATCCAGGTTTTGGGTGTTGTATATAAAATTGGTTTTATATTCATCTAAATAACAATTTTTGAAATAAATATATCCGCTGCGTGTTTCATATAAATTTGGTTACATGGCTTTGATAAACTTTTTAAAAACCCAAAAATGGTATCAAGAGCCGCTTATACGAATACATGCTTTAATAGATCTAAACTTTTCGTGTTTTTTTGGTGTGGTTTACCATATGGCTGAAGATTTTAGGGCTTTTGGTTACCCCTTGGTTTTTCAAGATTTTACTTTACATGCATGTGGTAATCTTGAGAAATTAAGTCATTTGGATGATTGGTTATATTGTTTGGATAAAACCCTCAATTTTCGGTTTTCTAATAACCTGGCCGAAAATTGTGAGGTTAAAAGGGGAATCATTTTGGACTTATATTACTTGCATATTTGGATGTTCATAACTAGCCAAGACCTTGTGTTTGGATGTGTGTTTTGTGTTGTGGTTTATTCGGTTATTCGATATGGTTGTAATATTTATTTGTGTTTGTAATCTATTTATTCATATTGGTATGTAATAATAGGTAGATTAGTTGCATATCTTTTACTAGAGAAAAATGTATTAGGATATTTTTTTTTGCAAAAGAAGATACACAAGAAATTGGGTTTTAGGTTTTGAGACGATTTAGGCCTTAATGGACCTCATAGTCCAAGATGGGATTTTAGCCCAATAACCAAAACCCAATATGGAGGCCCAAAACTGCTAGGAGCTGAAGTTGGAGCCCAAAAGGAAGCCGAAATAAAATGAAGGAATCACAACACAAAGGTGGACACTTGAAGAATTTGGATGCGATATCAAGTGAGAGTTCACCGACACGTGCCTTGTGTCCTTTTCGTCCATTAGGAGAGACCTTTTGGCACACTTGTTTCGATCAATGACTGTTGTCAAGATTAGTTGGCTATGATTATGAGATTGTGGTTGTTTGTTTATGCTTGCTTGGTTGATTTATATTTTTTGTTTTATCTTATTAGGATATGGATAGTTAACAATTTAAAATCAACAACTTGCATAAAATTGGTTCCTTAGAAATCATTAGGTAATAAAATTGATTTTATTAAAGGTTAATGATTTCACAATAAAATTGGTTTTATTAAAAGGAACTTTGAAAATTAGTTCTAAACAAAATACCATACATTTGAATACATGCAAATGCAATGTACATAAATTGTTTTCCAATCTAGAATTTAGAAAGCGAAAATCCCCTTTGAAAACAAGTCTAATGATGGTCGGGTATTTTGTATATATATTAGTGTATTAATTATATAGTTTTATTGAATATATTGTTAGAACTTTGGTACTTCATACGTGCTTTTGTATTTCAGGTCATTGATCGTTAAAGATGTTAAATTAGAGACTTGTACGAGCATGGAATGATATCTCAAGAAGACCGGAGCATGATTTGATGTCTTGGGAAGTGTTACAAGGATTTGGGAAGAGTATGGATGAGAAATCATAAGCCGATGCTAAAACTGAACAAGATGGGTTGACAGAATGCGACTAGGAAGTAAAACGGGCATATCCTGGGCTAGAAAATGAGTTACGGGAGCCATAATGTATGAATTTTGGGTTTTTCTATGAGAGGAATCTGAATATGAGGTTTTCTTAGGTAGCGATACGCGATGAGATGGTCATATGGCCATCGCGTATCGCGATGGACATAAAAAACGGGAAAAAACTGGTTTTGACCTATATCTTCTATTTTACGAACCCTAAACCATTATAACGACTTCCAGCAGCTATTAGGCGATTTTGGGTGAATTCCAGGGCTACCAATCATATCTTGATCAATCCTAATGGCCTTCCTCATCATAATTGTTGATCTATCGATGACAATGCTCGACTAGTCTTCTCCGAATCATACCCGGGATGTAAAGTTTGTATAATTTTCAGTTTTCTCATGTACTAAGAACGAATACTTTGTAACTATTGTTGATTAATCTATGAGTATTGATGTTTGGTATTGCTGTGCATTTAGTCGGTTTAGGTTTACGTTGATCAGAACGATAAGTTTGTCGGTTGCTATAATAATTGCTCATAGGACTGTTTTGACTAGTTGAATTCAATGAAGCATGCAATTGCCCTTAGTTGAGTCACATTGGTAGGGATTGTTTGATAACCAGTTCCATGTGTTAGTTATTGTTGGTGCCTAAGGTTTAACTCGTTAGCCAGTCTGTGTTAATCAATGATAGTTAATCTGTTAGGTTGCATGAGATTACTATTTGTATGCATATACTTGAACCCCGGGTGTGATTTGCTTTATTAATTGCTCGAATTTGTTAAAGTGTTTAATTAGTATTAAAACTCAACCTTATTTTCTTGTGTGATCAGCACTACCATTCATACTTCATAATCTTAGAAATTGTTTACACGATTACATTGACCACATACTCCTCGTGGTTCGACACCCTACTTACCCTAGCTTGCTTAGGTGATTAGGAACTTGTTTTAATTGTTTTTGACTAGACAGCGACAATCTAGCATCATCTAACACCATCCTTTTATACGACACTCGAATCACTTCAGAACTCTATGTGGGATAAATGTCTTCTAACCACATTGGAGGGAACTTGTGTGTTTGAGGTGGGTTTTCCCTATTTGTGGGATAAAGGTCACCTAACCACTTGTATGTGTAAACTCACACGTGTGTGTAAGTAGGACGACTTGATTTGGAAACAATGTGAATAGGGTCACCGAAGCATGACGTACAATGGTGTTGATGGGATTAAACATGCCAACTAAACATAAAGATGTTTAACTGATCCCATAAAACTAGAAGTTGCAAATGGTTGCAATAGTCAAATGTTGACTACCTTGTTAATTCAAATAGTACGATAAAGGTCACCTAACTACTATATGAATGTAACGTTGGTTCTAGATTTTAATTGTCTTTGAGACATAAAATGTTATTAACGATTAAAATTGATTAATGATATCGAAAATACTAAAGTTGAGCCTTTTTAAATTATGTAGACGACCGCAATAAAAAATCCACCTAACGCAATTATCCCGCTTGTCCATAACCTATCACTAAAAATCATACTCAATAAGGATCGTCTCAACTACAACAATTTCATGGATTGGCATCGAAGCTTGATAATCGTTCTCAAGCAAGAGAAGAAATCCTATATATTGGACGATCCTATTCCCGATGAACCTAACATTAACGATGTTGATGCCTATAATGATTAGTTAAAATACACCAAGGATTCTGTGCAAGTTTCTTGCCTCATGTTGGGAACTATGATTCCCGAGATTCAAAAGGACTTTGAAAATCATGGGCCCAACTAAAGGAAATGTTCCTTACACAAGCTAGGGTGGAACGCTTCGAAACGGTTCGAGCGCTTCATGCATGTCATATGGAAGAAACCCAATCGGTGTCATCTTATGTGCTTAAGATGAAAAGCCACATTGATTGACTCGAACAGCTAATGTAACATTCGTTAATTTTCAAACCCGAAAACTTGACTCATTTTAAAATTTTCGATTTTGTTTATATATGTATATATATATATATAGAGAGAGAGAGAAAGGTTAAAATAAAAAGTAATGTTTTCCTAAAAAGTGTAGGAAGCATTTTCAACCATTAGATGATAAGGGTAGGATTGTAATCTTACTTTCTTTTCTTATTATGGTATTTAAATATATAATTAATTAAAAATATTATACACCCATGATTTGTTTCTTATTAATCGATATGTAGTTGAACGTTATAAAAAATAACCAATTGATTTGATATTATCATGCACGTTCTTCATTATCATCAAGATCCAGTATTCTTTTATTTCTTATTCTCCATCTCATTTATTCATATCAATTAATCATCTTACTAGTCAATACAATATTCAAGATGGATACCTTCATGGATGAACATCAATTAGGTAAAATTCAAATATTATTTTTTTTGAATTTTTTCTTTATGTGCTTTGCAACATGGTGTGTTATGTTATTCTGAATTTTTCTAAACCTATAACAATTAGGTTACGTTGTTATTTAATTCGTCACTAGGGTTCAACACATCCGATCGTAATTACGATCTTATCGTAATTATGATGTTTTTTATTTCGTATATACTGTACCGGTGATAACAAATATCTCAACCGCCATTAGGGTTCGTTATTTTCATGTGATCGATGTCTAAATTAGTAATAATGTTGTAAACTGGTGTGTTTATTAGGGTTCGTTTGTAAACTGGTGTGTTTATTAGGGTTCGTTTGTAAACTGGTGTGTTTATTAGTTGTTTACGATTTGTTTGTTGACTATGTTGTTTTTTCTGTTTTGTTTCTTCATTGTATTCTCATCAGCTGTCAACTAGGGTTCAGAAGTTTGATTATAGTGTGTTTTTTGCGTGTTATTTTTATTATAGTGTGCTTTAGGTGTTAATTTTTTATAGTGTGTTTTTTGCGTGTTATTTTTATTATACTGTGTTTTAGGTGTTGATCTTTTAGTGTGTCTTGTGCTGTTTTTCGATTATAGTGTCTGAAGGCTGTTATTGTATTCTGCATTAATGAATTTTTTTAGTGTGTTTTGCTTGTTTTTTTCTATTATAATGTCTGTTGGCTATTTTTGAATTTTGCGTAAATAAGTGTGTTATTGCTTGTTATTTTTAATTTTTTAGTTGATTAGTTTTCTTGTATTTACTTCATAGATCCACCAAACTTACCAAGAGCTTGGGATTCAACACATCTCTCCCAATTCCGACACTAAGACGTACACGCCAATTGTGTCTGCATCAATGATACCCAATGAAGGTATGCTTTTTGATTCTGTAGATGCTGCAGAGCAATTCTATAAAAGATATGCTTTAGCGGGCGGGTTTTCTATAAGGAAAGGCACACAATCGGTCGTTAATAACGTTGTTCGTCTCAAGTATTTTGTTTGTACCAAGGAAGGTTCAAGAACTATTAAGGAAGTTGACACGCTTAGTCAAGATTATAAAAGGAAAAAAGAGCGTAGGCGACCTTCTCAAAGAACCGGTTGTAATGCACAACTCCGCTTGGTTTTAAATGATAAAGGCAAATATAGGGTCAAATTTCTTGGCGAGGCACACAATCATCCTTTTGTTAACGAAAATGATATGCATTTTCTGAGAGCTTCTAGGGAGCTTACATTTACACATAAAAAGGTGATAGATGATTTTGGCTAATATCAATATTGGTCCGGTGAAGGCTTTTAACATTATGCGGACCCTGTATGGTGGCTTCGATAAAGTTGGCGCAACAAAGTCTGATTGCAAAAACTACAAAAGAAAGATTAACTTGTATATTGGCGACTACGATGTTGAGATGGTTGTTAAACGTCTTATGGCGAAAAAAGACTTTTGTCCTAATTTTTCATGTGACTATATTACCAGCAAAGAAGTCACATTGAAGGGTTTATTTTGGGCTGACGAGTGTGCAAAGAGAAATTTCTATGTCTTCAGGGACGTTGTCCCATTTGATGCTACATATCGTCATAACAAGTACACAACTTTTCATTCCATATTATACATTTTTTTCTTTTCAATTATACAAACAAAAGCTGTGTGTATTTATTTCATTTTATATTCATTTATAGGTATAATGTAACATCCTAAAATTTTTATATTGATAAATAAAAGAAAGTTATGTTTAGTAATTTCACGTTTTAGTTATTTAATGTCGAGTAAGGAACGGGTCTTGGGCTTAGTTATTTTATGAACTCGGCCTGTCTCAACCCGTAGGAAGCCAACCCGAGCCTAACCAAACCCGTAGTATATAAACGAAAGTTCTTGACACTTCCACCATTTTCACCATCTTCCTTCACTTACACCCACCCAAACACTCTCATTTCTAGAGAGAGAAGCTAGAGAGAGAAAGTTCTCAAATCACAAATCCGAGTCCACAATCTTGTTCCTAATCGTTTTTGGTAAGTCCCTCTCGAAAATCATCCGTTTTCATAACCATTTCCGACCTCAAATCGAGCAAAAACTCCCATTTTCGTAACTTGAGTTTTCGGGTCAAAAACCGCCTTGTTTTGGTGTCAAAATGCAAGCTTTTGTGTTTAAAAGTACTAGGAATCGATAGCCCTTTCAATCCCGAGCATTTCCATGTCAAAAACTTCGATTTTGGGTCAAAAATCTGGAAAATCTGGAAAACCCGTGGGTTTCTCCGTCGCCCAGCTTGAAGGAGTCGAATCAGACTCATTCGATCGAACCAGTCGATCGAATCAGTCCATTCGATCGAATGCGTAGATCGAACAAGTCCAGTCGACCGAATAGGGAAGCAACCGAATGGTCTCCAACTCATTCGATCGAATGAGTTTTGTATTCGATCGAATGAGTGTTGTATTCGATCGAACGTGTTCCTGTTTGATCGAACGTGTTGTATTCGATCGAACGTGTTCCTGTTTGATCGAACGTGTTGTATTCGATCGAACGTGTTCCTATTCGATCGAACGTGTCCCTATTCGACCGAATCAAGCCAGAACCAAGCTGTTTCCAAGTTCGCCTAAGGTTTAACTTCGCCTGAAGTGAAGTTCGTTTATAAAATAAATTAAAAACCTAATGGAAAATGTGTTAAGGCAGTTATCGAAAATAAAATTTTTCCAAGCTGACCTGGCAGCTTAACCCCAGCCAGGGGCTCTGCCCCTTGGACCCCGCTAGGGGCTGCCGCCCCTAGAACCCCGCTACCAGGGGCGCTGCCCCCGGACCCCCGTTCGTTGTGGGTCATATAAAGATAGAAACGCAACATAAGTAGTAGTAGCTAATTGATACGTGTAAATATTATACAGTTAGCCGTGCGCAGCTCAAGAGGGGAATAACTATTAACGGAGAGCGTAACAGTATTCAGGTGAGTTTCTAGCCCCATTTATGTGTTATGTTTTCGGGGCTGTGTGCATACTCGATGTGTTGTTAATACATTTATCCTAAGTGATAAGTGTATGCCATATGTGATATATGTGATGGATATGAATGGTTGCTTGTCGGTACGCGAACGATCTTCGGATATTGCGCGTACTGTCAGGTCAAAAATAAAGGTACGAATATTATACATCGAAGATGCATGAACATTACAAATGAATACTTGTCGGGGCGTGAACGATCTTCGGATATTGCACGTATCGACAAGAGGTATGGTTGTTAAATGAATGATGTAAAGAACGCCTAGGGTGTTCTTATGCTATGATGTAATTATTGTATATGTGAAGTAGGTGTATGCAGGTACACGAATGGTATGTGAGTTCTACGTTCGACATAGTAAGTTAGGATGGCAAATCCCTCTAGCTTTTGTCGGACATAGACTCGGCTGGTGATGGCGTAGTTAAGGACTGCGGGCCTTATACGTAAAGTAGATGATAGATGTAAACGTAGTTAAGGACTGCGGGCCTTATACGTAAAGTAGATGATAGACGTAAACGTAGATAGGGATGGTGGGCCTTATACGTGTTACAGATAATAGACGACAACGTAGTTAAGGACTGCGGACCTCATACGTATTATAGATAGGCATCAGCATAGGAAAGGACTGTGGACCTTATACGTGCTGTAGTTGTATTGTGGTAGCATAGGGGAGGACTGCGGACCTCGTACGTGCTATGGTTTAGGTTGCAACATAGGGGAGGACTGTGGACCTTGTACGTGTTGTGGATGTAGGATGGTATAGGGAAGGACTGCGGACCTTGCACGTACCATAAAGGGTGAACATAGGTAAGGACCGCGGACCTTTTACGTGTTCACGACCTTGAGTACAGGTATAGACGGCGGACTATGAACGTACTCTCGGTAGACTGAGGTTAGTGGTTATAAATATGTGTGTATGTATGGTAGTAAGTGTGTATGTAGAACAGAAGGGTAACTAGTGAAGTATGGATATGTATCTACGGATATGTATGTATGTGTATGTATTGTATGGCGTTCGATTAACTAGAACTCACTCAGCGTAGCTGACTTTTAGTATGCACGCAGGTGAGCTGATTACAGAGTTAGCATGAGGATGACACACGGCATGGATTGAACGGCTGGCATCTGAAGAAAGAAGTAAAGATGTTTTAAATATAAAGTTTTGTGTTATGGTATCAAAGAAAAGGTTTAACGTTTTGTAACAAATGATTGATGTTTTATATTCCGCGAAAAGTTTTAATAAACTCTGATTGAAGAACTGTGTTTATGAGTAAATCCGACGCTAAAGTAGGGCTACCGGGTTCGGGGCCTTACATATAACATGGTTTTTGTTCCATTTACTGGAATCGACAACCATAATAGGAATGTTACTCCTGGCGCGGCTCTACTTGGAGATGAAACAACCGAAACTTATTCATGGTTATTGAGGTGTTTTAAGAGTGCTTTTGGTTACGAACCCCCTGTGGTTGTAACTGACCAAGACCCCGCCATTATGCGCGCAATTGAAGACGTTTTCCCAAATTCTAGACACCATTTGTTCATGTGGCATATCATGGATAAACTATATGGGAAGGTACAAACTCCATTTTAATTGTCTTCCACCTTTTTATTTATAACAATAATGATTATATTGGTTTCTAATTCTCTGAAAAAACATACATTCCCAGGTCGGTCCAATCTATGCAACACTACCGATTTTAAGACTCGGATTTGTGATATTTTATGGACTGATTCTATAACACCTGAATTGTTTGAGAAGGAGTGGGATTCCATAATGACCGATTTTCACTTAAACGACCATGCCTGGCTGAAAGATATTTTCCAGATTAGAGATTCGTGGATTCCAACATACTATCGTAAAGAAAACATGTCTGGTCTAATGCGTACGTCATCAAGATCAGAGAGCGAGAACTACTTTTTTGGGAAATTTTACAACACAACTTGCACTTTGGTCGAGTTCTTGGCACATTTTGAAACTGCATTGGAACATCGAAGGCATGAACATCAGAAGAACAATCATTATTGTCGTTACACAAGTGCAAAAATTGAAAGTAACTACACTCTTGAAAATCAAGCTCATGAAATATACACAAGAACCATATTTTTTGATGTCCAAATGGAAATTCAGCATGCCCTTCACAACTGCACTTCCCGAAGCTACGAACAGGTTGGTGATTTTTTAATGTTTAGTATTCGAGACTTTGAGCATCTACCAGCTTCTTTTCACGAGGTAAATATTATACGGGCTTACATGTTTTTTTTTTTGATATTTATTGTTTTATATATATAAATAGTTTACTAATCATCATAGGCAATGATTCGCTCGGAAGATGTGACTATGTATTGCAGCTGCAAGCGGTTCGAGCAATTTGGCTTACTATGTCGCCACATTTTTAAGGTTCTCCACATTGGAGATATCAGGGTTTTCCCAAGGCAGTACATTAACCGTAGGTGGACCAAAGATGCCGTTTCTAATAGCCCGATGCGTTCTATTGGTTTTGATGAGCCTAACGTAGACAAAACTACCGATGTATATCGTGTTTTTTGGGATATTAATATCGTGAACGATCATATTATAAATAAACTGGTTACTGACATGGAAAAATTAAACCAATTTCGTGACTACGTCAATGATTACAAAACAAAAGTTGACGAGATTACGTTTGACGCCCCTAGACTTTGCAGAAGAGACCGGTTTGAAGAACTCATTGGTGTCCCTCAACCTGATCAGATCAACGTACATGCTCCAATTGGTGTTAGGAATAAAGGTTGCGGGCTTCCTATTCGGTACAGGTCTTTACGAGAGCAAGCAATAAGTCAACGTAAACTGGATAACCCTCAACGGACGTGCAGAATATGTAAGCAACCAGGTCACGATGCCCGTAATCATCATAAGTATGCTATAACCGGTGACACTTCAGCGGCTTCTACCTCCTCCCAAGTTGATGAGATGGAACATTAAGGTTCATTGTGGGTTTTAAACTTTGTTTGGTTTGTATTTTATTAGCACATTATAACTTTTTTCCAATTTTCATTTTAGAAACAGTGGTTGCTGAGTGTGTTTTATTATCTTATGGACGCTCTATTTATTGATATGTGCCTGATCTTATTGTTCAGCATTAGAAAACATTTACGTTGCTTTATGATTGGGTAATAAGTTATGTTTTTCTTTGTTATTAATGTCCATTCATATTGATATTTTATACACTGAACACATCGATGTTCAAATTCATTACCTACAAACAGTTTGGTTTCTTAATATTACTCTTACTTTCTAATCAACCCATACAACATATAATGTTAAAATTCTGATTAAGGTGATATGCATATTCTAATTCCTTACCTTCAAACACTTTGGTTTGTTAATATTACACATACTTTTTTATCAACTTATAGGTTAAAATTCGGATTAACGTGTTATTAACCAAAACAGACTCATCATTAACTAATACACGGATTTGCTTAATACGTTAACTACAACACACAACAACTAATTATACTACACACTTCTCATGTATTAAACCATCATCACATATTCTTAACATGTTGCAATCGATAAACATTAAAACCCAAAACAAGTTCTTTTAAAAACAAGAGTCTAACATTAAAATCCAAAACAAGTTGTACTATCATTCAAACTTTTCAAATCCAAAACACAAAACCAAAAGTCTTACTTTCAAATCCACATAAAGAAAATACTTGTACCATAATATCAACATAGCTTCAAGCGTTCAATTATTCTTGACGACGTTGTGTTTTCCAGTCCCATCTTCGAATCAGCAGACAAACTATCATACTCCATCATAACTTGCACGAAATCCTCCTTTGTCAAGTTGATTTCGTTCAACAACATCTTTGCGACATACTTCCTTCGAAGATCGTTTAGCTCCGCCTTTTGTTTCCCTATAACTTTTCCACGAGCGTCAACCTCATCTGAGAGCCCACAATCAGCAAACCATTCCTTTGTCACACAACCCTTAAAGGTCTCCATGTGTCTCATCATAAACACTCCATAATCGATATGGTTGCTTTTACTAGCCCATGGTATATCCACCCTCGTCAGTGTTGATGTGTTGACCTTTGACAAATCGGGGTGATCTACCAACGCTAGGTAACTAGCAAATGTTTCTCTCTGTGACAAATTTTATTAACAGCAGTTAACATAAAAATTTAAATAATAATGCTTGAACAACAAAAAAACACACATACCATCTTCTCGGGCCAGCCCTTATAAATAAACTTGAACGACCCCCTGGTCCCCATATTATCGATAACAAAAGTCTGATGTGTCTTCAGGTTGAACGCCATTAAATAGAAGTGCTTTGTGTTTATAATTGGTATCAACACAACATCCACACCTACAATGCTTCTTAGTCTTTGTGTTTCCAGATGCTTGTCCATTTTTTCCTTAAAAAATCCGATTCTTGTTTGTAGGTCTTTTTCATACTGGTGCGGTAGCTGTGTCATTTATCAACACAAATTAATCATTATTCATGACCAACAAAACAACACTACTAAATAAAAAAATACTAATCATACCAGCATCACGGTCGAGCAGAAAAGCCTATGAACCGTGTTAAACTTTGAACGTATAGCTTCTTCGTGGTTTAACACACTTGCCCACGCTGACATTACCGACACGTGCATCCATGTGTCCGGCCATAAAGTTTCCATTATCACCATTCGTATGCTAACCCCACCTCCCGTGCTAAATACAATGTCCCTGAATTAATGAAAATAAATATCACAATACATATAAAGTATATAATACCCAATACCTATTCATAATTAATAACACATAAACACTAAAACTTACCAATGGTTCCCGTAAGCCGCGAACACATACCCAGCCACCTTCGACTCTTGCTTTGTTAGCGTAGCTTTCAACGACACCGCACGTTTCGCATGCGGTGAGCAATAAAATTCGGAAAGGAACTTAAATCTCTGAGGTCTTTTAGATGTGTTTACCTCCCAGTCCGGTTCAACAACTCGCTTCCCTTTAGCTATAACAGCTAACGTCTCACAATCATCTTTTTTAACTCCAGATTCAATATTGAAATCGGGCATAATAAAACTAACTTTTTTCTTTTGGGGCGTAGACTTTATTGAACCGGATTCATATTTTGCGCACAACTGTTTGATCCCTTGAACTTACAACTCGTTCTAATCAGTATCTTAGATCTGATCCAGATCTATACATTGATATTAATTAAACGGATCTAACTCTTTTAATACCTTAGTTCGATTGTTATTAGTGTATATATTATCAATATAAGGTTAACGTGAAGCTTGAGAGAGAGAGAATACTTTACATATTTCTGAATAACATTAATTCTCTCAAAACTTCAACACTTTACAAGTGAACAGTGGTTCACTATTTATAGAAGACGATCTGGTTCGCTAACATCCCCTAGCGAACCAGCATCCCCTTCGTTAAATAACTTATCTTAACGAACCACCCCTGATTCGTTAACATCCCCTAACGAATCAGGAGGGAATACATTATAAAGTCCTAGTTCGCTAACATCCCTAGCGAACGAGACATAACCTTAACGAACTAGTCTTAGTTCGCTAACATTCCTAGCGAACTAGACTCAATCATAACGAATTGGATAAATAAGCATTAAATATTACATTAAAATAATCAAATAAACATTAATGATAATTACAAAGACTCGAGACGCAAAACCGTGCACTAACAGACACCCCCTCGTCTTGAGCTCTTTGTCTTTAACTTATTTGAAACGCTTTGTCTGCCAATCTCTGCAACTATGAATCCCATGTTCATGGCATACACGAACAACTCGTTGGAATTGCATAGCCAGGTCGTAATCTTCTTGGCTTTCAAACAAAATTTGCTTCCTGTGTAGCACGTCATTGTCTGTCTCTGATAAATTAACCAACCACATCGGATCGATTATCTTGATGAGCTCAGCCTGTAGTCCTCGACCACGAACAATAATGGCCTCGCCAGTACGATTGTCATAGTACCAACGGTTGAAAGACAGATGGATATCTTGAGGCATTGTCTTCACAGGAACCCTTCTCATTGTCTTTGGTGGCTTCACTTTCAAAACAAGTTTCTTCCAGCCGGTCCTCGGATCAATCTCATCAGTACGTTTACGTCTTGGGACCTGGGGCTTGAAGAACTTGAAGCCATGATTGACCTTGAACAGTAAGTGTTGATGAAACCACTCAGCAGTTCGGTTGCCCCCACGATTGATAAATGGACGTCTCGCGAGGGTGCGTACATCCCAACGCGGTAGTATTAGAACATCCATTATCCTCTCGTAATATTGCACACCTTTTTCCCATTTAACAATACATACCTTAAGGTCTGAATCATAGAGCCAGGAGACAATGTCACCATGTACCTTAGAAACAGTCTTGAAGGTAGTCATCTGATTTGCTTCAATCCAAGCAGCAGCGGCATCCTTTCTTTCTTTATCTACATACCGAAAAGCACTGATGATCTTACCCACTTTCTGGCGTTTGAACCATCTTTCAATGTCATCATCAGTCACTTCTTTGAGTGAAGGAACCGTTCGCTGCACAATCTTCTCCAAATCATCCTCAGTTTCTTTAATTACGTCTTCATGAAATACCGGAGCACCTTGATCAACATTTGCGTGTTGATACAAGTCCGGGTACTCTTCAGCAGTCACATCCTCCATTTCAATCTCCTCGTTCTCATAAATAAAGTCCGTATTCATAAATAACGGATCATCATCCATTTCATTCTCATTGATTACTTCGACATCGGGCTCAGTCTCTAATGCAGTCAGCTGATCATCATTTAGCCCAAGTAAAATCGAGATCTGCTCCCTTGTCAAAGATCTAACCACAAACTCACCGATCTGTATCTCATCTTTGTTCACCACACTTCTAACCATCCCCAATTCATCAATAAATATCACCGTGTTAGCCTCAATCATCTCTATCGGCTTGGCCGCTGTTGGATCTTGAAATGAAATTATCTGTTTGTTTGAATCATCAGCGCCACTCACACCAGCACCAGAGGATGAACCATGTGATTGTTTAGGCTCACCTCCTGCATCAGACTCGTCAGGATCATCATCATCATTTTTTAGTTTCTTGAGGGCATCTTCTTTATAAGTTAATTGTAAAATTAACTCATCTTGTTCTTTTAATTTCACCCCCTGAGACTCAACAATCGCACGCAGCGACTTGGTCTCCTTCCGACAGAACGAAATGTAACTCATCATTTTTCTTTGATTCTCCATGAGTCGTTCTTGATTGAGTCAGTCAGCTGCCATTTGGTTTTCATATAAGTGTAACAGATTAAGCAGCATTTCCGTTTGACGTCCAGGTGACAAATTGTATACAGAAGGATGAACTGGTTGAATTGGTCCCTGAGGCTGAGTGATTCTCATAAAAGAGACATCACTAGGCAGAGGCGGAGGAAAAGTAGTTGTTGGCAGAGTTGTAGTGGTGGAAGAAACAGTTGATAGCACAGCAGGAGGCCTCGGCATCTCGGTCAACGCCGTTTGAGGAATCAAGCCGAGCCTCTCATGTGACACCATCGTCGTTGTTAATGTGAGCATCGGGGTGCTAGTAGTTAGCGGCACCGCCGAGCTTTGAGTAGTTGATTGACGAGGTGGTGGTGATCCAATAATTACACCAGCCCCAGAGGATACACAGGGCTTCTTAGGTGGCTCATCAGTAGCTACAGCCTTGCCTTTTCTTTTTCGTTCTTGCTGAGCTTTCATGGTGGCAGCTAGAGCAGCATCGACTGCATCTTGTTGTTCTTTCAGAGCTCGCTCACCAGCTCCAGCATCACCATCACCATTATTATTATCATCATCACTTCCATCATTGTTCCCACCTTCTCCCCCTTCACGCTCAGAATCCGAATCATCATGGATCCAGCGCTCATTAGGAGGACATACATAATCTGGATTGATTATACGACCAATCATACTTTTGTCCTGTGGCTTATCCTTCCGATAAATCAACATCCGATGTACCGTTTCAGCTTTCATATGTTCCATATCAAGAACATCGTTCACCAACGATCGATCAATCACGAAATTCGGTATCAAATCTTGAATAATTAATTGTAGAAAGCGTGGATACATCAAGAACTTCTTTGACGGTAGATTTTGTTGAACTTGCTCTTTCAAATGATCAAAGATGAGTTCTGAATAGTTGAATGGCTTGTTCAGGATTAAAGCAACAAATGCCAATTGTAAGCTCAGTCTACATTCATCGAAACCACCGCGACGTCCACTCAAGCAACGAAGCAAGACATGCAGCAAATACTTGTAAGGTGGACATAAACCGTTCTTGTTCAACATGGACCGACGGATATCACACCCATAACTTAATCTTGTGAATAGACCTCAAACTAGCGTCCTGTCAAATTCACTTGGGTAATCATCACTATCGTCAAATTGTAGTACCCGACGAATGACCTCAATATCGATCGTGATCGGAAGCTTTGTATTCGTTATACAAAGATAACGAATTAGGCGATTCGCTATCAAGTAAATAATTTAACGAACTGGACCTAGCGAATCACTAATTAAGTTAACGAACTAAACTCTAGTTCGTTATATTTTAAACGAATCAAACTCTGATTCGTGTGACGTCTTATTCGCTAAACTAGTTCGTATGAAATCTTAACGACTTGGACACGAAACAGTTCCAATTCGCTAAGACTAACGAATGGTCAAAAATTATGACTTTTTCTTTGACTTCACAAAGTCAAGGTCAAAATTAACATGAACAACAACAGTCAATTATCTTAATCCAGATTCAATTCGACCATAACCATCGTTGAACCAACATGACAATCAACTCGTTGAGTTCGGAAACACATTAGTGAGTGTAGGTGAATGAGATTGAGACTCATTACCTATATTTACTAAGGATCAACGAACCAACAGTACCATCAAGAACACACAACCATGATTAACCCAGCAAACAATAATCAAAAGATGATTAGAGTCCACCAAGGATATCGGAAAGGGATTCCGATCAACATTTGTATCAAAATCAGACAATTAAAAACATAAATTATACACAAACGGTTTCAAAGGTTCAAAACCCTTAAACCTCTGAAATAACATAGTTTAACAGTTAAATAAATGTCATCTTTGACGAAAATGATATCGCCAAACACATGTATAACTTAGAAACTCAAATTAATCTTTGAAATGTTCAAACACAAAGATCGAAAATATCAGAGAGAATTTGAATAGTTTCTAAAATATGAAGAAAGAAGACGAACAGTGGAATCCTATTCGTTACCTGGTCTTATATAGCTAAACACGAAACCCTAGGTACAGCTTGCACGAATCAGACGATTCGTTTAACTTTAAAGTTAGCGAATTAGCCCATTCGCTAACTCAATTCGTTACCTTATGTTAGCGAATCACAATGTGATTCGTTAAATTAAAGATAGCGAATCAAGACACGATTCGTGTCATGATTCGTTAAATAAGTATAACGAAGGGATGATTCGTTATAGAGTGCGGAAGCGAATTAGATTAGCGAACTAGAAGCTAGTTCGCTAAAGAATCATCTAGTTCGTTAACCATACATAACGAATGAATTTTAGCGAATTAAACCCTTTTTTTATTTAATTTTAAATTAAATAAATAAATGAATAAATTAATGAAATAAATCAATAAGTTAAATTATCGAGAAACCCTTATATCCCGACAACCTAATATGTTAAAATTGTTTCAGATTACCGAAACTTAACTTAAATTTTATTTAAATATTTTGTATAAAGAAAACGAAAATATTTTTGGTATTTTGTAAAATTTAAGAATTAAAGAATGTATTTACAGAAAAATATCCGAACTATTAAAAAAAATAGACAATCTTTTTGTATTTTTCAACGATTTTACCAAAAGCAGTACATATTTTTGTAATTTTGTTGAGTTTGAGCAGAGAATCATATTGACCAAATTGCCCTTCCATCACAGTTTTATATTTCAGCGATATTATGACTGGCGATAAGTCGGTCATTGGTATTGTTGTCCACATAAATCTAATAACACACATTCAAGTATTTTTGTGATATGATTAAATAGTTCAATTAGAGCACAGAATATCAGAGATTATTAGCCTCTAATCTCGGTTCAAGCGTAATTTGATTTTTGCCAATCACCCCAACTTGACTTAAACCATTATATTGTTGATCAAAACTTTTGATACCAATTGAGAAATTTTGAGCAATGCAAGTTTCTTTTACTGTGAGTGAGTATGCACGAGTCCATCTGTCGGCTTACATACATTGTATCCCCTGGGGTCCGTTTCTTAATGGTATTAAGACGCACGCAAGGGAGGAACAATTGTATGACTAACAACGGATTTTGATCAAGTCAGTAATGTAAATTGTACGAGGTACAACGGTGATCAAGTTTAATGACTTTTGGTTTGCTCTAGAAAGCGAGTGAAATATTCATGCATATGAATACCCAGATGATTAAGCCGCATAAAGACTCACAATGTCCAGGATTTTAACGCTTGTTATTTGCTTTATTTGATTTTTGGGTGATCAACACATATAAGGCTTGAGTATGACTGGTTATTACATTTCTGCCATACTCACCAAGACTTTTGCTAGAGACTAACACCCCTTTCAATTTGACGTTTCTTTATGTTTATATCACATACTTTACTCTACTGGGTTGTTTTAAGACCTACCAATGCACCAATGCAATTAAGTACACAGTCTTTTAAGCTTACTTCTTGCTGAACTTGGGGTCAAGAAAATCAACGTACTATCATTTTCTCTTTTTGCTTCAAAAACTCAAAATTTGAGGAGCATAAAAATAAAATAAAGATAAATTTAATCGCCCTAGTTAACTTAAGTTAATAAATAAATGGCTGACCATCAATTCACAAGTGAATCATAGGACCAAGACATGCAAGCATGCTTCACAAACTTAAATAACTGACATAATTTTCAGCGAGAAAATAATCTAAAAATCTTTTTGGTTTTTCTCTGTACAAACTTTAAAACACAATATTTTGTCTTTTTCGGATTTTTCTGTATAAAACATAAAACACATTCTTTTTGGTTTTTCAAAATTTTAAAATGTTTTTGGTTTTTCTTGATATTTAAAGGGAAAACATTAAAGAACAGAAATCACAATATTTTTGAATTTTGAAAATTTTTAATGTTTTTGGATTTTATCTATACAAATGAAAGCACATTCTTTTTGTATTTTCTATACTTTTCACCCCCTAAAATCTAAAACATAAAAAAAATAAGACTAAATCTATAAAGCAATTAAAAGATAATTATCCTAATTGTAGGATCTCAGCAAGTGTCTTCAATTCATTTAAACCAAGCAAAAAAGTAAAACGTGTTTTATCAAACGCTTTGGTAAATAGATCGGCTTTTTGAAAATCAGTGTGTACTTTCTCAAGATCAATTAACTTCTTTTCATAACAATCCCATATAAAATGATATCGAATCTCGATATGTTTCGTTTTAGAATGTTGTACGGGATTCTTGGTGATACTTATAGCAGCAGAATTATCAATCAAGATCGGAGTAGTAAGAAACTTCAAACCGTAGTCGCGAAGATGTTGTTGTATCCACAGAACCTGGGAACAGCAACTCGAGGCTGCAACATATTCAGCTTCGGCGGTTGAAGTAAAGACCGTTGTCTGCTTCTTACACTGCCAGGAAACAAGCCGGTTTCCTAAGAATTGACATCCTGCAGTCGTTGATTTGAAGTTGATCTTGCATCCACCATAATCTGAGTCTGAATAGGCGGTAAAATCGAAAGTATTATCTTTGGGGTACCATAACCCGATGTCAGGATTTCCCCGTAGATATTGCAAAATACGCTTGACCGCTGCCAGATGAGTCACTCGGGGACTAGCTTGGTACCTAGCACACACACAAACAACAAACATTATGTCGGGTCGAGAAGCAGTTAAATACATTAGAGAACCAATCATAGCACGATAAAGGGTCGGATCAACGGTATCCTCCAATTCATCCGATGATAAATTGTGACCCATTGGAAGAGGAGTTAAAGGGATTTTTCCGGCAGTTATCTTGAATCGGCTCAAGACATCGTTCACATATTTAGTCTGATGAATGAAGATTCCCTTATCAGATTGATGAACCTGCAGCCCTAAAAAGAAATTCATCTCTCCCATCGAGCTTATTTCGAACTTTGTTTGCCTGGACTTCTCGAACTCCTTACATAAAGTGTCGTTTGTAGACCCAAATATAATATCATCAACATAAATCTGGACTAGAAGAAGATCATCACCAACAGTTTTATGAAATAAAGTGCAGTCAACAGTTCCTCGTTTGAAGCCATTATCAGTCAGATGGTCGGCGAGCGTGCCATACCAAGCTCTCGGGGCTTGATGTAGACCATACAGGGCCTTGTTTAAATGGTAAACACGGTCAGGATAATCAAGATCTTCAAAACCAGGTGGTTGTTGAACAAACACTTCCTCATGTAGTTCGCCATTGAGAAAAGCACTTTTAACATCCATTTGATAGACCTTGATATTCTAGTAAGCAGCATAAGCCAGGAAGATTCGAATCGACTCTAATCTTGCGACTAGAGCATATACCTCAGTATAATCAATACTCTCTTGCTGATGAAAACCTTGCACCACTAAACGTGCTTTGTTTCTGACAATCACCCCTTGATCGTCCTTTTTACATTTAAATACCCACTTGGTTGGAATAGCTTTCTTGACCCTAGCAGGCTTGTCTATTAAATCCCAAACACCCAATCGTGCAAATTGTTGTAATTCCTCTTGCATAGCATCTACCCAAGAAGGATCTTCAAGTGCCTTACGAGCTGTCGTTGGCTCAACTTGAGATAGAAAGCAATTGAATTTAGCAATATTCACAATTCCCGAAGAGTGTAAATTAGTGTAAGCACACAATACGTTATTGTCGCTTGTCGACGCAACTTGATGACGTGTACGAACGCCCACATCAAGTTCTCCATTGATATTGTCCTGTGGATGATATCCATGAATCCGAAGAGTAGGATTTTCAGGAACAGCAACATTATTAAATAAATTAGTGTAATGTTCACCCAACTCGAGAGATGAAGCATTATCACTATCAAGATCAATAACTTGAATCTCAGCTTGATCATCATCGGAAGAAGTAGAAGCACTATCAATAACGGTTGGAGGAACAACTTGAGATTCTTCAGTTGTAGCATCTGGTTGAACTTCATCTGCATTAGAACTTGAAGAGCTTGGAATGTTCAAGTGTTCTTCAAAGTATGCTCTAACCAGATCTTCATCAATGTGATCAGTCGAAGGAGTAAACGAATTAAATAAACTATCGTAGTCAAACATCCATTCTGGACCTTTCCCTTGAGGAGGAGTTGTGTACTTTTAACAGTCCACATGGTACCATTCTTCAACACAGCCAGATGTAAAATTAAATACTCTTTTCTTTGGAGACGCATATCCCAAGAAATATCCTTCGATAGCCTTTTCATCAAATTTACCCGAATCCTTCTTCAACATTGTACACGGACACCCAAATGGTTCCAGGTACTTTAAATTAGGTTTTCTGTTATTTAAAATTTCATAGCTTGTCTTCTTGAGTCGTTTAACAGTTAGAACCCGATTAAGTGTATAACAAGCTGTGTTCACTGCTTCATTCCAAAATTGAACAGGAAGCTTTGAATCAGCAAGCATTGTACGTGCAGCTTCAATCAGAGTTCTATTTTTCCTTTCAGCAACGCCGTTTTGTTGTGGTACATAAGGTGCACTATATTCTCGGTGAATTCCCTTTTGAATACAAAAGAAATCCAAAATAGTATTTTTGAATTCAGTACCATTATTACTTCGGATTCTCCTCACTTTTTGTTTGTACAGTGATTCTATCTTAGTAATAAGGTTTTGTACCAAAACAGGTGTTTGATCTTTTAAACTCATAAATAACACCCATGAATATCTTGAATAATCATCTGTCACTACAAGACAATACCAGTCTCCAGAAATACTCGCACGATTCACTGGACCAAACAAATCCATATGAAGTCGTTCAAGAGGAGTATTAATGGAATTCAATAACTTAGATGGATGTGTCTTCTTCTTCTGTATGCCCTTCTTGCATGCAACACAGTGATCAGATAACTTAAAGTTCTTTAACGAGACACCCTCAACTAAATTATTTGCCATTAAATAATTCATCTTTCTAACATGAATGTGACCCATTCTTCGATGCCATAGAATCGAGTCTTTCTCGGTTGCTTTTGAGACAAAACATGTTTCGATCGATGTTGATATCTTAGAACTCATGTTTAAGACATAAATATCATTTGATCGTGGTGATCGCATGACAACCATGTCCTCGGGAATAATAAAACCCGGTTTCAAGATAAGACACTCTTTGTCAGTAAATATTGTAGTGTACTTTTTATCACAAATCTGCGATACACTCAATAAGTTATGATCAACCTTTTCACAATAACTTACTTTTTCAAATGTAATATGACCATTTGAAACATCTCCCTCTTGTGTAATCATGCCCCCAGAATTCCCAGCAAACGCTACATAACCACCTTGAATATTTCTTACGTTGGTTAATAGGTCGAGATTTCCGGTGATATGACTAGAACATCCGCTATCCATGATCCAGTTTTCACCAGAAATGGTCTTGCCTACACATAAACAAAAGTGATTAGTTCAAAAAGGCAGCCCAAGCCTCAGTCCTGGGCACCTTTTGGTTTTCTCTTTGATCATTAACTTTAACAGTTTTCAATTGTTGTTCAGCCACTTGTGAAAAAGTTACTGGCTTCTTAGACTTTCGTCTTAAATAAGCTGCCTGAACAATGTTTGAATTCCTGTTTTGACATAAAGGTTCAGTTGGAATGATTTTTGGTTTCATTTGACCGTGTGTCTCATTGATCTGAAACACCTTCCGAGGATTCACATCAGAGAACAAAATATGAGTATCATCAGCATACGACACAGGTCGTTTCAGAATCTCCTTAACCACTGGAATTGGCTTAGATTTGTCCTTGATAAAAGGATGAAGATTTTGAAAGTTCTGTTGATTACAATTTTTCACAACATGACCTTGTTGACCGCATAAAAAACACGTTCGCATGTCCACATGGTGATGTTTAGGAAAAATTGGAATAGACGATTGATGATGACTCACATTTTTAGTCATGCTCTTAGCAAACTCATCAGATAATTCAAATTTCTTCTTTAAATAAAAATCTAAATTAGAACTGTTTGAAAAACGTTTTAGTGATCTGTTCCAGTTGACTTAACAAAGTTAATCTTCTTAGCTTGTTTTAAAATTTTTTTTGCCTTAGTCAATGGATCACACTGAACTGATGTTTTTGTTTGAGCATACACACGTTCAAGTTCTTGAATTTTTGAAGTTTCATTGACAAAAACACTCTCAATTAGCTCAGGCTTAATGATACTAATTGGAATATCTTTTTCAGTGAACATTGTGTCCATTCCTTTTAACTTAAAAACTCTAGCAGCAGATGGCTTAGAATTAGAAGGATTAATGAAACGCATTAGATCCTCATCAGAAATTTTCAGTTTAACTGACTTCTTTGCCTTCATAGAGTTCACTTTCTTTGAATTTTCCATTGTCTCTTGAGGTTTGTGTGAACCATACACTGCTTCCTCAAATTCGTGAGGTTCGCACAGAATATGATTAGAACTGGGAATGTTCTTATTCTTGTGTATAATCTCTGGTTCAAACACGTCCTCGATAATGACCTCATTATTGTGTTCAACAAACACCTTATTGCTTTGGACATGAGATTTTTGAGGAGCAACTTGGGGTTTAACAATTTCAGGTTTAACCATTTTAGGTTTCTCAGAAATCACAGATTTTTTTTGAATCAAATCCTCTTCTTTTCTTGCAAAAGGATTAATTTTATAATCATTATGAAAAGGTGGTGGAATTTCAACAAAACCAATACCTTTCTTAGAATCTTTTTGTTTTCCAGAAACTTCAATAATTTCATTTAATAAAAATGAAGAATTTCGAAATTTACCCAACTTGTTCTTCAACTCAAGAACCTCATTCTCAAGCTCAGTTATCTTAGAACGATGTTTCAAGATTTCCTGAAACTTTTGGTCATTAATGGTCATTTTCACAGATAACTCGGCTTTGAGATCATGATTACTTGTCGACAATGCTTCAATCTTTTCTCGAGATTTCATTTGAGACTCAAGAGATTGTCGATAAGTGTCCTTAAGAGAAGCAATTTCTCTTATAAGATTATCATTTTGTTTTTTCAAAGCTTCTAACTTAGAGTTGTTAGATTCAAAATCAACACATGATGCTTTAACAAATGAAGTAGAAGAAATAGAATTACTAACCTCATTGATCTTAGCCATGCAAGCAAACAATGATTCAGAAGACTTGTCGCATGAATCGTCAGAATCAGATCCAGAATCATTATCTGAAGACATCACACTAGCAGTAGCATCTTGACAATCTTCATGTAACCCAAACATAGCTAAATTTGCTTGAACATCATTGCACAGTAGTCGTTGTGACCAATCAGTCCCGTCTGCTAACATTGCTTGTGTTGTTGAAGAAGATGGTTTCTTTTCAGCATCACTTCCTCGTGGTGAAGAAGCATTTTGACTTTGACCACGAGGTCCAGTGTATTCTTTTCTTGGTTTGTCACATTCCTTCGCGAAATGCCCGAATTCTTGACAATTATAACACTTCACCTTCAATTTGTCAAAACCCAACTTCTTGTTTAACGCTGGAAGATCTTTTCCAGTTCTCTGCATGAATCTTTTAACCTTACGAACGATCATGGCAATATTCCATTTCAAATCCATGATCTCTAGATCATCCGGATCTATCTGATCATAATCCTCATCTGTTAACTCACTTGTGGCAATTTTACTACTCACCAAGTTTTTATATGAAGACATAAATGCCGTCAGAAAAGCAAAGTTTTGCTCAGCTTCCTTCATATTCACACTAGGAGGTGTAGCAAATGGATTAGTACTAGTAGAACTTCCAGAACCACCTGAATTACCAGCAGAGTAGAAACAAACTTTTGGATCATTAAATATAGCAGATTCTTTTTCACTTGCGGCATGAGTAAGAAAAGCAGTGATTGGTGAGATTGTTGAACTCAGAGGCATACTTCCACCATAGAAAGCCGGATCTTGATTTTCTTTGGAAGATTTTTGACACTTAAGATCATATTCTCTAGCTTCGATCTTTTGTAGAAATTCAAGTGCTGTCAAATCTTCATTCAGAAAATAATCATTCTCTTTCAAAACCATGAGAAATGTTGAATAGGAACTAGGAAGCACACTCTTGATAGTGTCAATTTTATCTCTTTCAGAAATTTCCATTTTCATCTTGTCCATTTCAGCAATTAAGTGACTAAATCTTGTAGTCATCTCTTCAACTGTTTCTCCTTTCAATAAGTTAAAGTTTCGAAATTGAAACTTGAGCATCACTTTCTTACTCTCAGCTGTGTTTCTCATGCTTCTCATCCGCAGATGTTGAAACAAAGATGCACATCTCTTGATACTTCCAACTTGATGAAAAATATTCTCTGGTAAAGCCATAGTCAATGTAGAATATGCTTTTATCTCGATTTCTAAAGCTTTCTTCTCTTCTTGTGAGTATTGAGAGACAGCCTTAGGAGTATACCCAATAGTATCATCACCAATCATTGGTGCAACATAAACCTCATCAAGACAATATGAACAGTCAGGATGAACTAATCCCAAATGTGCACGAAACCGAGGTTCCCATTTGGCAAAGTCACTGAACTTCATCAATCTTGGACATTTAGAATGTGAACCTATCTCGGTATCAAGTTGCAACATCTGTTGCATCAACATATTTTGAGACGCCAATGCATACATACCAGCCATCTTTGAAAATAAACAAATAATAAAATATCTTAACGAATCAATGAACAGTAATAGCGAACTGTGAACAGTTGTAACGAATCAAGTCTTAACGAATGAGGAGAATTGGTTAACGAATCAAAAGTCAACTAAGCGAGTCAACTTTAACGAATCACAACTATGTTTAACGAATCACCCAAATGGCGAAACAGATAACGAATGTGATAAAAGCTTAACGAATCACAAGTCAACTTAACGAATTGACTAAACGAATTGACCAAGTCAACTTAGCGAATTGATCAAGCGAATTGACCAAGTCAACTTAACGAATTGATCAAGCGAATTGACCAAGTCAACTTAGCGAATTGATCAAGCGAATTAAGATAATGAATCAGCTACAGTTAATAGCGAATCAACACTATAGTGAATTATTATATAACGAATCAGGTTGTTACAACCGTTTGTAACAAACTTGATTCCTTTCTGCCACGTGGCAAAAAGTTGTTAGAGCACAAATTCCAAGACAAACACGTGTAAAACGAATCAGTTATCTAGTTAACGAACTAAATAACATGAATTGATTAACTCACACGAATCAGTTAGCGAACTGATTAGCGAATGGCACGAATTGATAGCGAATCAAGTTAAAGACGTAGCGAATCGCTTGAAACTTTATAGCGAATTGCATTCATCTTCAAATCTTCAAATATTCAAGAAAAAATTTCCAGAAATATGAAGTTCAAACCCAGAATCATATCAATTTCAGATCCGTAATACTCACTCAATTCTTAACCAATCTTAACAAATAACATACCAAACTCTTCGTAATCACAACACGAATTCACATCAACTCATCTCGTAATCGATTAACACCATACACAAACCAATTTCGACCAAAACAATATCCCTGTTCATGGACTCAAACCGAAAGCACAATACACATCAAAAATCCAATTCACAATCCAATTCCACACAATTGAACCTCAATAATACCTTAACTAAACCAGATTCACTCTAATCCATCCAGATTCAATCCAAAACAACCCAAATTGATTCAAATTCAATCCAAACAGAAAAATAACACAAAAACTTTAACAATAACATTCAAACCAAGTGAATTGAGCCCCGAAAGCTCTGATACCACTTGTTTGATCCCTTGAACTTACAACTCGTTCTAATCAGTATCTTAGATCTGATCCAGATCTATACATTGATATTAATTAAACGGATCTAACTCTTTTAATACCTTAGTTCGATTGTTATTAGTGTATGTATTATCAATATAAGGTTAACGTGAAGCTTGAGAGAGAGAGAATACTTTAAATATTTCTGAATAACATTAATTCTCTCAAAACTTCAACACTTTACAAGTGAACAGTGGTTCACTATTTATAGAAGACGATCTGGTTCGCTAACATCCCCTAGCGAACCAGCATCCCCTTCGTTAAATAACTTATCTTAACGAACCACCCCCTGATTCGTTAACATCCCCTAACGAATCAGGAGGGAATACTTTATAAAGTCCTAGTTCGCTAACATCCCTAGCGAACTAGACTTAACCTTAACGAACTAGTCTTAGTTCGCTAACATTCCTAACGAACTAGACTCAATCATAACGAATTGGATAAATAAGCATTAAATATTACATTAAAATAATCAAATAAACATTAATGATAATTACAAAGACTCGAGACGCAAAACCGTGCACTAACAACAACCTTTCCATGCTTTCCCAAGTTCTTTGTGTCATCACTATTGGAGATGCTTCACCGTTCCCATCTCCTTCATTATTCCCAGGCTCATCCTTCCGCTTACCTGTGTATCTAGCTAGGTTTTTCTTCCACTGAACCACCAACTCTTTAATTAATAGGCTACCAGAACACTCATCATGTGCTTCATCAAACTCCCGATATATATCTCCGTATACGTTATCGAAATATTGCATCAACTCCATCAGCCGCTCTACTCTCTCCTATTTCCAAAAACACCCCAACACTTTAATATTTAAAATCACAACTTACATATAAAATAAACATATAAACTTTAATACTATCTTACCTCTTCATCAGTTTATGTCGGCATATTTATCATTTCTTCACCTTTATCAAACCCTTCCTGGTGTTGCTCAGATTCAACAACAGCAACTTTATCATCCGTAAAATCTTGTTTTGTTTGAACATCAGCCACCTTATCACCATTCTCTCGTTGATCCGATTCAACAGACTTCTTAGTGTGTTTTCTGATCACCATTTTGGATAACTCCTTTTTCGTAAAATTAGCCACCTTTTTACCCCCGTCAACATCCCCCACATCTTTATCTTGATTTGTTATCTTTTTAATGACCTTACCCGCTGATTTTTCAATTGTGACCTTACCCAGCCGTTTCTCCTCCAACATGTCTTGTAAAACTGTTAGGTCGTCGTCCACGAAAACCTTAACGGCCATCAACTTCTTGCCATTTTCCACGACACAATTAAACTGACTATTAGCGTACGCATACTCCAAACAAAATCAAACACCATTTTCAAAAAACAACAACATCTAACAGTTTAAAAAAAGACAGGTAACAGTTTGGTTAATAATACTTTGAGATACCCTTACAAAACAAACAAAATTGTAATCAAATAAGTACCGCTAGCAAAATCATTGACCCGTTGTATTCTTTACTTTCGTTCCATTTCTCGCGTCTCCTTCGCATAACTGTTATTAGGTACCAACACCAATTCAACTCCCCCAAGCTATTTATGTCTCTAACTGCTGGTAGAATTTTTTGATTAACCGTGTTATTCCCGGTAATATCACCCATATATGTCCCTAGAGCAACCAGAAAATTCATCTTGAAATGCCAGCCTACATCCCTCTTGGTTTTCACGAACTCTATAAATTCTATGGGACAAATTCTTCCCTATGGGTTTTTAAATTGACTTCTCCATCTTCGCACAACCTCATCCTCAGCTCTAGGCCTCAACGTCTCCACTATCTCATTACTTCCCCTAGGGATCCTTAACATGCTTTCTACAAGTGTCTCGGTAATTTTTACTTGTTTGTCTCCCAAATTGAGTATGCTACTACTGTGGTCATAGTTTCTAACCAACCAGTAGCCCAACCCGGTTGGTATGTTAGCTATACTCATTTCGAGCATACTACCAAAACCCATACTAGTTACAACTTTTTTCTGCTCATCGGTTAAATTTGTGATATACTCGTGGAACAATCTATGTTTCGCCCTCGGTTTAATCTTTTGACCAACATAGTCGTAAAATGCTAACTTCTTATTTTCACTCAATTCTCCTTTTTTCAACATCTTATCACGTAGAGTTACAAAGTCGTCATATGAGTCAACAGTGCCAGCTGCATTTAGTTTCAACAAATAACAAATTAATTTCAATTAAAAACACTACCTACTACAATTACTTAATTTCAAGTAAAAACACAATCTACTTCAAGTACAAACTTACTTTTTAAAAAAATCCTCAACCAAATTTGTCGCCGGCGTGATGAATTTCCTTCCATTTCATTTTTGCGTTTTCTACAACAACACACCAAAATTAAGTACGTAACGACTACAACTATAACAATATGAATATGAATACCTTTGAATTTAATCTCTTTCTTCACCTCATCCCTGTAGCCTAGACCCTTGAAAGTGGTATTGTATGCTATTCATGGGCTTCTCCTAACTAACAAACCAAAAACCAACGTGTTAATTACAAACCAACATCAAAACAAACACAAACAAATACATCATCTGACATAAAATAAGAACTAACAGACTAAACGAAAAGTTAAAACACACACACCTTTTTACACACAACCTCAAAACACTTAAACCACACAAACATGACCAGACCAACTACACACAACCTCAAAACACTTAAACCACACAAACCTTTTTACCCGATTAACATACACCTAAAACATAAAAACCAGATTAAATTTCTTTTGGAATCTCACCAGACAAACATAACACCTCACACACACAAAACTTTGTAACAAAATCAAATAAAACCACACCTCATAAATCAACAACTAAAACACACAAAACTTTGTAACACATTTTATAAAACAACAACTCTCGATCACCAAGTAAAAACACATCACCTAAAAAACTCAAACCCAACATTCGCCTGCATGTTCAACTAAAACTCAAACCAAGTAAAATCACATCAACTAAAAAACTGAAACCCAAATAAAAAACTCAATCTTCAACATCAACCACACTAGAACATACCACACACTTCCATCAATAAAAACACATCGGACTACAACAAACAGGCCTGCCATGTAACTGAAACCCTAGAAATTGGGGGTTTCAACTAAAACGCTATTACATCCTAAAAAAACACCTGTATCCTTCGATTTTGCCACGCTAGAGTTCAATTTACTGTTCTTCTTCTCCATTCTTCTTCACCTGCATGTTCGATTAAACACACCCTTTAAAAGTCCGAAGTTAACAGACTATAAAACCCACCAACGATTAAACAAAGACACACCAGTTTGTTGTATTCATTAAACCGGCCTGTTTTGTTGTTTCAATGCATTCTTGTTTGTCATTTACCGTTTATATAATATTTCTGATGATTTACAGTTATCATTTGTTCATTTTCTATTCATTTTTTTTTCAATTAATGAAACTCCGAGATTTAACGTTTTTATCTAATTGAGTCGTAAGCTAGCCAGGTATAATATGAAAATAATCCCGAAACATATTAACTTGTATTCTATTTATAAAACATTTCAAAATTCAGGGTTCGATGTGTAAATAAAGTTTAAAATTAGTTCCTTATATATATATATAATTCAGGGGTTTAACTGTAAATATATTTAAATTATCTATCTATTCTAGTAAAAATCTATCATTTTTGCAACTTGTCAATACCATAACCCTCCTCACCTTTTTTTCCAACCAATTTTCATATATGGTTCTTATCTTTTAAGTCATTTCTATATATGACATTAAAATTATAGGTTTATTCCAACTAAATTCATTATTACATATAATAAGTATTGTCCATATGGATTGACAAGAGACGATTAGTGAATTTTGAAGTGTTAATAAACAATAAACATTTGATTCATAATATGTGGAATGAGAACAATCGACTTGGACTAAATTCCGATATCGTCAGCGGCTAAGGCTTAGCCTTTAATACCTAAAAATACATATGATTTTAAAGCCAAAAATTTTCAGGTTGACCCGAAACCTAGAATTTGGACCCAAGAACCAACCTGAATTACATCGGTTTAGGTTTGGGTTAGTATTTTCTTGGGTTCAAGTTTCTCAGGTCAGGTTAGTTTGGGTTCAGCTACTAGTTTTCTTCGGTTAGGTTTCATGTTTCGAGTAAAAGTGGCAGCCCTACTTTCAACGATTATAAATAAAAATCACTAAATTCATTTTATGCAACTTTAGATCTTCAAATATTCTTTTAACTTAGAATATCACTATTATTTGAAAATGGTTTTAATGTTAGTATGTGTTTTTCATTTTCCTGTCAATTACATTCATATGAAATAAACAAATCATTTTGTTATATTTAAATTTTCGGTTTTTATGTTGCTTGATTATACTATTTTTAATTGTAAAATATAAAGTCAATTAAATATTTGTCATACACAGAATATTAATGACAATAAATTTATCATGATCAATCAATTTCAAATTGTAAAGATTCTAAGGATAATTATAACATCAAAGTTCAGGTATATGGATTTTGGGATACTCATGTTTTTTTTTTTTGATAAACATGAGGAGATGTTCTCAAATGACATCATATTAATTGATTAAAATCTATGATATGTTGTGTATGAATATCTTTTTTATTAGTATCATGGATATATAATATCATTTATCTAGAGTTGGTATGTACTTTGAGAACCTTTTTTGTCACACAGACAACTATATATAGCTATATCAATAGTTATAAGTATGCCTATATGTTACTTTTTTAAGAGTTACAAGCAGACATAGACTAAACATTTTGATTATTGATAAACAATGTATACTGCTAATACAATCACAAATGTAGTGTAAAAGGAATTTTTTACCTATTTGTAACATATTTGTGTAATATTAGTTATGTAATTTCTGTAATTTTAATTTAATTGTAATTGTATTAATAATATATGATCAATTTGTTGATTGTATTTAATTTAATTGCCAAAGTTTAAAATTTTCAACAATTACCCGTGTAATACACGGGCCTCAAAATTGTAACATAATAAAATAAACCCAACCCTAGGCCCTTCCCACATTTTTCCAGCCACCGGAATTCGGCTCCGGCCAACTCCAAACACCCCTTAAACATGCGTTTTAACTCAATTAAATCTCGTAACAACCTTACTCTATAACGACAAATGCATAGTCAATGATAATAACGTGTTTTAAATACCCAATGATGCTTAATGAATCCGTAACCGACCGTAAACTTATCAAAACCCATTATACGCTTCAATTGATCTTATAAATAGGTTTTAATCTTCACTGAAACTCGTCCCTATCATCAAGATATACTAACATACTCTCTGCAATCTCTATTTGATCAATTAAATTTGATTCCATCCACACCGTTGTCCACCATCAATCCTTAACATATCCAGGTAATTTATATATGTTTTCGTTTAGTTTTTAGCCATAAATCAAAACCCCTAACAAAGTTTGAGCAAACATGGAATAAATTAAACGAATTGAATCTAGGGTTTGATGAGGAAGACGATGAACTTTAATAGATAGAAGGACCCGGGTTCGAACCCGGGTCAGGACACATTTTATTAGTATTTTATTTTAATCATTTTTTCTTTTATTTATTAATCAAATTAAAAAAATAAAAATTATTATAAATTAAATAAAATTATTTTAAGTTAAATAAAATTAGTTATAAATCATAGTTATCACTTTTCACCTAAAAACAGAATATTGTTTCATTAAAATTTCGTGAAAATCCGATTAAATAATATAATTAAATATCACCTCGTTAACTTTATAACTCGCTAACGTAATTGTTATCAAGTTAAAATTTATGTTAAAATCAATATTCCACGGGGACACACCCTTTGTATAACATGCGTAAATCCTACCACTCCATTACCATACAAATGTGATAATTTCCGCCACCACCTCTTACCAAAAACCTATACATATTCAACATCACCTATTACCACAACCTGTTACCCAACCATTTATTCCAACTATATGTCTTATGCTCGAACTTCAAGCATGCTATCATTGCAGTGACCCGAGTACCCATGCAATACTCAAAAATGTTTAACTTGTTTCCGCCATACAATATCTTAAACCGTATCCTCTGACCACTTGGAGCTCACTCATAGCCTTACACCCCTACTTTGCCCCTTCATACTCGTCAAACATACTTATTCTATTATTATTGCTATTTTTAAAAATCATGAATGTTTATATATATATATATATATATATATATATATTTACGAACACCTTAAACTTATAATATCAAATTCTCAAATTATTTTAAAATAGTTAATTAACAAGTACTTAATCAAGTTGATGATCTTCAAAAAGATTTTAAGTCAAACATATGGTTATTATTAACACTATTATTTATATCGTTATTAATATTATTAGTATCACTATTATTATTAATATTATTATTAGTATCACTATTATTATTATTATTATTATTATTATTATTATTATTTCATTACTACTATTATGGTCACAATTATTAATATTACCACTATAATTCTTCTTATATATATAATATTTTTTAAAGTTAAATGAAAACATTATTTAATAAAGTAAAATCGTTGTTTCAAACAAGTACTAGCCCTTGAGGCTATTATATAATCATCAAAACATTTCTTTCAAAATGAGTCATTTCTAGTTGGAGATTCTCTTTAAATTTTTCATAGGTCGCCGCCATAAGGGTAGCCTTTATTTTACACAAAAATTTCATAAAGTGTCTCAAACTTTAGTACTAGCTAAGAATTTTTTTGATTATTATTACTAAGCTTTTTCAAAAGTTATTATTATAAAAGCATCACATTCTTTTTCTATTTTCATAAACTTAAGTGAATTTTAAAGAGAACATTTTCCTCTTCCCCTTCGTCAACGCCAACAAATTCAGTTGAGAAATCATGGCACCACCCTCACCATAACCTTCATAACTCAAACCTACCTTCGAGAAGACAAGTAGCGCAAGTTTCGTCTTTTTTTATTTTATTTATTATTATTATTTTCTTTTCTTTTACATATATATATATATATATATATATATATATATATATAATTCTATTTGAATATAACCAAAGCAATTTTATGTATCAAATCATTTCGAGGATTATTTACGAAGTTTATAACTGAGTTTGGTTATTTGTGATTCCCGAGCCATTTTCGTTGTCATTCATGGTTGCATTGTTGAATTTGTTAACTATTATCTCAATCTCGCGTTTTGTTACCGATTTCCTATAAACGTAACCTTTTAGTGGAAGTTGGGATTTCAAACATGCTTAGGTACATGTTGAATTTAAATTACTTTTACATGAATTGTTTTGATTATTTGTTTAGTTCTCTTTTCGTCCAATGTGTCACCAAATTATTTTCTTAATGTCTCATCAATCTGAGCCCAATGCTTTGCTTTGATTTCTAAGTTTCAAGTATATACTTGGTTAATCTTCCTGTTACTCAAAATTAATGTTTATGGGGAATTTTCATTCGTCAAATGAAGTTCCAAACTAATGTTTTACATTGTTTGACTCCAAGAACTCAAACTATTTTGATATTTCGATATTAAAGTTTCGTTTTTATATTTTATGCCAATGCCTTTTCGATTTACATGTTGATATTTTGTTAGCTCAATGCTACATTTAACTGTCATGTTATTCTCGACCCCGTTATTTACAACTAATTGTTGTGATGGTCATGACTTTGATGCTTTATCCGTGTTGTTAATGATAACCTAAGTTTTCCTGATTTCCATGGTATTATTTCAAGAATCAAAAGTCTTATTCATCGATTTTATTATTTTTGAACCTCAATGTTTACATTTATAGCGGTATTACTGACTTCGAAAGTTTCATTTTTTTTTTGTTATATCAAACCCCAAAAGCTCATTTTCAAATATGTGATTTTGAATTATAAAGTTTTTGTACATTAAAGAGTTCTCTTTTATTGATAATGACTTACAAAATCACACAATAGGACAAATCATGTGGACCATGAGACAAAATAAGTAATTGCGGGTGCACACGCAATTATCAAAGTCCTCGCATGGAAATCATAGTAAGGACAATTGTGTGCAATAACTCGAAAATTGGAATGATTTTGGAAAAACGGGAGAAATGAAATATGATAAATACATGGTGGGTATGCCGCTGGTACATCCTATATATAAGTGTCATTGTCATATTTTCCATTTGTGGCATCTTTTCGGTCATTCAAAGATTTGTGTTATTCCTTTTATAAAAAGGTTAAAACTTTTAACAACTACATGTAGTAGTTGTTTTCTTGTAAAAATTTTATTTTTATTTCGGGACAAAATTTCTAAAAGTTGTGAATCCTGTAGCATTCGTTAATTTTCAAACCCGAAAACTTGACCCATTTTAAAATTTTTGTTTATATATATATATATATATATATATATATATATATATATATATTATAATATCAAGTTTCATTTCATGTTTTTATGTATTTGTATTTGTATTCATGAAACCGGCCTGTTTTTGTTGTTTCAATGCATTCTTGTTTGTCATTTACCATATATATAATATTTCCGATGATTTACAGTTATCGTTCGTTTGTTTTCTATTCATTTTTGTTCAATTAACGAAACTTCGAGATTTAAAGTCTTTATATAATCGAGACATAAACTAGCCGGGAATAATATGAAAATAATCCCAAAACATATTAACTTGTATTCCATTTATAAAACATTTCAAAATTCAGGGTTCATTGTGTAAATAAAATTTAAAATAAATTTCTGTATATATATAAAGTTTAGGGGTTAAACTGTAAATATATTTAAATTACAATATAATAAAATAAACCCAGCCCTAACCCCTTCCCACGTTTTTCCGGCCACTAGTTTTCCGGCCACCGAAATTCGGCTCCTGCCAACTCCAAACACCCCTTAAACATGCGTTTTAACTCAATTAAATCTCGTAAAAACCTTACTCCATGACGGAAAATGTATATTAAGGATAATAATGTGTTTTAAACATCCAATGATGTTTAATGAATCCGTAACCGACCGGAATTTATCAAAACCCATTAACTATTATAATCTTCGGTTGATCTTATATATAGGTTTCTAATCTTCACCTAAGCGCGTCCCTATCATCAAGATAAACTAACATACTCTTTGTAATCTATATTTGAACTTCAAAGTTTGATTCCGGCCACACCGTCGTCCACCATCAATCCTTAACATAGTTTGACCAAACATGGAACGGATTAAATGAATTGAATCTAGGGATTGATGAGGAAGATAATGAACTTTAATACTTTGTATATAATTATTTATTTTCATATATTAATCAAATATTAAGCCGGCCCAGTTGGTTAGTGCACTTGACTATAAACAGAAGAACCTGAGCTTGAACCCGAGTTAGGACACGCTTTTTTATTATTTTATTTCAATCAGTTTTTCTTTTATTTATTAATCAAATTAAATAATTAAAAATTATTATAGATCAAATAAAATTATTTTAAGTTAAATAAAATTAGTTATAAATCATAGTTATCACTTTTCACCCAAAACCCGACTTTTGCTTTCATTAAAATTTCGTGAAAATCCGATTAAATATTATTATTAACTATCACCTCATTAACTTTATAACTCGCTAATGTAATTGTTTTCAAGTTAAAATTTCCGTTAAAATCAATATTCCACGAACATTATAATTCTCAATCTCGTGTTAAATAATAGTTAAATAATATTAAATTAATAATAATCTTTTAAAATTCTGTTAAAGCTTAAAAGTATACTATAATATCAAATGCCAATAAATAATAAAATATATATTAAAATAGTGCAAAATATCTAAAACCAAGTTAAATAACCTTATAATCCCGGTATCTAGTCGTTGAATTTGTATCTTCGTTATTACTTATAGTTTCGTGAGATTCGATCGCTTCGGTTCATTAACTCGCTTTCGGTTATTATTTCAAGTTGTCCTCAATCTTAAAGGTGAGTTTCTCACACCCCCTTTTACTCTTTTATTACTTTTGGGGGTAACATATGTATCCTACAAATTTCAGTTACTTATGATTTCGCTTACAAACTACAATTCACTCTATGAACTTGTGTGTTTACTTGTTACTTACTCAAAATTACTTGCTCATGGATTACTTCAAGATAGTATGATCATGCGCCCCCTTTGCGCTCAAGACCTTGTTGTTATGAGTGGAAAATGGCCTCATTATCCGAGTACTTTGGTGTGAAATCCCAACTAGAAAAGACCTTTTTTGCTTTTCACAAGTTTTCATGGAATTTCATGGTTTTTATTTATTATATCAAACTTTGTGAACTCACCAACTATTAAGTTAGTTGACATTATTTTATACATATGTTACATGTATGCATATTAGAGGATGAAATAAGATAAGCCACTAGACTTAGGATTACTAATAAAGTGTTTGATATGTTCCATTTCCTTGTTACTTATTTGCAAAACAACTTGTTATTTGAATCGTCAATGAAATAATGATAATATTGTCACTTAATAGTGTCACATGTGTTATGAACAATCTGTACGTTACACTCGGGCATATTCCGCTTTAGCCAGGATGTTACAGCTAAATTGTCCCATCTTAAAAGAGTTAGCCACAAACATGATCCTCAGTGCTTAACTAAAAAAAACTGAGACTTTTATCATGAACTACAACATAAATGGATGGGAAAGAGCATTGGTGAGCTTCACGGAATGCTCAAAGCGGCCGAAGGGGGAATGGGAAAGAAGGTTTTACCAATTCTCACGATCAATGAAGGTAGTAATAAGAAAAGGCGTTACCCGGAACCTAAAGCAAAAAATGCCAAATGTAAGGGACACGTCAAGGGCAAGTTCAAAGGGAAGGCTAAAGCGGAACCACCCAAACCAAAGGAGAAGAAACTAAAGGTTAGCTCGGAAGACCCGTGCTTTGGTTGTGGTGAGATAGGATATTGGAAGAGGAATTTTCCAACCTATCTTAAAGAGTTGAATGACAAGAGGGATGCGGGTCAAACCTCAGGTACAAATTTCATGATCCACATTGAACTTAATGTTATTTCTTCTAACACATGGGTATTGGATACCGGATGTGGAACTCGTATTTGCAATTTATTGCAGGAGTTCAAAAGAAGTAAAAATTTCAAGAAAGGAGATATGTAACACCCCGACCAAAGGCAGCGGAACATGCCGTGGTACAACGGATTGCCCAAGAACACAAGGCACTATTAAAGTGACAATATATAATCAACTCATTAATTTCATAAATCAATACACAACACATCTTGTTCGTACAAAACAAATTTGAATACAAGTAAACAAATATAAATTGTTTATTCGACTAATTATGTTGAGTCAAAGATTTGACCTAAATGAAGTACATGGAAGATTGGAATCTTCTCAACCTCCTCTGAATTCGCTAAGTAATGGATCCGAGCACACCTTAGACATCCGAGCAAGCTTTTACTTAGCCGAGTACGATATTTTGCGTACCGGGCAAGGTTTACTTCAAGTAGTCTTCTTTAGTGGATATCCGAGCAGGGTTTGAAAATTAGTGCATTGCTGGGTAAGGTACACTAGTATATGTAAATCCGGGCAAGGTTCACTTTATCAAGCAAGTCTGTTCTTCAGAACCAAGTATTTTACTCTTCCGAGTAAGGTTTGGTTGACCAAGTCCAAGAGGCCAAGTGATTGGAAGACCGGGCAAGGTATGCATTAATAAGTATGATCCAAGTATGCTTGATAATCTAAAGGAATATCTCTAGGTAATATCGGGCAAGGTTCAGTTCAAGCAAGGAACAGTACTCCCGAGTACACTTTGCTAATAAGTTATTTTATAACAAAGAGCTGAAATGGATCATTGAAGAACAAGGTTGCTCGTAAGGAGTTGTCGGGCAAAGTATGGAAAAGTCAAGAAGACTGAAGTCTACTCGGTGAGTATTTTACTTGGTAAAATACTCTTCAATTAAAGTCTACCCGGAAACTAATCTCGAGCACACTTCTATGTTACCAAATTATGAAGGATGGCCGAGCATACTCGGAAAGACAAGATTGGTGCAAAGCCCACCGGAAGAATTGTTTTACACTTAGTTTATTTTGAATATGTAATTTGAATATGTATGATTGTATTTAGGGTTTCTAGAAGGAATGAAAGCTGTCCTAGGTTGGCAGGCCTATAAATAGAATGTATAGGGCACGCCGTCAAGAGAGAGAGGACACGGAATTTTAGCCTTTACACTTTTCGGATAAGAAAGAATATTTCCTAAAAACCCTAAATCAATTATCCACTTTGTATGATGAAAATTATATAGATGAAAATCTTTTGAGTGAATCCTGTGTGTGCTTTCTACCTCTGATTATTCTTTGCAACCGTATGTTTGTTATTGATTCCGTCTTTAACAAACGGATATCTTTCTAAATATAGCAACCCGTTATTAACTCTCTTGTCAACACATTAATCTGTGTGAGTTATGACATGATTGATTAAGATCTAGCTGAAATCGAGGGACTAGACAAGTGGTATCAGAGCTTGTTACTGCTATTTTGGAAAGATTATTGCTGATTGAAGATTTGAAGAAGAATGACGTAAGCAGACCACTGTTAGATTGATTTGTGACATCAGCAGCCCTGTTTTTCATTTTTCTTCCAGATCTACAATCTATCGGTGTTTTCTCTTCCTTATTTCAATTAAAGTTCTAATCTTTATATCTAAATCTTGTCCTAATCACATCAGACACATCAGATCTGAGCATTCTGTTTTCAGATCTGATTATTTTGAAACTCTGTTTTTACAAAGAAACTGATTTTTATTTTTATTTTTTAAAAAATGTCTGGATATGAGGAACAAGAGGTGTCTACTAACATGATACCAAGGTTGTATGGACAGGAAAACTTTATCAAATGGAAAGTACTCTTTGAAGCAGCCGTATGCTACAATGATATTGATATGTGGAACTCCATCAAGAATGGTCCACAAACTGCTGTTAAAGAAGGTGCAAATGCAGCTGCAACTGCTGCTGTAAGAGAAAGAATGAGAAAGGTGGATGACAAAGCCTTAGCTATGATTAAGCTAGGTTTGTCTTGGGAGATTCTGACCAAGGTGGCACATCACACAACTTCCAAGCAAATGTATGATGCCATCCTTGAGATGTATGAAGGGAATACTGAACTAAAGAACGTAAAGAATCAAAGATTGAAGCAACAGTTGGAGAGGTTCAAGTATAAGGAAGGAGAGAGGTTGAAATCAATACTAGAACGTTTTCTAAGTATTGTGAATGAGTTGAGGACAACTGATTATGTAATGACTGACTTTGATTTAAATACAAAGTTACTCAACTCAATGCCAAAAGAATGGTATACTGCTTGCAAGTTCATCCTTCAGAAGCATAATTTCAATGAATTGAAATTGGATGATGTAGTATGCTTTCTTCAGGCTGCAGAACTTGAAATGATAGAGAATGAGATGATTAAAGAAGATAGACCCTGCTTCAATGTTTCAAATGCATTGATTACACCCTTGGGAAATCTGTCTACCAAGAATCAACAGCAAATTCCCATTATTGAAGAACCAGCTGAACATAATGTTGTTACTCCAAAATCTTTCATTGGAGGTAGCACAAGTAATCAAGGAAATAAGCAGAGGTTCAATGTGCAACTGATTGCTGATACTGAAATTGCCTCAATGCAAGTGGGAATGTGCATCACTCTAGTGGTGTAAATGGTCAAAACAATGAAACAAATGCATTGCTGTCTATGTTTACTGAGTCATATAATGCATTTGTTGCAAAGAACCTAATTCACACAAGTGTGGTACAAGATGATTTATGGCAAATTGATGCAGATGACTTGGAAGACATGGATTTGAAGTGGCAAGCTGCCATGTTGGGTTTGAGAAGTAAAAGGCTGTATAACAGAAATGGTAGGTCTCTGGTTTCTGGTCCTAATGACAGGATTGGATTTGACAAGTCAAAAGCAATCTGCTACAATTGTCAGCAACCTGGTCATTTTGCAAGAGAATGCAATCAACCAAGAAACTTTCAAATGAATCAATTCCAGAATCAACAACCAGGAGGTCAGCAGCAATATCAACACCAAGAGGTCAGCAACATTACCAACAAAATCAGCCAAGATTCAACAATAACAACAATCAAATGAACAACTTCAACAACAACGACTTCAATCCCAACAACAATTACAACCCCAACTTCAACAACTTTCAGCCTCAAATGAATAATCAACAACAAAGTATGCAACAGACTCAAGGTTTTCAAATGAATAACACAAGACTGAAGGTTGAAACTGAATTTCTGAAGAATTTGGTCTCAACAGGCAACATATGTGGTATACTGAACCAGGTGAAGGAACAAGACAAATACAAAGCAGTTCCACCTCCATTCAACAACAACTTCATGCCAAAAGTTGACAAAGAGAAAAGAGATTCATACTTGCAACAATTCAGAGATGTCTTTCAAGACAAGGAAGTATTTTTTGATTTGTACAAAAAGGTAGAAGTGAATGAAGAAGGAGAGTTTGTGATTAAGAAAGAAGTAAAAGAGGATAAGTCAATTGGAGTTCAAGTCTCTGAGGATGACTTTGATTCAGTTGAATTGGATCAAGATGAATTGAGTGATTTGAGTGATCAAATTACTGAAAAGGAAATCAAAGCTGCTGAAAGAGGAAGAAAATACAAGAAACCGGAATCTGTTGATAAACTTCCAAAGTATCCACCAGTCCCACCAAGATTGAAGAAACAGAATGGTAAAATGAAAAGAGAACATTTTTCTTTTGATATTTGTGAAAGGAGGAAGATAAACTACAATGCAGTCAGACCACCAAGCAAGGCTGTAATGGGTAGGATAAAGCAGAAAAACAAAAAAAGGATGGTGACTGAAAAAATTGATACATAAAATTTTATCCCAGTTTATCCAATCTTATCTAATCATGAGGTGTTGGATGTGGGAGAAGTGGAAACTATGGAAGAATATGAGAAAAGACAGTCAAGGGTTAGAGAAAGAAGTGATGAAGAACCTGTGACTATTAAAAAAATTATCTTTGTCAAAAGCAAACTTGAAAGACAAGACATTTAGATTGAGGAGTTTGTGCCATTCTCAATTAACTATGATAGCTTAAAGAATCAGAAGACTCTAGGAGTCAAGTCACCTAAGCCAAGTGAAAGATTCAAGAAACCAAAAGAACATGAAATATTCAAAGGCAAGGTTTGGTGCAAAAGGTGTGATGAATATGGTCACCACACAGATTCATGTAATGAAAAATTCAAATTCAAACCATTTCATGTACCAGATGGAACAAAGTATGGCCAAGACTTTGTTCTATACAAACAGAAGTATGATTTATATATGGGAAAAGGAAAGGTGTGTGGAAATGAAACCATGAACAGAGAAGAAAAAAATATGCAAAGGAGACAAGGATTGAGAAGAAAGCTGAAGTAACAACAAAGAAGCAAGTGGCTGAATTAGCAAAAAGAAGTAAATCTCCTAAGAAGCATGAGAAATTAACCAAAAAGAACTATCAGTCTTTGAGAATCTAACAAGATACTCAATCAGTCAAATCTGATGGTTCTCAAGGATCATCAAGCAGTGAGAAAACAAGAAGAAAAGATGCACATTTTAGAAACAAACCAACAGAACTCACTAGTGATGAGAAGTTTCTATTAAAACATGGATATGAACCACATGGTTTCCTTTGGAAACCTAAGACTGAGAGTAAGGTTGAGCAAGTTGCTGATGTGAGAGACTACTCTGAGAATACGGACTATGTGATAAAGGAGTATGCCACTGACTCAGCTGAATACCAGTGTCCAACCTCACTTGTTAAAACTCCAAGAGAGTGTGGTTATGAAACTGATAATTCAGACATCTTGAATTGACTCATGAAGATCCTAAACCAACAACACTCACTTCCCAAGCTGTGTTTGAAACTGAATCTGATGAGCTGCAAGTTAATAAGGCTTGCACTACATCACTCAACTAATCAAACTTTCTTTGTATGTGCAGGAACAGTCCACTCCTCTAAATGATATATGGTATATGGATAGTGGTTGTTCTAGGAACATGATTTGTGACAAAAGATCTCTTGTCAATTATGAAGAGAAGTATGAAGGTCCAGTAGCTTTTGGGAGTGATGAAAATGGGGGAAAGATTGTTGGAAAAGGAATCTTAACAAATGGGAAAGTCTCATTTGATAATGTATTTCATGTTGAAGGTCTTCAGTACAATCTGCTGAGTATATCACAAATGTGTGATAAGGGTTACAAAGTCAGTTTTGATGATTCACACTGTTTTATTTTAAAACCTGAGTTTGTAATTCCACCTGAAATGATTATGATGATGGCACAAAGAAATGGTAACTTGTATGAATTGAATATGAAAGAAGCTATTTCAAGAGGAGGTGCATGTTTTGTTTCCAAAGCCACTGAAAATGAGTTTAAATTGTGGCATAGGAAACTATGTCATGTGAACTTGAAGAACATGAATAGACTTGTCAAAGGTGAGCATGTCATAGGCTTACCTACAAGAGAATTCAAGTTGGAAGATCATTGTGATTCATGTCAAAAGGGAAAATAACACAAATCTACTCATAAGTCAAAACTCATCAATTCAATTGATCAAGTACTTGAATTACTTCACATGGATCTCTTTGGTCCTGTGAGTGTACCAAGTATTAGGAAGAAAAGATATTGTCTGGTGATCATTGATGACTATTCAAGATACAATTGGGTTTATTTCCTAAGTACCAAGGATGAGACTGCAGAGTTGATTAAAGGTTGTGTAACAATGATTGAGAACAAGTTGAATAAGACAGTCAAGATGATGAGAAGTGACAATGGCACTGAGTTCAAGAATGGAGTTATGCAAGAATTCTGTGAAGCAAAAGGAATACAACAACAATTCTCAGCTCCTAGAACTCCTGAACAAAACGGTGTTGCAGAAAGAATAAATAGAACTTTGATTGAAGCTGCAAGAACCATATTAGCAGATGCTTATCTTCCTGTCACTTTTTGGGCTGAAGCTATAAATACAGCCTGCTATGTTCAGAACAGGGTACTTGTCAACAAAAGGCATAACAAAACTCCATATGAAATATTTCACAACAGAAAGCCTTACATTAAGTTTTTCAAGCCCTTTGGATGCAAATGTTTTCTACTGAACACAAGAGACTATTTGAACAAGTTTCAAACAAAGTCCCTGGATTGTTTCTTTGTTGGATATTCTACACACTCAAAATCCTACAGAGTTTATGTGAAAGATCACTTGAGTGTTATAGAATCATCTGACATCATCTTTAATGGGAATCAATTCAATACAGTTGATGGTGCAGCATGGCTGTTTGAACATGAGAAGTTAATAAGGTCTTTCAAGATTTATCCTGAAGACTTTAATGAATCTTTCTACAAGACCAGTGAAATTGAAGAGAAAAAGAAGTCATTGGACTTGGAAGAATTATGGAAGAAGGTTGCTGAAAAGGAAAAAGAATATACATTTGTGAAGAACTCCTCATGTGATATTGGTGAACCTAATCAAGAAAACAATCACAATGTTGAACATGATCATACTAAGAACAATCAAGACAATCAAGATGCACAAAATGATCAAGTTCAGAATGAGGGTAACACAAGCAACCAAGTAAGTGAAGAAGAAGCTGCATCTACAGCAAGATTTCAAGATCTATTTCAAAGATTGAACTTAGAAAACAATAGTGCATCTACTTCAGGACAACATAATGATGAAGCACCAGAATTTCATGATGCAGAAGTTGATTTAATCATTGATGAACCAGAGTTCAATGAAACAAATCTTGACACAAATTTGTCTACAAATATGATTGTACAAACTCTTTATGTGGAAAAGAGTCATCCTTCTGAAAACATCATTGGTGATTTGCATGAAAGAGTTAGAAGAAGTAATTATGAAATTGCAAACATTTGTCTTTTCTCTTGTTTTCTGTCCCAAATAGAACCAAAGAACATAGCACAAGCATTAAAAGATAATAGTTGGGTGGAAGCAATGCAAGAGGAATTAGCACAATTTAGAGACCTGCATGTGTGGGATCTTGTTAATAAGCCATTTGACAGATATGCAATTGGAACCAAATGGGTTTTTAGAAACAAAAGGGATGAAAGGGGTTTGGTGATTAAGAATAAAGCTAGACTTGTAGCACTGGGATGTCTTCAAGAAGAAGGAATAGACTTTGAGGAAGTCTTTGCACCGGTTGCAAGACTTGAAGCTATCAGGATTTTTCTTGCATATGCTGCCTCAAAGAACATTAGAGTGTTCCAGCTTGATGTTAAGTCTGCATTTCTAAATGGAAAGATTGATGAAGAGGTGTATGTTGCTCAACCTCCAGGTTTTGAGGATCCAATGTATCCAAACAGGGTGTATAAGTTAAACAAAGCCCTTTATGGATTGCATCAGGCTCCTAGAGCATGGTATGATGAGCTGTCAAATCATCTTCTTGAAAATGGTTTCAAAAGAGGAGCCATTGACAAGACACTCTTCTACAAAAGAAAGGGATCAGACTTGCTTCTGTTACAAGTATATGTGGATGACATCATCTTTGGTTCTATAAATGAACAAATGTGTATGGAGTTTCAAAGGGTAATGAAGTCCAAATACAGCATGAGTTCTATGGGAGAAATGAACTTCTTTCTAGGATTGCAAGTTCAACAGAAGGCTGAGGGGATTTTCATTCATCAAAACAAATATGTGCACGACATCTTGAACAAGTTCAACTGTCAAGAGTACAAGACTGCTTCAACTCCAATGGACACCAAAGAAAAGATGATTGCAGATGAAAAGGGGGAGCCTATAGATGAACATGAATATAGAGCCAAAATTGGATCTTTGTTGTACCTGACTGCAACAAGACCATATATCATGTTTGTTGTATGTGTGTGTGCAAGATTCCAATCAAGTCCAAAAGTCTCCCACATGAATGCTGTTAAAAGAATATTCAGATATTTGAAGGGAAGCCCAGACTTAGGGATTTGGTATCCAAAGAACCAAGCTTTTGATCTGATTGCATATACAGACAGTGATTATGATGGCTGCAACATGAGCAGAAAGTCAACCTCAGGAGGATGTCAATTTTTGGGTGAAAGGCTAGTGTCATGGCAATGTAAAAAGCAGACTACAGTCTCAATCTCTACTGCAGAAGCTGAATATGTTGCTGCATCCGCCTGCTGTGCACAAGTTCTATGGATTCAAAATCAGATGCTAGACTATGGTTTGAATTTCTTGAACACCCCTATTCTTATTGACAATAATGCTGCATATTTTACTGTTAAAAATCCAGTTCAACATTCCAAAACTAAGAACATTGAAATCAGACATCATTTCATCAGAGACTGCAGTGAAAAAGGTTTGATTGAAATGCAAAGGGTTGATACAAGTGACAATTTGGCTGACCTATTCACCAAACCACTTGATAGAACCAGGTTCAACTTTCTTCTGAAAGCCCTGGGAATGATCAACTCTGATGAAATCTGATTAAGGATGTGTGCCTGGTTGTGTGTCTCTCTGTGATAACTGATTATTTTCTTAGAGATTACACGTATTGAATGTTTAGTGAATATGCTTGATTATGTTACTTCAGTATGATATTTGAATATGCTACTGAATATGTTAACTGTTATGTGCTTTAACTGTGTATGTATGCAAACATTGACATGTTTGATCTGATTGATAGGTTTGCATGATTATCTGTTGATGTGCATGTGTGATGTTAGAATAAGTGTCTGTGTTGTGATTTACTTGTTAGAGTAATATTATTTGACATCACTGCTTGAATGCTTGAATATGTGTATTATCTGATCATGTGATGTTATTAAGATAGGCTAGACCTTGAATGTTAGTATTGTCAGCTTGTCTTGATAATGTTATGTTTGATTAAGATTTGATTGGGTTGCAACTGTTTGTGTCAAAATAAGTTTTATGTTAAAATTAAATGATAAAATGAATTTTCTAATGAATTTTTTCATAAATACTTTATTTTGGTCAAAACATGAGCAAGTTGATTAATGGTGTAGAGATATGATAAGATTATTCAGTTCAAGCTTTAAAGAAGCTCAAAAGAATGATTTTTTAAAGAAAAGTCTCAAGTAGTTGTTTTTGCTGAAAACTATGTCATTTGCCCAGTTGGAATGACATGCACCCGTGTATATTTGGTCCTTAAATCTCTCAGATTCAAAGGATAGACATTGACCTGAAAACTGAATACATTTGGGGCAATTATGACTTGTTTCTTATTCCTTCACTTAAAACTATGTCAATAGCTCTGACTTTGAAAGGACATATATTCACATGTATGTTTGGTCCTGTTGACCACCTTTGGTCAAACAGGATAGCCATTAACCTGACAGTGAAGAGATATTGGGGTGATTGAATATTAAACTGTGATTAATGGGAAATGATAGTACATTGACTGCTTAGCCAATCATATGGATTTAATAGGCTAAAAGGACCTTAGTATAGTCATTAACATGTATGGTTGCTTTCCCATGATGATGTAAAATCTAAGGTGATATAAACATAATGAATAAGCTAATCTTTATGTGGAGATACATAGTTGTCTTTGCTTGTCTCAAAATAAATCTCTCCGAATGATAGGCAGAAAAGTGATTACCCAGTTATACACGAGCCTGTTGTTATTTGGTCAACCAAAATGAAACATCTTTAAATATGACAAGGAACATACTTTAAGAATATTTGAGAAAATATCAAAAACAAGGGGAAGAATGAATAAATCAACCAAAAGTTGATAAGTGTTTTAAATATTTTATCAAACAAGAGGGTTACAACACGAACTACAAAGATGTTGGCAAAATCTGTCTCATCTTGAATGAAAGGCATGTTGCTAACTGTAAGTCCAACGTTCAACCTCTATATATGTTTGAATCTATAAATACAAAAATACAATAAGTTCTGTCATACAAAAACTATTTTTGACCAAATATAGGAGGTTGGATTGGGGTGATCTGGGGAAAGCCAAATAAGCTTTGAGAAGAGATATGAGGCATCATAGCACAGTGTTGACCATTAATACATTATGCTTTAAATGAACCTAAATCGTATCACCAAAGAGATGAAATTCATGCTAAGTTTATACATGCTGTTAACCTTTCTATGTTGTCATAATAATGCTGAGAATGAAGTATTGAGAAAGCTACTTAGTCAATATGATCCCATTCGTGAGATCTTTTCAGAAAATGGAAGAAACTGTTTTGGAGAGAAATATAACTGAAATTTGATCTCTAAATGCACCATTTGCTCTTATACTATGATCTGAAAAGAAAAATATATTTTGACAAAGTGGTTTAAGTCAAAAAGTGTTGCATTTTCCCTAACATAGGTTGAATATGTAAGTTCGGATAAGGTTTGATGCCTTATAACCTTCCCGGGCACAAACTGTTTGAATATGTATTTTCGGGTAAGGTTTAATGATTAACAACCTTTCCGGGTACAAAACAGTTGATTATGTGTGAATATGTTGTTTCGGGTAAGGTTTGATATTTTTCAACCTTTCGTGTAAGCTTAGTCATTTTTTACTAACTTTATGATTTTCGGGCATGCTTTGAAGTGTTTACACTTTCCGGGTAGAGTACACTGTTGTACTCATTTCCCGAGCAAGCTTGAAGTCTTGAGATGATTATGTGTTGTTATAGCTAGCTTTTAACAAGAAATTCTTGTTTCGGGCAAGCTATGCATGTTATATACTGATTGTGATTCCAAGCGAACTTTATGAACTTAGTCAAGTACATCAAGTAAGCTTTGTGATTTGTGTGAATATGTTGTTAGGAAAGGTTTGTTAATCTTTCCGGGCATGATTAGATATCACTATTTAAGTTTGTCATTTTTTGGGTATGGTTTGGCATGCTGAAATCCCTCGGGTAAAAGCATACTTGATGATTGAATGTGTTTATCATAGCAAGCTTAATGCTAACATAGGATTTTCGGGCAAGCTCTTTGAAATTTTAGACTATAGCACACTTAAATGTTTATGTGTTTTAATTTCATTCCAAGCATGCTCTGTGATATGTGTGTTTATACTTTCTTTGAAATTACAAGTGTTTTCGGGCAAACTTTGTTTTCCGGGCACACTTTATATTTCGGGTACACTTTTGTTCCTTCAATATACTTGGTAATTTCAAAACTTAACTTTCCAAGTACACTGTCTGCTAGAAATTCTTTTTCGGGCAAACTTTGTACTATATGAAGGTTATTCGGGTATACTTTGCATTAGAAAGGTGTTCGGGCACACTATTCTCTTGAATGGTTGCTCGGGCACACTATGTTTTCAAGTACGCTTGATTGAATATGGTATTTAGTATGATAAAATTGATTATGATTCTTATTAGGGTTTATGCTAGATAAGTTTTAATTTGAAATTGAGAAATCTATATGGGGATCTTAACTGATTCCTAGTAAGGATGTTTATTTGATGATTATACTTGATTATTTGCCTTGTGATTAATTTCTCAAGAAATCTAGTATTTCGGGTAAGCTCTCTTCATTATGTCTTAATTTTAAATTAATTTTCTTGATTGAGCAAGGTTTATAAATAGAAGTATTCGGGCAAACTTTGTATATAAAATGAAAATTTTCCAAGCATTTAAAACCCACTTTCAAAAGGTATATAAGAGGGAGTTAGGCAAAATTTTCAACATTATTTTTCCATCTATCTCCTTCCACTGCAAACTGCTTACTCTCAAAGAAACCCAAACCGACTTATCACATTCTATTATTCTAACCCTAACTTGAATTAGCCCTCTAATTCCGACTCGGTAAGCAACATTAATGTGTTTTCCGACGACAATTAGGCTATAATGAGCTTTGATTATGTATCTGATTACTAATACTCTGTTTATGTGTGTAGGTTATAAATTTGTCGAAGAACAGGTTCTTGATGATTTTCTCTCTTTTCTTTCTTCTTCATTTTTATACCATGAAATTATCTAAAGTACTGAACTTTATGACTAGTTTCACTTTGAATATGTTTGTTTATGTGATTCAGATATGGCAGACGATGAACCCAAGTATGTCTTCGAACCAAAACATAATATGTGTGCACTTCTACAAGTCACACCTGACAATGAGCCGATGGCTAGGAAGATAACTTGGATGGCTCGGTCCAACGTCAGTTTTGCGTTCACCGAAAGCCCTGTCATATACATAAATCATTCTTTGGATTTCTGGAAATCTGCTGAACTGATTGAGGACATAAATGGTAAAGAATCGAGGCAACCGTGGCTAGACAAGAGATACATATTACGGAGAGAATGATAAGAAGATGTCTCCGGTTGAATGATGGTGATCACAACTCAATAAACTTCAGCACAACCCACCTAATGAAGATATTTGAAGAGACAATGGTTTATCAAGGAAATGTTCATGATGTACAGTTTCAGAAGGGCATGTTTCCTATGCTGTAAAGATTTCTTATTCACCATGTTATACACGGATTTGCTCCAAGGAAGGGATCGTGGACCTTGATGAGTCACGACTTGGAAAATGCCATAATTGGGATTGTATATGATCTGCCCTTCAATTTCTCTAAGATGATATTTGAAGGATTAGTAGGAAATCTGAAAAAGCCTGAAAGAAAAAGATTTTTACAATATCCAAGATTCCTACAGATAATCTTCAATAGTGAGCTTCAAGATCTACCCACTGTTGGAACTACACACCAACTGCAAGACCCTGACACATATAGAAGAATCAAAAATCTAGGTGTCTCAAATACGTACAACTCAAATGTCACATTTGAGATATTGCCATGGTTGTTGAACCATGACTTAGTTATGATGCATATGCCTGAGTTAAGCTCAGAGGAGGAAAGAGGAGATGATGTTGAGAGTGATGATGATGGTTCTGATGATGAGAATGATGATATTGATGGAGATGGAGGAGGAGCTGGAGTAGCTATGAATATTGATGCACCTGTTCAGGGGGAGCATCTTGAGCAACCTGAACAACATATTCCAACACCACCACAATCACCACCACACATTGACCAACCCATTGTACCTTCACCACCACAAACTCCAACACATCAAACAACTCAATCCCCACCTCAAACCCTAACCATTAGCCAGCCTGAAACCTCATCACATACATCACCACCACCACAAACACCACCTACATATAGCCCAACCCACACAGACTCACTCATTCCAAGCTCAGTTCATACACAATCACCACCACCATCCACTTACCAAACTCACACCACAGAACAACCTGAACATAAAACATTCTTCACAACACCACCCACATCACCACTCACTAACACAGACCTGTTCCAGAGAAATCTAGATTTGACGTTAGAAAATGCTGAATTGAAAAGAAGAAATGAGGAGGTGACCAATGAAAATGTGATGCTATTAGAGAAGTTGGTTTAAGCTAACATGAGAATTCAAGCCCTGGTGCAGGAGGTTGAGAAGACCTCAGCTGCCCCAAAACAGGGGGAGAATGAATCTAGGCCAACTGTCTCAAATGTGAATGTTGAAGAGACTGTAGCAGTTGTTGAGACTGCAGACAGTTTAAAGCTGATTATGAGTATGTATGATGATGGAGAGGAAAGCAGTGATGAAAAGAGGATTGATGATGATGAGTATGAAGGAGATATGTCTGAGGGTGCAGAACAAGACTATGATTACATTAATGTAAGAAGTGATGAAGAGACTGTTGAGAAAGTAAATGGAATTGAAAAGATAAATGTTGAAGAGCAGACTGAGACAGAGGAAAGGATTGAGGAGATAAATACATAAGAGAATGCGGCTATCATTGATATGGCTACTGATATTCCTACTGACATTGCTACTAATGTCTTGACTGACATACTTACAGAAGTAGACACTGAAGTAATGAATGATGAAGATACTGCTACTGAGGAGATTGTGCTCACTGAACCAGAAAATGAACAAGCAGAATGCTCTAAGACATCAGTTACAGAAAGTGAAGAAGATTTAAAGAAAAGGCTGGAAAAGGGAAAAGCCAAAGTTACAGAAGAAGAGCCTGTTATGGCATATCCTGAAAAGGATGTATTTTTTAGAGAAGATGATGAAGCTGCTGCTGCTGCTCTAAGGGAAGAAGAAAACATTTTGAGAGAAACAAGGGACAGAGAGATACTGGCCCAAACTATGGACCCTGTAGAGTTGGCAAAGCAGGAAAACTTGATCAATAAGCCAAATTTGCAAGGGAATTCATTGAAGAAGTGGCTGATCAAGAAGTGATAGAGGCCTTGATTGAGTTGAGAAGAGATGAGGAAGTTGATAACTCCCTAGCTATGGTGGTCAGCATGTTTCAAACTGAAAGTTAACAAGAAACAAAGTCAAATGAGACTGCTGAACCAGTAAATCTGAATACTGATATGATGGCTGAAGAAGAAATTGGTGAGTCCATGGCCTCAATGGCTGCACAGAAATGGGCTCAACAGATCAAAGATGACATAAGACAAAATCCTGATGAATGGGAGTATGTGGATGATCCCAAGTATGGAAAGGAGTATTCAAGGAAAAGGGATCGACCAGAAACATTCATGTCAGATGAAGGTACTGAGTCTGTAAAGAAAGGGAGATGGGATGATAAGAACAACTACTTTGTAGAAACCCCTGATGATGAAGCAAGTCCCATAAGGGCAGTTCCTTTGTAGACTTTAAGGCCAGATGAATATGTGCAAGGAGTGCCAAATGTATCAATCCCTGAGAATCCACTTTCCGATGAACCATAAATTGATGCAATAAATGATCTAACTGAAGGTGAGGATGAGTCTGAAGAATCTGATGATGATGATGATGACCCTGAGAATGATCAGGAAATAAATGTGAAAGCTACTAATGTTGTGTCCCCTCAAGTCACAATGACTGAGGAACAAAGGACAAACATTGAGTTGAGTATGAGGGAGGCTAAAAAGAAAAATCCTTCGGTTGTAAAACTGAGAACATATGGCATAAGTTTGGATTCACTGGCTGATCTTGATGATGATCAGTTGCAGATGAGACTTGACAAAAAGAGAGATGCCCTGAAAGAAAAGATGGAAGAGAAAAATAGGGAAAGTCAGAAATTCAGGGAATATCTCAGAAGGCACAGACATTCAGAAAAAGATCTGTCTAACCTAAACTTTGACAAGCTACAAGATCTGTATAACAGAGAGAGAGAGAGAGAAGGTGATTGAGAAGTGTGTAAAAGAAAATGAGAAACTTGAAAAGATGGAAAATTTGAAGAAAAAGTTTGGAGGAATGTGTGGATACCTGCTGAAAAGAGGTATGAAGCCTGAGATTGTTGAATATTTATCCAGAGAATCGGTGTTGGACCAATACAACAAACTGAAAAGAAAAGAAACATTGAAAAGGGTCCAAGCTGAGAGCTCTACTAAACAGGGTGAACCAACTGATGAACCTCAAGCAAAGAAGTGAAGAATCCAAACGTTAAGGGAAAAACAAAAGAAACAGACTGAAAAGGAAAAACCAGATGAAGTGCCTACTGTTGAAACACCCATCCTAGAGGAACCTAAGTCTGAACCTGAAGATAAACCATTTGTTTCTTGGGAAAATGAAGAAATGATAAACATTCTAAGAAACATAATGATAAATCAGAGAGGAATGACTGAAGCAGACTTCAATGTCTTGGAAAAAGAGGATCTGAAATACCTCTTTTATATACAAAAGGCTGAATGGGAAAAGGCTTTAAAAGAAGGAGAGAACCCAAGATACTACGCTGATGGTAGGTTTATATCTGCTGGATTGGCAAGAACTCCTGGAATGGAAAAGATGTTAAGAGAACTTAAAGCAGCAGGACATGATGTTGTTGAATTAGCTAACCTTCCAACCGTAATGGTAGAGGCTTTCTATGTAAAAGTTTTCAACTTGGGACCTCAAAAGCCCAAGAAGTCTGTTCCCTTCAGACCTCCTATTTCAAGAAGATTTCCACAAGGAGGAAGAGGTGAATCAAGAAGTTCAGCACAACAAATAACAAGACCACAGTCTAATGTGGATCTACCAAGAGAACTGTACTTTGATTCTGTTACTGGTGTATTAAAAGTGATTATGGAGAGTAGACAATTGAGAGAAATTGTTGTGAGAAGTGACTTCTATGGATTCAATGAAGAACAATTGAGAAGGATGGCCACTCTCAGATTGTATGATTACAGAAACAGAAGCAGATTGGCAGGTAGACAGATGAATGACATGTCAAAATTTTTGTGGGAAGAAGCTGGAAAAGGGTTCAAGTTCTTAAAAGAAAAGAGGAGCTGGAGGTTGATTCAGTCTCACAAGTCAAAAAGGATTGCAAAGCTGAAAAGAATGGACATAGCTGAAAGAGACTTTCATATGACATTCAGAGATGAGAATCCATTGTCCAACTTGAATACATGTATAAGTATGGGAAGAAGAATGAGACGCCCCAATTACACAGTACAGAAAATCGGGATTATAGCTGACATTGAATTCAAAGAGAATGATAATCATTTTGTGCTAAGGAATTCGGATGGAAAAATTCTGGGGATCATTAAAAGGGATGAAGACTTGACATGCCTGCACAATGAAGATCTAATGGATATAAGGGACTTGGCTATACCAGAAAGTCACACTTACTACCAAACCCTTAATATTTTCAAGATGAAAGCTGCTTCAGAGATAATCAATCGAAGACAAGCCATTCATAATGCAAGAAAGAGACAAGATCAATAGAATAGGCTTTGTTTTGTAATGTCTTCGGACAACTTTTTGATTATGTAATTTTGCTTATGTTATTTGACTATGAAATTCTGATTTTTGATTTGATGTGTATTTTTGCTGAGTGTAAGTAACCATAGAAATGTTTTGGGTCAGCTGAGGTGTTCCAATCTAGGGGAGATTGTTGAGTCAAGAAATTGACCTAAGGGGGAGATTGTTGAGTCAAAGATTTGACCTAAATGAAGTACATGGAAGATTGGAATCTTCTCAACCTCCTCTGAATTCGCTAAGTAATGGATCCGAGCACACCTTAGACATCCGAGCAAGCTTTATTTAGCCGAGTACAATATTTTGCCTCCCGGGCAAGGTTTACTTCAAGTAGTCTTCTTTAGGGGATATCCGAGCAGGGTTTGCAAATTAGTGCATTGCCGGGTAAGGTACACTAGTTTATGTAAATCTGGGCAAGGTTCACTTTATCAAGCAAGTCTGTTCTTCAGAACCAAGTATTTTACTCTTCCGAGTAAGGTTTGGTTGACCAAGTCCAAGAAGCCAAGTGATTGGAAGACCGGACAAGGTATGCATTAATAAGTATGATCCAAGTATGCTTGATAATCTAAAGGAATATCTCTAAGTAATATCGGGCAAGGTTCAGTTCAAGCAAGGAATAGTACTCCCGAGTACACTTTGCTAATAAGTTATTTTATAACAAAGAGCTGAAATGGATCATTGAAGAACAAGGTTGCTCGTAAGGAGTTGTTGGGCAAAGTCTGGCAAAGTCAAGAAGACTGAAGTCTACTCGGTGAGTATTTTACTTGGTAAAATACTCTTCAATTAAAGTCTACCCGGAAACAAATCCCGAGCACACTTCTATGTTACCAAGTTATGAAGGATGGCCGAGCATACTCGGAAAGACAAGATTGGTGCAAAGCCTACCCGGAAGACTTGTTTTACACTTAGTTTATTTTGAATATGTAATTTGAATATGTATGATTACATTTAGGGTTTCTAGAAGGAATGACAGGTGTCCTAGGTTGGCAGGCCTATAAATAGAATGTTTAGGGCACGTCGCCAAGAGAGAGAAACGGACTTTGAGCCTTTACACTTTTCGGATAAGAAAGAATATTTCTTGAAAGTGACGGCTGTCCTAGGATTCCTAAAAACCCTAAATCAATTATGCACTTTGTATGATGAAAATTATATAGATGGAAATCTTTTGAGTGAATCCTGTGTGTGCTTTCTACCTCTGATTATTCTTTGCAACCGTATGTTTGTTATTGATTCCGCCTTTAACAAACGGATATCTTTCTAAATATAGCAACCCGTCATTAACTCTCTTGTCAACACATTAATCTGTGTGAGTTATGACATGATTGATTAAGATCCAGCTAAAATCGAGGGACCAGACAAATTACTTAGTTGTCTCAAAACAAGCTATGTTCCTCAATTCTTCGTTCAAGCAATTATCAAACCTGTAACATTGCATAAATAAACTTTGTCAACACGAATGTTGGTGAGCAATTTTCATAGTTTTTGAGTATAATAAATATAGAATGAAATCCCTAAACTCGTATATGCAACAATAAATAATAGCACACAACTTGGATAAACAACTTGCAAATAAATAAACGTGGCTCTTTTCGAATCGGTAACAACCAATCGTACTCGGAGAAATGAGGCGCCTTTCTATATGGTAACAACCAAATATACTTGGAAAATGAGGCCCTATTTTATTAGCACTTAAGCTAAAATAGTTAGGGGAGGTATGATCATACTTATTGAGGCAAAGCAACCGAAAGCGTTAAACACGTTAGCAAGGAATCATATAGAGCATATAACACCAAATCGAGCATTTATTTAAGTATACATATACGATAGAGTTTTGTGGTTTGCGACACAATGTATAAATCACTTTTGTTTGAATACGTATGCAATGTCACCCCCAAAACGTAAAGATGAAAACGGGGGATGAAAAGTACTCACATGAAATAAATAATTTAAAGGGTTGTTTGTGATAAACCGGGATAATAAGTTCAACAAGTGAGGTCTAGGTTAAAGGGGTTTCGGTTTAGAAGATGGTCTTGAAAGACTTTAAAGAAAAATGAATTGACAAGTTAATTAATTAATCAAAGTTTGAGGTTTAAAACGTGTCACACCCCGGTCGTAATGGCGGAAAACCGAGGCGTGGCGACTAGGTCGTGATTGATTGAGCACAATAGTATAAAAGTCTAAATGCATAAACATAACCAAACTGTCAAATATTACATCATCCAGGTAACATGAAACAAATTGTTTTAATACAAAATATCAAGTTTCCAAACAACTCCTAGCCTAGCCTTCATCTCTCTAAGGCCTCTATCAGCTATTAGCTACTTCCTGCTTCATTTCCTGAAAACATGTAATAAAACGTCAACTACAAAAAGTAGATGAGTGAATTCATAGGTTAACTAATACTGTAGTGATAAGCCCTACACAAGCATACTAGGCTAAGTTGTAGGGGTTTATATATAGGGTGTACCATCGGCTAACCCACCACTCCTACAACTTATCCTACTATGCTTGGTATGCTTATCATCTCAACTGAATCTGCAAGAGTTTCGTATAAAGATTCCAATTATTGTTTCCATGCATGCAGGAGGAACGGTATCAAGGATATATGTATAAGATACCCAAGAATCATATGTAACCATGCCATGATGAAAAATGATAATGATGCATAATGATCACACAAGACCTGACATCGACCCCACACAAGACCACACTATGTTACTTGATTTCCTTGATGGTAACCCAAATCGATCACTTTGGGTACCATGAGAGAATTCTAAAGCGTACTTTAGTATCTCTTGGATTCCTAATCGATCACTTAGGAGATCCTTCGGATCCTTAATCGAACACTTAAGAGATCCTTCGGATTCTTAATCAAACACTTAAGAACCCCATAGGTCACGTGTATTCTAAATCGATCACTTTAGAATCCCACATCTAGTGACGGCCTGTCTACCAATCGACCACTTGGAGATCAAACCTATGCACTATTGTGACCTATATTGCCACTGTTCACACGATCACAAGACTGACCAATGAATAATGTGTTTTCATGATAAAGTATAACGGGTACATGACTTTGATTTCCAAACGTCCAATGTTCCCTAAACGCTGAGTGATTCCCATATTTACTCCTGAATATTTGATTATGCATACACAACTTCCGAGAAAGTTAAGGTACGCGTAACCTGCCATGATTACTTGTTTTCCCAATGTTCATTGTTTGCAAAAGATTTGTCAAGTGTTTATGATAAGTAATGTTTGAATAAATGTGTTTTGTCAAAACGTGTACATTTACCATGTTTTCACCCCCAATGATTTGAAAGGCTTTAAAAGAAAATGGGGGCTATGAACTCACCTTGTTGACTAGGTGTGGTTGCTAGGGCGGTCGGGTGCTGTCAAACGTCGATCCTCTAAGTCTAGACAAGGACATAATAAGTTAACAACGCAGTTTAAGTCTAAGAGTGTAAGCCTTACACGATCTCGAGCAAAAACTAGGTTTTAAAGACGAAACAGCTTGGTTCTGACCTGATTCGATCGAATAGGAACACATTCGATCGAATCGAAACACATTCGATCGAATAGACACACATTCGATCGAATAGAAACACATTCGATCGAATAGACACTCATTCGATCGAATAGACAGACGTTCGATCGAATACGAAGCTCATTCGGTCGAATGAGTTGGAGACCATTCGGTTGCTTTCCTATTCGGTCGACTGGACTGGTTCGATCGACACATTCGATCGAATGAACTGATTCGATCGACTGGTTCGATCGACTGGACTGATTCGATCGACTGGTTCGATCGAATGAGTCTGATTCGACTCCTTCAAGCTGGGCGACGGAGATACCCACGGGTTTTCCAGATTTTCCAGATTTTTGACCCAAAAATCGAAGTTTTTGACATGGAAATGCTCGGGATTGAAAGGGGTATCGATTCCTAGTACTTTTAAACACAAAAGCTTGCATTTTGACACCAAAAATGACGGTTTTTGACCAAGAACACACTTGACACAAAAGTCGGAGTTTTTGCTCGATTCGGGGCGGGTTTTGGTTGTAAAAACGTATGATTTTCAAGAAGATCTTACCGACAACAACGATAAACAGATTGGTGGACTCGAATCTTAGATTGGATGACTTTCTCTCACTACTCTCTCTCTAGAAGTGGGAGTGTTTGGGTGGGAAGTGTTGGTGGAAATGAAAGAGATGGTGTAAGAATACTTGATTTTCCGCTTAAATACTCGGGTGACTCGGGTTCGGGTTTAGACTACCGACGGGTCAAGACTAGTCGAGTTCATAAGTTTTTAAACAAACTAAAACTTTTTCAGCAAAACTTTTATAAACCATTTTCCGAATAATTATTTAAAATCTTTTTTTTTTTTTTTTTTTTTTTTTTAAATAAGAACATTTTATTTTTCAAAAGCATAAAAATTAATATTTTCCAGACGTAAATGTCGTTTTATAAAATAAACATTTCAAATGATAAAAGCAGATTTCTCCAATGATATGGGTTCCGAACTTATCGTCCAGAACCCCAAAGTGTATAGTTTCCGATGATTCCTTGATTTTTGTCTACCAGTCAAATTCCAGGGCGTTACATCCTCCCCAACTTAGGGGAATTTCGTCCCGAAATTTAGCTTTTTAGTATACTTGATGCATCGATGATTAAGATTACATGATCCCATGATGACCACTATGCGCCACCACTTCTAATATTCGTCTCAGGCACCACCCAAATCAAGCCGAAGGGGCTTATATATAGGGTGTACCAGCGGCTAACCCACCACTCCTTCAACCTTACTTGGGTGTTTCCTTCGACTCCTATTAGATCAATGACACACAGGACGACACACTATTTTCCACTACAAGGCATCATCCTCAAGCTTTACATCAGACATATTCATTTCGGATTGAAGGGGTTTATATATAGGGTGTACCAGCGGCTAACCCACCACTCCTTCAATCTTCCGCGAATATTACCCTCGGTAATTCTTGAATTCAATGTCTCACAGCTGCCACGCTAACTATAAGTCCCTAATTCCAGGTTTCGCTTCAGACATATTCAACTCGTGCCGAAGAGGTTTATATATAGGGTGTACCAGCGGCTAACCCACCACTTCTTCAACCTTTGTCGAATATTTCTCTACACGAACCTTGAGTTCACGACTTCTAGTTACACAATAGCATATTGCTTATACACGTATACACCTGTGACCTTGATGTAATTATATTCCGGACTATAATTACGAGCTCACCTTGTATCAATGTATAAGCTCTATCGTGTGCGGCTAGAAAATTTGACACGACACCACACACATACACACAACCATGCTCCATGAATGCAAGAATGAATGACAAATTTTTGGCTTAAATAATGTATAAATTTCCCCAAAATTCATATGATTGAGTAGATATGACTTGTGCTCCCAGCATGAGCCCTGAGTAGCCAAATTTGTGGATGCAAATAAAAGAATACTTATAAGCATAATAAGGCAACACGATATTCATTGAATAACACAATTATTTGATACATGCTGCAAATGTTATATTGACTTCTAGACAATAGATTACAAGAATAGAGACTAAGAGAACAGATGAGGGTATTTCTCCTTCATTTGATCTTCGCGTTCCCATGTAAACTCGGGTCCGCGTTTGTTATTCCATCGAACATTCACAAGCGGTATGCGGCTACGCTTGGTCTTCTTGACCTCGCGATCCAAGATTTCGACGGGTTCTTCAACAAAAAGCAGATTGTCGTTAATTCGAACCTCGTCGACGGGAATGAGAAGGGCCTCGTCAACAAGACACTTCTTTAACTGCGAAACATGAAAAACATTGTGAACTCTACCGAGTTCCGGCGGCAGCTCAAGACGATAGGCAACTGGTCCGATCCTTTCAAGGATTTTGAATGGTCCAACATACCTAGGAGCGAACTTTCCCTTCTTCCCGAAACGGACTACGCCCTTCCAGGGGGAAACTTTCAGCAGAACACGGTCACCAACTTGAAACTCGAGTGGCTTGCGTCGTTTGTCTGCGTAGTACTTATGCCGACAACGGGCGTCTTTGAGTCGCTGTTGAATGATAGCGATTTGATCGGTTGTTTCCTGTATTAGTTCCGGGCCGATGATCTGTGAATCCCCGGTCTCGGACCAACACAAGGGTGAGCGACACTTGCGACCGTAAAGAGCTTCAAACGGCGCGCATTTAATAGAAGAGTGGTAACTATTGTTGTAAGAAAATTCTGCCAGCGGCAGATGAGCTTCCCAACTATTACCGAATTCAAGGATACAAGCTCTCAACATGTCCTCTAGGGTTTGTATGGTCCTCTCGCTCTGCCCATCAGTTTCTGGATGATAGGAAGAGCTAAGCTTCACACTTGTCCCAAAGGCCTTTTGCAAAGATTTCCAGAACCTGGAAGAAAAACTGCTGTCGCGATCAGACGTAATGCCCTTAGGCACACCATGACGGGAAACGATCTCACGAATGTATATCCGCGCCAACTTTTCCGTAGTGTAGTCCTCACGAACCGGGATAAAGTGAGCGGATTTAGTTAGAATGTCCACAATAACCCAAATTGAGTCATGACCGCTAGGCGTCCGCGGTAGCTTGGTGATGAAATCCATAGCTAACTCTTCCCACTTCCACTGAGGAATAATAGGTTGCTGAAGCAGCCCAGACGGCCTTCGATGCTCTGTCTTGACTCGCGAACAAGTCAAACATCTCATCACGTATAAAGCGATGTCTTTCTTCATCCCGGGCCACCAATAATGAGGTTTAAGATCTTGATACATTTTGCTGCTGCCGGGATGAATCGAGTATCTGGACTTGTGGGCTTCACTTAGAATAAGCGTTCGAAGAGGCTCAGAGTTTGGGATCCATGCTCGATCAAGAAAATAGAGGATGCCGTCCAACTTGGTTTCGAATTTCTGTTCGGCTCCACACGACAAAACGCCCTTGAGATCTCCATTCACAAGCGCCTGATTCTGAGCTTCGCGAATTAAGGAGGGAAGATTGGATTGAATTCGAATAGAGTGCAGCTGGGTCCTTTCTTTACGACTCAATGCGTCAGCCACCACATTAGCCTTTCCCGGGTGGTAGCGGATTTCACAATCGTAATCGCTGAGAAGTTCGACCCAGCGTCGCTGCCTCATGTTCAACTCTTTCTGATGGAGGATGTGCTGTAAGCTCTTGTGGTCGGTATAGATGACACACTTCGTGCCGTACAGGTAGTGTCTCCAGATTTTTAAGGCAAACACCACAGCACCCAACTCGAGGTCATGCGTGGCGTAGTTCTTTTCGTGCACCTTGAGTTGTCGAGAAGCGTAAGCGATGACCTTCCCTCGTTGCATTAAAACGCAACCGAGGCCTTGATTTGAAGCATCGCAATAAACGGTAAAGTCATCGTCACCTTCCGGAAGCGATAGAATCGGTGCACGGCAAAGTTTATTCTTCAGAGTTTGGAAGGCTTCCTCTTGATCTCGTCCCCACACGAAGGGTTCTCCCTTCTGAGTCAGAGTGGTCAAAGGCAAGGCAATCCTGGAGAAGTTTGAGATAAATCGGCGGTAGTAACCAGCCAATCCAAGAAATGAACGGATTTCGGTAGGTGTTTTAGGCGCTACCCAATTTCTGATGGCTTCTACCTTGGCAGGGTCGACGTGTATGCCGTCGACATTGATAACATGTCCCAAGAATTGAACTTCCTTTAGCCAAAATTCGCACTTGGAGAACTTGGCATATAGTTGTTCCTTCCTGAGAAGCTCCAAAATAAGCCTGAGATGAAGCTCATGATCGGTCCTCGAACGAGAATAAATGAGAATATCGTCTATGAAAACAATGACAAACTGGTCGAGATATGGACGGCAAACGCGATTCATCAGATCCATGAAAATGGCGGGGGCATTGGTCATTCCAAAAGGCATAACCATGAACTCGTAATGACCGTAACGAGTTCGGAACGCAGTTTTCGGGATATCCTCCTCCAGAACACGCAATTGATGGTAACCAGAACGCAGATCGATCTTAGAGAAAAACGTAGCACCCTGAAGCTGATCAAAGAGATCATCAATTCTCGGTAACGGGTACCGGTTTTTGATGGTCAGTTTATTAAGCTCCCGATAGTCAATGCACATACGGAAAGTCCCATCCTTCTTTTTGACGAAGAGTACTGGGGCTCCCCATGGAGACGAGCTAGGGCGAATGAATCCCTTGCCAAGAAGTTCTTGAAGCTGATTCGATAATTCTTGAAGTTCCAGCGGAGCTAGACGATAAGGAGACTTAGCAACAGGGAGAGCACCAGGAATAAGATCGATACGAAATTCCACCTGCCTGCTAGGAGGAAGTCCAGGCAGCTCATCAGGAAAAACATCAGAAAATTCACGCACGACAGGGAAGTCCTGCAGTCTCTTGACTTTGGATTCCTTGAGAGTAACACGGGCTAGAAATGCGGGATACTTCTTTTGAAGGTACCGACTGGCTTTTAAGCAAGAAACGATTCTTAGGCATCCACCCGACCTATCCCCTTGAATGGTTAGAATTTCACCAGAAGACAGAGGGATACGAATAAGTTTCTCGGCGCAGATTACTTCCGCGCGATTGCTAGACAGCCAGTCCATTCCCACAACTAGATCGAAGCTTCCAAGACGAAAAGGTATAAGGTCAATACTGAACGATGTGGTGACAAGAGTAAGGGTGCAATATCGAATGACAGACCTCACTTGTGTGGACTCTCCACTAGCAAGTTCAACAACCAAGGCAGGTTCCAACTCGGAAATTTTTAATTTCAGCAAAGGAACCAATTCGCAAGAGACAAAACTCCTATCAGCTCCTGTATCAAATAGGACAGACACCCAATTGTTGTTAAGAGTAAACGTACCAGTAATAACATCGGGGTTTTGGCGTGCTTCGGCAGCTCCAATGGTGAAGGCCCTCCCGCGAGCCGGAGGAACGTTGGTGACGCGAGGGCATCGATTTCTGTAATGGTCCATCGCGCCACACTCGAAGCAGCCTCGAGCAGGGTTAGGCTGAGGGTTAGCATTCCCCACAGCCAGTTGGTTGCCAGGACTCCTGCAGCGCTCCACCAGGTGTCCGAATCGTCCACAATTTGTGCACTTGCGGCACAACTCACTTGTTGGGTGATGATAAGAACATAAGTTGCACTTGGGATGCGGCCCAGTATATTCCTTTCTCGGTCTTCCCTGAACTGTTGCGGCTGAAACGGGGGCCATGGAGTTGATAGGCGTAGCACCAGTGATCGCAGTTAAGTAGGTCGCTTTCCGCTTCCTATTGTTCCCCTTTTTCGCTTTCCCATCGGAAGATTTGCCCTTATCCTGATGCAAAACACCGGACCTGAGCTGTTCCCTGGTCAAACGGGCAGTGAGATCGATCACTGCCTTAAGTGTAGTGGGGTCAACTGCAACCGCAATGCCCCTCATAGAGTCCGGAAGACCGCTGATGTATTGCTCGACAGCGCGTGAAGCTGGGGTAACCATGTGGGGCACCAATAGGGAGAGTTCATGAAATCTCTCCGTGTACTTCATGTGATCGGCGCCCTTCATCGTGTGCGCCCTAAACTCAGCCTCCAATTTCTGGAGTTCGGTTCTCGGAACGAACTCCTGCGTGACTAGCTCAACAAACTCGGCCCAGGGCAAGGCTAAGACCGCGTCTCGCCCCCTGGTTCTAATCTCGATATTCCACCACGTGAGAGCCCGTTTGTGGAACATACTCGCCGCGAATTTGACCCTGAGTTCATCCGGGCAAGAGCACATGTTGAATGAAGCTTCGACTTTCTCGAACCACTGGAGAAGACCAGCAGCTCCCTCGGATCCATTAAAGCTCGTAGGCCCAGTGTTAGTAAAAGCCTTATAGAGCCTGTCGGCCTGAAGAGTAGGATTCGGTTCTGGGGCTTGTGGCGCACCCGAGGTTCCTTCTTGCCTTAGGTTGTTAACCAGACCCGGAAGAACTGCTGCAATTTGCTGCGCTATGATGGCAGCGAGGTCAGCAGGGTCAGCATTAACGGACGAGCGACGAGGAGGCATTCTGAAAAAGAAAAAGAACGCGCAAGAATGATACCGGGAATAAGAATAACAGGATAAGGAATAGCCAAAGAATACATCGCTACGATAGACACAATTAAAGATGCAGCACATAAGCACATAGCAAGCACATAAGTGTGGGCGTGTGATAGTGATGCATGAATTATCTAGAGTTAAGGGTCCTAGGTTATAGTCTAGGTCGGTTTCCTAATTCCCTATAACCATTGGCTCTGATACCAATCTGTCACACCCCGGTCGTAATGGCGGAAAACCGAGGCGTGGCGACTAGGTCGTGATTGATTGAGCACAATAGTATAAAAGTCTAAATGCATAAACATAACCAAACTGTCAAATATTACATCATCCAGGTAACATGAAACAAATTGTTTTAATACAAAATATCAAGTTTCCAAACAACTCCTAGCCTAGCCTTCATCTCTCTAAGGCCTCTATCAGCTATTAGCTACTTCCTGCTTCATTTCCTGAAAACATGTAATAAAACGTCAACTACAAAAAGTAGATGAGTGAATTCATAGGTTAACTAATACTGTAGTGATAAGCCCTACACAAGCATACTAGGCTAAGTTGTAGGGGTTTATATATAGGGTGTACCATCGGCTAACCCACCACTCCTACAACTTATCCTACTATGCTTGGTATGCTTATCATCTCAACTGAATCTGCAAGAGTTTCGTATAAAGATTCCAATTATTGTTTCCATGCATGCAGGAGGAACGGTATCAAGGATATATGTATAAGATACCCAAGAATCATATGTAACCATGCCATGATGAAAAATGATAATGATGCATAATGATCACACAAGACCTGACATCGACCCCACACAAGACCACACTATGTTACTTGATTTCCTTGATGGTAACCCAAATCGATCACTTTGGGTACCATGAGAGAATTCTAAAGCGTACTTTAGTATCTCTTGGATTCCTAATCGATCACTTAGGAGATCCTTCGGATCCTTAATCGAACACTTAAGAGATCCTTCGGATTCTTAATCGAACACTTAAGAACCCCATAGGTCACGTGTATTCTAAATCGATCACTTTAGAATCCCACATCTAGTGACGGCCTGTCTACCAATCGACCACTTGGAGATCAAACCTATGCACTATTGTGACCTATATTGCCACTGTTCACACGATCACAAGACTGACCAATGAATAATGTGTTTTCATGATAAAGTATAACGGGTACATGACTTTGATTTCCAAACGTCCAATGTTCCCTAAACGCTGAGTGATTCCCATATTTACTCCTGAATATTTGATTATGCATACACAACTTCCGAGAAAGTTAAGGTACGCGTAACCTGCCATGATTACTTGTTTTCCCAATGTTCATTGTTTGCAAAAGATTTGTCAAGTGTTTATGATAAGTAATGTTTGAATAAATGTGTTTTGTCAAAACGTGTACATTTACCATGTTTTCACCCCCAATGATTTGAAAGGCTTTAAAAGAAAATGGGGGCTATGAACTCACCTTGTTGACTAGGTGTGGTTGCTAGGGCGGTCGGGTGCTGTCAAACGTCGATCCTCTAAGTCTAGACAAGGACATAATAAGTTAACAACGCAGTTTAAGTCTAAGAGTGTAAGCCTTACACGATCTCGAGCAAAAACTAGGTTTTAAAGACGAAACAGCTTGGTTCTGACCTGATTCGATCGAATAGGAACACATTCGATCGAATCGAAACACATTCGATCGAATAGACACACATTCGATCGAATAGAAACACATTCGATCGAATAGACACTCATTCGATCGAATAGACAGACGTTCGATCGAATACGAAGCTCATTCGGTCGAATGAGTTGGAGACCATTCGGTTGCTTTCCTATTCGGTCGACTGGACTGGTTCGATCGACACATTCGATCGAATGAACTGATTCGATCGACTGGTTCGATCGACTGGACTGATTCGATCGACTGGTTCGATCGAATGAGTCTGATTCGACTCCTTCAAGCTGGGCGACGGAGATACCCACGGGTTTTCCAGATTTTCCAGATTTTTGACCCAAAAATCGAAGTTTTTGACATGGAAATGCTCGGGATTGAAAGGGGTATCGATTCCTAGTACTTTTAAACACAAAAGCTTGCATTTTGACACCAAAAATGACGGTTTTTGACCAAGAACACACTTGACACAAAAGTCGGAGTTTTTGCTCGATTCGGGGCGGGTTTTGGTTGTAAAAACGTATGATTTTCAAGAAGATCTTACCGACAACAACGATAAACAGATTGGTGGACTCGAATCTTAGATTGGATGACTTTCTCTCACTACTCTCTCTCTAGAAGTGGGAGTGTTTGGGTGGGAAGTGTTGGTGGAAATGAAAGAGATGGTGTAAGAATACTTGATTTTCCGCTTAAATACTCGGGTGACTCGGGTTCGGGTTTAGACTACCGACGGGTCAAGACTAGTCGAGTTCATAAGTTTTTAAACAAACTAAAACTTTTTCAGCAAAACTTTTATAAACCATTTTCCGAATAATTATTTAAAATCTTTTTTTTTTTTTTTTTTTTTTTTTTAAATAAGAACATTTTATTTTTCAAAAGCATAAAAATTAATATTTTCCAGACGTAAATGTCGTTTTATAAAATAAACATTTCAAATGATAAAAGCAGATTTCTCCAATGATATGGGTTCCGAACTTATCGTCCAGAACCCCAAAGTGTATAGTTTCCGATGATTCCTTGATTTTTGTCTACCAGTCAAATTCCAGGGCGTTACAAAACGTAAATATTTAAGAACTTGAAGTTAAGGTTTTTAAAAAGTAAGTTTTCTCGATATCGTGTCTCGGTATGCTACTCCTTAGTTTTACTTAACCATTGTTAAGTAAATATGTGGGGATTGGTTTAACGCAATAGTGCACGACCCCTTGTTAGATATACCAAAACGGGATTTTAACGAGTGTTCAGTTAGTCGGTTTGGGTCTTGATAAATAGTCACACCTGAACCCGACATTTGCAAAGTGATACATGTCATGAGATAACTCAATAAAATTAAAAGAAACTTAACCAAGTGTGTAGTTCTATTAGAAAGAACCTCAACATCCGTTAAGCGAGTGTTTGGCTTTGACGGTCCAACATTTTTATGAGATCAAGTTGGATCCTACATACCAAGTATTTTGAGGAAACAATTAAAATTAGTTTTATAATATAGTTATAAAGAAATATGAGATTCGGTGGCTCAAAACACACTAGTGTGTCTTAAGCGAGTGAACTCGGTTTAGTTTGGTCTTGGTTCAGTATAAGACCGAGGATGGTTGCCACATACCCAATACCAGAGAACTTATTAAAATGAATTTACAAATTATAATACACAAATCTTGCTTGTAACATATAAATAAATCTTTTTAAATATAAAGCATTTAAACAAGAGTTCCGTTTTGGTTTGGTCCTTGAATCGGAATAAAACCGAGGATGGTTGCCACATATCCAATACCATAGAACTCATTAAGATAAAATTAAAAATATTAATGCTCAAATCTTTCATACAATATGTTAACAATAAAGTATTAAACAAAAGTTCGGTTTTGGTTCAGCTCTTGACTCAGGATGAAACCGAAAATGGTGGCCACATACCCAATACCATGGAACTTACAATAATGAGTTTACAAACTAAAATAAACAGAAACCAAACAAGATTAGTAAGCTTAAACGAATTATATATAATCAAGGACTATAATAGTCATCCATGTAGTCCTGCCTTATAGTATCCCACCGCAACCGGCCAATGACTGGAAGAAATGAAAACTGAAGGAAAAAGGGTTATATATTTATATATATGTTGCAACAACAAGCTTTAATCATATGGAGTTAGTTAGAATCAAAGAATGGTTCTTGTTTGACTCTTAGAAGTCAAACAAGAAGGAACTTGAAGGTTGAAGCTTAGAACTTTGTTTGAGAGAGTTTGATGTGAAAGAGTCGGTTCAAATAAGTGGGGTGGCTTGGTTTTATGAAGGATAAGGTGTTAGATTTATCCATAAGGTTGCTTTAGAGATTTACAAGCTTTCTCATTGGTTTAAAGGGTCAAACATGTGTTATAACAAGCCAAAAAGAAACTAGTTGCTGCAGGGCTCCTTAGCGCGGCGCTAAGGTCTCTGCCCTTGACATTAGAGCGGCGCTAAGGTCGCGAAGGGAAAAATCTGATTTTTAATTTTGGCAGTTTTAGTCCCTGAAGTTCGTTTTGAGCGTTTTAGGGGCATTTTAAGGGTTGTAAAAGATGTTTTTGATATCCGACAACCATAAAACAAATATTTAACATAAAATTCATCATTTTTATATTATTGAAAAGTTCGAGATACAAAAAGGGCCGGTTTTCATAATAAAAGCAAATACAAGATGACCCGAAATTGACGAATGTCACAAGATATATGTCTCTTCAAGGGAAACATATCAAAGGTTGATAGCGAAGCCTGAGGAGACTACATTTTGAAGTTTCCAACTGGTTTGGAAGTTGTTTTAAAAAACATTTTATTTGCTACTAGTTCAACTAGAAATATTATCTATGTTTATCTTTTAAAACAATGTAATTATGAATTGAAATTTGAAGACAATGATATTTGTGTTTTCATGAATGATGTCTTTTATTTTAAAGAAATGCCATCTAATGGAAGTTATGAATTAGTTCATGATAACACATCCTTTGATAACTCGTTGTACCAATCAAGCACCACGAAACTCAAAATGGATTTGAGTAAGACCTATCTCTGGCATTGTCGCCTTGGTCACATAAATAAAGATCACATACATATACTTCAAAAGAATGGTCTTTTGGAATCAAATGAAGATTCATTTGATAAGTGTGAATCTTGTTTACAAGGAACCCTTTAGTGGAACTAACGAAAGGGCAAAAGACTTATTAGGTATCATACATTCGGATGTATGTGGTCCTTTTAAGGCAATGACAAGGAATGGTAAAAGATACTTCATTACCTTTATCAAAAATTATAGTCGTTATGGGTATGTGTACTTGTTAAGACACAAAGATGAAGCCTTTGAAATGTTCAAAGTCTTCCAAAATAAAGTAGAAAATCTACTCAATTAAACCATCAAAGTACTTTGTTCGGATAGAGGAGGTGAATACCTTAATAATGCTTTTCAAGATCATCTTAGGAGTTGCGGAATCATCTCACAACTCACTCCACCCGGAACACCACAACATATTTGTATGTCCGAGAGGAGGAATCAAACTCTATTGGATATGATTCGATCTATGACGGCTTTAAGCACATTGCCTCTTATATTTTGGGGTTTCGCATTGCTCTCCTAGGCCCGTATTCAAATTATGGCCCCAACCAAGAACTTGGACAAGACACCTTTTGAAATATGGCATGGAAGGGCTCCATCATTAACATATTTAAAGGTATTGGGTTGTGAGGATTATGTTAAGCACAACACCCTAAACAAATTAGAAATACGATCCACTAAGTGTATATTTGTTAGATATCCCAAAGACTCTATGGGATATTGTTTCTACAACCCAACCAAGAAAAATGTGTTTATTGATTGAAAGACCGAGTTCTTGGAAACTAAGTTCCTTATGGAAGGAACTAGTAGAACGGTGGAACTAGAGGAGGATCGAGAACCACAAGCTGATACACGTTTGGTTAATACTAGCAATCAACAAGAGGTTGTTGAGAATAATTAAATGGTTGATCAAGTCACACAAAATGTTCGTAGATATGGTAGAATTAGTCATCCACCCGAAAGAAATGGATTTTTCATGGATGGATGCTATGTTGTAGATTCAGATGAACCCATCACATACCATGATGCAATGTCACAAACCGATTGTGACAAATGGCTTGAAGCCCGATTGTGACAAATGGCTTGAAGCCATGAACGTTGAGATGCAATCCATGCATGACAACCATGTATGGGGTATGGTTGTACCACCTCTTAACTCCAAACCGGTTGGATGTAAGTGGGTTTTTAAGAAGAAAACCGATATGCATGAAAAATTGGATACTTATAAAGCAAGAGTTGTAGCAAAAGGTTTCACTCAAACTCAAGGGTTTGATTATGATGAGACCTTCTCGCCCGTGGAAATGCTAAAGTCAATTAGGATATTATTTTCCATAGCCGCGTATTATGACTATGAGATTTGGAAAATGGATGTCAAAACCGCTTTCCTAAATGGAAATCTTGAATAAGATGTCTATATGGTTCAGCCCGAGGGTTTTGTTGATCTTTAACTTCCTAATAAAGTATGCAAGTTAAAGAAATCAATCTATGGATTGAAATAAGCATCTAGAAGTTGGAATCACCGTTTTGATGAAGTGGTTAAGAAATTTGGATTCATCAAGAACGCTGATGAGGCTTGTGGGTATAAGAAAGCAAGTGGGAGCATCATTACTTTCTTAGTATTGTATGTTGATGACATACTACCATTTGGAAATGACATTCCAACCATGGAAGTTGTAAAAGTCTGGCTTGGAAGTTGTTTTTACATCAAAGATCTATGTGAAGCCGCCTATATTTTGGGAATAATGATCTATAGGGATAGATCAAGGCGGTTTATAGGTTTAAACCAAAGTGCATACGTTGATAAAATTTTGAAAAGGTTCACGATGGAGAACTCTAAGATAGGTTTGGTACCCATTCAAAGAGGAACGATATTGAGTGCATCTCAATGTTCAAGCTCACTGGATGCGCAAGAGAAAATGAAAGGCGTCCCATACACATCATTTGTAGGATTCACCATGTATGCAATGATGATATGCACTAAACTGGGCATGTCATGCGCTTTAAGCATGACAATAGATACCAACAAAATCCGGTAAGTAGCTATTGGATGGCGGTTAAGAGTATATTGAAATACCTTAGAAGAAGTAAGGATATGTTTCTAATATACGGTTATGGTAAGGAAGAACTCGTTGTAAAAGGTTACAAGGAAGCGAGTTTCCAAACCGATCGAGATGATTCTCGATCACAATCGGGATATGTTTTCGTTATTAATGGTGGGGCAGTCTCTTGGAAGAGCTCGAAACAATATGTGGTAGCATTTTCCACCACAGAATCGGAATTCATCGCCACCTCATTGGCAGCACAAGAAGCTGCGTGGATAAAAAAGATCATTGCCGACCTAGGGGTGGTCCATACCATTTAGGACCCTCTAGAGATCTTTTTTGACAACGAGGGTGCGATTGCCTAAATCAAGGAACCTCGTGCACATCAAAAGACGAGGCACATTCAGTGGAGATTCAACTACATAAGGGATGAGTTGGAAAGGGAAATATATGTATTCACAAAGTTCAAACCAATCAAATCATTGCGGATTCACTCCCCAAGCTTCTTAAATGGCCGAAACATCAAACTCATACTTGCGCTTTAGGACTTTGATATTCTAGTGATTGGATTTGATCTATTTAATTTGTATCTGGATATCGAAACAATTTTTATTTTGACTCATTCATATCATTATGGTTTATGATTATGACATTTTGGTTATGTTACATTTTAGCATGTTTAAATCCATGAATAAGTTAATTATTATATATGTACGTAGTCGGTCATACTTGTGGGAACAAATATGAAGGTAAGACTATTATGATATTGGATTGGTGGATATTCATAAGGTATGAATATAGAGCAAGGAGTTGCTACCAAGGTTCATATATATTTATGGGATACAAGTATTGGACTGACCCGCTCTCAAATGTTACTACATGGAATCTTTGTGATTGATCAGAAGTAAATTTGAGTAAAGGCGAATATCATAGTATCCTTCGACCGGAGATACATATATGGTCTTGATATTCATCAAATATTATACTTTGACTTAGTTCTTCTCTGCTATGACACATGACAGAGTATAAGGCTAAGTTCAGGTGTAGTACAAGGTGATTATGAGGGACTTATGTGGTCAGGAGGGGTTTTTTCCCTCTAATTCGTTGAGAGTAAGATGTCTACGGCCTACTAAGTTAAATCAACAGAGAATGATCACTATGTGTCTCTGGATTTGACATGACATCTATGCCAAAAGGATAAATGATTGATTCACCTAAATCACTTTCAAGTAAGGGACTTGAAGGAGATGATGTTATTAAATGGAACTTTTTCATACATATTAGGGGTAGTAAACCATTGTTAGGTGGTATATGCTACTTGCATCAATCTTCTATGTATATTGTGCAAGTGGGAGATTGTTGGACTCGGTCTACCCAAGACACATACAAAATTGATGTGACTAGTATGTTACGATCCTAGTCGGGTCATACCCAATAACTAGCTAGACAAACACCCACGATATTTATTTTAAGATATGATCTAACAAGTAAATATTAACACTTAGAGTACTTAGAAATTGGGTTTCTAAATACTTGCACTTGTGTAGTGTTAGTGCACAGTTTTGGCGTCTCGAGTCTTTGTGTTTATCGTTTTGTTTTTATTATTATTATAATGGAAAAGTTATTTATATTTAAGTCTAGTTCGTTAAAGTAATACTAGTTCGTTAAGGATGTTTACGAACTAGTATATTAAGTTAATGTTTCTCCCATTCGCTAAGGATGTTTAACGAATGGGATCTTAGTTCGGTATGTGTATTTTTATTTGTCTGTAATGTAACGAAGTGGATGCTATTCGTTACGGAATTTGTAACGAATTAGTTCCATCTTCTATATATAGAGGTTTATACCTCTATTTAATTTAAGTTTTGATTCTAAAGTAACTACACTCTGTCCATTTTCTCTCTCGATCAAACTTCGTTAATCTATTATTAATATACATAACATAATACAACTAATACAATATATATATATATTTAACATAATTAAGTAGTAATCATGAACTAGATCCGATTACGGTTTTAGATCTAGGTTATTCAATTGTAGATCTGGATTAGATCCATGTTTCAACAAGTGGTATCAGAGATTTCGGCCGTTCGAATTGCTCTTGATTGTGTTATTTGATTGATAATTGAAGTATTTTTAAGTATTTTGGATTTTATTAAGTTTATGATGAATTCAGTCAAATTAACTGATGATTTGGTTGATTATGGATTGAATTGAGTTGGATTTGTGTTTAGTAAGGTATTGGATTCGAGTGTGTGATTGGAATTGGTAATTGGTATTGATTCAGATTGAGGCTGGTTTCTGATGTGCATAAAATTATACATCTTTTCGACATCAAATAATCTCTAAAAACTGCAATTTCTATCAAATAACATAGTATCTTAAGGCTACTTATCATAATAAAATGTAATTTCAGGTGAAACCAAGCCCCAAATGAAGAAACAAGCGAAAAGACAAAGAAAATAGAAGAAAACACAAGAAAAACAAAGAAACACGCCTCCATGCCTCAAGAAACACGCCCCATGCTTCTGAACACCAGAAAAGACAAAAACTGGGAACAAAAGCACGGGACCGTGACTCTCAACCACGGGGCTGTGGTCACCTTTCAAAAAAGACAAAATGAAGTTGGCACATGTCATAAAAATGCACGGGGCCATGCCTCAGGAAGCACGGGGTCGTGGTGAGTCATTATTTGCGATCTGAAAACATGCAACTGGGACACGTAGACATGAGACCGTGCTTAATAAAGCACAGGGCCGTGCTTCTAGCTCCAGGCAGCCTATAAATAGAGGCTCTTGTGTCATTTGAGAAGTGTGCATTGAAAATAATTCTATCCGGTTTTCTCTTATAAAAACACACACTAACACTCACATAGAAGATTTAGTGAAGAGTTTGAAGGCTTGGAGGTCATCACCATCAACCATCATCATCATCATCATTAAGAAGGAAGATTCATCTACATTTGGTTAGAATGTTCCAAGTTTAATCATGTACAGTATTTGTTATCATCATTCATCTTAATGATTATCATCATGCTCATTATGAGCTAAACTCCTTTTACCATCTAAAATCTATGAAGAAGCTTTGTTTTACTTGATGATTATTTAAAACATGTGGGGTAGTCTAGTAAAGTACATGGTTATCTTACAATTATCTTTTGATGAGAAACGTTTCACCATCTTAAATCACTAATTCAAAGTTGGTGGTTGTCAATTCTATTGGCAATCGTTCATGATCTTGAAAGATAGAAATACTTTGATACATTATCGAAACATGGATCCTTATATTGTACTTAGAAATGATGAGATATAAGTTATGATGTATTTCTCTAAGTCTTGGTAATTCGGAAATGGCTTTGCTTAGGATATCATGCTAGTTAAAGAAATCATATGTTAATGGAATGTGTAAGTATAACCTACTTAAATCAACCAATGGGAGGTTGTGTGAGTTAACTACAACCACCCGAAGTTGTTAGAATTGGTATTTTAGAAATCGGAGTCAATCCTAATCTTTCTACTTTACGAAACTACTTGCCAACTTAAATTGACATTTTGGAGGTGGCATGACATTAGGAAATGGTCAACTTTAAAATGTGCATGTTACCTCCCTAGTGCCAAAGATGATCACTTAAGGTTTAAGGAGCTATCTATCATATATTGCTATGGCAAGTTTACCACATGTTTGAATATTAATTATCAATGCTAAAATGGAGTGGATTCTTGAGTTTAGATGGTAACCTTTGCATTATTGAGCAACTCGTTTAGAATCTCTCGTCTTGGTCACCTATATATTATATATATAAGTGTTTATATTTTATAAAAAGTTCAAAAATTAACCCCAAAATAATTAAAACCTCCGATTAAAGTAAAACAACGATTTATCATTAGAAACATTTGTGTCCACGGATCGATACTTAATATCCAACGATTTATCATTATAAATTTAAAACACGATCTTGTGCAAAAAGCTAAATATCCAAATCATTCCATCTATTAATAATTAACCACAACGCACAACACACATCCGTTTCCATCTGAATTCGTACGGAATAGAGGATTGATTTTGGTTTGATTATGTTCGGATTTGGTTCATTGAGTGTAAGAGATGTTGTTTTTGGGTTCGTGATGTGTGTACGAGTAATTTGATATATTACTTGGATGATTTGGTGTTGTATCGAGGTGGTATTAGGGATTCGTGTTTGATATTGTGTGTTCATAATTTTCCAGAATTCTGGAATTGATGATGAAGATTTGAAGATCTTCTTCATTTGCTTAAAGACTCGCTAATATTTTCAATTCGTTACCTAAGTTCGTTATCAATTTTAATTCGTTCTACTTGATTCGTTAGACACGTGGTCTAATTCGTTAATATACCTAAGTTTGTTATAACTGTTTAACAACCTAATTCGTTGTTAACTGTTACTAATTCGTTACATGTTCCTTATTCGTTACCTTGATTCATCAAACTGGTTCGTCAATTTGATTCGTCAATTCGTCAACCTGATTCGTTATTAACTATTCCTGATTCGTCAAGTCGATTCGTCTACTTGATTCAGCAACTCGATTCGTTGATTTGATTCGTTAGTGAGGTGTCCTTGATTCGTTATTAACTCGTTTGTTCCTGGTTCGTTATTCAGATAACAATCAATTCATATATTTGATTCGTATAATTGATTCGTTATATCCAGCTCTCTACAATCACTAAAACTAGACACGAACAAATAAGGGTGAAACTTAATTAGGGGAAACAACTACCTAGGCAAGGAATCCTACCAGTCAACTTGTAAACTCTTGGAATTGGATTTATGATTAGTAATCGGTATCTGAAAATATGAAACTTAAGGAATAACTAAAGTATGCTAGATCACCTTTCGGTCTCACCAACAATACCTAAGAACCCTAAATATCATGTAATCTCAACGGTTTAATGGCTCAGAACACTTCCCGGTCTCACGCTACCTAACTATGCTAAGGTACCCAAAGACTAAATTACCTCCAGATCTCTCTAATCACAAACTCCCTAAGGCGTAAAGGGGTATTCTTATTAAATTCGGTTATAATTCAGATCTGTAGGAATCTAAAGGAATCTAGCGTAGCTCACTCCCGTGCAATCACTACCCAAACCCGCAAAAGACCAAAACATACGACACATAATTACCTCCCAGCATCTCAGGTGGCAGAATAATAGGTAACTCTAAACTCTCAATTATCGCTCCTATGGAATACGTTAATAATAAACCATAAAATATTCTAAACACACATTATACAACCTAATATGCATCTATATGTGAAAGATATTCACAAAGACGCATATGGAACAATAAATTGACAATAAATTAATACCAAATACTCATATGCATTGTTAGTGCACGGTTTTGGTGTCTGTAGCAGTCGAATAAGTTATAGATAGTCTAGTCTGTGTATTTAATATATATTTATTGTAAATGAGCTTCGGCCTTTAAATAGGTTGCTCATGTAATAATTTAGGTGTGAGAGAGATGTAGATCTAAGTTATTATGCTCTCCATAAGTTATTCTCCACAATAATGTATTCTCCACATAATTATCAATAACCGTATTTAAAGTATTCATCTTGTATTGTTTAATTGATGTATCGACGCGGCTAGATCCTTGGTAGGTTCACACAATTGGTATCAGAGCTTTTGGTGTTCGATTGCTCTTGATTCGAGTGTTAATTCGTTATTATAGGACTGTTAATTGTTATTTTGGTATTATTAAGTTTATGGTTTAAATTTGGATCAAATTAAGTGTGAATTTGATTTTGTTATGGATTGATTGGATTGGATCTGTGTTTCGTAAGGTATTGGAAAGGATTTGTGACTTTGAATTGTGATTTAGATTGGTTAGTTGTTATTGTGTGGTTTGGTGTCACACCCCGACTAGGTAGTTGCGGAAGCGTAATACGGGAATGTAACAGATAACACTGGTATCAACCACATTGTTTATAAAGAAATTCAATAAACTAATTTACATCATATTACATTGGTAGGTATTAAGTTTACAAACTAAATGAAAAACACATAAACAGTTCTCGCTTCCTTATTCATTAGTACGTATTTGCATCTATTCACAGCTATTCAACTTTCCTTCTAACACCAAGCACGTAAGCAAATCATTCCAACTTCGGCTTACCTGAAAAGCATGTTAAAACGGGTCAACTAAGTCTAGTTGGTGAGTTTCAAGTTTCACGAGTACGAACAAAGTCAATATACGAATTCGTAAAGTTCATAGTACGTTATGTATATATGTATGTGTATGATGTATTATACTAAGCCACAAGTGAACCCATGATAGCTCGCACTGCATGGCCACCCTTGCCCATGTACTCCCATTGCCATTTAACAGCCACTTTGCCCCAAGTATGTACTATGTCTAATACCACATAGCAGAATGTAATAAGTATAAATGAGAATGTGCAACAAACAAGTATATCCGGCATACCCCACCGGCGCCTTGAGTTGGGTTTGTCAAACCGATAGTACTATCCACATGTCACTGGCACAAAGGTAATCACTTGTGTTTGTGGGGACTTTCAAGTGTTAGTACTTAGATAATTCACATCACCACACGTTTTCAAGTATATAAATATATGTAAGCATGCTTTCCACCCAAAAGTTCGTAAAACAGTTTAGAAAGTGGGGTCGTGAACCTCACCTTATCGTAGTTTGAGTAGGTAGTATAAGTCAATAAGTGTTATGCCTCGATTATAACTCGTATCCTATAATCGGTATCGTACTGTTAATACTAGTACAGTGTTTAAACCAAATTGGGCTGTATAACTAGTCTAGTTATAGCTGTTAGGCCCAGAACATGACCATATTCTTAGATTGTGACGTTGTACACTATGAAATGTTCAAAACCAGATTTGGCTCAGTTTCACCGTTTCCCAGGCCTAGCCAAGTTTATCGTTTATGCGTTTCGGGATTAGGTATGATCATATAAACTTAAGTAAACATATTGATTGATAAAATGATTTAATTTATGAAAGAATTTTGAAGTTTCGATATCTGGTTTGATTGCAGGGTTCGTTTCCGTTTTCATACGGATTTGATTATACAAAACGTGTACAACCCATCCGAATTGTTCGGAATTCTTGTAAAAAGTTTGTTTTTATCAAATTCATCTAAAAATATGATATTTGACAACTTTTGACTTTTTGACATACCAGTCAGTCCGTTAAACACAAAACAGCCGGTTTCGTTAAAACAAATATAGTTTAAATCTTTGATTAATCATAACTAATTATGTACTCATATATTAATTATGGAAATTTTTATAAAAATAAATTAAAATATGGAGAACTTTATAAAAATATTTTCAGAAATTTTATGATTAATTATCTATTAATAAAAATTCATTTAATGTGCTATAATTGAGTAATAAATAGCCCGTTTATACCAAACGATATCCGAAAAATTTGATAATTTTTTCAAGTGGTCTCAATATCAGTACATATCTCCTGAAAAATCTCCAGAATATAACTCTTTGGTAAAATGCCTTTTAACGCGTTTTTCGGCTATTAAAACTCGGTTAAAACACAATTGCACAAATAATAATTAGACATCTACAAAGTTTCTCAAACTTTACCAGTGATCTTAATATATAATTTATGGGTTTCAAACAAAATTTCATAATTTTTCATGAAGTTTAACTATTTTTCTCAAATAAACGCCAATAAACGGTAATAAATTCGCCAAATATTCTTCGTTAAATTATCCTTAATGTCCCTGAAAAGTTTCACAAGATAACAACAAGAACGTCACAACCTAATACTAAACAGCCCTTAAACCAGTGTTACGGGTTTACCTTGTCGGTTTTCGATGAGTTTTGCTAGCTTAAACGACTTTCCGGGTCTCGGGTTGTAAACTCAGTGTATCTACATATCATATAACATCAAACCAGGCATAAATAATCCATGTAACATCCTTGATAATTAGGGTTTCGGTTTTTGGTTCAAACCGAACTTTCAAACCGTAAAAACGTTGTATTCATGTTCTAATCCGCGTTTTTGATCAAAAAAGTATATGTTCCTGGTTTGTAAACATGTTTAACATCAAAACATGATTTTACTTGATTTTTATGGTTTTTGGATGGTTAAACATGTTTAATACTAATCAAGAACTAATTTTCTACGTTTAAATCTTACTAAACAAGCTTGAAATCTTCATGAATTTAATGTTTACCTTTAGGGTTTTGGAAGGGATGATGCAGAACTCAGCTGATCTTGATCTTAGTTTGGTTAATGTGCAAAATATCTTTACTATTCTAATATATACAACAAGTTAAAACCAAGGGGGGTGTCCCACCCTTTTGCGGCCGCAAGTATAAGGGGCCCATTGGGCCTCTTTTTGGCCCAATGGTGCCTCGGTTTTCGTGCCACGCGTAAAAGTCGGTCCAAAATTTAATTCGGGTTTGGTTTTTCGCAAGAAAACTAGTTCTAATACCCGAAGTTATAAGGATGCCAGGTGAAACAACAAGTTTAAAACGAACTGATTATGGGACAAGGATGCAAGGAAACCCTCAAAACAAACGGGCCCGTCCGAATACCCGAAGTTATGCCATGACCAGTTTTAATGTAAAACAAGTGACCTATAAAGGGACGTTACCGAATGGCAGAAGATGTAACTTTCATCATGTGGGTGATTGCAAACCAATCATTTGTCAGAAGTGTGGAAGAACGGGACACTATGCCCCCAACTGTAGAACCCCACCAACACTGTTAACCGTCCACCGCAATCAACTCAACTACCTCGACCTCAACCAACCTGCCCACAACTCAACCAACAAACCCCACCTACCACGAACCTCCGTGCCTGCTATGAATGTGGCAGTACGGAACATTTTCGGAGATACTGCCCCAATCTGATACAGGGTGCAGCGAGAAGGCAAAACCAAGCACAAGCATCAGCCTCAAATGCAGCTAGGGGACGCACGTTCGTAATAGGATCGGGGGAAGCGCATCATGACACGAACGTGGTGACAGGTACATTCTTAGTTTCAGGTCAGTATGCTTCAGTCTTGTTTGATACGGGTGCCGACAGGAGTTTCGTATCTGTTAACTTTTTAACCTTGGAAAATATGCCGGTGAGTGAGCTAACGAAACCATATACCATAGAACTTGCTAATGGTAAATCCATACTTGTTAACCAAATAGTCCGAAACTGTTCCCTTATCCTAAATGACCACCCATTCCTTATTGATTTACTTCTAGTAGAATTGGGAAATTTCGATGTTATAGTCGGTATGGACTGGCTATCTAAGTATAAAGATGAAATTGCCTGTAAGAATAAGACTGTTAGGATACCTCTTCTGAATGATGAGGCTATGACTATTCAAGGTGAGAAATCTGGTACTATGTTGCCTCTCGTATCCCAACTTAAGGCTTTAAAGTATTTGTGCCAAGGTTGTACATTATACTTGGCGAGCGTAAAAGTCAAAGAACCCGATGAAAAGCGAATAGAAGACATCCCAGTGGTACACGAGTATTCAAATGTATTTCCTGACGAGTTGCCTGGTTTACCACCGACCCGACAAGTTGAATTCCGTATTGACTTGATACCGGGAGCAGCACCCATTGCTAAGGCACCTTATCGACTTGCACCTTCTGAAATGCAAGAACTGTCCAACCGGTTACAAGAATTACTGGACTGTGGTTTTATCCGACCTAGTTACTCGCCGTGGGGAGCAACAGTGTTATTCGTGAAAAAGAGAGACGGGAGTTTTCGGATGTGTATTGATTACCAGGAATTGGATAAAGTAACTATAAAGAATAGATACCCCTTACCCCGAATTGATGACTTGTTTGATCAGCTCCAGGGTGCGAAGTATTTTTCGAAAATTGATCTCAGATCGGGTTATCATCAAGTAAGAATTCAGGAAGAAGATATCCGAAAAACAGCATTTCGAACTCGGTATGGTCATTATGAATTTTTTGTTATGCCGTTTGGGTTGACAAATGCACCTGCAGTGTTTATGGATCTTATAAACCGAGTTTGCAAACCCTACCTTGACAAGTTCGTGATACTGTTTATCGATGACATTTTGATATATTCGAGAAGTAAGGAGGAACACGAACAACATTTGCGGGAAATCTTAGAATTATTGAGAGAAGAAAAGTTATACGCCAAACTGTCCAAATGTGAATTCTGGCTACAAGAAATTCAATTTTTAGGACATATTGTGAATCAACAAGGAATCCAAGTCGACCCCGGTAAAATTGAGGCCATTAAGAATTGGCAAGTACCTAAATAGCCGAAAGAAATTCGCCAATTTTTGGGATTAGCCGGGTACTACCTACGATTTATTGAAAATTTTTTAAGTATTGCTCAACCTTTAACCCTCCTACCTCAGAAACATCAAACATATGAATGGGGAGAAGAACAAGAAATGGCCTTTCAAACATTAAAACAAAAGTTGTGTGAAGCTCCAATATTAAGTCTTCCAGATGGAATTGATGAATTGGTGGTCTATTGTGACGCATCTCGTAAAGGTTTAGGATGCGTACTGATGCAAAGAAAGAAAGTAATAGCATATGCTTCCCGACAATTAAAAGTACATGAAAAGAATTATACGACCCATGATTTGGAATTGGGAGCAGTTATCTTTGCATTGAAGATTTGGAGACATTACTTGTATGGCACCAAATGTACCATCTATACTGATCACAAAAGCCTACAACACATATTTGATCAGAAGGAGCTGAATATGAGACAAAGAAGATGGGTAGAACTGTTAAATGATTATGATTGTGAAATTATATACCATCCGGGTAAGGCCAATATAGTAGCTGATGCTTTAAGCCGAAAAGATAGAGTTAAACCGTTGAGGGTACGAGCACTTGGAATGATTTTCCAAAGTAGCCTAATCGAACAAGTTCGTGTTGCACAAGACGAAGCCTTAAAAGCAGATCAGTTAGAGAAGGAAGAACTACATGGGAACGAAAAGAATTTTGAGAAGAAAATTGATGAAATATTCTATTATAAAAACCGGGTGTCGATTCCTACACTTCATAAACTCCGCGAGCTTATTCTTGATGAAGCACACAAATCCAAATATTCTATTCATCCAGGTACCGATAAGATGTATAAAGATGTTAAGGAATTTTACTGGTGGCATGGTATGAAAAAGGATGTAGCTTTGTATGTAAGTAAGTGTGTAACATGTGCAAGGGTGAAAGCGGAATATCAAAAACCTTCGGGAATGTTACAACAACCCGATATCCCACAGTGGAAATGGGAACAAATAACCATGGATTTCGTAACACATCTACCCAAAACCTCCCAAGGACATAATGCAATTTGGGTAATTGTGGATCGATTAACCAAATCCGCACACTTTATCCCAATCCGTAACAATTACTCTACCAAAAAACTCACCCAAATTTACATCGATGAAATTGTATCTCGACACGGAGTACCATTCGATTATTTTTGATCGAGATAGTCACTTTACTTCACATTTCTGGCAAGCAGTACAAGAAGTTTTGGGAACCCGAATCGACCTAAGTACGGCTTATCATCCCCAAACCGATGGCCAATCCGAATGAACCATCCAAACCTTCGAAGATTTACTTCATGCTTGCGTACTGGACTTCAATGGGAATTGGGATCAACACCTCCCGCTCATTGTATTCTCTTACAATAATAGTTACCATAGCAGTATACGAGCAGCACCTTATGAAGCCTTATACGGGTGAAAATGTAGATCACCACTTTGTTGGACAGAGGTGGGTGATACTCAAATATCAAGATCCGATTTGATTCAAGAAACAACCGTTAAAATTTATATGATTAAACGAAAGTTGAAAGCCGCCCGGGACCGACAGAAGAGTTATGCCGATATTCGTAGAAAACCGTTATCTTTTGAAATAGGCGACAAGGTGTTTTTAAAAGTATCGCCGTGGAAAGGAGTTATAAGGTTTGGAAAGACCTGTAAATTAGCCCCGAGATACATTGGTCCTTTTGAGATTATTGCAAAAATTGGTCCCTTAGCTTACCGATTAAAACTACCCTTAGAACTGAGCACTATTCACGATGTGTTACACGTATCAAATCTAAAAAGGTGTTTGACTGAGGAAACGACAATAGTACCACTGGAAGATGTTCAGATCAATGAAAAGCTCAACTTCGTAGAGGAACCGGTAGAAATTGTGGACGGGAAAACCAAATAGTTACGACACAACAAAATATCTCTGGTAAAAGTTTGGTGGAATTCAAAACAAGGACCCGAATATACATGGGAACGAAAGGACGAATTCCGAAAGAAATACCCACACCTGTTCCCTAAAAAGAAAACCGATGACACATTAAATTTTGGGGACGAAATTTCTTAACGGGGGGAGAATGTGACATTCGTGACAAAACGAGGTATATTATATTCACTATGTAGCAAGTAATGATAAATCGGTTAATTCGTAGTGCTTAAACGAGTAACCGACCGATACTAATTATGACTCGTATACATACTGAGGGGTCATATACGAGTTATAGATACATTATAGAGGCTAACATATTGATATTTAGGCCCCGGTACGTTTAAAACTCTTTAAACGTAAAAGGTTTCGTTTATCGATACGCTATAAGCTTAAACGCAATCGCTAATATCAAAACGAGCATTGTAGCATCCGTTAAGCCGAAAAATATTTATAAAATACTTATATGACATGTTCTAAGCAATCCGTGAAAATATTTTGGAATTTTTCAACGAGTCAGTACGTTTTTCTTAATTTACAAAAAGAAGCTGAAAAACACTCGTTTTCGCGCTGGTTTTTGCAAGAAACTAGTTCGAGTGCGAAAACCAGCGCGAAAACGAGTGTTTTTCAGCTTCTTTTTGTAAAATAAGAAAAACGTATTGACTTTTTGTAAAATACCAAAATATTTTCACGGATTGCTTAGAACATGTCATATAAGTGTTTTATAAATCTTTTTTGGCTTAACGGATGCTACAATGCTCGTTTTGATATTAACGATTGCGTTTAAGCTTATAGCGTATCGATAAACGAAACCTTTTTCGTTTAAAGAGTTTTAAACGTACTGGGGCCTAAATATCAATATGTTAGCCTCTATAATATATCTATAACTCGTATATGACCCCTCAGTATGTATACGGGTCATAATTAGTGTCGGTCGGTTACTCGTTTAAGCACTACGAATTAACCGATTTATCGTTACTTGCTACATAGTGAATATAATATACCTCGTTTTGTCATTAATGTCACATTTGGATTTGATTTGACTGAAACAGAGGTTGGTTTTTTGGTTGAATTGATCACGGGTTAAGGGTAATTGGTTACGGGATGGTTTGAATTGGTTTCGCGTTGTGTTTTCGAGTATTTTGGTAGGTAAATTGTGCGATTTGGTAAGGTATTGAAAGAGTATAACAGATTTGGGTTTTCGTTTGGTGTTCATATATTTTCCAGAATTCTGGAAATGCATGATGAATGTTTGAAGATTTGAAGATTCGTTATTGTCTCAGTCAATTCGTCATGCTAATTCGCTACTTCGTGTTCTAATTCGTTACTTTTTCTCATGATGAATGTTTGAAGATTTGAAGATTCGTTATAGTCTCAGTCAATTCGTCATACTAATTCGCTACTTCGTGTTCTAATTCGTTACTTTTTCTCATTCGTGTCATTCACCTCGTGTGACACGTGTCCAGATTCGTTAACTTTAAATCTAACAACTTTTTGCCACGTGGCAATTGTTGTCAGAGTTTGTTACAACCGTTGTAACAACCGTTGTAACAACCTGGTTCGCTATAATTGATTCGTTATCAACTGTAGCTAATTCGTCATTTAATTCGTTAAGTGATTCGTTAAGGTTTACTCAGTGATTCGTTACTCTGAAATCAGATTCGTTGAATCATTTCGTCAAAATAATTCGTTATAACAAATTGATTTGTGAACCTATTTCGTTAAACTAATTCGTTGACCAGTTTGATAAAACCTTCCAGATTCGTTAACATTTCAGAGTCGTTAATTCTTTTCCTGATTCGTTACCTGGACAACTTTTAATTCGTGAATTGTGATTCATTATCTACTATTTACAGTTCGTTAAAATTACTGTACACAGGTCGTTAAGAAATTTTTAAATTTGACCCTTGAATTTTTAGTGTCTTGTTATTTGTCAAAATGGCTGGTATGTATGCTTTGGCTTCCCAAAATATATTAATGCGACAAATATTGCAACTGGACAACGAGATTGGTTCATATTCAAAATGTCCACGTTTAATGAAATTTAGTAATTTTGCTAAGTGGGAACCCCGTTTCTGTGCTCATCTAGGATCGGTTCACCACGATTGTTCGTATTGCCTAGATGAGGTATATACTGTTCCTGTGATTGGAGATGAGACTATCGGCTTCACACCTAAAGCCATCTCTCAATACTCTCAAGAAGAGAAGAAAGCGTTGGAAATTGAGACAAAAGCCTATTCTACTCCTACAATGGCTTTACCTGAAACATGTTTCACCACGTTGGTAGCATAAAGATTTTTGCTTCGTTATTCCAACACATTCGTATGAGAAGTATGGGTAACACCGCTGAAAGCAAGAAAGTTATGCTAAAGTTTTAATTTACTTAAGGGTGAGACTGTCGAGGAGATGGCAACAAGGATTAATCATTTGATAGCCGAGATGGATAAAACGAAGTTGGAAACTTCTGAAGTTGATAAGATTGATACCATCAAGAGTGCTTTACCGAGTTCTTATTCTACATTTTTAATGGTTCTGAAAGGGAACAATTACTTCAACAATGAAGACTTGACAGCATCCGAATTCATGCAAAAGATCGAAGCAAGAGAGTACGATCTCAAATGTCAAAAGTCTTCTAAGGACAATCAAGATCCTGCTTTTTATGGTGGGAGTATGCCCTTTAGTTCAATCATTTCTCCAATCACTGCATTTCTTACACAAAATGCAAGTGAGAATGCGACAACTATCTGTAGTGATCCAAGAGCATGTTTCTACACTGCTGGAAATTCTAGATCACCTTGTGCTTTTGGAGGATCTGGAAATTCATCCACTACAAATAAATTCTCACCCCCACCAACTGTCAACATGAAGGAAGCTGAACAAAACTTTGCTTTCTTATCAGCTTTCATGTCTTCTTATGAGAATTTGGTGAGTAGTAAGATAGCTACAAGTGATTTGACTGATGAAGACTATGATCAAATTGATCCAGATGACTTAGAGATTATGGACTTGAAATGGAACATGGCAATGATTGTTCATAAGGTTAAAAGGTTTATGCAAAGGACCGGCAAAGATCTTCCCGCTTTAAACAAGAAGTTGGGATTTGATAAACTGAAAGTCAAATGTTATAATTGCCAGGAATTTGGGCATTTTGAAAAAGAATGTGATAAGCCGAAAAAGGAGTATACTGGTCCTCGTGGTCAAAACCAAAGTTCTTCTACACCACAAGGTAATGATGCTGAAAAGAAATCGTCTACTTCTGGGTCACAAGCAATGTTAGCTGATGGGACTGATTGGTCACAACGACTACTGTGTAATGGAAATCAAGCCAATTTGGTTATGGCCAAGACTATTGATGTTTTTCAAGATGGAAGCGGAAGTGAGTTATCTTCTGACAATGACACTGAATCGGACTCTGATGATTCATGTGTTAAATTTCCAACTACGTTTGCTTACATGGCTAATATCAATGAGGTTAGTCCTTCTATCACTGCTACTTAATCTGCTAAAGTAACTCGTGTTGAATGTGAGACTAACAAACCTAAGTTAGAGTCTTTAAAAAATCATAATGATAATTTAGTGAGAGAAATTGCTTCACTAAAGGATACTTATCGACAATCTCTTGAATCTCAAATGAGATCTCGAGAGAAGATTGAAGCTTTGTCGACAAGTAACCATGATCTGAAGGCTGAGTTATCTGTTAAAATGACAATCAATGATCAAAAGTTTCAAGAAATTTTGAAACATCGTTCAAAGATAACCGAGCTTGAGAATAAGGTTCTTGAGTTAAAGAACAAGTTGGGAAAATTTTGAAACTCTTCCTTTTTGCTAAACGAAATAATCGAAGTATCTGGCAAGCAAAAAGATTCAAAGAAAGGTATAGGTTTTGTTGAAATTCCACCACCTTTTCACAATGATTATAAAGCAAATCCTTTTGCTAAAAGCGAAGAGGATGTGATTGTGAAAGAACCTGTGATTTCAGAAAAGTCTAAACCAGTTAAACCTGAAACTGTTAAAGCCCAACCTACAACTCAAAAACATCATGTAGAAAGCAACAAAGTCTTTGTTGAAAATATTGATGAAGTGATTATTGAGGATGTGTTTGAACCTGAGGTTATACACAAATACAAGAACATTCCAAGTTCAAATCACATTCTTTGTGAACCTCATGAATTTGAGGAAGCTGCGTATGGTTTATACAAACCTCATGTGATAAAGGAAGAACAAGTGAAAGTTAAACCAGTGAAGGCAAGGAAATCAAAAAAACCGAAAACTTATGATGAGGACTTGATGCGTTTCATCAATCCTACTGTTTCTAAGCCATCATCTGCTCGTGTTTTTAAGTTAAAGGGAATGAACACTATGTTCACTGAAAAAGACATTCCGATTAGTATTATCAAACCTGAACTGATCGAAAGTGTCTTTTACAATGAAACTGACAAGATACAAGATCGTGAACGTCAATATGCTTGTACCAAAATATCAAACTCATCAGACCCTTTGATTAAAGCAAAACAATTGTTAAAACATGCTAAAAAGGTTCATTTTGTGAAATCATCTGGAAGTGATACACTGTAAAGTTTTTCCAACTGTTTTTACCTTCACTTTTATATGAAAAAGAAGTCTATATCGTCTGATGATTTGGCCAAAAGTTTCACTAAAAATATGAGTCATCAACCTTCTGTTGCATATGTTTTTGTCAAATCTCAACCTAATCATGTGGACATGCGAAGTTGCTTTTTATGTGGACAACAAGGTCATGTGGTGAGAAACTGTGGCTAGAAGAAATCTCAGAACCTTCATCCGTTTGTCAAGGACAAATCAAAACCGGTTCTTGTGATAAAGGAGATTCTGAAACGACCTGTGTCGTGTGATGATGATACTCACATCATGTTTTCAAACGTGAATCCACGTAAGGTAATTCATGTGAACGAAACACGTGGTCAAGTGAAACCAAAGTTTGTTCCAACTGAACCTATCTACAAGAACGTGAACTCAAATGTCGTTCAAGCTGCTTATCTAAGACGAAAGTCTAAGAAGCCTGTAACTTATTCCCAAGTTGCTGAACAACAGTTGAATTCAGTTAATGTTAATGTTCCAAGAGAAACTCAAAAGGTGCCCAAGACTGAGGCCTGGGCTGCCGTTTTGAACTAATCACTTTTACTTTGTGTGTAGGGTACATCCAAGACCGTGTCCGGTGAAAACTGGATAATGGATAGTGGATGTTCTCGTCATATCACTGGAAATCTCGATCTCTTAACAAATGTGAGAAATATTCAAGGGGGTTATGTGGCGTTTGCTGGGAATTATGGAGAGCATAATAACCTAGATCTACATCTCTCTCACACCTAAATTATGACATGAGCTACCCATTTATAGGCCGAAGCTCATTTACAATAAATATATATTAAATACACAGACTAGACTATCTATAACTTATTTGATTGCTACAGACACAAAAAACGTTCACTAACAGACACCCCCTTTTCCGTAGCTATCGAATACTTTAATCTTGAATACTTTAACTGCAAATCACAGTCACAAAACTGTGCACTAACAGACACCCCCATGACTGATGATTTTCGGGCTTGTGCAGACAGACAATCTTTAAATCTTTTGAGCAAACCAACAAATTGTAGCCTCTTATATCAGACCACCCCCTCAAAGTGAGCAACTCTTGGAGGTCATCCCGATCATCCATTATCGTATGATATAGTTCAATCTTTAAGTAAATAATCCGATGCATAATAATCCAACTAAATACAATAAAAACTTTACCAAAGCATAACCAATCAATAAATAATCAAAGACCAAAAGTAAAATGAGACTAAAAAGTATTCATCCAAACCCAGGCAGCATAACAATTTAGCCTCTCATAATAATCGATGAAACAAAGATATAATATTTATTACGGTTCATCGTAAAAGTAATAAAATTAATTGAGCTACTAGCCCGTGAGCTTAAATTATTGAGCTGTGTGTGTGCTTGCTCCTTTAATTCTTTCAATTCCCATTGACTTTTAGGACCAGCGTGCCTGCTTCCTTGGTTTTTCTTTCTTTTCGAACTATAGCGCCTTAACAAAGGGGTTGCTCCCTGCCTTGCGTCCCAATCTGCTGTCCCCCTGGCAGCCTATTTAGGGTCTACTTCTGCCTCCTGTTATTCCCTTGTAACTTCATTAGTGGGCTTTATTTCATTAAAACTGGGCGTGAATAGAAACTTCTAAATCATGTATTTTCCTTGTTTTGGACAAGCTACACGTCACAAATAGAGTTTTGAAAATTTTTAATTAATATTCATGATGCAAAATTAATATCAAATAAATCGTTTGCTATGTGTAATTTAAATTGGGTACACCATATTTTAATATGTGATCTTAAGTTTAAATAAATGGGTGATAAATTAAAGTATAATAAAATAAGAATAAAGATAATGGTAAAACCAAACCCAAAGCTACTAAAATATAGGAAATATTTATATAAAACTACATATAGCTTAGCCACATCACACGCCACCGGTAACCGTACGTGAAGGGATGAGTTCATTCTTCTCATTCATAACAACTGTCATACCCCCTTTCTTTGGAACAACTTGGGTCGGACTTACCCATGGAGAATTCGAAATCGGATAAACCATTCTGGCATCCATCAACTTAAGAACCTCCTTCTTGATAACCTCTTGCATATTTGGGTTAAGACGCCTTTGGGGTTGAACCACCGGTTTATACTCATCTTCCATAAAAATTCGGTGCGTACAATAAGCGGGACTAATATCTTGAATATCCGAAATTCTCCATGCAATCACCCCCTTGTGCAACTTCAAAACCCCTATCAACTTTGACTTTTCTTCACCCGTCAACTTGGAAGATTCAATAACGGGCAAATTCGAATCCTTTTCAAGATTAGCATATTCCAAATGCGACAAAAGAACTTTTAATTCTAATCCTTTTCTATGTATTTCTCACAAATAGCCTCACTAACCTCCATAAGCTCTACCAAGTAAGACACGTCAACCACTACCTCTTCCATTAATTCTTCATCCATACCAACCGCAACAAGATCAGCTCCACATATGTAATCAAGACATGTGTCAAAACCCGGAATAAAAGAGTTAAGAAAATAAACCAAATGGCATGGACCACTAAAATGATCATGATCACTCGGGTGCTTCATCGACTTAGCAACATCATAGGTAACATTCTCATCACCACCCTTAAGCGTGATCCTCACATTATACACATCAATAAGAGCCTTCGACGTTCGCAAAAACGGACGACCAAGAATAATGGGAACCCTTTCGTCGGCCTCCATATCAAGTACCACAAAATCTACCAGAAACACAAATTTATCCACTTCAACTAGCAAATTCTCAATAATTCCCCGTGAATATTTAATCGAACGATACTTCAACAATAACGAATGCGAGTCGGTGTAAGCCGCCTAACTCCAATTTCTCATACAACGAATATGACATAAGACTAATACTAGCACCCAAATCCACGAATGCTTAACTCATCATATCACTTCCAAACATACATGGAATTGTAAACACACTCGGATCCGACAACTTTTCTTGGACCCGATTCAACACAACCTCCGAACAATTCCCCCTAAGTGGAATAGATGAAACCTCTCCCAACCAATCTTTTCTCTTGAGAAAATCTTTAAAAGAAATTGGCATACTTTGGCATGTGTTGGAGGGCTTCAATAAACAGAAGGTTTATCTTCAACTGTCGGAACATATCGAGAAAATGCCTGTATTTCCTCGTGTACTTCTGATGCTTGAGACGAGCGGGATACGGGACATGATCAAGATCAATGATGTGTGATGACTGGACTTCAACTGGCATTTTCTCAACTTGTGGCTCAATAATTGGTGTTTTACCTTGTGTGTTACCCGGGGCCTCCATCTTGATCTCTTCATCAACCATTTCTTCTTCTTCAACTTCAACTCTTTCTCTAACTACCTCGACCCAAAACCCTTCCGCTACTGGTAGTAATGGCTTTCAATTGAGTGACCGAATTCGTTTGGGTAGTACCTAAAACTTTCCCTGAGGCCTTTCGTCGAGACGACGAGCAATATCACCAACGGACCATTGAAGGTCAAGTAACGATGATTGTTGACTCTTAAGCAGTAGGTCGTGCTCGACGAATATTTTCTCTTTAGCTTAATCTCTCTCCAGGGTTTGCTTCATCATATCTTTTAAACGTCCCATTACACAACTCGAATCCTGCACATTATTTTGAACATTATTATTATTATTGAAATACTGACCTTTTCCTTGATTATAGGTATTTTGAAAACCAGGTGGTGAACCCGTCAACCCCAATTGGGTTATTCAGATTTGGGTTCTTGTAGGTGTTCCAGTTCTGATTGTTATAATTGTTGGAAAACCTATTCTGGCTAGCAACAAAATCCACCTCTTGATTCATTAATGGGCACTCAAAAGTACCATGTCTACCCCTACAAAACTCATATTTGTAAACCTTGACCTTAAGTTCCTTCACTTCTCTAGTCAAAGATTCCATAGCAACGGCCATACTATTGTCTTAATTAACCTGGTGCAAACCTTGAGCAGATGAGGGTATACTAGTGACGGGAGTGGAATTCCCTTGACGTGGCCGTTTGGCGTATTCTGATTGAGCAAAACATTCAAACATCTCGTTACACTTGGTGACATTCTTTTTATCTATCAGATTTCTTCTCGTAGCCATGTCGAAACGAGCTTGGGTTTCGTAGTTAAACCCATTTTAAAACTTCTTAACGAGAGCCTATGGTGTGAGAACATTTTATGAACAACGAGACAATAGATTCTGAAATCGCTCCCAAGCCTGACAATATGGTTCATCTGGCTCCATGCGAAAAGAGTGGATCTAATCACGAAAGTGAGATGCCTTAGCAGGTGGAAAGTATTTCTTGATGAATGCTAAACGAAGCGCCTCCCAAGTAGTAAATGATCCTGATGGTTGCATGTAGAGCCAAAGAGATGTCCGTCCTGCAAGTGAAAAAGGAAAAAGATGCAAGAAAATAGCATCTTCAGTAGCACCTTGTAAATTAAAAGTTTTAAGTGCGCGGCAGAGCCGGTTAATATGTGCCGGTGCATCTTCGTCATCACACCCAAGAAATTGTTTAGCTTGGACGAGAGAGTACATTACGTGTGTCAAAATTTTCCCTGAGTTTGGATTGTTGATCTCGGGAATGATGATGGATGAATGGTCTCCGGTGAAACCATCAAAAGCTAGCACAACAACTGTTCTGTAGTCAGCCATTAGAATTTCTAGTCGGCTTCTCGGACTTGATGGTGGTGATCTACGTGGTGATGACATTGGTGTAGAACCAGATTCTGACGGTTGTTTCTCTGCTAATGAACTAGCCTCAGACTTCAATGGATAAAATCCAAGATTATCTAGTGGTGGTCCTTGCGAGCGAAGATGTGGCATATACTTGAAAAACGCAACAGACCAAGTAAGTAGACTAAAACTAAGAATTAAAACAAAAATAAACTAAATTAAATTAGACTCCTACAACTCAAACGAAAATAAAACAAATAGCACATATGAAGCAAGTAATACTAATCGAAGTTAATAATGCAAATACCAAGAGTCCCCGGCAACGGCGCCAAAAACTTAATGTACTAAATGTAGACAAATAAATTATTAACTAAAATATGATAATCTAGATACTAAGTAATACTCCAGAAACTTAAACTACTAACCGCAAACTGTATTGGTCGACTCTTGTATAGCTAAGTAAGTCCGGATATCGAACCCACGAGACTATTTAAATTACGTAACTAGCTAAATAGACTCGACTAACTAACCCGATATTAAAATATTATAATTAAAGGGGGGGGGGGGGTTAAGCTAATAAATATTAAACTAACACTTAACCATAATTAATTAAATAATATGACTTATTGATTACTTACAAAACCTAATTAATTATTTTATTAATAAACTAATAGAAACCCTAACAAGTAAATTACGTTGGATTGATTTAGACGATGAAATAACTGCCTAGGCTAGAATCCCCGATGTTATGGCTATCAATTAACTAGGAAAATCATGTTATGGCACTGGGATCGTAAGATAAACCCTTGGAAGAAAACCCGAACACGACCCTTGACCCTTCTCACGAAAACACCTATGAGTTTCTAACAAGTTTTAAGACACACCAATTTTATATATTAAACTCCCTTACGATCGATTATTTAATTTTTTATGTTTATTTACCCTTATAGTGAAATCCTATCTTACAACACGAAAATCAAAGGTAGCTAAGTAGATTCAATTGACTTAATTGACTAAGTTGACAAATCAAACTTAGACGGATTCCTTACGAAGAACTAAATCTAGCAATCCTAATCAACAAAGATATATCAATAACCTATCACCTTACATCTTTCTAGATTAGCAACTCACTTTTATTCATTTGATTAGTTTTATTGTTTCCATGATCTTATTCGAACTCAATCACAAACTAGTTAAGAACACACAGTAAATGACCTAGCAAAACCCTATCCTATGAATCAATCAACAAGGGTAATGTGAAACAATAAACCTAAGCAAATAAAACCAAGTAATCATATGCATCAATATAATCAAACACAACAATTTACTAAAAACATAAAATCCATAACGAACTTAATCCAAATTAAAACCCAAACAAACAAAGGTTCATCATGACCTAGGTAATTTAATAAACTTAGCCTAGCATCATGTAATTATAATCAAACAAAGTAACAAAATAAGAAAACATAGTGAACGAAGTAAAAACAGAAGATCAAAGGTGATAAAACCCGTAATCTTCACTCTTGAATATCTAAGTCTTCACCGAATGCTCTCTTGCCTTCAAAACCGCCAAGAATCCCGAATAACAGCTCAAGTAAACTCCATATTCGTCTAGTGGCTGTAGGGTATATTTCAGGTTAAGGTCAGGGGGTTTTTTATACTGAAGCAGGGCCCAATACTGAACAAAAACGGGTAACTATCTGGAAAAAGAGCGTCAAGGCGCCGCACAGCCAGGTCTGAGCCCTGGTCGCGCGATGCGGCACACATATATAGGGGGCGGTCTAACCGGCCTGGTCCGACAGGTACTCCTTTCGGTTCCTTTCCTGACTCATTCCGGCTCCTCGTTTTGGATATTTTAACCCGTTTTTCGCCCCTTTTGACCACGATCAACTCCCAGAACCTAAAAAACCCAATAATGTTAGTAGTATACAAATATTAACTAAAAAAGAACAAAAACTAGTTAAATATTAAATAAAATATACAAAGGGAATATATATATTTAACATTATAACAATCTTTTAGTTATATTGTATGTTAAGTGTCTAAAACCAGTTTAAATTGATTGTTGATTGAAATCGAACCGGTTGAAATAACTTTTCACTATGTGGATTTTCAATTCTAATAATGTTGTTTATGGGCAAGAGGATCTATAGAAAGAACAATCAGGGGGAACTACAGGAGGGTTAGGGGGTCAGCTGACCCTCCGTCTGGCAAATTTTAAGGTTACCGGAGTACCCTATAAAAAAATATTATATACGTGGCCCTCTTGATTGTCCTATAAAGTTCGTTAATGTTAAAGAAAAAGAAAGAAGATGAAGCAAGAATTTTTTTCGGCAACGGCGAGCGGTGGTCAAGAAAGACAATCTGGCCAAGTGGTTATGTCTTGGTCTTGAGAAATTGCAGATAGAGAGAGATAGAAAAGGAAAAGACACATGGGTGATATATTAATATTTATATTGGATTAAATTAGTGAATTATGATTGTGGGCTTTTTAAGGAGTTTAGCCCAACTAGCAAATTTAAAACCTAACTTTTAATGTCTTTTGACTTTCTCCTTACTCTAACGCCTCACACTGCCCCATCTATTATATTATCAAGAATAGTCATGCCAGGTCTTTTGGATTTGCTTTTCGGATAAAAAATAGAAAACTTTGGATTCCACTTTTGTGCAACTATGAAGTAATATTTAATTTAGTTTTGTTATTATCTATGTTAGTAAATGATATTTAATAAATGAATTTAAATATACTTTATGTTGCATACTAGTTTTACCATATTCAATTAGATTATTATTTCTATATAATTCAATTTCTATTAACATTTTAATATTTCTATGTGTAGAAATGCACGTATAGACAAATATTTTTGTAAAGAACCAAAACCAAGTATCAAGAGTTCATCAAATTCTTCAATTTTTTATGAAAATAATAATAAAAGAAGTCGAGAGGAAATTGAGTTATCTGAAGATGAAATTGTTGGTGACCCGGCCTTACGAAAACCAATTAATGATTATTCGGTTAATATATGAGAGGAAGTAAGAAGATAATATATGTCGAAAGGACCTTGTCAACCAAAAGGTCATGTTTTCCCTAAAAAGTTAGTTTCTGGAAGTTTGAGGAAATTTCAAGAATTATGGTTTGAAAACTTTTGTTGGTTAGAATATAGTGTATCGAAGGATGCCACATTTTGTTTATGGTGCTATTTATTCCCTACCGTTAATAAACACGGGGATGATGTTTTTATCAACCACAGTTTAAAAAATTGGTAAAAGGCGTTTGAAAATTTCCGTGATCATGAATGGGGGCAGAATATTAGACACAATCATGCACGAGTTCAGTTCAAGCCTTTAAAAGATCAAAGGCATAACATAAACTATATGATGTCAAGAAGATGTAAGCAAGATGAGATTAATTATCGTATTTGGTTAACAACCGTTGTTGATAGGGCGCGGGCATGACGAGACTATTAGTTCTAATAGTCGAGGTTTGGCTTTTCGCGGGCATGACGAGACTATTAGTTCTAATAGTCGAGGTAATTTTCTTGAACTTGTCAAATGATATTGTGAGCATAATGATGAAGTAAATCAGGTTTTTAATTCAAATGCTCCCGGAAATAATCAATTAACTTCGCCAAAAATCCTAAAGGAAATTTTTAATGCTTGTGCCACGGAGGTAAGAAACATTATTGTGAATGAGGTTAAAGGGAAGTTCTTTTCTATTTTAAATGACGAGCCTCGTGATTGCTCTATTAAGGAACAAATGGCGGTGGTTTTGAGATACATTGATGATGGTGGGTAAGTTATCGACCGGTTTATCAAGGTTAGTGCATGTTACTAACACTGGCGTTGTAAGGCCCCGATCCCGGTGCCCTAACTTGGCGTTGGATTTACTCATAAACACAATTATAAATATCAGAGTTAATTAAAATTTTTCGCAGAATAATAAACTTCAAACATATATTACAGAATCGTTCAAATCTTTTCAAATTAAACATCTTTTGTCTTTCACATTAAAACATAAACCATAATAACACTATAACATTTTCCTCAAGGTGCCAGTGTCTTCAGTCTAATGCCATGTGCCATTATTCAAGTGAGCTACCTCAACCTATTCACCTGCGTGTACACTAAAAGTCAGCTATGCTGAGTGAGTTCTAGTTAATCAGACAATATACAATATATTCACAGACTTACATATATAGGGCGCGGCTAACTTCATAATAATTTTATTTTGATTAACAATCCTTAACATAAATTTCCTTAGAATTCTTAAATTATTATCTTATTCACTATGACGAATGGTCCCATACGTTATGACGAATGGCTGATTTGAGAAAAATGGGTTCATAACGAATTACTAGAGCCATTCTTGCTTTCTATAAGACAAATGAGGGCTCATTCGTTATGGGAGCATGTAAGTGTATTCAATAACGAATGAATCGAATCGTTGTCTTATTATAGCGATTGGGTAGATAACGAATGACGAGTGCCATCCGTTAATTCATTAAGACAATTGAAGGGTTCATTCGTCACGAGGACACACGAATGTGTCCCATTGGTTATGGTTGTCTAACGAATGATCATCGATTCGTTTAATCATGATGAATGAGCATCAGTCTTATCCAAATCTTTGACTCAAAGATCAAAGTCAAAATCGATAAGAACAGTCAACACCAGATCTGCAATTAACCTTTAAATCACAACGAAACAACATAAAATTGGTATCATTTTGCTCGGAATAACATCGCCTACTAACCCCAAACCACCAAAAATCTAAACATTAAGGTTTAATGGTGTATTTGATCGATATATAGCTCCGGCTAAACCTTTGTTTAATTAACCCAACAGCTGTTAACGAATTTAAACAAGATTCATTATGTTAGATTCATTTTTACCATTTATGTAGATCCAAGAATACTTAACGAGCCGAACATGTATTTCATTATAAAACGTACCTTTAAACGAAACACTTTACAAAAGCGATCTAGTCTTGATTTCGGTTTTGGCTCGTCACAATGCTCTAACACTAACAAGCTCGGGTTTTTACCATCTTATCCTGGTTCGGGATCGAGGAAGGTGTTTGTGTGTGTTCTTGAAGAGGTAGGCTATGGTGGAGAGATGATTAAAAACTGAAAAGATTAGGTTTAAGGGGGTATTTATACTTTCTTAAGCCGATGGACCTGAGGCTCATTCCATTCTTTATTCCATTTTTTAATGTCCAAGCCCACCATTATAGTTTGTTTATCTAAACTGATAAATGACACGTTATTGAATAAATGAAATTTCTTTTATTATCATTATCGACAGTAGGATGTTACAGGCGCGTCATCTTTGAAAGCGGCCATTGACAATTTCTTTGCAAAACATGGTTTAAATATGTCTAAAGTTAGAGGGCAAGGTTATGATGGAGCTTCAAATATACGTGGTGAGCTAAATGGATTGAAACAAAAAAAAATTAGCTGAAAATAAGTATGCATTTTTATATTCATTTTTTTTCCCACTAGTTGATGTTACTCGTTGTCGCTACGTCATCTGAATACGCATCTGCGAGTAGTTTTTTTAACAACTTGCGAAAATTGTGAATGTTGTTGGAGCTTCATATAATAGAAAAGATTCTATTCGTCAAAAACAATATGATGATTATGTGGAACGTATAGATATGGGTGAAGTTTGTACAGGAAAAGGTAAAAACCAAGAAATGAGTTTAGCTCGAGCCGGTGACATTCGTTGGGGTTCTCATCTTAAAACAATTGACATGCTTTTGAACTTGTGGAAACCAGTGAGAGAAGTGATTATTGCTTTTTCTATAGATTGCACTAATAGAAAAACTCGAGGCATAGCATTAGGTTTGGCTGAAAAAATGGAAAATTTTGAATTAGTTCTTGTTGGTCATTTAATGTTGAATTTGTTAAGAAAGACAAATGACTTGTCACAAGCCCTACTGTTAATGAATCATAATATTGGCAATATCGTACGATTGATTGAAGATTTAATGAAAGAAGTCACTTCATTTGGTTGTCAAAATGAAATCCATATGCCTAATATGGAAGAAGTCATTCCCGGTCGAGTTAGACGTACAGTTAATGACGAGCCAAAAATATATCTCCACCATTTTCCTGCTGATATATTTTATCAGGTATATTTGTTTTAAGTTTTTGTAGGTTACAACATTCTACTTTTAAGTTTTATTTTAGAAAAAAATTACATTTTCTTCATATATTCTAGGTGGTTGATCTTCTTCTCAATGAAATGAATGAATATTTACTAAGTTAAACACAAAGTTGCTTATGTGTATAGCGTGTCTTGATCCTAGAGATTCATTTCAATGTTTTGACCGTGAGAAGTTATTACGACTTGTTGTCTTATATTCAGAAGATTTTTGTGGCTCTGAGCTAGAACAACTAAGGATAAAAATCGACCGATATATTCCAAATGTGAAAAGTAATGAAGCTTTTTCTGGTCTTCGTGATATCAGAGAACTTGCAAAGAAAATGGTTGACGAAGTATCACATTACGTATGAACTGGTATATCGACTAGTTAAGCTGGCTTTCGTCTTGCCTGTTGCAACAGCTACCGTTGAAAGATCTTTTTCCGTGATGAAATATATCAAGAATAATTTACGCAAGAAGATGGATGATATTTATCTAACATATTCATTGTTGTGCTACGTTGAGAAAGATGTTTTTGGAAACTTTGAAAGGAAGCTATTTTACAACGTTTTCAAGCTATGGGTCCCCGTAGATTACCATTATGTAAGGCCCCGTTCCCGGTGCCCTACATTGGCATTGGATTTACTCATAAACACAGTTCTAAATATCAGAGTTAAATTAAACTTTTACGAAATAAATAAACTTCAACCATTCATTACAAAACATTCAAACTTATCTTGAAAAACATAACATAAAAATAATTTATTTAAACATCATGACGAATCTTCAGATGCCAGCTTCCTCAGTTCCTGCCATGTGTCTTCCTTAGGCTAGGTGCTTCAGTCTATTCACCTGCGTGCATACTTAAAGTCAGCTACGCTGAGTGAGTTCTAGTTTAAGCAGGTATTATACCATACATACTTACGATTACGTATCCGAAGATACACATTACTTACTTAACGTGTTTATCGTTCTTTCATCCATACATACATTCTTTCATACTTCCTCCCATTAACATACTCGTTACGTTCATAACTATCCTTACTTTATAATGAGCATTTCGCCCTACATACCTCGGAAATTATTAGGGTCCGGCACCCTTCATCCTCGAATATTATTAGGGTTCAGTGCCTTCCATCCTCTAATATTATTAGCGTTCGGTGCCCTTTATCCTCGAATATTATTAAGGTTCGGTGCCCTTCATCCTAAAATAAGGGTTCGGTGCCCTTCATCCTCAAATATTGTTAGGGTTCAGTGCCCTTCATTCCACACATCCATATCATTATACTATACTTTCATGATTTCATACATACTCATACTTTAATATATCATTCAAACATTATATCATACTATTCTACACATTACCTTCCCTGACGATACGTGCAATATCCAAAGATCGTTCATGCACAAACAAGCACTCGTTCATAACATAATAACTATCACACCAATCATTATGACATACACTTGCCACCCAAGGTAAGTGTATTAACATTCACATTGAGAATGCACACAACCCCGAAAACATAACAAGGAAATGGGGCTAAAAAAACTCACTTGTGAGCTATTCCTTTCAGATTTAATGGTAAATCCTTTCCTTAATTGCTCGTGGCTAACTGCATAACAATTACACGTATCAATTAACTAACCCTATCCATATCATATTTCTAGGTTATTGTAATCGTTAACTAGGTGTCCGGGGGAAGCGCCCCTGGCATCGGGGTTCTAGGGGCGACAACCCCTAGAAGGGTCCACGGGGCAGAGCCCCTGGCTGGGGTTAAGCTGCCTTTTATTTTCATTAATAAGTCTTTACTAAAAACCTTATCAGAAAACTGAAGTTTAATGATTTAATCAAATCAAATCTTCCATTTAAGTGTTACCTTTCATTATTAATTAATTACTTATCTTTAGTTCATACATCATATAAGTACGTATACGCTGTTTATCTTTCGTTTACTTCGTAAAGTCATAATCGGCGTATAAGTTATTATTAGGCGTATAAGTTGTCCAGCGTATACGCTTGTTCTAGCGTATAAGTATAGTTGGGGTATAAATTCATATGGCGTGTAAGTACATACGGCGTATAAGTCCTTCACATACGTTGCATACATGCACAGCGTATATATATACACGTTGATCATTCTTATACGCTGACATACATATACGCTACATACACTTATGCGCTCCACCTATACTTACACGATGCTTTATACATACACACTTCTGCAACTTATACGACATCTACTTACACGTTGCTGAACATATACGCAGTTATACATACACACTACCATACATATACGGCGTGTATCCATATACGCCGTATAAGCACTGTTCAACGTTTATATACGCGTTTTTGTGATTTTTTTTGATTTCAGCACCGTCAACCGCCGTTAACCACCATGGTTGATTTGGGTTTGACCGTTTATAGTCTAGGTTGCTTCAGGGTGTCCAAGTATGAGCTAAGGTGGTCCTTAAGCTCATTTTTTGTTGATTAAACACCCGAACAAAGCCAGATCTAGATCCAAACGACTCATACGAATAGATTGGTACAGCTAAGATAAATCATTTCTTACCTTCGGTTGGTCTCGAGTCGTTGATTATAGTAGAGAGTCTTTGGCTTAAGTGTGTGTTTTTGATGGTGTAGGCTAAGGTGTAGAATGGATGGAAATGGAAAGGCTTACGGTTTAAGTGGTATTTATACTCCCTTAAGCCCATGGACCATAGGCCAATCTTTCCTTTTTGGTCCATAATTGATTCCATCTAAATAGCCACTTATCCTTCCATCTTTATTATTTTATTATTTCTCTATTAACTCAAGTAAAATTTTCTATCATAAATAAATAATATATTAAAATTTTATTCTTAGAAAATTCAGGATGTTTCAAATTACCAGTTGCTACATCGATTGGTAAAAAAAAGTGATATGTTTCTATTACGACCCCACGGTTAAAATGTCCTGGTTCCGCTACTGAGAACAATGACCGAAGTGGCGAATTCATCGGTTATTTATTTGGGTAAACATTGCCCTAGTTTGGTCACCCCTTGCTCAATGTCTTTAAAGAATTGTAAGTTTTATTATTTAAATCTAAAAGAGTGTGTTTTAGCTTTTTTAATATGTGATACTTTGCTTCTAGTTAAAATTTTTTTAGGTGTATAAGAAATTTTTCTGAGACGAATGGGATCATAACGAATGACTAGGGCCATTCGTGCTTTCTATAAGACGAATGAGGGCTCATTCGTAACGGGAGCGTGTATGTATATTCAATAGCGAATGAATCGATTCTTTGTCTTATTATAGCGATTGGGTAGATAACGAATGACGAGTGCCATCCGTTAATTCATTAAGACGAATGAAGGATTCATTCGTCATGAGGACACATGAATGTGTCCCATTCATTATGGCTATCTAACGAATGACAATGATTCATTTCATCATGACGAATGAGCATCAGTCTTATCCAAATCTTTGACTCAAAGATCAAAGTCAAAATCGATAATAACAGTCAACAGCATATCTGCAATCAACCTTCAAATCACAACGAAACAACATAAAACTGGTATCATTTTGCTCGAAAAAACATCGCCTACTAACCCCAAACCACCAAACATCTATACATTAAGGTTTAATGGTGTATTTGATTGATATATTGTGACACCCGGTAAATTCCCAATCCCTTAAACTAAGTAATCACCTAATAATTAGGTGATTGTAAATATTATGTGCGCCATGTTAGTCAGCGCGTGCATTTGTTATGTGCGCCCTGCGCGAGCGCGCCATGTTAGTCAGCGCGTGCATTTGTTATGTGCGCCCTGCGCAAGCGCACCATGTCAAGAACCAGCGTGAGCATATGTTATATGCGCCATGCGTGAACGTTTTGGCCTTATGTTTTTCATGAAACTTTGTTGTCTAAATGGGTTGACCGTCACGCATGAGGCTAAGGCGGGTGCATCCCAAAACCAATTATGCGCGTGCGGGAGGGGAACTAACCTACCCGCATGGCGGGAACGTTGAGAACTAGTTTGTCTGAAGCTCCAAGATGGAATTGACTTCAACATGACTGATCACTATGTTGAAATACCAAGACCACCTGGAGAATCTACAAATGAAACTCAAATGTCCCTAACTGCGAGAAGGTTACGCACCTACCCGCAGCAAAGAAATGTCCTTCACGCAGAAAGCTATGCGCACAAAGTGATGCGCACAGAACACAGTCTATTCTCCAGGCGTAAGGAGATTTCTCCCGCCCAAAAGGAAACAGTAGCGTGTTTCAGAGATTTTCCACTTTTTACTGTACACTGACAAAAGTACCTGAAAAAGCACACTGTAACATGAAAAGTCAACTGTCAGCCACCCTATTCTCACCAACCCCAGACCTGCATGTCCTGTCCAAATCAAATCAAGATCTTTTGTCCACTCCTCCACTTTTAAGTAAACAATAAACAATAATAATTTCCATACTTTATCATCATTACACCTAGATATGAAAAGATTTCAATCCCCTAAAACAAGGGATTGTGTTCCCTTGAGTTTGCCTATAAATTTATAACCTAAATTATCAACCAAAACACACTTCAAAGAACTACAAACTTGCACTAATCCTCTCCCAAGCATCCGTTGTTTCCAGCTCCGATCCTGTTACTAGGTAAGCCGAGAATATAACCTTGAGACCTACTATCCAACCCTTATATTCTCCTATTTCTTGATCTTAATATATATACTTGTTATTTAATCGTATTCTAGACCTTCGATTCCGAGGCCAACACCAAGAAAACCCGAATCTCGATTAATCCCTTAACAAGAACCACAGGTGAGTCTCACAGCCCCCATTTCACTATTTTCACTGTTTTTAACCTGTTTTCGGGGCGAGGGACACGTGTTTAAATTACATTTTATCATGGTATATTTACGAACAATGCAAGCGATTGTGTTTAACTTATAATTCATTATGGTAAGTTTTCGAGCAATGCAAACAGTTATCTATGGTTTTCGATATGAGTGCGCAAGAACGAGTAAGTGATCACTTTACCATTGGAACTCTAAGGGTAGGGACTGCTGGTTTGATCCACCCACTCGTAGGGGTCGCACCTCTTTGCATGGACGAGTGCCTAGTATGGTCAAGGGGCAGTACTATGGGTTTGAGCCCGCTCGTAGGGGTCGCGCCTCTTTGCATGGACGAGCGCCTTGTTTTCCGGCACAACGTCCGCGCGTAACCCGCGGGACGGTATTACTTATCTTAGCTCGTAGTGGCAGCGCCACTTTGCATGGACGAGCACATTTTCCTGAAACGTTCGCGCGTAACCCGCGGGACGGTATTACTTATTTTAGCTCGTAGTGGCAGCGCCACTTTGCATAGACGAGCACAGTTCCCAGTAATGTTCGCGCGTAACCCGCGGAACGATTTTATCAGAATATGTTGATATAACTATGTTTTACCAAGCTTGTGCTTTAATGATGCTACCAGAATTATGTTTCAGAATGATCATGATGCAATACGATTTATCAAGTTACTAAAACTTGTGAACTCACTCAGTTTATACTGATTCAAATGTTTTTACGTGTCTTTCAGGAGATAATTAGGTAGCGCATGGAGTCACACTTAGAGCACCTCACGCTGAACATCTAAAACTAGCTTTTTGGAAGATTTTAGTTCTATCCCTTCGATGCGCGTGGTTGCTCCCGCCGCGCAAGGGGATATGGCTTGGAAATCTTCAACAGTTTTATACTTGGATGTTTTTATGTAATTTTTAAACAATGTAATGTATTGTATTAAACATTTCACGCGTAATGAAAATCTTTGAATGTTTGCAATGGCCCGTGCTTAATTATCAATCCCCACTCGCGCGCGCCCGGCTGTTTCCGCCGCTCAGGGCCGGGTGTGACAGATTGGTATCAGAGCACTGGTTATAGCGAACTAGGAAAAGAAGTTTTAACCTAGACTATAACCGTTGGGGAATCACATGAAATACTTTTCAAAGAAAATATTTTCTAAAGAAACTATACACACACTTAGGAACACGGGTCACACAGTGTCTAGTAAATAACGATAACATTGTGCTCAGAGTACATGCGCTAAGTTTGATATATTTCCATTCTCTTTTAAAGCGAGAATGCCTCCAACTAAAGCCAAAGGAATTACCATGACACCCGAGGAACTCGCGGAAATAATCGCGCAGGCGATTGCGACACATGAGGCCAGCAAGGCCGAATCAAGTCAGGGTCGTCAGAATGAGACCCCAGAACCCGAATCAGGAGCCTTGGACAAAGGATGCTCCTACAAGACATTCATGGCCTGTAAGCCTTGGCCATTCAAGGGTACCGAAGGGGCCATTGGGCTCTACAACTGGATCGACAAGATGGAGACAGTTCTCTCCATTAGCGGATGTAGTGAGAACCAGAAGGTCCTTTACGCGACCTGCATGTTCCAAGAAGCAGCTTCGTCTTGGTGGAAGCTTCAAACGAAAACATTGGGGCGAGAAGTTGCTCTCCACAAGACCTGGGAGGAACTGAAGGAAATGATGATGAGAAAGTTCTGCTCTCGCGCAGAAATCCAGAGTCTGCAACAGGAATTCTGGAACCACACCATGGTAGGAACGGATATCGACGCCTACAACAACCGGTTCAACGAGCTTTGCCAGTTGGTGCCAGACATGGCAAGCACGGAGGAAAAGAAGATCGAGAGGTATATTTTTGGGTTACCTCCTGTTGTTAGGGTTCCGCTCAACGCCGCAGCGCCTCCAACCTTTGATGAGGCGGTAGCGCGGGCCATCACCCTTACAAGGGATACGATCCGTGCGGGTATGTTGACTCCGCGCGGAACCGAGCAGCGAACCTCTGATCCCAAGAGGAAATGGAACTCTCACCACCGAGGGTCCGACTCCAAGCAGCCACCGTTCAAGAAGCAGGAAAGCGCAAGGGTTTACGCGATTCAGGCCGCGGAGCCACCACGAAAAGGATACAGCGGGCCTCGCCCATGGTGCAACAAATGCAAGTACCACCACGAGGGTGAATGCGCAAGAATCGAATGTGCCAAATGTGGCAGACCAGGGCACAAGACGATGAATTGCCGTGTCAGAGAAGCTGGAGCGAGCGACAACTGCTACGCATGCGGGAAGCCAGGACATTATAGTCGGGATTGCCCGCAAAAGGGAAACCAAGCTCGCGGGAGAGCTTTTGTGATCGGCGCAGGCGAAGCTAAAGAAGAGCCGAATGTGGTAACCGGTACGTTTTTGCTTAACGGCCATTTTGCATCTGTCTTATTTGATACTGGCGCTGACCTAAGTTTTATATCTGCTGAGTTTAAAAACTCCCTAGGCTTAGCAACCAGTAGGCTAGACACGCCTTATACTATAGAACTAGCCAATGGTAGGCAGTTATGCGCGAACGAAAGAACTGAAGAATGTGTAATAGTCATGGGAGGTCACGGGTTCAATATTAACTTGTTACCAATAGACTTGGGAAGTTTTGACATTGTGGTAGGTATGGATTGGTTAGTCGAGAACCACGCGGAAGTTATTTGCCATGAGAAGCAGGTTCGGATCCCACTGTTGAACGGAGAAACCTTGGTAATTCAAGGGGAAAGAAGGGGAGTTGCGACGAAACTGATTTCGTGCCTAAAGGCGCGTAAGTGCCTAAGGAAAGGGTGCTACGCCTTCCTGGCGCATGTAGTAGAGAAGAAAGGAGATGAGCGAAGAATTGAAGACTTACCGGTAGTGCGCGAATTTCCAGAAGTTTTTCCTGAAGATTTGCCCGGATTGCCGCAGCCGCGACAAGTCGAGTTTCGTATTGATTTGGTCCCAGGAGCTGCGCCAGTAGCTCGAGCGCCTTATCGATTAGCTCCATCTGAGATGCAAGAGCTATCCAATCAGTTACAGGAACTATTGGATAAGGGTTTCATACGCCCAAGCTTTTCACCTTGGGGAGCTCCAGTACTGTTTGTTAAGAAGAAGGATGGTTCGTTCAGAATGTGTATTGACTACAGGGAGCTGAACAAGCTGACAGTCAAGAATCGGTACCCCTTACCGAGGATTGACGACTTATTTGACCAGTTGCAGGGATCCAGTTATTATTCGAAGATAGATCTACGGTCAGGATACCACCAACTTAGGGTCCATGAGGAAGATGTGCCGAAAACAGCCTTCCGAACTAGATACGGCCATTATGAGTTCTTAGTGATGCCTTTCGGGCTAACTAATGCGCCGGCTGTGTTCATGGATCTGATGAACCGTGTGTGCAAACCATACTTGGACAAGTTTGTGATTGTGTTTTTAGATGATATTCTGATTTACTCACGGACCAAGGCCGAGCATGAGCAACACCTGAGATTGATTTTGGAATTGCTAAGGAAAGAAAAGTTGTATGCGAAGTTTTCCAAATGTGAGTTTTGGCTTAGAGAAGTTCATTTTCTCGGTCACGTTGTAAACGAGAAAGGAATACACGTTGATCCTTCTAAAGTCAAGGCCATCGAAAACTGGGAAGCGCCAAAAACCCCAACTGAGGTGAGGCAATTCCTAGGGCTAGCTGGCTACTATCGACGCTTCATTGAGAACTTCTCCAAAATAGCTCTACGTCTGACCGCGCTAACTCAGAAAGACAAGAAGTTTGTTTGGGGCGAAAATCAGGAAACAGCATTTCAAATGTTGAAACAGAAGTTATGTAGTGCGCCAATTTTGTCTCTGCCCGAGGGGACGGATGACATCGTCGTTTACTGCGACGCTTCACATCAAGGACTCGGATGTGTCCTTATGCAGCGAGACAAAGTCATAGCGTATGCCTCGCGCCAACTCAAGACCAATGAAAAGAACTACACAACGCATGATCTGGAACTTGGAGCGGTTGTCTTCGCGCTAAAGATTTGGCGCCATTACCTCTATGGTACAAAGTGTGTAATCTTTACGGATCACAAGAGCCTTCAACATATATTTGATCAAAAGGATTTAAACATGAGGCAACGAAGATGGGTTGAATTGTTGAATGATTATGATTGTGAGATTAAGTACCACCCTGGAAAGGCGAATGTGGTAGCAGACGCGCTAAGTAGGAAGGAGCGAATAAAAACGCTACGAGTCAAGGCTCTAAGGTTGACCATTCACGCAGATCTCTCTACCCGCATCCGAGACGCTCAGCAAGAAGCCTTGAAACCAGAGTTTGTTAAAAACGAATGCCTTGGGGGTATGGTTAAGAATTTGGAACTGAAAGAGAACGGCAATCTATATTTCACTAACCGCATATGGGTCCCTCTCAAGGGAGGATTGCGCGAGCAGGTATTGAACGAAGCTCACAAGACGCGGTATTCCGTACATCCTGGCGCAGACAAGATGTACCAAGATGTTAAAACGCTGTATTGGTGGCCCAATCTTAAAGGCGCCATCGCGACGTATGTCAGTAAGTGCCTGACGTGTTCGAAGGTAAAGGCTGAATACCAGAAACCATCAGGGTTGCTTCAACAGCCAGAAATTCCCATGTGGAAGTGGGAACAAATCTCTATGGACTTCATCACCAAACTGCCAAGGACACCTGGGGGTTATGACACAATATGGGTTATTGTGGATCGGCTAACTAAGTCAGCGCACTTCCTGCCAATCAAGGAAACCGATAAGATGGAAAAGTTAGCCCGACTGTATATTCGAGAAGTAGTTTCAAAGCATGGAGTCCCAGTGTCCATCATTTCTGATAGAGATAGTCGGTTCACCTCAAGATTTTGGAGATCGTTACAAGGAGCTCTAGGTACTCGCCTTGATATGAGTACAGCTTATCATCCTCAAACGGATGGGCAAAGCGAGCGAACAATCCAGACATTGGAAGATATGCTACGCGCATGCGCAATCGATTTCGAAGGTAGCTGGGATACTCATCTCCCATTGGTTGAATTTTCTTACAACAATAGCTATCACACAAGCATTAAGGCTGCGCCGTTCGAAGCTTTGTATGGGCGCAAGTGTAGATCCCCACTGTGCTGGGCTGAAGTGGGTGACAAGCAAATGACTGGTCCAGAATTGATCCAAGAAACAACAGACAAGATTTTTCAGATAAGGGATCGCCTTAAGACAGCGCGCGACAGACAGAAGAGCTACGCAGATGTGCGAAGGAAACCATTGGAGTTTCAAGTAGGGGATAGAGTACTTTTGAAAGTCTCTCCATGGAAAGGAGTCCCCCGTTTCGGCAAGCGAGGAAAGTTGAATCCGCGCTACATTGGACCATTTGAGATCCTGGAAAGGATCGGTCCGGTTGCTTATAAACTCCGTTTACCCACCGAACTCAGTGGAGTTCATAATACGTTTCATGTGTCCAACCTCAAAAAGTGCTTATCTGACGAAACGTTGATTTTGCCGTTGGAAGAGATTCACATCGACAAACAGCTGCACTTCGTAGAAGAACCTATAGCAGTGACCGATTGGAAAGAACAAAAGTTACGCAGAAGCAAAATCAAGTTAGTAAAGGTTCAATGGAACTCGAGGCGTGGGCCTGAGTTCACTTGGGAAAGAGAAGACCAAATGCGCAAGAAATACCCACACCTCTTTCAGAGCATGGCTTCTGCCAGCAACGTCTTCTAAATTTCGGGACGAAATTCGTTTAACGAGGGGAGAATGTGACACCCGGTAAATTCCCAATCCCTTAAACTAAGTAATCACCTAATAATTAGGTGATTGTAAATATTATGTGCGCCATGTTAGTCAGCGCGTGCATTTGTTATGTGCGCCCTGCGCGAGCGCGCCATGTTAGTCAGCGCGTGCATTTGTTATGTGCGCCCTGCGCAAGCGCACCATGTCAAGAACCAGCGTGAGCATATGTTATATGCGCCATGCGTGAACGTTTTGGCCTTATGTTTTTCATGAAACTTTGTTGTCTAAATGGGTTGACCGTCACGCATGAGGCTAAGGCGGGTGCATCCCAAAACCAATTATGCGCGTGCGGGAGGGGAACTAACCTACCCGCATGGCGGGAACGTTGAGAACTAGTTTGTCTGAAGCTCCAAGATGGAATTGACTTCAACATGACTGATCACTATGTTGAAATACCAAGACCACCTGGAGAATCTACAAATGAAACTCAAATGTCCCTAACTGCGAGAAGGTTACGCACCTACCCGCAGCAAAGAAATGTCCTTCACGCAGAAAGCTATGCGCACAAAGTGATGCGCACAGAACACAGTCTATTCTCCAGGCGTAAGGAGATTTCTCCCGCCCAAAAGGAAACAGTAGCGTGTTTCAGAGATTTTCCACTTTTTACTGTACACTGACAAAAGTACCTGAAAAAGCACACTGTAACATGAAAAGTCAACTGTCAGCCACCCTATTCTCACCAACCCCAGACCTGCATGTCCTGTCCAAATCAAATCAAGATCTTTTGTCCACTCCTCCACTTTTAAGTAAACAATAAACAATAATAATTTCCATACTTTATCATCATTACACCTAGATATGAAAAGATTTCAATCCCCTAAAGCAAGGGATTGTGTTCCCTTGAGTTTGCCTATAAATTTATAACCTAAATTATCAACCAAAACACACTTCAAAGAACTACAAACTTGCACTAATCCTCTCCCAAGCATCCGTTGTTTCCAGCTCCGATCCTGTTACTAGGTAAGCCGAGAATATAACCTTGAGACCTACTATCCAACCCTTATATTCTCCTATTTCTTGATCTTAATATATATACTTGTTATTTAATCGTATTCTAGACCTTCGATTCCGAGGCCAACACCAAGAAAACCCGAATCTCGATTAATCCCTTAACAAGAACCACAGGTGAGTCTCACAGCCCCCATTTCACTATTTTCACTGTTTTTAACCTGTTTTCGGGGCGAGGGACACGTGTTTAAATTACATTTTATCATGGTATATTTACGAACAATGCAAGCGATTGTGTTTAACTTATAATTCATTATGGTAAGTTTTCGAGCAATGCAAACAGTTATCTATGGTTTTCGATATGAGTGCGCAAGAACGAGTAAGTGATCACTTTACCATTGGAACTCTAAGGGTAGGGACTGCTGGTTTGATCCACCCACTCGTAGGGGTCGCACCTCTTTGCATGGACGAGTGCCTAGTATGGTCATGGGGCAGTACTATGGGTTTGAGCCCGCTCGTAGGGGTCGCGCCTCTTTGCATGGACGAGCGCCTTGTTTTCCGGCACAACGTCCGCGCGTAACCCGCGGGACGGTATTACTTATCTTAGCTCGTAGTGGCAGCGCCACTTTGCATGGACGAGCACATTTTCCTGAAACGTTCGCGCGTAACCCGCGGGACGGTATTACTTATTTTAGCTCGTAGTGGCAGCGCCACTTTGCATAGACGAGCACAGTTCCCAGTAATGTTCGCGCGTAACCCGCGGAACGATTTTATCAGAATATGTTGATATAACTATGTTTTACCAAGCTTGTGCTTTAATGATGCTACCAGAATTATGTTTCAGAATGATCATGATGCAATACGATTTATCAAGTTACTAAAACTTGTGAACTCACTCAGTTTATACTGATTCAAATGTTTTTACGTGTCTTTCAGGAGATAATTAGGTAGCGCATGGAGTCACACTTAGAGCACCTCACGCTGAACATCTAAAACTAGCTTTTTGGAAGATTTTAGTTCTATCCCTTCGATGCGCGTGGTTGCTCCCGCCGCGCAAGGGGATATGGCTTGGAAATCTTCAACAGTTTTATACTTGGATGTTTTTATGTAATTTTTAAACAATGTAATGTATTGTATTAAACATTTCACGCGTAATGAAAATCTTTGAATGTTTGCAATGGCCCGTGCTTAATTATCAATCCCCACTCGCGCGCGCCCGGCTGTTTCCGCCGCTCAGGGCCGGGTGTGACATATATAGCTACGGCTAAATCTTTGATTAATTAACCGAACAGTTGTTAACAAATTTAAGCAAGATTCATTAAGTTTGATACGTTTTTACCATTTATATAGATCTATGAATACTAAACGAGCCGAACATGTATTTCGTTATAAAACGTACCTTTAAACGAATCGGTTTACAAACGTGATCTAGTCTTGATTTCAGTTTTGGCTCGTCACAATGCTCTAACACTAACAAGCTAGGGTTTTTTTAACTTCGGATCTTGGTTCGGGATAGAGGAAGGTGTTTGTGTGTGTTCTTGAAGGTGTAGGCAGTGGTGTAGAGATGATTAAAAACTAAAAGGATTAGGGTTTAAGGGGTATTTATACTTCCTTAAGCCCATGGACCTACAACTCATTCCATCCCTTATTCCATTTTTTAATGTCCAAGCCCACCCTTATAGTTTGTTTATCTATACTGATAAACGACACGTTATTGAATAAATGAAATTTCTTTTATTATCATTATCGACAGTAGGATGTTACAGGCGCGTCATCTTTGAAAGCGGCCATTGGCAATTTCTTTGCAAAACATGGTTTAACTATGTCTAGAGTTAGAGGGAAAGGTTATGATGGAGCTTCAAATTTACGTGGTGAGCTAAATGGATTGAAACACAAAGTTTTAGTTGAAAATAAGTATGCATTTTGTATTCATTGTTTTGCTCACTAGTTGCAGTTAGTCGTTGTCGCTACATCATTTGAATTCGCATCTGTGAGTAGTTTTTTGTAATACCTTGTGAAAATTGTGAAGGTTGCTGGAGCTTCATGTAAAAGAAAAGATTTGATAATACCTCATATCTAAGATCTATGATCCAAATAGGATTACTAGGATCTAGTTCATTTATTACCCTTAACGGTTATAGATTATACGTATATATATAAGATACATTATTAGTATTAGGTGTATTATGTAATAGGTTAACGAAGTTTGGATCGAGAGAGCAAATGGACAGAGTTTGTTTACTTTAATCTCCAAAACTTAATTTATCAGAGGTATGAACCTCTATATATAGAAGATAGATCTAATTCATTACACAAGCCGTAACGAATTAGGTCCACTTCGTTACATTACATAGAAATGAAACAAGACATAACGAATCAACTGATTCGTTATGTCCCATTCGTCAACATTCCATGACGAATGGGAATAAACATTAACGTACTACTTCCTATTCGTTAAACATCCTTAACGAATGGGAGGAAACTTAACTTAACTGTCTAGTTCATTAAACATCCTTAACGAACTAGACATACATTAACAAACTAGACTATAATAATAATATATTTTCATTAGTAAACACAAAAAAATAAATACAAAGACTCGAGACGCAAAATCGTGCACTAACAGACAACCCCCTCGTCTTGAGCTCTTTGTCTTTAACTTATTTGAAGCGCTTCGTCTGCCAGTCCCGACAGCTGTGAATTCCATGCTCGTGACATACACGCATAGTATGTTGAAACTGCATTGCTCGGTCATAGTCTTCATGACGCTCGATTAATATCTTATTCTTGAAGAGCACGTCATTGTCATTCTCAGTCAAATTCACGAGCCACATTGGAAAAATAATCTTAATCAGCTCGATCTTTAAACCCTTTCCCGAAACAATAACGGCCTCGCAAGTACGATTGTCATAATACCAACGGTTGAAAGATAAATACATATGCTGATTCAATGTCTTTACTGGTACACGCTTCATCGTCTTTGGCGGCTTTAGTTTAAGCACGAGCATCCTCCAACCCGTCCTTGGATCAATCTCTTCAATACGTTTACGGGTTGGTATCTGCGGCTTAAAGAATTTAAACCCGTGGTTCACCTCGAATAGCAAATGTTGGTGGAACCAATTTGCTTGGTGATTCCCACCATGATTTATGAAAGGTCGACACGCGAGGGTATGAACATCACAAAGTGGTAATGAGAGAATGTCAGTAATGTTTTCATAGTACTGGACGCCATTCTCCCATTTAACAATATAGACCTTTAAATTAGAATCGTAAAGCCATGAAATAATGTCACCTCTTACTTTAGACACAGCTTTAAAAGAGGTCATCTGATTGGCTTGAGCACGTGCAACAACTTCCACTTTCAACTCTTTATAAACATACCTGTATGCATAAATAATCTTACGTGCTATCTTGTCTCTATATGCAAACCATCCTTGAATATCATCAACAGATGGATCATGCTTCGAGTCAAATCTTGTGTCAACACTCTTGCCCTTTGAGAGTTTCTCCAACTCATCTTCGGTTGCTTTGACGTTTTCTTCAGTAAATACAAGAGCACCCTGATCAACGTATGATCGTTGAAATAGATCAGGGTATTCCTCAGCCGTCACGTCCTCAATCTCGACCTCCTCATCTTCATAAATAAATGATGTGTTCGTTTGAATCGTTGGATCATTCAAGATCTCCTCGTCATTCTCAACTTCCACATCATTCTCAGTCTCTAACAAGTTCAGCTCATCTTCATTCAAACCCAGCAGCATAGAGATCTGCTCTCGTGTTAAGGATCGTTCCATAAACTGTCCCACTTCAATTTCATCAGCATTCACAATGATTCTGATCACCTCCCCACAACCAATAAATATAACAGTGTTAGCCTTTATCGACTCAATTGGCGTAACATTCATCGAATCTTGATAAACGACCAAATGATTGTCAACATTACCCGCTACCCCGCTCGTACCTGCACCGGAGGATAAGCCGTGAGTTTGTTTCGTCTCACTTCCCCCGGCACCTGACTCATCTGGATCTTCATCATCATTTATAAGCTTCTTTAATTCACCTCCTTTACATGTAAGATGCAGAATCATGTCCTCTTGTTCTTTTAACTTCACCCCCTGAGACGTAACAATATCACGAAGGGCTTTGGTCTCTTTTTGGCAAAACGAGACATAGCTCAGTAGCATTCTTTGAATTTCCATCATACGCACTTGATTAAGACGGTCAGCAGACATTTGATTTTCATAAAGATGAATTAAGCTCAAGAGCATATTCATCTGTTGATCCTGTGTCATAGCATGAAACGAGGGAGGGATTGGCTGAACAGGACCTTGAGGACTATTAAGCCTCATAAATGAAATATCCATAGGCGGTGGTGGCATCATCGTCGGTGTTAGTGAAACCACCGATGTGGCAGTCGTAGGCCTTGGCAATGTAGATAAAAAAGACTATGGAATCATGAGAAGCCTAGGGTCAGATGTGAGTGTGGTCGTCAACGTGAGTTCCGGGGTGCTAGTAGTAAGCGGCACCACCAGTCGTTGAATAACAGACGACCTTGGAGGCAGAACTCCAAAAGAAATACCTGCTCCAACAGTCACTCGATGCTTCGATGACCCTTCACCAGCTATCTCTTTCCCTTTTCTTTTACGTTGAGCAGCTTCAACAGCAGCCGCCTCAACCTTAACACGACGTTGGTGATCATCTCCACCTTCATCACCATCGTCACCATCATCATCATTGTTCCCACCTTGACCCTCTTCACGCTCAGAATCCGAGTTATCATGGATCTAGCGATCATCAGAAGGACATACATAATCAGGATTGGATACATGACCAATCAAACGCTTGAATCTTGGTGGAGGATCTTGAGGGTATTGCTTCATTCTCCTTATTGTATCCGATTTCATATGTTCCAACTTCAATACATCATTTCAGAGCGTAGGATCGATCACCAAGTCACGAATCGCATCCTGAACAAAAAGTTGGATAAACCGAGGATACATCAAGAATTTCTTGCGTCGTTTCTCTATAAGACAATTCTCTTTGATATGATCGAAGATCCTCTCCGAGAAATTGAAAGGTTTGTTCAGAATTAACGTGACGAAATCCGACTGAAGCATGATACGGCATTCATCAAAACCTCCTTTTCGTCCACCAAGGCAGTGTATAAGGACATGTAATAAATACTTGTATGTGGGATACAAGAACGCCTAGTTATACATGAACATATCCATATCACCTGAATAGAATAATCGACCACTATAATCAGCTCTTTATGATACTCACTCAGGTCATCCATAGTGTCACCGAACCTCAACACCCGTTGAATAGTTTCAGTTGATATCACAACTGGTCTTTCTTTAACCTCAGCGGCAATGTGATTTTCCGTCTCAACATATCTAGCAGTGTTCCAGAATTGACGAATAATGCTGAACCGAACCTCTGGATTTGTTGTGACAACATAGTTGATACGTGAGCGACGAATGAAGGCCAACATCTCCCCAAAAATATTCTCGTCAGCAAAGTTTGTACCAACAAAAGCACAAATGTTATGCTTTTTGTCGTACGAGAGTAATGGAAGATCTTGTTCTTGTTGTGCCTCAGCAGCAGGAGGATCTTGATCCATATTGTCAGCCATAACTGATAATAAATAACCCCGAGATTTAGTAAAATGATCAATAAATAATATTATTATAACTTAAATTTATAATAATTAAAATATTAATATATAATAATTTATAATGTCATTCATTAAATAGTCTGATTCATTATAACGAAATGTTGATTCGTTATGATGAATTGGCTAATTCATTATCAAGTAAATATTATGAATTATGTTTAACGAATCTGGAGTGAAAGAATAACGAATTAATGCTTGATTCGTTAAATATTATGTTTAACATCCTGATTCATGTGATCTGTGTAACGAATTAGTTGCAGTTCGTCACATCATAACGAATTGCCCTTAATAGGTTTAATATTTGACTAATTAAAGTCCAAGTCAAAATTGGCAGGAACTGCAAAAGTCAAAATTGCAATCTGAATGCAATTCGCACATGATTGACGATGTAAGGCCGAACAGATGATCACAAGGATCTTGGAAACACATCACAACATGATTCAAATTGTCCATTTTCAACAAATCATGGTATAAATTAGGTAAATTAAAGGTGTTATGTATAACTTAAAACCGATAGGTTAATCGATTAATTAACCCCTAAAACATTCATCAAAACTGACAAAAATCATTACACAATGATCTCCATTACCTTGCGTTAAGAATTGAAGATCAAAACAACTATTCGTTAAGGTCGGATTTTTCAGAAAATTTGTGCAGAGGTTCGTTGCTTAAGTGAGAAGGAAAATGAATAGTGAATACGAATGGGGTTCATGAATCCCTATAAGCAATACCTTGGCACAGTTTTCCAGACAACGAATCATTTAATTCGTTCAAATTTGAAATAACGAATCAACCGATTCTTTATCATATTTAAATACATGTGTCACACGAATTGTTAAAAACAAGATAACGAATTAGAATCAATTCGTGCTTGGATTCGTGCTTGATTCGTTACTTTATGTATAACAAATTAGAGATCATTCGTTACAGAGTGGCGGAATAGAATTGGGTTAACGAATTGAATTGTAATTCGTTATAAATGACCCCAATTCGTTATTCATAAATAACGAATTAGATTTATTTAATTTTAAATTGAATAAATAAATCAATTAAATAAAAGAATATTTAAAATAATAAATTAATCAACGTAATCTTGTATCCCGATGATCTAATACCTTAAAGATCTTTACCCAATGTGGTAAATTGTAATACCCTAACGTATTTTACGTTTAAAACACATAACTTAAATATATTAAATAATATGTAAAAGAAAAAGTAAAATATTTTTGAAATTTTGTATTTTTGATGTAAAATAGTTACAAGAAAAATATCCGAAGATAAAACATAGAGCAGAAAACAAAATATTTTTGTGTTTTTGTATATTTTTAAAAGCAATACATATTTTTTGGATTTTTGATGAGTTCAAACAGAGAATCATATTGACCAAATTGCCCTTCCATCACAGTTTTATATTTCAATGATATTATGACTGGTGTTAAGATAGTCATTGATATTGTTGTCCACTTAAATCTTATAACAAACTTTCAAGCGTTTCTGTTATATGATTAACTGTTCAATTAGAGCACTGAATATCAGAAACTATCAGCCTCTAATCTCGGTTCAAGCTTAATTTGATTTTTACCATATCACCCCAACTTGACTTAAACCATTATATTGTTGATCAAAATTTGAATTTATAGAAATTTTTGAGCAATACATTGAGTTTCCTTTACTGTGAATGAGTATGCACGAGTCCATCTGTCGGCTTACATACATTGTATCCCCTGGGGTCCGTTTCTTACTGGTATTGAGAAGCACGCAAGGGAGGAACAAATGTATGAATAACAACGGATTTTGATCAAGTTAGTAGTTTAAATTTGTACGATGTACAACATTGATCAAGTTTAATGATAGTATAGTGATTCGATCTTAGTGATTATGTACAACATTGATCAAGCTGCTTCAATCAATGTGCTGTGTTTTTCTTTCAGCCACCCCATTCTGTTGTGGTACGTAAGGAGCACTATATTCTCGAAGAATTCCCTTTTGAATACAAAAGAAATCCAGCACGTTGTTTCTAAACTCCGTACCATTATCACTTCGAATACGTCTCACTTTCAATTTGTATAGTATAGTGATTCGATCTTAGTGATTATGTTTTGAACCAGAACGGGTGTTTGATCTTTTGAACTCATAAATAAAACCCATGAATATCTTGAATAATCATCAGTGACAACTAAACAATTCCAATCTCCAGCGATACTCGCATGATTCACAGGACCGAATAGATCCATATGAAGTCGTTCAAATGGAGTTTCAATGGTATTGATTAACTTAGATGGGTGTGACTTCTCTTTTTTATTTGCCTTTTTTTCAAGCAACACAGTGGTCAGATAATTTAAAATGTTTCAAGGAAACACCTTCGACCAAGTCATTAGCCATTAAATAATTCATCTTTCTAACATGAATATGACCCATCCTTCTGTGCCAGAGAATCGTGTCCTTTTCAGTTGCTTTAGAAACAAAACACATTTCCACAGAAGTTGATGCTTTAGAAGACATGTTTAACACATAAATATCATTCGATCGAGGGGATTGCAAGAAAACCATGTCCTCGGGAATAACGTATCCCGGTTTCAGACTCAGACATTCTTTATCACTAAATACAATAGTGTATTTCTTATCACAAATTTGTGACACACTTAATAAAGTATGATCAACCTTATCGCAATAGTTGACTTTTTCAAACGTGATATTCCCATTCGAAACTTCACCTTCTTGTGTTATCATACCCCCAAAATTCCTAGCAAAAGCAACATACCCTCCTTGAATGTTTCTGACATTTGTTAAGTGATCAAGATTGCCAGTAATATGACGAGAACATCCACTTTTCATTATCCAGTTCTCACAAGAAATAGTCTTGGATGAACCCTACGCGTGAAAAGAAAATGATTAGTTCAAAAAGGCAGCCCAGGCCTCCGTCTTGGGCATCTCTTGAGTTTCTCTTGGAAGTTTAACACTAAGTGAATCTGAATGCTTTTTACCCACTTGTGAGTATGTCACAGGTCTTTTCGACTTTCGTCGTAAGTAAGCAGCTTGAAAAATATTTGCGTTCACATTTTTGCAAAATCGGTTCAGTGGGTAAAAATTTGGGCTTAACATAACTTACGTTCTCATTAACATGAATCACCTTTCGTGGATTCACATCAAAAAGCAAAATGTGAGTTTCATCATCAAACGACGATGGTCGTTTTAAAATCTCTTTGATCAAAAGAATAGGTTTGGATTGTTCCCTGATAAAAGGATGAAGATGTTGATCTTACCTCAATCCACAGTTTCTAACAACGTGACCGTGCTCACTACAGAGAAATCATGTTCTCATGTCAACACGTTCATGTGATGGTTTAGCAGAAACATGTTTAGTTGAAGATTGATGATAAACTCCAACAATCGGACCCTTATCCAAGTCATCAAATGTCATAGATTTTCGTTTCATATTAAAATCCAAATTTGAACTATTTGAAAAGCTTTGTAAGGAATCAGTCCATTTGACTTTACAAACTAAACATTTTTAGCATATTTCAACAAACTTTTCGCTTTTATCAATGGATACACCACTTTTGATGTCTAAGATTTCACAAACTTGTCTTCAAGGTCTTGTACCTTTGAAGTTTCATTATGAAAGACACTTTCAATCAATTCGGGTTTGATGATATCGAGTGGAATGTCTTTCTCAGTGAACATAGTGCTTATTTCTTTACGCTTAAACACATGACCAGTTGATAGCATAAGAGCAGCAGGATTGATAAAACGCATCAAATCCTCATCAAAAATTTTAGGTTTTTCTTATTTCTTGGCCTTCACCGGTTTAACCTTAACGTGTTCCTCTCTCTTTTCACTTGAAATATGTGTGAACCATACACAGCCTCCTCAAATTTATGAGGTTCACATAAAATGTGATTTGAACTTGGAATGTTCTTGTTTTTGTTTATCACTTCTGGTTCAAACACATCTTCAATGATAACTTTCTCAACATTTTCAAAAAAAACTTTGTTGATTTCAACATGATGTTTTTGAGTTGATGGTTGGGCTTTAACATTATCAAATTTTACTGGTTTAGGTTTTTCAGAAACAATAGGTTCATTCACAATCACTTCTTCTTATTTTCTAGCAAAAGGATTTGCCGTATAATCATTATGAAATGGTGGTGGTACTTCAACAAAACCTACACACTTTTTAGAATCTTTTTTCTTACCAGTTACTTCGATTATCTCATTTAGCAAAAATGATGAATTTCTAAATTTGCCTAACTTATTTTTCAACTCAAAAACTTCATTCTCAAGCTCAGTTATCTTAGAACGATGTTTCAAGATGTAACGATTCCGGCAAATTCAGGTATACCCTAGCCGGAATATACTATTTACGTGTTATTCAATACTGAATATATGAATTATAATGTGTTTATACGAGTATATAAGATTCACAGTACGAATTATACTCGAATATATAGCTAGTCGTATTGAAATTACGATTAATCGATGAACGATTATTGAAACCCGAACGAATCGGGGATTACATTATAGACGAAATATATAATGTTTAGTGATGTGTACGAAGTATTAAAGCTTCGGGATAAGTGAATTATAGCACAGAAAAAGGATTTCGATTTATTAGTACGTCGGTACGATAAACGAAACCTTTAATATCAAACCAAGCAAGAGACGATCGATCAAGCCGAAAAAGATGCACAATTACCGACAATATGATGTGTTAAGTCAATAAATGTCATGGTTTAAGTTTTTAAAGTTTTTAAATCGGTTTTATATAAATTTAAATTTTAAGCCGAAAAACGACCGTTTTAGCCTCGTTTTAAGCCGAATTAAGTGTTTAACCGAAAAACGAACTGAACCAGATTATCCACAACATTATCCGGATTACACAATCCAAATGTGTAGCTAAGGTTGGATATGTGGGCCCCCCCCCACACCATACATGGACCGATCGGTCCATGGGTACACACACACACACTTCATTTTCTTTTTTTAACATTCCAACTCTCCAATTCCTCTCAACCCTTTACACATTCAACCAAAACCTTTGATTTTTAAGAAGATCCACAAGGTATAAACATGTTATTATGGTTTGATCTTGCTTTTTAATTCCAAAATCATGAGAAAATGAGGTTTCAAGTGAAAAATGGGTGAAAACCCGAGATGAAACCGATTCTTGCATGATCAAGTGATGTATACAAGTTATACAAGGGATCTTGGCCCAAGAAAGGAGTTAAAAGAGTCAAAAACGAATTTTTACGGTTAAAATCTTTGTTTTGATGTCTTAACCGAAACCATGAAAGAAATGGCTTGATTGTGGGTATAACTTGCTTGGTGTGGTGTTATTGTGCTTGTAGGTGTTATATCTAGTTGCTAGCAAAGGCTAGAAAGCAAGATCTTTGCGATCTAAAGCTAGAAACACAAGGTAGTTCGGTTTTTCGTATGATTTGTGTGATTTGGACAGATTGTGGTAGACTTAGATTTGGGTCATGAAATTTCACAGAGATGATCTACACATGAAAATATGAGATCTGTGAAATTTTGGTAATTTTTAGATAAAGGATGAATATTTGGTGAATTTAATGCTCGGTTTTGGCTAAAAATGGTGAAAAATAGCTAAACATCATGAAAAATTCTGGAAACATTCAGATAAGCTTTTTATAACATATAAAAGTCACACACAAAATTTCAGGTCCATTGGAGAAGTCTAAGTAGGCTTTTCGGTAAAACGAGTTCTACGGTTTTCTAGCTCGGTTTTGGTGAAAATGGCATGAAAAATGAGTTTTTGGTTCTGTAAAAATTACTAGGAACTATATGGATGGCAGGAGTCATCCCAGAAAAATTTAGGATTTTTCTAAGGTCGTTTGGTATTTTCTACATATTTGGTGTTTAACTGACGTTTAAAAATAGATAAATAAATGTTAAATATAGAAATTAAATCTGGAAATATTTTTATTAAATTCCTTACTGTGAAAAACTGAATTGTGCAAAATTTCAAGATCCGAGACTAAACGGATATTTATTTGTGCTAAATGGAACTTAAAAACAAAATTTTAAAGCTTAAAACGCGTAAACCGGCAAAGTTCGCCTAAGCGAGCTGACTGGTGTATAAAAACCTTAAAAATGGACTATTTTCATGAAACTAAGTTAATCAAGTAAAAATAAATCATCCGAAAATAATTCGGATGATTTGGGTAATTTTACCCGATTTAGTCGTTTCCGGTATATTAAAGACGGAAACGGGCCCCGCGGCCAAACGGGGTGTATAAACCGAGCTCTAATTTCACCACTTTAATTAAAATATCAATAACAACTATTTTCGGGTCGTATGTGGCCAAACTCATTTTTGAAAACATAAAGACGAATAACCGTGCTAGGCACGCAAAACGAGAAAACAAACTAATGGTAGTTTTGACTAAAGAACTCTAACTGATATCACAATCTAAGTCCTGAGAAGTGTATCGGGGTTAACATTGTCCCCGGATCGTGTACGGTACTGGGTTAACAGTGTCCCCAGACGTACCGGTTAACACGAATTTAAGTTATATTAATAGAAATTGTGTAGTAACGACTTAGGGATCGTATTACAGATCCGGGCCGGTAGCTGTTCACAGTATTACATCTTGCTCACAAAAAAGGTGAGTTTCACGAGCCCCTTTTTATTGAACTGTTTTAAATATTTTCCCGGGGCGGAAAGCATGTTTTTATCAAAGTGTTTAAGTACATGCCGATCGCATGGAAATGAATATATTTATATAATGTTTATTGTACGGGAATCGTACGGTAATGTATTAAGATGGTAATTGTCTGAGTTGCTAATATTGTAAGGCCCGAAACAGTGTTCTGGGTTAACAGTGTCCCCAGAGGTTATTAAATGTATTTCTGGGTTAACAATGTCCCCAGAGGCTATTAAATGTATTTCTGGGTTAACAGTGTCCCCAGAGGTTATTAAATGTATTTCTGGGTTAACAGTGTCTCCAGAGGTTATTAAATGTGTTTCTGGGTTAACATTGTCCCCAGAGGTTATTAAATGTGTTTCTGGGTTAACAGAGTTTTCACTTGTAGGCTCAGGATAATTACATCATTAATTTATGATTATTAAAATGATTTGTCATGGTTTAGTTAAATTAGTGAAACTCACCAACTATTCGTAGTTGACCCGCTTTCTTTACATGCTTTCTAGGTACACCCAAATTGGAATGAGTGATACGTGCTTGATGATGTGTGCTATTTTGTGGAAGCTTAAGGGACTATATTTTGTTTTAAACATGTTAACGTACTATTGGTAAAACTTATGTGATAACGCCTAGTCGGTAATGAAAATCGGAACAATGTAATACGTTTAAATTATTGTAGTGGTGTTTTCTTTATAAGCAATGCTGTTGATATCAGATGTGTCTGTTGCATCCCGTGTACGTTTCCACTGCGGTTACGGGGTGTTACAGAACTTGGTATCAGAGCCATTGGTTATAAAGAATTAGGATGTCTTTAAAAGATACCTAAAATATAACCAGTACCTCAAGTGTTATAGGATCTGAATATCAACTAATAATTTATTGAGACGAGGTCTGGATGAACTTGGATGGACAAGTGAGTTATTATGGTCCGGAACATAATAACATACTTGTCCGCACGAGGAAATTCAGAGGAAGTCACGGGGGACTTTAATAGGTAAAATTGGCAACATATGTGCAAATATATGATAATATTGTGTGTGGTCAAGTTGTATAAGTAAGTGTATATTAATTTGATTACGATTTACACTATGGAAAGAACTATATGCTTGTTAACTTGTGTGCAGGTTAGAATGTCAAGAACACCTAGTGTATTGATGGAGGGGGACCCGGAGGAAGTCAGCTCCGGGAACTCTGGGAGCCTCCCCGTATCATCCAGCTCTGAGCCTAGCGAGGCTAGTGTTAGGAGCTCTAGCCAGTCCTCCCCTGCCAGGGTTCTTGATCTCCTACCCCACCCGCACCACAGGCCGTCCCTATCCCTCCCGGATTCGGACCCCACCTCACGGCGCGGATCAGTGTTCCTCAGGTCCCACCTACCTCGCCCCCACCCAGACCTACTACCCGCAGGGGCGAGTCCTCCCGCTCCCAGCCCGAGCCTGTGACTCCACCTGTGTGGGGTCTCCCTAGGCAGGAGAGGGACGCGGCGGCGTGGCTACGAGTGCTCACCGAACAGGTGAATGAGCACTCCGCCGCCTTGACGGTGGGGGTACAGAGGCGGATGTACCTAGTGGACTGCATACTGGACCACCAGTATGCGATTTCGCGGCTGAAGAGGGAGTGCTCATACTCCCAGTGGATGATCGGCCGGATGGAGACGTGGATCCGGGTTATGCTGGCTGTGATAGTGGTGTTGGTGGCGGTGTTGGTGGGTTTGGTATACCACCGTGTTTAGTTGTGTTAGGATGGGAGTAGACAGGGACCGCTTTTTGATACTCTGTGTAAGCATTTAGTGGTGATGCTAACATAGAGTGAATCTTGGGTAGTTATATACAACCACTGGCCCTTAGGGGGGGTCTCTTTTGGGGTATATCGTTATAGATACTTTTGGGTATCATTCAAGCACTGACCCATTGTGGGTTATGTCAAGACATAGGCCCTACGTAGGAAAACTTAACTTATGTAATGATGACAGAAAAAGTATGTGAACTGACAGGGATGTAATATGTACTAATGTTTGTTAATGAATGGAATGTTTGTTGTGTTTTATGATTGGAACTTGTATTAATTATATATATTTTCTTGATGTTGTGTAGAATGGCACCAAAACGTTCAGCCCAATTGTCGGAAGTGGACGTGAGTCGTTTGATTGCTCAACAGTTAGAGGCGGCGATACCGGATATAGTATCGCGCATCGCCGCCAGTATTAACAATTCGGCCAATCCAACCCCTCCGAGCAATCAAACGACCACCAATAATGACGGGGAACAAAATGTTAATCCTCCACAGAATGATAACACGATTCCGAGTAATGACGCACCGCCTAGGGTGGTCGTTACAGGCAGTAATGGCCCTATACCTACGGTAGAGACGAACCATACTGAACCGATTCGTGCATCCAGGGGATGTTCGATCAAAGACTTTATGTTGTGCAAACCTCTAGAGTTTAGCGGGTCTGAAGGACCAAATGGGTTGGTTAAGTGGATGGAGAAAATAGAATCCGTTGTGAATATCAGCAACTGCCCCGAGGATTGTGTTGTTAAGTATGCTACCTGCACATTCACGGACCATGCCTTGACATGGTGGAACACGATAGTGCAGACCCGGGGTCAGGCGGCGACAAACCGCATGACCTGGACAGAGCTCAAGGCTCTTGTACTGGAACATTTATGCCCGAAAAACAAATTGCAAAAATTAGAAAATGAATTGTGGAACCTGGAGATGCAGGGGGCAGACCATTTGGGTTATACGAACCGGTTTAATGAGTTGTCGCGTTTGGTACCATGGTTGGTCATCCCAGAGTCGAAGAGGGTTGAGCGTTATATTTGGGGGCTAACTCCAGTTGTAAGGAGTATAGTCAATTCTGGGGGACACCAGACGTATGAGGGTGCGGTGACGCAAGCTGGTATCGTCACGTATGATTTCGTGAGGAGCGGGTCACTGAAGGTGGCGGGAGAGTCCGCTGGGGGAAAGCGGGGTACACATGACTATAGGATCCAGGAGAAGCAGCAAGGTAAACGTGCTAGGCCCACTGCCCAGAACTACGCCATGACTAGTTCAGGAGGAAGGCAAGAACCGCAGAAGGGAACGTTTCCTAAGTGTGGGAAATGCGGTTACCACCATGGTGGCATGTGCAAAGAAGTGGTGTGCCACCGGTGCGGCAGGATTGGGCACTACGCACCGAGTTGTAGCACAAACCTGAACAACTTGAACCGGCAACCGCAACCTATCCGTGCGCAGCCATTTAGGACCCAATCAGCCCGACAACAAAACCCGCAAGGAAACCAAATGGTGACCACCAGCCGTGCTTGCTATGAATGCGGCAGCACGGATCACTTCAAAAGACACTGTCCGAAACTGAACCAGGGAGGAAACGGGAGGCAACCCACGGGTCAGGCATCGTCGTCCAATCCGGCGCGAGGCCGAGCATTCGTGATGGGGACGAACGAAGCACGCCAGGACCCCAGTGTAGTGACAGTACCCATTCCTCGTCTCTGATCATTACGCTTCTGTATTATTTGATACAGGCGCCGATAGGAGTTTTGTTTCCGTTAAATTCCTGTCGATAGCAAACCTTCCAATTGGTGAAACCATAGAGCCTTACACCGTAGAAGTCGCAAACGGTAAAACCATGATAGTTAATCAGATAGTTCGGAATTGCCCCTTTCTTCTGAACGAACAATCCTTTCTGATTGACTTGTTACCGGTACAATTGGGTAGTTTTGACGTGATAGTGGGAATGGATTGGTTAGCACGAAACAAGGTAGAAATAAACTGTGAAAAGAAAATCGTCAAGATCCGGGTGTCGGATGACGAAGAGGTATTAGTGCAGGGTGAGAAGTCGGGCAATATGATACCGTTTATATCCCACCTCAAGGTGTTAAAATATATACGCCAGGGATGCGTGGCGTATCTAGCGAGCTTGACGGCCACGGACCCTGAGGAAAAACGGGTGGACGATATCCCAGTGGTACGTGAATTTCCACAAGTTTTCCCAGAGGAACTTCCTGGATTACCGCCAACCCGACATGTCGAATTCAGAATCGACTTATTACCTCAAGCTGGCCCTGTTGCTAAGACGCCCTACCGACTTGCACCATCCGAGATGCAAGAATTATCCAACCAATTGCAGGAATTGTTGGATAAAGGATTTATACGTCCCAGTTATTCCCCGTGGGGTGCACCTGTACTATTCGTGAAAAAGAAGGACGGGAGCCTTAGAATGTGCATTGATTACAGGGAATTGAACAAGTTGACAATCAAAAATAGGTATCCTCTCCCCCGAATCGATGATCTGTTCGACCAACTACAAGGTGCGAGCTACTTCTCAAAAATAGATCTTAGATCGGGATACCATCAGGTTAGAATTCAGGAGGAGGACATCCCAAAAACCGCATTCCGGACTCGCTACGGCCATTACGAATTCTTAGTTATGCCTTTTGGTCTAACAAATGCGCCAGCAGTGTTCATGGATCTCATGAATCGAGTCTGTAAGCCCTACCTCGATAAATTCGTCATCGTGTTTATTGACGATATTTTGATATACTCGAAGAGTAAAGGAGAGCACGAGCAACACTTAAGATTAATTTTAGAGCTTCTAAATCAGGAGAAGTTGTATGCAAAATTCTCCAAGTGTAACTTCTGGTTACAAGAAGTGCAATTCCTTGGTCACGTTATAAACCATCAAGGAATACACGTTGATCCAAGTAAGGTTGAAGCAGTTAAGAATTGGCAAGCGCCTAAATCGCCAAAGGAAATCCGCCAATTCTTAGGCTTAGCTGGACATTATCGTCGATTTATAGAGAACTTTTCCAGCATTGCCCAACCTTTAACCCTTTTGACCCAAAAGGATCGAAAGTATGAATGGGGTGAAGAGCAGGAAATGGCGTTTCAAACGCTAAAACAAAGATTGTGCCAAGCGCCGATCTTAAGTCTCCCCGACGGAGACGATGGTTTTGTCGTGTATTGTGACGCATCCCGGAGAGGGTTAGGATACGTGTTGATGCAAAATAATAAGGTCATAGCCTATGCTTCTCGACAGTTAAAAATACAAGAGAAAAATTACACTACTCATGACTTAGAACTGGGAGCAGTTATCTTCGCACTTAAAATCTGGAGACATTACCTCTACGGTACAAAGTGCACCATCTTCACCGATCATAAAAGTTTGCAACACATATTCGATCAGAAAGAACTGAATATGAGGCAACGAAGATGGGTCGAATTATTAAGCGACTATGACTGTGACATCCGTTATCACCCCGGCAATGCTAACGTCGTAGCCGATGCCTTGAGTAGGAAGGATCGGGTTAAACCATTGCGAGTGCGAGCGTTGGGGATGATAGTCCAGTCGAACCTTTCGGATTTAATTCGAGTCGCTCAACGCGAGGCGTTGAAAGAGGAACAAATGGAAAAAGAAGGACTTTACGGTAACGAGAAGAATTTCGAACAGCGCGTGGACGAAATTCTCTATTTCAAAAATCGGATTTGGATCCCGACCCTACATGACCTTCGTGAATTAATCATGGACGAAGCGCATAAATCAAAATATTCCATACATCGGGGATCGGATAAGATGTACAAGGATGTGAAGGAGTTCTACTGGTGGCCGGGTATGAAAAAGGATATAGCCACATACGTCGGCAAGTGTACGGCGTGTGCAGGGTTAAGGCGGAGCACCAGAAACCCTCGGGAATGTTACAACAACCGGAAATTCCTGAATGGAAGTGGGAGCAGATCACGATGGATTTTGTGACACATCTCCCCAAGACGTCCCGAGGACATGATGCAATTTGGGTAGTCGTTGATCGATTAACCAAATCGGCACATTTTATTCCGATTAGAAATAACTATAACACCGAGAGACTTGCGCAGATTTATATAAATGAAATTGTGTCTCGTCATGGGATACCCATCTCAATCATCTCCGACCGAGATAGCCATTTCACCTCCAATCTTTGGCAAGCTGTACAAGAAGCGCTGGGAACGCGTATTGATCTAAGCACAGCTTACCACCCTCAGAACGATGGTCAGTCTGAAAGGACCATCCAAACCCTGGAGGATTTGCTTCGTGCATGCGTACTGGATTTTAAGGGAAATTGGGATCAACATCTCCCACTCGTTGAATTTTCCTATAATAACAGTTACCATAGCAGTATAAAGGCAGCACCTTACGAAGCATTGTATGGACGGAAGTGCGGATCACCACTCTGCTGGACTGAAGTGGGCGACAGACAGGTTATTAGATCAGATCTGGTCCAGGAAACGACCAGCAAAATACTTGAAATTAAGAACAATCTGAAGGCCGCACGGGATCGGCAGAAGAGTTATGCCGATACCCGTAGAAAACCGTTATCATTTGAGAAAGGTGATAAAGTGTATTTGAAAGTATCACCTTGGAAAGGAGTAGTCAGATTTGGAAAGGCGGGGAAGTTAGCCCCTAGATACATTGGACCGTTCGACATTATTGCAAAAATCGGTCCTGTAGCATACCGATTAGAACTGCCTGATGAACTGAGTGCAGTTCACAACGTGTTTCACGTGTCGAACTTGAAAAGGTGTCTGTCGGATGAGATATCGGTGTTACCTTTAGAGGGTGTCCAAATAAATGATAAGCTCAACATTGTAGAGGAGCCCATAGAAATAGTAGACGGGAAAATCAAACAACTTAGACACAATAAGATCTCGGTGGTCAAAGTTAGATGGAACTCGCTACGAGGCCCAGAATATACATGGGAACGAAAAGACGAATTTCGGAAGAAATATCCCCACCTATTTCCGCAAAAGGAAGTAGTTGATGCGTAAAATTTCGAGGACGAAATTTTTGTAACGGGGGGAGAATGTAACGATTCCGGCAAATTCAGGTATACTCTAGCCGGAATATACTATTTACGTGTTATTCAATACTGAATATATGAATTATAATGTGTTTATACGAGTATATAAGATTCACAGTACGAATTATACTCGAATATACAGCTAGTCGTATTGAAATTACGATTAATCGATGAACGATTATTGAAACCCGAACGAATCGGGGATTACATTATAGATGAAATATATAATGTTTAGTGATGTGTACGAAGTATTAAAGCTTCGGGATAAGTGAATTATAGCACAGAAAAAGGATTTCGATTTATTAGTACGTCGGTATGATAAACGAAACCTTTAACATCAAACCAAGCAAGAGACGATCGATCAAGCCGAAAAAGATGCACAATTACCGACAATATGATGTGTTAAGTCAATAAATGTCATGGTTTAAGTTTTTAAAGTTTTTAAATCGGTTTTATATAAATTTAAATTTTAAGCCGAAAAACGACCGTTTTAGCCTCGTTTTAAGCCGAATTAATTGTTTAACCGAAAAACGAACTGAACCAGATTATCCACAACATTATCCGGATTACACAATCCAAATGTGTGGCCAAGGTTGGAGATGTGGCCCCCCCCACACCATACATGGACCGATCGGTCCATGGGTACACACACACACACTTCATTTTCTTTTTTTAACATTCCAACTATCCAAATCCTCTCAACCCTTTACACATTCAAACAAAACCTTTGATTTTTAAGAAGATCCACAAGGTATAAACATGTTATTATGGTTTGATCTTGCTTTTTAATTCCAAAATCATGAGAAAATGAGGTTTCAAGTGAAAAATGGGTGAAAACCCGAGATGAAACCGATTCTTGCATGATCAAGTGATGTATACAAGTTATACAAGGGATCTTGGCCCAAGAAAGGAGTTAAAAGAGTCAAAAACGAATTTTTACGGTTAAAATCTTTGTTTTGATGTCTTAACCGAAACCATGAAAGAAATGGCATGATTGTGGGTATAAATTGCTTGGTGTGGTGTTATTGTGCTTGTAGGTGTTATATCTAGTTGCTAGCAAAGGCTAGAAAGCAAGATCTTTGCGATCTAAAGCTAGAAACACAAGGTAGTTCGGTTTTTCCTATGATTTGTGTGATTTGGACAGATTGTGGTAGACTTAGAGTTGGGTCATGAAATTTCACAGAGATGATCTACACATGAAAATATGAGATCTGTGAAATTTTGGTAATTTATGGATAAAGGATGATTATTTGGTGAATTTAATGCTCGGTTTTGGCTAAAAATGGTGAAAAATAGCTAAACATCATGAAAAATTCTGGAAACATTCAGATAAGCTTTTTATAACATATAAAAGTCACACACAAAATTTCAGGTCCATTGGAGAAGTCTAAGTAGGCTTTTCGGTAAAACGAGTTCTACGGTTTTCTAGCTCGGTTTTGGTGAAAATGGCATGAAAAATGAGTTTTTGGTTCTGTAAAAATTACTAGGAACTATATGGATGGCAGGAGTCATCCCAGAAAAATTTGGGATTTTTCTAAGGTCGTTTGGTATTTTCGACATATTTGGTGTTTAACTGACGTTTAAAAATAGATAAATAAATGTTAAATATAGAAATTAAATCTGGAAATATTTTTATTAAATTCCTTACTGTCAAAAACTGAATTGTGCAAAATTTCAAGATCCGAGACTAAACGGATATTTATTTGTGCTAAATGGAACTTAAAAACAAAATTTTAAAGCTTAAAACGCGTAAACCGGCAAAGTTCGCCTAAGCGAGCTGACTGGTGTATAAAAACCTTAAAAATGGACTATTTTCATGAAACTAAGTTAATCAAGTAAAAATAAATCATCCGAAAATAATTCGGATGATTTGGGTAATTTTACCCGATTTAGTCGTTTCCGGTATATTAAAGACGGAAACGGGCCCCGCGGCCAAACGGGGTGTATAAACCGAGCTCTAATTTCACCACTTTAATTAAAATATCAATAACAACTATTTTCGGGTCGTATGTGGCCAAACTCATTTTTGAAAACATAAAGACGAATAACCGTGCTAGGCACGCAAAACGAGAAAACAAACTAATGGTAGTTTTGACTAAAGAACTCTAACTGATATCACAATCTAAGTCCTGAGAAGTGTATCGGGGTTAACATTGTCCCCGGATCGTGTACGGTACTGGGTTAACAGTGTCCCCAGACGTACCGGTTAACACGAATTTAAGTTATATTAATAGAAATTGTGTAGTAACGACTTAGGGATCGTATTACAGATCCGGGCCGGTAGCTGTTCACAGTATTACATCTTGCTCACAAAAAAGGTGAGTTTCACGAGCCCCTTTTTATTGAACTGTTTTAAATATTTTCCCGGGGCGGAAAGCATGTTTTTATCAAAGTGTTTTATGTACATGCCGATCGCATGGAAATAAATGTATTTATATAATGTTTATTGTACGGGAATCGTACGGTAATGTATTAAGATGGTAATTGTCTGAGTTGCTAATATTGTAAGGCCCGGAACAGTGTTCTGGGTTAACAGTGTCCCCAGAGGCTATTAAATGTATTTCTGGGTTAACAGTGTCCCCAGAGGCTATTAAATGTATTTCTGGGTTAACAGTGTCCCCAGAGGCTATTAAATGTATTTCTGGGTTAACAGTGTCCCCAGAGGTTATTAAATGTGTTTCTGGGTTAACATTGTCCCCAGAGGTTATTAAATGTGTTTCTGGGTTAACAGAGTTTTCACTTGTAGGCTCAGCATAATTACATCATTAATTTATGATTATTAAAATGATTTGTCATGGTTTAGTTAAATTAGTGAAACTCACCAACTATTCGTAGTTGACCCGTTTTCTTTACATGCTTTCTAGGTACACCCAAATTGGAATGAGTGATACGTGCTTGATGATGTGTGCTATTTTGTGGAAGCTTAAGGGTCTATACTTTGTTTTAAACATGTTAACGTACTATTGGTAAAACTTATGTGATAACGCCTAGTCGGTAATGAAACTCGGAACAATGTAATACGTTTAAATTATTGTAGTGGTGTTTTCTTTATAAGCAATGCTGTTGATATCAGATGTGTCTGTTGCATCCCGTGTACGTTTCCGCTGCGGTTACGGGGTGTTACACAAGATTTCCTGAAATTTTTTATCGTTGATTGTCATTTTAACTGACAATTCAGCCTTAACGTCATGGTTAGTTACAGACAATGCTTCAATTTTCTCCATAGATCTCATTTGAGATTCTAAAGATTGTCTATAAGTATCCTTAAGTGATGCAATTTCTCTTACTAAACAATCATTATGATTTTCAATGATTCTAACTTAGGCTTGGTTTTTGTGACATTCATGATAAAACGAGGTACACTATATTCATTACGTAACAAGTAAACGATAAATCGGTTAATTCGTAGTGCTTAAACGAGTAACCGACCGATACTAATTATGACCCGTATACATACTGAGGGGTCATATACGAGTTATATATATGTTATAGAGGCTAACATATTGATATTTAGGCCTTAGTACGTTTGAAACTCTTTAAACGAAAAAGGTTTCGTTTATCGATAAGCTATAAGCTTAAACGCAATCGTTAATATCAAAACAAGCATTGTAGCTTCCGTTAAGCCGATAAAGATTTATAAAACACTTATATGACATGTTCTAAGCAATCCGTGAAAATATTTTGGAATTTTACAACGAGTCAGTACGTTTTTCTTATTTTACAAAAATAAGCTGAAAAACACTCGTTTTTGCGCTATTTCTCACACCCGAATTAATTTTCTTGCGAAAAACCGAACCCAAACTAAATTTAAAGTGGGCTTTTCATGTTTGGGCTTGTATAATTAAATTGATGGGCCAAAACAGCCCATTATGGGGTTTCCAATACTTCCGATCGGCCAGCCCCACATTACATCACATTATTTTTCAATAAACATAACTTACACCTTAAGACTTTGTTATACATTTTAACTCATAAATTTTGAAGTCCAAGCAGCTCAAACTCTTGTTCTATCAGCTCCTCTCCAAAACCCTAAGGTAAGATCAAGTTTTGTGAAGAATTAACCAAGTTTGATCCATAGAATTAACTTATAAACATGTTTTAGTTAGTTTTAAACATGTTTAACCATCCAAAAACCTTAAAAATCAAGTAAAATCATGTTTTGATGTTACACATATTTACAAACCAGGAACATATACTTTTTTGGTCAAAAACGCGGATTAGAACATGAATACAACGTTTTTACGGTTAGAAAGTTCGGTTTGAACCCAAAACCGAAACCCTAATTATCAAGGCTGTTACAGGGATTATTTATGCTTGGTTTGATGTTATATGATATGTAGATATACTGAGTTTGCAACCTGAGACCCGGAAAGTCGTTTAAGCTAGCAAAATTCATCGAAAACCGACAAGGTAAACCCGTAACACTCGTTTAGGGGCTGTTTAGTATTAGGTTGTGACGTGCTTGTTGTTAGCTTGTGAAAACTTGCAGGGACATTAGGGATCATATAAATGAGTCCCTGTTCAAATTTGGTAATTTTTCGATAAACGGAGAATATTTGGTGAATTTATTCCCGTTTATGAGCGTTTATTTGGGAAAAATAGCTAAACATATTGAAAAATTATGAAACTTGGTTTTGGAGTTTAATATGTGATGGTAAGATCACTGGTAAAGTTTGGGAATCATTGGAAATGTCTAAGTATGGTTTGTGCAATAATGGCTTAACCGAATTTTAACAGCCGAAAAACGCACAAAAAGGCATTTTGTCAAAATAGTTAGGTTCTGGAAATTTTGCAGGGGCTATGTAATAACATTGAGGTCATTGGTAAAAATTATCAGATTTTTCGGAGGTCGTTTGATATAAACGGGCCATTTATTACACGATTATAACCTATTAAATGAATTTTTATAAATAAATAATTAATCATAAAATTTCTGAAAATATTTTTATAAAATTCTCCATGTCCTAATGTATTTTTACAAAAATTTGCATAATTTATATATAAGTACATATTTAGTTATGATTAATCAAAGATTTAAATTATAATTGTTTTAACGAAACCGGCAGTTTTGTGTTTAACGGACTGACTGGTATGTCAAAATGTCAAAAGTGGTCAAATATCATATTTTTGAATGATATTAATAAAAACAAACTTTTTACGAGAATTCCGGACAATTCGGGTGGATTGTGCGCGTTTTGTATAATCAAACCCGTGTGGAAACGGAAACGAACCCTGCGATCAAACCAGACACCGAAACTTTAAAATTCTTTCATAAATCAAATTATTTTATCAATCAATATATTTACTTAAGTTTTGTGTGATCTTACCTAATCCCGAAACGTATAAACGATCAACTGAGCTAGGCTCGGGAAACGGTGAAACTGAGCCAAATCCAGTTTTAAACATTTCATAGTATACAACGTCACAATCTAAGACTATGGTCATGTTCTGGGCCTAACAGCTATACCCAGATTATCTATACAGCCCGATTTAGCTTGAACACTGTACTAGTAATAACGATACAATACCGTTTATAGGAATCAGGCTATAAACGAGACATCTGACTTATTGATACGTGAGTCTGTGCGAACTACGATAAGGTGAGTTTCACGACCCCCACTTTCTAAACTGTTTTACGAACTTGTGGGGTGAAAAGCATGTTTACATAACCTGATATACTTGAAAACGTGTGATGATGTGGATTATCTAAGTACTAACACTTGACAAGTCCCCACAAACACAAGTGATTAACTTCGTGCCGGTGACGTGTGGATAGTACTATCGGTTTGACAAACCCAACTGACAGAGCCGGAGGGGTATGCCGGAACATATGTAAACCCGGTTGCACATTGTCATTATATTTTTACATACTGCTATGTGGTGTTAGACATAGTACATACATGGGGCAAAGTGGCTGTTAAATGCCAACGGGAGTGCATGGGCAGTGGAGGCCATGTGTTTTAGCTCGTTTCGGTTTCACTTGTGGCTTAGTATAATGCATCATACACAGACATATATACATACACACTGTAAACTTTACGAACTCGTGAACTGATTTCATTGATACTCGTGAAACTTGAAACTCACCAACTAGACGTAGTTGACCCGTTTTAACATGCTTTTCAGGTAAAGCAAAAGTGGAATGATTTGCTTACATGCTTGGTGTTAGAAAGAAAGTTGAATAGCTGTGAATAGACGCTGATATAATACTGTATAAGAAGCTCGTAAACCGGTTATGTGTTTTTCTCATCTAGTTTGTAAACTTAGTACCAACCCATGTATTATGATGTAAATTAGTTTATGAATTTCTTTATAAACAATGTTGTTGATACCAGTGTTATCTGTTACATTCCCGTATTACGCTTCCGCAACTACCTAGTCGGGGTGTGACAGTTTTCTCACAATCAACACAAGGAACAGAAGAACTAACCTCATTAATTTTGGCCATGCAAGCAAATGTAGTTGGTTGCATCTCACGTGAATCATCAGAATCAGATTCAGTATCATTTTCAGAAGATAGCTAACTCCCACTTTCATCTCGGAAATTCTCAGTTGATTCAAACCTGGCAAAATTTGCTTGATTTTCATTGCATAACAACCTTTGTGACCAATCAGTTCCATCAGCAGTCAGCAATGCTTGTGTTCCAGAGGCAGGTGATTTCTTTTCAAAAGACGTATCAGCATCATTACCTCGTTTCACAGATGAACTACGATCTTGACTTCGAGAACCAGTGTATTCCTTCTTCGGTTTGTCACATTCTTTGGCAAAATCTCCAAAACCTTGACAGTTAAAACATTTAACTTTCAGTTTATCGAACCCAACCTTCTTGTTTAATGATGGAAGATCTTTGCCAATCCTTTGCATGAATTTTTTTCACCTTTCGGACAATCATTGCGATATTCCATTTTAAATCCATGAGCTCTAACTCATCAGGATCAATTTGGTCATAATTGTAACATGCTACTTTCGATAAGAAATAATAAGATAAATTTCGTTATTATATATTGTGCCATTTATCGATTTAGATAATAAACTTTACACGGTTGGCTTGGACTTTAGAAGATGGAATATAAGTTGGAATGGGCCTTAGGTCCATAGGCTTAAGGGAGCATAAATACCCCTTAAACCCTAAACCTTTCCATTTTATCCATCTCTACACCATAGCCTACACCATCAAAAACACACACGAACACTATCCTTCAACTCGAGCCAATATCCAAAGGTGAAAACCCGAACCCGTTGGTGCTAGATCATCGTGACAAACCTAAACAACATCAAGACTAGACCGTGTTCGTATAACGACTCGTTTAAGGTACGTTTACATCGAGAAGTTGTTCATATAGGCTCGGAATCGTTTAGAAATCATAGATATGTTTGAGTCTTGTGAAAACGAATCTAACAAAACAAAACTTACTGAAATTGAATAACATTTAATAGGTTAATTGTTAACCTAAAAGAACACGTAATATAGATGCATAAATCGCACCCTATAAACACAGATATTTGGATGAATGGATGGTTGGGTTTGTAGGCGAGGTGATTCCGAGTTCATTGATATCTAAATCATGATGTTTCGTTAAGGATCGAAGGTTTAATTGCAGATCTGATAAATGTTGACTGCGTATTGTTCACATCGATTTTGACTTTGACATCTGAGTCAAAGTCTGGAGACGATTGATGCAATTCGTTAAGATAAGGTAACGAATTAGTAAACCAATTCGTCATGGCCAGATAATAAATCAGTTCCCCAGTTCGTTATGATCATATAACAAATCAAGTGATCCGTTACTCACCCAATTCGTTATGTTAAGATAACGAATCAAGACACGTCAAGATAACGAATTAGTTAACTAACTAATCTAACGAATCAGATCATGTAAGTTGACGAATCTGATAACAAATCCTAATGGAAAATGTGTTAAGAGATAATGGAAATAAAATTTTTCCAAGCTGACCTGGCAACTCGACCCCAGGCAGGGGCTCTACCCCTTCGACCCTGATAGGGGCTGCCATCCCTAGAAACCCGCTGCCATGGGCGCTGCCCCCGGACCCCCGTTCATTGAGGGTAATAATTAAACTAGAAACACGATATAGTTAGTGATAGTTAAACTAATACGTGTAATTGTTATACAGTTAGTTGTGCTTGAATCGTTACTTTATGTATAACAAATTAGAGATCATTCGTTACAGAGTGGCGGAATTGAATTAGGTTAACGAATTGAATTGTAATTCGTTATAAATGACCCCAATTCGTTATTCATAAATAACGAATTAGATTTATTTAATTTTAAATTGAATAAATAAATCAATTAAATAAAAGAATATTTAAAATAATAAATTAATCAACGTAATCTTGTATCCCGATGATCTTATACCTTAAAGATCTTTACCCAATGTGGTAAATTGTAATACCCTAACGTATTTTACGTTTAAAACACATAACTTAAATATATTAAATAATATGTAAAAGAAAAAGTAAAATATTTTTGAAATTTTGTATTTTTGATGTAAAATAGTTACAAGAAAAATATCCGAAGATAAAACATAGAGCAGAAAGCAAAATATTTTTGTGTTTTTGTATATTTTTAAAAGCAATACATATTTTTTGGATTTTTGATGAGTTTAAGCAGAGAATCATATTGACCAAATTGTCCTTCCATCACAGTTTTATATTTCAATGATATTATGACTGGTGTTAAGACAGTCATTGATATTGTTGTCCACTTAAATGTTATAACAAACTTCCAAGCGTTTCTGTTATATGATTAACTGTTCAATTAGAGCACTGAATATCAGAAACTATCAGCCTCTAATCTCGGTTCAAGCTTAATTTGATTTTTACCATATCACCCCAACTTGACTTAAACCATTATAATGTTGATCAAAATTTGAATTTATAGAAATTTTTGAGCAATACATTGAGTTTCCTTTACTGTGAATGAGTATGCACGAGTCCATCTGTCGGCTTACATACATTGTATCCCCTGGGGTCCGTTTCTTACTGGTATTGAGAAGCACGCAAGGGAGGAACAAATGTATGAATAACAACGGATTTTGATCAAGTTAGTAGTTTAAATTTGTACGATGTACAACATTGATCAAGTTTAATGACTTTGGGTTTGCTCTAAAAGCGGATGAAATATTCATGCATATGAATACCCAGATGGTTAAGCCGCATAAAGACTCACAGTGTCCAGAACTCCAACCCATGTTATTTGCTTTATTTTAAATTTGGTGATCAAACAAATATAAGGCTTTAGTATGACAGGCTATTACATTTCTGTCATTCTTACCGAGATTTTTGTTAGAGACTAACACCTCTTTCAATTTGGCATATCTTTATGTTTATATCACATACTTTACTCTAACAGGTTGTTTAAGACCTATCAATGCACCAATGCAATTAAGCACTCATTCTTTTAAGCTTATTTCTTTCTGGATACGGGACCAGATGATCAATGTACTATCATTTTCTCTTTTTTCTTCAAAACTCAAAATTTTGAGGAGCATAAAAATAATAAATTCAATCACCCCAGTCACTTTTAGTCTATAGATCAATGGCTATCCTATCATTCCACAAGTGAATAACAGGACCAAAACATTCAACCATGTTCCACAAAATTAAATAACTGACATAATTTTTAGCGAGAGGAAAAAGTAAAATGAATAACAATCACCCCAATTACTTTCCGTTGTCAGGTGAATGGCTATCCCGAACATTTACAAGTAAATATCAGGACCAACCATATATAAGTAAAATGCATAACAATCACCCCATAATTTTTAGTTGACGTAATTTTCAACGAATGTATGGAAAAATATTTTTGGATTTTCTCTTTACATACATAAAACATAATCTTTTTGTCTTTTTCAAATAAACAAAAATAAAATTCACAATCTTTTTGGTTTTTCGGATTTTTCTATACATACGGAAACACAATATTTTTGGTTTTTTCAAAATTTTCAATGTTTTTGGATTTTCAATGTATTTAAAAACAAGAAAACACAATATTTTTTTACTTTTTCAAATTTTTAAATGTTTTTAGATTTTATCTATACAAAGTAAACGCACAATATTTTTGTATTTTCTATTTCACCCCTAAAATCCAAAATCAAAATAAAATAAAAGAAAAATAAACCGAAAATAAAGATAATTATCCTTGTTTCAGGATATCAGCAAGGGGTTTTAATCCATTTAAACCAAGCAAAAAAATTAAATCAAGTTTTGTCAAATGCTTTAGTAAATAGATCTGCTTTTTGAAAATTGGTATGTACTTTCTCAAGATCGATTAATTTCTTTTCAAAACAATCCCGTACGAAATGATATCGAATTTCGTAAGGATGTTTAACGAACTAGACAGTTAAGTTAAGTTTCCTCCCATTTGTTAAGGATGTTTAACGAATGGGAAGTCGTTCGTTAAAGTTTATTCCCATTCGTCATGGGATGTTGACGAATGGGGCATAAAAAATCAGTTGATTCGTTATGTCTTGTTTCATTTCTATGTAATGTAACGAAGTGGAGCTAATTCGTTAAGGATTGTGTAACGAATTAGGTCTATTTTCTATATATAGAGGTTCATACCTCTAATAAATTAAGTTTAGGAGAGTAAAGTAAACAAACTCTGTCCATTTGCCCTCTCGATCCAAACTTCGTTAAGCTTTTACATAATACACCTAATACTAATAATATATCTTATATATATACGTATAATCTATAATCTGTAAGGGTAATCAATGAACTAGATCCTCGTAATCGTATTAAATACTCTCTTCTTAGGTGATGCGTAACTCAAGAAGTAACCTTCAATAGCATTTTCATTAAATTTTCCCGCATCTTTCTTCAACATAGTAAAAGGACAACTAAATGGTTACAAGTACTTCAAATTATGTTTTCTCTTGTTCAGAAGTTCATAACTCGTCTTTTGAAGCTTCATCATAGTCAAAACACGATTGAGCGTATAGCAAGCGGTATTCACAGCCTCGCTCCAGAATTGAACGGGAAACTTAGAATCTGCAAGCATAGTTCTTGCTGTTTCAATCAATGTTCTGTGTTTTCCTTTCAGCCACCCCATTCTGTTGTGGTACGTAAGGAGCACTATATTCTCGAAGAATTCCCTTTTGAATACAAAAGAAATCCAGCACGTTGTTTCTAAACTCCGTACCATTATCACTTCGAATACGTCTCACTTTCAATTTGTATAGTATAGTGATTCGATCTTAGTGATTAAGTTTTGAACCAGAACGGGTGTTTGATCTTTTAAACTCATAAATAAAACCCATGAATATCTTGAATAATCATCAGTGACAACTAAACAATACCAATCTCCAGCGATACTCGCATGATTCACAGGACCGAATAGATCCATATGAAGTCGTTCAAATGGAGTTTCAATGGTATTGATTAAATTAGATGGGTGTGACTTCTTTTTTTTTGTTTGCCTTTTTTTCAAGCAACACAGTGGTCAGATAATTTAAAATGTTTCAAGGAAACACCTTCGACCAAGTCATTAGCCATTAAATAATTCATCTTTCTAACATGAATATGACCCATCCTTCTGTGCCAGAGAATCGTGTCCTTTTCAGTTGCTTTAGAAACAAAACACATTTCCACAGAAGTTGATGCTTTAGAAGACATGTTTAACACATAAATATCATTCGATCGAGGGGATTGCAAGAAAACCATGTCCACGGGAATAACGTATCCCGTTTTCAGAATCAGACATTCTTTATCATTAAATACAATAGTGTTTTTCTTATCACAAATTTGTGACACACTTAATAAATTATGATCAACCTTATCGCAATAGTTGACTTTTTCAAACGTGATATGCCCATTCGAAACTTCACCTTCTTGTGTTATCATACCCCCAAAATTCCTAGCAAAATCAACATACCCTCCTTGAATGTTTCTGACATTTGTTAAGTGATCAAGATTGCCAGTAATATGACGAGAACATCCACTTTTCATTTTCCAGTTCTCTCAAGAAATAGTCTTAGATGAACCCTACGCATGAAAAGAAAATGATTAGTTCAAAAAGGCAGCCCAGGCCTCAGTCTTGGGCACCTCTTGAGTTTCTCTTGGAAGTTTAACATTAAGTGAATCTGAATGCTATTTAGCCACTTGTGAGTATGTCACAGGTCTTTTCGACTTTCGTCGTAAGTAAGCAGCTTGAAAAATATTTGCGTTCACATTTTTGCAAAATCGGTTCAGTGGGTAAAAATTTGGGCTTAACATAACTTACGTTCTCATTAACATGAATCACCTTTCGTGGATTCACATCAAAAAGCAAAATGTGAGTTTATCATCAAACGACGATGGTCGTTTTAAAATCTCTTTGATCAAAGGAATAGGTTTGGATTGTTCCCTGATAAAATGATGAAGATGTTGATCTTACTTCAATCCACAGTTTCTAACAACGTGACCGTGCTCACTACAGAGAAATCATGTTCTCATGTCAACACGTTCATGTGATGGTTTAGCAGAAACATGTTTAGTTGAAGATTGATGATAAACTCCAACAATCGGACCCTTATCCAAGTCATCAAAAGTCATAGATTTTCGTTTCATATTAAAATCCAAATTTGAACTATTTGAAAAGCTTTGTAAGGAATCAGTCCATTTGACTTTACGAACTAAACATTTTTAGCATATTTCAACAAACTTTTCGCTTTTATCAATGGATATACCACTTTTGATGTCTTAGATTTCACAAACTTGTCTTCAAGGTCTTGTACCTTTGAAGTTTCATTATGAAAGACACTTTCAATCAATTCGGGTTTGATGATATCGAGTGGAATGTCTTTCTCAGTGAACATAGTGCTTATTTCTTTACGCTTAAACACATGACCAGTTGATAGCATAAGAGCAGCAGGATTGATAAAACGCATCAAATCCTCATCAAAAATTTTAGGTTTTTCTTATTTCTTGGCCTTCACCGGTTTAACCTTAACGTGTCCCTCTCTCTTTTCACTTGAAATATGTGTGAACCATACACAGCCTCCTCAAATTTATGAGGTTCACATAAAATGTGATTTGAACTTGGAATGTTCTTGTTTTTGTTTATCACTTCTGGTTCAAACACATCTTCAATGATAACTTTCTCAACATTTTCAAAAAAAACTTTGTTGCTTTCAACATGATGTTTTTGAGTTGATGGTTGGGCTTTAGCATTATCAAATTTTACTGGTTTAGGTTTTTCAGTAACAATAGGTTCATTCACAATCACTTCTTCTTATTTTCTAGCAAAAGGATTTGCCGTATAATCATTATGAAATGGTGGTGGTACTTCAACAAAACCTACACACTTTTTAGAATCTTTTTTCTTACCAGTTACTTCGATTGTCTCATTTAGCAAAAATGATGAATTTCTAAATTTGCCCAACTTATTTTTCAACTCAAAAACTTCATTCTCAAGCTCAGTTATCATAGAACGATGTTTCAAGATTTCCTGAAATTTTTTATCGTTGATTGTCATTTTGACTGACAATTCAGCCTTAACGTCATGGTTACTTACAGACAATGCTTCAATTTTCTCCCTAGATCTCATTTGAGATTCTAAAGATTGTCTATAAGTATCCTTAAGTGATGCAATTTCTCTTACTAAACAATCATTATGATTTTCAATGATTCTAACTTAGGCTTGGTTTTCTCACAATCAACACAAGGAACAGAAGAACTAACCTCATTAATTTTGGCCATGCAAGCAAAAGTAGTTGGTTTGCATCTCACATGAACCATCAGAATCAGATTCAGTATCATTTTCAGAAGATAGCTCACTCCCACTTTCATCTCGGAAATTCTCAGTTGATTCAAACATGGCAAAATTTGCTTGATTTTCATTGCACAGCAACCTTTGTGACCAATCAGTTCCATCAGCAGTCAGCAATGCTTGTGTTCCAGAGGCAGGTGATTTCTTTTCAAAAGACGTATCAGCATCATTACCTCGTTTCACAGATGAACTACGATCTTGACTTCCAGAACCAGTGTATTCCTTCTTCGGTTTGTCACATTCTTTGGCAAAATGTCCAAACCCTTGACAGTTAAAACATTTAACTTTCAGTTTATCGAACCCAACCTTCTTGTTTAATGATGGAAGATCTTTGCCAATCCTTTGCATGAATTTTTTTCACCTTTAGGACAATCATTGCGATATTCCATTTTAAATCCATGAGCTCTAACTCATTAGGATCAATTTGGTCATAATTGTAACATGCTACTTTCGATAAGAAATAATAAGATAAATGTCGTTATTATATACTGTGCCGTTTATCGATTTAGATAATAAACTTTACACGGTTGGCTTGGACTTTAGAAGATGGAATATAAGATGGAATGGGCCTTAGGTCCATAGGCTTAAGGGAGCATAAATACCCCTTAAACCCTAAACCTTTCCATTTTATCCATCTCTACACCATAGCCTACATCATCAAAAACACACGCGAACACTATCCTTCAACTCGAGCCAATATCCAAAGGTGAAAACCCGAACCTGTTGGTGCTAGATCATCGTGACAAACCTAAACAACATCAAGACCAGACCGTGTTCGTATAACGACTCTTTTAAGGTACGTTTACATCGAGAAGTTGTTCATATAGGCTCGGAATCGTTTAGAAATCATAGATATGTTTGAGTCTTGTGAAAACGAATCTAACGAAACAAAACTTACTGAAATTGAATAACATTTAATAGGTTAATTTTTAACCTAAAAGAACCCGTAATATAGATGCATAAATCGCACCCTATAAACACAGATACTTGGATGAATGGATGGTTGGGGTTTGTAGGCGAGGTGATTCCGAGTTCATTGATATCTAAATCATGGTGTTTCGTTAAGGATCGAAGCTTTAATTGCTGATCTGATAAATGTTGACTGCGTATTGTTCATATCGATTTTGACTTTGACATCTGAGTCAAAGTCTGGAGACGATTGATGCAATTCGTTAAGATAAGGTAACGAATTAGTAAACCAATTCTTCATGGCCAGATAACGAATCAGTTCCCCAGTTCGTTATGATCATATAACAAATCAAGTGATCCGTTACTCACCCAATTCGTTATGTTAAGATAACGAATCAAGTCACGTCAAGATAACGAATTAGTTAACGAACTAATCTAATGAATCAGATCATGTAAGTTGACGAATCAGATAACAAATCCTAATGGAAAATGTGTTAAGAGTTAATGGAAATAAAATTTTTCCAAGCTGACCTGACAATTCGACCCCAGCCAGGGGCTCTACCCCTTGGACCCTGATAGGGGCTGCCATCCCTAGAAACCCGCTGCCAGGGGCGCTGCCCCCGGACCCCGGTTCATTGTGGGTAACAATCACTTCTTCTTATTTTCTAGCAAAAGGATTTGCCGTATAATCATTATGAAATGGTGGTGGTACTTCAACAAAACCTACACACTTTTTAGAATCTTTTTTCTTACCAGTTACTTCGATTATCTCATTTAGCAAAAATGATGAATTTCTAAATTTGCCCAACTTATTTTTCAACTCAAAAACTTCATTCTCAAGCTCAGTTATCTTAGAACGATGTTTCAAGATTTCCTGAAATTTTTTATCGTTGATTGTCATTTTGACTGACAATTCAGCCTTAACGTCATGGTTACTTACAGACAATGCTTCAATTTTCTCCATAGATCTCATTTGAGATTCTAAAGATTGTCTATAAGTATTCTTAAGTGATGCAATTTCTCTTACTAAACAATCATTATGATTTTCAATGATTCTAACTTAGGCTTGGTTTTCTCACAATCAACACAAGGAACAGAAGAACTAACCTCATTAATTTTGGCCATGCAAGCAAAAGTAGTTGGTTTGCATCTCACATGAATCATCAGAATCAGATTCAGTATCATTTTCAGAAGATAGCTCACTCCCACTTTCATCTCGGAAATTCTCAGTTGATTCAAACATGGCAAAATTTGCTTGATTTTAATTGCACAGCAACCTTTGTGACCAATCAGTTCCATCAGCAGTCAGCAATGCTTGTGTTCCAGAGGCAGGTGATTTCTTTTCAGAAGACGTATCAGCATCATTACCTCGTTTCACTGATGAACTACGATCTTGACTTCGAAGACGTACTCCTTCTTCTGTTTGTCACATTCTTTGGCAAAATGTCCAAACCCTTGACAGTTAAAACATTTAACTTTCAGTTTAACGAACCCGACCTTCTTGTTTAATGATGGAAGATCTTTGCCAATCCTTTGCATGAATTTTTTTCACCTTTCGGACAATCATTGCGATATTCCATTTTAAATCCATGAGCTCTAACTCATCGGGATCAATTTGGTCATAATTGTAACATGCTACTTTCGATAAGAAATAATAAGATAAATGTCGTTATTATATACTGTGCCGTTTATTGATTTAGATAATAAACTTTACACGGTTGGCTTGGACTTTAGAAGATGGAATATAAGATGGAATGGGCCTTTGGTCCATAGGCTTAAGGGAGTATAAATACCCCTTAAACCCTAAACCTTTCCATTTTTTCCATCTCTACACCATAGCCTACACCATCAAAAACACACACGAACACTATCCTTCAACTCGAGCCAATATCCAAAGGTGAAAACCCGAACCCGTTGGTGCTAGATCATCGTGACAAACCTAAACAACATCAAGACTAGACCGTGTTCGTATAACGACTCGTTTAAGGTACGTTTACATCGAGAAGTTGTTCATATAGGCTCGGAATCGTTTAGAAATCATAGATATGTTTGAGTCTTGTGAAAACGAATCTAACGAAACAAAACTTACTGAAATTGAATAACATTTAATAGGTTAATTTTTAACCTAAAAGAACCCGTAATATAGATGCATAAATCGCACCCTATAAACACAGATATTTGGATGAATGGATGGTTGGGGTTTGTAGGCGAGGTGATTCCGAGTTCATTGATATCTAAATCATGATGTTTCGTTAAGGATCGAAGGTTTAATTGCAGATCTGATAAATGTTGACTGCGTATTGTTCATATCGATTTTGACTTTGACATCTGAGTCAAAGTCTGGAGACGATTGATGCAATTCGTTAAGATAAGGTAACGAATTAGTAAACCAATTCTTCATGGCCAGATAACGAATCAGTTCCCCAGTTCGTTATGATCATATAACAAATCAAGTGATCCGTTACTCACCCAATTCGTTATGTTAAGATAACGAATCAAGTCACGTCAAGATAACGAATTAGTTAACGAACTAATCTAACGAATCAGATCATGTAAGTTGACGAAACAGATAACAAATCCTAATGGAAAATGTGTTAAGAGTTAATGGAAATAAAATTTTTCCAAGCTGACCTGGCAACTCGACCCCAGCCAGAGGCTCTACCCCTTGGACCCTGATAGGGGCTGCCATCCCTAGAAACCCGCTGCCAGGGGCGCTGCCCCCCGACCCCCATTCATTGAGGGTAATAATTAAACTAGAAACACGATATAGTTAGTGATAGTTAAACTAATACGTGTAATTGTTATGCAGCTAGTTGTGCACAGATCAAGAAAGGAATAACCATAAAACGGTGAACGTAACCGAATTCAGGTGAGTTTCTAGCCATGTTTCCTTGTTATGTTTTTAGGGTTGTGTGCATACTCAATGTGATAGTTAATACACTTACCTTAAATTGTAAGTGTATGCCATGTAGGATTTATATGTTAATTATGAATATCTTGGACGTGAACGAAAGCTTGTCGGTACGTGAACGATCTTCGGATATTCCACGTAGTGACAAGGGAGGTATGTATGTAATAGATGAATGTGTATGTTAGATATATGTTCAACATATGAATATGTATGATTGAGTAAAGAAAATATATGTATGTTACGGGTATATAAAGACAGAATGTACGAAGATGGAGAAGTAATGGAACAGACCCTAATAATATCTGAGATAGAGAAGAAAGAGATTAGACCCTAATATTATCTGATATAGAGAACTAAAGAGGGATCAGACCCTACTAATATCTAAGATAGACAAGAAAGGGATCTGACCCTAATAATATCTGAGATAGAAAAAGGAAAGAGGGATCAGACCCTAATAATATTGAGATAGAAAAGGAAGGATCAGACCATAATAATATCTGAGATAGAAAATGAAGGGATCAGACCCTAATAAAAACTGAGATAGAATGGACAGTAAATATAAAGTATGAAAGTAATAAAGTATGTACGTATGTATGAAAGTATGAAATGAAAGCAAATTAGCAAAGTAATTATTATGTATCTTCGGATGCATGATTAAAGGTAAGTGTATGTATTTGTTAGTACTCGGTTTTACGTCTCGAGTCTTTGTATTTATTGTTTTATATTTATAGTTTATTTAATGTAAAATTTAGTTATATTTAAGCTAGTTCGTCAAGGGATATTTCTAGTTCGTTAAGGATGTTTAACGAATCAGGGGATGTTTCGTTAAGATTATTCATTAAATGTAATGTAACGAAGTGGGTGGCTAGTTCGTTACAGAATGTGTAACGAACTAGACCCATCTTCTATTATAGTGGGTTCGGCCACTGTTTAAGTTAAGTTTCGAGTTTAAGATATCGAACATCTGTCTGATTGTTCTCTCAAGCTTCATTATAATTATTCAATCTATATTATACATACACATATCTATATAACTAATACTAATACTTAACATTAAGATATAATCATTATAGAGCATCATGAACTAGATCCGTTTACAGTTATTAGACCATAGATCTTAGATCGATATAGGGTTTATCAAGTGGTATCAGAGCTTTCGGTGTTCGATTGCTCTTGATTTGACTAATAATTGGTTATTAAGGACTGACAATTGTTATTTTGGTATTATTTTTGTTTCGGTTTGTGTTTGGATCAAATTCAGTGTGATTTGATTGAGTTATGGATTGATTGAATTGGATCTGTGTTTGGTAAGGTATTAGGAAGAATTTGTGAGTTGGAATTGTGTCACGGATTGATTTCGTATTGATTTGGTATTGGATCTGTTTTTGGTGAAACAGGGGATTGTTTTGGTTCAATTGGATTTGAGATCAGTGTTAATTGGTTACGAAATTCTTTGAGTTGGATTCGCGTTGTTGTTACAAGTATTTTGATAGGTTAATGAACGATTTGGTTAAGTATTGGAATAGTATTATAGATCTGGGTTTGTAGTTTGGTGTTCTTATTTTGTCCAAAATTCTGGAAATATATGATGAATGTTTGAAGATATGATGATCTTCATCTGTTCTTGAAGATTCGTTAAAATTTCATGCAGTTCGTTAGCTTAATATGCTAATTCGTGTCCTAATTCGTTACTTAATCTCATTGGTGTCTTCAAGTTCGTGAGACACATTTCGTAGTTCGTTAAATTTAATTCTAACAACATTTTCCATGTGGCAATAGTTTTCAGAGTTTGTTACAACCGTTTTAACAACCTACTTCGCTATAGTTGATTCGTTATCAATTGTAGCTAATTCGTCAACTCGATTCGTCATCTAATTCGATAATAGTGACTTAGTGATTCGTTAAGGAAACTTTGCAGTTCGTTACCTTAATTTGCTAAACGTACACTTACTTGATTCGTTAAAGGAACCACCTGATTCGTTAACATATCACGTCAATCTAATTTGTTACTTTGACTTAATTCGTTGACCCATTTCGTTATAACCAATTCATGCGACACTGTTCCAGATTCGTTAAACTCACAGATTCGTTAAACTTACAGATTCGTTATAGTTGTTTCTAATTCGTTACTGTTCACAATTCGTTACAGTTCAGGGTTCACTAAAAGTTTTCAAATTTAACCCTTGAAGTTTGAGTGTGTTGTCATTTTTCAAAATGGCTGGTATGTATGCTTTAGCTTCCCAAAATATGTTAATGCAACAAATGTTGCAACTGGACACCGAGATTGGTTCACATTCGAAATGTCCACGTTTAATGAAATTTAGCGATTTTGCTAAGTGGGAACCCCGTTTCCGTGCTCATCTAGGATCGGTTCACCCTGATTGTTCGTATTGCCTGGATGAGGTGTATACCGTTCCGATGATTGGAGATGAGACTATTGGCTTCACACATAAAGCTATCTCTCAATAAGAAAAGAAAGCGTTGGAAATTGAAACAAAAGCCGACTCTACTCTTACGATGGCTTTACCTGAAAACATTTTTCATCAAGTTGGTAGCATAAAGATTTGTGTTTCTTTATTCCAACACATTCGTATGAGTAGTATGGGTAACACCGCTGAAAGCAAGAAAGTCATGCTAAAGTTTCAATTTTGAAACTTTAATTTACTTAAGGGTGAGATTATCGAGGAGATGACAACAAGGTTTAATTATCTGATAGCCGAGATGGTTAAAATGAAGTTGGAAACTTCTAAAGTTTACAAGATTGATACCATCAAGAGTGCTTTACCGAGTTCTTATTATACATTTTTAATGGTTCTGAAAGAGAACAATTACTTTAACAATGAAGACTTGACAGCATCCAAATTCATGCTAAAGATTGAAGAAAGAGAGTACGATCTCAAATGTCAAAAGTCTTTTAAGGACAATCAAGATCCTTCTTTTCATGGTGGGAGTATGCCTTTGAGTTCAACCATTTCTCCAATCACTGCATTTCTTACACAAAATGCAAGTGAGAATGTGACAACAATCTATAGTGATCCAAGAGCATGTTTTTACACTGCTGGAAGTTCTGGATCACCTGCTTCTTCTAGTGGATCTGGAAATTCATATCCTACAAATCAATTTTCACCACAACTGAGTGTAAACATGAAGGAAGCTGAACAAAACTTTGCTTTATTGTCAACATTTATGACCTCATATGAAAATTTAGTGAGTAGTAAGATAGCTACGAATGATTTGACTGATGAAGACTATGATCAGATTAATCCGAATGACTTAGAGATCACGGATTTGAAATGGAACATGGCTATTATTGTTCGTAAGGTTAAAAGATTTATGCAGAGAACTGGAAAAGATCTTCCTGCTTAAAATAAGAAAGTTGGGTTCGATAAATTGAAGGTGAAGTGTTATAACTGCCAAAAGTTCAGACACTTCGCAAAAGAGTGTGATAAACCGAAGAAGGAATATACTGGTCCTCGTAATCAAGATCAAAGCTCTACTGGAAAACGAGGCAATGATGCTGAAAAGAAACCGTCTTCTTCTGGGTCACATGCTATGCTGACTAATTTGGATGGAACTGATTAGTCACAACGACTACTGTGTAATGACAATCAAGCCAATTTGGTTATGTTCAAGACAAATGATGTTTTCAAGATGCAAGCGGAAGTGAGGTATCGTCTGATAAAGATTCTGAATCAGACTCTGATGATTCGTGTAAAAAGCTTCCAACCACGTTTGCTTGCATGCCTAATATCAATAAGGTTAGTCCTTCTAGCTCTGCTACTTTGTCTTCTAAAATAACTTGTGTTGAATGTGAGACTAACAAATCTAAGTTAGAGTCTTTAAATACTCACAATGATAGTTTAGTGAGAGAAATTACTTCACTAAAGGATACTTATCGACAATCACTTGAATCTCAAATGAGATCTCGAGAGAAGATTGAAACTTTGTCGACAAGTAACCATGATCTGAAGGCTGAGTTATCTGTTAAAATGACAATCAATGATCAAAAGTTTCAAGAAATTTTGAAACATCGTTCAAAGATAACCGAGCTTGAGAATGAGATTCTTAAGTTGAAGAACAAATTGGGCAAGTTTAGAAACTCTTCCTTTTTGCTAAACGAAATAATTGAAGTATCTGGTAAGCAAAAAGATTCGAAAAATGGTATAGGTTTTGTTGAAATTCCACCACCTTTTCAAAATGATTATAAAGTAAATCCTTTTGCCAAGAAAGAAGAGGATGTGATTGTTAAAGAATCTGTGATTTCTGATAAATCAAAACCAGTAAAGATCGAAACTGTTAAAGCCCAACCTACAACTCAAAAACCTCATGTTGAAAGCAACAACGTATTTCTGAAAATGTTGATAAAGTGATTATTGAAGATGTGTTTCAACCTGAGGTTATACACAAAAACGAGAACATTCAAAGTTCTAATCACATTCTTTGTAAACCTCATAAATTTGAGGAAAGAAGACCAAGTTCAGGTTAAACCAGATAACGCTACGAAACCAGAAAAGCCTAGAATATCTGATGAGGATTTGATGCACTTTATAAATCCTACTGTTTCCAAGACGACAATTGTTCGTGTGTTTAAGTTGAAACGAATTGACACGATGTTCACTGAGAAAGACATTTCGATTAGCATTATCAAACCTGAGCTAATTGAAAGCGTTTTTCACAATGAAACCTCCAAGACACAAGATCTTGAACGTCAATATGCTTGTGCCAAAACACCAAACTCATCAGACCCATTGGTTAAAGCTAAGCAATTGTTAAAACTTGCTAAAAAGGTTCATTTTGTGAAATCAACTGGAACTGACACGTTGCAAAGTTTTTCCAATTGTTCTAACCTTGAATATTATATGAAAAAGAAGTTTGTATCGTCTGATGATTTGGCCAAGAGTTTTACTAAGAATGTGAGTCATCAACCTTCTATGGCATCTGTTTTTGCCAAATCTCAACATGATCATGTAGACATGCGAAGTTGCTTTTTGTGTGGACAACAAGGTCATGTGGTGAGAAACTGTGGCCAGAAGAAATCTCAAAACCTTCATCGGTTTATCAAGGACCAATCAAAACCGGTTCCTGTGATAAAGGAGATTCTGAAACGACTTGTGTCGTGTTATGATGATACTCACATCATGTTTTCAAACATGAATCCACGTAAGGTAATTCATGTGAACGAAACACATGGTCAAGTGAAACCAAAGTTTGTTCCAACCGAGCCAATATGCAAAAACGTGAACTCAAATGTTGTTCAAGTTGCCTATCTAAGACGAAAGTCTAAGAAGCCTGTAACTTATTCTCAAGTTGTTGAACAACAGTTGAACTATGTTAAAGTTAATCTTCCAAGATAAACTTAAAACCGGACAATGGGATTAGACCCATTGCCGTAGGTGCCATTTGGAGAAGATTGATCTCTAAGGTGGCTATGAGGGGTGTTGGGAAAGACATTACTAAATACCTGTGCGACTTTCAGTTTTGGGTGGGAGTCCCTAGTGGTGCAGAGGCCGTTCTTCATAGCGCGAAAAGGTTTTTAAGTAAGTTCCATTCTGATGGGTCATTGGCTATGCTTACTATTGATTTTTGTAATGCCTTCAACTTGGTGGATAGGACTGCCCTTCTGAACGAGGTTCAGGCCCGATGCCCATCTATTTCCTTATGGGTGAACTTTTTATATGGGCAACCGGCCAGGCTATATGTGGGGGATGGCCACATTTGGTCCACCACTGGGGTTCAGCAGGGGGACCCTTTGGGACCTCTTTTTTTCGCCTTAGTTCTACACCCACTTATTCATCTAGTCCAGAGTTCCTGTAAGCTTCTCTTTCATGCTTGGTACCTAGATGATGGTACAATTATTGGGGACTCTAAAGAGGTTGCCAAAGCTTTAGATATTATCAGGTCGGAGGGTCCCCGCCGGGGCCTTAAACTTAATATTAAGAAAACCGAAGTATTTTGGCTGTCGTGCAATGGGGTTAAGGTGCAGGAGGGGGTGTTTCCCTGTGAGATTGGAAGATCGGTGCTAGGTGTGAAACTCCTCGCGGGAGCCGTTAGCCGGGATGCCGGGTTCATCAGTGAACTTGCTATGAAAAGGGCTTCGCGAGCTGTGGAGTTGAGGAGCTATCTCCTACATTTGCGGGACCCTCAATGCGAGCTCCTTTTGCTCCACTCATGTATGGGAGTTGGAAAGTTGTTGTTTGGTCTCAGAACATGCCAACCTGTGTATGTAGGGGAAGCAGTTTCTGTGTTTGAAAATGGCCTTCGGGGGCGATTGAGGACATCGTGGTTTGTGGTGGTCCCTTCTTTGGAGATTTTCAATGGAGGTTGGCATCACTTCCGACTCGTTTTGGATGTTTGGGTTTATGTTCAGATTCAGACGTTTCTACTTATGCGTTTGTGGCCTCTAGGGCAGAATCTTGGGAATTACAAGACCACATTCTTCGAGGTTGTGGTATTGATGGGTTTGACTCCGATTATGGGAGTGCGATAGATCGGTTGCACATTTCACTTCCCGATTTTGACATTAGTGGTTTCTCTAATAAAGACAACGCCCCCCCCCCTAAAGCCCAGCAGTGCTTTGGCGAGTGCCCTTTATAGGGGAATCATCAAGAGTTTGGAAATGAAGTTTGATTTATCCCCTTGTCAGAAAGCGGTGTTTGAGTGTCTTCGGGCTCCACGGGCTCAAGATTTCTTAAGTGTTCTCCCTATTGAAGGATTGGGCCAACATATGTCAGCTTTGGAGTACCGGGCCATCCTGAAGTATCGGTTAATGATCCCTTTGTTTCCGGTAGATGAGCCGTGCCCGGTTTGCCGTAAGGTTTGTTTGGATTCTTTTGGCGAGCATGTAGTTCACTGCAAAGAGTTGCCTGGGTTTAAGTACAGGCATGATTTGGTGAGGGATGTTCTATGCGATGTTCTTAAACGAGCCGGAATTTCGGCTAAAAAGGAAGCCCCCGTAAACTTTCTTACGGATCCTCAAGAAGGAAGATCTACATTACGACCGGCCGATATACTTGTTTTTGGGTGGGTAGGGGGAAAACACGCTTGTGTCGACCTCACAGGAGTGTCCCCTCTTGTTGGGATTAGGGACACTGGATTTGTGGCAGGCCAGGAAACATTGAAGGCGACATCGGTCAAGGTTGCTAAACACGAGAGAGCTTGTTTGGAAAATCAACACGTGTTTATCCCCTTCGCCTTTGACACTTTTGGTTTCTTAGCTCCGGATGCCGTGGACCTTTTGAATAGGGTTCAGAAAGTTGTGTATAGTAACGTATCATCCCATAAGAATCAAAACTTTGTTTTTAGTCGGATTGGGTTTGCTATCCAAAAGGGGGTTGCGGCGCAGCTTGTTGCCCGCTTACCTGCCACTTCATTGTAAATCGTTTGGATGTTTCTATGAAATATAAAAGGAGCCAATTATTTTAAAAACTCTTAAAAGGTGCCCAAGACCGAGGCCTGGGCTGCTTTTTTGAACTAATCATTTTCATTTGTGTGTAGGGTACATCCAAGACCGTGTCTGGTGAAAACTGGATAATGGATAGTGGATGTTCTCGTCATATCACTAGAAATCTCGACCTCTTAACAAATGTGAGAAATATTCAAAGGGGTTATGTGGCGTTTGCTGGGAATTCTGGGGGAATGATAACACAATATGGTGAAGTTTCAAATGGTCACTTTACGTTTGAAAAAGTCAATTAATGTGACAAGGTGGACCATAATTTATTGAGTGTATCGCAAATATGTGACAAGAAGTACACAACTATACTTACTGATAAAGAGTGTCTGATTTTGAAACCGGGATACGTGATTCTAGAGGACATGGTTGTCATGCGATCACCTCGATCAAATGATATTTATGTCTTAAATATGTCTTCTAAAGTATCAACGTCTATCGAAACATGTTTTGTCTTAAAAGCAACTGAGAGGGACTCTATTCTATGGCATCGTAGAATGGGTCACATTCATGTTCGAAAGATGAATTATTTATTGGGAAATGACTTAGTTGAAGGTGTTTCATTGAAGAACTTTAAATTATCTGATCACTATGTTGCATGCAAGAAAGGCAAACAGAAGAAAAAGTCACATCCGTCTCCTCTTGAACGACTTCATATGGATCATTTTGGTCGTGTGAATCGTGCTAGTATCTCTGGAGACTGGTATTGTCTTGTTGTTACCTATGATTATTCAAGATACTCATGGGTTTTATTTATGAGTTCAAAAGATCAAACACCTGTTCTGGTACAAAACCTAATCACTAAGATCGAATCACTATACAAGCAAAAAGTGAGGAGAATTCGAAGTGATGATGGTACTGAATTTAAGAACACTATATTGGATTTCTTTTGCATTCAAAATGGAATTCACCAAGAATATAGTGCACCTTACGTACCACAACAGAACGGTGTTGCTGAAAGGAAAAAGAGAACGTTGGTTGAAGCTGCTAGAACTATGCTTGCTGATTCTAAGCTTCCTGTCCAATTCTGGAGCGAGGCGGTGAACACAGCTTGTTATACGCTTAATCGGGTTCTAACTATTAAGAGAGTCAAGAAGACAAGTTATGAAAGTTTGAACAACCGAAAGCCTAACTTAAAGTACTTGGAACCATTTGGGTATCCTTGTACGATGTGGAAGAAAGAGGTGGGTATGTTTGAAAAGAAAGCCATCGAGGGGTATTTCTTAGGGTATGCTTCTCCAAAGAAAACGGTCTTTAATTTTACTTCTGGTTGTGAGGAATGGTATCACGTGGACTGTCAAAAGTACACCACACCTCCTCAAGGGAAAGGTCTCGACTGGATGTTTGATTATGATGGCTTATTTAATTCATTTACTCCATCAATTGAACAACCAGATGAAGACCTGGTTGGTGCATACTTTGAAGATCAATTGGTCATTCTATGATTTACATGTTCTAATGATGTTGTAGCTCCAACTGTTGCTCCAACTGAAGATCCATGTGATGATCCTCCAGCTTCTTCTGATACTGTTTCTACATCTTCTGATGCCTGATGTTGATGATACGGTTGAAAGTGATAATTCATCTCCTGGTCTTGGAGAACATTACACTAACTTATTCGAAAATGTTGTTGTTCCTGAGAATCCCACTCTTCGGATTCATAATTATCATCCATAGGAAAACATCATTGGAGAACTTGATGTGGGCGTTCAAACACGTCATCAAGTTGCTTCGTCGAATGAGAATAATGTATTGTTTTCGTATGCGGATTTACATTCATATGTAATCGTAAATCTTGCTAATTTCACTTGCTTTCTATCCCAGGTTGAGCCGACGAAGGCTCGTAAGGCACTTGAAGATCCCTCTTGGGTAGAAGCTATGCAAGAAGAATTGCAACACTTTGCACGTTTGGGTGTTTGGGAGCTTATTGATAAACCTGCTAGGTCAAGAAGGCTATTCCAACTAAGTAGGTATTTAAATCCAAAAAGGAAAATCGTGGTGTGATCGTGAGAAGCAAGGCACGACTAGTGGTGCAAGGTTTCCATCAGCAAGAGGGTATTGACTACACTGAAGTATATGCTTCGGTTGCAAGATTGGATTCGACACTAATCTTTCTGGCGTATGCAGCTTATAAGAATATCAAGGTCCATCAAATGGATGTTAAAAGTGCTTTTCTCAATGGTGAATTACACGAGGAAGTGTTTGTTTTACAGACTCCTGGCTTTGAAGATCCTGATTATCCGTACCGAGTTTACCGCTTAAACAAGGCCATGTATGGTCTACATCAAGCCCCAATACCTTGGTATGGAAAGCTCGCCGACCATCTGACTGATAACGGATTCAAGCGCGGGACTGGCGACTGCACTTTATTTTATAAGACTGTTGGTGATGATCTTCTGCTCGTTAAGATTTATGTCGACGACATTATCTTTGGGTCTACAAACGACACGTTATGTAAGGAGTTCGATAAGTCAATGCAAACAATGCACGAGATGAGCTCGATGGGAGAAATGAAATTATTTCTATTGTTGCAAGTTCACCAGTCTGCGAAAGGAATCTTTATTCACCAGACCAAGTATGTGAACGATGTCTTGAGCCGATTCAAGATATCTGCCGGGAAAACCCCTTCAACTCCTCTCCCCGTGGGTCACAATTTATCACTGGATGAATTGGAGGATATCATTGATCCTACCCTCTATCGTGCTATGAACGGTTTTGTAATGTATCTAACGGCTTCTCGCCCCGACATTATGTTTGTTGTTTGTCTTTGTGCTAGGTTTCAAGCAAGTCCATGAGTGACTCACCTAGCAACGGTCAAGCGAATTCTTCAGTATCTGAGGGGACTTCCAGACATCGGGTTATGGTACTCCAAAGACGATAACTTTAAACTTACCGCCTTTCAGACCCACACTACGGAGGTTGCCAGATTAACTTCAAATCAACTACGGCAGGGTGTTAATTCTTAGGAAACCGGCTTGTTTCCTGGCAGTGTAAGAAGCAGACGATGGTCTCTTATTCAACCGCTGAGGCAGAATATGTTGCAGCCTCGAGTTGTTGTTCCCAGGTTTTGTGGATTCAGAATGTTCCCTTGCTTCTGTATGATAAAAGGCATAACGTCTGTGCTTTTGTTGATAGGAATTTTCCTGATGAGAATGTATTTAGAGCAATGATAGCATTCATATGTCTTTCTCGTATTGACTTTGCTGTCACCGCGAATCCTGATGTTCGTTTCTGTATTGTTCGACAATTCTGGAATATTGCTCGATATATGGAGGCATAGAACCACATTATTGCTGAGGTTAATGATCGACCTGTTGTAGTATCTGTTGAGACCGTTCGAAGGGTATTGAGGTTCGATGACACTATTGATAACCTGAGCGAGTACCACAAAGATCTGATCAAAGGGTTGTTTCGATGTTTATTTTTTTCTGGTAACCTTGATGACTCCATGTACAACAAGGCATACTTGTATCCCCAATACAAGTACTTACTTCATGTTCTTATACACTTCCTTGGTGGACGAAAAGCAGGGTTTGACGAATGACGTGTCTTGCTCCAATCGGCATTTGTTGCGTTAGTGTTGCATAAGCCCTACAATTTCTTGGAAATGATTTTTGATCATCTCAAAGAAATTTGTATTGTTGGGAAACGACGCGTAAAGTTTTTAATGTATTCTCGATTCATCCAATTGTTTGTTCAAGATGCAATCAGGGATTTGGTGATCGATCCAACCGATGTTAATGATAAATTTATTTTGTATCACATGAAGGCAGACACTATGCAAAGGATGAAGTCGTATTATCAAACTCCTCCTCCTAGATTCGAAAGATTAATTGGTCATCTGGTGAATCCAGATTATGTATGTCCTGACAATGATCGCTGGATCCACGATGATTCGGATTCCCAGCGTGAGGAAGGAGAAGTTGGGAACGAGGGTGATGATGATGGTGGTAATGATGGTAATTGGTGATGGTGATGCCCATGCTGAACAACAAGCTGCGGTTGAGGCTGCTTTAGCTGCTACTATAGCCGCTCAACGCAAAAGGTAAGGAAAAGAGTTGGTGGGTGAAGGGTCGTCTAAGCGACGAGTGTCGGCTGGTGATGGCATCTCATTTGGAGTTCAACCTCCAAGGTCATCCTCTATTCAAAGACCGGCGATGCCGCTTACTACTAGCACCGTGGAATTAACTTTGACGACGACGCTTACGACAGATCCCAGGCTTGGTATGATTCCTCAGTCAGTTTTATCTACAATACCAAGGCCTTCAACTGCTACTTCGGTGGTCTCTCCTACATCGATGATGATGCCTCCACCACCTATGGATTTCTCATATTTGAGGCTTAACTGACCACAAGTACCTGTTCAACCTATCCCTTCTTCGTTTCTTGCTATCTCTCATGATCAACAGATGAACATGGTCTTGAGGCTACTTCATTTGTATGAAAATCAAATGTCTGCTGACCGAATGACTCAAGAACGCATGCTGGTGAACCAAAATAAGCTGGTCAATTATGTATCCTTCTGTCAAAAGGAGACAAAGGCCCTCCATGAGATTGTTGAGTCTCAGGGGCTGAAAATAAAACAGCAAGAGGATCTAATCTTGCAACTGACATGCAAGGATGATGAACTGAAAAAGCTCAAGAACGATGAGGAAGATCCAGATGCTTCGGGTATTGGAGGAAGTGAGCCTAAAAAAACTCATGGCTCAGCTTCAGGTGCTGGTACAAGTGCAGCTGGTGATTCAGTAAAACAGATCATCGCTTATCATGATACTACAGCTGCTACACCCATTGAGATGATCGAGGCTGATATTGTCATCTTTGTTGATGGTGCTGGGGTGGATAGAAGCATTGTTAATGCAAATGAGATTGAGGAAAGTTTGTTGAGAGGTCACTAACACAAGAGCATATTTGCATACTGCTTGGTCTAAACGATGATGAATTGACCGTGTTAGAGGCTGAGGACGATGTGGAGGTTGAAAATGATGAAGAGATCTTAAATGATCCGACTGTTGAGATGAGTACGACATTTATTTATGAGGATGAGGAAGTGGAGATCGAGGACATGATTGCTGAGGAATACCCTGATTTATTTCAACACGCTAATGTTGATCAGGGTGCTTCTATATTTACTGAGTAAATGGTCAAAGCAGCAGAAGACAATCGGGAGAAGATTTCCAATGGCAAGAATGTTGTTGATACAAGATTTTATTCAAAGCCTGATTCGTCCGTTGCTGACATTCAAGAATGGTTTGCTTATCGGTACAAGAATTCTCGTAAGATTATTGAGGCATTCCGGTATGTGGATATTGTTTTGTGGTGTTTGATTCTGATTTAAATGTATGTATTATCAAATAGGAGAAGGGCGTTCAATATTATGCGAAGATTACTGACGTTCTTTCGTTACCAAGATGGGACATGCGGACTTTGACGTACCGTCCTTTTATAAAGTGTGGGGGGGGGGGGGTGGTTCAACATGCAGATTGGTTTCACAAAAATCTGTTGTTTGAGGTCATTCATGGGTTTAAGTTCCTAAGACCACAAGTTCCAAAGCGTAAGCGTATCGATGAAATTGGTCCAAGGACAGGTTGGAGGAAGTTGGTTCTTAAGAAAAAGCCGCCAAAGACCAGGAAGCGGGTGCCGGTGAAGACTTTGAATCAACACATGTATTTATCTTTCAACTGCTGGCACTACGACAATCGAACCAGCGCTGCCGTTATTGTGTTGGGTAAAGGATTAAAGACCGAGCTGATAAAGATCATTGATCCGATGTGGCTTGTGAATTTAATGGAGACCGACAATGACGTGCTATTTAAGAATAAAATATTGATAGAGCATCATGAAGACTATGACCGAGCAATGCAGTTTCAACGCATTGTTCGTGTGTGTCATGAACATGGTATTCACAGCTGCAAATAAATTAAAGACAAAGAGCTCAAGACAAAGGGGTGTCTGTTAGTACACGGTTTTGCGTCTTGAGTCTTTGTTATTATCGTTTTGTATTTATCGTTTATATAATGTAAAAGTTAATTATATTTAAGATAGTTCGTCAAGGGATATGTCTAGTTCGTTAAGGATGTTTAACGAACAAGACCTTAAGTTAAGTTCCTCCTGATTCGTTAAGGATGTTTAATGAATCAGGGGGTGTTTCGTTAAGATTATTCGTTAAATTTAATGTAACGAAGTGAGTGGCTAGTTCGTTACGAAATTTGTAACGAACTAGACCCATCTTTTATTTATAGTGGGTTCGGCCACTGTTTAAGTTAAGTTTGGAGTTTAAGATATCGAACCTCTGCTCGATTGTTCTCTCAAGCTTCATTATAATTATTCAATCTATATTATACATACATATATCTATATAACTAATACATAACATTAACATATAATCATTATAGAGCATCAAGAACTAGATCCGTTTATAGTTATTAGACCTTAGATCTGAGATCGATATAGGGTTTCTCATTATTGTATGATGTATGATTAACTAGAACTCACTCAACGTAGCTGACTTTTAGTATCTGGTAAGGCCATTGTAAGAGTCGAATAAGCTTTTGTTTCGATCTCTAAAGCCTTTTTCTCCTATTGAGAATATTGTGAAATAGCTTAGGAGTGAATCCAATTGTTCCATCTCCAATCATCGGTACAGTATACACTTCATCAAGACAATAGGAACAATCAAGATGAACAGAACACAGATGAGCATGAAAACGAGGTTCCCATTTAGCAAAGTCACTAAATTTCATTAGTCGAGGACACTTGGAATGAGATCAAATTTCAGTGTCCAATTGTAACATTTGTTGCATTAGTACGTTTTGAGAAGCTAATGCATACAAACCAACCATCTTGATAAGTAACAATCAAACAAACTTCAAGGACTAAAAATGGAAATGTTTTAACTAACTGGGAACAGTAGTTTTAACGGACTGAAGATAACGAATCAATTGTACAAATTGATTATTATCTGAGTAACGAATAAGAAACAGTAACTAATCTGGTAGCAAATTAGCTTATGACGAATTGGTAACGAATCACTAACGAACTGAGTCAACAAATCAGTTCAGCATGACGAATCAATCCTCTAAATAAGTTTAACGAATCAGAACTAATAATAACGAATCAAAGTAACAAACCAATGATTCAATCTTAACAAAACAAAGTAACGAATCAATGATTTAAGCTTAATGACTCAAAGTAACGAATCAATGATTTAAGCTTAACGAATCAAAGTAACGAATCAATGATTTGTAACGATTCTGGCAAATTCAGGTATACCCTAGCCGGAATATACTATTTACGTGTTATTCAGTACTGAATATATGAATTATAATGTGTTTATACGAGTATATAAGATTCACAGTACGAATTATACTCGAATGAACAGTTAGTAGTATTAGAATTACGATTAACCGATGAACGGTTATTGAAACCCGAACGAATCGGGGATTACGTCATAGATGAAATATATGATGTTTAGTAAGGTTTACGAAGTATTAAGGCTTCGGGATAAGTGAATTATAGCACAGAAAAAGGATTTCGATTTATTAGTACGTCGGTACGTTAAACGAAACCTTTAACATCAAACCAAGCAAGAGACGATCGATCAAGCCGAAAAAGATGCACAATGACCGACAATATGATGTGTTGAGTCAATAAATGTCATGGTTTAAGTTTTTAAAGTTTTTAAATCAGTTTTATATAAATTTTATTTTTAAGCCGAAAAACGACCGTTTTGGTCTCGTTTTGAGCGGAATTAAACGTTTAACCGAGAAACGAACTGAACCAGATTATCCACAACATTATCCGGATTACGCAATCCAAATGTGTGGCCATGGTTTGAGATGTGGGCCCCACCCCACACCACAACTAGGACCGATCGGTCCCTATGCACACACTTACACATTCATTTTTTCTTTTTTCCACAATCTTTCTCCCAAAATCCTCTCAACCTCTTCATCATCCATCCAAAGATCCAAGTTTTTAAGCAAGAAAACGAGGTATAGACCGAGTTATAATCGTGTTATTCTTCTTTTCTTGATACATTTACAAGGAAATGAGGTATCAAATGAAAAATGGGTGAAAACCCGAGATGAAACCGATTCTTGGAGGATCAAGTGATGTATACAAGTTATACAAAGGATCTTGGTCCAAGAAAGTAGTTAAAAGAGTCAAAAACGAATTTTTACGGTCAAATTCTTTGTTTTGATGTTTTAATCGAAACCATGAAAGAAATGGCTTGATTGTGGGTATAACTTGCTTGGTGTGGTGTTGTTGTGCTTGTAAGTGTTGTATCTAGTGGCTAGCAAAGGCTAGAAACCAAGATCTTTGCGATCTAACGCTAGAAAACACAAGATAGTTCGGTTTTCGTGTGATATAGATAATTTGGACAGATTGTGATAGACTTAGATTTGGGTCACGAAATTTCACAGAGATGATCTACACATGAAAATATGAGATCTGTGAATTTTTGGTAATTTTTGGATAAAGGATGAATATTTGGTGAATTTAATGCTCGGTTTTGGCCAAAAATGGTGAAAAATAGCTAAATATCATGAAAAATTCTGGAAAATTTAAGATAAGCTTTTTATAACATATAAAAATCACACACAAAATTTCAGGTTCATTGGAGAAGTCTAAGTAGGCTTTTCGGTAAAACGAATTCTAGGGATTTCTAGCTTGGTTTTGGTAAATATGGCATGAAAAATGGGTTTTTGGTTCTGGAAAAATTACAGGGAATTATGTGGGTGACAGGGGTCATCCCAGAAAAATTTGGGATTTTTCGAAGGTCGTTTGGTATTTTCGACATATTTGGTGTTTAAATGACGTTTAAAAATGGTTAAATAAATCTTAGATATAAAAATTAATTCTGGAAAAATTTTATAAAATTCCTTACTGTCAAAATATGGTTTGTACAAAATTTCAAGGTCCAAGACTAAACGGATATTTATTTGTGCTAATTGGAACTTAAAAACAAGCTTTTAAAGCTTAAAACGAGTAAACCGGCGAAGTTCGCCTAAGCGAGCTGACTGGTGTTTGAAAACCTTAAAAATGGATGATTTTTATGAAACTAAGTTAATCAAGTAAAAATAAATCATCCGAAAATAATTCGGATGATTTGGGTAATTTTACCCGATTTAACCGTTTCCGGTGTATTAAAGACGGAAACGGGCCCCGCGGCCAAACGGGGTGTCTAACCGAGCTCTAATTTCACCACTTTAATGAAAATATCGATAATAACTATTTTCGGGTCGTGTGTGGTCAAACTTATTTTTGTAAACATAAAGACGGATAACCGTGCTAGGCACGCAAAACGAGAAAACAAACTAACGGTAGTTTTGACTAAAGAACTCTAGGTGATATCACAATCTAAGTCCTGAAAAGTATTTCGTGGTAAACATTGTCCCTGGATCGTGTACGGTACTGGGTTAACAGTGTCCCCGGACGTACCGGTTAACACGAATTTAAGTTATATTGATAGAAATTGTGTAGTAACGATTTGGGGATCGTATTACAGATCTGTACCAGTAGCCGTGCACCGTAGTACATCTTGCTCACAAGAAGGTGAGTTTTCACGAGCCCCTTTTTACTGAACTGTTTTAAATATTTTCCCGGGGCGGAAAGCATGTTTCTATCAAAGTGTTTAAGTACATGCTAATCGCATGGAAACAAATGTATTTATATAATGTTTATTGTACGGAAATCGTACGGTAATGTATTAAGATGGTAATTAACTGAGTTGCTAATATTGTAAGGTCCGAAACAGTGTTCTGGGTTAACAGTGTCCCCAGAGGTTATTAAATGTATTTCTGGGTTAACAGTGTCCCCAGAGGATATTGGAAATGTTCTGGGTTAACAGTGCCCCCAGAGGTTATTAAATATGTTTCTGGGTTAACAGTGTCCCCAGAGGTTGTTAGATATGTTTCTGGGTTAACAGTGTTCCCAGGGGTAATTTGATGTGTTTTGGGGTTAACAGAGTTTTCACTTGTGAACTCAGTGTAATTACATCGCTTAATTATGATTTTTATAATGATTTGTCATGGTTTATTTAAATTAGTGAAACTCACCAACTATTCGTAGTTGACCCGTTTTTTTTACATGCTTTCTAGGTACACTCAAATTGGAATGAGTGATATGTGTTCGATGCTGTGTGCTATTTTGTGGAAGTCTAGAGATCTATATTTTGCACTAAATACGTTAATGTACTATCGGTAACAATTATGTGATAACGCTTAGATGGTTATGAAACTCAGAACAATGTAATACGTTTAAATTAATGTAGTGGTGTTTTATTTATAAACAATGCTGTTGATATCAGATGTGTCTGTTGCATCCCGTGTACGTTTCCGCTGCGGTTACGGGGTGTTACAGAACTTGGTATCAGAGCCAGGTTATAAAGAATTAGGATGTCTTTAAAAGATACCTAAAATATAACCAGTAGCTCAAGTATTATAGGATCTGAATATCAACTAATAATTTATTGTGACGAGATCGGGATGAACTTGGATGGACAAGTGGGTTATTATGGTCCGGAACATAATAACAGACTTGTCTGCACGAGGGAATTCAGGGAAAGTCACGGGGGACTTTAATAAGTAAAATTGGCAACATACGTGCAAATATGTGATAATATTGTTATGTGGTCAAGTTGTATAAGTAAGTGTATATTAATTTGATTATGATTTACACTATGGAAAGAACTATATGTTTGATAACTTGTGTGCAGGCAAAATGTCAAGAACTCCTAGTCTGTCGATTGAGGAGGACCCGGAGGAGGTCAGCTCCGGGGACTCTGGGAGCCCACTCGTAGCATCTAGCACAGAGCCTAGCGAGGCTAGCCTTAGGAGTTCCGGCCAGTCCTCCCCAGCTAGGATTGCCAGATCTCCTACCCCACCCGCACCGCAGGCCGCCCCTGCACCCCCCGGATTCGGACCCCGCCTCACGGCGCGGATCAGTATCCCACATGTCCGACCTGCCTCGCCCCCACCCAGACCTGCTACCTGCAGGGGCGAGTCCTCCCGCTCTCAGCCCGAGCCTGCGACTCCACTTGTGTGGGGTCTTCCTAGACAGGAACGGGACGCGGCGGCCTGGCTCCGAGTGCTCACCGAACAGGTGAATGAGCACTCCGCCGCCCTGACGGTGGGAGTCCAGAGGAGGATGTACTTGGGGGATTGCATACTGGACCATCAGTATGCGATTGCCCAGCTGAAGAGGGAGTGCTCATACTCCCAATGGATGCTCGGCCGGATGGAGATGCGGGTCCGGGTTATGATGGCTGTGTTGGTGGTGTTGGTGGCGATATTGGTGGGGTTGGTTTACCACCGTGTTTAGTTGTGTGGGGATGGGAATAGATAGGGACCGTTTTTTTTTATACTCTGTGTAAGCAGTTAGTGGTGATGCTAACATGGAGCGAATCTTGTTTAGTTATAATACAACCACTGGCCCTTAGGGGGGGTCTCTTTCGGGGCATATCAGTATAGATACTTTTGGGTATCATTCAAGCACTGACCCGTTGCGGGTTATGTCGAGATGATGCCGACATAGGCCCTACGTATGAAAACTTAACTAATGTAATAGTGACAGGAAAGTAATATGAACGGATGTTTGTGTAATATGTACTAACGTTTATTAATGAATGGAATGTTTGTTGTGTTTTATGATTGGAACTTGTATTGATTATATATATTTTCTTGATGTTGTGTAGAATGGCACCAAAACGTTCAGCCCAATTGTCGGAAGTTGACGTGAGCCGTTTGATTGCTCGACGGTTGGAGGCGGCGATACCGGATATAGTATCGCGCATCGCCGCCAGTATTAACAATTCGACCAATCCAACCCCTCCGAGCAATCAAACGACCACCAATAATGACGGGGAACGAAATACTGCTCCTCCGCTGAATGATAACACGATTCCGAGTAATGACGCACCGCCTAGGGTGGTCGTTACAGACAGTAATGGCCCTATACCTACGGTAGAGACGAACCGTACTTAACCGATTCGTGCATCCAGGGGATGTTCGATCAAGGACTTTATGTTGTGCAAACCTCTAGAGTTTAGCGGGTCTGAAGGACCAAATGGATTAGTTAAATGGATCGAGAAAATAGAATCCGTGGTGAATATCAGCAACTGCCCCGAGGATTGTGTTGTTAAGTATGCTGCCTGCACATTCACGGACCATGCCTTGACATGGTGGAACACCATAGTGCAGACTCGCGGTCAGGCGGTGACAAACCGCATGACCTGGACAGAGCTCAAGGCTCTTGTACTGGAACATTTCTGCCCGAAAAACGAATTGCAGAAATTAGAAAATGAATTGTGGAACCTGGAGATGCAGGGGGCGGACCACTTGGGTTATACGAACCGGTTTAATGAGTTGACGCGATTGGTACCATGGTTGGTCACCCCAGAGTCGAAGAAGGTGGAGCGTTATATTTGGGGGCTAACTCCAGTTGTAAGGAGTATAGTCAATTCTGGGGGACACCAGACGTATGAGGGTGCGGTGACGCAAGCTGGTATCGTCACGTATGATTTCGTAAGGAGCGGTTCACTGAAGGTGGCGGGAGAATCCCCTGGGGGAAAGCGGGGTACACATGACCATAGGATCCAGGAGAAGCAGCAATATAAACGTGCTAGACCCACTGCCCAGAACTACGCCATGACTAGTTCGGGCGGAAGGCAAGAACCGCATAAGGGAACGTTTCCTAAGTGTGGGAAATGTGGTTACCACCATGGTGGCGTGTGCAAAGAGGTGGTGTGCCACCGCTGCGGCAGGAATGGGCACTACGCACCGAGCTGTAGGACAAACCTGAACAACTTGAACCGGCAACCGCAACCTATCCGTGCTCGGTAGTCGATGCACATGCGGAAAGTCCCGTCCTTCTTTCGGACAAATAAGATAGGGGCTCCCCGTGGTGATGAGCTAGGTCGGATAAAACCTTTATCCAACAAATCTTGCAATTGAGTGGACAACTCCTGAAGCTCTGCCGGTGCGAGCCGATATGGGGCTCGTGTTATGGGTTCCGCACCGGGGGTCAATTCGATTTGGAATTCGACTTGTCGAATAGGAGGGAGTCCAGGCAAATCCTCCGGGAAGACTTCCGGAAATTCTCGCACAATCGGTATATCTTCGATTCGCTTCTCCTCCGCGGGTTTCTCGACAATATGCGCTAAAATTGCCGGATGACCCTTTCGTAGATACTTCTGCGCCTTCATGAGGGTGATGACGCTGGTGGTCATCCGCGCTTCTCGCCCTAGACCAAAATGTTCTCGCCGTAAGGGGTAGTGATGTGGACTATCTTGTCGTGACATATAATCTCCGCTCGGTTTTCGGACAACCAGTCCATGCCGACAACGACATCGAAACTATCAAGTGTAAAAGGTATAAGGTCGATATCAAAAGTATGACCTGACAGTTTCAACTTACATCCCGCAAGTACGTGAGTTGTTTCTATAGACTTACCGTCAGCTAATTCAACAGGAAACTTAGCATCTAACGGGGTTGGAGTTAAGTCTAAGAGTTTACTAAAGGCTTTCGATACAAAACTCCTATCAGCTCCAGTTTCAAACAAAACAGAAGCAAAACAGTCGTTCACAGGAAACTTACTAGTCACCACATACGGATCGTTGCGGGATTGACTCGACCCGATGACGAAAGCTCTTCCTTTACCATTACTTCCGCCACCGCTGCTGTCTCCATTGTTCTCGTTCTGTTTTAGTTTGGGACAATCCTTCCTGAAAATGACCCTCTTGACCACACTCGAAACACCCCTTAGTCGTCATAGGTGGTTTAGGAGCACACTTTGCTGCTTGGTCTCCCCTACATTCCTTGGCCTGATGACCCATTCTTCTGCATCTCAGACACTTGACACGGTCACACGGGCCAACATGGTGATAGTTGCACTTGTTGCATTTCGTGTGTTTCCCAGCATAGCCACTCGAACCCTGCCCGCCACCGTTGTTGTTGTTGGGACCCTGATTAATGAAACTCCGGGTGAGTTCGGGCTTACGGTAGTGTTGTTGCTGTGGGGGGTTCGATGATGAGGACCTGGTGCTGTCAAATTTTCTCTTTCCATTACTCGGGTTGTTGTTGCTGTTATTGTCAGTGCTCGGGTTGTCACGGGCTTTAGTGGTTGAACCTCTAGGTGGTAACGCACCTTGGGTCACTGCTTGATCCGTCAGTTTGTGAGCTAACCGGATCGCTTGTTGAATTGTAGCCGGTTTGGAAGACGTCACCATGCCCTGAATTTGCGGTGCTAACCCATCAATATACATCTAGATCCTCTTACTCGCAGGTCTACCATCCGTGGACACATCACAGCTAACTCGTGAGAACGGGTGGTGTAGACTTCAATTTCGGAACCCACCATCTTCAACGACCAAAACTCGGATTCCAACTTTGCAATCTCCTCTCTAGGACAATACTCTTCCCGCATCATATTCTTGAACTCCTCCCAGTTCATAGCGTTCTTTCTAATCCAAGAATTTGCACATTCGAATTCCACCAAGTAAGAGCAGAATCTTCCAGTGTTCCAGCAGCAAATATGACCCTACTGGCAGGTGGACAGTTACACATCTTAAAAGCTGATTCGGCCTTCTCAGCCCAACGCAGGAAACCTATGGCTCCCTCAGTGCCCTTAAACGAATTGGGCTTGCAATCCAGGTAATTCTTGAAAGTACACGTTCCAGTTGGACCTCCAGCTTGATTCTGAACATGTGCGGCTAGAGCTGCCGCCGCATGGTCATTCAGCAGGGTTTGGAGTTCTGCTGCGGTTAAGTTGATGTTACCGCGACCGTGCCCAGCGTTACTTCCAGCCATTTCCTAGAATCACAGCATAAAATGTCAGACATGAATTCTCGGTTTCATATGCAACACACCATACATGTAATAAAAAGATAGGTAAGAAAGGATAAAAGAAACAAACATCACATCACAACCATATAATAATCCAAATAATAATTCATGATTAAAACCATTGTATTCGCTACAATGTATTTAAAACCAATCCTTAAAATTATAGAAAATAATAGTTTGGATGGAGACAACCCTTCCATCTAGGTGTTATCATCCTTAGATGTCATCGTCTGAGGACACCTCTGAGTGTGCCTCTGGCTCAGCCGGTTCTTCCTCCGGTTCCTCTTCGGGTTCCTCCTCGGGATCTTCCTCGGGATCCTCCTCAGGCTCCTCTTCGGGATCTTCCTCGGGATCCGCTGCGTTCTGAGCAATTTGCATTTGTAAGACATCGCAACGCTCTAAAGCTATCTCAGTTCGGGTCCTTGCCACTTGGAGTTGCTCTTGCAAGTCTATCATCTCGGCTTGCATTTTTCTCATAATCTTCATCTGTTGATCGCTAGCATCTTGCATTTCCTTCATAGTCGCTGTCAGGCAGGAGATTTCCTCCTTAGTTTCGGTTCCATCTCTTAACAGTCCTGAAACGTTCGCTCTCGTCGAGCGCATAAAACCCACGTCACGCTCTAAGACAGAGACAACAGCTGCGAGAACACGCTCTACAGGTTTGGTTATGGGTGGTAGGGTGTTGGGGTAAGCAGGACGACTCGGGTGAGGTAGTGGGGGAACTTGTTTGCAGCTAACTTCGTCTTTGTACATGCTTCCGTATAAGCGATACCTCTTCGGTGCAGGGGCTTCTAGCTCCGGGACTACTCGGGGTGGCGAGGAGGTAGGTAACTACGGTTCCTTCCCATGAGCATGAGTCATCTGATCGGATGATGATGATGGTAGCGTCGACGTCCCTACAGGTAAGTCGTGTATGCGCGCGTATGAGTGAATGAGGTAAAGAGATAAGATAGCGAGAGACTAAGCAAAATATATATGCAGTGCGTATAATTATAACTAATTGGTCGTTGCGGTTATACTCTAGTATGCATGCAGTTTCTAGTTCGCTATAACCAATGGCTATGATACCAATCTGTCACACCCTCAAAATCCACTAACGGAGTTTTACCGTTAGAGGGTGTGAACTAACAGGATCGGAATCATTAGTTACAATCAAACCATAAATAAATTTTTCAAAACACGAAAACATTTAAGTGTAAATAAGTGCGGAAGCGTAAAAACCATAAGCCAAGCGTTGCGTCACGCAGGACGACTTAAAACCCAATAACAATAGTTTAAAATAAGTTTGCATAAACAGTAACGTTCAAATTAATGCATGATCTTGTACCGCGCGCCCGCCTCGGCTACCTGAGAATAACATACTAAAAGTGTCAACACGAGGTTGGTGAGTTCACAAGTTTATATAAAATAAAGCGTTTAGCGTTTAGCGGTTTGCGTTACCTGATAGTTTTAAATCGATTATATATCTATAGGTAGCTAGCCTATAAAACAAGTATTACTAAGTTTTCGACACCGAAGCTGACTGTTTATCATATGCCTTGCCACCAGGTCTATCCCGACCATGGTAATGTGTTTAGCCAAGATTAAACCCACTCGACCTCCAGTCGAGCTTAGCGTTGGGTGGGGTTTGTCAAACCCAGTAGTACTACTCAACAATGACTCGCTATTTTCCAATAATAAACGGTTCGATGTGTGAAGGACTTCAATTATTTCGTTTGCCACTTAGCGTTTACAAGTGATATATAATTTCATAACAAAATCTAAAAGCGTTTCGGAGTATGTTATCTCCCCCAAGTGAAAAGCGTTTAAAAAGTTTAAAGGGGAAAGTGAAACTCACTGTTTGCGAAGAATTCCAAAAACAAGTCACCCAAGTGATGCGCGTCACAGAAAAAATCTCGCTAGCGTTCTAAAACAACAAGGAGATTTTCTAAGTGTCGGAACTATTATCGAGTCTCTAGACTCGGCACATAATACCCATGCACAAGATACGTTTCGCGTTTCGTTTGTGAATCGTGTGTGTCTCAACAAGCACATTAGTGATACGTTACGTGTGTGAACAACTATTTACGTGTCAAGTGTTAATGGTGTACATTACTAGCAATTATTCCCCGCAAGGGCAATTTGGTCAAAACATAACAATTATCTAGCAATTAGCACGTTTCATGTATTTTCACAAAGTTTATTAGCTAGGTTCATCAAGACAGAATTCTACTTGAAAGATTATTCTATCCAACAGATCATAGCATCTCAATTAATTTACCAAAAATCGTCACAAAAGCATACATGAGTTAGGTTTCCAGGACATATTTTATTGTATTTTTATTCTACATAGTTTACTCATAATGATCAAAACATTACAGCAATCTCACAACAATAAAATTCATGCGCAACAGAATGTTATTTGTTATTCCCGTTAAATGAAAACTGCAACTAATGCAAGACCAATTGGGTTAGGTTCTCAACTCAACAAGTTAACTTCCAGAAGTGGAACCAACCCATTTGGTCTTGTAGTTCATGTGATATGCTAATTACAAAACAACTTAACAGCAGGTCTCACAACTCAGATTTTCACTTCAGTTTTGTAAAATCATAAAGATTAACTTTTACTCGTCCAAAAATTACAAACTTAGACTTTATAGAAACTAGACTCATTATAGTACCCTGTAGTGTTAACAACCTCAGCAAATTTCCACATTAACAGTTAGTTACAGTTGTCTAAACATAACTTACAATCTGTCCAGTACCAGTTTTGACCTTTAATCATATTTAAATCGTTTGAGCAACCAAAACACCTACAATTTAGGCGTGGTTGGACTTTCTGAAAACTAGACTCAGAGTACTACCTTGTAGATACATAATTAACACATATTGCAGCCATCATAATCACTATCTGTGTAGGCAATCAGGTCAAATGATTGATTCTTTGGATGCCAAATTCCCAAATCTGGTCTTCCCTTCAAATATCTGAATATTCTTTTAACAACATTCATGTGGGAGACTCTTGGACTTGACTGGAATCTTGCATACACACATACAACAAACATGATATCTGGTCTTGTAGCAGTCGGATAAATCAGAGATCCAATTTTTGCTTCGTATTCATGTTCATCTACTGGCTCCCCCTTTTCATCTGCAATCATCTTTTCCTTGGTATCCATTGGAGTTGAGGCAGTTTTGTACTCATGACAGTTGAACTTGTTCAAGATGTCCTGCACATACTTATTTTGATGAATGAAGATCCCTTCAGCCTTTTGTTGAACTTGTAATCCTAGAAAGAAGTTCATTTCTCCCATTGAACTCATGCTGTATTTAGACTTCATTACCCCTTCAAACTCCATACACATTTGTTCATTTGTATAACCAAAGATGATATCATAAACATACACTTGTAACAGAAGCAAGTCTGATCCCTTTCCTTTGTAGAAGAGTGTCTTGTCAATGGCTCCTCTTTTGAAACCGTTTTCAATAAGATGATTTGACAGCTCATCATACCATGCTCTAGATAAATCTTGGTAGTCAAATTTCCCATGGGTGCAGTCATTGCATTTGAAACATTGATGCAAGGTCTTGCTTCTTTAATCATTTCATTCTCTATCATCTCCAGTTCTGCAGCCTGAAGGATGAACTTGCAACCAGTATACCATTCTTTTGGCATTGAGTTGAGTAACTTTGTGTTTAAATCAAAGTCAGTCATGACATAATCAGTTGTCCTCAACTCATTCACAATACCTAAAAAGCGTTCTAGTATTGATTTCAACCTTTCTCATTCCTTAAACTTGAACCTTTCCAACTGTTGCTTCAATCTTTGCTTCTTTATGTTCTTCAGCTCAGTATTCCCTTCATACATCTTAAGGATGGCATCAAACATTTGCTTGGCAGTTGTGTGATGTGCCACCTTGGTTAAAATCTCCCAAGACAGTCATAGCTTAATCATAGCTAAGGCTCTATCATCCACCTTTCTCATTCTTTCTCTTAGAGCTGCAGTTCCAGTTGTATTTGCACTTTCTTCAGCTGTAGCTTGTGGACCATTCTTAATGGATTTCCACATATCAACATCATTGCAGGACACTACTGCTTCAAAAAGCACTTTCCACTTGGTAAAGTTTTCCTGTCCATACAATCTTGGTATCTTGTTAGTAGACACCTCTTGTTCCTCATATCCAGACATTTTCAAGACTTAAAAAACCAGTTTCTTAGTAAAAATCAAAGTTTTAAAAATAATCAGATCTGAAAACAGTTTGTTCAGATCTGATGTGTCTGATATGATTAGAGCAAGATTTAGATATAAAGATTAAAGCTTTAATTGAAATAAGGAAGAGAAAACACCGGTGTATTGTAGATCTGGAAGAAAAATGAAAAACAGAGATGCTGACGTCACAAATCAATGAAACAGTGGTATGCTTACGTCATCTTTCTTCAAATCTTCAATCAGCAACAAGAATCTTTTCCAAATAGCAGCAACAAGCTCTGGTACCACTTGTCAGGTCCCCGATTTCAGTTGTATCTTACTCGAATCATGTCATAACTCTCACAAATAGATGTGTTGACATGGGAGTTAATGACGGGTTGCTATATTTAGACAGTTCACCGTTTGTTAAAGGCAGAATCAATAACAAACATATGGTTGCTTAAACAGTATTCAAAGGTAATTAACACAAAAAAGATTTACTCAAAAGATTTCCATTTATATAAATGAATCATACAAAGTGGATAATCGTTTTAGGGTTTATTGATAAGGAAGGTTTCAGCCGTCACACATAATATTCTTTCTTAATAAATGTGACTGTCTGCCTTGTTGTGTGTCCAGGTGTGCCCCAAATTATTCTATTTATAGGCCTGACACCTGTAGACAGCTGTCATTCCTTCTAGAAACCCTATCCGATAATACATATTCAAATTACATATTCAGAAATATTCTAAGTGTAAAATAAGTCTTCCGGGTAGGCTTTGCATCAATCTTGTCTTTCCGAGTATGCTCGGCCATCCTTCATAACTTGGTAACATAGAAGTGTGCTCGGGATCAGTTTCCGGGTAGACTTTACATGAAGAGTATTTTACCAAGTAAAATACTCACCGGGTAGACTTCAATCTTCTTGACTTTGCCAGACTTTGCCCGACAAACCCTTACGAGCAACCTTGTATTTCAATGGTCCCTTCAACCCTTTGTTAGAAGATAACTTATTAGAAAAGTGTGCTCGGTTGCACTGTTCCTTGCTTAAGTTGAACCTTGCCTGATGATACTTGAGATATATCATTAGATCATCAAGCCTACCTGGACCATACTTATTAATGAATACCTTGCCCGGTCTTCCAATTTCTTGGCTTCATGAGCTTGGTTAGCCTAAAGTTTACACGGAAGTGAACTTTACTTGGCTAAGAAGAACAATCCTGCTTGATAAAGTGATCCTTGCCCGGACATGCATATACTAGTGAACCATACCCGGTAAAGCACTAGTTTGAAAACCCTGCTCTGATATTCACTAAAGGAGACTCAGTGAAGATAACTCTACCCGATAGACAAAATATCGTACCCGGCTAAGTAAAAGCATGCTCGGAGGTCTGAGGTGTACTCGGATCCATACTTAGCGAATTCTGATGAGGTTGAGAAGATTCCAATCTTCCATCTTATCAGTTTTGTGTCAAATCTTGACTCAACATTTTCTTCTCTTCAGTCTGTTTAGACTCTCTTATTCTTTTTTGTTTCATTTGTTCAGCAGCAGCATGTGCTTCATTTTTCAATCTTTGAGCTATCTACCTGAACAAAGCCTCTACTTCCTTCTTCTGCATGATCTCAGCATGCTCATAATCAATTCCATTTTCAACCAGGAATTCAACTTTTCCTCCAATTTTTCTCAACACACTGGCTTTTCTTTTAACTTCATCCATTTTTCTTTGTTCAACCCTTTTCTGTTCTTCTTCTTTTATTCTTTCTTTTGTAGAATTATAATCACCCTCAAGTTCATCATAGCTCATATGACTTAAATATTTTTCTTTGAAGTTATGGAGCCTTAGATATGCAAGATATTTTTGGGTATTTTTGTTTTTCTTTTTTCTCAATTTTTTGAGTTCCTCTCTCTTCTTTTCATGAAGAGAGTCCAACTCTTCTTCAGTTAAAATTGCCAAATTTTCAAATTCATAGCCATGTCCCATTAAATTGAAAATCTTGGGATCTTCTCTCTTCAAATCATCCAGTCTCGCTTAAATATATTCCCTATGAATATCTGTTAAAACCACAAGGAGAGAATCATGAGCTTTTTCTTTGTTTTCATCAACCTCATCATCTTCATTATCAGTCAGGTCATTTAAGGCCTCAATCTATGCCTCATTCTGTTGGGTCAAACAATTGACTAAAGGGGGAGATTGTTCTATGAGACATATGGAAGATTGGAATCTTCTCAACCTTCTCAGAATTCTCTAAGTATGGATCCGGGCACACCTTAGACTTCCTAACAAGCTTTTACTTAGCCGGGTACGAGATTTTGTCTATCGGTCAAGGTTATCTTCATAAAGTCTTCTTTAGTGAATATCCGAGCAAGGTTTACAAATTAGTGTATTACCGGGCAAGGTTCACTAGTTTATGCAAATCCGAGCAAGGGTCACTTTATAAAGCAAGTCTGTTATTCAAGCCAAGTAAAGTTCACTTCCGAGTAAGCTTTTGGCTAACCAAGCTCATGAAGCCAAGTAATTGGAAGACAGGGCAAGGTATTGATTAACAAATTGGTCCAAGTATGCTTGATGTTTTACTGATATACCTGTAAGTATCATCGGGCAAGGTTCAACTCAAGAAAGGAACAGTGCTACAGAGCACACTTTGCTAATAAGTTATGTTCTAACAAAGAGTTGAAGGGACCATTGAAGAGCAAGGTTGCTCGTAAGGGTTTGTCGGGCAAAGTCTGGCAAATTCAAGTAGATTTAAGTCTACCCGGTGAGTATTTTACTTGGTAAAATACTCTTCAAGTAAAGTCTACCCGGAAACTGATTCCAAGCACACTTCTATGTTACCAAGTTATGAAGGATGGAAGAGCATACTCGGAAAGACAAAATTGATGCAATGCCTACCTGGAAGACTTGTTTTACACTTAGGATTATTTCTGAATATGTAATTAAAGTATGTCTTATCATTTAGGGTTTCTAGAAGGAATGACAGCTGTCCAAGGTTGTCAGGCCTATAAAAGGAATAATTAGGGCACACCAGCGGAAAAGGCAGACAGACACATTAATTCAGAGAGAATATATTTGTGTGTGATGGTTGTCTTAGTATAGTACAGATAAATATTTTCTTCTAGAAACCCTAAATCGATTACCCTTTGTATGATGAACATTATATAAATGGAAATCTTTTGAGTGAATCTTGTTTGTGTTAGTTACCTTTGATTATTGATTGCAACTACCCTGTTTATTATTCATCCGCCTTCAATAAACAGTAATCTTTCTAAATATAGCAACCCGTCATTAACTCCCTTGTCGACACATCTATTTGTGTGAGTTATGACATGATTTGAGTAAGATCTAGCTGAAATTGGGGACCTGAAAAGTGGTATCAGAGCTTGTTACTGCTGTTTTGGAAAGATTCTTGTTGCTGATTGAAGATTTGAAGAAAGATGACGTAATCAGACCACTGTTCCATTGATTTGTGACGTTAGCAGCTCTGTTCTTCATTTTTCTTACAGAATTACAATCTACCGGTGTTTTCTCTTCCCTATTTCAATTAAAGCTTTAATCTTTATATATAAATCTTGCTCTAATCATATCAGACACATCAGATCTGAACAACCTATTTTCAGATCTGATTATTTTAAAACTTTGCTTTCTACAAAGTAACTGACTTTAAATCTTTGAAAATGTCTGGATATGAGGAACAAGAGGTGTCTACTAACAAGATACCAAGATTGTATGGACAGGAAAACTCTACCAAGTGGAAAGTGCTTTTTGAAGCAGTCGTATGCTACAATGATGTTGATATGTGGAACTCCATCAAGAATGGTCCAAAAGCTGTGGTTTAGGAAGGTGCAAATACAGCTGCAACTTCTGCTGTGAGAGAAAGAATGAGAAAGGTGGATGACAAGGCCTTAGCTATGATTAAGCTAGGTTTGTCTTGGGATATTTTAACCAAGGTGGCACATCACACAACTGCCAAGCAAATGTATGATGCCATCCTTGAAATGTATGAAGGGAATACTGAGCTGAAGATTATAAAGAAGCAAAGATTGAAGCAACAGTTGGAAAGGTTCAAGTATGAGGAGGGAGAAAGGTTAAAATCAATTCTAGAACATTTTCTAGCTATTGTGAATGAGTTGAGGACAACTTATTATGTAATGACTGACTTTGATTTAAATACAAAGTTACTCAATTCAATGTCAAAGGAATGGTATATTGCTTGCATGTTCATCCTTCAGAAGCATAATTTCAATTAATTGAAATTGGATGATGTAGTGTGCTTCCTTAAGGCTGCAAAACTTGAAATGATAGACCCTGATTCAATGTTTCTAATGCATTGATTGCACCCATGGGAAATCTAACTACCAAGAATCAACAGCAAATTCCCATTATTGAATAACCAGTTGAACATAATGCTGATACTCCAAAATCTTTCATTGGTGGTAGCACAAGTAATCAAGGAAATCAGCAGAGGTTCAATGTGCAACTGATTGATGACACTGATTCTGCCTCTATGGCAAGTGGGAATTTACCTCATTCTAGTGGTGGAAATGGTCAAGGCGATGAAACACAGGCCTTGCTGTCTATGTTCACTGAGTCATATTATGCCTTTATTGCAAATAATTTAATTCACACGAGTGTGGTACAAAATGATTTAGAGCAAATTGAAGCAGATGATTTGGAAGACATGGATTTGAAATGGCAAGCTGCCATGTTAGCTTTGAGAAGTAAAAGGTTGTACAACAGAACTGGTAGGTCTCTAGTCCTAATGACAGGATTGGTTTTGACAAGTCAAAATCAATTTGCTAAAATTGTCAGCAACCTGGTCATTTTGCAAGAGAATGCAATCAACCAAGAAACTTTCAGATGAATCAATTCCAGAATCAACAGCCAAGAGGTCAGCAGCACTACCAACAATATCAGTCAAGATTCAACAACTTCAATCCCAACAACAATTACAACCCCAACTTAAACAATTTTCAGCCTTAAATGAACAATCAACAACAAAGTATGCAACAGAATCAAGGTTTTCAAATGAACAACAATCAAAACCTTCAAACAGTTCTAAATGTTCCGAACAACACTGTTCCAGCCAACCAAAATCAGATCAGAAATCAAGGAAATGTGGCAGTGACTACACAACAAGAGGAAAATTTTGATTGGAACAATCATGAAGAGGATATTGCAGATGATATCAAGAAAGCAAATGTGGCATTCATGGCCATAATTGAGAAAGAATCTGGATCATCATCTCAGGAACAGCCCACTCCTCTGAATGACATATGGTACATGGATAGTGGTTGTTCTAGGCACATGACTTGTGACAAAAGATCACTTGTCAATTATGAAGAAAAGTATGAAGGTCCTGTAGCATTTGGGAGTGATGAAAATGGTGGAAAGATTGTGGAGAAAGGAAACTTGACAAATGGAAAGGTTTCTTTCATGTTGAAGGTCTTCAGTATAATCTACTGAGTATATCACAAATGTGTGATAAGGGTTACAAAGTCAGTTTTGATGATTCTCACTGTTTCATCTTAAAACCTGAGTTTGTGATTCCACCTGAAATGATTATGATGATGGCACTAAGTAATTGTAATTTGTATGAACTGAATATGAAAGAAGCTGTTTAAAGGGGAGGTGCTTGTTTTGTTTCCAAAGCCACTGAAAATGAGTCAAAATGGAAAGATTGATGAAGAGGTGTATGTAGCTTAACCTCCAGGTTTTGAGGATCCTTTTCCAAACAGGGTGTATAAGTTAAACAAAGCCCTTTATGGATTGCATCAGGCTCCTAGAGCATGGTATGATGAGCTGTCAAATCATCTTATTGAAAATGGTTTTCTAAGGGGGGCCATTGACAAGACACTCTTCTACAAAAAAAAGGGATCAGACTTGCTGTTGTTACAAGTCTATGTTGATGATATCATCTTTGGTTCAACCAATGAACAAATGTGTTTGGAGTTTGAAGGGGTGATGAAATCCAAATATAGCATGAGCTCTATGGGAGAAATGAACTTCTTTCTTAGACTGCAAGTTCAGCAAAAGGCTGAGGGGATCTTCATTCACCAAACTAAAAATGTGCAGGACATCTTGAACAAGTTAAACTGTAATGAGTACAAAACTGCTTCAACTCCAATGGACACCAAAGAAAAGATGATTGCAGACGAAAAGGGGGAGCCTGTGGATGAACATGAATACAGAGCCAAAATTGGATCTCTGATGTACCTGACTGCTACAAGACCTGACATTATGTTTGCTGTGTGTGTCTGTGCAAGATTCCAATCCAGTCCAAAAGTCTCCCACATGAATGTTGTTAAAAGAATATTCAGATATTTGAATGGAAGACTAGACTTAGGGATTTGGTATCCAAAGAATCAATCTGTTAATCTAATTGCCTACACAGACAGTGACTATGATGGCTGCAACATGAGCAGGAAGTCAACCTCAGGAGGATGTCAATTTTTGGGTGACAGGCTAGTGTCATGGCAATGCAAGAAGCAAACATATGTCTCAATCTCAACTGCAGAAGTTGAATATGTTGCTGCATCTGCCTGCTGTTCACAAGTTCTATGGATTCAGAACCAGATGCTGGATTATGGTTTGAATTTTCTGAATACCCCTATTCTCATTGATAATACTGCTGCATACTTTACTGTAAAGAATCCAGTCCAACACTCAAAGACTAAGCATACTGAAATCAGACATCACTTCATTAGAGATTGTAATGAAAAAGGTTTGATTGAAATGCAGAGAGTTGACACAAGTGACAACTTGGCTGACCTATTCACCAAGCCACTTGACAAAACCAGATTCAACTTTCTTCTGAAAGCTCTGTGTATGATTAACTCGGATGAGGTCTGATTAAGGATGTGTACTTAGTGTGTGTCTCAATGTGCTAATTGACTATTCTTACTTGAGATCACTTACTTTAAATGTTGATTGCATATGCTATGAATACGTTACTTGTTTGCTGTTAATTGATTAGTGCTTAACTGATTATTTGTGCTATTTATATGTGATTGATGATAATGATTAATTATCAGTTAACTGTTTTGATATTATGATAAGTAGTTTGGATTGACTAAACTGAGTAAATGATTATCCGATGTAATGAGTAATCATTTGATTATGATTGCTTGAATATGTATGTTATGTTATCATCTTGATGTTATAGGATAGGTTAGACTATGACTGTTAAGAATGTCTACTTGTTTTGATGATGTTAAGATTGATTAAGATTTGAATATGTTACATCTGTTTGTGTCAAAATATGTCTTTATGTCAAATTTAATGGTTTCAAATGAATTATTAAATGAATTTTTGCATAATCACAAAATTTTTGATCAAAACATGAGCAAGTTGTTAATGGTGTTGAGATATGATAATACTATTCAGTTCAAGCTTTATAGAAGCTTAAAAGAAGAATTTTTCAATGAAAAGTCTCAAGAGTTACTTTTGCTGAAAATTATGTCATTTGCTCAAGTTGGAAAGGCATATACTTGTATTTGTTGGTCCTGTCATCTGGTTTCAGATAGATAGGATAGCCGTTAACCTGGAAAACTGATGGCATTTGGGGCAATATGTAACTTGTTTTCTATTCATTCACTTAGAACTATGTCAATAATTCTGATTTGAAAGGACATATACTCACATATATGGTTGGTCCTGCTGACCACTTGTGGTCAAACAAAACAGCCATTTACCAGTCAGACAGAAGATATTGGGGTGTCTGAATTTAAAACTGTTTAAATATGGGAAATGATAGTACATTGATTACTTAGCCAATCATATGGATTTATTAGGCTAAAAGAACTCTGAGTACAGTCATTGACATGTATGGTTGCTTTCTCATGATATGTTAAATCTAAGTTGATATAAACATAAAGAAAATGCTAAGATTTATGTGGAGTTACATTGTTGTATTTGCATGTTCCTAGATAAATCTTTTCAAATGATAGGCAGAAAAGTGATTATCTAGTCATACACAAGCCTGTTGGTCTTTGGTTACCCAAAATGAAACATCTTTTAAAGAATAAAAAAGAACAGCTGTGAACTACTTTAATCTCAAAAGTTTATTTAACCAAAAGATTGATACATGTTCACAAATTTTTATTGGGAAAATGCAAACATGAGGGTTAATTCCAGACCTACAAGGGTGGAGGCAATAATATATGTCCTTTAAACATTCTGAATGAAAGGCATGTAAGTCCGATTTGTGTGGCATGTAAGTCCAACGTTCAACCTCACATATGTTTGTAGATTTGTAGAGAAATATCTTAAAAATTTTCAAAAAAAATATGTTCTGTCATTAAAAGATTTAACCAAAGCTAGGGGGTCAAAGTCAAATTGGGGTGATATGGAGAAAGCCAAATGAGCTTTGAGGATAGGTAAGGAGCATCAGAACACAACATGTGTTATCCATTAAATTTTCTACAACTTAATTGAAACTTAATCATATCACCAAAGAGATGAAAATCATGTTAAGTCTAGACCTGCTGTTGACCTATCTTTGTAGTCATAATAATGCTGAGAATGAAGTTCTGAGAAAGCTACTTAGTCAATATGATCCCATTCCTGAGATCTTTTCAGTTTACAAAAGAAATTGCTTTGAACTGAAACATAACTGAAATTTGATCTCTAAATGCACCATTTGCTCTTAAACTATGATATGAAATGATACATAACTTTGAAATGTCTTTGACATGTGGTTTAAGTCAAACAGTGTTGCATTTTTTCTAAAATAGGTTGAATATGTAAGTTCGGGCAAGGTTTGATGTTTCTAACCTTCCCGGGCACAAAATAGTTGAATATGGTTGAATGTGTATTTTCGGGTAAGGTTTACTGCTTTATAACCTTTCCGAGTACACTTAGATACTTTTATCTAAGTTTACTATTTTCGGGCATGCTTTTAAGTATTTGATACTTTTCGGGTAGAGTTTACTAAGATTAGTCACTTTCCGGGCAAGCCTGATTACTTATGATTGAATACGTATTGTCGGGTAAGGTTTGATGCTTTATAACCTTTCCAGGCACACATAGGTATTTTTATCTAAGTTTGTCTTTTTCGGGTATGATTTGATGATTTGAATTTTCTCGGGTAGACTAAACCGTTTAATTTAGTCCCCAGGCATACCTGATGTTTAAATATGATTGTCCTAACAAGCTTAGTGCTAACATAGGATTGTTGGGCAAGCTCTTTGAAGTTTTTTAGACTATAGGACACTTAGGAGTTTAAGTTTAATTTCACTCCAAGCATGCTATGTATTATTTCTGGTTATGATTGCTTTGAAATTACAAGTGTTTTCGGGCAGACTTTGGCTTTCAGGCACACTTTATATTTCGGGTACACTATTGTTCCCTCAATATACTTGGTAATTTCAAAATTTGACTTTCCGAGTACACTGTCTTCTAGATATTATTTCGGGCGCACTTTATACTCTAGGAAGGTTATTCGGGTATACTTTGCTTATGAAGGTTTTTCGGGCACACCATACATTAGAAAGATTGCTCGGGTACACTGTTCATCAAAGTATGTTTGATTGAATGTGTTTCTGATTTTGATAGGGTTTTTGCTAGATTGAGTTACTTGATTTATATGTGAGAAATTAATTTGGGTATCTTAATTGATTCCTAGCAAGGATTCTTATTTGATATTTTATACTTGATTTTTTATCTTGTGATTAAGTTCTCAAGAAATCTGGTATTTCGAGTAAGCTTTCTTCATCTTTACCAAGCAAGATTTGTAAGTGGAAGATGTCGGGTAAACTTTGTCAATTAAAAATGAAAATATTTCCAGGCAAAGATTAATCTTTTAATTTTATTGGGTAAGGTTTTAAATTGGATAAGATTATTATGTTTGACAGCCAATAATTCACTACACGACAAAATACATTTAAAACTCACTTTCAAAAGGTATATAAGGGGGAGTTAGGGATATTTTCAACATTATTTTCCCTCTCTCTCTCTCTCTCCTTCCACTGCAACTGCTTACTCTCAAAGAAACCCAAACCGACTTATCATATTCGTCTCTAATACAAACCCTAATTTTAATCAGCCCCCTAATTCCGACTCGGTAAGCAAAGATAATGTGCTTTCCGATAACGATTAGACTATAATGGGCTTCGATTATGTACTTGATTACTAATATTTTGTTTTTGTGTTTAGGTTATTAATTTGTCGAAGATCAGGTTCTTAATAAAATTTCTCTCTTTCTTCTACAAATTTATAACTTGAAATTGTGTAAAGTAATGAACTTTTATGCTAATTTCACTTTGAATATGTTTGATTGTGTTGTTCAGATATGGCAGAAGAAGAAGAAGTTCAACCTAAGTATGCCTTTGAACCAAAACACAATATTTGTGCACTGTTGGAGGTCACTCCCAATAATGAGGCAGTGGAGAGGATGATTTCTTGGATGGCTAGATCCAATGTACGATTTGCTTTCACTGAATCCCCAATCATCTACAGAAATCATTCCCTAGATTTCTGGCGTTCTGCAAGACTTGTGGATGACATTCATGGGAAAAGAATTGAAGCAACAGTTGCAAGCCATGAAATTCATGTTACAGAAGGTATGATAAGAAGATGTCTGCAGTTACGTGATGATGACCACAACCTCATTAATTTCAAAACTGATCATTTGATGAGGATCTTTGAGCAAACAATGGGGTATCAAGGAACTGTCCATGATGGACAATTTCAAAAGGGGATGTTTCCTATGTTGTATAAGTTCTTGATTCACCATATGATACAGGGGTTTGCTCCATGAAAAGGATCATGGACTCTGATGAGTGGTGATTTAGCAAATGCCACTGTTGGTATTATATATGATCTGCCTTTCAACTTTTCTAAGATGATATTTGATGGAATGATTGGCAATTTGAAGAAGGCAGAAGCTGATAGATTCCTGCAATACCCTAGATTCCTACAGATCATCTTTAACAGGGAATTACAGGGTCTACCCACAATTGATATGACACATCATCTGCAGGATCCAGATACTTATAGAAGAATAGCCAATCCAGGAAGGGCAAACAGATACGATCCTAACATTCCATATGAAGTATTACCATGGCTGCTGAACCATGATTTGGAAATAATGCCTGTACCTGAGTTAAGCTCAGAGGAGGAAGAAGAAGATGATGGTGAGAGTGATGATGACAGTTCTGATGATGGAAATGATAATGCTGATGATGGAGATGAAGAGGGGCTGGAGTAGCTATGGATGTTGATGTACCTGATCAGGGGGAGCAACCTGAGGAACCAGAACAACCTATTCCAACACCACCACAATCACCACTACCCATTGACCAACCTAGAATACCATCACCACCACAAACTCCACCACATCAAACCACTCAATCCCCACCCCAAACCCTAACCATAAGCCAACCTGAAACATCAACACATGTATCCCCAACACCACAAACACCACCAACATCAAGCCCAATTCATTCTGATTCATTTATTCTAAGCCAACCTCATACACACTCAGCACCACAATCCAGTTTCCAAACTCACACCACAAACCCAGAACAACCTGAATATGAACAATTTTCTATATCACCTCCTACAACACCACCAACTGACACTGACTTGTTGAAAGAAAATGTTGAGTTGAAGAGAAGAAATGAGGAGGTTACCAATGAAAATTTAATGTTGTTAGATCAGTTGGTACGTGCAAAATTGAGAATTCAAGCACTAGAGCAGGAGGTTGAGAAGACCTCAGCTGCCCCAAAACAGGGGGAGATTGAAAAGATGCCAACTAAGTCTGTGGTAAATGAGAATGCAGATAGTTTGAAATTGATTCTGAATGCATATGATGATGATAAAGAAAGTGATGAAAGGAGATCAGGGGATGATGATTATGAAGGTGATAAATTAGATGTGGGAGAACAAAACTATGATGTGACTGATGAAGTTTTAACTGTGGTACGGAGTGAGGAGGAGGAAGAAATGAGAAATGAAGAAGAAACTGAAAATGATATTGAAAAGTCAAATGTTGAAGAAAATGTAGCTGCCACTGATGTAGCTACTGATATTATGATTGATGCTGCAACTGATGTCTTAACTGACATACAGACTGATGAAGAAACTGAAGTAATGAATGAGGGAGATACTGCTACTGAGGAGCTGATACTTACTGAATCAGAAGCTGAACAACATGAATGCTCCAAGACTGTAGAGTATGATGAAGAGATTGAGCCTGAAACAGAAGAAGAGATCCAGAGAAGGCTGAGTAAAGGAAAGGCTAAAATAACTGAAAAGGAGCCTGATAAAGCATATCCAGAGTAAGACATCTTATTCAAAGATGATGCTGAAGCTGCTGCTGCTGCCTTAAGAGAACAAGAGAATATTTTGAGGGAAACAAGGGATAGGGAGATACTAGCCCAAACCTTGACTGTAGAAGAATTGGCAGAGCAGGAAACCATGATCAATCAAGCCAATCTTTCTAAAGAAATTATTGAAGAAGTGGCTGATCAAGATGTGATTGAGGCTTTGATAGATCTGAAGAGAAATGAGGAAGTTGACAATTCCTTAGCCATAGTGGTTAGCATGTTACAATCTCAAAGCCAACCATTAAGTAAATCAACAGAAACCGCTGAACCTACAAATCTGAATACTGAAATAATGAATGAAGAGGAAATTGGTGAGTCCATTGCCTCAATGGCTGCAAAGAAATGGGCTCAACAGATTAAAGATGACATTAGACAAAATCCTGATGAATGGGAGTATGTGGATGATCCCAAGAATGGAAAAAATACTCAAGAAAAAGGGATAGACCAGAAACATTTATGCCAGCTGAAGGTACTGAGTCTGCAAAGAAAGGAAGATGGGATGATCAAAATAGATACTTTGTAGAGACTCCTGATGATAAGGCAAGCCCAATCAGGGCAGTCCTACTACAAACCTTGCAACCAGGTGAAAGGGTTCATGGTGTTCCTAATGTGCCTATCAGAACTGAAGAAAATCCAGATCCCACCCCCTGATGAACCTAAAATTGATGTTGTAAATGATTCAATTGAAGAGGAGGATGAGTCTGATGAATCTGATGATAATCCTGTTGATAATCAAGGTGAAAGTGTTAAAGCTGCAAATGTTGAGTCTCCACAAGTTGTAATGACTGATGAGCAGAGAGCAAATATTGAAATGAGTATGAGAGAAGCCAAAAGGAAACATCCTTTGGTTGTATAGCTGAGAAAGTATGGAATAAGTTTTGAAACTTTGGCTGATCTTGATGATGATCAGTTGCAAAAGAGACTTGACAAAGAGAGGGATGGTTTCAAGAAAAGGTTGGAACAAAAGAACAGAGACAGCCAGAAATATAAAGAATATCTCAGAAGACATAATTATTTAGAGAAGGATCTGTCTCACTTCACATTTGACCAACTTTAAGACGTTTACAACAGTGAAAGAGAAAAAGTGATTGAGAAATGTGTAAAGGAGAATGAGAAGATTAAAAAATTGGAAACTTTGAAAGAGAAGTTTGGAGGAATGTGTGGATACCTGCTGGAGAAAGGATTGAAACCTGAAATAGTTGAGAACCTATCTAGAGAATCAGTGTTGGACCAATACAATAAACTGAAAAGAAAAGAAAAATTGAAGAGGGTCCAAACTGAGAGCTCTACTAAACAATCTGAAACATCTGTTGAGCCTCCAATAATGAAAAGAAAGATAATGACTCTGAGGGAGAAACAGAAGATTCAGGGTGAAAAGGAAATGTCAAAGGAAGTACCTGTTGTTGAAACCCCTACTCCATAGGAAGTCAAACCTGAACCTGATGATGAACTAATTATTCCTTGGGAGAATGAAGAAATGATAAATATTCTAAGGGGGATAATGATTAATCAAAGGGGAATGAATGAAGCCTCTTTTAATTCCTTGTAAAAGCAAGACTTGAAAGAACTATTCTATATCCAAAAGGCCGAGTGGGAGAAAGTTCTAAGGGAAGGTGATAACCCTAGAAGCTTTGTGGATGGAAAATTTGTTCCCGCAGGACTGTCAAATAGTCCTGGGATAGCTAAGATGATAAAAACTCTTAAAGAACTAGCTAACCTTCCACCTGAGATGGTAGAGGCAATCTACATCAACACATTCAACTTAAGGCCTGGAAAACCAAAGAAGTCTATTCCATTCAGGCCTCCAATATCAAGAAGACATCAACAAGGTGGAAGAGGTGAATCAAGTAGGTCTGTACTACAAAGAACAACAAGACCACAATCAGATGTGGATCTTCCAAAAGAACTCTACTATGATTCTGTATCTGAATGCTTAAGACTGATTATGGAAAGCAGAAAGCTGAGAGAGATAGTTTTGAGAAGTGACTTTAATGAGTACACTCAAGAACAACTAGAAAGAATGGCCACACTTGACCTGTATGATTATAGAGACAGAAACAAGATGACAGGAAGGCAAATGAATGATCTCTCAAAGTTTTTGAAGGAAGAAGCTGACAAGGGATTCCGGTTCTTAAAAGAAAAGAAAAGTTGGAGAATGATTTAACTTCACAGATCAAGAAGGTCAGAGAAGTTAATGAAAATGGACAAGGCTGAACTGTACTACCAAATGAATGTCAGAGACAGGAATACAGTGTCAAACATGAACACATGCTTAAGACTTGGAAGAAGAATGACACGCCCCAACTACACAGTCCAAAGAAATGGCATCATAACTGAAGTTGAATACAAAGAAAATGTTGGCCATTACTTACTGAAAAACTCAGATGGAAAAGTACTGGGATAATCAAGAAGGATGATGACTTGAATTGCTTGCATGATGAAGATCTAATGGATATAAGGGACTTGGTCATATCGGAAGGTCAAACTCATTACTGAGCCCTGGATATCTTTAAAATGAGAGCTGCATCAGTGTTAGCAAACAGAAGGCAAGCCGCACACAATGCAAGGAAGAGACAAGATTCCTAGATTAGGCTTTATCATGTAATGTCTTCGGACAGAATTCTGAATATGTAATTTGCCTATATTTTGTTGAATGTGTAATTTGATTTTAATTTGATATGTATTTTCATCCTATGTAAGTAACTGTAGAAATGTTTTGGGTCAGCTGAGGTGTTCCAATCTAGGGGGAGATTGTTGGGTCAAACAATTGACCAAAGGGGGAGATTGTTCTTTGAGACATATGGAAGATTGGAATCTTCTCAACCTCCTCAGAATTCGCTAAGTAAGGATCCGGGCGCACCTTAGACTTCCGAGCAAGCTTTTACTTAGCCGGGTACGAGATCTTCTCTATCGGGCAAGGTTATCTTCATAAAGTCTTCTTTAGTGAATATCCGGGAAAGGTTTGCAAATTAGTGTATTACCGGGCAAGGTTCACTAGTTTATGAAAATCCGAGCAAGGTTCACTTTATCAAGCAAGTCTGTTCTTCAAGCCATGTAAAGTTCACTTCCGGGTAAACTTTTGGCTAACCAAGCTCATGAAGCCAAGTAATTGGAAGACCTGGCAAGGTATTGATTAATAAATTGGTCCAAGTATGCTTGATATTTTAATGATATATCTCTAAGTACCATCGGGCAAGGTTCAACTCAAGGAAGGAACAGTGCTACAGAGCACACTTTGCTAATAAGTTATTTCTAACAAAGAGTTGAAGGGACAATTGAAGAGCATGGTTGCTCATAAGGGTTTGTCGGGCAAAGTTTGGCAAAGTCTAGAAGATTGAAGTCTACCCGGTGAGTATTTTACTTGGTAAAATACTCTTCAAGTAAAGTCTACCCGGAAACTGATTCCAAGCAAACTTCTATGTTACCAAGTTATGAAGGATGGCAGAGCATACTCGGAAAGACAAAATTGATGCAAAGCCTACCCGGAAGACTTGTTTTACACTTAGGATTATTTCTGAATATGTAATTTAAGTATGTCTTATCATTTAGGGTTTCTAGAAGGAATGACAGCTGTCCAAGGGTGTCAGGCCTATAAAAGGAATAATTAGGGCACACCGGCAGAAAAGGCAGACAGACATATTAATTTAGAGAGAATATTTTTGTTTGTGACGGTTGTCTTAGTATAGTACGGATAAAACTTTTCTTCAATAAACCCTAAATCGATTACCGTTTGTATGATGAACATTATATAAATGGAATTCTTTTGCGTGAATCTTTTTTGTGTTATTTACCTTTGATTATTTATTGCAACTACCCTATTTATTATTGATTCCGCCTTTAATAAACAGTAATCTTTCTAAATACAGCAACCCGTCATTAACTCCCTTGTCGACGCATCTATTTGTGTGAGTTATGGCATGATTTGAGTAAGATCCAGCTAAAATTGGGGACCTGACACATTCATATAATCATCAAGTTTCACAGCTTGTAAAGGTATAGCATTAATAGGCTTTTTCTTTTGTGTGGGCATGGCCTCTTCAGGAATATTTTCAACTCCAAATCTCTTCCTCCTTCTAGAATATCCTAACAAATCAGCTGGCCAGCTCTTCTCATCTTTCTTCATTTCATTAAATAGGCTTTGAAGCATCAATTCGTTTGCCTTTTTGACCAAATCATCTTAAATAGTCTTGGCATCCACATCAGTCACCAGCTTCTTATTAGAATTTTTAACTTCAGGCTCAGAAGTGGGTGTAGTGGGAATAGTTACATCAGGCTCAGAGGTTTTGGGGGTTTGGGTTGCTAGAATTGATAAATGACAATAGGGAGAGCTTTGCCAGCTTCTTTTGCTTGATGCAACCTCAACAACCCTTCAATGACTTCTTGTTCAATTTCCCCTTTATTTTCTTCAAGTTTCTTTTTAGCTCAAACTCCTCCATTATAACCCTTTGTTCCTCTATTACTTTGTCAGTCAAAAAACTGTTTATCCTCTCCATCTGCATCCATTCTCCCTCAATCTTGTCATGCCTCTTAATCGCTTCTACAGTCGATTCATCAACAAAGAGTACCTAATCACTAGACTCAATTCTTTTATGTTTCAATGGTTGCAGTTGGCCTTCATGCTCAGCCATTGCCTTCCCCTTAATTCTCCTCCTTTCATCTTCAATATTTTCAAGTCTAGATTGGCATACTTCCCTCACCACTGTGGGTGGGAAGTCTTCTAGGAAATCATCAATCTCTTTAAATAAGTCATTTAGCTCATCATCAACTTCTTTCTCTTTTTCCACAACAATTAATGACTCAGTGTTATCAAAGTCTCCATACAGAATGTCTAGATCAGAATCATCTTCAGCATTTTATAACCACATCAGTTATCACATTTTCAATAACATTTTCAATAATTCCATCATTATTTACTTCCTCCTCATCCTCCATATTTAACTCAACCACCTTCTCAACCTCATTCACAGCAATGTTCTCAACCACCATGTCATCATTCATTTCATTCTCAGCTTCATTTTCATCAATATTCATCTCAACATCATTTGCATTGTACTCCTAGACAACATCATCAGACACATATGCCTTATACCCTCTCTCATCATCTCTACTTTCCTCTTCCTCCTCACTTCCATAAATATCACCAAGAATGTTTTAACAAACTCTTCTTCATTTTCACCAGAAACAGGCAAATTCTTCCCCTGTTTTGGTGCATCTGAGGTCTTCTCAACCTCAACCACCAGGTTATTCCGTGTGTTGTTGTTTTAGGTAATCATTTTCCTTTCTTAGATCAACCTTTTTAACAAGTCAAATTTGTCTTCAAAAGGTAGTGGGATGAGTCCGGGAAATGGGATCATAATGGTCAGAGGCAGTTGGTAATGGGTTGAGTGTTTGGATAAGTGGTGATTGATTAAATGTGGGTGGGGATTGGGATGTTGTAGTTTGGTTATTGTTGATGGAGTGTGATGGTGATTAGTATGGAGTTTTAGGTTTGTTGATGAGGTGGTATGGAATGTATTCTGGTATGTATGGTTCAGGTTCAGGTTGGTCTTGGGTTTGGATTTCAGGTTGGGATTCGGTTTGTGTTTGGGTTGGTGGTGAAGTAGGTGGTGATGGAATGTATGATTCATATATTTGGTCATGGTCAGGTGGATAAGGTATACATGGTTCATGGGTATGATCTTTGGGTGGTGATTGGAATTGTGGTGAAGTGGGCGGTGTAGAAACAATGTTGTAAGAAATCAAATCATCATGAAATTCATCATTATTTGTCTCCTCCTGAACTTGTGTTTCAATGTCAATCACAACTGTATTTAGCACTTCCTCAACATGAGCAATCTCCTCCTCTCTTTCATCATTATTTTCAACAACCAAATTATTTCCTCCATCACCATCTTCATCACCAGAATCTGACATGTCATCATCATCCTCACTTTCACTGATTTATTCATCACTAGTCACCCTTGGTGACTCAGGTACTTCCATAATTTCCATGTTATTGTCAAAAATCCCTGGGAGAATATCATATTCCACCTCCGGATTGAAATGGCTTGTTGCAGCCAACTTGGCAATTCTTCTAAATACATTCGGGTCTTGAAGGACATGTGTAATACTCAATGTTGGGCACATAAGGAACCTATCCTTCTCCCGCTTTCTCTGCTTCACCACTAGGCCTTCAAAATTTATTCTTGAGAAGTTAAATGGTGTCGGTCCCCCTTTATAGGATATATCACTCACACAATTAATGTCGTAACCCACATACTTAAGTGTCGACAAGAGGGTTGACGACCTACTATTTAAGGTAAGAACAATAGTATGTCAATGTCGGAATCACTAACACACTAAATGTCGCTTAATAAATGCTAAGGTAACAAACACATACATTGACTCAAAAGATTTCCATTTATAGAAAGTTCATACAAATGCAAATCAATCAGGGTTTCTGTAAGGAATGTTTAATCTGTATAATTCTTAGGACAACCATCACAATTGCTTTTCAGGAATATTTCAGGTTGTCTGAATCTGTGAAGGGTGTTAGGATGTGTGCCCTAAATTATTCTATTTATAGGCCTGCCACCTGACAACTTTCATTCCTTCTTGAAGCCCTACTGATTTATACATATTCATAAAACATATTACAAAAGTTTCTAAGTATAAAATAGGTCTTCGAGTAAGCTTTGCAGCTTTTGTCTTCTTCGAGCAGACCTTGTAACCAAGCAGACCTGGTAACCAAAGTGTGCTGGGGGAACTGTTCTCCGGGTAGACTTTACTTAGAATATTTTCCTTAGAAAATATTCTCCTAGCAAACTTCAATCCTCTTGACCATAGCAAACTTTGCTCGATATGATCCTACGAGCAAACTTGTTCTTCAGAAATCCCTTCAAATCTTTGTTAATAAATAACTTATTGAACAAACTAAAGTGTTCTGGTAACAGTGTTGCTTGCTCGAAGTTGAACCTTGCTAGAGAAAATCCTTAGTATAATTCTTGATCAACTTTCTTCATGTTTGCTGGGACCACTGTTTATTAATCAAACCTTGCTAGATATTCCAAATATTTGGTTTCATTAGCGCGGTTTAGCCAAGAACTTTGTAGGAAACAAACCTTGCTTGGATTTGAAGAAAAACCTTGCTAGATAAAGTGAACCCTGCTCGGAGTATCACCTAAGAAGACTTCAAGAAGATAACCTTGCCAGGAAGGCAAACTACCTTGCTAGGATAAGTAAAAAGCTTGCTTGAAGGCCTGAGTGTGCTCGGTGTCCATTCTTAACCAGTTTCAGAGAGGTTGAGAAGATTTCAATCTTCACTTAGCCCTTTTCTCATCCCAACAATCTCCCCTATATTGGAACACCCTCAGCTGTACCAAAACACCTCTATGGTTATATATACTTAGCCAAAAATACACATCAAATCTCAAAATCATTTTACATATCAAAATTAAAAATATTACAAGTGGAAATTCTGTCAAGTAGACATTACATAGAAAACCTAAGCTAGAGACATAATCTTTACCTTTTGGAGCTTGAGGCACTTGTCTTCTTCCCAATTTCACACTTCCTGCCCTTTCCTTGAATATGAACAATCTCTGATGATGAGGGTGGTTGCCAGGAACATTCCACCTTATAATATCATTTAAGTCATCATCATGCAAAAATGTAAGATCTTCATATGCTCAGATAATTCCCAAGGCAAATCCATCTGAATTTCTGAGAATGTAGGAGTCATCTGGTTCTTTGTAATCAATTCGAGCAATCCTACCATTTCTCTGGACTTTAAGATTCGGCCTTGTCATCTTCCTTCTCATACTTATGCAAACCATCATATTTGCCAGAGGGTCACTTTCTTTCACCTTTGAAATGTATTCAAATTCGGCATGTTTTATATCACTTAATCTCTTTCCCCTTCTTGTTTTCCCATATTCAGATAATTTCCACTTCCTCTTCTTAATCAGTATAGGGAATCCCATCTTGGCCTCATTCTTGAGATGTTTTATTGGAATCGATCTGCCCAAGAGACATATTTTAGTTGATGTGGCTAGTACGTTATGATCCAAGTCGGGTCATACCCAATAACAAGCTAGACAAACACCACGAAATTTATTATTAGATATGATCTAACTAATAATTATCAACACTTATAATATTTGGAAAATGGGTTTTCTAAATATTTTCACTTATGCGATAAGTAAATTATGTGGATAATTTATAATGTGAGAGATGTTATTTATTTGGATAAATAACATATATGCATAAAAGGAAAAATATAAACAATTTTGGATTTTGATTTTGGAAGGAAAAGACCCATGGGGGCCTGACTCCTTCACCCCTTTCTCTCTCATGTTTGTGTTTTCTAATAACATGCAAACGGTCTAGTTGTTGGATTAGAATTCTTGGAGAATTCATTCTACACTCTCTCTGTCACACACAAACCTCTCTCGTCTCTCTTCTTTCGACCAAAACACAACAGGAAGAACAAGAGATCATGCAAAGTGTAAGATCCTAGCAACTTGGGTGTTTGTTGGAAACTTGTACGGGTATACAAGTTTGCGGATTTCCTCCATTGGAATCTCGCCATTCACATCTCCATCATCTTCATATTTCTGGAAATTTGAAGTTATGTAACCTAACAACCTATGGTTGTGTTGATAGCATGTATATTTTATATGGACCCTGAATTTGGTTTGCCAGGTCCCCCGATTTCAGCTGGATCTTACTCAAATCATGTCATAACTCACACAAATAAATGTGCTGACAAGGGAGTTAATGACGGGTTGCTATATTTAGAAAGTTCACCATTTGTTAAAGGCGGAATCAATAACAAACATATGGTTGCTTAATCAGTATTCAAAGGTAACCAACACAAACAAGATTCACTCAAAAGATTTCCATTTATATAATATCAATCATACAAAGTGGATAATCGATTTAGGGTTTCTTGATAAGAAAGGTTTCCAGCCGTCACACACAATATTCTTTCTTAATTAATGTGTCTCTCTGCCTTGTTGTGTGTTCCGTTAGGAGGTGTGCCCTAAATTATTCTATTTATAGGTCTGACACCTCCTTTACAGCTGTCATTCCTTCGTGAAACCCTATCCGATAATACATTTTCAAATTACATATTCAGAATTATTCTAAGTGTAAAACAAGTCTTCCGGGTAGGATTTGCATTAATATTCATTTTTTGAGTACGCTGTGTACTCTGCCTTCCTTAGGACTTGGTAACATAGAAGTGTGCTCGGGATTAGTTTCCGGGTAGACTTTACTTGAAGAATATTTTACCAAGTAAAATACTCACAGGGTAGAGTTCAATCTTCTTGGCTTTGACAGACTTTGCCCGATAAACCCTTACGAGCAACCTTGTTCTTCAATGGTCCTATCAACTCCTTGCCTGGAATAAGCTTATTAGCAAATTGTGCTTGAAAGCACTTTACCTTGCTTGAGTTGAGCCCTGCCCGATGATACTTGTGATATCTCATTAAACACCAGGCATACCCAGACCATCTTTATTAATGTATACCTTGCCCGATCTCCTAAATACTTGGTTTCCTGAGATTGGTTAGCCTAAAGCTTACTCGGAAGTGAACTTTACTTGGCTATGAAGAACAAACCTGCTTGATAAAATGATCCTTTCCGGGTCTTGCATACACTAGTGAACCATACCCGGTAATGCACTAATTTGCAAACCCTGCTCGGAGATTCACTAAAGAAGACTTAGAGAAGATAACCCTGCCCGATAGACAAAATATCGTACCAGGCTAAGTAATAGCTTGCTCGGAGGTCTAAGGTGTGCCTGGATCCATACTTAACGAATTCTGATGAGGTTGAGAAGATTCCAATCTTCCACCTGATCTGTTTTGTGTCAAATCTTGACTCAACATTCTCCCCCTAGATTGGAACACCTCAGCTGACCTAAAACATTTCTAAGGTTACTTACACTTAGTCAAAATACACATCAAATTAAAAGTCAAATTACATAATCACTTAACATAAACAAATTACATATTAAAAAAAAAGCTGTCATAAGACATTACACAGTAAAAGCCTAGTCTAGGAATTTTGTCTTTTCCATGCACTGTATGCAGCTTGCCTTCTGTTTGTTATCACTGATGCAGCTCTCATTTTGAAAATATCAAGAGCTTGGTAATGAGTATGACCTTCTCGTATGACCAAGTCCCTAATATCCATTAGAACTTCATCATGTAGGCAATTCAAGTCTTCATCCTTCTTGATAATCCCCAATACTTTTCCATCAGAGTTTCTCAGCAAATAATGGTCATCTTTTTCTTTGTATTCAACTTTAGTAATGATGCCATTTCTTTGTACTGTGTAGTTGGGGCGTGTCATTCTTCTTCCAAGGTTTAAGCATGCATTCAGGTTTGACACTGGATTCCTGTCTCTGACATCCAGTTGGTAGTGCAGTTCAGCTTGGTCCATTTTTCTCAACTTCTCTGACCTTTTCGATCTGTGAAGTTGCATCATTCTCCAACATCTCTTTTCTTTTAAGAACCGGAATCCCTGGTCAGCTTCTTTCTTCAAATACTTTGAGAGTTCATTCATTTTCCTACCTGCCATATTGTTTCTATCTCTATAGTCATACAGGTCAAGTGTGGCCATTCTTTCTAGTTGTTCTTGAGTATAATCATAAAAGTCACTTCTCACAACTATCTCTCTTAGTTTTATGCTTTCCATAATCATTCTCAAGCATTGAGATACAGAATCATAGTAGAGTTCTCTAGGAAGATCCACATCTGTTTGTGATCTTGATGTTTTTTGTTGTGCAGACCTACTTGATTCACCTCTTCCACCTTGTGGATATCTTCTTAAAATCGGTGGCCTGAAAGGAACAAACTTCTTGGGTTTTTTAGGATCCAAATTGAAGAATTTGATGTAGACTGCTTCTACTATTTCAGTTGGAAGGTTGGAAAGCACAACAACATTTGCTCCTGCATCTTTAAGAGCTAGCAACATTTTTTCCATACCAGGAGTTCTTGACAAACCAGCAGGTACAAAACTCCCATCTGCATAGTATCTAGGGTTCTCACATTCCCCTAGGGCTTTCTCCCATTCAGCTTTTTGGGCATAGAAGAGATATTTCAAATCCTCCTTTTCCTAAGCATTGAAAGAGGCTTCATCCATTCCCCTTTGAGTAATCATTATGTTCCTTAGAATTTTGATCATCTCTTCATTTTCCCAAGGTACACAAGGTTCATCTTCATATTCAGGATCCACTTCTTGTGGTGTAGGGGTTTCAACAACAGGATCTTCCTTGGATATTTTCTTTTCACTCTGCATCTTTTGTTTCTCCCTCAGAGTCATTATCTTTCTTCTCTTTATTGGAGGCTCAACAGAAGTTTCAGTATGTTTAGTAGAGCTCTCAGTTTGGGCCCTCTTCAATTTTTCTTTTCTTTTCAGTTTATTGTACTAATCCAACACTGATTCTCTAGTTAAGTTCTCAACCATTTCAGGCATCAAACCTTTTTCCAGCAAATATCCACACATTCCTCCATACTTTTTCTTCAAATCTTCAATCTTTTTAAATTTCTCATTTTCTCTTACACATTTTTTCTCTTTCACTGTTGTAAAGATCTTGGAGTTTATCATGATTGAAATGGCTCAAATCTTTTTCAAAATATCCATGTCTTCTCAGATATTCTCTGTGTTTCTGAGCATCTCTATTCTTTTGTTGCAAAACTCTTTTGATCTTTTTATTTTCTTCTTCAAGTCTCTGATTCAACTCACTTTCATTCATATAAGCCACACTTTCAAAGTTCACACCAAGTGCCCTTAGCTTCTTAATCAAAGGATTGTTCATTTTAGCTTTTAACAGACTCTTCTCAATGTTTGCTCTCTGCTCATCAGTCATTTCTACTTGTGGAGTCTCAACATTTGCAGTCTTGGCACTCTTTCCTTGATCATCATCAGGATTATCATTATTATCTGAATCCTTAGATTAATCCTCCTCTTCAGTTAAATCGTTCATAGCATCAATCTTGGGTTTATCAGAGGGTGGATGCTCTGGGTTTGATTTAGTTTGAGCTGGCACATCAGGGATACCTTGAACCTTTTCACCTGGTTGCAAGGTTTGCAGTGGGATTGCCCTGATTGGACTAGTATCATTATCACCATCATCATCAGGAGTTTCAACATATCATTTGTTCTTTTCATCGTATCTCCCCCTCTTTGTTTTCCTCTCATCATTCCTTATCTGTTCATCAAACTTTCTCTTTCTTGTATACACTTGTTCAAATCTTTTGGCTCTTTCCATCCTGATTCTGGTGATATTAGCCATCATTTCTTCAACAGATTCACCAGTTGGCCTTTCAGGTTCCTTTTGTGGCATTTCTTCAGATTCACACGCCCTTTCAGGATCCCTTTCAGGTTGGCTCTCTGGTTGAAACATACTAATCACCATAGCCAAGGAATTGTTAGCTTCCTCAGTTATGTTCATCATAATCAGTGTTTCAATTGCTTCTTGATCAGCCACTTCTTCAAAAATTTCTTTAGCAAGATTGGCTTGATTGATCAAAGTTTCTTGCACTGCCATTTCTTCTGGAGTCAGGGTTTGAGCCAATATCTCCCTATCCCTTGTCTCCCTTAAATTATTCTCTTGTTCTCTTAAGGCAGCAACAGCAGCAATATCATCATCTGTAAACAACACATCTTTCTCTGGATATGCCTTAATAGGCTCTTCTTCACAGACTTTTGTTTTACCTTTCTTCAATTCTTCTTCTCACATCCTCTTCATTTTCAGACTGTTCAAAGTCATCTATTTCTTTCTCAAGTGTTTCCAGTTCTGGGTCATGCTCTACTCTCTTGGAACTTGCTTGTTGATCAGTTTCTGGTTCATTGTGTATAAGTTCCTCAGTAGCTGCATTTTCATAAATCATTACTTCAGTCTCTACTTCTGTCTGTACATCAGTCAAGACATCAGTAGCTATGTCAGTTAAAACATTAGTAGCTATATCAGTAGCAGTTAAAACATCAGTAGCTATATCAGTAGCAGCTACATTCTCCTCAACATCTGTCTTCTCAACTCCGTCCCCTGTCCCTTCATCATTCTCATCACTCCATTCAACATGCATTATTTCATCATTATAGTCATAATCTTGTTCTTCAATATCTGATTTGTCCCCTTCATATTCATCATCTTCAATTTTTCTCTCCTCACTATCCTCCTTACCATCATCATAAGCATTTAAGATCAGTTTCAAACTGTTTACAGTCTCTACACCTGCTCCAGTTACGGTCTCAACATTCACACCAGAGTCAGTTGGCATTATTTCATTCTCCCCCTATTTTGGGGCAGCTGAGGTCTTTTCAACCTCCTGCTCCAGGGTTTGAATTCTCACCTTTTCCCTTACCAACTGATCTAATAACATGACATTCTCCATAGTGACCTCCTCATTCCTTCTCTTCATCTCAGCATTTTCTTGTAACAAGGTCAATAAGGCATTGTCAGTGGGTGGTGTTGTAGGTGGTGATGTAGAAAATGGTTCATTTTCAGTTTGTTCTTGGGTTGTGGTGTGAGTTTGGAAAATGGATTGTGGTGGTGATTGTGTATGATGTGGGCCTGGAATAAATGGATCAGAATGAATTGAACTTGATGTTGTTGGTGTTGTTGGTGTTTGTGGTGTTGTGGATACATGTGTTGATGTTTCAGGTTGGCTTATGGTTAGGGTTTGTGGTGGGGATTGAGTGATTTGATGTGGTGGAGTTTGTGGTGGTGATGGAAAAATGGGTTGGTTAATGTGTAATGATGACTGTGGTGGTGTTGGAATAGGTTGTTCTTGAACTTCAAGTTGCTCCCTCTGATCAGGTGAATCAACATCCATAGCTACTCCAGCTCCTCCTTCATCTCCATCAATATTATCATCTTTATCATCAGAACCATCATCATCACCATTAACATCATCTCCTCCTTCCTCCTCTGAGCTTAACTCAGGCACTGGCATCACATTCAAGTCATGGTTCAATAACCATGGCAAGATCTCAAATGGAACTTCAGAATTGAATCTATTGGCAACTCCTGGAGTCTTAATTCTGTTGTATGTATCAGGGTTCTGCAGTAGGTGTGTAATTCCCATAGTGGGTAAATCTCTTAATTCTTTGTTAAAGATTATCTGCAGGAACCTTGGGTATTGCAAGAATCTGTCCTTTTCTACCTTCTTCAAGTTTGCTACCAACCCATCAAATATCATCTTAGAAAAATTGAAGGGTAGATCAGACATAATCCCAACAGTGGCATTTGCTATGTCATGACTCATCAAAGTCCATGACCCTTTTCTTGGAGCAAACCCCTGTATCACATGATGAATGGGAAATCTATACATCATCGGAAACATCCCCTTTTGAAACTGTCCATCATGTACAGTTCCCTGATAAGCCATTGTCTCTTCAAATATTCTCATTAGGTGTGATGTATTGAAGTTTATATGATAATGGTTATCATCATTCAACCGCAGGCATCTTCTTATCATCCTCTCAGTGATGTGTATTTCTTGTCTTGCAACAGTTGCCTCGATTCTCTTTCCATTGATGTCTTAACAAGTTCTGCACATCTCCAGAAATCCAGTGAGTGATTTCTGTAGATAACAGGACATTCAGTGAAAGAAAAGTGGACATTTGATCGAGCCATCCATGTAATCATTGGTGCCACCGGCTCGTTGTCAGGTGTGACTTGCAATAGAGCACACATGTTATGCTTCTTTTCAAAAGCATACTTGGGTTGATCCTCTTCTGCCATATCTGAACATCACAATCAAACATATTCAAAGTGAAATTAGCCTAAAAGTTTAAAACTTTACCCAATTTCAAGTTATAAGTTTGTAGAAGAAAGAGAGAAATTTTATTAAGAACCTATTCTTCGACAAATTAATAACTTAAAAAAAAAACAGAATATTAGTAATCAAGTACATAATCAAAGCTCATTATAGTCTAATCGTGATCGGAAAACACATTATGAATGCTTACCTAGTCGTAATTAGGGGGTTGATTTAAATTAGGATTTTGATTAAGAGTGAATACGATAGGTCGGTTTGGTTTTCGTAGCGAATAAGCAGTTGCAGTGGAAAGAGAGAGAGGGAATTGTAATGTTGAAAATTTTGCCTAACTCCCTCCTATATACCTTTTGAAAGTGGTTTTTAAATGTTTTTTGTCGTTTTGTGAATTATTAGCTGTCAAACAGTAACATTATCCACTTAATATTTAAAAAAAAAAACAATTTCACAATATATAACTCTTTATCATTTTAGACTTAGCAAACCTTACTCGGAAAAGTAATCATTTGCAAAGTCTACTCGGTATATTTCCACATATACAAAGCTTACCCGAATAATATTAAACCTTTCTTAACAACATTTTCTTTTAATTTTATAAGGTTTACCCAATCCATTTTAATCACAAACCTTGCTTGGTCAAGCTAAATAATTTAAAGTCAAGACATTATGAAGAAATATTACCCGAAATACCTGATTTCTTTAGAACTTAATCACAAGTTTAAATAATCAAATATAAAAAATCAAATAACCATTCTTGCTAGGAATCAATTAAGATACCCAAATAAATTTCTCAAATTTAAATTAAAATCTTAATTTAGCATAAACCCTATCAAAAATAAGAATCATATTCACAATAAAAGTATATTCAAACAAGTATACTTTAAAAACATAGTGTGCCCGAGCAACCTTCATAATGTTAGTATTCTCGAACAACCTTCTTCTACAAAGTATACCCGAATAATCTGCCTAGAGTACAAAGTGTGCCCGGAAAGGACTTCTAGCAGACAGTGTACTTGGAAAATCAAATTTTGATAATTACCAACTATTTTAGGGGAACAAAAGTGTACCCGAAATATAAAGTGTGTTCGGAAAACAAAGTTTGCCCGAAATCACTTGTAATTTCAAAGAAAACATATTCACTCACACAAAGCTTACTTGGTGTACTCAAGGAGTTCAAAAAGTTTTCTTGGAATAACAATCAGCATAAACAAAATGCAAAGCTTGCCTGAAACAATTATCTATTGTTAAAAGCTAGCTGTAACACATAATCATCTCAAGACTTCAAGCTTGCTCGGGAAACTTGTACAATGGTGTACCTTACCCGAAAAGTGTAAACACTTCAAAGCATGCCCGAGAATCATAAACTTTGTCAAAAAATGACAAAGCTTGCCCGGAAAGGTAATGAATCATCAAACCTTACCCGAAAATACATATTCACACATATTCAACTGTTTTGTATCCGGAAAGGTTTGAGAACATCACACCTTACCCGAAAATACATATTCAAACAGTTTGTGCTTGAAGGTTTAATAACATCAAACCTTACCCGAACTTACATATTCATCCTATTTTAGGAAAAATACAACACTTTTTGACTTAAACCACTTGTCAGAACAATTTTATCTTTAAAGATCATAGTTTAAGAGCAAATGGTGCATTTAGAGATCAAATTTCAGTTATGTTTCATTTCAAAACAATTTCCTTTTGTAAGCTGAAAAGATCTCAGGAATGGGATCATATTGATTAAGTAGCTTTCTCAATACTTCATTCTCAGCATTATTATGACTACTAAGACAGGTCAACAGCAGGTCTAGACTTAACATGATTTTCACCTCTTTGGTGATATGATTAAGTTTTAATTAAGTTGCAGAAAATTTAATAGATACCACGTGTTGTGTTCGGATGCTCCTTATCTATCCTCAAGGCTTATTTGGCTTTCTCCAGATCACCCCAATTTGAATTTGACCCCCTGGTTTTGGTTAAAATTTTAAATGACAGAACATATTATAAAAATTCAAAAGATATTTCTTTTCAAATCTACAAACATATGTGAGGTTGAACGTTGGACTTACATGCCACGCAAGTCGGACTTACAGGCCCTTCATTCAGGATGTTTAAAGGACTTATATGATTGTCTCCACCCTTGTAGTTCTGTTATTAACCCTCATGTTTGTGTTTTTCCAATAAAAATTTGTGAACATATATCAACTTTTAGTTGAATAAAAATTTGAGATTAAAGTAGTTCACAACTGTTCTTTGTCATTTCCTTTTAAAAGATGTTTCATTTTGGGTAACCAAAGACCAACAGGCTTGTGTATGACTGGATAATCACTTTTCTGCCTATCATTTGAAAAGATTTATCTAGAAACATGCATAGACAGCAATGTAACTCCACATAAATATTAGCATTTTCTTTATGTTTATATCACCTTAGATTTTACATATCATGAGAAAGCAACCATACATGTCAATGAATGTACTAAGATTCCTTTTAGCCTAATAAATCCATATGATTGACTAAGTAGTCAATGTACTATCATTTCCCATAATATTCAGTTTAATATTCAATCATCCCAATGTCTCTTAATTGTCAGGTAAATGGCTATTCTGTTTGACCACAAGTGGTCAACAGGACCAAACATACATGTGAATATATGTCCTTTCAAAGTCAGAGTTATTGACACAGTTTTAAGTGAAGGAATAGAAAACAAGTTATAATTGCCCCAAGTGCTTTCAGTTTTCTGGTTAATGGCTATCCTTTTAATCTTTGAAGATTGCAGGACCAAACATACACAGGTGTATGTCCTTTCAACTGGGCAAATGACATAATTTTCAGCAAGGATAACTACTTAAGACTTTTCAAAAAAGATCCTTCTTTTTAAGCTTCTTTAAAGCTTGAACTGAATAATCTTATCATATCTCCACACCATTAACAACATGCTCATGTTTTGATCAAAATAAAGTATTTATGCAAAATTCATTAGAAAATTCATTTTATCATTTAATTTTAACATAAAACACATTTTGACACAAGCAGCTGCAACATAATCAAATCTTAATCAAACATGACATCATCAAGACAAGTAGACAATACTCACATTCAATGTCTTATCCTATCTAAATAACATCAGAGGATCAGATAAAGTACATATTCAAGCAATTTATCAGTGATGTCAGATAAGCAATTTAGCAGATAATTCATTACAAGACTACTTATCTTAACATCACACATACACATTAACTGATAAACATGCAAACATATTAATCAAGTCACTTATATCATTCTTTGCACACATAATCAGTCAAAGCACATAACAGTCAGCATATTCAGTAACATAAGCAAGCATATTCACTTAACATTCATAAGATGTAACCTCTATCAAAATAATCAGTTAGCACAAAGAGGTACATAACTAAGCACACATCATCAATCAGATCTCATCAGAGTTGATCATTCCCAGGGCTTTTAAAAGAAAGTTGAACTTGGTTCTATCAAGTTGTTTGGTGAATAGGTCAGCCAAATTGTCACTTGTATCAACTCTTTGCATTTCAATCAAACCTTTTTCACTACAATATCTAATGATGTGATGTCTTATTTCAATGTGCTAAGTCTTAGAATGTTGAACTGGATTCATAACAGTAAAATATGTAGCAGTATTGTCAATAAGGATAGGGGTGTTCAGAAAAATCAAAACATAGTCCAGCATCTGGTTCTGAATCCATAGAACTTGTGCATAGCAGACAGATGTAGCAACATATTCTACTTCTGCGGTTGAGATTGAGACAGTTGTTTGCTTCTTGCATTGCCATGACACTAGTCTTTCTCCCATGAATTGACATCCTCCTGATGTTGACTTTCTGCTGATGTTGCAGCCATCATAATCACTTTCTGTATAGGCAATTAGATCAAATGATTGATTCTTTGGATACCAAATTCCTAAATCTTGTCTTCCCTTCAAATATCTGAATATTCTTTTAACAGCATTCTTGTGGGAGACTCTTGGACTTGACTGGAATCTTGCACATACACACACAGCAAACATGATATTTGGTCTTGTAGCAGTCAGATACATCAGAGATCCAATTTTGGCTCTGTATTCATGTTCATCTACAGGCTCCCCCTTTTCATCAGCAATCATCTTTTCCTTGGTGTCCATTGAAGTTGAGGCAGTTTTATACTCATGACAGTTGAACTTGATCAAGATGTCCTGCACATACTTATTTTGGTGAATGAAGATCCCTTCAGCCTTTTATTGAACTTGTAATCCAAGAAAGAAGTTCATTTCTCCCATAGAACTCATGTTGTATTTGGACTTCATTACCCCTTCAAACTCCATACACATTTGTTTATTTGTGGAACCAAAGATGATATCATCAACATACACTTGTAACAGAATTAAGTCTGATTCCTTTCTTTTGTAGAAGAGTTGTTGGGTTTTAACAACATTATCAAAGTGATAAAATCCTTATTTTACCCAAAACGCAGCGGATATAAGTTTTAAATCTTGTTAGTTTTAGTGTAGAGAACCAATTCAATACATGCAAAACCCAAACCCGGATCCAAATACGAATTACACACTATCAAACACATGCATGTCACTATAAGTTCATGCATGTTAAACTACCTTTCAAGTAACCAAAGAAGTGTGAAAAGGATGATGATTGAAAGGCAAGAACTTAAAATGGAAGCTCCTCAAGCTAGTATACCCAAAGCTCCAACAAGACACCACTTCTAGCTAGGATTTGAACACTTGATAACCCTTACTTCCTTGGCCGAAAATCCAAGAGGAAAAGAGAAGAGAGAAACCTTTGTTACTTGTGTATAATTAATTATGTGTTATGAAAGAAGGAAAGAGAAAGACTTGGTTTTATTCAAAAGCATCATTCTCTCCACCAATGATATCCATTGCATGTCTCCACTACCTCAACTTTAATAATAAAATAATATCAAGTGTAAGAGATTCCTTTACATTATTAATATTATTAATTTTGTTTTATAACATAAATATATATCCATATATATATTTATAAGATAAAACAAAACTTATTACATGTTGGGTGACATGCTTAGTAACCATTATTCACATATTGTTATTTAACCAACTTAATTAACAACATGTAACGTTCTCTCATAAAACATAAATCATCCATATGATTTGTTTATTACACAAGTACATTTTTATTTAGAAAACCTTTCCAAATAACTCAAGTGTCAATATTCATTTACTTATGATCATATCATACATAAACAAATATTCTCCGTGTTTGTCTAGCTTGTTATTGGATATGACCCGACTTGGATCAATACGTACTAGCCACATCAACTCTAATATGTGTCTTGGACAGATCAATTCCAACAATCTCCCACTTGCACAAGATATATAGAAGATGGATGCAAGTAGCAAATACCGCCTAACTACGGTTTACTACCCCTAATACGCATGACGAAGTGCCATTCAATAACATCATCCCTTTCAAGTCCCATGCTTGAAAATGATTTAGGTGAAACTATCATTTATCCTTTTGCCACAAATGTCATGTTAAATCCAGAGACACAGAGTGATCATTCTCTGTTGATTTAATGTCACACCCTCAAAATCCACTAACGGAGTTTTACCGTCAGAGGGTGTGAACTAACAGGATCGGAATCATCAGTTATAATCAAACCATAAAATAAAGTTTCAAAACCATGAAAAACGTTTACGAGTAATAAAATGCGGAAGCGTAAAAACCTTTAATCAAAAGTTGCGTCACGCAGGACGACTTAAAACCAAAGATAATCGTTAAAAATAAGTTTGCAGGACAAAAGCGTTTTCAATCAATGCATGTTCCTAAAACCGCGCCCCCGCCTCGGCTACCTGAGAATAACATACTAAAAGTGTCAACACAAGGTTGGTGAGTTCACAAGTTATATAAAATAAATCGTTTAGCGTTTGCGTTCAGCGTTTTACGTTAAGCGTTTTGCGTAACCACGTTACGGCGTTTTGCGTTAAGCGTTTTGCGTAACCACGTTACGGCGTTTTGCGTTACCAGATAGTGTTATGTCAAATTATATATCGATAGGTAGCTAGTCTATACAACAAGTATTACTAAGTGTTCGACACCGAAGCTGACTCGTTTAGTAAGTGCCTTGTCACCAGGTCCTCCAGACCATGGTACGTGTTAGCCAAAATTACACCCGCTCGACCTCTAGTCGAGTTTAGCGTTGGGTGGGGTTTGTCAAACCCAGTAGTACTACTCAACAGTGATTTGCTATTCTAAATATTAACCGGTTCGATGTGTAGGACTTCAAATGTTTCGTTTGCCACTTAGCCTTTACAAGTGATATATAATTTATAACAAAATCTTAAATGCGTTGTGGAGTATGTTATCTCCCCCAAGTGAAAAGCGTTTGAAAACAGTTTGAAGTGGGGAAAGTGAAACTCACTGTTTGCGAAGAATTTCCCAAAATAATCACCAAGATGCGCGTCACCGAAAAACTCTCTCTAACGTTCTAAAACAACAAAGAGATTTTTCTAAGTGTCGGAATATTATCGAGTCTCTAGACCCGGCACATAATACCTATGCACATAACATCTTTCGTGTTTCGTTCGTGAATCGTGTGTGACTTTAACAAGTGTTTTTTTGACACATCACATGTGTAAGTAATCATATACGTGTCATGTATTCATAACGTACATTACTAGCAATTTTTCCCGTAAGGGCATTTTGGTCAACAAATAACAATAACTAGCCATTATTCCCCATAAGGGCAATTTGGTCAAATCATGGCAATCACTTAGCAATTATTCCCCGCAAGGGTATTTTGGTCAAAACATAGCAATTATATAACAAGTATCATGTTTCATGCATTTTTACACAACTCAGCAGCTAGTTTCACCGAGACAGAAATCCTACTAGAAAGATTGTACTATTTCACCGATCATAGCATCTCAATTAATTTACCAAAAATCATCACAGAAGTACATATGTCTTAGGTTTCCAGAACATATTTTATTACATTTTTATTCCTCATAGTTTTCTAACAATCATCAAATCATTACAGCAAACTCATAACAGTCAGATTCATGCACAACAAAATTTTATTTGCAATTCCCGTTAAACGAAAAATCCAATAAATGCAAGACCACTTGGGTTAGGTTCCTAACTCAATAGGTCAACTTCCAGAAGTGGAACCAACCCAATTGGTCTCGTAGTTCATGAGATATAATATTTACAAAACAACCTAACAGCAGGTCTAACAGCTCAGCTTTGCACATTGTTTTTGTAATATCATAAAAGTTAACTTCTACTTGTCCAAAAATTACAAATTTATACTATACAGAAACTATACTCAACGTAGTTTACTGTAGTACCAATAATCTCAACCAATTTTCAAGTTTACACTTCGTTACAGTCACTTAAACATCATATACACATTCTGTCCAGAAACTGTTTGCATCCAAACTCAACATAATAACAATCTATGAACTATCATGCATTCATATAACACTCTAGACTCCATAAACACCATCCATGCACATCAATTTCACATTACATACATGATTAGGGTTTTTGTTTGAACTCAAATCAGAGACACAAGTAACTAGCATGTAACAACATCAATTCAAGTTATCATATCATTAACAAATCAACAACAATCATATCAACACAACATCATATAGGTGACGGCAGCTAGGGTTTGTAATTAACCCAACAAACATCAAAATCAAGTAATAAGGATGCATAGAATAGTTGATTATACCTTCCTAGCACCTTAATCTTCGATCAAAACTTGAAATTGGTGGTTGTATGTGTGTGTATAGGTGACGGCAGCCAAGTGAAGCTAAGGGGAGAGGCTGATCGGTTTTTGTGAGGGAGAAAAGAATAGGTTAGGGTTTATTATTATTAGTATTTATAATAATACATGTTACACTTTGGCCCCTCCACTTCTAAGTATTTGTTTTCTATCCCAAATTAACTTGTTTACATCTTGAGTTAACGTTTATAACCATGTTATCACATAACACATAAGTCTAACACATAATTATCACATAATTACTGTTTTGACGTTTTTCGTTTATTCACCAATCGTTTGCGTCAACTCGTTTGCGTTTCGGTGCAAATCCTGAAAGACTACACATGTAGTAAGTGTTAAGCGTCATTTAAACCCTAGTTTAAATGTAATGAAGTGTGTGTTATAGATTCAGTGATCTTAAGTTTGAATTGACGGAGTTGAGTTAACGGTGTTAACCTGAAATTGACGATTGTCACATCATTCCCATGTTAAAGAATTTTCGTCCCGAAAATTTGAGTCAAGTCGTGATGAGTGTCTGAAAGAGTAAGAAAAAAAATTTCAGTTTGTCATATCATCCCCTAGTAGAAAAAAATTTCGTCCCGAAATTTAATTCATACCTCCGGTGATGTCTGACGGTTTGCCAAGTTTCGCGGTTTTCTGTGTTTGGTTAGCCCTTCAAAAAGGTGAGGATACTTTTTCATCATTTGATCCTCGCGTTCCCACGTGAATTCCGGTCCACGTCTCGAGTTCCAACGAACCTTAACGATTGGAATTTTGCTGTGTTTGAGCGTTTTGGTTTCCCAATCCAAAACCTCGACTGGTTCCTCAATGAAACGTAATTGTTCATCAACTTGCAGTTCCTCCAAAGGAACTACTTGGGTTTCATCAGGCAGGCATTTCTTCAAATTTGATACGTGGAATACATCGTGTACGCCACTGAGTTCTGTTGGTAGGTCCAGTCGGTACTCCACCAGACCCATGCGCTCAGTTATCCGGTACGGACCAACATACCGTGGGTTGAGTTTGTTTCACTTCCCAAAGCGAACCACACCTTTCCAAGGTGAGACTTTGAGTAATACTCGATCGTTCACTTGAAATTCGAGAGGTTTTCGGCGCTTGTCGGCGTAACTCCATTGGCGGTCTCGTGCTGCTGCCATGCGATTTCGGATTTCAACAATCTTTTCCGAAGTTTCGAGTACCAGTTCTGGACCAATGATTTGGCTGTCACCCACCTCTGCCCAGCAGAGTGGTGATCGACACTTCCATCCGTACAACGCTTCAAACGGCGCTGCCTTAATACTTGCGTGGTAGCTGTTATTATACGAAAATTCTACCAAAGGTAAGTGAGGTTCCCAACTTTTCCGAAATCCAATACGCAGGCACGCAACATATCCTCCAGGGTCTGAATAGTTCGTTCACCTTGCCCATCCGTCTGAGGATGGTATGCTGTGCTCATATCAAGACGGGTGCCTAGTGCGCTTTGCAGCGACTTCCAAAAGTGCGAAGTGAAATGAAAATCTCGATCAGAAATGATCGAGACAGGCACTCCGTGTCAAGACACTACTTCCTTCGTGTAAACACGAGTCAGTCTTTCCATTTTGTCCGTTTCTTTAATTGCTAGGAAGTGTGCCGACTTAGTCAACCGGTCAACGATCACCCAGATGGTATCGCATCACGTCGGTGTCTTAGGTAAACCCGTGATAAAATCCATTGAGATGTGTTCCCATTTCCACATTGGGAGTTCCGGTTGTTGTAGTAGGGTAGATGGTTTCTGGTATTCTATCTTGACTCTGGCACAAGTCAAGCATTTGCTCACGTAGGTGGCAATGTCGGCTTTCATGTTCGGCCACCAGTAAAGTCCCTTTAAATCATGGTACATTTTATCTGAGCCAGGGTGGATAGAATATCGGGACTTGTGAGCTTCGTCCATCACTAGAGTTCTCAACTCTCCGTGCCGTGGAACCCAAATCCGGTTCTCAAAATATCGGACCCCGTCCGATCTGGTTTCAAGTTGCTTGTTCATGCCCCGCATGAGTTCCGATGGAAGATTATCTTCTTTCAAAGCTTCAAGTTGCGCATCGCGAATCTGATCGGGTAAGCTGGCATGAATCGTGAGTTGCAATGCTCTCACCCGTCTGGGTTTATCTGTTTCTTTTCTGCTGAGGGCGTCGGCCACTACATTGGCCTTGCCAGGGTGGTACTTGATGGCACAATCGTAATCTTTGAGCAGCTCGACCCAACGGTGCTGTCGCATGTTCAGCTCCTTCTGATCGTAGATATGTTGGAGACTCTTGTGGTCGGTGTAAATGGTAAACTTGGTACCGTACAAGTAATGCCTCCATATCTTAAGAGCAAACACCACAGCTCCGAGTTCCAAATCGTGGGTCGTGTAGTTCTTCTCGTGAACCCGTAGTTGTCGAGAGGCGTAGGCTATAACCTTCTCGAGTTGCATCAGCACACAATTGAGACCTTGTATAGATGCGTCACAGTGTACCTCAAAATTTTCCGTTCCCTCGGGGAGGGCTAGAATAGGGGAGCTGCAGAGTTTGGTTTTCAATAGTTGAAAGGAGGATTCTTGCGCGTCACCCCAATCGTGCTTAGTGCCTTTATGAGTCAAAGCGGTGAGGGGTTGAGCAATCTTTGAAAATCCCTCGATTAAACGTCGGTAGTAGCCGGCCAGTCCTAAGAATTGCCGCACCTCAGTCGGAGTCTTAGGTGCTTCCCAGTTTTTGATGGCCTCTACCTTACCAGGATCGACATGGACACCATTCTCGTTGATCACATGTCCTAAAAAGTGAACCTCGCGAAGCCAAAATTCACATTTCGAGAGTTTAGCATACAGTTGTTCCTTCTTCAATAATTCCAAAATTAACCTCAAGTGCTCTTCATTGTCAGCCTCGTTCTTGGAGTAGACGAGAATATCATCAATGAAAACAATCATAAACTTGTCGAGGTACGCCTTGCATACTCGATTCATGAGATCCATAAATACAGCTGGTGCGTTGGTTAGACCAAAAGGCATAACCGAAAACTCGTAGTGACCATACCGTGTTCTGAAAGCCGTCTTTGAAATATCTTCCTCGCGCACTCTCAGTTGGTGGTAACCGGATCGCAGATCGATCTTCGAGTAGTAACTCGATCCTTGAAGCTGATCAAACAAATCGTCAATTCGGGGTAAAGGATAACGGTTTTTGACCGTCACCTTGTTCAATTCCCGTTAGTCGATGCACATTCGGAAAGTCCCGTCTTTCTTTTGGACAAACAAGACAGGGGCTCCCCATGGTGATAAGCTAGGTCGGATAAAACCCTTATCCAACAAATCTTGCAACTGAGTGGACAGTTCCTGAAGCTCCGCCGGTGCGAGCCGATACGGGGCTCGTGCTATGGGTGCTGCACCAGGTGTCAACTCGATTTGAAATTCGACTTGAAGAATAGGAGGGAGTCCGGGCAAATCCTCCGGGAAAACTTTCAGAAAATCTCGCACAACTGGTATATCTTCAATTCGCTTCTCCTCCGCGGGTTTCTCAACAATTGGATGACCCTTTCGTAGGTACTTCTGCGCCTTCATAAGGGAAATGACGCTGGTGGTCATGCCGCTTCTCTCACCTCGGACCGAAATGATCTCGCCAGAAGGGGTAGAAATGTGAACTATCTTGTCGTGACATATAATCTCCGCTCGATTCTCGGATAACCAGTCCATGCCGACAACGACATCGAAACTATTAAGCGTAAAAGGAATAAGGTCGATGTCAAAGACATGACCTGACAGTTTTAACTTACATCCCGCAAGTACATGAGTCATTACTGTAGTCTTACCGTCAGCTAATTCAACAAGAAAATTAGCATCTAACGGAATTGGAGTTACGTCTAAGAGTTGACTAAAGGCTTTCGACACAAAACTCCTATCAGCTCCAGTGTCAAACAATACAGAAGCAAAACAATCGTTTACAGGGAACTTACCAGTCACCACGTGCGGATCATTGCGTGCTTGACCCGACCCAATCACAAACGCTCTTCCCTTGCCATTGCTTCCACCACTACTGCCACTTCCATTACCTCCATTGTTGTCATTTTGTTTCAACTTGGAGCAATCTTTTCTAAAATGACCTTCCTGCCCACATTCAAAGCATCCTTTCGTCGTCATAGGTGGCTTAGGAGCACCCTTTGCCGCAAGGTCTCCTCTACATTCTTTCGCTTGGTGACCCATCTTTCCGCATCTCTGACACTTGGCACAGTCACATTGGCCAACATGATGATAGTTGTACCTGTTGCACTTTGGATATTTCCCAGCATATCCGCTCGAAACCTGCCCGCTACCGTTGTTGTTGTTGTGATTCTGAGTGTTAAAGCTCCAAGTGAATTCGGGCTTACGGTAGTGTTGTTGCGGTGGGAGGTTCGAGGATGAAGATCTGGTGTTGTCAAACTTCCTCTTTCCGCTGCTCGGGTTGCTGTTGCTGTTGTTGTCGTTACTCGGGTTGTCACGGGCTTTAGTGGTTGAACCCCTAGGTGGTAACGCACCTTGGGTCACAGCCTGATCCGTCAGTTTGTGAGCTAAACGGATCGCTTGTTGTATCGTGGCTGGTCTGGAAGACGTCACCATGCCCTGAATCTGCGGTGCTAACCCATCAATGTACATTTCGATCCTCTTGCTCGGCGGATCCACCATCCGCGGACACATCACAGCCAACTCGTGAGAACGAGTAGTGTATGCTTCAATTTCCGAGCCCACCATCTTCAGTGACCAGAATTCTGACTCTAACTTCGAAATCTCCTCTCTCGGACAGTACTCCTCTCGCATCATGTTTTTGAACTCCTCTCTATTCATAGCGTTAGCCAGTTCCAATCCAAGAATTTGCACATTTGCACATCGTCTGAGGACACCTCTGAGTGTGCCTCTGGCTCAGCCGGTTCTTCCTCCGGTTCCTCTTCGGGTTCCTCCTCGGGATCTTCCTCGGGATCTTCTTCAAGCTCCTCTTCGGGATCTTCTTCAGGTTCGGCCTCAGGCTCCGCCTCAGGCTCGGCTACGTTCTGAGCAAGTTGAATTAGTAAGACATCGCAACGCTCTAGAGCTATCTCGATTCGGGACCTTGCTACCTGGAGTTGCTCTTGCAAGTCTATCATCTCGGCTTGCATCTTCATCATAATCTTCATCTGTTGATCACTAGCCTCTTGCATTTCCTTCATTGCCGCTGCCATGCGGGAAATCTCCTACTTAGTCTCGGTTCAGTCTATTAACAGTCCGGAAACGTTCGCTCTCGTATAGCGCATGTAACCCACATCACGCTCCAAACATGAAACAACAGCTGCGAGAGCTCGTTCTACAGGTTCGGTTATGGGTGGTAGGGTGTTGGGATAAGCAGGATGGTTCGGGTGAGGTAACGGGGAAACTTGTTCGCGATAGACCATACGTCTGATCATGTTAGGGTACCAATCCCAGCTAACGTCGTTTTCGTATATGCCTCCGGATAGGCGGTACCTCTTCGGTGCGAGAGCTTCGAGTTCCGGGTCTACTCAGGGCGGCGATGCGGTAGGTATCTACGGTTCTTTCCCGTGAGCATGAGTCATCGGATCGGATGATGATGATGATGGCGGCGTCGACATTCCTTCAGGTAAGCCGTGTATGCGCGCGCGTATGAGTGAAAGAGGTAAAGAGATAGGATAACATAGACTACACAAATCTATGCAGTGCGTATCGTTATAACTAATGGGTCGTCGCGGTTATAGTCTAGTATGCATGCAACTTCTAGTTTGCTATAACCAATGGCTCTGATACCAATCTGTCACACCCTCAAAATCCACTAACGGAGTTTTACCGTCAGAGGGTGTGAACTAACAGGATCGGAATTATCAGTTATAATCAAACCATAAAATAAAGTTTCAAAACCATGAAAAACGTTTACGAGTAATTAAATGCGGAAGCGTAAAAACCTTTAATCAAAATTTGCGTCACGCAGGACGACTTAAAACCAAAGATAATCGTTAAAAATAAGTTTGCAGGACAAAAGCGTTTTCAATCAATGCATGTTCCTAAAACCGCGCCCCCGCCTCGGCTACCTGGGAATAACATACTAAAAGTGTCAACACAAGGTTGGTGAGTTCACAAGTTATATAAAATAAATCGTTTAGCGTTTGCGTTCAGCGTTTTACGTTAAGCGTCTTGCGTAACCACGTTATGGCGTTTTGCGTAAAGCGTTTTGCGTAACCACGTTACGGCGTTTTGCGTTACCAGATAATGTTATGTCAAATTATATATCGATAGGTAGCTAGTCTATACAACAAGTACTACTAAGTGTTCGACACCGAAGCTGACTCGTTTAGTAAGTGCCTTGTCACTAGGTCCTCCAGACCATGGTACGTGTTAGCCAAAATTACACCCGCTCGACCTCCAGTCGAGTTTAGCGTTGGTGGGGTTTGTCAAACCCAGTAGTACTACTCAACAGTGACTCGCTATTCTAAATATTAACCGGTTCGATGTGTAGGACTTCAAATGTTTCGTTTGCCACTTAGCCTTTACAAGTGATATATAATTTATAACAAAATCTTAAATGCGTTGTGGAGTATGTTATCTCCCCCAAGTGAAAAGCGTTTGAAAACAGTTTGAAGAGGGGAAAGTGAAACTCACTGTTTGCGAAGAATTTCCCAAAATAATCACCAAGATGCGCGTCACCGAAAAACTCTCTCTAACGTTCTAAAACAACAAAGAGATTTTTCTAAGTGTCGGAATATTATCGAGTCTCTAGACCCGGCACATAATACCTATGCACATAACATGTTTCGTGTTTCGTTCGTGAATCGTGTGTGACTTTAACAAGTGTTTTTGTGACACATCACATGTGTAAGCAATCATATACGTGTCATGTATTAATAACGTACATTACTAGCAATTTTTCACGTAAGGGCATTTTGGTCAACAAATAACAATTAACTAGCCATTATTCCCCATAAGGGCAATTTGGTCAAATCATGGCAATCACTAAGCAATTATTCCCCGCAAGGGTATTTTGGTCAAAACATAGCAATTATATAACAAGTATCATGTTTCATACATTTTTGCACAACTCAGCAGCTAGTTTCACCGAGACAGAAATCCTACTAGAAAGATTGTACTATTTCACCGATCATAGCGTCTCAATTAATTTACCAAAAATCATTACAGAAGTACATATGTCTTAGGTTTCCAGAACATATTTTATTACATTTTTATTCCTCATAGTTTTCTCACAATCATCAAATCATTACAGCAAACTCATAACAGTCAGATTCATGCACAACAGAATGTTATTTGCAATTTCCGTTAAACGAAAAATCCAATAAATGCAGGACCACTTGGGTTAGGTTCCTAACTCAATAAGTCAACTTCCAGAAGTGGAACCAACCCAATTGGTCTCGTAGTTCATGAGATATAACATTTACAAAACAACCTTACAGCAGGTCTAACAGCTCAGCTTTGCACAACGTTTTTGTAAAATCATAAAAGTTAACTTCTACTTGTCCAAAAATTAAAAGGTAATACTTTATAGAAACTAGACTCAACCTAGTTTACTGTAGTACCAATAATCTCAACCAATTTTCACGTTTACACTTCGTTACAGTCACTTAAACATCATATACACATTCTGTCCAGAACTGTTTGCATCCAAACTCAACATAATAACAATCTATGAACTATCATGCATTCATATAACACTCTGGACTCCATAAACACCATCCATGCACATCAATTTCAAATTACATACATGATTTGGGTTTTTGTTTGAACTCAAATCAAAGACACAAGTAACTAGCATGTAACAACATCAATTCTAGTTATCATATCATTAACAAATCAACAACAATCATATCAACATAACATCATATAGGTGACGGCAGCTAGGGTTTGTAATTAACCCAACAAACATCAAAATCAAGTAATAAGGATGCATAGAATAGTCGATTATACCTTCCTAGCACCTTAATCTTCGATCAAAACTTGAAATTGGTGGTTGTATGTGTGTGTATAGGTGACGGCAGCCAAGTGAAGCTAAGGGGAGAGGCTGATCGGTTTTTGTGAGGGAGAAAAGAATAGGTTAGGGTTTATTATTATTAGTATTTATAATAATACATGTTACACTTTGGCCCCTCCACTTCTAAGTATTACTTTTCTAGCCCAAATTAACTTGTTTACATCTTGAGTTAACGTTTATAACCATGTTATCACATAACACATAAGTCTAACACATAATTATCACATAATTACTGTTTTGACGTTTTTCGTTTATTCACCAATCGTTTGCGTCAACTCGTTTGCGTTTCGGTGCAAATCCCGAAAGACTACACATGTAGTAAGTGTTAAGCGTCATTTAAACCCTAGTTTAAATGTAATGAAGTGTGTGTTATAGATTCAGTGATCTTAAGTTTGAATTGAAATAGTTGAGTTAACGGAGTTAACCTGAAATTGACGATTGTCACATTTAACTTGTCTGGCCTTAGACATTTAACTCTCAACGAATAAGAGGGACAAATCCCATATTGACTACATACGTCTGTCACTATCACCTTGTACTATACTTGAGCTTAGCCTTATGTACTGACATATTTCTGAGCAGCGAAGAACTAAGTCAAAGCATAATAGTCGATGAATATCAAGACCCAATATGTATCTCAGGTCGGAGGATACTATGAAGTTCGCCTTTACTCAAGTTTACTTATGATCACAAATCCCAAGGATTCCATGCAGTAAAATTGAGAGCGGGTCAGTCCAATATTTATCCCATAAATATCTATGAACCTTGGCAGCAACCCTTTGCTATATTCATACCTCATGAATATCTACCAATCCAAGTTCATAATTGTGACATTCATGATAAAACGAGGTACACTATACTCATTACGTAACAATTAAACGATAAATCGGTTAATTCGTAGTGCTTAAACGAGTAACCGACCGATACTAATTATGACCCGTATACATACTGAGGGGTCATATACGAGTTATATATATGTTATAGAGGCTAACATATTGATATTTAGGCCTTAGTACGTTTAAAACTCTTTAAACGAAAAAGGTTTCGTTTATCGATACGCTATAAGCTTAAACGCAATCGTTAATATCAAAACAAGCATTGTAGCATCCGTTAAGCCGAAAAAGATTTATAAAACACTTATATGACATGTTCTAAGAAATCCGTGAAAATATTTTGGAATTTTACAACGAGTCAGTACGTTTTTCTTATTTTACAAAAATAAGCTGAAAAACATTCGTTTTTGCGCTATTTCTCACACCCGAATTAATTTTCTTGCGAAAAACCGAACCCGAACTAAATTTGAAGTGGGCTTTTCATGTTTGGGCTTGTATAATTAGCTTAATGGGCCAAAACAGCCCATTAAGGGGTCCTATAGAGTTCCGATCGGAATCTGCCCCACCAAACATCACATTATATTTTTTATATAACTTACCCCTTAAGCATTCCTATTCATTCTAACTTATAAGATTTGAAGTCCAAGCAGCTCCCATCTCTGCTCTATTAACTCTCCATCAAAACCTAAGGTAATTGGTGATTTTCTTTGAGTTTTAACCATGATTAACATAGTTTAACCATGAAAAATTAATACTTGATTAGTTTTAAACATGTTTAACCATCCAAAAACCCTAAAAATCAAGTAAAACCATGGTTTGATGTTAAACATGTTTACAAACCAGGAACATATACTTTTTTGGTCAAAAACGCGGATTAGAACATGAATACAACGTTTTTACGGTTAGAAAGTTCGGTTTGAACCCAAAACCGAAACCCTAATTATCAAGGCTGTTACATGGATGATTTATGCTTGGTTTGATGTTATATGATATGTAGATATACTGAGTTTGCAACCCGAGACCCGGAAAGTCGTTTAAGCTAGCAAAATTCATCGAAAACCGACAAGGTAAACCCGTAATACTCGTTTAGGGGCTGTTTAGTATTAGGTTGTGACGTGCTTGTTGTTAGCTTGTGAAAACTTGCAGGGACATTAGGGATCATATAAATGAGTCCCTGTTCAAATTTGGTAATTTTTCGATAAACGGAGAATATTTGGTGAATTTATTCCCGTTTATGAGCGTTTATTTGGGAAAAATAGGTAAACATATTGAAAAATTATGAAACTTGGTTTTGGAGTTTAATATGTGATGGTAAGATCACTGGTAAAGTTTGGGAATCATTGGAAATGTCTAAGTATGGTTTGTGCAATCATGGCTTAACCGAATTTTAACAGCCGAAAAACGCACAAAAAGGCATTTTGTCAAAAGAGTTAGGTTCTGGAAATTTTACAGGGGCTATGTAATAACATTGAGGTCATTGGTAAAAATTATCAGACTTTTCGGAGGTCGTTTGATATAAACGGGCCATTTATTACACGATTATAACCTATTAAATGAATTTTTATAAATAAATAATTAATCATAAAATTTCTGAAAATATTTTTATAAAATTCTCCATGTCCTAATGTATTTTTACAAAAATTTGCATAATTTATATATAAGTACATATTTAGTTATGATTAATCAAAGATTTAAATTATAATTGTTTTAACGAAACCGGCAGTTTTGTGTTTAACGGACTGACTGGTATGTCAAAATGTCAAAAGTGGTCAAATATCATATTTTTGAATGATATTGATAAAAACGAACTTTTTACGAGAATTCCGGACAATTCGGGTGGATTGTGCGCGTTTTGTATAATCAAACCCGTGTGAAAACGGAAACGAGCCCTGCAATCAAACCAGACACCGAAACCTTAAAATTCTCTCATAAATCAAATCATTTTATCAATCAATATAGTTACTTAAGTTTTATGTGATCTTACCTAATCCTGAAACGTATAAACGATCAACTGAGCTAGGCTCGGGAAACGGTGAAACTGAGCCAAATCTAGTTTTAAACATTTCATAGTATACAACGTCACAATCTAAGACTATGGTCATGTTCTGGGCCTAACAGCTATACCCAGATTATCTATACAGCCCGACTTAGCTTGAACACTGTACTAGTAATAACGATACGATACCGTTTATAGGAATCAGGCTATAAACGAGACATCTGACTTATTGATACGTGATTCTGTGCGAACTACGATAAGGTGAGTTTCACGACCCCCACTTTCTAAACTGTTTTACGAACTTTTGGGGTGAAAAGCATGTTTACATAAACTGATATACTTGAAAACGTGTGATGATGTGGATTATCTAAGTACTAACACTTGACAAGTCCCCACAACACAAGTGATTAACTTCGTGCCGGTGACGTGTGGATAGTACTATCGGTTTGACAAACCCAACTGACAGAGCCGGAGGGGTATGCCGGAACATATGTAAACCCAGTTGCACATTGTCATTATATTTTTACATACTGCTATGTGGTGTTAGACATAGTACATACTTGGGGCAAAGTGGCTGTTAAATGCCAACGGGAGTGCATGGGCAGTGGAGGCCATGTGTTTTAGCTCGTTTCGGTTTCACTTGTGGCTTAGTATAATACATCATACACAGACATATAAACATTCACACTGTAAACTTTACGAACTCGTGTACTGATTTCATTGATACTCGTGAAACTTGAAACTCACCAACTAGACGTAGTTGACCCGTTTTAACATGCTTTTCAGGTAAAGCAAAAGTGGAATGATTTGCTTACATGCTTGGTGTTAGAAAGAAAGTTGAATAGCTGTGAATAGACGCTGATATAATACTGTATAAGAAGCTCGTAAACCGGTTATGTGTTTTCACCTAGTTTGTAAACATAGTAACTACCAATGTAATATGATGTAATTTAGCTGTTGAATTTCTTTAAAAACAATGTTGTTGATACCAGTGTTATCTGTTACATTCCCGTATTACGCTTCCGCAACTACCTAGTCGGGGTGTGACAATAATAGTCTTACTTTCACATTTGTTCCCACAAATATGAACGACTACGGACGTTTAGAATAATTCAAATTATTCACGGATTTAAACATACTAAAATGGAACATAACTCAAGAACATGACCATAACCAAAACCATATGATTGAGTTAAAATAAAATTGTTCCAATATCCAAATACAAATTTTGATCAAATCCAATCACTAGAATATCGAAGTCCTAAGGCGCAAGTATGACTCTCATGCTTCGGCCTTTCAAGGAGTTTCGTGAGTGGATCCACAATGTTTTGATCAGTGTGAACTTTGCGAATACATATCTTTTCCTTTTCAACTTCATCCCTTATGTAGTTGAATCTCCGCTCAATGTGCCTAGTCTTTTGATGTGCGCGGGGTTCCTTGATTTGAGCAATCGCACCCTCGTTGTCACAAAAGATCTCTAGAGGGTCCTTAATGGTACGAACCACTCCTAGATCGGCAATGAACTTTCAAATCCATGCAGCTTCTTGAGCTGCCAATGAGGCGGCGATGTATTCTGATTCAGTGGTGGATAAGGCTACCACATCTTGTTTTGCACTCTTCCATGAGAAAGCACCACCATTGAGAACGAAAACATATCCCGATTGTGATCGAGAATCATCTCGATCAGTTTGGAAACTCGCATCAGTGTAACCCTTTACAATGAGTTCCTCCTCACTAGAGCCATATATTAGAAACATATCCTTAGTCCTTCTAAGGTATTTCAATATGCTTTTAACAGCCATCCAATGGCTAGTTCCCGGATTTTGTTGGTATCGACTTGTCATGCTCAAGGCGCATGACACATCCGGTCTAGTGCAAATCATGGCATACATGATGGATCCTATAGCAGATTCATATGGGATACCACTCATTTTGTCTTGCTCATCCTTTGAGCTTGGACATTGACAAGCACTCAACATCGTTCCTCTTTGAATAGGTACCAAACCTTTCTTAGAGTTTTCCATCTTGAACCTTTTCAAGATCTTGTCTATGTATGCACTGATCCTTAATGGAAAAACAGCTTCCAAGCCAGGCTTTTACACCTTCCAAGGTTGGAATGTCATTTCCAAACAGTAATATGTCATCGACATATAATACCAGAAACGTTATGAGGCTCCCACTAGCTTTCTTATACACACAAGCTTCATCAGCATTTTTGATGAATCCAAATTTCTTAACTTCATCATCAAAACGGTGATTCCAACTTCGAGATGCTTGTTTCAATCCATAGATTGATTTCTTCAACTTGCATACTTTGTTAGGATGTTGTTGATCGACAAAACCATCAGGCTGAACCATATAAACATCTTCATTAAGATGCCCATTTAGAAAAGCAGTTTTGACATCCATTTGCCATATCTCATAGTCATAATATGCGGCTATGGCAAATAATATCCTAATAGACTTTAGCATCGCCATGGGCGAGAAAGTTTCATCATAATCAACCCCTTGAATTTGAGTGAAACCCTTTGCTACAAGTCTAGCTTTATAAGTATCCAAGTTTCCATGCATATCAGTTTTCTTCTTGAAAACCCACTTACTTCCAACCAGCTTGGAATTTAGAGGTGGAGTAACCAAGTCCCATACTTGATTGTCATGCATGGATTGCATCTCAACATTCATGGCTTCTAGCCATTTGTCACAATCAGATTGCGACATTGCATCTCGGTATGTGGTGGGTTCATCCGAATCTACCACGTAGCATCCATCCATGAAAAGTCCATATCTCTCAGGTGGGGTGCTAACTCTACCAGATTTGCGAATGTTTTGTGTGTTTTGATCAACCATTTGATCATCCTCAACAACCTCTTGTTGATTGCTAGTGTCAACCAAACGTGTATCGGCTTGTAGTTCTCGATCCTCTTCGAGTTCTACAGTTCTATCAGTTCCTTCCATGAGGAACCTTCTTTCCAAGAACTTAGCCTTTCGAGCTATAAACACTTTATGTTCGCTTGGATTGTAGAAATAATATCCCATCGAATCCGTGGGATATCCTACAAATATACACTTAGTGGATCGACTTTCAAGTTTGTCAGGGGTGTAGATCTTAACATAAGCCTCACAACCCCATACCTTTAAATATGAAAATTTTGGAGCCTTTCCATGCCATATTTCAAAAGGTGTCCTATCCACTTTCTTGGTTGGTGCCATATTTAAAATACGGGCAGCGGAGATCACAGCGAAACCCCAAAATGATAGAGGTAATGAGCTTCAAGCCATCATGGATCGAACCATATCCAATAACGTTCGATTCCTCCTCTCGGACACACCATTATGTTGTGGTGTTCCAGGTGGAGTAAGTTGTGAGACAATCCCACAATTCCTAAGATGTTCTAGAAACGCATCATTGAGGTATTCACCTCCTCTATCAGAACGTAGTACTTTGATTGTTTTGTTGAGTTGATTTTGTACTTCATTTTGGAAGACTTTGAACATTTCAAAGGCCTCATTTTTGTGTCTTAACAAGAACACATACCCATAGCGACTATAATCGTCGGTAAATGTAATGAAATATCTTTCACCATTTCTTGTCATTGTCCTAAAAGGTCTACATACATCCGAATGTATGATACCTAATAAGTCTTTCGCCCTTTCATTTGTACCATTAAAGGGTTCTTTGGTCATCTTTCCCAATAAACAAGATTCACATTCATCAAATGAATCAACATTTGATTTCAAAAGACCATGCTTTCGAAGTGTATGAATACGATTCTTGTTTATGTGACCAAGACGACAATGCCAAAGAAAAGTATTACTCAAATCCATTTTGAGTCTTTTGGTGTTAGCTTGGAACAACGAGTTATCAATGTATGAGTCATCATGAATTAATTCATAAATGCCATTAAACGGCATCGCTTTAAAATAAAAAGACATTATCCATGAAAACATAAATACCATTATCAGCAAACTTAAAGTCATAACCAGATTGTCTTAATATAGAAACATAGATAATATTCCTAGTCAAACTAGAGGAATATAAAATGTTTTTCAAAATAATTTCCAAACCATTTGGAATCTTTAAAACATAATCTCCTCGGGCTTGGACGTCAACCTTTGCTCCATTGCCCATGAAAAGACTTATATCTCCTTTCTTTACTTCATTTCTTCTTTTGAACCCCTGCAATAAATTGCATATATGAGTTCCACATCCGGTATCCAATACCCATGTGTTAGAAGAAATAATATTAAGATCAATGTGAATCATGAAACTTGTACCTGAGGTTTGCCCCGCATCCCTCTTAGCTTTCAACTCCTTGAGATAGGTCGGACAGTTTCTCATCCAATAACCTATCTCACCACAACCAAAGAACGGATCCTCAGCGCTAACCTTTAGCTTCTTTTGCTTTGGCTCCGCCTTTGCCTTTCCCTTGAACCCCTTCTTGACTTGCCCCTTACCAACGGCAACCTTTGCCTTTGGTTCCGGGTGATGCCTTTTCTTTGAGCCACCCACATTGATCGCAAGAACGGGTAAAACCTTTTTACCCATGCCGGCTTTGGCTGTCTTAAGCATTGCGTGAAGCTCACCAATGCTTTTGTCCCATCCATTCATGTTGTAGTTTACGACGAATGTCTCAAACCTTTTAGTTACGCCATTTAGGATTAAATCCGTGGCTAACTCTTTTAAGACGGGACAGTTAAGCCGTTCAAGCCGATCAATGTGGCTCTTCATCTTATGTACATAAGATGAAACAGATTGGGTTTCTTCCGTATGACATGCATGAAGCGCTCGAACCGTTTCGAATCGCTCAACCCGAGCTTGAGTAAGGAACATTTCCTTAAGTTGGGTTATCATGTCATACGCCCCATGATTCTCGAAATCCTTTTGGATCTCGGGAATCATTGTTCCCAACATGAGGCAAGAAACTTGCACCGAATCCTCGGTGTATTTTAACCAATCCGCATAGGCATCCAAGTTATTGACATCGGGTTCATCGGGAATAGGATCGTCTAAAATATAAGACTTCTTTTCTTGCTTGAGAACAATTCTCAAGTTTCGATACCAATCTATGAAGTTGTTAAAGTTTAGACGATCCTTATCCAGAATGGATCTTAGTGATAGATTATGCACGTGTGGGATAATTGCGTTCGGTGCGTTGTTTGCGGCCATCTAAAAGAATTTTAACAAAGTTCAAATTTGTATTTTCGATATTAATAAAATTTTAATCTTTAATACCCTTTAATGTCTCCAAGACAATTATTGATTAAAATCTAGAACCCAACGTTTCATTCAAATAGTAGTTAGGTGACCTTTATCCAACTATTCGAACTAACGTTTGACAATTGCAACCCTTTGCAACTTCTAGTTTTATGGGATCGGTTAAACATCATATGTTTGGTTGGTATGTTAAATCCCATCAACACCTTTGAACGCCATGTTAAGGTGATCCTATAGTCATGGTTTCAAATCAAGTCGTCCTACTTATACACACGTGTGAGTTTACTCATACAAGTGGTTAGGTGATCCTAATGCCAAAATTACTTGTAAAATCACCTTAAGATCACAAGTTTTCTTAAAAGTGCTTAGGTGATCCTAACCCACTATCAAGTCTACAAGTGACTTAAGTGTCGTATAAAAGGATGGTGTTTAACTTGTTTTAAAAGGGATTTTAGTTTTCTAAATTCTAGATTGGAAAACTATTTATTGTACCTTTCATTTGCATGCATTCAAATGTATGGTACTTAGTTGAAAAACCCATTTTCAAAGTTCCAATTAATAAAACTCATTTTTATTATCAAATCATTAGCTATTTATAAAACCAATTTTTATTACCTAACGATTTCTAAGGAACCAATTTTATGCTAGTTGATTTTAAGTTGTTAAGCAAACCATATTGCAAATAATAAGTAAATCAACCATGCAAGCATAAAATACACACAACCACAAGTTCATAACCGTAGCCTCCTAATGTTGACCACACTTGTTGACCGAAGATAAGTGTGTCAAAAAGTCTCTCCTAAGGGACCCAAGAGAACATGCACTTGTGTCGGTGAACTCCCACTTGATTCCGCATCCATATGCTCCAAGTGTTTACTCCCGGTGTTGTGGTCTTCATCATTTTATTTGGGCTTCCATCCATGCATCTTCTTTTACAAAATATATCCTAATACATTTTTCTAGTAAAAGAAATACTTCTAATGTACTTATTATTACAAGCCATATGAATGAATAAATAGATTACAAACCCAAATAAATATTACAACCAAATCGAATGAACAAACAACCAACACAATCATTCAACCAAACACAAGGCCATGGCTAGGTTATGAACATCTATTACACATCCAAATATGCAATAATACAAGATCAAAATGGTTCCCCTTTTTGCCTCAAAACTTTCGGCCAAGCTTAAGCACTCCGAAAGTTTCGGGTTTTGTCCAAACAAACTAAACAATCATCCAAATGACTTGGTTTTTCAAGATTACCACATGCATGTAAAGTATAACCTTGAAAAACCATGGGGTAACCAAAACCCCTAAAATTTTCGGCCAAATGGTGAAACCCAACATAAACCCGAAAAATTTTGGGTCTAATGAAGCATGCATTCGTATAAGCGGCTCTTGATGCCATTGTTGGGTTTTAACAAGATTATCAAAGTGATAAAATCCTTATTTTACCAAAAACGCAGCGGATATAAGTTTTAAATTCTGTTAGTTTTAGTGTAGAGAACCAATTCAATACATGCAAAACCCAAACCCGGATCCAAATACGAATTACACACTATCAAACACATGCATGTCACTATAAGTTCATGCATGTTAAACTACCTTTCAAGTAACCAAAGAAGTGTGAAAAGGATGATGATTGAAAGGCAAGAACTTAAAATGGAAGCTCCTCAAGCTAGTATACCCCAAGCTCCAACAAGACACCACTTCTAGCTAGGATTTGAACACTTGATAACCCTTTCTTCCTTGCCTTTCTTCCTTTGCCGAAAATCCAAGAGGAAAAGAGAAGAGAGAAACCTTTGTTACTTGTGTATAATTAATTATGTGTTATGAAAGAAGGAAAGAGAAAGACTTGGTTTTATTCAAAAGCATCTTTCTCTCCACCAATGATATCCATTGCATGTCTCCACTACCTCAACTTTAATAATAAAATAATATCAAGTGTAAGAGATTCCTTTACATTATTAATATTATTAATTTTGTTTTATAACATAAATATATATCCATATATATATTTATAAGATATAACAAAACTTATTACATGTTGGGTGACATGCTTAGTAACCATTATTCACATATTGTTATTTAACCAACTTAATTAACAACATGTAATGTTCTCTCATAAAAAATAAATCATCCATATGATTTGTTTATTACACAAGTACATTTTTATTTAGAAACCCTTTCCAAATAACTCAAGTGTCAATATTCATTTACTTAGATCATATCATACATAAACAAATATTCTCGGTGTTTGTCTAGCTTGTTATTGGATATGACCCGACTTGGATCAATACGTACTAGCCACATCAACTCTAATATGTGTCTTGGGCAGATCAGTTCCAACAAGAGTGTCTTGTCAATGGATCCTCTTTTAAAGCCATTTTTAAGAAGATGATTTGACAGCTCATCATACCATGCTCTAGGAGCCTGATGCAATCCATAAAGGGCTTTGTTTAGCTTATACACCCTGTTTGGATACAAAGGATCCCCAAAACCTGGAGGTTGAGCTACATACACCTCTTCATCAATCTTTCCATTTAGGAATGCAAACTTAACATCAAGCTGGAACACCTTAATGTTCTTTGAGGCAACATATGCAAGAAATATTCTGATAGCTTCAAGTCTTGCTAAAGGAGAAAATACTTCCTCAAAGTCTATTCCTTCCTCTTGAAGGCATCCTTGTGCCACAAGTCTAGCTTTATTCTTAATCACTAAAACCCTCTCATCCCTTTTGTTTCTAAAAACCCATTTGGTTCCTATTGCATATTTGTCAAATGGCTTATCAACAAGATCCCACACATGTAGATCTCTGAACTGAGCCAGTTCTTCCTGCATTGCTTCTACCCAACTGTTGTCTTTTAGTGCTTGAGCAATATTCTTAGGCTCTATTTGGGATAGAAAACATGAGTAAAGACAGATGTTTGCAATTTCTGAGTGACTTCTTGACTCTTTTATGAAAATCTCCAATGATGTTTTCAGAAGGATGATTCTTTTCCACATAAGGAGTTTGAACAATCATATCTGTAGACACAGTTGTGTCAAGATTTGACTCATTGAGTTCTGGTTCTTCAATGATCAAATCATTCTCTGCATCATGAAATTCTGGTGCTTCATCATTATGTTGTCCTGAAGTAGATGCACCATTGTTTCCAATATTCAAGCTTTCAAACAAATGCTGAAATCTTGCAGTAGATGCAGCTTCTTCTTCACTTGCTTGGTTGCTTGAGTTTTCCTCAGTCTGAACTTGATCATTCTGTACATCTTTATTATCTTCTTGAACTTGTTCAACAATATCACTTGAGGAATTCTTCACAAAAGTATATTCCTTTTCTTTTCTAGCAACCTTTTTCCACAATTATTCTAATTCCAGTGTTCTTCTTTTTCTCTTCAATTACACTGGTCTTATAGAATGAGTCATCAAAATCATCTAGATAAATCTTGAAAGACCTTATTAACTTTTCATGATCAAATAACCATGCTGCACCATCAACTGTATTGAATTCATTCTCATTAAAATTGATGTCAGATGATTCTATAACACTCAAATGGTCTTTCACATATACTCTGTAAGCCTTTGAGTGTGTAGAATACCCAACAAAGAAACAATCTAGGGATTTTGTTTGAAACTTGTTCAAATAATCCCTAGTGTTCAAAAGAAAACATTTGCATCCAAAGGGCTTGAAAAACTTGATATAAGGCTTTCTGTTGTGGAATATTTCATATGGAGTTTTGTTATGCTTTTTGTTTACAAGCACCCTGTTCTGAACATAGCAAGCAGTGTTTATTGCTTCAGCCCAAAAAGTAACAGGCAGATTAGCATCTGCTAACATGGTTCTTGCAGCTTCAATTAAAGTTCTATTTCTTCTTTCTGCAACACCATTTTGTTCAGGAGTTCTAGGAGCTGAGAATTGTTGAAGTATCCCTTTTTCTGCACAAAATCCTTGCATAACTCCATTCTTGAACTAAGTACCATTGTCACTTTTCATCACTTTAACCTTCTTATTCAACTTGTTCTCAATCATTGTTACACAACCCTTAATCAACTATGCAGTTTCATCTTTGGTACTTAGGAAATAAACCCAAGTGTATCTTGAATAGTCATCAATGATCACAAGACAGTACTTTTCTTTCCTATACTTGGCACACTCACAGGACCAAAAAGATCCATGTGAAGTAATTCAAGTATTTGATCAATTGAGTTGATGAGCTTAGGCTTATGAGTAGATTTGTTTTGTTTTCCCTTTTTACATGAATTACAATGATCTTTCAATTTGAACTCTCTTGTAGGTAAGCCTATGACATGCTCACCTTTGACAAGTCTATTCATGTTCTTTAAGTTCACATAACACAGTTTCCTATGCCACAATTTTGATTCATTTTCAGTGGCTTTGGAAACAAAACATGCATCCCCTCTTGAAATAGCTTCTTTCATATTCAGTTCATAAAAGTGGAATGACAAACTCAGGTGGAATGACAAACTCATAATCATTCCATTTCTTGGTGCCATCTGTGACAATCGTCAATTTCAGTTTAACCCCGTTAACTCAACTCCGTCAATTCAAACTTAGGATCACTGAATCTGTAACGCACACCTCATTACATTTAAACTAGGGTTTAAATGACGCTTAACACTTACTACATGTGTAGTCTTTCGGAAATTGCACCGAAATACAAACAAGTTGACGCAAACGATTGATGAATAAACGAAAAACGTCAAAACAGTAATTATGTGATAATTATATGTTAGACTTATGTGTTATGTGATAACATGGTTATAAACGTTAACTCAAGATGTAAACAAGTTAGTTAAGCTAAATAAGTAATACTTAGAAGTGGAGGGGCCAAAGTGTAACATAGTATCTTTATAAATAATAATAATAATAAACCCTAACTATTATTTTCTTTTCTCCCTAAATCCCGATCGGAACCCCCCCTTGGCTCTCCTTGGCTGCCGTCACCTATACACACACATACAACCATCAATTTCAACTTTTGATCGAAGATTAAGGTGCTAGGAAGGTATAAACGACTATCCTATGCATCCTTTATACTTAATTTTGATGTTTAATGGGTTAATTGAAAACCCTAGATGGCCGATTATGTGTGTATGAAGTTAATATGATTGTTGTTGATTTGATAATGATATGATAACTAGAATTGATATTGTTACACGTTAATTGTTGTGTCTTTGATTTGAGTTCAAACAAAAACCCTAATCATGTATGTAATGTGTAATTGCTGTGCATGGGTAGTGTTTATGGAGTCTAGAGTGTTATATGAATGCATGATGGTCCATAGATAGTTAATATGTTAAGTTTGGATGCAAACAGTTTCTGGACAGATTGTGTTATTGTTGTTTAATTGACTGTAACGAAGTGTAAATGTGAAAATTGGTTGAGATTATTGATACTACAGTAAACTAGGTTGAGTCTAGTTTCTAAAGAATATAAATTTGTAATTTTTGGACAAGTAAAGGTTAACTTTTATGATTTTACAAAAACGTTGTGCAAAGCTGAGCTGTTAGACCTGCTGTTAGGTTGTTTTGTAAATGTTATATCTCATGAACTACGAGACCAATTGGGTTGGTTCCACTTCTGGAAGTTGACTTATTGAGTTAGGAACCTAACCCAAGTGGTCTTGAATTTATTGGATTTTTCGTTTAACTGGAATTTCAAATAACATTCTGTTGCGCATGAATTTGACTGTTATGAGTTTGCTGTAATGATTTGATGATTGTGAGAAACCGATGTGGAATAAAAATATAATAAAATATTTTCTGGAAACCTAAGACATATATGCTTTTGTGATGATTTTTGGTAAATTAATTGAGATGCTATGATCAGTGGAATAGTACAATCTTTCAAGTAGAATTTCTGTCTCGGTGAAACTAGCTGCTGAATTGTGTGAAAATGCATGAAACATGATACTTGCTATATAATTGTTATGTTTTGACCAAATTGCCCTTACGGGGAGTAATTGCTAGTGATGTACTTTATGAATACATGACACGTATATAATTGCTTACACATGTAACGTATCACAAATACATTGTTAAAGTCACACATGATTCACAAACGAAACACGAAACATGTTATGTGCATAGGTATTATGTGCCGGGTCTAGAGACTCGATAATATTCCGACACTTAGAAAAATCTCTTTGTTGTTTTAGAACGCTAGAGAGAGTTTTTCTGTGACGCGCATCTTGGTGATTTAATTTGGGAATTTTTCTTCGCAAACATTGAGTTTCACTTTCCCCTTTTAAACTTTTTAAACACTTTTCACTTGGGGGAGATAACATACTCCGAAACACATTTAAGATTTTGTTAATATAGATTATATATCACTTGTAAAGACTAAGTGGCAAACGCAATAACTAAAGTCCTTCATAACATCGAACCGGTTAATATTTGGATAATAGCGAGTCACCGTTGAGTAGTACTACTGGGTTTGACAAACCCCACCCAACGCTAAACTCGACTGGAGGTCGAGTGGGTGTAATCTTGGCTAAACACATTCCATGGTGTGGATGACCTGGTGGCAAGGCAAATGATAAACAGTCAGCTTCGGTGTCGAACACATAGTGATACTTGTTTTATAGGCTAGCTACCTATAGATATATAATTGACATAACACTATCTGGTAACGCAAAACGCTGTAACGCAAAACGCTGTAACGCAAAACGCTGAACACAAACGCTAAACGCTTTATTTTTATATAACTTGTGAACTCACCAACCTTGTGTTGACACTTTTAGTATGTTATTCTCAGGTAGCCGAGGCGGGCGCGCGGTTTAGGAACATGCATTGCTTAAAACATTTTTAACTATGCAAACTTATTTTTAACTGTTATCATTGGGTTTTAAGTCGTCCTGCGTGACGTAACAATGTTTTCTATGGTTTTACGCTTCCGCATTTAATCACTCGTAAACGTTTTCATGGTTTTGAAACTTTGTTTTATGGTTTGATTATAACTAATGATTCCGATCCTGTTAGTTCACACCCTCTGACGGTAAAACTCCGTTAGTGGATTTTGAGGGTGTGACAGATTGGTATCAGAGCCATTGGTTATAGCGAACTAGAAGCTGCATGCATACTAGACTATAACCGCGACGACCCATTAGTTATAATGATACGCACTGCATAGCTTTGTGTAGTCTTTGTTATCCTATCTCTTTACCTCTTTCACTCATACGCGCGCGCATACACGGCTTACCTGTAGGAATGTCGACGCCGCCATCATCATCATCATCATCCGATCCGATGACTCATGCTCACGGGAAGGAACCGCAGTTACCTACCGCATCGCCACCTCGTGTAGTCCCGGAACTCGAAGCTCCCGCACCGAAGAGGTACCTCCTATCCGGAGGCATATACGAAAACGACGTTAGCTGGGATTGGTAACCTAACATGATCAGACGTATGGTCTATCGCGAACAAGTTTCCCCGTTACCTCACCCGAACCACCCTGCTTACCCCAACACCCTACCACCCATAACCGAACCTGTAGAGCGAGTTCTCGCAGCTGTCGTTTCATGTTTGGAGCGTGATGTGGGTTACATGCGCTATACGAGAGCCAACGTTTCCGGACTGTTAAAAGACGGAACCGAGACTAAGGAGGAGATTGCCCGCATGGCAGCGGCAATGAAGGAAATGCAAGAGGCTAGTGATCAACAGCTGAAGATTATGAGAAAGATGCAAGCCGAGATGATAGACTTGCAAGAGCAACTCCAGGTAGCAAGGACCCGAACCGAGAAAGCTTTAGAGCGTTGCGATGTGTTACAAATGCAAATTGCTCAGAACACAGCCGAACCTGAGGCAGAGCCTGAGGCCGAGCCTGAGGCAGGTCCCGAAGAGGAGCCTGAAGAAGATCCCGAGGAAGATCCCGAGGAGGAACCCGGAGGAAGAACCGGCTGAGGAAGAGGCACACTCAGAGGTGTCCTCAGATGATGACATCTAGTGATGATGACACCTAGATGGAGGGGTTGTTTACATCCGAACTATTATTTTCTATGATTTTAAGGATTGATTGGAAATACTTTGTAGCGAATACAATGGTTTTAATCATGAATTATTAATTAGATTAATATATGGGTGTGATGTGATGTTGTTTCTTATTTCTTTCTTACCTATCTTTTTATTACATGTATGGTGTGTTGTATATGAAAGAAAAATTCATGTTTAACATTTTATACTGTGATTCTAGGAAATGGCTGGAAGAAACGCTGGACACGGACGTGGTAACATCAACTTGACTGCACAGAACTCCAAACTCTGCTGAACAACCATGCGGCAGCCGCTCTAGCCGCACACGTTCAGAATCAAGCTGGAGGTCCAACTGGAAGGTGTACTTTCAAGAATTACCTTGACTGCAAGCCCAGTACGTTTAAGGGCACTGAGGGAGCTATATGCTTCCTGCGTTGGGCTGAGAAGGCCGAGTCGGCGCTTGAGATGTGTAATTGTCCCCCTGCCAGTAGGGTCAAACTCGCTGCTGGAACACTTGAGGATTCTGCCCTCACTTGGTGGAATTCGAACGTACAGATCCTTGGATTGGAACTGGTTAACGCGATGAACAGGGAGGAATTAAAAAACATGATGCGAGAGGAGTACTGTCCGAGAGAGGAGATTTCGAAGTTAGAGTCAGAATTTTGGTCACTGAAGATGGTGGGCTCAGAAATCGAAGCCTACACTACCCGTTCTCACGAGTTGGCTGTGATGTGTCCGCGGATTGAGATGTATATTGATGGGTTAGCACCGCAGATTCAGGGCATGGTGACGTCTTCCAGACCAGCCACGATTCAACAAGCGATCCGTTTATCTCCCAAACTGACGGATCAAGCTGTGACCCAAGGTGCGTTACCACCTAGGGGTTCAACCGCTAAAGCCCGTGGCAATCCGAGTAATGACAACAACAGCAACAGCAACCCGAGCAGCGGAAAGAGAAAGTTTGACAACACCAGATCCTCATCCTCGAACCTCCCACCGCAACAACACTACCGTAAGCCCGAATTCACTCGGAGCTTTAACAATCAGAGTCACAACAACAATAACAACGGTAGCGGGCAGGGTTCGAGCTGATATGCTGGGAAATATCCGAGGTGCAATAGGTGCAACTATCATCATGTTGGCCCATGTGACCGTGTTAAGTGTCAGAGATGCGGAAAGATGGGTCACCAGGCAAAGGAATGTAGAGGAGACCTTGCGGCAAAGGGTGCTCCTAAACCACCTATGACGACGAAGGGATGTTTCGAATGTGGGCAGGAAGGTCATTTCAGAAAAGATTGTCCCAAGCTGAAACAGAACGACAACAACGGAGGTAATGGAAGTGGCAGTAGTGGTGGAAGCAATGGCAAAGGAAGAGCTTTTGTAATTGGGTCGGGTCAAGCCCGCAATGATCCGTACGTGGTGACTGGTAAGTTCCCTTTGAACGATTGTTTTGCTTCTGTATTGTTTGACACTGGAGCTGATAGGAGTTTTGTGTCGAAAGCCTTTAGCCAACTCTTAGACTTAACTCCAACTCCGTTAAATGCTAAGTTTCCTGTTGAATTAGCTGACGGTAAGACTATAGTAACGACTCATGTACTTGCGGGATGTAAGTTAAAACTGTCAGGTCATGTCTTTGATATCGACCTTATTCCTTTTACGCTTAGTAGTTTCGATGTCGTGGTCGGCATGGACTGGTTATCCGAGAACCGAGCGGAGATTATATGTCACGACAAGATAGTTCATATTACTACTCCTTCCGGCGAGATCATTTCCGTCCGAGGTGAGAGAAGCGGCATGACCACCAGCGTCATTACCCTCATGAAGGCGCAGAAGTACCTACGAAAGGGTCATCCAATTGTTGAGAAACCCGCGGAGGAGAAGCGAATTGAAGATATACCAGTTGTGCGAGATTTTCCGGAAGTTTTCCCGGATGATTTGCCTGGACTCCCTCCAATACGACAAGTCGAATTCCAAATCGAGTTGACACCCGGTGCAGCACCCATAGCACGAGCCCCGTATCGGCTCGCACCGGCGGAGCTTCAGGAATTGTCCACTCAGTTGCAAGATTTGTTGGATAAGGGTTTTATCCGACCTAGCTCATCGCCATGGGGAGCCCCTGTCTTGTTTGTCAGAAAGAAGGACGGGACTTTCCGCATGTGTATCGACTACCGGGAGTTCAACAAGGTGACGGTCAAGAACCGTTATCCTTTACCCCGAATTGATGATTTGTTTGACCAGCTTCAAGGATCGAGTTACTACTCGAAGATCGATCTGCGATCCGGTTACCATCAGCTAAGAGTGCACGAAGAAGATATCTCTAAGACGGCTTTCAGAACACGGTATGGTCACTACGAGTTTGCGGTTATGCCTTTTGGACTAACCAACGCACCAGCCGTATTTATGGATCTCATGAATCGAGTATGCAAGGCGTACCTCGACAAGTTTGTGATTGTTTTCATTGATGATATTCTCGTCTACTACAAGAACGAAGCTGACCATGAAGAACACTTAAGGGTAATTCTGGAAGACACTGAAGAAGAAAATGTTGCTGAGGAACAAGTTAAGGAACTTCAATTCTCGTTCATGGCATTCACTTCTCCCAGCTCATCTGAGGTAAGTTCCCAATCATTTTTTCAAAATTTCATTGATAAGATAAATTTGTATAAGCTTCACAATGATACCCTGCTTAGAGATATGGAAACGGTAAAATCTGAAAACCATAAAATCAAGAAAAGCGAGAAAGCTTACCTTGATAAATATGAGGCACAAAAAAAGGATTTTTCCAAACTAAAATCTGATTTCAGTTTGAAATGTTGTCACCATGTTGATGCTAAACAGAAAATTGTTGAACTAACGGCTGAACTGGAAGCCTCTAAGTTAGAAGTCTCAGATCTAACTGAAAAATTTAAAAGGGCTGAATTTTATTTTAGAAAAATTGATGGCTCTAGTAAAGTAGTTAATTCCATGATTGAAAATCAGTTATGGTGGAAAGAGAATGAAGGTGAGGGTATAGGTTATAGTCAAGTACCCCCACCATATAGTAATAATTATTTTGGTGTTCCTCTAACCAAAGAGCAGGAGGAAAAGGTAAAAGACACGAGGTATGGTAATCCTATTAAAAATGAAAAGGTCGACTCAGTAGAGGCTGTTGTGTCTACTTCTGAAGTGAACGATTCTAATGCGTTTGCCTCATGTGTAGATAAAGTAATCATTGAGGATTGGACTGATGAGGATGATGACATGTGTGTTTCAAATAATAAAAACATTAATTTTGATGTTCCTTTAAAATTGCCTGTTTTGAACTCTGTTACTCCGACTGTTTGTGTGGGCTCTGTTTTTAAGAGCAAAGATACTTGTGTGGTTGATTCTGTTAAGAATTTGAATTATGATAATTTGGTTTTTAATAAGTCTAAGAGATCAGAAAAATCTAATAAATACTCACCGCCTAAGTTTGTCAAACAGGGATGCTCTAATGACAAAAAGGTGGCAAGTCAAATTACGTGTCAAACGGTAAATGTCAGGTAAAAGCAAACTGGTCCACACAATCAGTCCAGACATGGAGATAACCAAAATAAATTCTTTATAAAACGACAAACTTTCTTTAACTGTGGTACTCCCGGTCATATTGCTAGAAATTGCCCACATCGTCCATATGTTCCTTACTATGGATTCTGTCATAGGAATATGCCTCGTAATACCTATAGGACAAATTTCAGGTATAATCAGGCTAATCCCTCTGACGATGATTGGAACATAAACAAATCTAGTAGGTTTAGTCCTCATCAGACCAAACTTAACATGTTTCATAGAGGCGGTAGAAACAGTGCTTCTGTTTCGAAATCAAACACGGGTGTCTAAACCGAAACAAGTGGTAAAAACAAAATCATCTGTTTCTTCCACTAATATACCAGAGATCAAGTCATCCATTCATAAAAATTAAGCCAAATTTTACAATGGTAGACACGAATGGTTGCCTAAGTCTCCGGTGAAAGAGGCAACAAATTCTATATTAGATGATCGAAATGATATGTCATGCCAACTTGTAACAACCGTAGATAAGTCAGTGTCACCCAGTGTTACTATGGACTGGGTACCAAAGTCTAACTGATCTCGCACATCGTGCTGGAACAGCTATAGAGGAATATCATCAGACCTTGGTATGTTGATAGTGGCTGTTCCAGGCACATTAAAGGAGTCATTTCCCAACTACACGACATTCAAATCTTTAATGGCGGGTATATGTCCTTTGCGGGAGGAGTAAAAAGAAAGATCACTTAGAAGGGTATTGTAAGTAACGGTGTTCTAAAATTCGAAATTGTTAATTTTGTTCCAGAGCTAAAGCACAGTTTGTTGAGTGTTTCACAAATCTGTGATAAAGATTTTTCAACTTATTTTACTAATAAAGAGTGTTTGATTTTGAAACATGGTATCATTATACCAGAAGAATGGATTCTTGTTCGATCACAAAGAAAAGATAATGCTTATGTGATCGACATAAACAAAAATGTTCCTGATGAGATAACCTGTTTGTTTTCAAAAGTTTCAGAACATAATGCCATGCTTTGGCATCATCGTCTTAGTCATGCAAATATGAAAAACTTGAACCGTCTTGCTAAAATTAATTTAGTTCATGGTTTACCCGTTAAAGATTTTGTTACTATTGAAAAATGTGTGGCTTGTGCCTTGGGTAAACATCATCGAAATACTCATAAGCCGAAAAAAATTTAATACCATTTCATCAGTTTCTCAATTGTTGCATATGGATCTCTTTGGTCCGGTTCATGCTTTGAGTCTACTTGAGTGTTTTTCTTGTCAAATAAGAGTGAAACTGTAGAATTGATCAAGAGGTTTGTGGTGCTTATGGAAAATCAGCTGAATCTGAAGCTGAAGGGAATACGTTGCGAAAATGGTACGAAACTCAAGAATGCTTCACATAATCATTTTGTTCAGAAAGGGGAGTGATGCGTCAGTACAGTTCAGCTCGGACACCGCAACAAAATGGTGTGGCAGAAAGGAGAAACAGGACTCTTAACTAGGCAACGAGGACCATGTTGTATGATTTTAAACTGTGATTCTAAACTACCATTATTCATCTTGACAGAAGCTATTAATACGTCTTGCTATCTTCAGAATCGGGTGATAATCAACAAATCTCAAATGAAAACTCCATGTGAGATTGTCTATGGTCATAAGCCCACAGTTGCGCATTTCAAGGCGTTTGGATGCCCGTGTAGTCTTCTAAATCTCGAGTCAAATCCAAAATTCGGGGCCAAAGCTGATGATTGTTATTTTGTTGGTTACGCTGGTCATACCGCCTACAGAGTCTACAATAAGTCAACCAAGCAGATTTTGGAATCATATGATGTTCGTTGGTTAGAAGAAAACGAGACTTTTGCTCATGTTGGTCCCGACTGGTTGCTCGATTACAATGAACTCTCAAACCGTTAAATGTACTTCCGGTTATCAACATAGAAACTTTAGGTGGTGCTACCGTAGATGTTGAGAAAGAAGACCCACATGCAGTATCTCCCATGTCTCCAATTCTTGACGATGATCTCACAGAACAACTTGATGTCACTCCGTATCCGTCACTCAACCAGAAGAAGCACTGAAACTGTGTCCCCAACTTCTTCAGAAAATGCTCGAACAGTTGAGGGGGAGACTCCTATCCATCAAATTGTCAGGAGCACTATGTTTCTCGATATCATTCCGAATGAATACGTTGCCAACACTTCGTACTCACATGAGAATCTATCAAACTTACCTCGTATCGGAGTTATTCCCGAATAACCGATTCCATTAAGAACACAGCGAAATCATCCAATTGAGAATATCATAGGTCCTCTTGAAACATGCATGTCCACCAGAAGTCAGACATGACACATAAACAGTTGCTTATTTTCTTGATTTATCTCTCAAATTGAGCCAAAATCTGTAGAAATGGCTCTTCAAGAACCAAGATGGGTGGATGCTATGCATGAATAGTTAAATCAGTTTGGTAAATTGAAAGTTTGGAGATCGGTTGAGTTTCCAGAGGGGAAGAAAGCACTAGATAAGAGATGGGTTTTTCCGAAACAAGAAAGATGACACGGGGGGTTATTGTTAGAAACAAGGCACGGTTAGTCATTCGTGGTTTTCATCGGGTTTATGGTTTAGATTACACCGAAGTCTATGCTCCCGAAGTTAGACTTGAGCTCATTCGTATTTTTTTGGCTTATGCGTCACTCATGGGTTTCATGGTGTATCAGATGGATGTTAAGACCGCGTTTCTATATCGCGAAGTTAAAGAAGGGATTTACGTGGATCAGCTACCGGGGTCTGTAGACTCTAAGAATCCCACTAATGTGTAACATTTAGATAAAGCTTTGTATGGGCTTCATCAGGCTCCTCGGGCATAGAATGCTACATTGACGGCACATCTTCTTGGTAATGGTTATAAAAGGGGGACCGTTGATCAAACTCTGGTCCATAAAACCGTCAGGAAAGATTTGATTATTGTTCAGATTTACATGGATGACATTTTTTTGTGGTCTACTACTGCTTCGTTGTGCTCTGAATTTGAAGAAGTGATTTAGAATAGGTTTGAGTTAAGCTCGTTGGGAGAAATAACAACGTTTTTGGGGCTGCAAGTTCGTCAAATCTCAACATGAATTTTGCTGCATCAAGGAAAGTATGTTGAAGACATGCTGGCCAAATTTGAATTTCAAGATTCCAAGAGTGTTGCCACTTCTATGGCGGAAAGACCTCTCCTGTCGTCTAATCCTAAAGGGAGTCTCGTAGATCAATCTTACTATCAATCGATGATCGGGTCCCTGATGTATCTCACCGCCAGTCGTCCGGATATAATGTTCGCTGTCTGCCAATGTGCCCGCTTTCAGGCTAACCATAAACTTTCTCATTTAATTACTGTAAAACGTATTTTTAAATATCTGAAAGGATAACCGAAGTTAACATTGAGCTTTACAAATAGAAGTATGTTGAATACTTGGGAAAAGGAGACATCAAGCAAAACTAAGCAGAATGTTGTTAACAGTGTTAACATGGAAGGGAATAGTGATGAAAAACCTAAGAAAAATTTGACTGATCAAGTCAAAAGGAGCATTCTTCATAGGAAATCTAAATTTGCTATTAAAAGGAACTTTCAACCATTGAGAATCGTCCCAACTCAAGACTCAAAATCAGTTAACTCTAATGATTCTTAAAAATCTTAGAACACTGAAAAGAAAGGGAACAAGGGCGTCTTCTCTAGAAAGAAACCAAAAGAACTGACTGGTGATGAAAAGTTTCTATTAAAGCATGGGTTTGAAACTCATGGATTTCTTTGGAAACCAAGGGGCGAAGTTCATGAGACAAAGATGTTTGATGTGAAGCATAAAGGATTATGTAGTTCAAGATTTCCAAAGCATAATTCCTTGTGTGCAAAGCCCAGTGGATAGTGGTTATGAAACTGACAAATCTGAAGATTGTGAAGTTGTAAATGAAGATTCTAAACCTACTATTCTCACATCCAATGCACTAATTTTTATTGATAATGATGGTTTGCAAGTTGATTCAGCTTGCAGTTCATCACCCAACTAATCACTCTCTTTAATTTGAGCAGGAACAGTCCACTCCACTTAATGAAGTATGGTACATGGAAAGTGGATGTTCCAGGTACATGAATTGTGACAATAGGTCCCTTGTTAACTATGAAGAGAAGTTTGAGGGTCTAGTTGCTTTTGGAAGTGATGAGAATAGTGGAAAGATTGTTGGTAAAGGGATCTTAACCAATGGAAAGGTTACATTTGACAATGTCTTTTATGTGGAAGGATTACCGTATAATCTTTTGAGCATATCACAAATGTTTGATAAAGGTTATGAAGTAGGGTTTGATGATTCTCATTATTTTATACTCAGACCTGAATTTGTACTCCCACCATATATGATTATGATAATGGCACCAAGGAATGGCAATTTATATGAACTAAACATGAAAGATGCTATTTAAATACGTGGTACATGTTTTGTATCAAAAGCCACTGAAAATGAATATAAATTTTGGCATAGAAAGCTTTGTCATGTCAATTTGAAGAATATGAACAAACTAGTCAAGGGTGAGCATGTTATTAGTTTACCTAGTAGAGAGTTCAAGTTGGATGAAAATTGTATCTCATGTCAAAAGGGAAAGCAGCACAAGTCTTCACACAAGACTAAACTCATCAATACAATTGATCAAGTACTTGAGATGCTTCACATGGATCTTTTTGGTCCTGTGAGTGTACCAAGTATTGGAAAGAAGAGATATTGCCTTGTGATCATTGATGACTTCTCAATATATACATGGTTTTATTTCCTAAGTACAAAGGATGAGACTGTCGAGTTGATTAAGAACTGTGTAATCAGGATTGAGAATCAATTGGATGCAAGGGTAAAAGTGATGGGAAGTGATAATGGAACAGAATTCAAGAATGGAGTCATGGAAGAATTTTACAATGAGAAAGTAATACTTCAACAACTCTCTACTCCTAGAACTCCTGAAAAAAATGGTGTTGCAGAGAGAAGGAACAGATTACTCATAGAAGCTGCAAGAACCATGCTAGCAAATGCTTTTCTACCTGTCACTTTTTGGGCAGAAGCTACCAATACAGCCAGCTTTGTTCAGAATAGAGTACTTCTCAACAAACGTCAAGACAAGACTCCTTATGAAATCTTGTTTAAAAGGAAGTCATACATTAAGTTTCTCAAACCATTTGGATGCAAATGTTCTCTTTTGAACACCAAGGATTATCTTAACAAGTTTAAAGCAAAATCCTTGGATTGCTTCTTTGTTGGCTACTCTACACACTCAAAGCTTACAGAGTATATGTCAAGGATCATTTGAGTGTGATTGAATCTTCTGATGTAATCTTCAATGAAAATCAATTTAACACAGTTGATGGTACATCATGGCTGTTTGATCTTGAGAAATTAATCAAGTCTTTCAAGATTTATCCTAAAAACTTTGATGAATCATTTTACAAGACTAGTGAGATTGAAGAGATAAATAAGAAGACATTAGATTTGGAAAAGTTATGGTACAATGTTGCAGGAAAAGAAAGTGAATATACATTCAAAAAGGATATCTCAAGTGCTGATGTTGAACATGTTAAAGATAATGATCAAGAACATAATCTGAATCCAGAACAAGATCAATTAAATGGTGATCAAGACAATCAAGTAGTGCAAGATGATCAAGTTCTAAATGGGGATGATCCAAGCAACCAGACTAGTGAAATGGAAACTGCCAGAAGAGAAAGGTTTGAAGATTTGTTTGAAAGATTAGATTTGGGAAACAATGGTGCTTCTACCTCACAATAGAACAATGAAAATGCACCATATACAACAACAACTTTGATCATTGATGAACCGGATCTCAAAGAATCAAATCTAGACTCTACTGTGTCTACTGATGTGATAGCTCAATCATCTTATATTGAAAGAAATCATCCTTCTGAGAACATCATTGGAGATATAAATGAAAGAGTTACAAGAAGTCATTTTGAATCTGTAAACACTTTTTTGTACTCCTGCTTTTTATCCCAAATTGAACCTAAGAACATTGTACAAGCATTGAAAGACAACTATTGGGTAGAAGCAATGCAAGAGGAGTTGGCTCAATTCAGAGATCTACATGTATGGGAACTTGTATATAGGTCCAGAAACAGATATGCAATTGGAACTAAATGGGTATTCAGAAACAATAGGGATTAAAGAGGTATTATGATCAAGAACAAAGCAAGACTTGCTGCTTTGGGATGCCTACAGGAAGAAGGAATAGACTTTCATGAAGTCTTTTCTCATATAGCAAGACTTGAAGCCATAAGAATCTTTCTTGCTTATGCTGCCTCAAAGAACATAAGGGTATTCCAATTAGATGTCAAATCTTCTTTCTTAAATGGAAAAATAGAAGAGGAAGTGTATGTGACTCAGCCCCCAGGATTTGAGGACCCTGATTATCCCAACAGAGTTTACAAGTTAAACAAAGCTTTGTATGGACTACATCAAGCTCCAAGAGCTTGGTATGATGAGTTATCTAACCACTTGCCTGATAATGGTTTCTCAAGAGGAACTATTGACAACACCCTCTTTTACAAGAAAAAAGGAAGAGGATTGCTTTTATTACAAGTCTATGTTGATGACAACATCTTTGGATCAACCAATAAATAGACGTGCCATGAATTTGAAGATGTGATGAAGTCTAAGTACAACATAAGCTCAATGGGAGAAATGAACTTCTTTCTTAGATTGCAAGTTCAACAGAAGGCTGATGGGATTTTCATATGTCAATCCAAATATGCACAAGACATTTTGAACAAGTTCAAGTGTCAAGATTTCAAAGCTGCTTCAACACCCATGGACACTCATGAGAAGATGATAGCAGATGAAAGGGGGAGCCTGTAGATGAACATGAAAACAAAGCCAAAATTGGATCCTTGATGTACCTAACTACTTCAAGACTAGATATCATGTTTGCTTTATGTATATGTTCAAGATTTCAAACAAGTCCTAAGGTCTCTCACCGCAGTCAAGGGGATTTTTAGATACTTGAAGGGAAAGCCTGATTTGGGGATTTGGTACCCAAAGAACAAATCCTTTGATCTGATTGCTTATACTGACAGTGACTATGATGGGAGCAACATGAGCAGGAAGTCAACCTCTGGTGGATGTCAATTTTTGGGAGACAGGCTAGTGTCTTGGCTGTGCAAGAAGCAAACCAAAGTGTCCATCTCAACCGCTGAAGTTGAGTACATTGCTGCATCTGCCTGCTGTGCATATGTTCTTTAGATTCAGAATCAAATGTTGTATTATCGTCTGAATTTCTTGAACACCCCTATTTTCATTGATAATACTGCTGCATATTTTATTGTTAAGAATTCAGTCCAACATTCAAAGACAAAGCACATTGAAATTTTACATTATTCCATTAGGGATTGTAATAAAAAGAGTCTAATTTAGATGAAAAGAATTGATACAAGTGATAATTTGGCTGACCTATTCACAAATCCATTTTACAGAACCAGGTTCAACTTTCTGTTGAAATCCCTCGGAATGATCTACTCTGATGAAGTCCGATTAATGATTTATGCCCCTATGTGCTAATTGACTATTTTTGTTAGAGGGTCAAAGTGATTGTTGTGTGTGTTTAAATATGCTACTTTTTGAAATTAACTGATATGTACTTAACTGATTATCTGTGCAAATTAGGTATCTTTGATGCTTATTCTTGGTTATCAGTTGACTTTTAGGATGTCATGATAAGTGTTTTTGGATTGATATACTTGAATACATGATTATCTGATGTCATAATTGAGTGCTTGTTTATGTGTTTTATCTTATCAAATGGTGTTATTAGGATATACTAGACTATGCGTTGTTTGAAGTCTACTTATTTTGATAATATCATTTATTATTAAGATTTGAATATGTCACTTGCCTTTGTGTCAAAATTGTTGGGTTTTATACAAGATTATCAAAGTTCAAGTTAACCAAATTTAACTAGAAAACGCAACGGAAGCTTAGATTTTAAAACTTGTTATAAACATACCATTATGTTAAAACTAAAACCCAATGAACAAGGATCAAAATTACAAGAACAAGATGCTCACAAAATGTAAATTGTACCTTCTTCTACCTTTAGAAGAACAAGCAAGTTGTTGAAGATGATGGTGGATGAATGGCAAGCCTCCAAAGAAGAAGACCTCAAGAGTGTGATACCCCAAGCTATTTGAGACAACACCAAGTGATTGCTAGGATTTAGAACACTTGAACAAGCTCTCAAAACTCCCAATTTTCTGCCCCTTTTGGCCGTGGGTTTTGAGAGAGAGATGGATGAGTTTTCTTGATTCAAAATTTGAATAATAATGCACACACTCAAGACCCCAAAAAAAATGTAATCTTATTGGAGATGGATAAAGTTGTCATCACATGGAGACAAGGCATAAAAGGACAAACCTTCCACCCACATGGGGTGGTCGGTTTTGATATTATTTTTTTTTTTTTTTTTTTTTTTTTTTGTTTTGTTTTAACCATTTAAAACATCTCCAATTATTTTATAAAACTCATTTTATAAAATGCACATACATTTATGTAATTATTTAACCAATTAAATAATTAATTTATATAAACAAATCATCCAGATAATTTATTTAAATCCTCAAGTGTGTTTGTTTAGAAAACCAATTTTCTAAACACGTAGTGTTCGGTATTCGTTTAAATGATCAAATCATTAAAGAATACATTTGGTGTCGTCTAGCTTGTTATTGGGTATGACCCGACTTGGATCAAACACAGTTAGCCACATTAGTATAAGTATGTGTCTCGGGCACACGTAATTCCAACAATCTCCCACTTGCACGAGATACATAGAAAATTAATGCAAGTGGTGAATACCGCCTAACAACAGTTCACCACCCCTAATGTGTTTGACGAAGTGCCATTCAATAACATCATCCCTTCAAGTTCCTTACTTGATATGATTTAGGTGAATCTATCATTATATCCCTTTGTTACTAGATGTCATGTTGGATCTAAGAGACATAGGCGATCATTCTCTTTACAATTCAACTTTATCAGGCCTTAGACATCTAAACTCTCAACACATAAGAGGAACAAATTCCTTCTTGACTGTATACGCCTCTCACTATCACTTTTATACTCCACCTGAGCTCATCCTTATGTACCATCTTTTACGAATAGCGAAGGGGAGAGTCAAAGTGTAATACTTGGTGAAAATCAAGACCCAGTATACATCTCAGGTCTAAGGATAATATGAAATTCTCCTTTACTCAAAATTACTAATGATCAAGTCAATCGACTCCATGTAGTAATATTGAGAGCGGGTCAGTCCAATATTTGTATCCCACAAATATCTATGAACCTTGGCAGCAAACCTATGCTCCATATTCATTCCTCATGAATATCCACCAATCCTAGTTCATAATAGTCTTGCTTCATATTTGTTCCCACAAATGTGATCGACTACGGACTTTTAGAATAAGATAACTTATTCATGGATTAAACATGCAAAATCAGAATTTAACTCAAGATTCCATAATCATATAAAAGAGTTAAATTACAAAAGTCTTTTAAACTTTAATACAAAATAGATCAAATCCAATTACTAGAATATCGAAGTCCTAAGCCACTCGCATGACGCTCATGTTTCGGTCTTTCTAGGAGCTTCGTGAATGGATCCGCAAGATTTTGATCAGTTCCAACTTTGCGAATACATATCTTTCCTTTTTCAACTTCATCCCTTATGTAGTTGAATCTCCGCTCTATGTGCCTTGTCTTTTGGTGCGAACGAGGTTCCTTGATTTGTGCAATCGCACCCTCGTTGTCACAAAAGATTTCTAGGGGGTCTTGAATGGAAGAGACCACCCCTAGATCAGTAATGAATTTCTTCAACCATGCAGCTTCCTGAGCTGCCAATGAAGCGGCGATGTATTCTGATTCTGTAGTGGACAATGCTACCACTTCCTATTTTGAGCTCTTCCAAGAGACAGCTCCTCCATTAAGAGTGAACACATACCCAGACTGTGATCGAGAATCATCTCGATCAGTTTGGAAGCTCGCATCCGTGTAACCTTTTATAGCGAGTTCCTCCTCACCAGATCCATATATCAGAAACATATCCTTAGTTCTCCTAAGGTATTTCAATATGCTCTTAACAGCCATCCAATGACTGTTTCCTGGATTCTGTTGATATCTGCTTGTCATGCTCAAAGCGCATGACACATCCGGTCTAGTACATATCATCGCATACATGATGGATCCTATAGCAGAAGCATATGGGATTTGTTTCATCATCTCTTGCTCACCCTTTGAGTTTGGACATTGAGCTGAACTCAATATGGTCCCTCTTTGAATAGGTACAAAACCTTTCTTGGAGTTTTCCATCTTGAACCTTTTCAAGATCTTATCAATGTATGTACTTTGGTTCAAACCTATCAAGCGCCTTGACCTATCCCTATAGATCTTTATTCCCAAAATATAGGCAGCTTCACCTAGATCCTTGATGGAAAATCTACTTCCAAGCCAAGCCTTAACGCTTTCCATGGTTGGAATGTCATTTCCAAATAGTAGAATGTCATCGACATACAATACTAAGAAGGTAATTATACTCCCACTAGCTTTCTTATACACACAAGCCTCATCAGCGTTCTTGATGAATCCAAAACTTTTGATTTCTTCATCAAAACGATGATTCCAAGTTCTAGATGCTTGTTTCAATCCATAGATTGATTTCTTTAACTTGCATACTTTATTAGGATGTTTTGGATCGACAAAACCTTCAGGCTGAACCATATAGACATCTTCCTCAAGATATCCATTTAGGAAAGCGGTCTTGACATCCATTTGCCAGATTTCATAATCATAATGTGCAGCTATGGCAAATAATATCCTAATAGACTTTAGCATTGCCACAGGCGAAAAAGTTTCATCATAATCAACCCCTTGAGTTTGAGTGAAACCTTTAGCTACAAGTCTTGCTTTATAAGTATCCAAGTTTCCATGCATATCAGTTTTCCTTTTGAAAACCCACTTACTTCCAACAGCTTTGGAGTTGAGTGGTGGTTCAACCAATTCCCAAACTTGGTTGTCATACATGGATTGCATCTCAACGTTCATGGCTTCAAGCCATTTGTCACAATCATTCTTGAACATTGCATCACGGTATGTGGTCGGTTCATCCGAATCTACCACGTAGCAACCTTCTACAAAAAATCCATATTTTTCAGGTGGATTGCTAATTCTACCAGATCTGCGAACGTTTTGTGTGTTTTGATCAACCACTTGATCACTTTCAACAACCTCTTGTTGAGTGCTAGTATCAACCAATTGTGTATCATCTTGTGATTCTTGATCCTCATCAAATTTCACTGTTCTACTATTAGTTCCTTCCTCAAGGAACTTAGTTTCCAAGAACTTACCCTTTCGAGCAATAATAACATTTTGCTCACTAGGATCGTAAAAGTAATATCCTAAATCATCTTTAGGATAACCTATAAAGATACACTTAGTGGATCGGACTTCTAATTTGTTTGGGGTGTATTGCTTTACATAAGCTTCACAACCCCAAACTTTTAAGAATGATAGCGATGGAGCCTTTCCATGCCATACTTCAAAAGGTGTCTTCTCCACTTTCTTGGTTGGAGCCATATTCAATATGCGAACAGCGGAAAGTAAAGCATAGCCCCAAAATGATAGAGGTAAAGTGCTTCTAGCCATCATCGATCGAACCATATCTAATAGGGTACGATTTCTCCTTTCAGACACACCATTATGTTGTGGTGTTCCAGGTGGAGTAAGTTGTGAAATAATTCCACAACTCTTAAGATGATCTTGAAATACACCACTTAGGTATTCACCTCCTCTATCACTACGAAGTACTTTGATTGTGGTCTTGAGTTGTCTTTCTACTTCAGTTTTGAAGTCTTTGAACATTTCAAAAGCTTCATCTTTGTGTTTCATTAAGTACACATAACCATATCGACTATAATCGTCAATAAAGGTAATGAAGTATCTTTCACCATTCCTAGTCATTGGTCTAAAAGGACCACATACATCCGAATGTATGATACCCAATAATTCTTTTGACCTTTCAAAAGTTTTATTAAAGGGTTGCTTTGTCATTTTGCCTTGTAAACAAGATTCACATACATCAAATGAATCATACTCATTTGTTTCTAGAATACCACTCTTGCGAAGAGTTTGCATGCGATTCTTGCTTATATGTCCAAGGCGACAATGCCAAAGATAGGAATCACCCAAGTCCTTCTTGAGTTTCTTGGTGTTGACATTGTACATTGAACTACTATGTGACGTACCAATTTGATCTATTTCATATATACCATTTATGGGTATAGCTTTAAAATAAAACATGCCTTTCAACAAAACATGAATATCATAATCAATAAACTTAAGATCAAAGCCACATTGTTTTAAAAGAGACACGGAAATAATGTTTCTCCTTAACTTAGGAGCATACAAAACATTCTTCAAAATTACTTCCAAACCACTTGGAAGCTTTAACAAGTAGTCTCCTTGGGCTTGGACTTCAACTCTTGCTCCATTGCCCATAAAGAGACTAATGTCCCCTTTGTTGAGTTGTTTACTTCTTTTGAACCCCTGCAACAAATTGCAAATGTGAGTTCCACATCCGGTATCAAGTACCCATGTATTTGAAGAAATAACATTTAGTTCAATATGTATAGTAAAGATAATACCTGAGGTATGCCCGGCATCCCTCTTATCTTTTAACGCATTGAGATAGGTCGGACAATTCCTTTTCCAATGACCTATCTCTCCACACTCAAAGCATGGATCTTGCGCCGCAACCTTTTGCTTTTTTTCCTTCGGTTTGATGGGCGTGATGGCTTTCCTCTTTCCCTTTCCTTGAACGTGGCCCTTGCCCTTAGCAACACTTGCTTTGGGGTTGGAGTTATGTCCCCTTTTCCCTTCATTGATTGTTAGAACGGGTAAAACCCTTTTACCCATTCCCGCTTCGGCCGTTCTTAGCATTGCGTGAAGCTCACCAATGCTTTTGTCCCATCCATTCATGTTATAATTCATGACAAAGGTTTCAAACCTTTTGGTCAAAGAGTTGAGGATCAAATCCGTAGCCAACTCATTAGACATGGGACAATTCAACCTACGAAGCTTTTCGATGTAGCTTTTCATTTTTAGGACATAAGATGAGACGCTTTGGGTTTCCTCCATACGACATGCATGAAACGCTCGAACCGTTTCGAAACGTTCCGCTCTAGCTTGTTGAAGAAACATTTCCTTCAATTGAGTTATCATGTCGTATGCCCCATGATGCTCGAAATCCTTTTGGATTTCGGGAATCATAGTCCCTAACATGAGGCAAGAGGCTTGCACCGAATCTTTGGTGTACTTGACCCAATCGTTATACGCCTCCTCATCTTCCACGTTAGGCTCATCGGGAATGGGATCGTCTAAGACATATGATATCTCTTCTTGTTTGAGAACTATTCTCAAGTTGCGATACCAATCCATAAAGTTATTATGGTTTAGACGATCCTTTTCAAGGATGGTTCTTAAGGATAGGTTACGGGTGTTATGGGTAGAGGTGTTTGCATTGTTAGCGGCCATCTACAAAATTTAACAAAGTTTTATTTTAGTATTATAAACAATTTAATTATTAATACCCTTTTATTCCAAATTTTAAAATAATAATTAAATTCTAGAATCCAACGATAAATCAAATTTCGGTTAGGTGACCTTTATCCCGTTATTTGATTTAACAAGGTAGTCAATCTTGACAATTGCAACCCTTTGCAACTTCTAGAGGTATGGGACCATTCGAAATCCTTATTTCGTGTTGGCATGTTTATCCCATCAACACCATTGGACCCCATGCTTAGGTGACCTTTATCACATGGTTTCCAATTCAAGTCGTCCTACTTGTATAAACATGTAAGATTAACATACAAGTGGTTAGGTGACCTTTATCCCACAAATATGTTAATATTACCCTAAGTATATTAGTTTGCTCAAAATGGTTAGGTGACCTTTATCCCATTTAAAGTTCCCTAATACGTTAAGTGTCATACAAAAGGATGGTGTAAGACTTGTTTCCTTGGTAATTATGAAAAAGGGATTTTAAGTTTTCCAATATTCTAGTTTGAAAAACATTATGCCATATCCTAACATGCATTTAGCAATATGGCGATTTTGAAAACCAATTTTCAAGGTTCAAGTTATAATAAAACCAATTTTATTATATGTGAGTAATCGCTTAGTTTTAATAAACCCATTTAATTAAACTAATTGACGCGATATTACCAAATATATATTAGAACCCGTTTTATGCTTGTTGTCGTTCCTATGTGACGGTTTGGATATCCTAATATCTATCAACCACACATTACAATAAGTAAAACAAACAACCAAGCAAACACATGCAAAATATAGTCATAACCGAGAACCGCTAAGTTTGACCATACTTGTTAGCCGAAACAAGTATAGGTCATAAGTCACACCTAAGGGACAAAACATGACACAAGGATGGAATGTTGACTCCCACTTGACCTTGCATCCAAATGCTTCAAGTATCCTTTCCAAGTTGTTGTGTTCTTGTTGGGCTTGTTAATGGGCTCCAAACTTCCAAAAGTCTTCTTGGGCCCAAGAGTGAAATTTATGGGCCTAATGGGCTTGAATCCCATGATGGGCAGCTGAGGCCCAACAAGCCCAAAATTTCGGTCCAAGGCCCAAATCCACCAATTCTTGCATCTTCAATTTTTACAAAATGTATCCTAATACATATTTTTCTAAAAAAAAGAAAATGCAACTAATCTATTTATTACAAACCAACTTATGAATAAATAAATTACACAAGCCTAAGATTATGAATTATTACAACCATATTGAATAATAAACATAATCATCATACACAAACAACAATCAACACATCCAAGGTCTAGGTTTCGGTTATGACACATCCAAACATACCAAATGTTCTAAGCATGCAACCTAAGCAACCAATGCCCAAAATCACCAAATAAAATCGGCCCCCCCCCCCAAGAGGCTACGGCCCAAATTATTATTATTATTTTTTTTTTATTTTCAACATCCAAATGTTATTAATGGTTTCCTAAGATCTTTCATGCATGTCAAGATCTTACAAATCCATGAGGGGTAAAATCCACCCAAATTTCGGACCCCTTTTTCACCCATGAAAAACCCGAAATCTATGAACATGTAAGAAGCATAAGTCCTTGTAACCGGCTCTTGATGCCATTGTTGGGTTTTATACAAGATTATCAAAGTTCAAGTTAACCAAATTTAACTAGAAAACGCAACGGAAGCTTAGATTTTAAAACTTGTTATAAACATACCATTATGTTAAAACTAAAACCCAATGAACAAGGATCAAAATTACAAGAACAAGATGCTCACAAAATGTAAATTGTACCTTCTTCTACCTTTAGAAGAACAAGCAAGTTGTTGAAGATGATGGTGGATGAATGGCAAGCCTCCAAAGAAGAAGACCTCAAGAGTGTGATACCCCAAGCTATTTGAGACAACACCAAGTGATTGCTAGGATTTAGAACACTTGAACAAGCTCTCAAAACTCCCAATTTTCTGCCCCTTTTGGCCGTGGGTTTTGAGAGAGAGATGGATGAGTTTTCTTGATTCAAAATTTGAATAATAATGCACACACTCAAGACCCCAAAAAAAATGTAATCTTATTGGAGATGGATAAAGTTGTCATCACATGGAGACAAGGCATAAAAGGACAAACCTTCCACCCACATGGGGTGGTCGGTTTTGATATTATTATTTTTTTTTTTTTTTTTTTTTTTTGTTTTGTTTTAACCATTTAAAACATCTCCAATTATTTTATAAAACTCATTTTATAAAATGCACATACATTTATGTAATTATTTAACTAATTAAATAATTAATTTATATAAACAAATCATCCAGATAATTTATTTAAATCCTCAAGTGTGTTTGTTTAGAAAACCAATTTTCTAAACACGTAGTGTTCGGTATTCGTTTAAATGATCAAATCATTAAAGAATACATTTGGTGTCGTCTAGCTTGTTATTGGGTATGACCCGACTTGGATCAAACACAGTTAGCCACATTAGTATAAGTATGTGTCTCGGGCACACGTAATTCCAACAAAAATGTGCCTTTGTGTCAAAATGATATGCTCAAGTGAAAACTGTTAAGAAAAATTTTTGATCAAAACAAATTTTGATAAAACAGAGCAAGTTGTTTATGGTGCAGAGATATGATTAGACTATTCAGTTCAGACTTTTTTGAAGCTTAAAAGGGATTTCGATGAAAAGACTCAAAAGAGTTACTTTTGCTTAAAATTATGTCGTTTGCTCAAGTCAGAAGGAGATATACTTGTATCTGTTTGGTCAAGTCGTCTATTTATAGATTCAAAGGATAGCCATTAACCTAAAGACTGAAAGCATTCGGGGAAATTGTAATACGTTCTTTCACTTAAAATTCTGCCAATAACACTAAGCCAAGAGGAAATGTATTTACTTATATGTTTGGTCCTGTTGACTACTTGTAGACAAACAAGATAGCCATTCACCTGGAAGCTAAGAGTAATTGGGGTGACTGAAAATTTTAAATTGGGAAATGATAGTACATTGACTACTTAGCCAATCATATGGATTTAATAGGCTAAAAGGGCACTTAGTACAGTCATTAACATGTATGGTTGCTTTCCCATGATGTGTAAAATCTACGGTGATATAGATATAAAGAAAATGCTAAGCTTAATGTGGAGTTACATTATTGTCTATGCATGTTCCAAGATAAATTTTTTCGAATGATGGGGCAGAAAAGTGATTATCCATTCATACACGAGTCCGTTGGTATTTGGTCCCCAAAATGAAGTATCTTATTAAGAATGACAAAGAACACAATGTGAACAAAATTACTTTATATATTTAATCAACCAAAAATTGATAAATGTTCACAAGCTTTTGAGAAAAATACAAACATGAGGGTTAATAACAGAACTATAGGCGTAGAGGCAATAGTATAAGTTCTTTAACATTCCGAATGAAAGGCTTGTTAATTTAAACTGTAAGTCCAACGTTCAACCTCAAATATGTTTGCAAATTTGAAAAGAAGTATCATATAAATAAGTTCTGTCATTAAAAAGTTTTAACCAAATCCATGGGGTCAAAGTCAAATCGAGTGATCTGGAAAAAGCCAAATAAGCCTTGAGAATAGATATGGAGCATCAGATAGCTATATGTGTTATCCATTTAGTATTATGCATCTTAAATAAACTTAAATCCTATCACCAAAGAAATGAAATTCATGCTAAGTCTAAACCTGCTGTTAACCTGTATATACTGTCATTATAATGCTGAGAATGAAGTATGAGAAAGCTACTTAGTCAATATGATCCCATATTTGAGATCTTTTCAGTAAAGGAAAGAAAATGTTTTGAAAGGAAAGATAACTGAAATTTGATCTCTTAATGCACCATTTGCTCTTAAACAATGATCTTTATAAAAAAAATATGTTTGATATTGGTTTAAGATAAAAAATGATGCAATTTATCTTCAAAATGCCTGAATATGTATATTCGAGTAAGTTTTGAAGTTTTATAACCTTTTCGAGCAGCCTTAGACATTTTAGCCTAAGTTTGTCATTTTCGAGCATATGCTTTGAAGTTTTTTATATATTTTCGGGTAGAGTTTACTATTTTAGTTGAAATTTAACTTTCGGAGCAGGCTTGATATTTGATTAAGTCTGAATATGACACTTCGAGCAAGCTTTTACATTGTTCATACTTTCTAGCATACTTAAGGAGTACAACTATTACTAGCAAGCTATTTGATATGTAGATTATACTGTTCACTAGCAAGCTTTGTTGATTTCTAAAATTTCTAGCAAACTCAACTGTTTTATAGGTTGTTTAGATCATTCTAGCAAGCTTTTGATTTGAATATGTGTTTCTTGCAAGATTGATGATTCACTGTGCGTAAAGGATTTATTCATGATTTTGTCAAGTATACTTTGATAGAGTTGTTCTAGCATACTTTATGTATATTATCTTGATGAATTCTAGCACAACTTGTGTTTTAAATGCTAAGTCTGAAATTTACAAGTGTTTCGGGCAAACCTTGTTTTCCGATCACACTTTACGTTTCTAGCACACTTAAGGTTTTCAAATATACTTGTTATATTGAATTTATAGTATTCGAGTACAGTTTGTGTTTAGAGCTCATCTCTAGCACAATTTGCTTTCTCAACATATTGAATATATAGTATTCGAGTACACTTTGTGTTTAGAGCTCATCTCTAGCACACTTTGTTTTTTCAACAGTTTCTCGAGCACACTATGTATAAAGTTTGAGTTATTCAGAAATTCGAGTAAGGTTGACAATTAGGAATATGTCTAAGATATTATTTTGAGATTCTTAATTGATTCATAGCAAGGTCGCCTATTTGATGATTTATACTTGATTATTAAACTTGTGATTCATTTCTCGAGCAATCTTGTATTTCGAGTAAGCTTCCTTCATCTTACTTATTTTTATTTCTAAAACAATTTATAATAAATCTGAACGGGCAAGCTTTAGAAAGTGGAATATGCCTAGTAAGTTTTGTAATGAATTCACCTTTTCGAGCAAGGTTTTCTAAATGAACTTTATCGAGCAAGGTTTTGAATATGAATATATTTAATGGATAATGTTACTGTTTGACAGCTATTTACTCATTAAATGACAAAATAAATTTAAAACCCATTTTCAAAAACGTATAAAAGAGGGAGTTAGTGAAATTTTCACCAGTTTCATTCTCTCTCCTTCCACTCTTTCACTTGTCTAAGAATATCAACCGACCTAATCGAATATACTCAATTCCTAGGCCCTAATTAACATGCTCTCACAATCCGACTCGGTTATAAATTTGTCGAATATCAAATATGGCGGATGAAGATGAACCGACCTATCCATCGAGCGTAAGCACAACATGTGTGCGTTGTTGCAAGTGACGCCGGATAATCAGGAAGTGGAATATATGATAAGATGGCTTCAATGATCAAATACTCGCTTTGCCTTAACAGAGTGCCCTGCGATATATAGATCATTTGTTAGATTTCTAGCGCTCAGCCACATTAAACGATGATATAAATGGTAGGCATTCTGAAGGTACCGTGGCAGGGCAGGAGATTCGTATAACTCAACGATTAATCAGAACCTGCTTGCAATTACATGATGATGATCACAACCCCATTCATTTTACAACTGATCATTTGCTAAAGATATTTATGCATACTATGGGCTATCAAGGAGATGTGAAAGAAGGACAGTTCCAGAAAGGAATGTTCCCAAACCTGTATAGGTTTCTGATTCACCACATTATTCAGGGCTTTGCCCCTCGAAAGGGATCATGGACACTTATGAGTCGGGATTTGTTTAATGCTACTATCGCTGTAGTTTATGATCTACCATTTATTTTTTCGAAGATGATTTTTGAAGGGATGGTGAGCATATTGAGGAAGCAGAATAAACAAAAGTTCCTAGCCTGTCCCATATTTCTACAAATAATTTTCAATCATGAGCTACAAGGTTTACCCACAATGGGTACAACACATGTACTGCAGAATCCAAATGTTTATAAACGGATTTCTAATCTGGCTAGCACAAGCAGATTTAATCCAAATGTTGAGTTTGATGTATTACCATGGTTAATTAACCATGATGCTGAAATTATGCCTGTTCCTGAGTTAACCTCAGAGGAGGAAGATGATGATGAGATGGAGATTGATGATAATTCTGATAATGATGATGGAGGAGATGAGGGAGATGGACATGAAGGAGGAGCTGAAAGAGAATTCGTTGATGATGTACATGATCAGAGGGAGAATCAACCCATTCCAACACCACCAACCTCACCCTTAGCCACACCACAAGCAACACCACCTTACTCACCACCACATTACCAAATCCACCAATCCCCACCTCAAACACCACCTACCCTAACCCAAATCCCACATGAAACTTAAACCAAAGCCCACCTCCCACCATTGACCAAACTACCCAAGACCTAAGCCAGCCAACAGATGAACCTTATATTTCAGAAACACTTCCCACACACTTACAAACTTTCCCATCCACACCAACTACATCCAAAACACATTTCCAAACATTAGACCAACCCAACCAACCATCATTTACAATAACTCATACCAGAACACTTTTGATCCCAAGCATCAACCCTTTGCCATCAACCAGTGAAAATATTTTTGAAGACCCAAGCCCTCCCACTGACCCAATCCATCCACAATCCCAAACCTTTACACCAACCACTGAACCTGACCAACCTTTACCTTATCCATTTTCTGACTCACCACCAAATACCCTCCCCATGGTCACTATGTATTCAAAAGAAATCTTGACTTTCTTTCAAAAAATATGGAATTAAGGGGAGAAAATGATGAATTGAAGAAAGAAAATACTGACTTGAAAGAACAGTTACCCCAAAAAAGGGAAGAATATTCAAGAGGCCATTGTTGCTGCCAAGATTGTTGATGAAGAGATGGCAGATGTGGTAGTGGAGGTTGAAGATAATGGACTGAAAAGTATCTTAAATGCATATGGTGATAGTGAGGATGAGGTTAGTGGTGAGAGAATGATTTTTGATGAGGATTATGAAGGAGATAAATCTGGTTATGATGAACAAAACTATGATGTTGATGATGATGTTTTGAATACTCTTTATGGATGATCATGACTTGTTGAGGAAAGAGAAAGAAATTGATGCTGAGATTGAAAACCAAAATACTAATAATGTGGCCACAATAGAAGCAATTTCAACTGATGTTATGACTAATGCAATGGCCACAGACTGATGTTGTGATGGATGAGGGTGCTGCAACTGAGGAACTAATTCTCACTGAACAAGAAACTAATGAAGAAAGTTCCAATAAGGTTGAGCAGGACAAGGAGATGGAAGATTTTTCAAATGATATTGAAAACCTTCCCTCTGAAATAGAAGAAGAAAAGAAAAGGAGATTGGAAAAGGGGAAAGCAATAGCTGATGATGATGAAGGAACACTGCTTCGATCAATCAACAAGCAGGTGGTGGGGAATGACTATTAACTCCACAGTTCAGAAGAAGTCAGTCGTCATCTCGAAGGCAATTATATGTGAGGTGCTGTTATTCGGGGATCAACCTGATTACCAAACGGAATACTCGATAACTGCTGTTACTAAAGTATTAACAAGAATGGGTTACGAGGGATCTTATCCTCCTGCAATCAAGAAACTTTTCCATTCTTACTGGAGATTTTTGATACAAACATTCTCTACTTGTGTGTCAGGATGAAATATGCGATCTGATGAGATCAGCCACATCAATATGTCGGCTGTAGTTGCTCTGATCATGGATTGAAATTTCAGTTAATCCAAGTTCGTTTTCGATAATATCATGAGCAACCTAAAGGGAAAGAATAAAGAAATGTTTCTTATGTATCCTCAGTTCTTACAGATGATCTTTGATTCACATTACACTAATCTTGTAAAGTCTGTTGAGACATTTAATATGAAGTCGATGGGACCCAATACCTTTTAATTGATGAAGCATTCAAGGAAAGGGTCAAAGGTTGTCTATCAGGGCCTTCATAAGATAGTTAAGTTTGGTCGTTTTGCTGAAACAGAGATTGTACCAGTTAAAGTTCAGAGGCGTACTGCTACACTTGAGATTATTTCGGAAGATGAAGTTGAGGAGACTCCCGCACAACATATAGAATCTGAACACCGTGAAACAAATACTGCTCCGACTACTGAGCAATTAAATGATTTTGAAAGCTTCAAAGAACTGCTGCAGTCGACTGCCTTGAAACCTCCACAAGCAGTCACTGTAAGTGAAGATGATGTTACTCATGAGGAACCAGCCGACGTTCTCATTCCACGTAAACGAAGAGAGAAAGATCCCAAACCTGGCGTGCTGGTCACTGAAGCTACAGCAACAACAACAACCACATCAACGTGAGTCGGAAGTTCCTGAGACTCATGTTGACCCTAGTCCTTCACTTCCGAGCCCCAAACTCAAGAACAAATTTTTGATGACATTGCTCATGAGTTTGACATTGAGGTCGACATCCAACATACCGATGCTCCATTTGGATCATCTGACGCAATACATCAGGGTTAGTCAAGATCTAGTGCTTCCGAGAAGATTGATCATATTCTAGCCATGCAAGAGACTTATTTGTAAAATAAAGGAAAAGGGGTTGTACTTGAAGATGCTCCTGTAGACGTCCAAGCTCTGCAACGTCGAGTTTTTGAACTCGAACAAGATTCGGTTGTAAAGGACGTACGTATTCAAGAACTTGAAGCTAGCTACTCTGATAAAAATTCTAAGATTAAAGAGCTTCAGTCCAACATGGGAGGCCTAAATGCTATATCCCTAGACCTCCAACTGAAACTTATTCAGAAATTTGGAGACAAATTCAAGGGCAATGAAGAACAAGTTAAGAAGCCAACTACTGCTGAACAGGGTGGGAGCTCCAGTGCACAAACTTCTGCGCATGCTGATGCTGCTGAGTCACTGGAGCACTATCTCTCTGTTCCACCCAAGACTGCTGAACAACCGGATCGCATTCAGAAAAAGCTCCTCGTAATGAAGAATTCTAATCAAAACGTCGAATCGTCTGATCATCCTGACAGGTTTATTGTCACTTTTCAAAAGTGATTCTTAGATAAATATGGTGATCACTATGGAGTCATGTCATGGAGTTTTGATGTTGAAAAGAACATGTGGGGGGGTTAAACGAAGGTATGGGACTACTGAGTACTATAAGAAGATGAAAGACTTCAGATCTTGGATGAAGGTAGATCTCATCATCCTGATTAACGCTCCGTTCGACAATCCAACACATTATAAGCGAGCTACTGATTTCTAGAACTTTTCTACGACGTCAAGTCGATAATAGGTTCCCAAACATGAAGACTGCTGATTCGTTTTTAAGAAGGCTAAGGGGGTTAGGGATCCTAGGACAGGAAAGACAATGGTGAATGTTATGTGACCTGCAATAAATAAGGCTACTCATATTCCTGTGCCTAACGCTATTCCAGATGGTACCCTGGATATATTAGGTTCTGGATGTTTGATAGTGAGATTACTACCGTTGTCATACGTTTACAGAAGGGTAAAGCGCAGTACAGGTTTGTTGATCCAAGAGACTTGCTCAAGTTTGGTAAAAACCCTCAGCACATTTCAAATCATTGCTAACCCACTTTTTGAAACGGCTGCAAAGTATACACCAGCATGGCATCTTCCATTATTAGAACTGTATTTTGGGCAGGTGGTTTAAAGATGCAGATATCGATTACATGGAGCACGATTAAGAAAGAAGCTACAAACCAAGGGGGAGATTGTTGGGTCAACTTTTTGTGGTTTGCACTTAGTTCTATGTTAGTTGGTTTTTGTTTGGGTTATTATGTAAACCAAGATCCTTAGGGATCTCAGTGGGCTTTGGGCTTTTTGTTGGGCTTGGATGTTAGCTATCCTATATATAGAATATGTGTATAGGGTTTTGGTTTGGCCGTTCACTTTGTTTGTGTGTTGAACGAGTATTGTAATCAAGTGATTAAGAACCCGACGTTAATATAACGTGTGTTTTGAAGCATCCTACTGTGTTTTTTACGTATTTACTTGTTTATCTTGAATCACCTTATGATATATTCCGCTATATCGTTGAGGTGTGTTGATATCATATTGAAAGATCCATTTACGGGAAATATAATTTATGGGATTAATATTTTCATTTTTCGGTTTTCTACCGTACTTCATGCCATTTACATTTTCTTCCTGTTCTTTGATAAGAGGTAGATCAGTATAGTTGTCACTGTATGGTGGAGGCACCTGACTATATCCTATGCCTACACCTTTGATCCTTTTTCACCATAATTGATTGTCAATCATTGAACTAACTACTTTATTAGAACCATCGAATTTCTAACTTATAAGTTTTCAGTTTAGCAGTTATTTCAACAATTTCTAGTTTGGCATCAAGGTGGTTATGACAAACTGAAATTTTTCTTACTTTTTCAGACACTCATCACGACTTGACTCAAATTTTCGGGACGAAAATTCTTTAACATGGGAATGATGTGACAATCGTCAATTTCAGGTTAACTCCGTTAACTCAACTCCGTCAATTCAAACTTAAGATCACTAAATCTATAACGCACACATCATTACATTTAAACTAGGGTTTAAATGACGCTTAACACTTACTACATGTGTAGTCTTTCGGGAATTGCACCGAAACGCAAACGAGTTAACGCAAACGATTGATGAATAAACGAAAAACGTCAAAACAGTAATTATGTGATAATTATGTGTTAGACTTATGTGTTATGTAATAACATGGTTATAAACGTTAACTCAAGATGAAAACAAGTTAGTTAGGCTAGAAAAGTAATACTTAGAAGTGGAGGGACTTGAGTGTAACTTGTTATGTTTATAAATATATCATTAACTTAACCCTAACTTATTTTCTTTCCCACACCAATCCCGATCGGCCTCCTTCCTTGTGAATCCTTGGCTGCCGTCCACTTTACACACACATAACACCAAGAAATCAAGCTTGTGATTGAAGAACTAGGTGCTAGAAAGGTATAATTGATCATCCTATACATCCTTGTTACTTGATTTTGATGTTTAATGGGTTAATTGAAAACCCTAGCTGCCGATTTTTCATGTATGTATGAGGTTAATATGATTGTTGTTGATTGATGATGATTTGATAACTAGATTGAATGGTGAGCATGTTGATTGTTGTGTCATTGATTTGAGTTCAAACAAAAACCCTAATCATGTATGTAATGTGTAATTGATGTGCATGAATGGTGTTTATGGAGTCTAGAGTGTTATATGAATGCATGATAGTTCATAGATTGTTAATATGTTGAGTTTGGATACAAACAGTTTCTGGACAGAATGTGTTATTGATGTTTAAGTGACTGTAACGAAGTGTAAATATGAAAATTTGTTGAGATTATTGGTACTACAGTAAACTAGGTTGAGTCTAGTTTCTATAGAGTATAAATTTGTAATTTTTGGACAAGAAAAGGTTAACTTTTATGATTTTACAAAAACGTTGTGCAAAGCTGAGCTGTTAGACCTGCTGTTAGGTTATGTTGTAAATTTTATATCTCATGAACTACGAGACCAATTGGGTTGGTTCCACTTCTGGAAGTTGACTCATTGAGTTAGGAACCTAACCCAAGTGGTCTTGCATTTATTGGATTTTTCCTTTAACGGAAATTGCAAATAAAATTCTGTTGCGCATGAATTTGACTGTTATGAGTTTGCTGTAATGATTTGATGATTGTGAGAAAACTATGTGGAATAAAAATATAATAAAATATGTTCTGGAAACCAAAGACATATGTGCTTCTGTGATGAATTTTGGTAAATTAATTGAGATGCTATGATTGGTGAAATAGTACAATTTTTCAAGTAGAAATTCTGTCTCGGTGAAACTAGCTGCAGAGTTTTGTGAAAATGCATGAAACATGATACTTGCTAGTTTATTATTGTGTTTTGACCAAATTGCCCCTGAGTGGAATGATTGCAAATGAATTGTCGTGTTTTGACCAAAATGCCCTTGCGGGGAATAATAGCTAATTGATTGTAATGATTTGACCAAATTGCCTCGTGGGGAATAGTTGTTAGTTAATTGTTATAAGTTGACCAAATTGCCCTTACGGGGAGTAATTGCTAGTGATGTACTTTATGAATGCTTGACACGTGTATGATTGCTTGCACATGTAATGTATCACAAATACACTTGTTAAAGTCACACACGATTCACAAACGAAACACGAAACATGTTATGTGCTTAGGTATTATGTGCCGGGTCTAGAGACTCGATAATATTCCGACACTTAGAAAAATCTCTTTGTTGTTTTAGAACGTTAGAGAGAGTTTTTCGGTGACGCGCATCTTGGTGATTTAATTTGGGAAATTCTTCGCAAACAGTGAGTTTCACTTTCCCCTTTGAAACTGTTTTAAACGCTTTTCACTTGGGGGAGATAACATACTCTGAAACGCATTTAAGATTTTGTTAATATTGATTATATATCACTTGTAAAGACTAAGTGGCACAGACGCAATTACAAAAGTCCTTCATAACATCAAACCGGTTAATATTTGGATAATAGCGAGTCACTGTTGAGTAGTACTACTGGGTTTGACAAACCCCACCCAACGCTAAACTCGACTGGAGGTCGAGCGGGTGTAATCTTGGCTAAACACATACCATGGTCTGGATGACCTGGTGGCAAGGCAAATTGATAAACAGTCAGCTTCGGTGTCGAACACTTAGTAATACTTGCTTTATAGGCTAGCTACCTATAGATATATAATTAACATAACACTATCTGGTAACGCTGTAACGCAAAACGCTGTAACGCAAAAACGCTTAACGCAACACGCTGAACGCAAACGCTAATCGCTTATTTTTATTTTAACTTGTGAACTCACCAACCTTGTGTTGACACTTTTAGTATGTTATTCTCAGGTAGCCGAGGCGGGCGCGCGGTTTAGGAACATGCATTGATTGAAAACGCTTTTGTTATGCAAACTTATTTTTAACGGTTATCATTGGTTTTAAGTCGTCCTGCGTGACGCAACTTTTAATTAAAGGTTTTTACGCTTCCGCATTTAATTACTCGTCAACGTTTTCATGGTTTTGAAACTTTATGGTTTGATTATAACTGATGATTCCGATCCTGTTAGTTCACACCCTCTGACGGTAAAACTCCGTTAGTGGATTTTGAGGGTGTGACAGATTGGTATCAGAGCCATTGGTTATAGCGAACTAGAAGCTGCATGCATACTAGACTATAACCGCGACGACCCATTAGTTATAATAATACGCACTGCATAGGTTTGTGTAGTCTTGTAATCTTATCTCTTTACCTCTTTCACTCATACGCGCGCGCATACACGGCTTACCTGTAGGAATGTCGACGCCACCCTCATCATCATCCGATTCGATGACGCATGCAAACGGGAAGGAACCGCAGTTACCTACCGCATCGCCGCCCCGAGTAGTCCCGGAACTCGAAGCTCCCGCACCAAAAAGGTACCGCCTATCAGGAGGCATATACGAAAACGACGTTAGCTGGGATTGGTACCCTAACATGATCAGACGTATGGTCTATCGCGAACAAGTTCCCCCGTTACCTCACCCGAACCACCCTGCTTACCCCAACACCCTACCACCCATAACCGAACCTGTAGAGCGAGTTCTCGCAGCTGTTGTTTCATGTTTGGAGCGTGATGTGGGTTACATGCGCTATACGAGAGCGAACGTTTCCGGACTGTTGAAGGACGGAACCGAGACTAAGGAGAAGATTGCCCGCATGGCAGCGGCAATGAAAGAAATGCAAGAAGCTAGTGATCAACAGATGAAAATTATGATGAAGATGCAAGTTGAGATGATAAACTTGCAAGAGCAACTCCAAGAAGCAAGGACCCGAACCGAGATAGCTTTAGAGCGTTGCGATGTCTTACAAGTGCAACTTGCTCAGAACGCAGCCGAACCTAAGGCTTTTTCCCACTCTGCCTTTTGTATGTAGAAAAGTTCTTTCAAGTCTTCCTTTTCTAAGGCATCAAAAGTGGCTTCATTCATTCCCCTCTAGTTTATCATTATACCCCTCAATATCTTAATCATTTCTTAATTTTCCTAAGGGATTATTGGTTCATCTTCTGGTTTAGGATTTAATTCCTCTGGGATTGGGGTTTCAACAACAGTTGCCTCTACTGATTTTTCTTTTTCAGCCTCTTGTTTCTTCCTCAAAGTTGTAAATCTTCTCTTCTTCTTGGCGGGCTCTTATTCAGCTTTTGACTGTTCATCAAGTGGCTCTGGTTGTAGCCTTTTGAGTTTTTCTTTTCTTTTCATTTTGTTGAAAATTGTATCAACTAAGGCCTTATCAAATCCTTCAACCATTCCAGGTTTCATCCCTTTCTCCAACAAGTAGCCACATTTTCCTGCAAATCTTTCTTTCAAAGCTTCAAGCTTTTTAGCCTCTTCATTTTCTTTAACAAATTTCTCTTTTATCTCTTCCCTTTTGTCTTCATAGGACTACCTTGACTGTGTGAAACGTGTAACTTCAAGAACTACCTTGACTGCAAGAACTACCTTGACTGCAAGCCCAGTACGTTTAAGGGCACTGAGGGAGCTATAGGCTTCCTGCGTTGGGCTGAGAAGGCCGAGTCGGCATTTGAGATGTGCAATTGTCCCCCTGCCAGTAGGGTCAAATTCGCTGCTGGAACACTGGAGGATTCCGCCCTCACTTGGTGGAATTCGAACGTCCAGATCCTTGGATTGGAACTGGCTAACGCGATGAACTGGGAGGAGTTCAAAAACATGATGCGAGAGGAGTACTGTCCGAGAGAAGAAATTTCAAAGTTAGAGTCAGAATTTTGGTCGTTGAAGATGGTGGGATCAGAAATCGAAGCCTACACTGCCCGTTCGCACGAGTTGGCTGTGATGTGTCCGCGGATGGTGGATCCGCCGAGCAAGAGGATCGAAATGTACATTGATGGGTTAGCACCGCAGATTCAGGGCATGGTGACGTCTTCCAGACCAGCCACGATACAACAAGCGATCCGTTTAGCTCACAAACTGACGGATCAGGCTGTGACCCAAGGTGCGTTACCACCTAGGGGTTCAACCACTAAAGCCCGTGACAACCCGAGTAACGACAACAGCAGCAACAGCAACCCGAGCAGCGGAAAGAGGAAGTTTGACAACACCAGATCCTCATCCTCGAACCTCCCACCGCAGCAACACTACCGTAAGCCCGAATTCACTCGGAGCTTTAACACTAAGAGTCACAACAACAACAACAACGGTAGCGGGCAGGTTTCGAGCGGATATGCTGGGAAATATCCGAGGCGCAATAGGTGCAACTATCATCATATTGGCCAGTGTGACCGTGTCAAGTGTCAAAGATGCGGAAAGATGGGTCACCAAGCGCAAGAATGTAGAGGAGACCTTGCGGCAAGGGGTGCTCCTAATCCACCTTTGACGACGAAGGGATGTTTTGAATGTGGGCAGGAGGGTCATTTCAGGAAAGATTGTCCCAAACTGAAACAGAACGACAACAATGGAGATAATGGAAGCGGCAGTAGTGGTGGAAGCAATGGCAAAGGAAGAGCGTTTGTGATTGGGTCGGGTCAAGCCCGCAATGATCCGCACGTGGTGACTGGTAAGTTCCCTGTGAATGATTGTTTTGCTTCTGTTTTGTTTGACACTGGAGCTGATAGGAGTTTTGTGTAGAAAGCCTTTAGCCAACTCTTAGACTTAACTCCAACTCCGTTAGATGCTAAGTTTCCTGTTGAATTAGCTGACGGTAAGACTATAGTAACGACACATGTATTTGCGGGATGTAAGTTAAAACTGTCAGGTCATGTCTTTGATATCGACCTTATTCCTTTTACGCTTAGTAGTTTCGATGTCGTTGTCGGCATGGACTGGTTATCCGAGAACCGAGCGGAGATTATATGCCACGATAAGATAGTCCATATTACTACCCCTTCCGGCGAGATCATTTCGGTCCGAGGTGAGAGAAGCGGCATGACCACCAGCATCATTACCCTCATGAAGGCGCAGAAGTATCTACGAAAGGGTCATCCGGCAGTTTTGGCGCATATTGTTGAGAAGCCCGCGGAGGAAAAGCGAATTGAAGATATACCAGTTGTGCTAGGTTTTCCGGAAGTTTTCCCGAATGATTTGCCTGGACTCCCTCCAATACGACAAGTCGAATTCCAAATCGAGTTGACACCCGGTGCAGCACCCATAGCACGAGCCCCGTATCGGCTCGCACCGGCGGAGCTTCAGGAGTTGTCCACTCAGTTGCAAGATTTGTTGGATAAGGGTTTTGTCCGACCTAGCTCATCGCCATGGGGAGCCCCTGTCTTGTTTGTCAGAAAGAAGGAAGGGACTTTCCGCATGTGTATCGACTACCGGGAGTTGAACAAGGTGACGGTCAAGAACCGTTATCCTTTACCCCGAATTGATGATTTGTTTGACCAGCTTCAAGGATCGAGTTACTACTCGAAGATCGATCTGCGATCCGGTTACCATCAGCTAAGAGTGCACGAAGAAGATATCTCTAAGACGGCTTTCAGAACATGGTATGGTCACTACGAGTTTTCGGTTATGCCTTTTGGACTAACCAACGCACCAGCCGTATTTATGGATCTCATGAATCGAGTATGCAAGGCGTACCTCGACAAGTTTGTGATTGTTTTCATCGATGATATACTCGTCTACTCCAAGAACGAAGCTGAACACGAAGAGCACCTAAGAGTAATTCTGGAATTATTGAAGAAGGAACAACTGTATGCTAAACTCTCGAAATGTGAGTTTTGGCTTCGTGAGGTTCACTTTTTAGGACATGTGATCAACGAGAATGGTATCCATGTCGATCCCGTTAAGGTAGAAGCCATCAAAAACTGGGAAGCACCTAAGACTCCGACTGAGGTGCGGCAATTCCTAGGACTGGCCGGCTACTACCGGCGTTTCATCGAGGGATTTTCAAAGATTGCTCAACCCCTCACCGCTTTGACTCACAAAGGCACTAAGTACAATTGGGGTGACGCGCAAGAATCCGCTTTTCAGCTGTTGAAAACCAAACTCTGTAGCGCCCCTATTCTAGCCCTCCCCGAGGGAACGGAAAATTTTGAGGTACACTGTGACGCATCTATACAAGGTCTCGGTTGTGTGCTGATGCAACTCGAGAAGGTTATAGCTTACGCCTCTCGACAACTACGGGTTCACTAGAAGAACTACACGACCCATGATTTGGAACTCGGAGTTGTGGTGTTTGCTCTTAAGATATGGAGGCATTACTTGTACGGTATCAAGTTTACCATTTACACCGACCACAAGAGTCTTTAACATATCTACGATCAGAAGGAGCTGAACATGCGACAGCGTCGTTGGGTCGAGCTGCTCAAAGATTATGATTGTGCCATCAAGTACCACCCTGGCAAGGCCAATGTAGTGGCCGACGCCCTCAGCAGAAAAGAAACAGATAAACCCAGACGAGTGCGAGCATTGCAACTCACGATTCATGCCAGCTTACCCAATCAGATTCGCGGTGCGCAACTGGAAGCTTTGAAAGATGATAATCTTCCATCGGAACTCATGCGGGGCATGAACAAGCAACTTGAAACCAGATCGGACGGGGTCCGATATTTTGAGAACCGGATTTGGGTTCCACGGCACGGAGAGTTGAGAACTCTAGTGATGGACGAAGCTCACAAGTCCCGATATTCTATCCACCCTGGCTCAGATAAAATGTACCATGATTTAAAGGGACTTTACTGGTGGCCGAACATGAAAGCCGACATTGCCACCTACGTGAGCAAATGCTTGACTTGTGCCAGAGTCAAGATAGAATACCAGAAACCATCTGGTCTACTGCAACAACCGGAACTCCCAATGTGGAAATGGGAACACATCTCAATGGATTTTATCACAGGTTTACCTAAGACACCGACGGGATGCGATACCATCTGGGTAATCGTTGACCGGTTGACTAAGTCTGCACACTTCCTAGCGATTAAAGAAACGGACAAAATGGAAAGACTGACTCGCGTCTACATGAAGGAAGTAGTGTCTAGACACGGAGTGCCTGTCTCAATCATTTCTGATCGAGATTCTCCTTTCACTTCGCACTTTTGGAAGTCGCTGCAAAGCGCACTAGGCACCCGTCTTGATATGAGCACAGCATACCATCCTCAAATAGATGGGCAAAGTAACGAACTATTCAGACCCTGGAAGATATGTTGCGTGCCTGCGTATTGGATTTCGGAAAAAGTTGGGAACCCCACTTACCCTTGGTAGAGTTTTCGTATAATAACAGCTACCACGCAAGTATTAAAGCAGCGCCGTTTGAAGCGATGTACGGACGGAAGTGTCGATCACCACTCTGCTGGGCAGAGGTGGGTGACAGCCAAATCACTGGTCCAAAACTAGTACTCAAAACTTCGGAAAAGATTGTGCAAATCCGAAATCGCATTGCAGCAGCACGAGATCGCCAAAAGAGTTACGCCGACAAGCGCCGAAAACCCCTCGATTTTCAAGTGAACGATCGAGTGTTACTCAAAGTCTCACCTTGGAAAGGTGTGATTCGCTTTGGTAAGCGAAACAAACTCAACCCACGGTATGTTGGTCCTTACCGGATAACTGAGCGCATTGGTCCAGTGGCGTACCGACTGGACCTGCCAACAGAACTCAGTAGCGTACACAATGTATTCCACGTGTCCAATTTGAAGAAATGCCTATCTGATGAAACCCAAGTAGTCCCTTTGGATGAACTACAAGTTGATGAGCAGTTACGTTTCATTGAGGAACCAGTCGAGGTTTTGGATTGGGAAACCAAGACGCTCAAGCACAGCAAAATTCCAATCGTTAAGGTTCGTTGGAACTCGAGACGTGGACCGGAGTTCACGTGGGAACGCAAGGATCAAATGATGAAAAAGTATCCTCACCTTTTTGAAGGGCTAACCAAAGACAGAAAACCGCGAAACTCGGCAAACCGTCAGACATCACCGGAGGTATGAATTTAATTTCGGGACGAAATTTCTTTCTACTAGGGGATGATATGACAAACTGAAATTTTTCTTACTTTTTCAGACACTCATCACGACTTGACTCAAATTTTCGGGACGAAAATTCTTTAACATGGGAATGATGTGACAATCGTCAATTTCAGGTTAACTCCGTTAACTCAACTCCGTTAATTCAAACTTAAGATCACTAAATCTATAACGCACACTTCATTACATTTAAACTAGGGTTTAAATGACGCTTAACACTTACTACATGTGTAGTCTTTCGGGAATTGCACCGAAACGCAAACGAGTTGACGCAAACGATTGATGAATAAACGAAAAACGTCAAAACAGTAATTATGTGATAATTATGTGTTAGACTTATGTGTTAGGTGATAACATGGTTATAAACGTTAACTCAAGATGAAAACAAGTTAGTTAGGCTAGAAAAGTAATACTTAGAAGTGGAGGGACTTGAGTATAACTTGTTATGTTTATAAATATATCATTAACTTAACCCTAACTTATTTTCTTTCCCACACCAATCCCGATCGGCCTCCTTCCTTGTGAATCCTTGGCTTCCGTCCACTTTACACACACATAACACCAAGAAATCAAGCTTGTGATTGAAGAACTAGGTGCTAGAAAGGTATAATTGATCATCCTATACATCCTTGTTACTTGATTTTGATGTTTAATGGGTTAATTGAAAACCCTAGTGCCGATTTTTCATGTATGTATGAGGTTAATATGATTGTTGTTGATTGATGATGTTTTGATAACTAGATTGAATGTTGTTGCATGTTGATTGTTGTGTCATTGATTTGAGTTCAAACAAAAACCCTAATCATGTATGTAATGTGTAATTGATGTGCATGAATGGTGTTTATGGAGTCTAGAGTGTTATATGAATGCATGATAGTTCATAGATTGTTAATATGTTGAGTTTGGATACAAACAGTTTCTGGACAGAATGTGTTATTGATGTTTAAGTGACTGTAACGAAGTGTAAATATGAAAATTTGTTGAGATTATTGGTACTACAGTAAACTAGGTTGAGTCTAGTTTCTATAGAGTATAAATTTGTAATTTTTGGACAAGTAAAGGTTAACTTTTATGATTTTACAAAAACGTTGTGCAAAGCTGAGCTGTTAGACCTGCTGTTAGGTTATGTTGTAAATGTTATATCTCATGAACTACGAGACCAATTGAGTTGGTTCTACTTCTGGAAGTTGACTCATTGAGTTAGGAACCTAACCCAAGTGGTCTTGCATTTATTAGAATTTTCCTTTAACGAAAATTATAAATAACATTCTGTTGCGCATGAATTTGACTGTTATGAGTTTGCTGTAATGATTTGATGATTGTGAGAAAAATATGTGGAATAAAAATATAATAAAATATGTTCTGGAAACCTAAGACATATGTGCTTCTGTGATGATTTCTGGTAAATTAATTGAGATGCTATGATCGGTGAAATAGTACAATTTTTCAAGTAGAAATTCTGTCTCGGTGAAACTAGCTGCTGAGTTTTGTGAAAATGCATGAAACATGATACTTGCTAGTTTATTATTGTGTTTTGACCAAATTGCCCCTGAGGGGAATGATGGCAAATTAATTGTCGTGTTTTGACCAAAATGCCCTTGCGGGGAATAATAGCTAATTGATTGTAATGATTTGACCAAATTGCCCTCGTGGGGAATAGTTAGTTAATTGTTATAAATTGACCAAATTGCCCTTATGGGGAGTAATTGCTAATAATGTACTTTATGAATGCATGACACGTGTATGATTGCTTGCACATGTAATGTATCACAAATACACTTGTTAAAGTCACACACGATTCACAAACGAAACACGAAACATGTTATGTGCATAGGTATTATGTGCCGGGTCTAGAGACTCGATAATATTCCGACACTTAGAAAAAAACTCTTTGTTGTTTTAGAACGTTAGAGAGATTTTTTCGGTGACGCGCATCTTGGTGATTTAATTTGGGAAATTCTTCGCAAACAGTGAGTTTCACTTTCCCCTTTGAAACTGTTTTAAACGCTTTTCACTTGGGGGAGATAACATACTCTGAAACGCATTTAAGATTTTGTTAATATAGATTATATATCACTTGTAAAGACTAAGTGGCACAAACGCAATAACAAAAGTCCTTCATAACATCGAACCGGTTAATATTTGGATAATAGCGAGTCACTGTTGAGTAGTACTACTGGGTTTGACAAACCCCACCCAACGCTAAACTCGACTGGAGGTCGAGCGGGTGTAATCTTGGCTAAACACATACCATGGTCTGGATGACCTGGTGGCATGGCAAATTGATAAACAGTCAGCTTCGGTGTCAAACACTTAGTAATACTTGCTTTATAGGCAAGCTACCTATAGATATATAATTGACATAACACTATCTGGTAACGCTGTAACGCAAAACGCTGTAACGCAAAAACGCTTAACGCAACACGCTGAACGCAAACGCTAATCGGTTATTTTTATTTTAACTTGTGAACTCACCAACCTTGTGTTGACACTTTTAGTATGTTATTCTCAGGTAGCCGAGGCGGGCGCGTGGTTTAGGAACATGCATTGATTGAAAACGCTTTTGTTATGCAAACTTATTTTTAGCGGTTATTATTGGTTTTAAGTCGTCCTGCGTGACGCAACTTTTGATTAAAGGTTTTTACGCTTCCGCATTTAATTACTCATAAACGTTTTCATGGTTTTGAAACTTTATGGTTTGATTATAACTGATGATTCCGATCCTGTTAGTTCACACCCTCTGACGGTAAAACTCCGTTAGTGGATTTTGAGGGTTTGACAGTGGTGACAACATTTTACACTAAAATATGACTAAAGTTTAGAAAAATCACGTTTTTGTGCTTCTATTTTATCTAGAAAGGTCTTTTCATTTTTCTTAAGTTTAAAATTTTCATATTTTAGTACTTCCATTTCCCGAATCAAGTTACTGTTGTGAAGCTTATATAAATCTACCTTATCAATACAAGCTTGAGAGCAAAGTGGAGAACTTACCTCAGATGAGTTGGGAGAAGTGATTGCCATGAACGCGAATTGAAGCTCCTTGACTTGCTCCTCAGCAGCATTTTCTTCTTCAGTGTCTTCAACATGTGTATAATTGGCAGTCTGATTACTTATGTTGAGAGCAGCCATCTGATCATTCAAAGAGAATTGTTGAGCCACCAAACTCCGTTCACCTTCACCTGAAGTTACCCCCATTTTCACCTCGAACATTTCCCACCGGAACCAATGCCCTTTCTCTGTTTCCTTCTTTTGCATGATTAGTGCATTCACGAAAAAAATGACCCGACTCATGGCAATTGTAACACCTTAGAGTATCCTTGTTAAACCAAACCTTTTGATTTGATGGTACGTTCCAGTTGTTTCTGCCTGTTCTCTTAGTGAATTTCTTAGCACGAAACACAACCATGGCAATTTGCAAAGATATATCCATCTCCTCTACATCATTAGGATTAATTTGGTCTAGTTCAGCAGCAACCACTAGTTGAACCAGATCTCCAGCAAGGAAGGCATTGTAGCAGTTCATGAATCTAGCCGTTAAAGAGATGTTATCTTGTGTCTCCTTTGGGATGAGTGGAGTCTGACTGGGAGACTGACTCGAAGAAGTAGTTGGAATATGGGACTTAGCAGCTGGAGTAGTTGTTTGAGTGGGCTGTGGAAAGAACACCGGGGCTGGTTGAGGTAGAGCTGGTGAGAATTGACCCTGAGATGACTTGAACATAGAAAAACTTGGTTGAGGTTGATATTGATGAGTATACTGTCCTTGAGATGCCTTAAGCTTCGAGAAACTGTCTTGAGAAATAAGAGCATTATTAGAAGCAACACTATATCCAGCTGCACTGTAAGAGTTTGCGTGGTTTATGGCACGCTGATTATCATCCATATCACATGCCTTGATGATTGACATTACTTAAGATAAAGTCAACTTGCTGAGATTTTTCGTCTTCTTGATCACAACAACATTCATATTCCATCTTTGAGGCAGGGAGTTAATCACCTTATTATTAGTTTCAGCACTAGTTAAGTTGATGTTAGCCGATCTCATTTCGGTTACCAGGGCTATGAATCTCTGCAACTGAGTCTCCAACGACTCTACCAGAACGTGACTAAACATGTTGAATTTCTGTCGTAAGAGATCCTGACGGTTGTTTCTCATGTCTTCGTTTCCTTCATACACCTCAATCAACGCCTCCCACGATGCTTTAGCAAATTGCAGCTCTCTAAAACCCAAAGCAATCTCGGGTGAGAGTGCCATGGTTAGGGTGGAAAGTGCCTTTTCATCCTCCTCGACCTTCTCAAAATCAGTATCATCGTACATAGCAACTGGTTTTACAGCAACCTCTTGAGAGTTGTCACGCTGGTAACTAATAACTTGTGGACCCCGAACGATACTTCTCCAAATTTTGGCATCTTTCATTTTGACATATTTCTCGAATCTGAACTTCCACTCGCTAAACCCCTCATGAGACAGCAGACGGGGTATGCGAGTAGCAGTTCCCATTATTGAGTCCAGTTCTTGGTGAAATGCGGCATTGGATGATTCATTACTATTAGTTATTAGGTCCATCTTAACTTTCACAGTCCAATTATCCTAAAGTCCAATAATCAAAGCCCAAGAAAGAATTGATCAGGTCCAAGATTAAATCACAGTCTACGTTGACCGAGAACCCACATTGACTGAAAGTAACCGTTCACCGAGAAGTCACTGATTTGACCAAGAACACACTGTTTTTGGCCGAGAGCACTTGTCTTTGGCCGAGAACACTTGTTTTAAGCCGATAACGATCAGAATAGATCAAAATCCTTATAGAAACTGCCGAGAACCTTCAAATCAATCAGAGAACTATATACTGGCCGAAAACTAGAGGATCAGTTGATTATAGTAACAACTGATTCCCTAACTTAGTGGGATTTAAATATTTTCCAAGGATAACACAATCTTTGACCAAAATAACCTTTTTCATTCATCTCTGATTGCTAACCCGCCAGAAAAACACCCACACCACCAACCACACTTAGATCTTGAATCCTTTGATATCAAACCAAGCCTTGAATGGTTCAAATGGCTCGGATACCAATTGTAAGTCCAAAAACTGGATCTTTCAATATGATATCAACAAACCCAACGTTATTGCGGAATATAATGTAAGGTGATTCACAATAAACAAATATAATACATAAGAACACAAGATGATTGCTTCAAAACACACGTTAGATTAACGTCGGGTGCTTAAGCACTTGGTTACAAACACACGTTCACCACAACAATATGAATGGCCAACCTCTAACCCTATAAAATATACCTATATGTAGGGGAAACACACAACCTAGCCCAATAACAAGCCCAAGCCCACCGAGATGATAGAGAGATCTCAGTTTACATACATACATCCAAACATGAATTACGTTAAACAATAACTAAGTACAAACCAACCAAAAGTAGACCCAACAATCATTGATATTGTTGTCCACTTAAATCTTATAACATTCTTTCAAGTATTTTTGTGATATGATTGAGATTCAATTCAGGCAAAAGATATCAGAAACTATCAACCTCTAATCTTAGTTCGGGCTTAATTTGATTTTGGAATGTATTTGTTCAAACTGAAAGCACAATATTTTTGAATTTTCCCATTTTCTCCCCTAAAAACAAAAATATTAAAGAAATAAAAACAAAACAAAACTTACACAAACAAAAGAAAAACTGATTACCCGAGCTTAGGGATATCAACAAGATATTTTAAACCAAGCAAAAATTTAAATCTTGTTTTATCAAATGCGTTGGTAAAAAGGTTTGCCTTCTGATAATCCGTATGCACCTTCTCTATGTCAATTAATTTCTTTTCAAATCAGTCACAAATAAAACAATAGCGGATATCAATATGTTTCGATTTAGAGTGGTGCAAGGGGTTCTTTGTGAAACAAATAGCAGTAGAGTTATCAATATAAATGGGTGTAGTAAGAAACTTCAAACCGTAATCCCGCAAGTGTTGCTGGATCAATAAAACGTGTGAATAAATTCGGCAGTTAAAGTGGAGACCGTTGTCTGCTTCTTACACTGCTTGGAAACAAGTCGGCTTCCTAAAAGTTGACAACCCGCTGTTGTAGACTTGAAGTTGATCTTGCATCCTACATATTCCAAAAAGGAAAAAGCAGTAAGATCGAAATTATCGTCCTTGGGATACCATAACCCGATGTTAGTATTACCCCTCAGATAGAAAAAGATACGCTTCACCGCCCCCAGATGAGTCACTCGGGGACTTGCTTGACACCTGGCTCACAAGCACACATCAAGCATAATATCTGGAAGCGAAGCAGTTAGATGCATTAAAGAACCTATCATAGCTGGTAAAGGGTCTGGTCAACGGTATCATTCAATTCGTCCAGTGACAAATTGTGACCCACGGGAAGAGGAGTAGAATGGACTTTTCCGAGAGTTATCTTAAATCGGCTCAAGACATCGTTCACGTACTACATCTGATGAATGATTATTCCAGTGTCAGACTGGTGAACCTGCAACCCTAGTAAGAAATTCATCTCCCTCAACAAGTTCATCTCAAACTTTTTCTGCATCGACTTCTCGAAGTCCTTACAAAGTTTGCCGCTTGTTGAGCCAAATATGATGTCATCGACATAAATTTGGACAAGGTGCCAATCATCTACAACAGTCTGTCAGGATAAATCACTATCAACCTCGTAACCAACAACTTAATGTTAACATTAAGGTTACCAGTATGCTTATGTGAAAACCCAATAAAACTAAAGGCGGAATCAATAGTATTCAGGATGTTGCTCAAAGAACACAAAGATGAAAAAGATGCAAGACACTCAAAAGATTTCCATTGATATTAGTTCAAAAGACAACGGAATATCTCTGGGGTTTCTAGGTGGCCTGTCAGGTGAGGCTATTTTCTGTACAAGGATATTCTATTTGCTAAGAAAGTCAAATCAGCCGTCAAATCATTGTATTCTTCGCTGTTTATAAATGTGACCTAAACTTTACTTAAATTGGCACACCTGATACCTTCTAGAAACCCTAATGATTGATACAAAACCTATTCAAACGTATTTAAAATATTACAAGTGTAAACAGGAAGCTTTTGTCTTTGTCGAGCAGACCTTGTAATCCATAGGTGTGCTGGCACAGTTCTCCGAGCAAGCTTTACTTAGAATATAAGGAAAATATTCTTCAAGCAGACTTCAATCTTCTTGATAATATCGAACTCTGCTCGATAAATCATATGAGCAAACTTGTTCTTCTTGATCTCTTCAACCTTTCTTGTAACTTATTCTAGCAAACTAATTGTGTTTGTGGTACTGTAGCTTGCTCGAGGTTGAACCTTTCTCGTAGAAGTCCTTAGTATAATTCCTTAAACTTCCTACAAGTGTGCTTGAGATCACTGTTATTGAAACGTTGCTCGACCCAACATATTACTTGGTTTAAGCTTGGTTATGTCAAGGGTTTACTCTGAAGCAAACCTTGCTTGACTGAAGAATAACCTTGCCGGATGAAGTGTAATTTTCTCGAACTAAACACTTAGAAGAATTCCAGAATATAACCTTGCTCGATGTAAGATACCTTGCTTGAATAAGTATTAGGCTTGCTCGAGGTGCGTAGTTTGCTCGTATTCCATACATAGCCATTTTCTTGAGGAGGTTGAGAAGATTCTAATCTTCCTTGATCAATAATTGATCCCAACAATCTCGCCCTAGATTGGAATAAACTCATATGCACCAAACACGTGTACGTTAAATATGCTTGTCTAAAAATACACATAACATTCCCAAATGCAATAAATTACATTACTTAAAAGAAATATTACATATTCAAATTCTGCCACAAGGATATTACAACTCAAAGATACATCAATCAATCAATCAATCATACCCAGTAAAATCCCACCGACAGCAGAGCTATAGGTAGGGTCTGGGGAGGGTGGGATGTAGGCACACCGTACCTCTATCCAAAGGAATAAAGAGGTGGCTTCCAGAGAGACCCTCGGCTCTAAGAACATGTGTATGAAAAAAAAAAAAAAAAAAAAAAAAAAAAAAAAAAAGTTTAACAGTTATATAAAAAAAAACTACTACTAATTATAATAATATTAATAATAAGGTCGCAGTTTAACCGCAATATAAAAGCTAATAATAATAATAATAAAATATGTAAGGGAAATACCATTATGGTAAGTGACCTAAATAAGTTAAGTCTAAGCCCTAAGGTACATAAACAAGAGTAATTACCTTCTTGCGCTTCCTCTTCCTTCAGTCCTCTATCAAGTTTGACAGCAGCAGCTTTCAATTGAAAGATGTATCTCTCCCTTTGGAATGGATGTTGAGCTGGAATGTTCCATCTCATTATGTCATGAAGGTCATCCATGTGGAGATAAACCTTTGCCTTTTGATCATTTCTGCTTCAGTGTATTCATGTTTTATTTTCTTAATTAATAGAGGAAATCCTTTTATGGCTTGTTCCTGTAAGTACTTTGATAGATCATTCCTCCGTTGCCCGACAAATCTTTCTCTTTGTTGATAGTCAAATAAATGCAGACTTGCGAGTTCTTCCAGCTGCTCTTTGTTGAAATCTCTGAAATCATCTATGAAGATGATTGTCTTTAGTTCACCACTTTTAAAGTCTTGGTCCTTGAATCATGGTACAGATTCTTTGGCAAATACACATTTGATGGTGGTCTTTGTTCTCTTTAAATGTTGTACCTAGTGGTTGGAACAGGAGCTCTGGATGTAGAAGCCCTTGAAGAATAATGTCTTTGAGGTTGGGACTTTCTCACATGTCCCTTGGATTCAAAAAATTTTACAATTTCAGCTTTCTTGATCAAAATGAGTGAAAGGTAGTTGACACGTTCCCCGGACAAGATATTTATCATTTCCATAGTCTCTCTATCCATTTGTTCCTCAAGTGGTGATTTTAGTCTTTTACCAGCTTGTCTGTTGGGACTTGATTGTAATGACATGATTTTCTTTTGATCATCTTCCACTATATCTTTTCATCTTTAAACAACTCTTTCAACTGTGACTGACCTAGATTTTCAAATACCCAGGCTGGCATACCCTTTTTCCAGCATAAATTGGCTTAGAATGTCAATATTTTCTTTGTCATCCCATGTTCAGCTGGGTTTTCATTTCAAATTCAACAGGTTCATTCTTCATCTCAGTAATTACGAAAGGAGTTGTAGTTGGTTCTTCATTTTTTTCTGGTTTTTCAACTCCTCCTTCTATTTGGCTAGCTCCAACTCATATAGATCTTTCTTTTGACTATCAGATAGCTTGCTCAAATCTCCCAATGCACCTCTAGCCTCCATTAATCTTTCAAGTAATTGCTCTTTGTCCTTGGACAAAGCAGCCTTTTCTTCTTCGGCAAGTCTAGCTCTGGCTCTATCAGCCTTTTCTTTTTCTCCCTTTCTTCCTCTTCCTTTTCTTTCTTTTCTTTCTGTCTTCTCTACTTCATATCTTCAGCAACAACTTTCTCTTCTTAACGATTTTTGTTGAAATAGCTCTGAACATGTCCTCCACATTTTTCTTAGACATCATCTCTACATGTTCAAACTTAATAACATGATCTACCAAAAATCCCACTTTTCCTCCATACTTCCTCAAAACACTATCCTTTCTTTTTAATTCTTCAATGGCTCTATGTTCAAGCCTTTTCTTCTTTTCTTCATTTTCTTTTGCTCTTAGATCTTTTCACAAATTTTCTAAATCTTCAAAAGTCATTTTGCTAACTTGTTCATTTTAGTAGTTATATTGTTTGAGATGGGATAGATATTGCTTCAACATTTTTCTTTTGTGTTCTCTCTTCTTCCTTATCTTGTTCCTCTTCTTCTCAAATAGATAGTCAAGTTTTTTTCAGAAAATTTATTTATTTCTTCATACTTAAATCCATATGCATCAGGCTGATAACTCTTAGATCCTGTCTTTTAATTCTTCCATTCTTGCTTGAATATTCCCAATATGCACATCAGACAAATGTTTAAGGTGAAGCTGGTTCAACCTCTTTATCTTTAAACTCTTCTCCTTCTTCTTCATCCTCCAGATCCAATATGTCCTCTAATGCCCCAATTTGAGGTTCATTAGATTTCATATGTCTTTCTTGCTCGTATTCTTCTAGTCTGACAGTTTGCAAAGGGATAGCATGTATGGGTTCTTCTGATCGACTTTCTTTCTTCTTCTCCTTATCTCCTTGCACATTTTTATTCACATACCTTTTCTTCTTTGTCATCAAGTCTTCAAGAATATTGTCTTTTCCAAACCTTTTTCTCTTCCTCACATACTTTACCAAATCCAGTGGCCATTCTCATTCATTTGATTGTTCTTCTTTTACCAAATCAGTCATCACCTTTGTCGGTCCCCTTGGATTTCAGCTGGATCTTACTCAAATCATGTCATAACTCACACAGATTAATCGTGTTGACAAGAGAGTTAATGACGGGTTACTATATTTAGAAACATATCCGTTTGTTAAAGGCAGAATCAATAACAAACATACGGTTGCAATGAATAATAAAAGATAGAAGGCACACTCAGGATTCACTCAATAGATTTCCATTTATATAATATTAATCATACAAAAGGATAATCGATTTAGGGTTTTCTCGGAATCCTAAGACAGCCGTCACACAATATTCTCTCAATTAATTGTGTCGGTCTTATCAGTATTCTGTGTTGTGTCCCTTTTGGCGGCGTGCCCTAAATATTCTATTTATAGGCCTGCCAACCTAGGACAGCTGTCATTCCATCTAGAAACCCTATCCGATAATACATATTCAAATTACATATTAAAAAATAAACTAAGTGTAAAACAAGTCTTCTGGGTAGGCTTTTCATTAAACTTCAGTCTCCGAGTACGCAGTGTATTCGGCCTTCCTTCAGACTTGGTAAATATAGAAGTGTACTCGGGATCAGTTTCCGGGTAGACTATACTTAAAGAATATTCTACCAAGTAAAATATTCACCGAGTAGACTTCAATCTTCTTGAATTTATTAGCAAAGCGTACTCGGGAGTGCAGTTCCTTGCTTGACCTGAACCTTGCCCGATGTTACTTAGAGATATATTCCATTTATACATCAAGCTTGCTTGGACCATAATTATTAAAGAATACCTTGCCCGGTCTTCCAATCACTTGGCTTCATGGACTTGGTTGACCACACCTTACTCGGAGGAGTAAAATACTTGGTCTTGAAGAACAAACCTGCTTGACAAAGTGAACCTTGCTCGGAGATACCAAATAAGTGATTCTTACTCGGAAATGCACTAAATAGCATACTTTCCCGGATATTCACTTAAGAAGACTATTTGAAGTAAACCTTGCCCGGGAGGCAACATCTTGTACTCGGCTAAGTAAAAGCTTGCTCGGAACCCAAGGTGTGCTCGGATTCAATACATAGCAGTTTCTGAGGAGGTTGAGAAGATTCCAATATTCTATATTCTCCGTTTAGGTCAAATCTCCTCATTTGGGTCAAACTTTTGACCCAACAATCTCCCCCTAGATTGGAACACCTCAGCTGGCCCAAAACACTCTATGGTTACTTACACTTAGCAAAAATACACATCAAATTAAAATTCAAATTTCATAATCAAATTACATAAGCAAAATTACATAATCAAAAGTGTCCGAAGACATTACAAAGCAAAGACTATTTTATCTATTCTGTCTTTTCCTTTCATTGTAGGCTGCTTGTCTTCTCAACTGTATTACTGATGCAGCACTTTCTCTGAAGATATTGAGCATTTGGTAGTGAGTGTGTCCTTCTGGTATCACCAAGTCTCTTATATCTATAAGATCATCATTGTGTAAGAATGTCAGATCTGCATCCTTCTTGATTATCGCCAAAGCTTTTCCATTAGAGTTCATCAGCACATAATGACCAGTGTCTTCTTTGTATTCCACTTCAGCAATGACACCGTTCTTCTGTACTGTATAGTTTGGCCTTCTCATTCTTCTTCCCAAGTTTATACACGTATTCATGTTGGACAGTGGTTCTGATCTCGGACACTTATTTGGTATTTCAGTTCAGCCCTGTCCATTCTCTTTAACTTCTCTGACCTTTTTGATCTGTGGAGTTGAATCATTCTCCAACTTCTCTTTTCTTTTAAAAACTTGAATCCATCACCAGCCTGTTCATGAAGGTATTTTGATAAGTCATTCATCTGTCTTCCAGCAGATCGGTTTCTATCTCTGAAGTCATACAGGTGTAGAGAATCCTTTCTTCTTAATTGTTCTTCATTAAAATCATGGAAGTCACTTCTGACTACAATCTCCCTTAACTGTCTGCTCTCCATAATAACTTTTAGACAGTAAGTAACAGAATCATAGTAAAGCTCTCTTGGTAGATCAACATCCGACTGTGGTCCATATGATCTTTGTTGCGCAGAGCCACTTTATTCTCCTCTTCCACCTTGACCTCTTCCTCTAGGAAATCTTTGATGAAATGGAGGTCTGATAGGAATCGACTTCTTGGGCTTTTGAGGTCCCAAGTTGAAAGTTTTAACATAGATAGCTTCCACCATCTCAGTAGGAAGGTTGGCCAATTCAACGATATCCTATCCAGCAGCTTCAAGTTCAATCAACATCTTAATCATTCCTGGAGTTCTTGCCAATCAAGCAGGTATTGCAGTCAGATACATCAGAGATCCAATCTTGGCTCTGTATTCATGTTCATCTACTGACTTCCCCTTTTCATCAGCAATCATCTTTTCTTTGGTGTCCATTGGAGTTGAAGCAGTCTTGTACTCATGATAGTTGAACTTGTTCAGAATGTCCTGCACATATTTAGTTTGGTGAATGAAGATCCCTTCAGCCTTTTGTAGAACTTGCAGTCCCAGAAAGAAGTTCATTCCACCCATGGAACTCATGCTATACTTGGATTTCATCACCCCTTCAAACTCCAAACACATAATTTCATTTGTAGAACCAAAGATGATATCATCAACATAGACCTGTAAAAGTAACAAATCTGACACCTTTCTTTTGTAGAAGAGTGTCTTGTCAATGGCTCCTCTTGGGAAACCATTTTCAAGTAGATGAGTTGACAGCTCATCATACCATGCTCTAGGAGTCTGATGCAGTCCATAAAGGGCTTTGTTTAACTTATATACCCTGTTTGGATACATGGGATCCTCAAAACCTGGTGGCTGAGCTACATACACCTCTTCATCAATCTTTCCATTTAGGAATGCAGATTTAACATCAAGCTGGAATACTATAATGTTCTTTGAGGCAGCATAGGAAAGGAAAATTCGTATGGCTTCCAGTCTTGCAACTGGTGCAAATACTTCCTCAAAGTCTATCCCTTCTTCTTGAAGACATCCCAGTGCTACAAGTCTAGCTTTGTTCTTAATCACCAAACCACTTTCATCCCTTTTGTTTTCGAAAACCCACTTGGTTCCAATTGCATATCTGTCATAAGGCTTGTCTACAAGATCCCAAACATGTAGATCTCTAAACTGTGCCAATTCCTCTTGCATTGCCTCTACCCAACTATTGTCTTTTAAAGCTTGAGCAATGTTCTTTGGTTCTATTTGTGATAGAAAGCAAGAGTACAGACAGATGTTTGCAATCTCAGAATGACTCCTTGTGACTCTTTCATGCAAGTCACCAAAGATATTTTCAACAGGATGATTCTTTTCAACAGTAAGAGTTTGTATTATCATATTTGTAGACAGATTTGTGTAAAGATTTGTTTCATTGAGTTCAGGTTCTTCAATGATCAAATCAGATTCTGCATCATGAAACTCTGGTGCTTCATCATTGTGTTGTCCTGAAGTAGATGCACCATTGTTTCCCAGATACAAGCTTTGAAATAAGTCTTGAAATCTTGCTGTGGAAGTAGCTTCTTCATTTGATTGGTTGCTTGTGTCACTCTCATTCTGAACTTGATCATTCTGTACATTTGGACTGTCTTGATTGTTCATAACCTGATCCTGTTCAATGACCTTGCTTGAGGAGCTGTTCATAAAAGTGTATTCCTTTTCTTTTATAGCAACCTTTTTCCACAATTCTTCTAAGTCCAACTCTTTCTTCTTATTCTCTGCAAGTACACTGGTCTTGTAGAATGAATCATCAAAGTCTTCAGAATAAATCTTGAATGACTTTATTAATTTCTCATGATCAAACAGCCATTCTGCACCACTGACTGTGTTGAACTGATTTTCATAAAAAATAATGTCAGAAGACTCCTCATGTGATCTTTCACATATACTCTGTATGCCTTTGAGTGGGTAGAATATCCAACAAACAAACAATCTAGTGACTTAGTTTGAAACTTGTTCAAATAATCTCTAGTGTTCAAAAGAAAACATTTGCAACCAAAAGGGCTTGAAAAACTTGATGTAAGGCTTTCTATTATTGAAAATTATATATGGAGTCTTGTTATGCCTTTTATTTACAAGCACCCTGTTCTGAACATAACATGCTTTATTGATTGCGTCAGCCCAAAAAGTGACAGGCAAATTTGCATCTGCCAACATGGTTCTGGCAGCTTCTATCAAAGTTCTGTTTCTTCTTTCTGCCACTCCATTTTGTTCAGGAGTTCTAGGAGCTGAAAATTGTTGAAATATTCCTTTCTGTGTGCAAAATTCTTCCATAACTCCATTCTTGAACTCTGTACCATTGTCACTTCTCATCATTTTGACTTTCTTATTCAGTTTGTTCTCAATCATGGTAACACAACCTTTAATCAACTCAGCAGTCTCATCTTTGGTACTTAGGAAATAAACCCAAGTATATCTTGAATAGTCATCAATGATCACCAGACAGTATCGTTTCTTTCCAATACTTGGCACACTCACAGGACCAAAAAGATCCATGTGAAGTAACTCAAGTGGTTGATCAATTGAATTGATGAGCTTTGTCTTATGAGTTGACTTGTGTTGTTTTCCCTTTTGACATGAGTCATAATGATCATCCAACTTGAATTCTCTTGTAGGTAAACCTATCACATGCTCACCTTTGACCAGTCTGTTCATGTTCATCAAGTTTACATGACACAGTTTCCTATGCCACAACTTAGATTCATTTTTAGTGGCTTTGGAAACAAAACATGCACCTCCTCTTGAAATGGCTTCTTTCATATTCAACTCATACAGGTTTCCATTTCTTGGTGCCATCATCATAATCATTTCAGGTGGAATTACAAACTCAGGTTTTAAGATGAAACAATGAGAATCATTAAAACTAACTTTGTAACCCTTATCACACATCTGTGATATGCTCAGCAGATTGTATTGAAGTCCCTCAACATGAAACACATTATCAAATGATACCTTTCCATTTGTCAAGATTCCTTTTCCCACAATCTTTCCACCATTTTCATCACTCCCAAAGGCAACAGGACCATCATATTTCTCTTCATAATTCACAAGTGACCTCTTGTCACAAGTCATGTGCCTAAAACAACCACTATCCATATACCATATATCATTGAAAGGAGTGGCCTGTTCCTGCACAAAGAGAAATTTGATTAGTTAAGTGATGAAGTGCAAGCTTCATCAACTTGCAACTCATCAGTGTCATTTTCAGTGGTAGCTTGGGAAGTGAGTGTTGTAGGTTTAGGATCTGCATGAGTGATCTCCAGATTATCAGAATTTTCAGTTTCATATCCACATTCTCTTGCTGTTTTAACAGGTGAAACTGAACTTTGAGGCTCAACTGAGTCAGTGACATTCTCTTCTAAGACATAGTCCTTTGTTTCTGAGTAGTCTCTTACATCAGTCACATCTGCAATTTTAGTTTCTACTTTAGGTTTCCAAGTGAAACCTTGTGGTTCATATCCATGTTTCATCAAGAATTTTTCATCACCAGTCAGTTCATTTGGTTTTATTCTCAGATAAATTTCTTTCCTTCTTGTCTTCTCATTGTTTGATGATTCTTGAGACTCATCAAACTCAACTGATTGAATGTCTTGATTAATCTTCAATGACTGATTTTTCTTCTTTGTCACCTTCTTGTGCTTCTGTGGTGACTTACTTCTTCTTGCAGACTCAGTCATTTGTTTCTTTCCTTTGATTTCAGCATTCCTTTTGTTACTTGTCTCCTTTCCACAAACATTTCCTTTTCCCAAATACATATCATACTTCTGTTTGTACAAAACAAAGTCTTGACCATACTTTGTTCCATTTGGGACATGAAATGGTTTGAGGTTGAATTTTTCATTACATGAATCTGTGTGGTGACCATATTCATCACACTTTTTGCACCAAACCTTGCCCTTGAAGGCGTCATGTTCTTTTGGTTTCTTGAATCTTTCACTTGGCTTAGGTGTATTGACTCCTAAAGTCTTCTGATTCTTTAGACTATCAAAATCAATTGAAAAAGGAACAAATTCCTCAATCATGATGTCTTGTCTTTCAACTTTGCTTTTGACAAAGACAACTTTCTTCATAATCATAGGTTCTTCATCACTGCTTTCTCTAACCCTTGACTGTCTTTTCTTATATTCTTCCATAGTTTCCAATTCTCCAACATCCAATACCTCATGACTAGAAAAGATTGGATAAACTATGATAAAATTTTCTGTTTAAACTTTTTCAGTCACCATTTTCCTTTTGTTGTTCTGCTTTATTCTAGCCAATACAGCTTTGCTTGGTGGTCTGACAGCATTGTAGTTTATCTTCCTCCTTTCACAGATATCAAAAGAAACATGTTCTCTCTCATTTTATCATTTTGCTTCTTTAATCTTGATGGGACTGGTGGATACTTTGGAAGTTTATCAACAGATTCAGGTTTCTTGTATTTTCTTCCTCTTTCAGCAGCTTTGATTTCTTTTTCAGTAATTTGATCACTAAAATCATCTTGATCCAACTCATCTGAATCAAAGTCATCCTCAGAGACTTGAACTCCAACTGACTTTTTCTCTGTCACTTCTTTCTTAATCACAAACTCTCCATCTTCATTTACTTCTACCTTTTTGTACAAATCAACAAATTCTTCCATGTCTTGAAAGACAACTTTGAATTGTTGTAAGTATGCATCTCTCTTTTCTTTGTCAACTTTAGGCATAAAATTTTTGTAGAATGGAGGTGGAACTGTTTTGTATTTGTCTTGTTCTTTCACTTGATTCAGTATTCCACATATGTTGCCAGTTGAGACTAAATTCTTCAGAAATTCAGTTTCAACCTTTAGTCTTGTGTTTTTTTGCACCTTTTCTTCAACTAACATCTTCTTCAATCCATCAATCTTAGTGATGTATCTGGTTTGAGTTATGTAAATGATTATGCAATCATCTTCAAGGCTTTTAATCTTTTCATCATTGATCATCTCACTTGCCTTATACTCATTTATGATACTTTATTTTCTGAAACACTCACCTTCCAGCTTGCCCACTTTTGTTTTCAATTCACTGACAAGTTCATTTAAATTAACTGTAGGAGCAGAGTGTACCTGAGAAGATGATCCCTTTTCTTTCTCAATTATGGCCATGAATACCACATTTGCTTTCCTGATATCATCTGCAATGTCCTCTTCATGGCTGCTCTAATCAGAACTTCCTTCATGTTGTGTAGTCACTGCCACATTTCCTTGATTTCTGATCTGATTTTGATTTGTTGGAACAGTGTTGTTTGGAACATTTTAAACAGCTTGAAGGTTTTGATTGTTATTCATTTGAAAACCTTGATTTTGTTGCATACTTTGTTGTTGATTATTCATTTGAGGCTGAAAGTTGTTGAAGCTTGGGTTGTAATTGTTGTTGTTGAAGTTGTTCATTTGATTGTTGTTGTTGTTGTTGAATCTTGGCTGATTTTGTTGGTAATGCTGCTGACCTCTTGGTTGATTCTGTTGATATTGATGCTGACCTCCTGGTTGTTGATTCTGAAATTGACTTATCTGAAAATTTCTTGGTTGATTGCATTCTCTTGCAAAATGACCAGGTTGCTGACAATTGTAGCATATTGCTTTTGACTTGTTAAACCCAATCCTGTCATTAGGACCAGAAACCAGAGATCTACCAGTTCTGTTATACAGCCTTCTACTTCTCAAACCCATCATGGCAGCTTACCACTTCAAATCCATGTCTTCCAAGTCATCTGCATCAATTTGTTCTAAATCATCTTGTACCACACTTGTGTGAATCATGTTCTTTGCAACAAATGCATTATATGACTCAGTAAACATAGAAAACAAGGCTTGTGTTTCATTGCTTTGACTATGTCCTGTTCCAGTATTAGGAACATTTCCACTAGACATCGAGGCAGAGTCAGAATCATCAATCAGTTGCACATTGAACCTCTGCTGATTTCCTTGAATGCTTGTGCTACCCCCAATGAAAGATTTTGGAGTGACAACATTTTGTTCAGCTGGTTCTTCTATGATGGAAATTTGCTGTTGATTCTTGGTGGACAGATTTCCCATGGGAGCAATCAATGCACTTGAAACATAGAAGCTTGGTCTATCTTCCTTAATCATCTCATTCTCAATCATTTCAAGTTCAGCAGCTTGAAGAAAGCATACCACATCATCCAATTTCAATTCATTGAAATTTTGCTTCTGAAGGATGAATTTGCACGCAGTATACCATTCTTTTGGCATTGAGTTGAGTAACTTTGTATTCAAATCAAAGTCAGTCATTACATAATCAGTTGTCCTCAACTCATTCTCAATACTCAGAAAACGTTCTAGTATTTATTTCAATCTTTCTCCATCTCTATACTTGAACCTTTCCAACTGTTGCTTCAATCTTTGCTTCTTTATGTTCTTTAGTTCAGTATTTCCTTCATACATTTCAAGGATGGCATCATACATTTGTTTTGAAGTTGTGTGATGAGCCACCTTGGTCAGAATCTCCCAAGACAAACCTAGCTTAATCATGGCCAAGACTCTGTCATCCACCTTTCTCATTTTTTCTCTTACAGCAGCAGTTGTAGTAGCATTTGCACCTTCTTCAACAGTAGTTTGTGGACCATTCTTGATGGAGTTCCACATGTCAATATCATTGTAGCATACGGCTGCTTTAAAAAGTACCTTCCATTTGATAAAGTTTTCCTGTCCATACAACCTAGGTATCTTGTTAGTAGACACCTCTTGTTCCTCATATCCAGACATTTTGAGAAATCAAAAATCAGTTTCTTAAAAAAAATTCTCAAAATAATCAGATCTGAAAATAGAATGCTCAGATCTGATGTGTCTGATGTGATTAAAACAAGATTTAGATATAAAGATTTGAACTTTAAATGAAATAAGGAAGAGAAAACACCGGTGGATTGTAGATCTGGAAGAAAAGTGAAAAACAGAGCTGCTGACGTCACAAATCAATCGAACAGTGGTCTGTTACGCCATTCTTCTTCAAATCTTAATCAGCAACAATCTTTCTAAAATAGCAGTAATCGAGCTCTGATACCACTTATCGGTCCCCTTGGATTTCAGCTGGATCTTACTCAAATCATGTCATAACTCACACAGATTAATCGTGTTGACAAGAGAGTTAATGACGGGTTACTATATTTAGAAAGATATCCGTTTGTTAAAGGCGGAATCAATAACAAACATACGGTTGCAATGAATAATCAAAGATATAAGGCACACTCAGAATTCACTCAAAAGATTTCCATTTATATAATATTAATCATACAATAGGATAATCGATTTAGGGTTTTCTCGGAATCCTAAGACAGCCGTCACACAATATTCTCTCAATTAATTGTGTCGGTCTTATCCGTATTCTATGTTGTGTCCCTTTTGGCGGCGTGCCCTATATATTCTATTTATAGGCCTACCAACCTAGGACAGCTGTCATTCTTTTTAGAAACCCTATCAGATAATACATATTCAAATTACATATTAAAAAATAAACTAAGTGTAAAACAAGTCTTCCGGGTAGGCTTTTCATTAAACTTCAGTCTCTGAGTACGCAATGTATTCGGCCTTCCTTCAGACTTGGTAAATATAGAAGTGTACTCGGGATCAGTTTCCGGGTAGACTTTACTTAAAGAATATTTTACCAAGTAAAATATTCACCGAGTAGACTTCAATCTTCTTGAATTTATCAGACATTGCCCGACAACTCCTTACGAGCAACCCTGTTCTTCGATGGTCCAATTCAACTTTTTGCCATAAATAACTTATTAGCAAAGCGTACTCGGGATTGCAGTTCCTTGCTTTAGTTGAACCTTGCCCGATGTTACTTAGAAATATATTCCATTTATACATCAAGCTTGCTCGGACCATAATTATTAAAGAATACCTTGCCCGGTCTTCCAATCACTTGGCTTCATGGACTTGGTTGACCACACCTTACTCGGAGGAGTAAAATACTTGGTCTTGAAGAACAAACCTGCTTGACAAAGTGAACCTTGCTCAGAGATACCAAATCAGTGATTCTTACTCGAAAATGCACTAAATAGCATACCTTGCCCGGATATTCACTTAAGAAGACTATTTGAAGTAAACCTTGCCCGGGAGGCAAAATCTCGTACTCAGCTAAGTAAAAGCTTGCTCGGAACCCTAGGTGTGCTCGGATTCAATACTTAGCAGTTTCTGAGGAGGTTGAAAAGATTCCAATCTTCCATATTCTCCGTTTAGGTCAAATCTCCTCATTTGGGTCAAACTTTTGACCCAACAACCTTGTCAGATGATTCCTTGGCCATTTCATCTTGAATCCTTTTGGCATCATAATCAATGACCAGCTGCTTGTCAATGCTTTCAGTAGAGGGTTCAGCAGTTGGTACTATTTCTTGAAAGTTTTCATTTTGGAATTTTTTAGACCACAATGGCTAGTGCATTTTCAGCGTCCTCAGCTTGTTGCAGCTTCTAGAGTCCTTCAATGACCTCTTGCTCCACCTCTCCTTTTTCATAACTCAATTTTTTTCTTTTATTCAGTCTATTCCTTGATGAACATCTGCTCTTCTATTTCCTTCTCAGTGAGCATGTGGTGCAAAATGTCCCTTTGAAACTATTCTTTTATAATTTGATCATGCAACTTCTTTTCCCTTTCAGAAGATTCATCAATAAGTAGAATATGATCATTTGATTAATCAATTTTCATTTTAAGTGGTTGAAGCTAACTTTCATCTTCTGCTACAGCCTTACCTTTCTCTTTTCTCCTCTCTTCTACTACATCAAGAAGCCTCGATGGTCCAACCTCTCTGATTACAGTAGGTGCCACCTCATCTATCTCCCTAAATAACTCTTTAATTTTTTCATCAACATCCTCTCTTTCACAAATTTCGAACTCACTTCATCAAATTCATCATTGGTGGGGTTAAGTTCCTTAGTCTTACCACACAATACAATAGTTTCACCAGAGATATTCTCAATTTTAGCCTCATCTATATCCTCAACTATCACCGCTGTTACATCATCATCAGTTGTTATTTCATTATCATCTGCCATATTATCAGCAACCTCACATCAACACATTAGTCATGGTTTCATCACCTGCAACCACATTATTAGCCGCCTCATCATTAGCAATTTACTTTTCTCCTATTACATCATCATCATCACTGATTTCATATATCATTCCAATCAGTTTAAGAGAATCTTCACCAACAGTTAAAGGGATATTCTCCTCCTGTTTTGGTGCATCTGAGGTCTTCTCAACCTCAGACACCAGGGTTTGAATTTATTTCAAAGCATGTTGCAGCTGTGTTTCCAAATCTTTGTTTGTTTCTCTCAGCTCTGAATTAGCAGTTTTTTAAGTCACGGTTTTCAACAATGAGGTCAAAATTTCTATTCAAAATGTCATTAGTTGAAATTGGAGATGAGGTGAATGGACCAGTTTTCAGAGGCATCTGAATATTGAGTTGGTTGAGTTTGGTGAACTGGGCTTTGGATAATTTGTGAACTTGTGTGGGGTAAAGGGTTTCTAATTTGAATCAAAGGTATATGGCTTTAGGTGGGAGCTGATAAAGGAGTATCATTTTAGTCAATGTTGAGTGAGTGTGTTGGTGGCTGGTATGGTGTGTTTGGTTGGTTAATAAGGTGGGATGGTATAAGTTCTGGTATGTAAGGTTCTGGTTCAGTTTGGTTGGTTTAGGTTTGGGTTTGGGTTTATGGTGATGCGATGATTGGCTCAAAATTTTGTGGATAGTGAGGTGGTGAAGGGATGTATGGTTCATGGATTTGTGTTTGTGGTGGTGATTGTGGTGGTGGTGAAGCAGGTGGTGTAATGGTTGAAACATGGTGTACAACTTCATAAATGACTTCATCTTGAAATTCCTCCCCCTCAACCTATGATATATCATCATTCACATTTTCATCAACAGCATCATCATATCCTCCATGGCATGATCATCATCACTATAATCCAACTCACTCTCATCCTCATCTTCCTCATCACTCTCATCTTCATTGCTTACCATAGGTGACGCAGGAACTTCCATAGTTTCAACATCATTATTCACCAACCAAGGAAATATATCAAACTCCACTACATGATTAAATTGACTTGTAGCACCCAACCTGCTAATCCTTCTGTGAACATTAGGATCTTGTAATACATGTGTAGTCCCGACAGTAAACAAATCGCGGTGCAGCCTGTTAAAAATGATTTGGAGAAATCTTGGATACATCAAGAACTTGTCTTCCTTCCTCTTTCTTGTATTTGTAACCATCCCTTCAAAAATCTTCGGGGAAAAGTTGAATGGTTGGTCATAGAAAACTAACCACAGTTGCAGTAGCAATCTCTCTGCTCGTAAGAGTCCATGTTCCTCTTCTCAGTGTCATGCTCTGAATTATATGATGAATAAGGAACCGATATATCAAACGAAACATCCCCTTCTGAAATTGTCCTTCTTTAATGTTTCCTTGATATTCCAATGTCTCTTGAGAAATTCTCAACAACCTTTGCTGGGAGTAGGATATATGTACTTCAAAATTATCATTCAATTGGAGTCTTGCTCTTATAAGTTGCTCTGTGAATTCAACCTCCCTACCAAGTACAGTGGTTTCTATTCTCCTCCCATTTAAATCATCAATGTATTGTGCAGATCTCCAGAAATTCAAATGATGATTTCTGTATATAATGGGGCTTTCTGTTAAGGCAGACCGTAAATTGGAGCATATCAACCAATCAGCCATCAGCTACAAGGGGCAATATATATATTTGAAGAAGAAAGTATAAGAACATAGTCTTTATGAACTTGTTCTTCGACAATATAATAACCTACACATAAAATAGAGATGTCAGTAAAACTGAAAATTAAAGACCTGACCCCGTATAATGAGTGTCGAAAATCATTTAATAAAAGCTTACCAATTCGGAATTAAAGTGGTTGTCAGGTGCGATCTAACACACACAATAATCAGTCGCGTAAACAACAACAACATGTTGACAAGACGGTTACGAGTTCTGCTTTTATGAAAATCCAATGAATATTAAAGGCGGAATCAAAGCTATTCAAATTGTTGCTAAAGCGGACAGAAATGTAACAAACACACAAAGTAACTCAAAAGATTTCCATTAATATTGTGAAGGATACAATGAAAATCGATTAGAGTTTCTAGGTGGAATGCTTGTGTTTGTGGCAGCTTTTCCGTACAAAGATATTCTTTTTCAGGAAATGGCAGACGTCAAATCACAATATTCGCACTGTGTCCGTTTTCATAGGCGTGCCCTAAAGTTTCCTTAAATAGGCATGCCCTGACACCTTATAGAAACCCTAATGATTGATACTTAACATATTCAAACATATTACAAAATATTAAAAGGATAAACATGTCTTAGAGTAAGCTTCTAAGCTTTTGTCTTTGTCGAGCACACCTTGTAACTAAAAGTGTGCTTGGAACAGTTCTCCAAGTAAGCTTTACTTAGAATATTTTCCTTAGAAAATATTCTTCAAGCAGACTTCAATCTTCATGATATTACTAAACTTTGCTCGATAATATCGTACGAGCAAACCTGTTCATCTTGGATCTCTTTCAACCTTTTGTTACTTAACTTATTTGAACAAGTTAAGTGCATTGGGGACATTGCAGCTTGCTCGGGTTGAACCTTGCTCGTTCGAAGTCCTTAGAATAATTTCTTCAGTAACTTCCTTCAAGTGTGCTTGTACCACTGTTTATTAATAAACCTTGCTCGATCCACTAAAATACTTGGTTTTAGCTTGTTTTAGTCAATGGTTTGCTCTAAAACAAACCTTGCTCGACTTGAAGAACAACCTTGCTTGATGAAGTGTAGCTTGCCTGATCTAACACTTAGAATACTTCTAGAAAATAACTTTGCTCGTTGAGTAAAATACCTTACTTGAATTAAGTGTAGGCTTGCTTGATGGCTAAGTTTTCTTGTTTTCCATAATTAGCCATTTATGAGGTGGTTGTGAAGATTCCAATCTTCCGTTTGTCGAATCTTGATCCCAACATGGATGATAATATTTAGAGAGAATTAGTGAGCAACGGTTGGGTATCTTAGCTCACGAGCAAGTTTGGTATAATAGAAGAGAAAGAGAGAGAAAAGATAAATGAAAATTTTTCTATGTCCGCATTTATAGTATGTCCTTGTGCATTTCAAAGTGGGCTTTAAATGATTTTTTTTTTTGTTTAGTACCTGAATACTGCAAAAATCCAAATTTCAAATTTTTCAAGCACCAAGCTTGCTCGATAAAGTATTTTACCAAAGCTTGATGGTTTTCAGAGTTTACTCGTTTTATAATATACTAAGTGAGAAAAATGAAAGAAGTTTACTCGAATATACTAGATTGCTCGAGAAATTAATCACAAGCCACGTAATCAAGTATATTTATTCAAGTAGACAACTTTACTCGAAATGACTTAGGATCTCCACATATTAACTAAGAAATATTTCTAAATGTCAAATCATGTCTAAACCTTACTTGAATATCCTAACAAACAGAAGTTTACTTGAAAGAGCTTAATTGAGCACATAGTTAATTTTGTTCACATATATACTATCAATTATTCTCGAGAAACAAAGTTTACTTGAAATTTCATTAAAAGTATAAAGTATTCTAGAGAACACATAACGTTTATGGTTAACACATAAGTCTGCTCAAAGCTAGCATAAAGTGTACTCGAGAAACAAAGTTTACTCAAAAACACTTGAAATTTGCAAGTAAACTTGACGAACACTTGATATTTTAAAATCTGAAAATACAAGTGTGCTTGAAGCATAAGATTTGCTCAATAAACAAAGTTCACTCGAAAACACTTGCATTTAAGAAACAAAGTATTCAGACATAATCAAATTGTCAAGTATGCTCGAATGAGACAAATTGTTAGTTAAATATTCAAGTTTACTCGAAAACACATATTCCTTTCTTTTAAACAACTTTTCATTTTCAGGATTAAATGTTTAAGAAAAAATGGTGCATGCATAATGAGATCAAATTCAGTTTTATCATTTCAAATCCTTTTCTTTTTATGAAAAGATCTCAACATGGATCATATTAATTAAGTCATCTTTCAATGCTTCATTCTAAGCATTATTATGACACATTAGGCAGGTTAATAGTAGGTAATTACTTAGCTTGAATTTCATTACCTTGGTGATACGCTTAAGATTTAATTAGTTGCATGACGCATAAATGGATAACACTTATTGCACTATGATGTCCCGTATCTCTTCTCAAGGCTTATTTGGCTTTTTCCATATCACCCAACTTTAACCCCTTGTTATTTCGTAAAAATATATTTCTATGACAAAACATACATAATTTTCATAAGTTAATTTCCTTTACAAAACTTTTCATACTTTGAGATTGAACGTTGGAGTTACATGCCACACATTTTGGACTTACATGCTGTCACACCCCGATCGTGATGGCGGAATAATCGAGGCGCGGCGACTAAGTCGTGATTGTTGAGCACAATAGTATAAAAGTCTAAATGCATAAACATAACCAAAATGTCAAATATTACACCATCCAGGTAACATGAAACAAATTGTTTTAATACAAAATATCAAGTTTCCAAACAACTCCTAGACTAGCCTTCATCTCTCTAAGGCCTCTAAACTTGCTAGGGATTTCTTGCTGCATTATTTCCTGAAAACATGTAACAAACTGTCAACTACATAAAGTAGATGAGTGAATTCATAGGTTTAAAGAAAAAGAGTTTATACACAAACATACTAGTATAGGTTGTAGGGGTTTATATATAGGGTGTACCTGCGGCTAACCCACCACTCCTACAACTTATACTACTATGTTTGGATATAATACCCGGTTTTAAGATGGTTTGTAAGAAAAGGTCTCTTGGTTTTCCCAAAGAGGTTTTTGTACTAAGTAAAACATGAAATGTTCTCCTGGACTCTCAGCGGGCTTATTATTCTCCCATTAGAGTCGTTTGTGATAAGATTACTCAAAGATTTGTGGTCTCCCAACGGTACATGTAGCACATAGCAGTTAAGCATAAATAAGGACATATAGATTTGAGCATGCTAAGTTTACTAGATAAACCAACACCAAGATCCCACTGTTTACTAGTATCCAAGATGATGGTGAATAAATGATGATGATGATGAATGATGATGAAACTCAATGATCACACAAGACTTGATTGATCCCACGCAAGACTTAAACCAAGACTACCTCGTTCTTGTCATCCAGGACTCAGCTAGGTTCTACCGAGAGTAGGATAGACTCCCCAAAGAATCCTGGGTTCCCTTGGTCCCTACCGAGACTAGTATAGGTCCTCAAGAGTTATGGATTTCACCGAGACTAGTATGAAATCCCAAGAGTTACGAGTGCCACCGAGAATAGAATGCCACTCATGGTCGCGAGTTCTACCGAGAGTAGAATAGACTCTCGCGTCCAATTCAACTCATGATGCTTTGATCTCTAGATTTCCATGCTGACACAATGACTATGATGATATGAATATGATTCCCATTCCCATGATGTCAATGTTCATAGAATTTCCCATACTCGTTGATTTCCAATGTTCTTAGATCTCCATAAGTTGATGGGTTTTCCCCATGTTCATAGATTTCCAAAGTTTATAGATTCTTAAAAAGCTTGTGGATTTCCGCACGTGTGTAGAAATCCAAAAGTTTATAGTTTAAAGAGTGTTTGCATAAATGATTTTATCCAAACGTGTAAAGTTACCATGTTTCCACCCCATAGTTTTGAAAAGCTTAAATAGGGGCTATGAACTCACCTTGATCTCGGGTTAGGATGGTGCTACAATAGATCTCCTTAGCCTAGAGTTGAACATATATATAAGGTTAACAACGTGCTATAAGTCTAAGAAAACGAGCTTACGCGGCCTCGAGCAAAAACTGGGTTTTAAAGACGAAAACAGCTTGGTTCTGGCTTGATTCGATCGAATAGGAACACGTTCGATCGAATAGACACACATTCGGTCGAATCTGAGGCACACTCGATCAAACTAGAAACACATTTGGTCGAACCAGTTGGAAAAACTCGTTCGGTCGAACATGGAACTTGTTCGATCGAATAGACACTCGTTCGATCGAATACGAAACTCATTCGGTCGAATGAGTTGGAGACCATTCGGTTGCTTTCCTATTCGATCGACTGGACTGATTCGATCGACTGGTTCGATCGAATGAGTCTGATTCGACTCCTTCAAGCTGGGCGACGGAGAAACCTACGGGTTTTTCAGATTTTCCAGATTTTTGACCCAAAATCGAAGTTTTTGACATGGAAATGCTCGGGATTGAAAGGGCTATCGATTCCTAGTGATTTTAAACACAAAAGCCTGCATTTTGACACCAAAACAAGACGGTTTTTGACCCGAAAACTCTAGAAACGAAAATGGGTGTTTTTGCTCGATTTGAGGCCGAAAATGGTTATGAAAATGGATGATTTTCAAGAAGATCTTACCAAGAATAACAACAAACAGGTTTGTGGACTCGGATTTGAAGTTTGAAGACTTTCTCTCTCTAGTTTCTCTCTCTAGAATGAGAGTGTTTGGGTGGGAAGTGTTGGTGGAAATGAAAGAGATGGTGTAAGAATACTTGATTTTCCGCTTAAATACTCGGGTGACTCGGGTTCGGGTTTAGGCTACCGACGGGTCAAGACTAGTCGAGTTCATAAGTTTTTTAAACAAACTAAAACTTTTTCAGCAAAACTTTTATAAAACCATTTTCCGAATAATTATTTGAAATCTTTTTAAATAAGAACATTTAATTTTTCGAAAGCATAAAAATTAATATTTTTTTTTTCAGGCGTAAATGTCGTTTTATAAAATAAACATTTTAAATGATAAAAGCAGATTTTTCCAATGATATGGGTTCCGAACTTATCGTCCAGAATCCCAAAGTCTATAGTTTCCGATGATTTCACGATCCTAGTTTACCAATCGAATTTCAGGGCGTTACATCCTCCCCAATTTAGAGGAATTTCTTCCCGAAATTTAGAACTTAGTATAGTTGATGCAATGATGTTTTAGATCAAATGATCCCATGATGACCACTATGCGCCACTACCCCTAATTTTCGTCTTGGATACCACCCAAATCAAGTTGAAGGGGTTTATATATAGGGTGTACCAGCGGCTAACCCACCACTCCCTCAACTCCACTTGGGTGTTTCTTTCGACTCCTATTAGTTCAATGACACACAGGACGACACACTATTTTCCACTACAAGGCATCACCTTCAAGCTTTACATCAGACATATTCATTTCGGATTGAAGGGGTTTATATATAGGGTGTACCAGCGGCTAACCCACCACTCCTTCAATCTCCAATGAATAATTCCCTCAATAACTCTTGAATTTAACGCCTCACAGCTGCCACGCTAACTATGAGTCCCTAATTCCAAGTCTCGCTTCAGACATAATCAACTTGTGCCGAAGGGGTTTATGTATAGGGTGTACCAGCGGCTAACCCACCACTCCTTCAACATTCATTGATTAATTCCCTACACGAAGCTTGAGTTCACGACTCATAGTTACACAATAGCATATTGTTTATACACGTATACACCTGTGAACTTGATGTAATTATATTCCGGACTATAATTACGAGTTCACCTTGTATCAATGTATAAACTCCATTGTGTGCGGCTAGAAAAATCGACACGACACCACACACACACACACAACCATGCTTCATGAATGCTAGAATGATGACAAATTTTGGCTCAATGATACATAGTTTACCCCAATGTTTACATGATTAAGTATGCACAACTTGTGTTTTCCAGCACGAGTCATGGGTAGCCAAACTTGGTGTTATGCAAATAAGAGAATATTTATAAGCAAATAGGAACAACATGATACTTCATTGATTGATATTGGTCCCTGATTACATGATTACGATTACATAGACTCCAAGATTTCTAGAATTACAAAGATGATGACTATGCGAACAGATGAGGGTATTCCTCCTTCATCTTATCCTCTCGCTCCCATGTGAACTCGGGTCCACGATGGTTGTTCCAACGTACCTTGACTATGGGTATCCGGCTTCGCTTAGTCCTTTTGACTTCTCGATCTAGGATCTCGACAGGTTCCTCAACAAAGTGTAGTTTGTCGTCGATGCGAACCGTGTCGATCGGGATTTGAGCGGTCTCGTCAACGAGGCACTTTTTGAGTTGCGACACATGAAAAACGTTGTGAACGCGGCTGAGTTCTGGAGGCAATTCCAAGCGATAGGCTACGGGTCCGACCTTTTCGATGATCTTGAAAGGTCCTACGTACCTTGGAGCAAACTTTCCCTTTTTCCCGAAGCGAACAATGCCCTTCCAGTGGGAAACTTTGAGCATTACGCGATCGCCTATTTGGAACTCCAGAGGTTTGCGGTGTTTGTCAGCGTAATACTTGTGTCGACAGCGGGCGTCCTTAAGTCTTTGCTGGATGATGGCGATACTGTCAGTGGTTTCCTGTATCAGTTCCGGGCCGAGGATTTGAGAATCTCCGGTCTCGGACCAACACAGTGGAGAACGACATTTCCTGCCATAGAGTGCCTCGAATGGTGCGCATTTGATGGTAGCATGATAGCTGTTATTGTATGAGAACTCTGCAAGAGGAAGGTGAGTCTCCCAGCTACTACCGAATTCAAGGATACAGGCCCTGAGCATATCCTCCAGGGTTTGTATGGTCCTTTCGCTCTGTCCGTCCGTTTCAGGATGATAGGCAGAGCTAAGTTTCACACTTGTCCCAAAGGCTTTCTGAAATGACTTCCAGAACCTTGACGCAAAAGAGGGGTCACGGTCAGACGTGATGCCCTTAGGCACACCGTGACGGGTTACGATCTCACGAATGTAAATCCGCGCCAGCTTCTCCGTAGTGTAGTCCTCGCGGACAGGGAGAAAGTGGGCAGACTTGGTCAAGTAATCCACGATAACCCAAATCGTGTCATAACCGCTGGGTGTCCGCGGGAGTTTGGTAATGAAGTCCATAGCGACTTCGTCCCACTTCCACTGCGGTATGATCGGTTTTTGTAACAGGCCAGATGGTCTCTGATGTTCAGTCTTGATCCGCGAGCATGTTAGGCACCTACCGACGTACAAAGCTATGACTTTCTTCATACCCGGCCACCAGAAGTGAGACCTGAGATTCTGATACATTTTATCACTGCCCGGGTGAATAGAGTATCTGGATTTGTGCGCTTCGTTCAGGATAAGTTTTCGAAGTGGTTCAGAGTTTGGAATCCACATGCGATTTAAGTAGTAAAGTATACCATCATACTTGGTTTCAAACTTCCGTTCGGCACCGCAAGATAGCATATTTTTGAGATCACCACCAGCAATCGCTTGCTTTTGAGCTTCAAGAACCAAGGAGGGAAGATTGGACTGAATACGGATCGCATGCAACTGGGTCCTTTCCTTGCGACTTAACGCGTCAGCCACTACGTTAGCCTTTCCAGGGTGGTAGCGGATTTCGCAGTCGTAGTCACTTAGGAGTTCAACCAATCGACGTTGTCGCATGTTTAGCTCCCTTTGGTTGAGGATGTGTTGTAGGCTCTTGTGGTCGGTGAAGATGACACATTTCGTACCGTATAGGTAGTGTCTCCATATTTTTAAGGCAAAGACCACAGCACCCAATTCCAAGTCGTGGGTGACATAAATCCTCTCATGACTCTTGAGTTGGCGCGAGGCATAAGCGATGACCTTACCGCGTTGCATTAAGACGCAGCCTAGACCTTGGCTCGAGGCGTCGCAATAAACAACAAAATCATCGTTACCCTCAGGAAGTGACAGGATTGGTGCATGACAGAGTTTATGTTTCAATGTTTGGAAAGCCTCTTCTTGCTCTTGGTTCCAAATGAATGGTTCCCCTTTTTGAGTTAACATTGTGAGAGGCAATACGATCTTTGAAAAGTTCGAGATGAATCGACGGTAGTACCCAGCTAAACCAAGAAATGAACGAATTTCGGTTGGCGTTGTAGGCGCTCCCCAATTTTTGATGGCTTCAATCTTGGCAGGGTCGACATGAATGCCTTCCTTGTTAATGATGTGACCTAAGAATTGAACTTCCCTTAGCCAGAATTCGCATTTGGAGAATTTGGCGTAGAGTTGCTCTTTCCTCAGCAGACCCAAGGTAAGCCTGAGATGAAGCTCATGGTCGGCTTTAGAGCGGGAATAAACGAGAATATCGTCAATGAAGACGATAACAAACTGGTCCAGGTATGGACGACAAACGCGATTCATGAGATCCATGAACACCGCAGGGGCATTCGTCAAACCAAAAGGCATGACTAGGAACTCGTAGTGTCCATAACGAGTTCTGAAAGCGGTTTTCGCGATGTCGTCCTCCATGACGCGTACTTGGTGATAACCTGAGCGTAGGTCGATCTTGGAAAAGTAAGTGGCTCCTTGCAGCTGGTCGAAAAGATCGTCAATCCTTGGTAATGGATACCGATTCTTGACCGTGAGTTTGTTAAGCTCACGATAGTCTATGCACATCCGGAAAGATCCGTCCTTCTTCTTGACGAAGAGGACTGGAGCTCCCCATGGAGATGAACTAGGGCGAATAAAACCCTTGTCTAGTAGTTCCTGTAGCTGGCTCGATAATTCCTGCATTTCTGACGGAGCCAAACGATACGGAGATTTTGCCACGGGGGTTGCACCGGGAACTAATTCGATGTGGAATTCGACTTGTCGGCTAGGAGGTAGTCCGGGTAAGTCTTTAGGAAAAACGTCTGGAAATTCACGCACAACGGGGACATCAGAGAGCTTCTTCCCCAAAGATTTCTTGATGGAGACATGAGATAGGAAGGCAAGACACTTCTTTCGAAGGCATCGCCGAGCTTTAAAGCAGGAGATTAATTTCAGACATCTGCCTGATCTTTCTCCTTGAATAATTATGGACTCGCCAGAAGAACAAGGAACGCGAATGAGCTTCTCAGCACACACCACTTCCGTGTGGTTGATGGACAACCAATCCATCCCAACAATTACATCGAAACTTCCTAATTGCATAGGGATGAGGTCAATGTTAAGAGACGTCTGATCAAACGTAAGCGTGCAATTGCGAACGATTTTGTTCACTTGGGTAGACTCTCCGTTTGCCATTTCGACAGAGAAAGCGGGGTCTAAGACAGAGGTTCCTAGATTAAGCAATGGGACCAACTCGCTAGAAATAAAACTCCTATCTGCACCCGTGTCAAATAGAATAGAAATCCAGAGATTGTTAAGGATGAACGTACCAGTAATGACGTCAGGATTTTGGCGAGCTTCAGCAGCGCCAATAGTAAAGGCTCGGCCTCGGGCCGGAGGAAGATTTGCAAGACGAGGACACCTGCTCCTGAAATGGTCCGTGGCTCCACACTCGAAACAGCTTCGAGTGTTGCTGGGTTGGGAACTGCTGCTCTGTATTGCCAGTTGATTACCTTGAAATCTGCAGCGTTCCGCTAGGTGCCCCAAACGTCCACAGTTCGTGCATTTCCAGCACGGGGTTCCGGCAGGGTGATGAAATTGGCAAGTGCCGCACTTGGGGTGAACCCCAGTGTACTCCCTCTTTGGCCTTCCAGAAGGGGTGGGAGCAGGAGCGACAGAGCTGATTGGGGTTGCGGGAGTAACCATCGCGTAACTGCTAGCCTTACGCTTTTTGATGCGGTTGATCTTTTTGGATGAGCCCTCAGCGGCCTTGCCCGTACCTTTGGCTAGGACCCCAGTCTTAACCTGGTCCTGGGTCAGTCGGGCAGCTAGTTCAATGGCCGCTTGTAGGGTTGATGGGTCAGCCCCGATAACGATTCCACGGACAGTGTCAGGTAGGCCATTGATGTAAAGCTCAATAGCCCGGGAGGGAGGGGTGACCAAGTGTGGTACGAGAAGGGAGAGCTCGTGAGAACGCTCCGTGTACCCTTGGTGATCAGCGCCCTTCATTCTGTGCACCCAAAACTCAGCTTCAAGTTTCTGCACCTCACTGCGAGGTACGAACTCGCGGGTAACCAAAGCTACAAATTCCGACCAGGTCATGGCCAAGGCAGCCTCACGCCCGCGGGTTCTTATCTCGTTGTTCCACCAGGTCAGCGCGCGTTTAGACAACATGCTTGCCGCGTGCGTGACTTTCAGTGTCTCAGGGCACGAGCTAATAACAAAGGCAGCCTCCATCTTTTCGATCCACTGGAGGAGACCAACGGCGCCTTCTGAACCGCTGAAGCTGGTGGGTTTGGTAGCCATGAAGTCCTTGTATGGCTTATTTGCTGGTTCATTTGCGTTCTGAGCTGGAATTTGGTTGGCCCCAGAGGTTCCTTCTTGCCTCAGCCCCTGGCTGATGGCTGTTACCATGCCTGGTAACACAGCCGCGATCTGCTGGGCAATAAGGTTGGCTAGATCAGCGGAGTCCAAGGGGGCGGGTGCACGTCTGGGAGGCATTCAAGAACACAGAATGACATGACTCAAGAGATTAACAGTTAATATACAACACATAAGCACGCAGCACGTATATAAGTGTAGACATGTGATTGTGATGCATGAGCTATCTAGAGTCAAGGATCCTAGGTTATAGTCTAGGTCGGTTTCCTAATTCCCTATAACCACTGGCTCTGATACCAATCTGTCACACCCCGATCGTGATGGCGGAATAATCGAGGCGCGGCGACTAAGTCGTGATTGTTGAGCACAATAGTATAAAAGTCTAAATGCATAAACATAACCAAAATGTCAAATATTACACCATCCAGGTAACATGAAACAAATTGTTTTAATACAAAATATCAAGTTTCCAAACAACTCCTAGACTAGCCTTCATCTCTCTAAGGCCTCTAAACTTGCTAGGGATTTCTTGCTGCATTATTTCCTGAAAACATGTAACAAACTGTCAACTACATAAAGTAGATGAGTGAATTCATAGGTTTAAAGAAAAAGAGTTTATACACAAACATACTAGTATAGGTTGTAGGGGTTTATATATAGGGTGTACCTGCGGCTAACCCACCACTCCTACAACTTATACTACTATGTTTGGATATAATACCCGGTTTTAAGATGGTTTGTAAGAAAAGGTCTCTTGGTTTTCCCAAAGAGGTTTTTGTACTAAGTAAAACATGAAATGTTCTCCTGGACTCTCAGCGGGCTTATTATTCTCCCATTAGAGTCGTTTGTGATAAGATTACTCAAAGATTTGTGGTCTCCCAACGGTACATGTAGCACATAGCAGTTAAGCATAAATAAGGACATATAGATTTGAGCATGCTAAGTTTACTAGATAAACCAACACCAAGATCCCACTGTTTACTAGTATCCAAGATGATGGTGAATAAATGATGATGATGATGAATGATGATGAAACTCAATGATCACACAAGACTTGATTGATCCCACGCAAGACTTAAACCAAGACTACCTCGTTCTTGTCATCCAGGACTCAGCTAGGTTCTACCGAGAGTAGGATAGACTCCCCAAAGAATCCTGGGTTCCCTTGGTCCCTACCGAGACTAGTATAGGTCCTCAAGAGTTATGGATTTCACCGAGACTAGTATGAAATCCCAAGAGTTACGAGTGCCACCGAGAATAGAATGCCACTCATGGTCGCGAGTTCTACCGAGAGTAGAATAGACTCTCGCGTCCAATTCAACTCATGATGCTTTGATCTCTAGATTTCCATGCTGACACAATGACTATGATGATATGAATATGATTCCCATTCCCATGATGTCAATGTTCATAGAATTTCCCATACTCGTTGATTTCCAATGTTCTTAGATCTCCATAAGTTGATGGGTTTTCCCCATGTTCATAGATTTCCAAAGTTTATAGATTCTTAAAAAGCTTGTGGATTTCCGCACGTGTGTAGAAATCCAAAAGTTTATAGTTTAAAGAGTGTTTGCATAAATGATTTTATCCAAACGTGTAAAGTTACCATGTTTCCACCCCATAGTTTTGAAAAGCTTAAATAGGGGCTATGAACTCACCTTGATCTCGGGTTAGGATGGTGCTACAATAGATCTCCTTAGCCTAGAGTTGAACATATATATAAGGTTAACAATGTGCTATAAGTCTAAGAAAACGAGCTTACGCGGCCTCGAGCAAAAACTGGGTTTTAAAGACGAAAACAGCTTGGTTCTGGCTTGATTCGATCGAATAGGAACACGTTCGATCGAATAGACACACATTCGGTCGAATCTGAGGCACACTCGATCGAACTAGAAACACATTTGGTCGAACCAGTTGGAAAAACTCGTTCGGTCGAACATGGAACTTGTTCGATCGAATAGACACTCGTTCGATCGAATACGAAACTCATTCGGTCGAATGAGTTGGAGACCATTCGGTTGCTTTCCTATTCGATCGACTGGACTGATTCGATCGACTGGTTCGATCGAATGAGTCTGATTCGACTCCTTCAAGCTGGGCGACGGAGAAACCTACGGGTTTTTCAGATTTTCCAGATTTTTGACCCAAAATCGAAGTTTTTGACATGGAAATGCTCGGGATTGAAAGGGCTATCGATTCCTAGTGATTTTAAACACAAAAGCCTGCATTTTGACACCAAAACAAGACGGTTTTTGACCCGAAAACTCTAGAAACGAAAATGGGTGTTTTTGCTCGATTTGAGGCCGAAAATGGTTATGAAAATGGATGATTTTCAAGAAGATCTTACCAAGAATAACAACAAACAGGTTTGTGGACTCGGATTTGAAGTTTGAAGACTTTCTCTCTCTAGTTTCTCTCTCTAGAATGAGAGTGCTTGGGTGGGAAGTGTTGGTGGAAATGAAAGAGATGGTGTAAGAATACTTGATTTTCCGCTTAAATACTCGGGTGACTCGGGTTCGGGTTTAGGCTACCGACGGGTCAAGACTAGTCGAGTTCATAAGTTTTTTAAACAAACTAAAACTTTTTCAGCAAAACTTTTATAAAACCATTTTCCAAATAATTATTTGAAATCTTTTTAAATAAGAACATTTAATTTTTCGAAAGCATAAAAATTAATATTTTTTTTTTCAGGCGTAAATGTCGTTTTATAAAATAAACATTTTAAATGATAAAAGCAGATTTTTCCAATGATATGGGTTCCGAACTTATCGTCCAGAATCCCAAAGTCTATAGTTTCCGATGATTTCACGATCCTAGTTTACCAATCGAATTTCAGGGCGTTACACATGCCTTCCATTCTAAGCATTTAGGACTTATAATGATGCCCCACCTTTGTAGTTCTAGTTTAAAACCTCATGTTTATATATTTTATCAACTTTTGGTTGATGTATAATCTTTTTGCACAAATTGTTCTATGTCATATATAAAATCAATCACTTTGAGTGACCATATATCAACATGCTTTTGTATGACGGGGTAGTTACTTTTTTGCCTATTGTTTGGAGAGATTTACCCTTGAAACATGCATATTTCAACAATTTATCTCCAAATTAAGCTTAGCATTTTCATTTAGTTTAAATCACCTCAGTTTTTACACATCATGGAAAGATACCATACATATCAATGAATGCACTAAAAGTCTTTCCGGCCTATTAAATTTATATGACTAGTGTAAATAACCGATCTTTTATCATTTCCCATAAGGTTGGATCAATTTTCATTGAAAAACCTTTTAAGCTTCTTTAAAGCTTGAACTGACTAGTCTTATCATATCTCTACACTATAAAGTTGCTCACTTGTAAAAAAACATTTTACTTTTGAAAACTTCTTTGAAAATGTTCAATTAAACACATAAGTTTTATCATCAAAGCAAATTTATGACTAAAGAAATCTATTACATAATCAAGCATAATCAGAAAGAATACATTAAAGCATAAGAATAAGAAAACTAACATGGAGTTCTAATTAGTATAAAACATGCATAGTCTAACTTATCCTAAGCACTTAATCATTTCAAACCATCAATCATGAGCAATATATCAGACAAGTATGCAGACAAAGCATTTCAAATCAAAGTCAAACATACTCATCCAACTGTCATGAAACACACATACAATGTCATAAGAATCATAGATACCTAAGCCACACGTAATCATTCAAGCACAGTTTACCATAGCATGTATCACATAAACATTCAAAAACACAAATAAACCACTCAAGACCTTTAATAGATGATGATTTAACACAAACGAGTATATATCATCAATCAGACTTCATCAGAGTTGATCATGCCTAAAACCTTTAATAGAAAGTTGAATATAGTCTTATCTATTGGATTAGTGAATAAACCAGCCAAGTTGTTACTAGTTTCAACTATTTTCATTTTTAGTAGTCCTTTCTCATTGCAAACTCTGATAAAATGGCGTCTGATTTCATTATTCAATCGAGGAGATCGTATAAAACCATGTCTTCTGGGTTAACATATTCAAGTTTGAGTATTATGCACAACTTGTCAATGAACACGGTGGTATACTTTTTATCACAAATTTGAGAAACACTTCACAAATTGTGATCCACCTTGTCACAATAATTTACTTTATCAAACGTAATGTTATCATTTGACACATCCCCTTCTTTCGTAATCATGCCCCCAGAATTACCCGCAAACTCTACATAACCCCCTTGTATAGTCTTCACATTGGTTAGTAGGTCAATATTGCCGGTGATGTATTGAGAGCATCCACTATCCATGATCCTATTTTCTCCAAATATAGCCTTGGATAAACTCTGCACATACAAGAAACATGATTAGACCAAAAAGGAAACCCAGGCTTCAGTCTTGGGCACCTCTTTCATTTCAACAGAAGATTTGATGTGAACATAATCAAAATGTGATTTAGAAGCTTATGAATATGTAACTGGTCTCTTAGACCTGTATCTCAGATATGTGTCCTTAATCACATTTGTGCTCTCATTTTTAGTGATCAAGGAGTTGAATGATGAAGATCATGAGCATCTGTTGAGTAAGAAGAGTGAAGCACAAAAGAAGAGAGAAGAAAACAAAAGAATTTAAAAATGAACATTCATTATCTTAAAGGATGCAACTACAGTCAAGACCATCTGAATAAGATGTCCTATGAAGATATCATGAAACTCAGCAAAGCTCTGAAAGCTAAAGATGATGAGGAAGTGAAACAAACGGATGAATTGAGAGAAAAAGAGGAATTAGAAAGGAAAAATAAAACTTTGAGAAGATGTAGGACCTTGGGATTCTGAGAAAAGAATCAATATTTTAAGAGAAATTATGATGTAAAAGGGAATGCCCATAGGTGTATTTGATAATTTGGGAAAGACTCGACTGACAGAAATATTTTGAATGGAATCAGAACCTTATCATGAAGAGTTGGAAAGAGCCAGATTAAATCCTCCCCAATCTATCCACGTAAAACATGTGTTCTATGAGCCTCAATAAACTGAAAAAGAGATTGGCAAAGAAACAATGGATATGATTAAAATTTTGTCATAAGAGGGAGAAGACTATATCACCTTATTAATGAAGAGAAAACAAGATATTCATAAGATCTATGAAGCGAAAGGACATATTAGAAAGTCACATTCATCAAGATCCTTCACTTCAAGGATATATGTCGGTCCCGATTAGTCACTCAATACGCACAACAATGTCATAAGCCACACATTAAATGTGTCGACAAGAGGGTTGATAGCGGATTTCTAAATAAGGAAAGATTCTTGTTTGTTAATGACGGAACCAGAAACAAACAAGTTTGTTGCTAAAGAGGTTAATAAAAGTAATAGACACAAACAATAACTCAAAGATTTCCATTTATATAAACTAATTCATACAAATGTTAATCGATTAGGGTTTCTTGTCGGGAATGTATTTTCAATGATAACCTAGGACAGCCTTCACACTCAAACACACACAAAATAGGCAAGTGTACCTATCGTATATTTAGAATAGTAATGGTAAGAACCAAGTATCGATCCGTGGACACACAGGTTTCTAATAATAAATCGTTGTTTTACTTCAATCAAAGGTTTTAATCATTTTGGGGTTGATTTTTAAACTTTTTATAAAATATAAATACTTATATATATAGTATATAGGTGACCGAGACAAGAGATTCTAAACGAGTTGTTCAATTATGCGAAGGTTACCATATAAGATCAAGAATCCACTCCATTTATAGCATTGATAATTAATATGTAGACATGTGATAGACTTGCGTAGCAATATATGATAGATGGCTCCTTAAACCTTAAGTGAGAATCTTCGGCACTAAGGAGATGGTATGAGCATTTTAAAGTCCACCCTTTCCTAATGTCATACCATCTGAATGATGTCGATTTGATTTGACAAGTAGTTTCGTAAAGTAGAAAGATTAGGATTGACTTCGATTTCTCAAATACCAATTCTAACAAATTCGGGTGGTTGTAGTTCATCACACAACCTCCCCTTAGTTGATTTATGTAGGTTATAATTACACATTCCGTTAACATATGGTTTCTTTAAATAATTTGATATCCTAAGCAAAGCCATTTTCGGATTACCAAGGTTTAGAAAAATACACCATAACTTATATCTCATCATTTCTAAGTACAATATAAGGATCCATGTTTCGATAATGTATCAAAGTATTTCTATCTTTCAAGAACATGAATCGATCATGAATGATTGCCAATGATATAGACAACCACCAACTTTGATTTAGTGATTTAAGATGGTGAAACATTTCTCATCAAAAGATAATTGTAATATAACCATGTAGTTTACTAGACTACATCACATGTCTTGATTAATTCTCAAGTAAAACAAAGCTTCTTCATAGATTTTAGATAGTAAAAGGAGTTTAGCTCATAATGAGCATAATGATGAACATTAAGATGATTGATAACAACAAATACATGATTAAACTTAGAACAATCTAACCAATTATAGACAAATCCTCCCTCTTAATGATGGTATTGATGGTTGATGATGTTGATTAATGGTGATGACCTCCAAGCCTTCAAACTTTTCACTAGATCTTCAAAGTGAGTGTTAATGTGTGTTTTTATAAGTGAAAACCGGAGAGAACTCTTTTCAAGGCACACTTGATGAATGCAACATGAGCCACTATTTATAGGCAATCTGGACGTGTGGCACGGCCCCGTGCATGATGAGCACGGCCCCGTGTATTTTTATGACATGTGCCAGATTTGTTTTGTCTTTTGTGTGAGGTGGCAACGGCCCCGTGGTTAGGAGGCACGGCCCCGTGTTGTTTAATTACATGTGCTCAATTCTTCTTTGTCTTTTCTGCATTCCCGTCCACGGCCCCGTGCTTTTGCTTCCAGTTTTTGTCTTTTCTTGTTTCAGAAGCATGGGGGCGTGTTTCTTGAGGCATGGGGGCGTGTTTCTTTGTTTTCTTGTGTTTTCTTATGTTTTTCTTCGTCTTTTTTCTTGTTTCTTCGTTTGAGGCTTGGTTTCTCCTGAAATTATGTTTTATTATGATAAGTAGTCTTTTATGCTATGTTGTTAGATAGAAATTGCAGTTTTTAGAGATTATTTGATGCCGAAAAGATGTATATTTCTATGTACATCAAGCATACCCACACTTGAACATTGCTTGTCAACACGGGGTTAGTGAGTTCACAAGTTTATATAAAATAAAGCGTTTAGCGTTTGCGTTCAGCGTTTTGCGTTAAGCGTTTTGTGTTACAGCGTTTGCGTTACAGCTTTTTGCAATACAGCGTTTTGCGTTACCAGATAGTGTTATGTCAATTATATATCTATAGGTAGCTAGCCTATAAAACAAGTATCACTAAGTGTTCGACACCGAAGCTGACTGTTTATCATTTGCCTTGCCACCAGGTCTATCCCGACCATGGTATGTGTTTAGCCAAGATTACACCCACTCGACCTCCAGTCGAGTTTAGCGTTGGGTGGTGTTTGTCAAACCCAGTAGTACTACTCAACAATGACTCGCTATTATCCAATATTAAACGGTGCGATGTGAATGAAGGACTTTAGTTAACGCATTTGCCACTTAGTCTTTACAAGTGATATATAATCTATATTAACAAAATCTTAAATGCGTTTTCGGAGTATGTTATCTCCCCCAAGTGAAAAGCGTTTAAAAAGTTTAAAAGGGGAAAGTGAAACTCACTGTTTGCGAAGTATTCCCAAAATAATTCACCAAGATGCGCGTCACAGAAAAACTCTCTCTAGCGTTCTAAAACAACAAAGAAATTTTTCTAAGCGTCGGAATATTATCGAGTCTCTAGACCCGGCACATAATACCTATGCACACAACATGTTTCGTGTTTCGTTTGTGAATCGTGTGTGACTTTAACAAGTGTAGTTGTGATACGTTACATGTGTAAGAAATTATTTACGTGTCATGTATTCATAAAGTACATTACTAGCAATTACTCCCCGTAAGGGCAATTTGGTCAACACATAACAATTAACTAGCAATTATTCCCCACGAGGGCAATTTGGTCAAATCATGACAATCAATTAGCAATTATTCCCCGCAAGGGCATTTTGGTCAAAACACGACAATGAATTTGCAATCATTCCCCTCAAGGGCAATTTGGTCAAAACACGATAATAAATTAGCAATCACGTTGTTTCATGCAACTTTCACAAAACTCAGCAACTAGTTTCTTAACGACAGAATTCTACTTGAAAAACTAGTCTATCCCACCGATCATAGCATCACAATTAATTTACCAAAAATCATCACAAAAGCATATATGTCTTAGGTTTCCAGAACATATATTATTATATTTTTGTTCCACATAGGTTTCCCACAATAATCAAATCATTACAGCAAACTCATAACACTCAAATTCATGCGCAACAGAAGAGGAACCAACCCAATTGGTCTTGTAGTTCATGAGATATAATATTTACAAAACAACCAAACAGCAGGTCTAACAACTCAGCTTTGCACAACGTTTTTGTAAAATCATAAAAGTTAACTTTTACACGTTCAAAAATTGCAAATTTATATTCTTTCGAAACTAGACTCAACCTAGTTTACTGTAGTATCAATAAACTCAACCAATTTTCACATTTACACCCCGTTACAGTCAATTAAACATCAATAACACAATCTGTCCAGAAACTGTTTGCATCCAAACTCAACATATTAACTATCTATGGACCATAATTCATTCATATAACACTCTAGACTCCATAATCACTATCCATGCACATCAATTACACATTACGTACATGATTAGGGTTTTTTTTAACTCAAATCAAAGACACAACAATTAACATGTAGCAATATCAATTCTAGTTATCAAATCATCATCAATACATCATCAAATCAAACAAACTCATATGAACACAATAACTTGTAAAAATTAGAATCTAGGGTTTGTAATTAACCCAATAAAAGTCAAGATTAAATATAAAGGATGCATAGGATAGTCGTTTATACATTCCTAGCACCTTAATCTTCAATCAAAAGTTGAAATTGATTGTATGTATGTGTGTGTATGTCGACGGCAGCCAAGGGAGCCAAGGGGGAGGGGTTCCGATCGGGGTAGAGGGAGAGGAGAGAAAAAGTGAGTTAGGGTTTAGGTTTATTATTATTAATAATAATAATATGTTACACTCAAGTCCCTCAACTTTCAATTGTTGCTTTTCTAGCTTAATTAACTAGTTCTAGTACATTGAGTTAACGTTTATAACAATGTTATCACACAACACATAAGTCTAACACATAATTATCACATAATTATTGTTTTGACGTTTTTCGTTTATTCACCAATCGTTTGCGTCAACTCGTTTGCGTTTCGGTGTAATTCCCGAAAGACTACACATGTAGTAATTGTCAAGCGTCATTTAAACCCTAGTTTAAATGTAATGAGGTGTGCGTTATAGATTCAGTGATCTTTAAGTTTGAATTGACGGAGTTGAGTTAACGGAGTTAACCTGAAATTGACGATTGTCACACACTGTAGCTTGCTCGGAGTTGAAACTTGCCCGATGGGTCCTTAGGATAATTCTTAACTTCTTTCAAGCATGCTCGGACCACTGTTTATTAATGAATACATTGATAGATCTTCCAAGTACTTGGCTTCAAAAGCTTGGTGTGACCAAGGGTTTGCTAGTAAGCAGAGTGTGCTCGGTAATGAATAACAACCTTGCTTGACATAGTGAACCCTAATCGGATATACACTAAAGAAGATTTCATGAAAATAACTCTGTCCGATAGACAAAATATCATGCCCATCCAAGTAAAACCCTAATCGGATGTCCAAGTGTGCTCGGATCAATACTTAGCGATTTATGAGGAGGTTGAGAATATTCCAATCTTCCATATACTTTATTTTAGGTCAAATCTTTGACTCAATCTCCCCCTAGATTGGAACACCTCAGCTGTCCCAAAAATTTCTAAGGTTACATGCACTTAGTTAAAATACATATTAAATCGAAATCAAACTTTTACATATCCAAAGTTAAACTAATACATATTCAAAATTATGTTCGTAGACATTACAAAGCAAAGCCTATTCTAAGAATCATCTTCTTCTTGCATTGTAGGCTGCTTGTCTTCTTTCAACTCTAACAGTTCCTGCTCTTTGCTGGAAGATACACAAAATTCGATAATGAGGGTGATTTTCTGGAATTGTCAGTCAAATAATGTCCCTCAAGTCTTCTTCATGCAAATAGGTCAGATCTTGATCAGTTTTGATTATTCCTAAGATGAGTCCATCTGAGTTTCTTATAATGTAATGGCCTTCGTTTTACTTGTATTCAATCATAGTTATTCGGCCATTATTTTGAACCTCATAGTTGGGTCTCACCATCCTCATTCTCATATTGATACATGTATTCAAGTTGGACAAGGGATTGTCTTTTCTTAGTTTTATCATATAAGTATGTTATGCATCCCTTATCTTCCTCATTCGGGTTATTCTTCTGGTCCTTTCATGCTTGGTAAGCTTCGATTTTTTCTTTTGACTCATAGAGGTATTCCCCTTTCAGCAGATACTTTGAGAGTTCATTCTCTTGTCTTCCAGCCAACTTTCTGTTGTCATGATAGTCATATAAAGTGAGATTGGCCATTTTCTCCAATTGTTCTCTTGTGTACTCAGCAAAATCGTCTCTGAATATGATGTCTCTCAGTTTTCTACTCTGCATAATTACTTTCAAAGATTGAGAGACTGAGTTATAGTAGAGAGTTCTTGGTAGATCCACATCAGATTGTGGTCTTGTCATTCTTTGTGATCTGGCTCTACTTGACTCACCCCTGCTTGCTGATGGGTGTTGTCTTGAGGCAGTGGGCCTAGTTGGGATAGACTTCATGGGTTTACTAGGCCATAATATACCAAAATCTTTCAAGTACATAGAATCAATCAGCTCAGCAGGATAGTTGATAAGATTTGCAAAGTTTTCACCTGCATCTTTGACAAGTCTTGTAATCATTTTAACTATCCTTGGATTATTCATTAACCCTGCATGCACAAATCTCCCTTCAACAAAACTTCTGGGATTTTCACTCTCTAGCAGTACTTTCTCCCATTCAGCCTTCTGCAAGTAAAATAATTCTATCAATTGATGTTTATCTAGTGCATTAAAGGCTTTCACATCCATTCCTTTCTGATTCACCATTATACCCTTCAGAAATTCAATCATTTCTTCATTCTCCCATGGAATTATAGGTTCATCTTTTACTTCCACGGGGATTAGTGTATCATCAGCTGTTGATCCTTTCGATTATTCCTTTTCAGCTTGCGCCTTTAGTTTTTCTCTCAAAGTCATGATTTTTCTTTTCTTTGCTGGGGGTTCATCTTGATCTCCACTTGACTGCACAGTAGAAGGCTCAGATTGCACTCTTTTTAATTGATTTTTCTTTTGAAACTTGTTATAGAGTGACTCAATAGCAGCCTTAGTTAGGCTATTGTCACACCCCGACTAGGTAGTTACGGAAGCGTAATACGGGAATGTAACAGATAACACTGGTATCAATCACATTGTTTATAAAGAGATTCAACAACTAATTTACATCATATTAAATTGGTAGGTACTATGTTTATAAACTAGATGAACAACACATAACCAGTTCTCGGTTCCTTATTCATTAGTACGTAATTGCATTTATTCACAGCTATTCAACTTTACTTCTAACACCAAGCACGTAAGCAAATCATTCCAACTTCGGCTTACCTGAAAAGCATGTTAAAACGGGTCAACTACATCTAGTTGGTGAGTTTCAAGTTTCACGAGTACGAACAAAATCAGTATACGAGTTCGTAAAGTTCACAATACGTATGTATATAAGTATGTGTATGATGTATTATACTAAGCAACAAGTTAAACCGAGACAACTCACACTGCATGGCCACCCTTGCCCATGTACTCCCGTTGGCATTTAAGAGCCACTTTGCCCCAAGTATGTATTATGTCTAACACCACATAGCAGAATGTAATCAGTATAAATGACAATGTGCAACTGCGTAAACAAGTATATCCGGCATACCTCACCGGCGCCTTCAGTTGGGTTTGTCAAACCGATAGTACTATCCACACGTCACTGGCACGAAGTTAATCACTTGTGTTTGTGGGGACTTTCAAGTATTAGTACTTAGATAATTCACATCACCACACATTTTCAAGTATATAAGTATATGTAAACATGCTTTCCACCCCAAAAGTTCGTAAAACAGTTTAGAAAGTGGGGTCGTGAAACTCAACTTAATGTTGTTCGAGCTGGTGTTACGTATCGGTAACTAGAATGTCTCGATTATAGCTTGAATCCTATAACCGGTATAGTACCTTTAATACCAGTAAAATGTTTTAACTAAATCGGGCTGTATAACTAGTCTGAGTATAGCTGTTAAGCCCAGAACATGACCATAGTCTTAGATTGTGACGTTGTACACTATGAAATGTTCAAAACCAGATTTGACTCAGTTTCACCGTTTCCCAGGCCTAGCCAAGTTTATCGTTTATGCGTTTCGGGATTAGGTATGATCACATAAACTTAAGTAAGCATATTGATTGATAAAATGATTTAATTTATGAAAGAAATTTGAAGTTTCGATATCTGGTTTGATAGCAGGGTTCGTTTCCGTTTTCACACGGATTTGATTATACAAAACGCGTACAATCCATCCGAATTGTTCGGAATTCTCGTAAAAAGTTCGTTTGACATTTTGACATACCAGTCAGTCCGTTAAACACGAAACTGCCGGTTTCGTTAAAACAAATATAATTTAAATCTTTGATTAATCATAACTAATTATGTACACATATATAAATTATGGAAATTTTTACATAAATAAACTAAAATATGGAGAATTTTATAAAAATATTTTCAGAAATTTTATGATTAATTATCTATTAATAAAAATTCATTTAATGTGATATAATTGAGTAATAAATAGCCCGTTTATACCTAAAGATATCCTAAGAATCAGATAATTTTTCCAAGTGATCTCAATATCATTACATAGCCCCTGAAAAATCTGCAGCATCTACCTCTTTGTCCAAAATGCCTTTTTTGCGCGTTTTTCGGCTATTAAAACTCGGTTAAAACACAATTGCACAAATAATACTTAGACATCTCCAAATGTTCTCAAACCTTACCAGTGATCTTAATATAGCATTTATGGGTTCCAAACCAAATTTCATAATTTTTCAAGAAGTTTACCTATTTTTCCCGAATAAACGCCAATAAACGGTAATAAATTCGCCAAATATTCTCCGTTTATCGAAATATTACCAAATTTGAATATGGACTCATTTAAATGATCCCTAATGTTCCTGCAAATTTTCACAAGCTAACAACAAGAAAGTCACAACCTAATACCAACAGCCCCTAAACGAGTGTTACGGGTTTACCTTGTCGGTTTTCGATGAGTTTTGCTAGCTTAAACGAGTTTCCGGGTCTCTGGTTGCAAACTCAGCTTATATACATATCATATAACATCAAACCAAGCATAAATCATCCAAGTAACAGCCTTGATAATTAGGGTTTCGGTTTTGGGTTCAAACCGAACTTTCAAACCGGAAAAACGTTGTATTCATGTTCTAATCCGCGTTTTTGACCAAAAAAGTATATGTTCCTTGTTTGTAAACATGTTTAACATTAAATCATAATTTTACTTGATTTTTATGATTTTTGAATGGTTAAACATGTTTAAAACTAGACAAGACTTAATTTTTCATGATTAAACTTTGTTAATCAAGCATGAAATAGATGAAAATTTGAAGATTACCTTTAGGGTTTTGGCTGGATAATGAAGAACTCAGTTGTGATTTCTTATCTAGGTTGATGTTTGTGTGAAAATATCAAGTAACAAGCTTGTATAACAAGCCTTATACAAGGGGTCTCCCCCCATTTTTTGTGGTCCGCCCATAAAGGGCCCATTGGGCCTCCTTTTGGCCCATTAATGCCTCGGTTTCCATGCCATGCGTAAATATCGGTCCAAAATTTAATTCGGATTCGGTTTTTCGCAAGAAAACTAGTTCGAGTGCGAAAACAGCGCGAAAACGAGTGTTTTTCAGCATATTTTTGTAAAATAAGAAAAACGTACTGACTCGTTGTAAAAATCCAAAATATTTTCACGGATTGCTTAGAACATGTCATATAAGTGTTTTATAAATCTTTTTCGGTTTAACGGATGCTACGATGCTCGTTTTGATGTTAACGATTGCGTTTAAACTTATAGCGTATCAATAAACGAAACCTTTTTCGTTTAAAGAGTTTTAAACATACTGGGGCCTAAATATCAATATGTTAGCCTCTACAATATATCTACAACTCGTATATGACCCCTCAGTATATATACGGGTCATAATTAGTTTCGGTCGGTTACTCGTTTAAGCACTACGAGTTAACCGATTTATCGTTTACTTGTTACATAGTGAATATAGTATACCTCGTTTTGTCACGAATGTCACAGCTATCCACTATTTCTGGTGCCATTCCTTTATCCAACATGTAACCACATTTTCCAGCATATTTATTTTTTAGTGCATCAAGTTTCTCAGTCAGTTCATCTTCTCTTACAAATTTTTCTATCAATTCTTCTCTGGTGTTGTTGTAAGTATCTCTGAGCTGTTCAAACTTGAAATGGGTTAAATCTTTTTCAGAATAGCCATGCTTTCTCAGATAATCTCTATATTTTTGGCCATTTTTATTCTTTTAATGTATCAGTTTCTTTATGATGTCCCATTCTTTGTCCAATCTTCTTTGCAGCTCATCATCATTCAAAGAAGTTATACTTTCAAAACTTATTCCATGACTCATCAGTTTGACAACCAAAGGATTTTTCTTCTTAGCATCAATCAAACTTTGTTAAATGTTTTCCCTTTGATCTTCAGTCATTATTACTTGTGGGGACACAACATTAGCATTTTCATCATCTTTACCTTGATCATTGTCATCAACATCATCAGATTCATCTTCCTCCTCTGTAGTTGTCACACCCCGACTAGGTAGTTGCGGAAGCGTAATACGGGAATGTAACAGATAACACTGGTATCAACAACATTGTTTATAAAGAAATTTACAAACTAATTTATATCATATTACATGGGTTGGTACTATGTTTACAACTAGATGAGAATCACATAACCGGTTTACGAGCTTTTTATTTAATATTATATATCTGCGTCTATTCACAGCTATTCAACTCTTCTTCTAACACAAAGCACGTAAGCAAATTATTCCACTTTTGCTTTACCTGAAAAGCATGTTAAAACGGGTCAACTACGTCTAGTTGGTGAGTTTCAAGTTTCCCGAGTATCAACGAAATCAGTACACGAGTTCGTAAAGTTTACAGTGTGTATGTATATATGTATGTGTATGATGTATTATACTAAGCCACAAGTGAAACCGAAACGAGCTAAAACACATGGCCACCCCTGCCCATGCACTCCCGTTGGCATTTAACAGCCACTTTGCCCCAAGTATGTACTATGTCTAACACCACATAGCAGTATGTAATAAGTTTAAATGACAATGTGCAACTGGGTTAACATGTTCCGGCATACCCCACCGGCTCTGTCAGTTGGGATTGTCAAACCGATAGTACTATCCACACGTCACCGGCACGAAGTTAATCACTTGTGTTTGTGGGGACTTGTCAAGTGTTAGTACTTAGATAATCCACATCATCACACGTTTTCAAGTATATAAGTATATGTAAACATGCTTTTCACCCCAAAAGTTCGTAAAACAGTTTAGAAAGTGGGGGTCGTGAAACTCACCTTATCGTAGTTCGCACGGAAATTATGTATCAATAAGTCAGGTGCCTCGCTTATAGCCTGATTCCTATAAACGGTATCGTATCGTTAATACTAGTACAGTGTTCAAGCTAAGTCGGGCTGTATAGATAATCTGGGTATAGCTGTTAGGCCCAGAACATGACCATAGTCTTAGATTGTGACGTTGTATAATATGAAATGTTAAAAACTGGATTTGGCTCAGTTTCACCGTTTCCGGAGCCTAGCCAAGTTGATCATTTATGCATTTCGGGATTAGGTAAGATCACATAAACTTAAGTAAATATATTGATTGATAAAATGATTTGATTTATTAAAGAATTTTAAGGTTTCGGTATCTGGTTTGATCGCAGGGTTCGTTTCCGTTTTCACACGGGTTTGATTATACAAAACGTGTACAATCCACCCGAATTGTCCGGAATTCTCGTAAAAAGTTCATTTTTATCAATATCATTCAAAAATATGATATTTGACCACTTTTGACATTTTGACATACCGATCAGTCCGTTAAACACAAAACTGTCGGTTTCGTTAAAACAATTATAATTTAAATCTTTGATTAATCATAACTAAATATGTACTTATAAATAAATTATGTAAATTTTTGTAAAAATACATTAAGACATGGAGAATTTTATAAAAATATTTTATGAAATTTTATGATTAATTATTTATTTATAAAAATTCATTTAATAGGTTAAAATCGTGTAATAAATTGCCTGTTTATATCAAACGACCTCCGAAAAATCCGATAATTTTTAAAAATGGCCTCAATATTATTACATAGCCCCTGAAAATTCTCCAGAACCTAACTCTTTTGAAAAAATGCCTTTTTGTGCGTTTTTCGGCTGTTAAGATTCGGTTAAATCATAATTGCACAAACCATACTTAGGCATTTCCAATGATCCCCAAACTTTACCAGTGATCTTACCAACACATATTAATCTCCAAAACCAAGTTTCAGAAGTTTTCAATATGTTTAGCTATTCTTCCCAAATAAACGCTCATAAACGTAAATAAAATCACCAAATATTCTCCGTTTATCGAAAAAATACCAAATTTGAACAGGGACTAATTTATATGAACCCTAATGTCCCAGAAATTTTCACAAGCTAACAACAAGCACGTCACAACCTAATACTAAACAGCCCTTAAACGAGTGTTACGGGTTTACCTTATCGGTTTTCGATGAGTTTTGCTAGCTAAAACGACTCTCTGGGTCTCGGGTTGCAAACTCAGTATATCTACATATCATATAACATCAAACCAAGCATAAATCATCCATATGACAGCCTTGATAATTAGGGTTTCGGTTTTGGGTTCAAACCGAACTTTCAAACCGTAAAAACGTTGTATTCATGTTCTAATCCGCGTTTTTGACCAAAAAAGTATATGTTCCTGGTTTTTAAACATGTTTAACATCAAAACATGATTTTACTTGATTTTTATGATTTTTGGATGGTTAAACATGTTTAAAACTAATCAAGGATTAATTTTTCATGGTTAAACTATGTTAATCATGGTTAAAAATCAAGGAAAATCACTATTTACCTTAGGGTTTTCATGAAGGTTGATGAAGAAGAACAGCAAAGGTAAGTTTTCTCTGGAAAATTGGGTACAAAATAATCTCAAAATATTCTTTTATATAAAAGATACTAGAAGGGGGGTGGGCTGTCCCCTTTGCGGCCGCAAGTCTATAAGGGCCCATTGGGCCTCTTTTTGGCCCAATGGTGCCTCGTTTTTCGTGTCACGCGTAAAAGTCGGTCCAAAATTTAGTTCGGGTTTGGTTTTTCGCAAGAAAACTAGTTCGAGTGCGAAAACCAGCGCGAAAACGAGTGTTTTTCAGCTTAGTTTTGTAAAATAAGAAAAACGTACTGACTCGTTGTAAAATTCCAAAATATTTTCATGGATTGCTTAGAACATGTCATATAGGTGTTTGATAAATCTTTTTCAGCTTAACGGATGCTACAATGCTCGTTTTGATATTAACGATTGCGTTTAAGCTTATAGCGTATCGATAAACGAAACCTTTTTCGTTTAAAAAGTTTTAAACGTACCGGGGCCTAAATATCGATATGTTAGCCTCTATAACATATATATAACTCGTATATGACCCCTCAGTATGTATACGGGTCATAATTAGTAACGGTCGGTTACTCGTTTAAGCACTACGAATTAACCAATTTATCGTTTACTTGCTACGTAGTGAATATAGTATACCTCGTTTTGTCACGAATGTCACAGTAGTTTCATTTATAGCATCAATTTAAGGTTCACTAGGAGTTGGAATATCAGGGACTGGAATGTTTGGTACTCCTTGAACAACTTCATCAGGACTCAATGTTTGCAAAGGAACTGGCCTTAGAGGACTTGTTTGCTCATCTGGGGTCTCAAAATGTTGATTCTTGTCATCCCATCTCCTCTTCGTCATTGATTCAGCTCCTTCAGCCTGATCATCAGCTTTTCTTTGTCTTGAATAAAACTTTTCAAGTCTTCCCACATTTTCATGAATTTTTGAAGCTTTAGCTATCATTTCTTCAAATGTTTCTTCAGATTGCCACTCAGGTTCCTTTTCAGGATCCTTTTGAGGTTGGCTTTCAGTTTGTGCAAGCATACTTACTACAAAAGCCAAAGAGTTATCTACCTCCTCAGCTCTTTTCAAATTGTTCAAGGTTTCAATTAAAACTTGATCATTAGCCTCCTCTTCATTAAGAACTTTTGTAATATTGGCTTGCTCAAAAAGTGATTCCTGCTCTGCCATTTCTTCTGTAGTCAAGGTTCGGGCAATGTGTTCCCTCTCCCTTGTTTCATATAAAACTTGTGCCAGCCTTCTTTCTGGCAGCAGCAGTAGCAACCTCATCTACTTCCTCTTCTTCCTCAACAGTCTCCTTTTCAGGCTCATTCACATTCTCAGCAATGGCTTTGCCTTTAGCTAGCATCCTTTCTTGTCACTTTCAGTTTCAGACTAGAAATCATCAATTTCTTTTTCCAACTATTCCAACTCTTTATCATGCTCAACATTCTTGGAACCTTCTTTAACAGTTTCAGTTCAACTGGTTCCTCAGCTGCAGCCTCTTCTCCTATCAAAACATCAGTTTGTATATCAGTGGCCACATCAGTGGTAGCCACATTCTCATCAGCATTTATCATTTCAACTTCATCCTCTATCTCCATCTCTTCTCTCACCTCATCATCATCTCTGTTCACCACATTCAACACTTCATTATTAACATGATAGTTTTGCTCATTTCCTTCAGACTCATCAGCCTCATAATCATCATCCACTATTCTTCTTTCTTCACTATCCTCATCATCATCATAAGCATTTAATAAACAAGTTAAACCATCAGCATCAGTTGATTTACAACCTGCATCCTCCATCACTACATCATCAATATTAACAGCAACATCAGTTGGCTTGAAAATATTCTCCCCCTGTTTTGGGGTAGCTGAGGTCTTCTCATCCTCCAGCTCTAGGGTTTGAGTTCGTTTCTGAGCAATATCCAGTTGAGCCTTCAACTACTGATTTTCTTTTCTCAATTCAGAATTTTCACCTTTCAAATCAATGTTTTGGCAAATAAGGTTGATATTTCTTTATAGTAGGAAGGCATTTGAGGGAGAGGTGTTGGATGGTGATGTGTGGATTGGTTCTGGTATTGGATTTGAGGTTTGGGTCTGGGGTGGGGATTGGGTTATGGTGTTTGGTGGGGTTTGGGTTGTGTTTTGAGGTGGGGTTTGGGTTCTGGTTTGAGGTGGTGATTGTGTTCTTATTTGAGGTGGTGATTGGGTTCTGGTTTGAGATGGTGATTAGTGTAATGGTTTAGTTTGTCTTAGGTTTAGGATGGGTGTGTAAGTGGGTGGAGATTGTGTGGTTTGGTCATTTGTGGTGGAGAGAAAGGTGGTGTTTGTGGCGGGGTTTGGTAAGTTTGATCAATGGGTGATGGTGGGTAGGGTGGTGTTTGTGATTGAGTGCCAAATGGTGTGGATGGTGGTGTTGGTACAATCTGATGCTAACCCTGATGTTGTACCATGTCTTCAAAATTTGCATCACCCCCTTCCATATCACCAGCATCATCATCATTATCATCAGAATCATCTCCTCCATAATCTCCTTCAGCATTACTACTCTCCTCATCCTCGGCATCCTCAGACAATAACTCATGTAATTGAGGAATGACAATGTCCTCAACAATCAACCATGGAAACTCTTCATACACCTCATCAGGGTTAAATCTGCTTGAACTAACCAGATTCTCTATTCTCTTGAATGTATCATGGTTCTGCTGTACATGCGTGGTTCCAGTAGTTGGTAGTCCCTCTAACTCTTAATTAAATATGATCTGTAAGAACCTGGGATAACCAAAAAACATCTGCTTTTTTGTTTTTCATATTCTGAACCATCCCTTCAAAGATCATTCTAGAAAAATTGAATGGTTTATCAAATAGCACTGCAACAGTGGCATTGGCTAAATCCCTACTCAAAAGGGTCCATGGTCCCTTTCTTGGAGCAAATCCATGTATGATGTGACGGATCAAAAACTTGTAAATATTTGGGAACATCCCCTTCTGAAATTGTCCGTCATGTATATTCCCTTGATAACCCGTGGTTTTCACAAACACTTTGAGTAGTTGTTCGGTTGTAAGATGGATTGGGTTGGGGTTATCATTTAGTTGCAAACACCTTCGAATCACAGCTTCATTCACCCTTATTTTCTGATTTGCAACCGTGGCATCGGTTCTCCTTCCATTCACATCATCGAACAGCCTCGCTGACATCCAAAAGTCTAGCGAGTGATTCCTGTAAATCACCGGGTTTTCCATCAAAGCAAAGCGAATGTTCGATCGTTGCAACCATTTAATGATCGAAGCCACTTCCTCGTTGTCGGGTGTTACTTGCAACAGAGCGCACATATTTTGCTTATGATCAAAGGGATAGGTCAGCTGATCTTCATCCGCCATATCATAAAAACATAATCAAACACATTAAAAGTAGAAATTAGTCCTAAAGTTCACAACTTTAAGCAATTTCAAGTTAAAAATTTGAAGAAGAATGAAAGAAATGTCATTAAGAACCTGTTCTTTGACAAGTTTATAACCTACACACAAAACAGAGAGTTAGTAAAAATACATAATCGAAGCCCATTATCATCTAATCATGGTCAGAAAACATATAATTACTGCTTACCCAGTCGGAATGAGAGGGCTGATAAGTTAGGGTTTGGATAATTATGAATGCGATAAGTCGGTTTGGTTTTTCTTAGAGCAATCATTGGAAGGAGAGAGAGAGGGAAAATAATGTTGAAAAACTTCTCTCACTCCTTCTTATATACCTTTTTAAAGTGGGTTTTTAATGCTTTTTGTCGTTTTGTGAGTTAATAGCTGTCATACAATAATCTTATCCTTTTAAAATTTGACACACTTAAAAACATCCAACTCCAAAAAGTTTAGCAAACCTTGCTCGGAAAAGTCATTTGTTGCAAAGTATGCTTGGTATATTCCGCTTGCTCAAAGCTTACTCGTTTAAGTGTTGGTACAAATTAGAAGGTAAAATGAAGGAAACTTACTCGAAATATAGGATTTCTTGAGAACTAAATCACAAGATAAAATAATCAAGTATAAAACATCAAGTAGGAAACGTTTCTAGGAATCAACCAAGATACCCAAATAACTTTCTTCTAATTACTTACCTTGCTCGAATAATTAAACTGATCACAAACCTTACTCTAAAATGTAAATAGCAAATAATCAGTCAAGTATACTTTTATGCAAAGTATGCCCGAAAAACCTTCAAAAATACAAAGTGTGCTAGATGTGGATTCTAAACACAAAGTGTACTCGGAAAGTCAATTTGAACTTACTATATTAGGGACACATTTGAAAATTCAATGTGTGCCCAAAATATAAAGTGTGCTCGGGAAACAAGGTTTTCTCGAAAACACTTATAATTTCAGAGAAACATATTCACAATAATCATTAAGTGTGCTAGAATTTGAAGTTTACTCGAAGACAAATTCAAGCATACACTTAAAAACACAAAGCTTGCTAGAATTAATTCAAATAGTCAAATCACAAGTGTTCTAGATAGTTTAAAACATTAAAGCTTTCTCGAAGTGTCATTCATTCACAAAGCTTGCTCGGTTGACTAAAAGTATGCTAGAAAATTTAAAGGTCACAAAGCTTGCTAGTGAACAGTAACATATTAAATAGCTTGCTAGTAAACAGTTGTACAATCAAACAAAAAAATTAAGCATGCTCGAAAGTCTTAACTAAATAAAAGCTTGCTAGAATTATCATATACAACATATAAGATGCAAAGCTTGCTCGAAACAAGAAATATCTTTCAAACAGTTAAGTGTGCTCGAAAAACATATACTTGTTAAAGCTTGCTGGAAAGTTTATCCACACACATTCAGATATCAAGCCTTCTCGGAAGAGTTAAATTTTAGATAACACGGTAAACTCTACACGAAAAGTATAAATACTTCAAAGTATGCTCGAAAATCATGAACTTAGACCAAAGTCTAAGTATGCTCGCAAAGGTGATAAAACATCAAACCTTACCCGAAAATACATATTCAACCTTTTTGTGCCCGGGAAGGTTGTGAAACTACAAACCTTGCCCGAAAATACATATTCAACCTTTTTAAGGTAAAATGCAACACTTTTTGACTTAAACCAATTATCAACTGTATTTTTCATTAAAGATCATTGTTTAAGAACAAATGGTGAATTTAGAGATCAAATTTCAGTTATCTTTCCTTTCAAAACAGTTTCTTTCTTTTACCGTAAAGATCTCAACAATTGGATCATATTGACTAAGCAGCTTTTCAATACTTCATTCTCAGCATTATTATGACAACATAGACAGGTTAACAGCAGGTCTAGACTTAGCATGAATTTCATTTCCTTGGTGATATGATTAATGTTCAATTAAGGTTCATATCATTTAATGGATAACACATTCTGATGCTCCATATCTATTCTCAAGGCTTATTTGGCTTTCTCCAGATCACCCCGATTTGACTTTGACCCCCTTGGATTTGGTTTAAAAACTTTTAATGACAGAACTTATTTATTTGATGTTTCTTTTCAAATTTGCAAACATATTTGAGGTTGAACGTTGGACTTATAATTTAAAGTAACAAGCCTATCATTCGGGATGTTAAAGGACTTATATTATTGCCTCCACCCCTATAGTTCTGTTATTAACCCTCATGTTTGTATTTTTCACAAAAGCTTGTGAACATTTATCAACTTTTGGTTGATTAAACATTTAAAATAATTTTGTGCACATTTGTTCTTTGTCATTCTCAATAAGATTCTTCATTTTGGGGACCAAATACCAACAGGCTCGTGTATGACTGAATACCACTTGTCTTTATCTTGGAACATGCATAGACAACAATGTAACTCCACATAAATCTTAGAAGTTTCTTTAAGTTTATATCACCTTAGATTTTACACATCTTGGGAAAGCAACCATACATGTTAATGATTGTACTAAGTGCCCTTTCAGCCTATTTAATCCATATGATTGGCTAAGTAGTCAATGTACTATCATTTCCAATTAAGTAGATTCAATCACCCCAAGTATTCTTAGCTTACAGGTTAATGGCTATCCTGACAGTCTACAAGTTGTCAGCAGGACCAAACATACACAAAGGTATATGTCCATTTGGCTCAGATTCAATGGCATAATTTTAAATGAAAGAATAAATATCAATTGCCCCAAATGCTTTCAGTCTTTGGACTAATGGCTATCTTTTCAAATCTACAAGTAGATGATAGGACCAAACATATACAATTATATGCTCCTCAGACTTGTGCAAATGACATAATTTTCAGCAAGAGTAATTTCTTTTGAGACTTTCCATTGAAAATCCTTTTAAGCTTCTTTAAATCTTAAACTGAATAGTCTTATCATATCTCATCACAATTAACTACTTGCTCATGTTTTGATCAAAATTTTGTGATTATGCAAAATTCATTCGAAAATTCATTTGAACACTTAATTTTGACATAAAAACTCATTTTGACACAAACAGTTGTAACATATTCAAATCTCAATCATAAATGATATTATCATAATAGGCAGACATAAATGTGATGCATAAACTAGCCTATCCTAGTAACATCATCTGATCAGATAGCACACATATTCAAACTTTTAACCCAAGATGTCAAATAAGCATGCACAGTCACATAAATCATATCAAAACACTTATCAAGACATCATTAATATATCAACTGATAAACAGGCAAAAGTATCAAGGATACCAAATTTTGCACACATAGTCAAATAAGCACATATCAGTTAATCATCAAAAGTATCATATTCAAACATATTCACACAGACAACATTCAACAAAACTATGAAAAGATTGTCAGTTTGCTCAATCAAGCACACATCATAAATCAGACTTCATCAGAGTTGATCATTCCCAGGGCTTTCAGAAGAAAGTTGAATCTGGTTCTATAAAGTGGTTTTGTGAATAGGTCAGCCAAATTCTCACTTGTATCAACCCTTTTCACCTCAATTAATCCTTTTTCACTACATTCTCTTATGAAGTGATGCATGTTTTCAATTTGCTTGGCCTTGGAATGTTGCACACGATTCTTAACAATAAAAGATGCAATAGTATTATCAATGTAAATAGGGGTGTTTAGAATGTCCAAACCATAATCCAGCTCTGATTTTGGATCCAGAGGACTTGTGCACAGCAGGCAGATGCAACAATGTATTCAGCTTCTACAGTTGAGATTGATACTGTTGTCTGCTTCTTGCATTGCCATGACACCAATCTATCACCCAAAAATAAACACCCTCCTGAAGTTGACTTCCTGCTAATATTACAGCCATTATAATCACTGTATGTGTAGGCAATCAGATCAAAAGACTGGTTCTTTGGATACCAAATTCCCAAGTCAGGTCTTCCCTTCAAATATATAAAGATCCTCTTGACTGCATTCATGTGAGAGACCTTAGGGCTTGACTGAAATCTTGCACAGACACATACAGCAAACATGATATCAGGCCTTGAAGCAGTTAGATACATCAATTGTTGCTCTATATTCATGCTCATCCGCTGGCTCCCCCTTTTCATCAGCTACCATCTTTTCCTTTGAATCCATAGGAGTTGAAGCTGTCTTCAAATCATTGCACTTGAATTTTTCAAGTTTTTCTTGTACATACTTAGACTGGTAAATAAATATCCCATCAGCCTTCTGTTGAACTTGTAAACCAAGGAAGAATTTCATTCTCCCATTGAACTCATGCTATACTTGGACTTCATCACCTCTTCAAACTCCATACACATATGTTCATTGGTTGACCCAAAAATAATGTTCATCATACCAAGCTCTAGGAGCCTGATGTAGTCCATACAGGGCTTTGTTTTGCTTATACACCTTGTTAGGATAAATAGGTTCCTCAAAACCTAGTGTTTGAGAAACATACACCTCCTCTTCTATCTTTCCATTTAGGAATGCATATTTGACATCCAGTTGGAATACACTGATATTCTTTGAGGCAGCATAAGCTAAGAAAATTCTTATTGCTTCAAGTCTTGCAACTGGTGCAAATACCTCCTCAAAGTCAATCCCTTCTTCTTGTAGGCATCCCAAAGCTACAAGTCTGGCTTTGTTCTTAATCACAATACCCATTTCATGCCTTTTGTTTCTGAACACCCATTTTGTTCCAATTAGATGTTTGTTTCTTGGCCTGTCTACAAGTTCCCAAACCTGTAGATCTCTAAATTGAGCCAACTCCTCTAGCATTGCTTGTACCCAACTGTTGTCCCTTAGAGCTTGAACAATATTCTTTGGTTCTATTTGGGATAGAAAGCAGGAGTACAAACCAATGTTTGCAGTTTCAGAATGACTTCTTGTAACCATTTCATATATATTGCCAATGATGTGTTCAGAAGGATGATTCTTTTCAACATAAGGGGTTTGAATTATCATATCAGTAGACACATTTGTGTCAAGAATTGATTCATTGAGTTATGGTTTGTCAATGACCAAATCAGTTGTTTCACTATCAACACCAGGTGCTTCTTCATTGTTCCGTCTTGATGTTGATGCACCAGTGTTGTCTAGATTCATTCTTTCAAATAAATCTTGAATCCTTTCTCTTGATTCAGACTCTTCTTCTTCATTTTGGTTGCTTGGATCTTCCTCATTTTGAACTTGATCATCTTGCACTTCTTGATTGACTTGATTATTTTCTGCTTGATCTTTTTCATGATTTTAATTATTCTCTTCAGCATTGTCATACACTTCTTGAGCATTTCCACTTGAGGAATCCTTTATGAATGTATATTCATTTTCTTTACTTGCAACCTTTTTCCAAAGCTTTTCCAAATCCAATGTCTTCTGTTTTGACTCTTCAAACACGCTGGTTTTGTAAAAGGATTCATCATAGTCTTGAATATAGATCTTGAAAGACTTGATCAATTTCTCTAAATCAAACAACCATGCTGCACCATCAACTGTGTTGAATTGATTTTCATTAAAGACTACATCAGATGATTTAATTACACTCAAGTGATCTTTCACATATACTCTAAAAGCCTTTGAGTGTGTAGAATATCCTACAAAGAAACATTCTAAGGATTTTGCTTGAAACTTGTTCAAGTAATCCTTTGTGTTCAAAAGAGAACATTTGCGTCCAAAAGGTTTGAGAAACTTGATATAGGGCTTTCTATTGAACAATGATTTCATAAGGAGTCTTCTTATGACTATTGTTGAGAAGTGCACTGTTCTGAACATAACAAGCTATATTAATAGCTTCTGCCCAAAAGCTAACAGGCAAATTTGCATCAGCTAGCATGGTTCTTGCTTCTTCAATGAGTGTTCTATTTCTTCTCTTAGCAACACCATTATGTTCAGGAGTTCTAGGAGCTGAGAATTGCTGAAGTATACCTTTGTTGTTGCAAAATTCTTCAATCACTCAATTCTTGGACTCAGTACCATTGTCACACATCATCAATTTAACCCTTTTTCTAGTTGATTCTCAACCCTAGTTACATAGTTCATGATCAATTCAGCAGTCTCATCCTTAGTACTTTGGAAATAAACCCAAGTGTATCTTGAGAAATCATCAATGATCACAAGACAATATCTTTTCTTCCCAATGTTTGGTACACTCATAGGACCAAAGAGATCCATGTGTAGCATTTCAAGCACATGATCAATTGAGTTGATGAGTTTAGTCTTGTGAGAAGACTTGTGTTTCTTTCCTTTCTGACATTAGACACAGTTATCATCCAATTTGAACTCTCTTGTGGGTAATCCAATAACATGTTCACCCTTGACTAACTTGTTCATGTCTTGAGATTGACGTGACACAGTTTTCTATGCCACAATTTTGACTCATTTTCAGTGGCTTTAGAAACAAAGCATGTGCCACCCCTTGAAACAACATCCTTCATGTTAAGTTCATACAAATTTCCATTCCTAGAGGCCACCATCATGAACATGTCAGGTGGAATAACATACTTGGGTCTTAAGATGAAACAATGTGAATCATCAAAGGCAACTTTGTAACCCTTATCACACATATGGGATATGCTTAAAAGATTATATTGAAGTCCTTCAACATAGAAAACATTGTCAAAAGTAACTTTGCCATTTGTCAAGATACCCTTTCCAACAATTTTTCCGCCATTCTCATCACTGCCAAATGTCACTGGCCCCTCAAACTTCTCTTCACAGTTAACAAGTGACCTCTTGTCACAAGTCATGTGCCTAGAACATCCACTGTCCATATACCATACTTCATTTAGTGAATTGGACTGTTCCTACACATTACAAAGAGAGTGATTACTTAGATGAAGTGCAAGCTATTTCAACATGCAAATCACCAGTTTCAATTTCAGTAGCAGCATTGGGTGTGAGTGTTATGGGTTCAGGATCTTCATGAGTAACTTCAATATGATCCGAATCATTAGTTTCATATCCACATTCTCTTGAAGTTTTCACAAATGAAATTGTGCTATGACAATCAGTCACTTCATTGTTACACTTTTGAACAACATAGTCTTTCTTGTTTGAGTAGTCTCTCACATTGTGACATTCATGACAAAACGAGGTACACTATATTCATTACGTAACAAGAAAACGATAAATCGGTTAATTCGTAGTGCTTAAACGAGTAACCGACCGATACTAATTATGACCCGTATACATACTGAGGGGTCATATACGAGTTATATATATATTATAGAGGCTAACATGTTGATATTTAGGCCCCGGTACGTTTAAAACTCTTTAAACGAAAAAGGTTTCGTTTATCGATACGCTATAAGCTTAAACGCAATCGTTAATAACAAAACAAGCATTGTAGCATCCGTTAAGCCGAAAAAGATTTATAAAACACTTATATGACATGTTCTAAGCAATCCGTGAAAATATTTTGGAATTTTACAACGAGTCAGTACGTTTTTCTTATTTTACAAAAATAAGCTGAAAAACACTCGTTTTTACGTTATTTCTCACACCCGAATTAATTTTCTTGCGAAAAACCGGACCCGAACTAAATTTAAAATGGGCTTTTCATGTTTGGGCTTGTATGTATAATTTAATGGGCCAAAACAGCCCATTAAGGGTCTTTACTTAGTTCCGATCGGAACAACTACCAAACATCACATTTGTTTTCTTTTACATAACTTCATTCCTAAGTTGTTGCTATTCATTTCACCTCTCAAAATATTTCAAGTCCACAGCAGCTCCAGTTCTGTCCTTCCAAACCCTTGCCCAAAACCCTCAAGTAAGTTTCATTTACATGAATTTTTAACCATCCTTTAACTAAGTTATAATCTTATAAACATGTTTTAGTTAGTTTTAAACATGTTTAACCATCCAAAAACCCTAAAAATCAAGTAAAATTATGTTTTGATGTTAAACATGTTTACAAACCTGGAACATATACTTTTTTGGTCAAAAACGCGGATTAGAACATGAATACAACGTTTTTACGGTTAGAAAGTTCGGTTTGAACCCAAAACCGAAACCCTAATTATCAAGGCTGTTACATGGATGATTTATGCTTGGTTTGATGTTACATGATATGTAGATATACTGAGTTTGCAACCCGAGACCCGGAAAGTCGTTTAAGCTAGCAAAATTCATCAAAAACCGACAAGGTAAACCCGTAATACTCGTTTAGGGGCCGTTTAGTATTAGGTTGTGACGTGCTTGTTGTTAGCTTGTGAAAATTTTCAGAGACATTAGGGATCATATAAATGAGTCCCTGTTCAAATTTGGTAATTTTTCGATAAACGGAGAATATTTGGTGAATTTATTCCCGTTTATGAGCGTTTATTTGGGAAAAATAGCTAAACATATTGAAAAATTATGAAACTTGGTTTTGGAGTTTGATATGTGATGGTAAGATCACTGGTAAAGTTTGGGAATCATTGGAAATGTCTAAGTATGGTTTGTGCGATCATGGCTTAACCGAATTTTAACAGCCGAAAAACGCACAAAAAGGCATTTTGTCAAAAGAGTTAGGTTCTGGAAATTTTGCAGGGGCTATGTAATCACATTGAGGCCATTGGTAAAAATTATGGAATTTTTCGGAGGTCGTTTGATATAAACGGGCCATTTATTACACGATTATAACCTATTAAATGAATTTTTATAAATAAATAATTAATCATAAAATTTCTGGAAATATTTTTATAAAATTCTCCATGTCTTAATGTATTTTTACAAAAATTTACATAATTTATATATAATTACATATTTAGTTATGATTTATCAAAGATTTAAATTATAATTGTTTTAACGAAACCGGCAGTTTTGTGTTTAACGGACTGACTGGTATGTCAAAATATCAAAAGTGGTCAAATATCATATTTTTGAATGATATTGATAAAAACGAACTTTTTACGAGAATTCCGGACAATTCGGGTGAATTGTGCGCGTTTTGTATAATCAAAACCGTGTTAAAACGGAAACGAACCCTGCAATCAAACCAGACACCGAAACTTTAAAATTCTTTCATAAATCAAATCATTTTATCAATCAATATATTTACTTAAGTTTTATGTGATCTTACCTAACCCCGAAACGTATAAACGATCAACTGAGCTAGGCTCGGAAAACAGTGAAACTGAGCCAAATCCAGTTTTAAGCATTTCATAGTACACAACGTCACAATCTAAGACTATGGTCATGTTCTGGGCCTAACAGCTATACCCAGATTATCTATACAGCCCGACTTAGCTTAAACACTGTACTAGTAATAACAATACGATACCGTTTATAGGAATCAGACTATAAACGAGACATCTGACTATTTGATACGTGAATTCTGTGCGAACTACGATAAGGTGAGTTTCACGACCCCCACTTTCTAAACTGTTTTACGAACTTTTGGGGTGAAAAGCATGTTTACATAAACTGATATACTTGAAAACGTGTGATGATGTGGATTATCTAAGTACTAACACTTGACAAGTCCCCACAAACACAAGTGATTAACTTCGTGCCGGTGGCGTGTGGATAGTACTATCGGTTTGACAAACCCAACTGTGACGGAGCCGGTGGGGTAAGCCGGAACATATGTAAAACCAGTTGCACATTGTCATTATATATTTACATACTGCTATGTGGTGTTAGACATAGTACATACATGGGGCAAATTGGCTGTTAAATGCCAACAGGAGTGCATGGGCAGGAGAGGCCATGCAGTATAGCTCGTTTCGGTTTCACTTGTGGCTTAGTATAATGCATCATACACAGACATATATACATACACACTGTAAACTTTACGAACTCGTGTACTGATTTCATTGAAACTCGTGAAACTTGAAACTCACCAACTAGACGTAGTTGACCCGTTTTAACATGCTTTTCAGGTAAAGCAAAAGTGGAATGATTTGCTTACATGCTTGGTGTTAGAAAGACAAGTTGAATAGCTGTTAATAGACGCTGATATAATACTGTTTAAGAAGCTCGTAAACCGGTTATGTGTTTTTCACCTAGTTTGTAAACATAGTACCTACCAATGTAATATGATGTAAATTAGCTGTTGAATTTTCTTTATAAACAATGTTGTTGATACCAGTGTTATCTGTTACATTCCCGTATTACGCTTCCGCAACTACCTAGTCGGGGTGTGACAGAAGTTGGTATCAGAGCTTTTGGTTATAAAGATTTAGGATGTCCCTTAGGATACCCTAAGATAACCGTAGGCTCGATTAACTCTGGGAATAAAATACTATTAAATAATATACACGAATGATTCTCGTGATGAAAGCGAATGGACAAGTGGGTTATTATGGTCCGGAACGTAATAACAGACTTATTTGTACGAGGAAATTCAAGAAGAAGTCGATAAACAATCGAATAGGTAAAAACAGCAACATATGTGTATAAAATATAATAATAGATAAATATTTGTGTATATAAACGATTATTTGTGCTTATGTTTATAAATACCTGCACGTATCTTACTATGATTAATATAGAAGGATACTATTCTTATTACTAACCATTGTGCAGGAATATGTCAAGATCTACTGATCGTTTACCTACTACCCTACCAATAAGGCCTGAGGAGGAGGAGGAGGATTCGGAAGAAGAAACGGAAGAGGACCCAGAGGAAATAGAAGAAGGTGCAGATGCGGTAATTCCTTACGAGGTACCCGCGGATCAACCCGACTTATCGGGTTATCGTTGCGACACTTATCCCCCTAGGGAATCCCCTAGGAATGCTGCAGGACAGGGATGTACTAGTGCTTATCGTTCACCTGTTAGAGCACCCAGATCCCCTACTCCACCTGTACAGCATACACCAGTACCCCCACCTACTATTAGAAACCGTCAGACCGCTCGTATTTCAGTGCGTCCACCTGAGCACACTTCTTTCCCACCTCGATCTACGTACCATAGGGGAGAAACATCGCGTGTCCGGGTAACAGAGATACCTATTCCTACTTGGGGTTTACCCGCCCCGGTACCCAAACCACCTCGTCATTCTGATTCAGCATGGTTTGGTTTAGCAACTGATCAGCTTTTAGACCACTCACACTCTATAAATAACCTAAACCTGCATAGATATGATATGCAAGATCACATGCGATACATGCAGCAAGAAATCAGAATTGTGCAAAGATCCAGTGCTCACAGCCACGGGCGTCAGGATCGAGCGATGATACTACTGGGGGTATGCTTAACGGTTAATGCGGCCCTAGTGGCTGCTGTTGTTTGGTTGTGGTTCCATGTTGCAAAGAATAGATAGGACATAGTAGTTTAGCCGTATGTATATAGTCTTTTGATATCCCAAGCAGCATTTTGTTACAGCATGTTGGGCTGACTTGGGAGTTGTTTGTGGTTTAGTACTATTTCAAGCACTGGCCCTTATCGGGTTAAGTCTACATGTCACTTAGTGACAAATTTTGATACGCATATACAAGCGCTGGCCTATACCAGGTTAAGCCTATGCGCTAATTTTGGATGCATATGTACAGTAATGATTATAATTAATACAAACGTGTTTTCTTTGGCATAGTCATGTGTTGTGAAGGTGTAATATCGTAAAGTTGTGTTGATCATAGTGAAATGATATTGATTATTATATAATTGATTATTCTATAGAATGGCCCCGAGGAAAACAAACCCTTTGTCTGAGGCGGAAGTGGCCGCAATGATTGCTCGTCAACTACAAGCAGTGATACCAACAATTGTAACACAAGTCACTGCAGGCATACGTGCTAACAATACTGTTAATCAACCTACGAGCACCACCATGGCCACTGTTAATACACCTCCGCCGGACACTAATGTAGCCCCGGGTGTTACTACCCCGGTGAATACTGATAATGTCATAAATAATAATAACACTCGCCCAACTATGAATGTCACTGGGAACCCAGAACCTGTTGTGCACCCTGATAATATCCCGAACCCTGTACCGGTTGTTAACACAACTAATAGTGATAATACTCGGACCAATACCGATAATAACAATAATAATAACCGAGAACCCCCGCGTCGGGAGTACTCATACAAACAATTTACATCATGTAAATCGATTGAGTTTAAGGGTATTGAAGGACCTGGCGGACTGGTCGAATAGATAGAAAAGACCGAATTAGTAATTAATATCAGTAAGTGTCCACCGAACCGCGTGGTCAAATTTGTTACCAGTATGTTTCTAGACCAAGCGCTGATGTGGTGGAACACGGTAGTCCAAATAAGGGGACAAGATGTTATTAATCGTATGTCATGGACTGAATTAAAAACCCTCATGCTAGAGCATTTTTGTCCTAAAAGTGAGATTCAGAGGTTGGAACACGAGTTATGGAATCTGGAAATGAAAGGAGCGGACCATGTGGGATACACGAATCATTTTAACGAACTGTCCAGCTTAGTTCCGTGGTTAGTTACACCGGAAGCGAAACGAATTGAACGTTATATCTGGGGACTGACCCCTGCTGTGAGAAGTATAGTAAATTCAGTTGCCCACCTGACATTAGAAAGTGCTGTATCTCAAACGGGTGTCGTTACTTTTGATCTGATGAGAAGTGGAGTGATAAGAATGCCAGGTGAAACAACAAGTTTAAAACGAACTGATTACGGGACAAGAATGCAAGGAAACCCTCAAAATAAGCGGACTCGTCCGAATACCCGAAGTTATGCCATGACCAGTTCTAATGTAAAACAAGAGGCCTATAAAGGGACGTTACCGAAGTGCAGAAGATGTAACTTTCATCATGTGGGTGATTGCAAACCGATTATTTGTCAAAAGTGTGGAAGAACGGGACACTATGCCCCCAACTGTAGAACCCCTACTAACACTGTTAACCGTCCAGCGCAATCAACTCAACTCCCTCGACCTCAATCAAACCGCCCACAACTCAACCAACAAACCCCACCTACCACGAACCTCCGTGCCTGCTATGAATGTGGCAGTACGGAACACTTTCGGAGATACTGCCCCAATTTGAACTCGGGTGCAGTGAGAAGGCAGAACCAAGCACAAACATCAACCTCCAATCCAGCTAAGGGACGCGCGTTTGTATTAGGACCGGGTGAAGCGCGTCATGATCCTAATGTGGTGACAGGTACATTCTTAGTTTCGGGTAAGTATGCTTCAGTTTTGTTTGATACGGGTGCCGATAGAAGTTTCGTATCTGTTAATTTCTTACCTTTAGAAAATATGCCGGTTAATGAACTAACAAAACCATATACTATAGAACTCGCTAACGGTAAGCCTATACTTGTTAACCGAATAGTCCGAGACTGTTCCCTTATCCTAAACGACCACCCATTCCTTATTGATTTACATCCAGTGGAATTGGGAAGTTTCGATGTTATAGTCGGTATGGACTGGCTATCTAAGTATAAAGCTGAAATTGTCTGTAAGGATAAGACCGTTAGGATACCTCTTTCGAATGATGAAGCTATGATTGTTCAAGGTGAGAAATCTGGTACAGTACTGCCTCTCATATCTCAACTTATGGCATTGAGATATTTACGCCAAGGTTGTACTTTATACTTGGCGAGTGTAACAGTTAAGGAACCCGAGGAAAAACGAATGGAAGACATCCCAGTGGTACACGAGTATTCAGATGTATTCCCCGATGAGTTGCCTGGTTTACCACCGACCCGACAAGTTGAATTCCGTATTGACTTGATACCGGGAGCAGCACCCATTGCTAAGGCACCTTATAGACTTGCGCCTTCTGAAATGCAAGAACTGTCCAACCAGTTACAAGAATTACTGGACAGAGGTTTTATTCGCCCTAGCTACTCACCGTGGGGAGCACCAGTGTTGTTTGTAAAGAAGAAGGATGGGAGTTTTCGAATGTGTATTGATTACCGGGAATTGAATAAAGTGACTATAAAGAATAGATACCCCTTACCTCGAATTGATGACTTGTTTGATCAGCTCCAAGGTGCGAAGTATTTTTCAAAAATTGATCTTAGATCTGGTTATCATCAAGTAAGAATTCAGGAAGAAGACGTACCAAAAACAGCCTTCCGAACTCGGTATGGTCACTATGAATTTTTGGTTATGCCGTTTGGGTTGACAAACGCACCTGCAGTGTTTATGGACTTCATGAACCGAGTTTGCAAATCTTACCTTGACAAGTTCGTGATAGTGTTTATCGATGACATTTTGATATATTCGAGAAGTAAGGAGGAACACGAACAACATTTGTGGGAAATCTTAAAATTATTGAGGCAAGAGAAGTTATACGCAAAGTTGTCCAAATGTAAGTTTTGGCTACAAGAAGTACAGTTTTTGGGACACATTGTGAACCATCAAGGGATCCAAGTAGACCCAAGTAAAATTGAGGCCATTAAGAATTGGCAAGTACCTAAGTCACCAAGAGAAATTCGTCAATTCTTAGGACTAGCCGGGTATTATAGAAGATTTATTGAAAACTTTTCAAGTATTGCACAACCTCTAACCCTCCTAACTCAAAAAGATCGAGCATATGAATGGGGAGAAGAACAAGAAATGGCCTTCCAAACGTTAAAACAGAAGTTATGTGAGGCTCCAATATTAAGCCTTCCAGATGGAACTGATGAATTGGTGGTATACTGTGACGCATCTCGTAAAGGTTTAGGATGTGTACTGATGCAAAGAAAGAAAGTAATAGCATATGCTTCCCGACAATTAAAAGTACATGAAAAGAATTATACGACCCATGATTTGGAATTAGGAGCAGTTATCTTTGCATTGAAGATTTGGAGACATTACTTGTATGGCACTAAATGTACCATCTATACTGATCACAAAAGCCTACAACACATATTCGATCAGAAAGAGCTAAACATGAGACAAAGGATATGGGTAGAACTGTTAAATGATTATGATTGTGAGATTAAATACCACCCGGGTAAGGCTAACGTAGTAGCTGATGCTTTAAGCCGAAAAGACAGAATCAGATCATTAAGGGTACGAGCACTCGGAATGATTGTTCAAAGTAGCCTAACCGAACAAGTTCGCATTGCACAAGATGAGACCTTGAAGGCAGATCAGCTAGAAAAAGAAGAACTACATGGAAATGAAAAGAATTTTGAGAAGAAAACCGATGAAGTATATTATTACAAAAACCGGGTCTGGATTCCAACACTTCATAAACTCCGGAAGCTGATACTTGATGAAGCACACAAATCCAAATATTCTATTCATCCAGGTGCTGATAAGATGTATAAGGATGTCAAAGAATTTTACTGGTGGCCTGGTATGAAAAAGGATATAGCCGTGTATGTAAGTAAATGTGCAATATGTGCAAGGGTAAAGGCGGAATATCAAAAACCTTCGGGAATGTTACAACAACCTGAAATCCCACAATGGAAATGGGAACAAATTACCATGGACTTTGTGACACACCTTCCTAAAACCTCTAGAGGACACAACGCAATTTGGGTAATTGTAGACCGGTTAACCAAATCCGCACACTTTATTCCCATCCGTAACAACTACACCACCGAAAAACTCGCTCAAATTTACATTGATGAAATAGTATCTCGACACGGAGTACCTCTTTCGATTATTTCCGATCGAGACAGTCACTTTACTTCACATTTCTGGCAAGCAGTACAAGAAGCCTTAGGAACCCGAATCGACTTAAGTACGGCTTACCACCCCCAAACTGATGGTCAATCTGAACGAACCATCCAAACCTTAGAAGATTTACTTCGTGCTTGTGTACTGGACTTCAAAGGGAATTGGGATCAACACCTCCCGCTCATTGAATTCTCTTACAATAACAGTTATCACAGTAGTATACAAGCAGCACCTTATGAAGCTCTATACGGGCGAAAATGTAGATCACCACTATGTTGGACAGAAGTGGGTGATACTCAAATTTCAAGATCCGATTTAATTCAGGAAACCACTGATAAGATTCACCAAGTTAAACAAAAATTGAAAGCTGCCCGTGACCGACAAAAGAGTTATGCCGATATTCGCAGAAAACCGTTATCTTTTGAAATAGGTGATAAGGTATTCTTAAAAGTATCGCCATGGAAGGGTGTTATAAGATTTGGAAAGACTGGGAAACTAGCCCCGAGATACATCGGACCTTTTGAGATTGTCGCAAAAATTGGTCCCGTAGCTTACCGATTAAAACTACCCTTAGAACTGAGCACTATTCACGACGTGTTTCATGTATCGAATCTGAAAAAGTGTTTGACTGATGAAACGACAATAGTACCACTGGAAGATGTTCAGATCAACGAAAAACTCAACTTCGTAGAGGAACCGGTAGAAATTGTAGACGGGAAAACCAAACAATTACGACACAACAAAATTTCATTGGTAAAAGTTCGGTGGAATTCAAAACAAGGACCCGAATATACTTGGGAACGAAAGGACGAATTCCGAAAGAAATACCCACACCTGTTCCCTAGAAAACCGATGACACATTAAATTTCGGGGATGAAATTTCTTAACGGGGGGAGAATGTGACATTCATGACAAAACGAGGTACACTATATTCATTACGTAACAAGAAAACGATAAATCGGTTAATTCGTAGTGCTTAAACGAGTAACCGACCGATACTAATTATGACCCGTATACATACTGAGGGGTCATATACGAGTTATATATATATTATAGAGGCTAACATGTTGATATTTAGGCCCCGGTACGTTTAAAACTCTTTAAACGAAAAAGGTTTCGTTTATCGATACGCTATAAGCTTAAACGCAATCGTTAATAACAAAACAAGCATTGTAGCATCCGTTAAGCCAAAAAAGATTTATAAAACACTTATATGACATGTTCTAAGCAATCCGTGAAAATATTTTGGAATTTTACAACGAGTCAGTACGTTTTTCTTATTTTACAAAAATAAGCTGAAAAACACTCGTTTTTACGTTATTTCTCACACCCGAATTAATTTTCTTGCGAAAAACCGGACCCGAACTAAATTTAAAATGGGCTTTTCATGTTTGGGCTTGTATGTATAATTTAATGGGCCAAAACAGCCCATTAAGGGTCTTTACTTAGTTCCGATCGGAACAACTACCAAACATCACATTTGTTTTCTTTTACATAACTTCATTCCTAAGTTGTTGCTATTCATTTCACCTCTCAAAATATTTCAAGTCCACAGCAGCTCCAGTTCTGTCCTTCCAAACCCTTGCCCAAAACCCTCAAGTAAGTTTCATTTACATGAATTTTTAACCATCCTTTAACTAAGTTATAATCTTATAAACATGTTTTAGTTAGTTTTAAACATGTTTAACCATCCAAAAACCCTAAAAATCAAGTAAAATTATGTTTTGATGTTAAACATGTTTACAAACCTGGAACATATACTTTTTTGGTCAAAAACGCGGATTAGAACATGAATACAACGTTTTTACGGTTAGAAAGTTCGGTTTGAACCCAAAACCGAAACCCTAATTATCAAGGCTGTTACATGGATGATTTATGATTGGTTTGATGTTACATGATATGTAGATATACTGAGTTTGCAACCCGAGACCCGGAAAGTCGTTTAAGCTAGCAAAATTCATCAAAAACCGACAAGGTAAACCCGTAATACTCGTTTAGGGGCTGTTTAGTATTAGGTTGTGACGTGCTTGTTGTTAGATTGTGAAAATTTTCAGAGACATTAGGGATCATATAAATGAGTCCCTGTTCAAATTTGGTAATTTTTCGATAAACGGAGAATATTTGGTGAATTTATTCCCGTTTATGAGCGTTTATTTGGGAAAAATAGCTAAACATATTGAAAAATTATGAAACTTGGTTTTGGAGTTTGATATGTGATGGTAAGATCACTGGTAAAGTTTGGGAATCATTGGAAATGTCTAAGTATGGTTTGTGCGATCATGGCTTAACCAAATTTTAACAGCCGAAAAACGCACAAAAAGGCATTTTGTCAAAAGAGTTAGGTTCTGGAAATTTTGCAGGGGCTATGTAATCACATTGAGGCCATTGGTAAAAATTATGGAATTTTTCGGAGGTCGTTTGATATAAACGGGCCATTTATTACACGATTATAACCTATTAAATGAATTTTTATAAATAAATAATTAATCATAAAATTTCTGGAAATATTTTTATAAAATTCTCCATGTCTTAATGTATTTTTACAAAAATTTACATAATTTATATATAATTACATATTTAGTTATGATTTATCAAAGATTTAAATTATAATTGTTTTAACGAAACCGGCAGTTTTGTGTTTAACGGACTGACTGGTATGTCAAAATATCAAAAGTGGTCAAATATCATATTTTTGAATGATATTGATAAAAACGAACTTTTTACGAGAATTCCGGACAATTCGGGTGAATTGTGCGCGTTTTGTATAATCAAAACCGTGTTAAAACGGAAACGAACCCTGCAATCAAACCAGACACCGAAACTTTAAAATTCTTTCATAAATCAAATCATTTTATCAATCAATATATTTACTTAAGTTTTATGTGATCTTACCTAACCCCGAAACGTATAAACGATCAACTGAGCTAGGCTCGGAAAACGGTGAAACTGAGCCAAATCCAGTTTTAAGCATTTCATAGTACACAACGTCACAATCTAAGACTATGGTCATGTTCTGGGCCTAACAGCTATACCCAGATTATCTATACAGCCCGACTTAGCTTAAACACTGTACTAGTAATAACAATACGATACCGTTTATAGGAATCAGGCTATAAACGAGACATCTGACTATTTGATACGTGAATTCTGTGCGAACTACGATAAGGTGAGTTTCACGACCCCCACTTTCTAAACTGTTTTACGAACTTTTGGGGTGAAAAGCATGTTTACATAAACTGATATACTTGAAAACGTGTGATGATGTGGATTATCTAAGTACTAACACTTGACAAGTCCCCACAAACACAAGTGATTAACTTCGTGCCGGTGGCGTGTGGATAGTACTATCGGTTTGACAAACCCAACTGTGACAGAGCCGGTGGGGTAAGCCGGAACATATGTAAAACCAGTTGCACATTGTCATTATATATTTACATACTGCTATGTGGTGTTAGACATAGTACATACATGGGGCAAATTGGCTGTTAAATGCCAACAGGAGTGCATGGGCAGGAGAGGCCATGCAGTATAGCTCGTTTCGGTTTCACTTGTGGCTTAGTATAATGCATCATACACAGACATATATACATACACACTGTAAACTTTACGAACTCGTGTACTAATTTCATTGAAAATCGTGAAACTTGAAACTCACCAACTAGACGTAGTTGACCCGTTTTAACATGCTTTTCAGGTAAAGCAAAAGTGGAATGATTTGCTTACATGCTTGGTGTTAGAAAGACAAGTTGAATAGCTGTGAATAGACGCTGATATAATACTGTTTAAGAAGCTCGTAAACCGGTTATGTGTTTTTCACCTAGTTTGTAAACATAGTACCTACCAATGTAATATGATGTAAATTAGCTGTTGAATTTTCTTTATAAACAATGTTGTTGATACCAGTGTTATCTGTTACATTCCCGTATTACGCTTCCGCAACTACCTAGTCGGGGTGTGACACACATCCATATTCATCTCCTCCTGAACTTTAACCTAAGGTTTCCAAAGAAATCCTTGAGGTTCATAAACATGTTTCAACAAAATCTTTTCATCACTAGTTAATTCAGTAGGTTTCTTTCTCGGAAAGACACCTTTGTTTCTCTTCTTTTCACTATTTGGTGATCCTTGAGAATCATCAGACTTAACTGATTTTGTGTCATGATTGGGAATGATTCTCAAAGGTTGAAAGTTCTTCTTCACAACAGATTCAGATAACTTAGGAGATCTGCTTCTTCTAACTTGTTCAGCAATTGGTTTCTTAGGTTTCAAACCAATTTTCTTTTCGTTGTTAGCTTTTTGTGCAACTTGCTGATCAGTTTCATTCTTCATCTCATTTTCACACACCTTCCCATTTTCCAAATATTCTTCATACTTCTGTTTGTAGAGCACAAAGTTTTGTCCAAACTTTGTCTCATATAAAACACGGAAGGGTTTAAAGTTGTGCCTATCATTACAGGAATCAGTGCGGTGACCATATTCATCACATTTCTTGCACCACACCTTTCCCTTAAATCTTTCATGATCACATACTTTCTTGAATCTCTCACTTGGTCTAGGTGGTTTCACACCAAGTGATTTCTGAGTCTTTAGACCATCAAAGTCAATTGAAAAAGGAACAAATTCTTCAATCTTGATATCTTGTCTTTCAACGTTTCCCTTAACAAAGACAATTTTCTTCATATTCAAAGGCTCTTCATCTAAGTTCTGTTTATGTCTTGACTGCCTTTTCACATATTTTTCCATGGTTTCAACTTTCCCAATATCAAACACTTCATGGTTTGAGAAAACTGGGTAAACTGGAATGAAGTTGTCACCAACAATTGTTTTAGTGACCCTCTTCTTGTTGTTATCATTTATTCTTTGCAAGACAGCTTTACTTGGTGGCCTGACTGAATTATAACTCACTTTTGATCTTTCACATATGTCAAAAGACACATGCTCTCTCTTTATTTTTTCATTCAGTTTCTTCATCTTTGGAGTTATAGGTGGTAATAATGGGAATTTGTCAATTGAGTCTGGTTTCTTAAGTCTTCTCCCCTTCTCAACAGCTTGAATTTCTTCATCAGTGATTTGATCACTCAAGTCACTTAAGTCATCTGCATTCAAATCATCAGAATCAAAGTCATCTTCAGAGACTTGTACTCCAATTGACTTGTCCTCTTTCACATCCCTTTTTACAACAAACTCTCCTTCTTTACTCACTTCAACTTTCTTGTAAAGATCAACAAATTCCTCTTTGTTTTGAAAAACATCTCTAAATTGTTGAAGATAACCATCCCTCTTTTCTTTGTCAACTTTAGGCAAAATGTTGTTGTTGAATGGTGGTGGAACAACCTTATACTTATCTTTCTCATTAACTTGGTTCAAAATGCCACATATGTTTCCTGTGGTGACCAAATTCTTTAAAAATTCATTATCAACTTGCATCTTTGTGTTCTTCACCTTCTCTTCAATCAACATCTTCTTTAACCCATCTATCTCAGTAATGTATCTCTGTTGAGCTCTATAGCTACTCACACAATCATCTTCCAAACTTCTAATATTCTCTTCATTAACAACATCACTTGATTCATACCCATTGATTATGCTTTGTTTTCTGAAACAATCACCCTCTAGCTTGCCTATTTTCATATTTAAAGTAGTAATTGTTTCATGTAAGTCAGTGGTAGGTGATGAGTGTATCTGAGAAGATGACGTTCCAGCCTCATTCTCAATCTTTGCCATGAAAGCAACATTTGCCTTTGAAATATCATCAGCATGGTCACTCCAATCAAAATCTCCTTCATGTTGTGTAGCAACAGCTACATTCCCTTGATTTCTTGGTTGAGTTTGATTGGATCTGTTGAGGTTGTTTTGAGTAGCTTGAGGGAATTGGTTTCTTTGGTAGTTTTGATTTTGAGGAACAACTTTTTGATTATTCATTTGGGGCTATTGATAGTTGTTGAAATTGGGGTTGTTGTTGTTGATGAAGTTGTTGTTTCTGTTCTGGTTCTGCTGGTAATTCTATTGATATTGCAATTGGTTTCTTGGCTGTTGATTTTAAAACTGATTAGCTTGAAAGTTTCTGGGCTGGTTACACCCCCTAGCAAAATGTCAAGGCTGTTGGCAGTTGTAACAGTTAGCCTTTGACTTATCAAATCCAATCCTCTCATTTGGTCCAGAGACCAATGATCTCCCAGTCCTATTGAATAGCCTTTTGCTTCTCAGTGCTTGCATTGCAGCTTGCCACTTTAAATCCATGTCCTCAAGGTCATCAGCATCTATTTGTTCCAAATCATCTTGGATGACACTTGTATGGATTAAGTTTTTGGCCACAAATGCATTATATGACTCAGTGAACATTGAGATGAGTGCTTGAGTGTCATTTGCTTAACCATTATTTCCACCAGAGTAGGGCACAAGTCCACCAGCCATTGAGGCAGAGTCATTTTCTTCAATAAGTTGGACATTGAAACTTGTCTGATTTCCATGATGACTTGAGCTACCACCAACAAATGATCTAGGCGGTTGGTTCCTCTATGATGGGAATTTGTTGTTGGTTCTTGGTAGACAAGTTTCCCATGGGTGAAATTAGTTCATTGGAAACTTGGAAACAAGGCTTCATTTCTTTGATCATTTCATTTTCGATCATTTCTATTTCAGCAGCCTGAAGGTAGCACACTCCATCATCCACTTTTAATTGATCAAAGTTGGGCTTTTAAAGGATGAACATGCAGGCAGTGTACCATTCCTTTGGCATTGAATTGAGCAACTTGGTGTTCAAGTTAAAATCGGTCATCATATAGTCAGTAGTTCTTAGATAATTCACTATAGCCAAGAATCTTTCAAGGATTGACTTCAATCTTTCTCCATCCTTGTATTTGAACCTCTCAAGCTATTGCTTGAGCCTTTGCTTCTTTATGTTCTTTAGCTCAGTGTTTCCCTCGAACATTTCTAGGATTGCGTTATATATTGCCTTTGCAGTAGGATGATGTGCAACCTTGGTAAGAATTTCCCAAGACAGTCTTAGCTTAATCATGGCTAAGGCCATGTCGTCCACTTTTCTCAACCTATCTCTTACAACACCAGTACCAGTTGCACCATCAGCAGCTTGTGGCCCATTTTTGATCGAATTCCACATGTCTACATCATTGTAGCACACAGCCGCTTCAAATAGTACTTTCCATTTGGTAAAGTTTTCCTGCCAATATAGTTTAGGAATATTATTAGTTGAGACTTCCTGCTCTTCTAAACCAGACATCTTGGTATTTTTGAAAAGCACAATTAGTACAAAATCAGATTTTGAAAACAATCAGATCTGAGGAACAAATCTTCAGATTCGATATATCTGGTTCGATTGGAGCACGAAATCGTAATACAGATGTAAACTTTAACTAAAATAAGGAAATGAAAACACCGGATGTTTGTAGATCTGGACGGAAATGAAGAACAGAGCAGCTGACGTCACTCTTCAATGGAAGAGTGTTCTGCTTACGTCATTGTTCTTCTTCAGATCTTCAATCAGCAACAAAATCTTTACCCAAATTAGCAATCAACAAGATATGATACCACTTGTCGATCCCAATTAGTCACTCAATACTCACAACAATGTCATAACCCACACATTAAATGTGTCTATAAGAGGGTTAATGACGGATTGCTAAATAAGGAAAGATTCTTGTTTGTTAACGGCGGAATCAGAAACAAAAAAGTTTTTTGTTAAAGAGGTTAATAAAAGTAACAGACACGAACAATAACTCAAACGATTCCATTTATATAAACTAATTCATACAAATGTTAATCGATCAGGGTTTCTTGTCGGGAATGTATTTTCAAAGATAACCTAGGACAGCCGTCACACTCAGTCAGGAATATTCGTTCTTATATGAAAAGTGTAAAGGCAAATCCGTTCTGTCTATTCCATCTAGAGGCGTGCCCTAATATAATCCTTTTATAGGCCTGCCACCTCCTGACAGTTGTCATTTCTTCTAGAAACCCTAATGATTGGTACATATTCAAATTACATATTCAAAACAATACCAAGTGCAAAAAGAGGTCTTCCGGGTAGACTTTGTAACATTTGTCTTCTCCGAGTAGGCTTTGTGCCATTTTTTCCTTTACGAGTAGACCTGGTAACCATGAATTGTGCTCGGGAACAGTTCTCCGGGTAGACTTTACTTGGAGTATTTTTCAAAGAAAATACTCACCTAGCAGACTTCAATCTTCTTGACCATAACAAACTTTGCTCGATATGGTCCTACGATCAAACTTATTCTTCTGAGGTCCTATCAACTCTTTGCTAGTGAATAACTTATTATCAAAGCAATGTGTGCTTGGAGACACTGTAGCTTGCTCGGAGTTGAACCTTGCCCGATGGGTCCTTAGGATAATACTTAACTTCCATCAAGCATGCTCAAACCACTGTTTATTAATGAATTCCTTGCTAGATCTTCCAAGTACGTGGCTTCAAAAGCTTGGTGTGACCAAGGGTTTGCTAGTAAGCAGACTGTGCTCGGTAATGAAGAACAACCTTGCTTTACATAGTGAACCCTGCTCGGATATACACTAAAGAAGATTTCATGAAGATAAGTCTGCTCGATAGACAAAATATCATGACCAGCCAAGTAAAACCCTGCTCGGATGTCCAAGTGTGCTCGGATCAATACTTAGCGATTTATGAGGAAGTTGAGAAGATTCCAATCTTTCATATACTTCATTTTAGGTCAAATCTTTGACTCAACAACATATATTTCCAGAGTGCCAATTCCAACAACAAGGTATTAGCTGCAAAGAGAATAATGTCCAGCTACCAATGTGGACTTAACAAAAGAATTGTTCTGTGATTGTAGAACATAGACCTGGAAGGTGATCATGAAAAGTGGTATTTTAAAGACAACTTTTTTCAGATATGATTTCAAAGAATTTAATAGAAAACAGCTTTCAGGAATGGCATAATTTCATTTGTATGATTATCAGGAAAGAAACAGTTTGCCAATGCACAAAGAAATGATCTATCAATGTATTTGAAGAGAAATACATAACTAGATTTCCTCTGTTGAATACAAAAAAAAATTTAGTATTCAGAAGCTGACAAGAAGAAGAAGAAGAAGAGGCAGAAAATAATTAGTGAAATAAGACTGTCCAATATTTCTATTGATAAAACAAGAAATTTGGGAATCCGTATGCCATATTGAAAGAATGTATTAGCGTGAAGAAGACAATGCAAAGACAAAATTCAGAGGTGCAGAGAAATGGAAGAATTTTATAGATCGTCTATGAAAAGAATACTGATAGCATGACCTAGAGAAACTTTGAAGGTTTGACTTTGGGTGTGATTGAAAATTACTGAGCTGGAATATCTACATGTGGAAGATCTTAATGACATAGGACAATGGGATCTGCTTGAAGACCATCCTTTCCATGTAGAGACTTCAATGTTCCAGCAAAAAGTTGCTGCTATGAGGCTGGAAAAAATAACTGAAGAAAGAATGAGAGAAAGAATCTAACAGTACATGTAATCATGCTAAACAGAATACTTTTGAATTACTTGTAATTTTTATCTTTTATTATGTCATTGTATGTACTTTCAAAATGATGTGTATTGCCCATGAGGCAGGATTTTGAATATGTAATCAGTTTCCTTTTTAGTAATGTAATTTATTGTTTCAAGGATTTGATGTGTATTTTGAACCAAGTGTATGTAATCCTGATGTTTTTTGGTGCATCTGAGTTTGTTCCAATCTAGGGGAGATTATTGGGCCTAATGGAAGATCAAGGAAGATTAGAATCTTCCAACCTCTTCAGGAATATGCTAAGTATGGAATTCGAGCATACCAGGCAATTCGAGCTAGGTTTTTACTTATTCGAGCAAGGTATCTTATTCGAGTAAGGTTATTTTCAAGAACTCTTCTAAGTGTCAAGCTTAAAGTAAGCTACACTTCATCGAGCAAATTTGTTTTTCAGTCGAGCAAAGTTTGTGTTAGAGAAAACACTTGACATATCCAAGCTTAAGCCAAGTTTACAAATAAATTGATCTGTCGAGCAAACATATAATAAAAAAATCTCAAGCATACTTTTGAGAAGTTAAATGACTTATTACAATGACTTCTACAAGCAAAATTCAATATCCAGCAAGCTATAGTACCCGAGTATACTATGTTTGATGGAATAAGTCTAAGGACGAAGATTGAAGAGATCATGAATAACTAATTTACTCGTGGGATATTTCCGAGAAATGTTGGATTATATCATGAAGATTGAAGCCAGCTTGAAGAATATTTTTTTAGGAAAATATTCTAAGTAAAATTTTACACGAAGGAACTCTCCGATCACACTCGAGGATTACAAGGTCTAGTCGACATAGATGAAGTTTACTTGAAGACCTGTTTGACACTTGTAATTATTTTGAATATGTATGAATATGTTTTTACAATAATTAGGGTTTCTAGAAGGAATGTCAGGTGCCTATATCAGAGAATACGAGGTTACATTTATGAGGAAGGCTGATTACATACCTTTTGAGATATACTGATCATTCTCTGTATGAAAGGCAGCCGCACCTGACATTCTATCTGAAACCCTAAAGCATTTCCAATTGTATTTTTTGGATATTCTAATGGAAATCTTTTGAGTTGATTATGTGATTGTCACTTTTAGTATTCTAACAATATTAAGCAGCATCTTGATTCTAGCTGATTCCGCCGGCTATTATCTAGGGGTTTTCACATATTATTGTTTCGTAATCGTTCTTGTAAGTTAAGGTTATTTGTGTTACAAAATATACGGTCCTGACATTAACAGGCTCAAATAACCTTTGAATTGTGTGTGAGAGCAGTGGTACAAATCTCGATAATGACCAGCATTTCTGTTGAGTTTGTAACAGAAAACTATATTTGTTTTAACGACATTTATAAAAAAAAGCTTTTAGAGTCGGTCAACATTTCACCATCTCATCTATGATGTATTTTTACCAACCATTGAGGGTATTTAGTTGTAGGTAGCTATAAGCAAGGATTAGAGTCATGATGATAGATGATCGTGTTACAGGTGGCTCAATTTTGAATATTAATCTTTGTAATGCAATGAAACAATATTTTGTAACCAAATACTCGGGTAGTTAGTTCCTGAGTTAGTTTTCAATGTAAATTAACATTTTATAAAATTCTTCAGCTAAAATAAACCCGTAACTCTGATATATTTGCAAACTAGGTACCAACTGATTGTCACACTCCTAGGCCCTAAGTCGGGGTGTGACAGATATACGATGTATATGTAAGATATACGGTGAAAAGTTATACGGTATGAGTTATACAGCGTGAATGATACATACAATGAGACTTATGTGCCCTATATGTGTGCCATTGTTAATACGTTAATCGATGTTATACGAGCCAAGAAATAGTTACTAACACAATACATCATTATGATACACGAGACGAATACATTAACGAATACGTTATTGATACTTTAATGGTGAATACATTACATACATAAAGGTGGTCTAGAGATAATCCGGCATGATAACGTTAATCGGAAATACTAAGCACCGATCTATTCTCCCTAGTGAACAGTAAGCCCTTTATATCAGTACAGGCCCTATTCGTTAGTGTGAATAACGAGTGGTGTGTTTCTGTATCGAATGCCCTCCCATTCGTTACCCATTCTCCAAACATCCTTAGCGAATGGTTATACTTTAACGAATTAGCCGTCATTCGTTATGTCCATAGCGAATGTGCTCTTTAATTTAACAAATGGGAAGGTAATCTAAGTAATGGACTCCATTCGCTATACATTCCACAGAGAATGGGTCATTTTACATTATAGCCTAAGGACTAAAATACCCTTAACTTATTCGATTGGCTACACATAAAAAATCATGAACAAACATACTCCCCCTTTTCCTAAGCTGTCGAATACTTTAACTGAAAATCATCAGTCATGATTAATACATTAACAAACTCCCCCTTGGCTGATGATTCCCGGGCTTGTGCAGATAGATAATCTTTAAGTACTTTCAACAAACCAATAACTCATAGCTTTTCAGATCAGATCTCCCCCTCAAAGTAAGAAACTCTAGGTGATCATCTCGATCATCCAACTGGCATATGATATGGTTCAATCTTTTAACACTCAGCAGCAAGTCGTCAGCTATCCATCAACACCAGTAAAGCAACAATTTCTTTACATTTGACCTCATCACACATCTTCATGAACAATCCGATCATTCAAAATCTTTCACTTCAGTTTTCCTCTCTTTATAACATTTATCCCAAATTCACTCTTTGAAGCTACTTTACATCCCATTCGTTTAGATGTACTATTGTTTTGGAAGTATGATGCAGAGTTCCAACCTTTATTAGTCAACCCTAAATGATTTTATTCTACAATCTAATGACAAGACTCATATTGCATTCTTCAACAAAGTCAACCTGTTCAAGAATTGTCCCCTTCAACATAAGTAATCCGCCAAATACTCGTAGCCAACATAGTCAGGATCATAGTCCTTGAGAAAGAAGTAAACGAATAAATACTCGTATCCCACATAATTAGGTTTCATTATCGAACAAATCAATCCGCAATCGAAGAACAATTTCAGTCTTGAACTTAGTCAAACGTAGCTTTGAATCCGTAAACATAGGAAGAAACAAGCCAAATAACTACTTTGAAATTTTTATCTCCCACATTTCTTGAAAAATTCGGAAAGGTCATGAACAATCTTCAAAACTCACAAACAAAACTTCTCTTTAAATTAATTGTGGTCTCTTTGTCGGCCCGTAGTTACATGTGAAAAGTCGGCCGGAAAATATTGTCACCAAAATTTTCAAGAGTGTCCCACATATTAGAAATATACTATAAAAATTTATTTAAGAATTCAAAAATACTTTTTTTCACATTAACAACTAACGAATGATCCTTCATTCGTTATCCACAAACTTTTACCAACTCCTCATTCGTTAACAAGATCCTCATACGTTAACCTTGTGTCTTCATTCGTTAACAAGTCCACATACGTTAACCATGTGTTCTATTTAGTTAAAACAGTTACACAAATGAGGTCTCATACATTAAACAATCGACATTTGTTAGACCCATTAACGAATGTTCTTCATACGATAAGATATCCATATTTGTTAGACTCGATAATGAATGAGCTCACATTCGTTTGATCCAATAACGAATGAGCCCACATTCGTTTGATCTAATAATGAATAAGCCGGAAACTTCAAATCTTCAAGCTACTTCAATGGCATATTCATCAAATCTTCAAATTAATCCACAAAATTAAACACGAATGCTCGGATTTACAACAGGAACATGATTTCACAATCAATTTCATCATTCATCCACTGATTCCTCTAAAATATGATCAATCAATAAATTAACTCAAAAAACACGAATAACACGTCTCGATCAGAATTATGCGGCGATTTGATGTATCACGAGCAACCGTCTGCTTTTATACCAGTTGTAAATACGTTAATCGATGTTAAATGAACAAAGATCTAGTCGCGGACACGATATATCAATACAACACAAGAGACAAATACATTAAATGAGAGAATCTGGCATGGAAACATTACTCGGAAATAAATAAGCACGAATATATTCTCTCTAATGAACATTAAGGCCTATATATAGGTACATACCCCATTCGTTAGTGTGAATAACGAATGGAGTGTTTTTTTAACGAATGGCCTCCCATTCGTTACCCATTCGCCAATCATTCTTAGCGAATGGTTATACTTTAACAAATGAGTCGTCATTCAATAAGTCCATAGTGAATGTGCTCTTTCAATTAATGAATGAGCAAGTAATCTAACGAATGGACTCCAATCGCTATACATTCCATAGCGAATGGGCCATTTTATATTATAGCCTAATGACTAAACTACCCTTATTCTATCGGCTACATACATAAAATCATGCACTAACAGCAATGATCATTTTTGAAACTTTTTAAAGTGAAAATAGAATATTAAGAGGCTGAAACTTTGAAGAACTAATGTAGACTAAGTTTATGGTAAGAATTTGGTGGTGTTTTGATAGTCAAAAGTTCTTATAGGATGAAATCACGGTAGAAATGATGAAAATTTTGTGGTTTCTTAGTCTAATAGAGCCCAATTGCTCTAATACCACTTGAAATAATGGGTGATAATTTGTAGGATCAAAATAAAAACTTAAATAACAGTATCTACTCTTCAATATAATATGTGGAATCCATTAAAAGGTGAAACCCAAGAAATCTATTTCAATCTTCATATATTATCAATAACAGCTCAAGTACATAAAGGATCTGACAAAATTATAGAGCAAGTCATTCGGAATCACTAACTACTAGGGTATAATTCCTAACCACTATTTATAGACATGGCAACGTACATATACGCCGTATATGTGAGTTATACGTCGCATAGCTTATGCGCTGTGTAAGTATTTATACGTCGTATAAAGTACTTATACCCCCATACATGACAAAATGCATTCCAACTGTTATCTAATGCATACAAGACGTAAGCGATAGATATTTATGAACTAGCATATAACAGTATAATACAATATGAAATAGTATATTACAATATAGTATAAAGTAATATCTTATCATATCATATCATATACATTGTCGTGCTTATATGTGTCGATTGCGGAGGCACCCGATATTTATTTTTATTTTAGTGTTTATTGGATTTTAACCTCGAACGATCCCAAAGAAATTTGGACACCAACCTAGATAAATTTTGAAATCAGCAATCTCACCCAAATTGTATCCATTTTTTTGAACTTATAAACAGATTTTAATTAAATCTCAAGTATGCTAGTAGGAAGTTTGGGAAATTTTTCTTAGTGTTATTCCCATCATGATTCAGTTTTGAGCATAGCTATAGTACCGAAGTATACTCTCAAATAAACCTAAGTGAAAACTGAAGGGATTCAAGCAAGAATTTGCTTGCTCGTGCATATCCGAACAAAGTTTGGTATGCTTGTGAAGATGAAGCTTGCTTGAGAGGAATATTTGCAACGTGCAAATATTCTAAATGTTGATATGCTAGAAGTAAATTCCCGAGGGCACTCGTAGATTACAACGTCTGCAAAGCCCTACTCGTATTGAAGAACACTGCTCGAAGACCTGTTTAAAGTTGTATTTTATGATGTTTTGTACTAGCTAATGCATGATTAGGATTTCTATAAGGAATGTCAAGTGTGCCTTTAAATAGAATTTTTAGGTCACATTGTGGTACGCCGCTCCTAACCTCTCTACACACGCTTTCACCCAACAACTTAATTGTAGTGAGAGCCATCATTCCTTAAAAACCTTAATATTTCCATTGTATCTGATTGATTACTTTTGTTAATGATAATGAAAATGTTTTGAGTTTAATTGTTTTACTATCATTTACAATATCTAGTAACTTACTATTTGTAGTTAATTCTGCCGGCTACGTGTCAGGTCCCCGATTTCAGCTGGATCTTACTCAAATCATGTCATAACTCACACAAATAGATGTGTTGACAAGGGAGTTAATGACGGGTTGCTATATTTAGAAAGTTCACCTTTTGTTAAAGGCGGAATCAATAACAAACATATGGTTGCTTAAAACGTATTCAAAGGTAATCAACACAAACAAGATTAACTCAAAAGATTTCCATTTATGTAAATGAATCATACCAAGTGGATAACAGTTTTAGGGTTTCTTGATAATGAAGGTTTCAGCCGTCACACATAATATTATTTCTTAATAAATGTTACTGTCTTCCGTGTTGTGTGTGTGTCTTGTCCGTATCCAGGTGTGCCCTAAATTATTCTATTTATAGGCCTGACACCTGTAGACAGCTGTCATTCCTTCTAGAAACCCTATCCGATAATACATATTCAAATTACATATTCAGAAATATTCTAAGTGTAAACAAGTCTTCCGGGTAGGATTTGCATCAATTATGTCTTTCCAAGTATGCTCGGCCATCCTTCATAACTTGGTAACATAGAAGTGTGCTCGGGATCAGTTTCCGGGTAGACTTTACTTGAAGAGTATTTTACCAAGTAAAATACTCACCGGATAGACTACAATCTTCTTGACTTTGCCAGACTTTGCCCGACAAACCCTTACGAGCAACCTTGTTCTTCAATGGTCCCTTCAACCCTTTGTTAGAAAATAACTTATTAGCTAAGTGTGCTCGGTTGCACTGTTCCTTGCTTAAGTTGAACCTTGCCCGATGATACTTGAGATATATCATTAGATCATCAAGCCTACCTGGACCATACTTATTAATGAATACCTTGCCCGGTCTTCCAATTTCTTGGCTTCATGAGCTTGGTTAGCACAAAGCTTACTCGGAAGTGAACTATACTTGGCTAAGAAGAACAATCCTGCTTGATAAAGTGATCCTTGCGCGGACATTCATATACTAGTGAACCATACCAGGTAATGCACTAGTTTGCAAACCCTGCTCGGATATTCACTAATGAAGACTTAGTGAAGATAACTCTGCCCGATAGACAAAATATCGTACCCGACTAAGTAAAAGCATGCTCGGAGGTCTAAGGTTTGCCCGGATCCATACTTAGGGAATTCTGAGGAGGTTGAGAAGATTCCAATCTTACATCTGATCAGTTTTGTGTCAAATCTTGACTCAACAATCTCCCCCTAGATTGGAACACCTCAGCTGACCCAAAACATTTCTAAGGTTACTTACACTTAGTCAAAATACACATCAAATTAAAAGTCAAATTACATAATCAATAAATGCAAACAAGTTACATATACAAAAGACTGTCATAAGACATTACAAATTAAAGGCCTGGTCTAGGAATTTTGTCTTTTCCATACACTGTAAGTGGCTTGCCTTCTGTTTGTTATCACTGATGCAGTTCTCATTCTGAAGATATCAAGGGCTTGGTAATGAGTATGACCTTCTGGTATGACCCAGTCCCTAATATCCATTAGATCTTCATCACGTAAGCAATTCGAATCTTCATCATTCTTGATAATTCCCAGTATATTTCCATCAGAATTTCTCAGCAAGTAATGGTCATCTTTTTATTTGTATTCCACTTCAGTAATGATGCCATTTCTTTGGACTGTGTAGTTGGGGCGTATCATTCTTCTCTCAAGACTTATGCATGTGTTCATATTTGACAGTGGATGCTTGTCTCTGACACTCATCTTGTAGTTTGTTTCAGCTATGTACATCCTTCTTAACTTTGCAGTTCTCTTTGATCTGTGAATTTGGACAGTCTTCCAGTTTCTCTTTACTTTCAGAAATCTGAATCCTCTGTCTGCTTCTTCTCTTAAGAATTTAGAAAGATCATTCATTTGTCTTCCAGCCACTTTGTTTCTGTTTCTATAATCATACAAAGTGAGTGTTGTTATTCTTTCTAATTGTTCTTGAGTGTATTCATAGAAATCACTTCTCACAACTATATCTCTTAGTTGTCTACTTTCCATAATCACTCTTATGCATTCACACACAGAATCATAGTAAATCTCTCTAGGAAGATCCACATCTGACTGTGGTCTTGTTGTTCTTTTTTTTGCACATCTACTTGATTCTCCTCTTCCACTTTCACCTCTTCCACCTTGTGGATATCTTCTTGAAATTGGTGGTCTGAAAGGAACAAACTTCTTGGGTTTTCTGGCCCCCAAATTGAAGAATTTGATGTAGACTGCTTCTACCATTTCAGTTGGAAGGTTGGCAAGCTCAACAACATTTGCTCCTGCATCTTTAAGGGCAAGCAACATTTTTTCCATACCAGGAGTTCTTGAAAAACCAGCAGGTACAAAACTCCCATCTGCATAGTATCTAGGGTTCTCACCTTCCCCTAGTGCTTCCTCCCATTCAGCTTTTTGGACATGGAAGAGATATTTCAAATCCTCCTTTTCCAAAGCATTGAAAGAGACTTCATCCATTCCTCTTTGAGTAATCATTATATTTCTTAGAATTTTGATCATCTTTTCATTTTCCCAAGGTATACAAGGTTCATCTTCAGATTCAGAATCCACTTCTTGTGGATTAGGGGTTTCAACAACAGAAACTTCCTTAGACACTTCCTTTTCAACCTGTATCTTCTGTTTCTCCCTCAGAGTAATTATCTTTCTTTTCTTTATTTGAGTTTCAACAGATGTTTCAGCATGTTTGGTAGAGCTCTCAGTTTGGACCCTCTTCAATTTTTCTTTTCTTTTCAGTTTGTTGTACTGATCCAATACTGATTCTCTAGATAGGTTCTCAACCATCTCAGGCTTTAACCCTTTCTCAAGCAAGTAACCACACATACCTCCAAATTTCTTCTTCAAAGTTTCCAATTTTTCAGTCTTCTCATTCTCTTTCACACATTTTTCAATAACCTTTTCTCTTTCACTGTTGTAAAGGTCTTGGTGTTGGTCAACTGTGAAGTGAGACAGATCTTTCTCTGAATAATTATGCCTTCTGAGATATTCTCTGTATTTATGGCAGTCTCTATTCTTTTGTTCCATCCTTTTCTTGAAACCATCTCTCTCTTTGTCAAGTCTCTTTTGCAACTGATCATTATCAAGATCAGCCAAAGTTTCAAAACATATGCCATACCTCCTCAATTTTACAACCAATGGATGATTTCTCTTAGCTTCTCTCATACTTGATTCAATATTGGCTCTCTGTTCATTAGTCATTTCAACCTGTGGAGATTCAGCATTAACAGCTTCACCTCCTTTTCCTTGATCATCATCAGGATTATCATCATTATATGAATCCTCAGATTCATCCTCCTCTTCAGTTAGGTTGTTCAAAGCATCAATCTTGGGTTCATCAGAGGGTGGATGCTCTGGGTTTGATTCAGTTTGAGTAGGTACATCAGGAACACCTGGAATCTGTTGACCAGGTTGCAGTGTCTGCAGTGGAATTTCTCTGATTGGACTATTATCATTATCACCCTCATCATCAGGAGTCTCAACATAGCATTTGTTCTTTTCTTCCCATTTTCCTCTCTTTGTTCTCATCTCATCAGTTCTTTTATGTTCATCAATCTTCCTCTTTCTTGTATACACTTGTTCAAACCTTTTGGCTCTTTCCATCCTGATTCTGGTGATATTAGCCAACATTTCTTCAACAGATTCACCAGTAGGCCTTTCAGGTTCCTTTTGTGGCATTTCTTCAGATTCACAAGCCTTTTCAGATTCCTTTTCAGGTTGGCTTTGTGGTTGAAACATACTAACCACCATAGCCAAGGAATTGTCAGCTTCCTCAGTTCTATTCATCATAATCAGTGTTTCAATTGCTTCTTGATCAGCCACCTCTTCCAAAATTTCTTTAGCAAGATTGGCTTGATTGATCAAATTTTCTTGCTCTGCCATTTCTTCTAGAGTCAGTGTTTGAGCCAATATCTCCCTATCCCTTGTCTCCCATAGAATATTCTCTTGTTCTTTTAAGGCAGCAGCAGCAACAATTTCATCATCTGTAAACAACACATCTTTCTCTAGATATGCCTTAATAGGCTCTTCTTCACAGACTTTTGCTTTACCTTTCTCAATTCTTCTTCTCTCGTCCTCTTCATTTTCAAACTGTTCAAATTCATCTATCTCTTTCTCAAGTGCTTCCAGTTCTGGGTCATGCTCTACTCTCTTGGAACTTGCTTGTTGATCAATTTCTGGTTCAGCGTGTATAAGTTCCTCAGTAGCAGCATTTTCATCAATCATTACTTCAGTCTCTACTTCTGTCTGTACATCAGTCAAGACATCAGTAGCAATGCAAGTTAAAACATCAGTAGCTATATCAGTAGCAGTTAAAACATCAGTAGCTATATCAGTACCAGCTAAAACATTAGTAGCTATATCAGTAGCAGCTACATTTTCCTCAACATCTTCTTCAACATCTCTTCAACATTATCTTCATCCCTTTCCACAATTCTCATTTCATCATTTCTTTCTTCATTGTAATCATAATCCTGCTCTCCTACATCTGATCTATCACCCTCATATTCATCATCTTCAATCCTCCTCTCCTTACTACTCTCCTCTCCATCATCATAAACATTCATAATCAGTTTTAAACTGTATGCAGTCTCTACTACTGTTACAGTTTCTGCAACATTCACACCTGAGACAGTTGGCATAGATTCATTCTCCCCTTGTTTTGGGGTAGTTGAGGTCTTTTCAGCCTCCTGCTCCAGGGCTTGAATTTTCAATTTTGCTTGTACCAACTTCTCTAACAATATCACATTCTCCTCTGTCACCTACTCATTCCTTCTCTTCAGTTCAGCATTTTCTTTCAATAGGGTGAACAGGTCAGTTTCAGTTGGTGTTGTTGTAGGTGGTGATGCAGTGAATTGTTCATATTCAGACTGTTCTTGGTTTGTGGTGTGGGTTTGAATTATGGATGGTGGTGGTGATTGTGTATGATGTGGGCTTGGAATGAATGTATCTGTGTGAGTTGGGCCATATGTTATTGGTGGTGTTTGTGGTGTTGGTGATCTATGTGTTGAAGTTGCAGGTTGGCTTATGGTTAAGGTTTGGGGTGGGGATTGAGTGGATTGATGTGGTGGAGTCCGTGGTGGTGATGGTATAATGGGTTGGTCAATGTATGGTGGTGACTGTGGTGGTGTTGGAATAGGTTGTTCTGGTTGTTCAATTTGCTCCCCATGATCAGGTGCATCAACTTCCATAGCTACTCCAGCTCCTCCTTCATCTCCATCAACATTATCATCTCCATCATCAGAGTCATCCTCATCACTCTCAACATCATCTCCTCCTTCCTCCTCTGAGCTTAACTCAGGCACTCGCATCACATTCAAGTCATGGTTCAACAACCATGGCAAGATCTCAAATGGAGTTTCAGCTTTGAATCTATTTGCAGCACCAGGATTCTTAATTTTCTTGTATGTATCAGGGTTTTGCAGTAGGTGTCACACCCTCAAAATCCACTAACGGAGTTTTACTGTCAGAGGGTGTGAACTAACAGGATCGGAATCATTAGTTATAATCAAACCATAAATAAATTTTTCAATCCACAAAAACATTTAAGTGTAAATAAGTGCGGAAACGTAAAGCCATCAACCAAGTGTTGCATCACGCAGGACGACTTAAAAACCCAATTAATAATAACAATTTAAAAACAAGTTTCATAAACAAAAGCGTTCAAAATAACGCATGATCCTATACCGCGCGCCCGCCTCGGCTACCTGAGAATGACATACTAAAAGTGTCAACACGAGGTTGGTGAGTTCACAAGTTTATATAACACAAAGCGTTTAGCGTTTTGCGTTACCAGATAGTGTTAAATCAATTATATCGCTATAGGTAGCTAGCCTATAAAGCAAGTATTACTAAGTGTTCGACACCGAATCTGACTGTTTATCATGTGCTTTGCCACCAGGTCTATCCCGACCATGGTAATGTGTTAGCCAAAATTACACCCGCTCGACCTCCAGTCGAGTTTAGCGTTGGGTGGGGTTTGTCAAACCCAGTAGTACTACTCAACAGTGACTCGCTATTATCCAATATTAATCGGTTCGATGTTATGATGGACTTCAGTTGTTTCATTTGCCACTTAGCCTTTACAAGTGATATATAATCTAATAACAAAATCTTAAGCGTTTCGGAGTATGTATTCTCCCCCAAGTAAAAGCGTTTAAAAGAGAAAAAAGGGAACGTGAAACTCACTGTTTGCGAAGAATTCATAAAACAAGTCACCCAAGTGATGCGCGTCACAGAAAAAGCTCACTAGCGTTCTAAAATAACAAGAAGATTTTCTAAGTGTTGGAACTATTATCGAGTCTCTAGACTCGGCACATAATTCCTATGCATAAAATACGTTTCGTGTTTCGTTTGTGAATTGTGTGTGTCTCAACAAGCACATTGATGATACGTTACATGTGTGAACAACTATTTACATATCATGTATTAATATTGTACATTACTAGCAATTATCCCCACAAGGGCAATTTGGTCATAAACGTAGCATTTATTTAACAACAAGCATGTTTCATATATTTTCACATAGTTCAGCAGCTAGTTTTTTCAAGACAGAATCCTACTTGAAAGATTACTATATTCAATAGATCACAACATATCAAATAATTCACCAAAAATCTTCACAAAAAAATACATGAGTTAGGTTTCCAGAACATATTTTATTGTATTTTTATTCCGCATAGATTTCTCACAATGACCAAAATATTACAGCAAACTCACAGCAGTCAAAATCATGCGCAACAGAATGTTATTTGTTATTCCCGTTAAATGAAAAATCCAATTAATGCAAGACCAATTAGGTTAGGTTCCTAACTCAATGTATTTTCTTCCAAAAGTGGAACCAACCCATTTTGTTCTGTAGTTTATGAGATATCTTAGTCGCAAAACATCCTAACAGCAGGTCTCCCAAATCAGCCTTGCACAACAGTTTCGTAAAATAATAAAAACAGACTTTTATATGTCCAAAAATTACAAACTCGGACTTTTCAAAAACTAGACTCGACCTAGTATACTGTAGAATCAACAATCGTATCAAAACATAACATTAACATCGAGTTACATCCATCCAAACATGAATTCAATAATCTGTCCAGCATCAGTTTTCATCAAAACTCAATAAACAATTAACCTATGAACTAACAATCATGCATGTAACCCTAAATCATCAACAAACAACATATTTAACACTTTGGGTTTATGATTACAGGTTTAATCATATAATTAAATGATAAAATGGATTTGATATGGTGTTTATATTACCTAATTAGCTTCTTAACTCTTCCATCAAGCTTGAAACCGACTTGTATACGTGTGTGTGTGTGTGTGCCTTGTGGCTCGATCGACGAGAGAGGAGAGGGGAGGGGGGCTGCCGCCAGGTGAGAGGGGAGGGAGAGAGGGGATTAGGGTTTAGGTTATTAATATGTTGTTTATATATATAATTATGTTACACTTAACCCCCTTAAGCTTCTAATTAATCAATTTCTAGCATAACATAGACTTTTGCATCTTGAGTTAATGTTTTACATATGAATATCAAATAACACATAAACCTAACACATAATTCTCAAATACTTATTGTTTGGATGTTTGTCGTTTATTCACCAATGGTTTGCGTCAACTCGTTTGCGTTTTGGTGCAATCCTGAAAGACTACATGTGTAGTGATTGTCAATCGTCATTTAAAACCCTAGTTTAAATGTAATGCGATGTGCGTTATAGATCAAGTGATCTTAAATTTGAATTGACGGAGTTTGAATTAACGGAGTTAACCTGAATTTGACGAGTGTCACATCATTCCCATGTTGAAAGAATTTTCGTCCCGAAAATTTGAATCAAGTCCGATGAGTGTCTGAAAAAGTAAGAAAAATTTTCAGTTTGTCATATCATCCCCTAGTAGAAAGAAATTTCGTCCCGAAATTTAATTCATACCTCTGGTGATTTCTGACAGTTCGACGGGTTTCGTGGTTTTCGGTGTTTGGTCAACCCTTCAAAAAGGTGAGGATACTTTTTCATCATTTGGTCCTCGCGTTCCCACGTGAACTCCAGTCCACGTCTCGAGTTCCAACGAACCTTAACGATTGGAATTTTGTTGTGCTTGAGTGTTTTGGTTTCCCAATCCAAAACTTCAACTGGTTCTTCGATGAAGCGTAGCTGTTCATCAACTTGCAACTCGTCCAAAGGGACTGTTTGGGTTTCATCGGAAAGGCATTTCTTCAAATTGGATACATGGAATACATTGTGTACGCCATTGAGTTCCGTTGGTAGATCCAGTCGGTACGCTACCTGACCAATGCGCTCAGTTATCCGGTAGGGGCCAACGTATCGTGGATTGAGTTTGTTTCGCTTTCCGAAGCGAAACACACCTTTCCAAGGTGAGACTTTGAGTAAAAACTTGGTCGTTCACTTGAAATTCAAGAGGCTTTCGGCGCTTATCGGCGTAACTCTTTTAGCGATCTCGTGCTGCTGCCATGCGGTTTCGGATTTGAACAATCTTTTCAGAGGTTTCAAGTACTAGTTATGGACCAGTGATTTGGCTATCACCCACCTCTGCCCAGCAGAGAGGTGATCGACACTTCCATCCGTACAACGCTTCAAACGGCGCTGCTTTAATGCTTGCGTGGTAGCTGCTATTATACGAAAACTCTACCAAAGGCAAGTGAGGTTCCCAACTTTTTCCGAAATCCAACACGCATGCACGCAACATGTCCTCCAAGGTCTGAATGGTGCGCTCACTTTGCCCATCCGTCTGAGGGTGGTAGGCTGTGCTCATATCAAGGCGGGTGCCTAGTGCGCTTTGTAGTGACTTCCAAAAGTGAGAAGTGAAACGGGAATCTCGATCAGATATAATTGAGACAGGCACTCCGTGTCTAGACACTACTTCCTACATGTAGATGCGAGTCAGTCTTTCCATTTTGTCTGATTCCTTGATTGCTAAGAAGTGTGCAGACTTAGTCAACCGGTCAACGATCACCCAGATGGTATCGCATCCCGTCGGTGTTTTGGGTAATCCTGTGATAAAATCCATTGAAATATGTTCCCATTTCCACGTTGGAAGTTCTGGTTGCTGTATCAGACCAGATGGTTTCTGATATTCTATTTTGACTCTCGCGCAAGTCAAGCATTTGCTCACGTAGGTGGCAATGTCGGCTTTCATGTTTGGCCACCAGTAAAGTGCCTTTAAGTCATGGTACATTTTATTTGAGCCAGGATGGATAGAATATCTGGACTTGTGTGCTTCGTCCATTACTAGGGTTCTCAACTCTCCGTATCGAGAGACCCAAATCCGGTTTTCGAAATATCGGACCCCGTCCGATTTGGTTTCAAGCTGCTGGTCCATGCCCCGCATGAGTTCTAATGGGAGGTTATCGTCTTTCAACGCTTCGAGTTGAGCATCTCGAATTTGATCAGGAAAGTTGGCGTGAATCGTGAGTTGTAATGCTCGTACCCGTCTAGGTTTATCGGTTTCTTTTATGCTGAGAGCATCGGCCACTACATTGGCCTTGCCCAGGTGGTACTTGATGGCACAATCATAATCCCTAAGTAGCTCGACCCAACGACGTTGTCGCATGTTCAGCTCCTTCCGATCGTAGATATGTTGGGGACTCTTGTGGTCGGTGTAAATGGTAAACTTGGTACCGTACAAGTAATGTCTCCATATTATAAGAGCAAACACCACAGCTCCGAGTTTCAAGTCATGGGTCGTGTAGTTCTTCTCGTGAATCCGTAGTTGTCGAGAGGCATAGGCTATAACTTTCTCGAGTTGCATCAGCACACAACCGAGACCTTGTATCGATGCGTCACAATGTACCTCAAAATTTTCTGTTCCCTCGGGAAGGGCTAGGATAGGGGCGCTACAGAGTTTGGTTTTCAACAGTTGGAAAGCGGATTCTTGCGCGTCACCCCAATTGTACTTAGTACCCTTGTGAGTCAAAGCGGTGAGGGGTTGAGCAATCTTTGAAAATCCCTCGATAAAACGCCGGTAGTAGCCAGCCAGTCCTAGGAATTATCGCACCTTAGTCGGAGTCTTAGGTGCTTCCCAGTTTTTGATGGCCTCTACTTTGTCGGGATCGACATGGATACCATTCTCATTGATCACATGTCCTAAGAAGTGAACCTCGCGAAGCAAAAATTCGCATTTCGAGAGTTTAGCGTACAGTTGTTCCTTCTTCAGCAATTCTAGGATCAACTTTAGGTGTTCTTCGTGGTCGGCCTTGTTCTTGGAGTAGACGAGGATATCATCAACTAAAACGATCACAAACTTGTCGAGGTACGCCTTACATACTCGATTCATGAGATCCATAAATACAGCTGGTGCGTTGGTTAAGCCAAAAGGCATAACCGAAAACTCATAATGACCGTACCGAGTTCTGAATGCCGTCTTTGAAATATCTTCTTCGCGCACTCTTAATTGATGATAACCAGATCTCAGATCGATCTTCGAGTAGTAACTCGATCCTTGCAGCTGGTCGAACAGATCATCAATTCGGGGTAAGGGATAACGGTTCTTGATCGTCACCTTGTTCAGCTCTCAGTAGTCGATGCACATGCGGAAAGTCTCGTCCTTCTTTCGGACAAATAAGACAGGGTCTCCCCATGGTGATGAGCTAGGTCGGATAAAACCCTTATCCAACAAATCTTGCAATTGAGTAGACAACTCCTGAAGCTCTGCCGGTGCGAGCCGATACGGGGCTCGTGCTATGTGTGCTGCACCGGGGGTCAATTCGATTTGGAACTCGACTTGTCGAATAGGTGGGAGTCCAGGAAAATCCTCCGGGAAGACTTCCGGAAAACCTCGCACAATCGGTATGTCTTTGATTCGCTTCTCCTCCGAGGATTTCTCGACAATATGGGCTAAAATTGCCGGATGACCCTTTCGTAGATATTTTTGCGCCTTCATGAGGGTGATGACGCTGGTGGTCATGCCGCTCTTCTCTCCCTGGATCGAAATGATCTTGCCGGAAGGGGTAGTGATGTGGACTATCTTGTCGTGACATATAATCTCCGCTCGGTTCTCAGATAACCAGTCCATGCCGACAACGACATCGAAACTACCAAGTGTAAAAGGTATGAGGTCGATATCAAAAGTATGACCTGACAGTTTCAGCTTACATCCCGCAAGTACGTGAGTTGTTTCTATAGACTTACCGTCAGCTAATTCAACAGGAAACTTAGCATCTAACGGGGTTGGAGTTAAGTCTAAGAGTTTACTAAAGGCTTTCGATACAAAACTCCTATCAGCTCCAGTGTCAAACAAAACAGAAGCAAAACAGTCGTTCATAGGAAACTTACCGGTCACCACATACGGATCGTTGCGGGCCTGGCTCGACCCAATGACGAAAGCTCTACCTTTACCGCTGCTTCCGCCACTGTTGCTGCCTCCATTGTTCTCATTCTGCTTTAGTTTGTGGCAATTCTTCTTGAAATAACCCTCTTGACCACACTCGAAACATCCTTTAGTCGCTGTAGGCTGTTTAGGAGCACCCTTTGCCGCTAGGTCTCCCCTACATTCCTTGGCCTGATGACCCATTTTCCGCATCTCAGACACTTGACACGGTCGCACGGGCCAGCATGGTGATAGTTGCACTTGTTGCATTTCGGGTGTTTCCCAGCATAGCCGCTCGAACCCTGTCCGCCACCGTTGTTGTTATTGTTGGAACCCTGATTGTTGAAGTTCCGAACGAGTTCGGGCTTACGGTAGTGTTGTTGCTGTGGGGGGGTTCGATGAGGAGGACCTGGCGTTGTCAAATTTCCTTTTTCCATTACTCGAGTTGTTGTTGTTGTTGTCAGTGCTCGGGTTGTCAAAGGTTTTAGAGGTTGAACCTCTAGGTGGCAACGCACCTTGTGTCACTGCCTGGTCCGTCAGTTTGGGAGCTAACCGGATCGCTTGTTGAATTGTAGCCGGTTTGGAAGACGTCACCATACCCTGAATTTGTTGCACCAGCCCATCGATATACATCTCGATTCTCTTACTCGGCGGGTCCACCATCCGTGGACACATTACTGCTAGCTCGTGGGAACGGGTGGTGTAGGCTTCAATCTCGGAACCCACCATTTTCAACGACCAAAACTCAGATTCCAACTTCGCGATTTCCTCTCTAGGACAATAATCTTCCCACATCATATTCTTGAACTCTTCCCAGTTCATAGCATTCGCCAATTCCAACCCAAGAATTTGCACATTGGAGTTCCACCAAGTGAGGGCAGAATCTTCCAGTGCTCCAGCAGCAAATTTGACCCTACTGGCGGGTGGACAGTTACACAATTCGAAAACTGATTCGGTCTTCTCAGCCTAACACAGGAAACCTATGGCTCCCTCAGTGCCCTTAAACGAAGTGGGCTTGCAATCCAGGTAGTTCTTGAAAGTACACGTTCCAGCTGTACCTCCGGTTGATTTTGAACATGGGCGGCTAGAGCTGCCGCCGCATGGTCATTCAATAGGGTTTGGAGTTCTGCTGTGGTTAGTTTAATGTTACCGTGACCATGGCCAGCGTTTCTTCTAGACATCTAGGTGTTATCATCCTGAGATGTCGTGAGGACACGCCCGAGTGTGCATCTTCCTCGGGTTCTTCCTCAGGTTCTTCTACATCCGGGGCAATCTGCGTCCCTAGTGTGTCGCATCGGGCTAGAGCTGTCGTTGCAAGGGCTCTTGCACTAAAAATTTGGTCACGCAAATCTGTCATCTCTGCTTGCATTTTGTTCATTATCTCCATTTGTTGTACATGAGCATCCTGAACTTCCTTCATGGCTTCAGTCAGGTGGGAAATTCTCTTCCTAGCCTTTGCTCCATCTCTTATCAATCCGGAAACTTTCGCTCTCGCCGTGCGAATAAAACCCACGTCACGCTCTAAACAGGAAACAACAGCTGCGAGAATACGCTCTATGGGTTCGGTTATGGGTGGTAGGGTGTTGGGGTAAGCAGGGCGACTAGGGTGAGGTAGTGGGGGAACTTTTTCGCGATAAACCATTCGCCTGATCAGACTCGGGTACCAATCCCAGCTAACATCGTCGTCGTACATGCCTCCAGACAAGCGATACCTCTTCAGTCTAGGGGCTTCTAGTTCCGGGACTACTCGGGGTGGCGATGAGGTAGGTAGCTGTGGTTCCTTTCCATGAGCATGAGTCATCTGGTCGGATGATGATGATGATGATGGCGTCGACATCCTTACATGATACGTCGTGTACGGGTTACGCGCGTATGAGTGAATGAGGTAAAAAGTTAAAGAAAACGAATAACTAAATATATAATACACAGTTATATATGTGGTGCGTAAAATTATAACTAATGGGTCGTTGCGGTTATAGTCTAGTATGAATGCATTTCTAGTTCGCTATAACCAATGGCTCTGATACAAATTTGTCACACCCTCAAAATGCACTAACGAAGTTTTACCGTCAGAGGGTGTGAACTAACCGGATCGGAGTCATTAGTTATAATCAAACCATAAATAAAGTTTTCAATCCATGAAAACATTTAAGTGTAAATAAGTGCGGAAGCGTAAAGCCATAAACCAAGTGTTGCGTCACGCAGGACGACTTAAAAACCCAATTAATAATAACAGTTTAAAAACAAGTTTGCATAAACAAAAGCGTTCAAAGTAACGCATGATCCTATACCGCTCGCCCGCTTCGGCTACCTGAGAATGACATACTAAAAGTGTCAACACGAGGTTGGTGAGTTCACAAGTTTATATAACACAAAGCGTTTAGCGTTTTGCGTTTTGCGTTTTGCGTTACCAGATAGTGTTAAATCAGTTATATAGCTATAGGTAGCTAGCCTATAAAGCAAGTATTACTAAGTGTTCGACACCGAAGCTGACTGTTTATCATGTGCCTTGCCACCAGGTCTATCCCGACCATGGTAATGTGTTAGCCAAAATTACACCCGCTCGACCTCCAGTCGAGTTTAGCGTTGGGTGGGGTTTGTCAAACCCAGTAGTACTACTCAACAGTGACTCGCTATTATCCAATATTAATCGGTTCGATGTTATGAAGGAATTTAGTTGTTTCGTTTGCCACTTAGCCTTTACAAGTGATATATAATCTAATAACAAAGTCTAAAGCGTTTCGGAGTATGTATTCTCCCCCAAGTAAAAGCGTTTAAAAGAGAAAAAGGGGGAACGTGAAACTCACTGTTTGCGAAGAATTCATAAAACAAGTCACCCAAGTGATGCGCGTCACAGAAAACCCTCACTTGCGTTCTAAAACAACAAGGAGATTTTCTAAGTGTTGGAACTATTATCGAGTCTCTAGACTCGGCACATAATTCCTATGCATAAAATACGTTTCGTGTTTCGTTTGTGAATTGTGTGTGTCTCAACAAGCACATTGATGATACGTTACATGTGTGAACAACTATTTACATATCATGTATTAATATTGTACATTACTAGCAATTATCCCCACAAGGGCAATTTGGTCATAAACGTAGCATTTATTTAACAACAAGCATGTTTCATGTATTTTCACATAGTTCAGCAGCTAGTTTTATCAAGACAGAATCCTACTTGAAAGATTACCATATTCAATAGATCACAACATATCAAATAATTCACCAAAAATCGTCACAAAAACATACATGAGTTAGGTTTCCAGAAAATATTTTATTGTATTTTTATTCCGCACAGATTTCTCACAATGACCAAAACATTACAGCAAACTCAGAGAAGTCAAAATCATGCGCAACAGAATGTTATTTGTTATTCCTGTTAAATGAAAAATCCAATTAATTCAAGACCAATTGGGTTAGGTTTCTAACTCAATGTATTTTCTTCCAGAAGTAGAACCAACCCATTTTGTCTTGTAGTTTATGAGATATCTTAGTCGCAAAACATCCTAACAGCAGGTCTCCCAAATCAGCCTTGCACAACAGTTTTGTAAAATAATAAAAACAGACTTTTATATGTCCAAAAATTACAAACTCGGACTTTTCAGAAACTAGACTCGACCTAGTATACTGTAGAAGAAACAATCATATCAAAACATAACATTAACATCTAGTTACATCCGTCCAAACATGAATTCAATAATCTGTCCAGCATCAGTTTTCATCAAAACTCAATAAACAATTAACCTATGAACTAACAATCATGCATGTAACCCTAAATCATCAACAAACAACATATTTAACACTTAGGGTTTATGATTACAGGTTTAATCATATAATTAAATGATAAAATGTATTAGATATGGTGTTTATATTACCTAATTAGCTTCTTAACTCTTCGATCAAGCTTGAAACCGACTTGTATACGTGTGTGTGTGTGTGCCTTGTGGCTCGGTCGACGAGAGAGGAGAGGGGAGGGGGGCTGCCGCCAGGTGAGAGGCGAGGGAGAGAGGGGATTATGGTTTAGGTTATTAATATGTTGTTTATATATATAATTATGTTACACTTAACCCCCTTAAACTTCTAATTAATCAATTTCTAGCATAACATAGACTTTTGCATCTTGAGTTAATGTTTTACATATGAATATCAAATAACACATAAACCTAACACATAATTCTCAAATACTTATTGTTTGGATGTTTGTCGTTTATTCACCAATGGTTTGCCGAAAGACTACATGTGTAGTGATTGTCAAGCGTCATTTAAAACCCTAGTTTAAATGTAATGCGATATGCGTTATAGATCAAGTGATCTTAAGTTTGAATTGACGGAGTTTGAATTAACGGAGTTAACCTGAATTTGACGAGTGTCACAGTAGGTGAGTAATTCCCATAGTGGGTAGATCTTGTAATTCTCTGTTGAAGATTATCTGCAAGAACCATGGATATTGTAAGAATATGTCCCTCTCAGCCTTCTTCAAGTTTGCTACCAGTCCATCAAAGATCATTTTGGAAAAATTAAAGGGTAGATCATACGTACTCCCAACAGTAGCGTTCGCTAAATCATGACTCATCAAAGTCCATGGTCTATTTCTGGGAGCAAACCCCTGTATCACATGGTGAATAAGAAACCTGTACAACATTAGGAACATACCCTTTTGAAACTGTCCATCATGCACAGTTCCTTGATATCCCATGGTCTGTTCAAATATTCTCAGCAGGTGTGCTGTATTGAAGTTTATGTGGGAATGATCATCATCATTCAACCATAAACATCTTCTGATCATTCTTTCAGTCACATGTATCTCATGGCCAGCAACAGAGGCTTCAATTCTTCGTCCATTGATGTCATCCACAAGTGTTGCAGATCTCCAGAAATCAAGTGAGTGATTTCTGTAGATGTCAGGACTTTCTGTAATGGCAAAACTGACATTTGACCGAGCCATCCATGTAATCATTGGTGCCACCGGCTCATTGTCAGGTGTGACTTGTAAAAGTGCACACATATTGTGTTTCTTTTCAAATAAGTACTTGGGCTGTTCTTCTTCTGCCATATCTGATCATCACAAACAAACATATTCAAAGTGAAATTAGTCATAAAGGTCAGTACTTTAAGCAATTTTAAGGTATAAAAATGAAGAAGAAAGAAAGAAAAAATCATCAAGAACCTGTTCTTCAACAAGTTTATAACCTAAACACATAAACAAAGTATTACTAAACAAATACATATTCAATACCCATTAAATTCTAATCATGATCGAAAAACACATTATTGTTGCTTACCGAGTCGGAATTAGAGGGCTGATACTAACTAGGGTTTGGATTAATTATGAATGCGATAGGTCGGTTTAGGTTTCTTAGCGAGAAAGCAGTTGCAGTAGAAAGAGAGAGAGGGAAATATAATGTTGAAAATTTTGCCTAACTCCCTCTTATATACCTTTTGAAAGTGGGTTTTAAATGTTTTTTGTCGTCATGTGAATTATTAGCTGTCAAACAGTAACATTATCCATTTGTTATTTTAAAACATATAATCACTTTATCATTTTAAGCTTACCAAATCTTACTCGAAAAAGTAATCCTTTGCAAGGTCTACCCGGTATATTTCCACTTATACAAAGCTTACTCGAAGAATATTTAAACCCCTTTTAATCACAAACCTTGTTTGATTAAGCTATGTAATTTAAAGTCAAGACATTATGAAGAAAGCTTACCCGAAATACCAGATTTCTTGAGAACTTAATCACAAGATAATTAATCAAGTATATTAGGGGAACAAAAGTGTACCCGAAATATAAAGTGTGTTCAGAATACAAAGTTTGCTCAAAAACACTTGTAATTTCAAAGAAAAACACATTCACACACAAAGCTTACTTGGTGTACTCAAGGAGTTTACAAAGTTTGCTTGGAACAACAATCAGCATATAAAATGCAAAGCTTGCCCGAAACAATCATCGCTTGTTAAAAGGCCAGCTTAAAACACATAATCATTTCAAGACTTCAAGCGTGCTCGGGAAACTTGTACAATGGTGTACCTTACCCGAAAAGTGTAAACACTTCAAAGCATGCCCGAAAATCATAAACTTAGTCAAAAATGACAAAGCTTGCTCGGAAAGGTTATGAATCATCAAACCTTACCCGAAAATGCATATTAACACATATTCAACTGTTTTGTACCCGGAAAGGTTTGAGAATATCATACCTTACCCGAAAATACATATACACACATATTCAACTATTTTGTACCCGGAAAGGTTTGAGAATATCATACCTTACCCAAAAATACATACTCAAACAGTTTGTGCTTGGGAAGGTTTAATAACATCAAACCTTACCCGAATTAACATATTCAACCTATATTAGGCAAAATGCAACACTGTTTGACTTAAACCACTTGTCAAATTTGTCAGATTTGTCAGAACAATTTTATCTTTAAAGATCATAGTTTAAGAACAAATGGTGCATTTAGAGATCAAATTTCATTTATTTTTCTTTTCAAAACAAATCCTTTTGTAAACTGAAAAGATCTCAGAAATGGGATCATATTGACTAAGTAGCTTTTTCAATACTTCATTCTCAGCATTATTATGACTACAAAGACAGGTCAACAGCAGGTCTAGACTTAACATGATTTTCATTTCTTTGGTGATATGGTTAATTTCAATTAATTTTGTAGAAAATTCAATGGATAACACATATTGTTTTCTGATGCTTCTTATCTATCCTCAAGGCTTATTTGGCTTTCTCCAGATCACCCCAATTTGACTTTGACCCCCTGGTTTTGTTTAAAAACTTTAATGACAGAACATATTTTTGAAAATTTATAAGATATTTCTTTTCAAATCTACAAACATATGTGAGGTTGAACGTTGGACTTACATGCCACGCAATTCGGTCTTACAGGCCTTTCATTCAGGATATTTAAAGGACTTATATGATTGCCTCCACCCTTGTAGTTCTGTAAATAACCCTCATGTTTGTATTTTCTCAATAAAAATTTGTGAACATGTTGAATAAACATTTGAAATTTAAGTAGTTCACATCAGTTCTTTGTCATTCCTTTAAGAGATGATTCATTTAGGGTAACCAAATACCAACAGGCTTGTGTATGACTGGATAATCATTTTTCTGCCTATCATTTGAAAAGATTTATCTAGAAACATGCATAGACAGCAATGTAACTCCACATTAATTTTAGCATTTTCTTTAAGTTTATATCACCTTAGATTTTACATATCATGAGAAAGCAACTGTAACATCCCGAAATTTAACCCGGTGACCAAAAATCTATCTTTCGTAAATAAATGATATTTTCATTATTTTAAAAGATTTCAGATATTTTATTTAAAGTTATTTTATAAAAGTTTTTAGAAAAATGTTTCGTTTTATAAATTTTATGAACTCGACCCGTCTTGACCCGTAGGAAAAACCAACCCGAGCCAAAACCCGAACCCAAGAAACCGAGTATATAAACGTAAGTTCAAGACAACTCCCCCATTTTCTCTTCTTCTCTCCCACTCCCACACCCAAACGCTCTCATTCTAGAGAGAGAAGCTAGAGAGAGAAAGTGTTCAAAACGCAAACCCGAGCCCGGAATCTTGTAGCAATTCGTTTTTGGTAAGTCCCCCTCGAAAATCATCCGTTTTCATAACCATTTTCGGCCTCAAATCGAGCAAAAACACCCATTTTCGTTCCTAGAGTTTTCGGGTCAAAAACCGTCTTGTTTTGGTGTCAAAATGCAGGTCTTTGTGTATAAAAACACTAGGAATCATTAGTTCTTTCAATCCCGAGCATTTCCATGTCAAAAACTTCGATTTTGGGTGAAAAATCATGAAAATCGCGAAATCCCGTAGGTTTCTCCGTCGCCCGGCTTGAAGGCGTCGACTCAGGACTCATTCGGTCGAACCAGTCGACCGAACCAGTCCATTCGACCGATAGGGAAGCAACCGAATGGCCTCCACCTCATTCGACCGAATGAGCTTCGTATTCGACCGAACGAGTGTCTATTCGACCGAACAAGTGCCATGTTCGACCGAACGAGTTTTCCCAGCTGGTTCGACCGAGTGTGTGTCTAGTTCGATCGAGTGTGCCTCAGATTCGACCGAATGTGTGCCTATTAGACCGAATCAAGCCAGAACCAAGCTGTTTTCGTCTTTAAAACCTAGTTTTTGCTCGAGGTCGCGTAAGCTCGTTTTCTTAGACTTATAACGCGTTGTTAACCTTATATATATGTCAAATTCTAGGCTAAGGAGATCTATTGTAGCACCATCCTAACCCGAGATCAAGGTGAGTTCATAACCCCTTTTTAACTGTATTGCCTTATCAAACCACGGGGTGGAAATATGCAAAAACACTTTACTTCAAAACCTTTACACACTGTTTTCTCTGCTTTTACTCGCTTTCACTTATAACTTAACGTAATGTAAGCACTATCACAATTACTTTACTTACTCTATAAATTGTATTACTCTATGAACTGCTGCTCTATGAACTGCTGCTCTATGAACTGTTGCACTATACATGTTCGCTCTACGCGCTATTGCACTATGAACTATATGCTCTCTACACTGTTGCTCTATGAACCACGGCCACTATCACGACTGCTTTGGGTATCCTGCGGGACCCATGTAAGTCTCGCTCCACTACTGACTCGACGGCCTTGGATTCTGTGTGAATCCATGTAAGTCTCGCCTCTCTCTCGCGTGGCCTCTTATGTGTATTATGTGTTATTACTTGCTCTTTTGGTCTATCTGTTATGTGCAATTATCTCGAGTATTATGAACTATTGCGTTGCCTCACACACATCGTAACTCTGGACTCTCCTCTCCACTCAATGACCCACGTGCACGCTTTTCGCGCACTATTATGAACTGTAATGATCCATGTACCCGCACTACGCTTTTACTTATGATCTGTCTTCTCACTTTGGATTTATAAACCAAAAAGCACAACAAAATATGCTGTAGGAGTGGTGGGTTAGCCGCTGGTACACCTTATATATAAACCCCTACAACCTATTTTGGTGCGCTTGTTCTTTTTCTAACTATTTTTCCTAAAAACCGGGATCATACTCAAACATGGTAGAACAAGTTGTAGGAGTGGTGGGTTAGCCGCTGGTACACCCTATATATAAACCCCTACAACTTGGTCTAGCATGCTTGTGTATGAAATACCTTTTTCTTTTTACCACAAACTTATGTTCTCACTCAACTATTTTTGTAGTTGACGTTTTCCTGCATATTTTTAGGTAATGCTGATAGATGAAGAACAGGGATTTCTAGATGGCCTTAGGAGAAGACCGAAGGCGTAGTACTAGATTTAGTATCTGTTGGACAATTGTGGTGTTATTTGTATCTTTTGAACAATGTAACTTGAATATTTATGTATGCATTTCATTTAGACTCTTAACCTGTGTTATGGCTTATTCAATCTGCGACTTCGTCCACGCCCTTGGCTTTCCGCCTTTGGCTGGGGGTGTGACAGATTGGTATCAGAGCCCAAGGTTATAGAGAATTAGGTATGACCTAGACTATAACTTAGGGACCATACTCTGGATAGTTTCATGCATCACTTGCACATATCACACTTGCTTACTTGCCAACTATTTACTTGCTACTTGCTTACATGTTTATCTGTTTAATCGCTTGTCTCTCCACTCTGATCTATGTTCGAGCATGATGCCACACATCACTATATCGCCACTTGTATCACATCTACACATTGTTTGCTTATCTTGTGATCGCCTTACTCTATTGCTATATCCTCGATGTATCTCTTTTGCACTTGTCTCTCATTTTGTCTATTCCCAGAATGCCTCCCCGACGCGCTGATAACACTGACCCTGCCGAGCTGGCCAACATTATCGCACAGCAGATAGCTGCTGTCCTTCCTGGAATGGTGACCCAAATCGCCCAGACCATGCAAGAGGGAGTTCAACCCGCTGCAAACCAAGACCAGAACCCGAACGCTAATGCAACCGATCGACATTACAAGGCCTTCCAAAGTGCCCGACCGACGAACTTCGAAGGATCTGAAGGCGCTGCTGGTCTTCTACAATGGTTCGAAAAGATGGAAGTTACGTTCGATATCGTTGCTTGCCCGGAAAATCTGAGAGTCCGCTATGCTGCAAGTATGTTCCTCAAGCGCGCTCTAAACTGGTGGAACAACGAAGTCAGAACTCGTGGCCGTGAAGCTGCCAACGCTTTGCCCAGGACCGAATTCAAGGAAGTCGTCACCCGAGAGTTCGTACCCCGTAGCGAGCAACAGAAGCTCGAAGCAGAGTTTTGGGAACATAAGATGGAAGGGGCTGACTACCAAGGATACACCGAACGTTACCACGAGCTCGCCCTTTTGGTACCACATATGGTTACTCCCGCAGAACGTGCTGTTGAAGCTTACATCCGTGGCCTTCCCGATTGCATGCGCGCCATCCTCATCGCAGCTGATCCCCAGACGGTCCAAGCCGCTGTTCACCTCACCGCTCTTGTGGCCCAGAGCCTAATCAAAGCCGGCCAACTATCTGACGAACCGAATCGCAAGAAGCAGAAGGTCCTTGCCGCCACCACTACTGTCACTCAAGCTGTTCCCCTGAACACAGTTGCTCCTGATGCCTCCAACAGACCCCGAGCGGGATACGCCGGTGCCCATCCCAAATGCCACACGTGCCAACGTCATCACCCCCAGGGAGTCCAATGCTACAGATGCACAAATTGTGGACGACTCGGTCACCTAGCTAATACCTGCAGATCTGCACCTGCCGCCGCCAACAACGCCGCCTCCAACGCAAGAGCCTGTTACGAGTGTGGAGCCACCGATCACCTCAGGAATCGCTGCCCCCGCATCACCGTCGAGATTCCTCCTGCAAGAGGACGCGTTTACAGGATCGGAGCCGCCGCAGCCCAGCAAGATCAAGACGCCGCTCCAGGTATGTTCTCTTCCTTTCCTTTCGACACGATTCTAACCCTTTTCTCTTTGCTCTCTTTTTACGACTTTAACCCTTGCCGGAGCTGCTCGCCTTTGACCCCTACACGCCCGCACAACTATTTTAACTCGAATTCTTGACAACACCACTTATGATCAACACACTTTCCACTATTATCACTACTACACTTTGTACACTAAGCACTATTACACGAACCACGCACAAACGCAATACTCTCGTATCCCTCACACTATGACCAACGAGCAAACGTGCTTCACGACCGATCGAACTATTTACGCATTATACTGCTGCCGCTTATGTGATTGCCTGGTTATGTGATTATGTGTAGAGTTTTCCCTTAAGCACTTACGCGATGGAGTGACAGTTGCAAGGACGATGCAAGGTGAAATAACGATTATAGTCCGGAATATAATTGTTAAGTCACAGGTGCGTACGTATGCAGATGTTCCATCATGGTACTGTGAGTCCTGAGCCCAATATTCGTGGAGTAAGGGGCTACTCAAAGAATGTCGAAGGAGTGGTGGGTACGCCGCTGGTACACCCTATATATAAACCCCTTCGACAGGGCGTGTGTAGTTCTAAAGCGGGTATTGGAGGTAGGGACTTGTGGTAGTAAAGTGTGTCGCAAGTCTTGAACCCAATGGCAGTTGAGAGAGTATTCAAGGAATGTTGTAGGAGTGGTGGGTACGCCGCTGGTACACCCTATATATAAACTCCTACAACTGGAATTGAATATGATCGAATACGAAAATTGGAAATTTAGGGCTTGTGAGGGGAGTAGGAGTGTCACTGTGAGTCCTAGTCCATGATCAGCGGAAAGGAACATTCGGGTAAAGTTGAAGGGGTGGTGGGTTAGCCGATGGTACACCCTATACATAAACCCCTTCAGCAGTACGTGGATGCGCCCGAAGCAAGTCTTGGGTGAATGCTCATAGTTTTGTGTTTGGATGAACTAAGTTGCTCTAATCACTAGGATCGCGAATGGACTATTTATGCTCATGAACTCACTATTTGAACCACTATGCGCAATTTATTTTCTCTCTTGGATTGATTACTCTATCTCGAACCAAGTTATCTCATGCTCAAATTTCATGATATTTAAAAGTTAATATAGGCCATTTGGACGTTATGCATGGAAAGGAGAAATTCTCAAATTATGATGAGGGAGTGGTGGGTTAGCTGATGGTACACCCTATATATAAGCCCCCTCCTCGTTAATTTGCGAATCCCTGAAAGTGCACATCAAAAGAATGACCTGTATTGATTTGGTAGAATCTATTTCATAAGTTGGACCGTGTGCTTGAATTTCGGGACGAAATTCCCTTAAGTTGGGGAGACTGTAACATCCCGAAATTTAACCCGGTGACCAAAAATCTATCTTTCGTAAATAAATGATATTTTCATTATTTTAAAAGATTTCAGATATTTTATTTAAAGTTATTTTATAAAAGTTTTTAGAAAAATGTTTCGTTTTATAAATTTTATGAACTCGACCCGTCTTGACCCGTAGGAAAAACCAACCCGAGCCAAAACCCGAACCCAAGAAACCGAGTATATAAACGTAAGTTCAAGACAACTCCCCCATTTTCTCTTCTTCTCTCCCACTCCCACACCCAAACGCTCTCATTCTAGAGAGAGAAGCTAGAGAGAGAAAGTGTTCAAAACGCAAACCCGAGCCCGGAATCTTGTAGCAATTCGTTTTTGGTAAGTCCCTCTCGAAAATCATCCGTTTTCATAACCATTTTCGGCCTCAAATCGAGCAAAAACACCCATTTTCGTTCCTAGAGTTTTCGGGTCAAAAACCGTCTTGTTTTGGTGTCAAAATGCAGGTCTTTGTGTATAAAAACACTAGGAATCATCAGTTCTTTCAATCCCGAGCATTTCCATATCAAAAACTTCGATTTTGGGTGAAAAATCATGAAAATCGCGAAATCCCGTAGGTTTCTCCGTCGCCCGGCTTGAAGGCGTCGACTCAGGACTCATTCGGTCGAACCAGTCGACCGAACCAGTCCATTCGACCGATAGGGAAGCAACCGAATGGCCTCCACCTCATTCGACCGAATGAGCTTCGTATTCGACCGAACGAGTGTCTATTCGACCGAACAAGTGCCATGTTCGACCGAACGAGTTTTCCCAGCTGGTTCGACCGAGTGTGTGTCTAGTTCGATCGAGTGTGCCTCAGATTCGACCGAATGTGTGCCTATTAGACCGAATCAAGCCAGAACCAAGCTGTTTTCGTCTTTAAAACCTAGTTTTTGCTCGAGGTCGCGTAAGCTCGTTTTCTTAGACTTATAACGCGTTGTTAACCTTATATATATGTCAAATTCTAGGCTAAGGAGATCTATTGTAGCACCATCCTAACCCGAGATCAAGGTGAGTTCATAACCCCTTTTTAACTGTATTGCCTTATCAAACCACGGGGTGGAAATATGCAAAAACACTTTACTTCAAAACCTTTACACACTGTTTTCTCTGCTTTTACTCGCTTTCACTTATAACTTAACGTAATGTAAGCACTATCACAATTACTTTACTTACTCTATAAATTGTATTACTCTATGAACTGCTGCTCTATGAACTGCTGCTCTATGAACTGTTGCACTATACATGTTCGCTCTACGCGCTATTGCACTATGAACTATATGCTCTCTACACTGTTGCTCTATGAACCACGGCCACTATCACGACTGCTTTGGGTATCCTGCGGGACCCATGTAAGTCTCGCTCCACTACTGACTCGACGGCCTTGGATTCTGTGTGAATCCATGTAAGTCTCGCCTCTCTCTCGTGTGGCCTCTTATGTGTATTATGTGTTATTACTTGCTCTTTTGGTCTATCTGTTATGTGCAATTATCTCGAGTATTATGAACTATTGCGTTGCCTCACACACATCGTAACTCTGGACTCTCCTCTCCACTCAATGACCCACGTGCACGCTTTTCGCGCACTATTATGAACTGTAATGATCCATGTACCCGCACTACGCTTTTACTTATGATCTGTCTTCTCACTTTGGATTTATAAACCAAAAAGCATAACAAAATATGCTGTAGGAGTGGTGGGTTAGCCGCTGGTACACCCTATATATAAACCCCTACAACCTATTTTGGTGCGCTTGTTCTTTTTCTAACTATTTTTCCTAAAAACCGGGATCATACTCAAACATGGTAGAACAAGTTGTAGGAGTGGTGGGTTAGCCGCTGGTACACCCTATATATAAACCCCTACAACTTGGTCTAGCATGCTTGTGTATGAAATCCCTTTTTCTTTTTACCACAAACTTATGTTCTCACTCAACTATTTTTGTAGTTGACGTTTTCCTGCATATTTTTAGGTAATGCTGATAGATGAAGAACAGGGATTTCTAGATGGCCTTAGGAGAAGACCGAAGGCGTAGTACTAGATTTAGTATCTGTTGGACAATTGTGGTGTTATTTGTATCTTTTGAACAATGTAACTTGAATATTTATGTATGCATTTCATTTAGACTCTTAACCTGTGTTATGGCTTATTCAATCTGCGACTTCGTCCACGCCCTTGGCTTTCCGCCTTTGGCCGGGGGTGTGACAGCAACCATACATGTTAATGACTGTACCAAGAGCCCTTTTAGGCTAATTAAACCATATGATTGGCTAAGTAGTCAATGTACTATCATTTCCCATTATATTCAGTTTAATATTCAATCACCCCAATGTCTCTTAATTGTCAGGTAAATGGCTATTCTGTTTGACCACAGGTGGTTAACAAGACCAAACATACATTGTGAGTATATGTCCATTCAAAGTCAGAGCTATTGACATAGTTTTAAGTGAAGGAATAGAAAACAAGTTATAATTGACCCAAATGCTTTCAGTTTTCTGGTTAATGGCTATCCTTTTAATCTTTGCAGATTGCAGGACCAAACATACATTGGTGTATGTCCTTCCAACTGGGCAAATGACTTAATTTTCAGCAAAGATAACTACCTGAGACTTTTTCATTTAAAAATCCTCTTTTTAAGCTTCTTTAAAGCTTGAACTGAATAGTATTATCATGTCTCTACACCATTAAAAACATGCTCATGTTTTGATTCAAAATAGAGTATTTATGCAAAATTCATTAGAAAATTCATTTTATCACTTAATTTTGACATAAAACACATTTTGACATAAACAGTTGCAGCACTTAGTCAAATCTTAATCAAACATAACATCATCAAGACAAGCAGACAGCACTACCATTCAATGTCTATCCTATCTTAATAACATTAGAGGATCAGATAAAGCACATATTCAACCAATTAAGAAGTGATGTTAGATAAGCATTTTAGCAGATAATTCATAACAAGACTACTTATCTTAACATCACAAAGACATATTAACTGATAAACATGCAAACAAATTAATCAAATCAATCATGTCACTCTTTGCACACATAATCAGTCAAAGAACATAACGGTCAACATATTCAGTAGCATACTCAGTATCACACTCAAGCATATTCACATAACATTCAATTTGTAAAACCTCTAAACAAATAATCAATTAGCACATAGAGGTATACAACCAAGCACACATCCTTAATCAGATTTCATCAGAGTTGATCATTCCCAGGGCTTTCAAAAGAAAGTTGAACCTGGTTCTATCAAGTGGTTTGGTGAATAGGTCAGCCAAATTGTCACTTGTATCAACTCTTTGCATTTCAATCAAACCTTTTTCACTACAATCTCTAATGAAATGATGTCTGATTTCAATCTGCTTAGTCTTAGAATGTTGAACTGGATTCTTAATAGTAAAGTATGTAGCAGTATTATCAATAAGAATAGGGGTGTTCTGAAAATTCAAACCATAGTCCAACATCTGGTTCTGAATCCATAGAACTTGTGCACAGCAGGCAGATGTAGCAACATATTCAGCTTCTGCAGTTGAGATTGAGACAGTTGTTTGCTTCTTGCATTGCCATGACACTAGCCTTTCTCCCAAGAATTGACATCCTCCTGATGTTGACTTTCTGCTCATATTGCAGCCATCATAATCACTGTCTGTGTAGGCAATCAGATCAAACGAACGATTCTTTGGATACCAAATTCCCAAATCTGGTCTTCCATTCAAATATCTGAATATTCTTTTAACATCATTCATGTGGGAGACTCTTGGACTTGACTGGAATCTTGCACACACACATACAGCAAACATGGTATCTGGTCTTGTAGCAGTCAGATACATCAGAGATCCAAATTTTGCTCTGCATTCATGTTCATCTACAGGCTCCTCCTTTTCATCTGCAATCATATTTTCCTTGGTATCCATTGGAGTTGAGGCGGTTTTGTACTCATGATAGTTGAACTTGTTCAAGATGTCCTGCACATACTTATTTTGATGAGTGAAGATCCCTTCAGCCTTTTGTTGAACTTGTAATCCTAGAAAGAAGTTCATTTCTCCCATTGAACTCATGTTGTATTTGGACTTCATTACCCCTTCAAACTCCATACACATTTGTTTATTTGTAGAACCAAAGATAATATCATCAAAATACACTTGTAACAGAATCAAGTCTGATCCCTTTCCTTTGTAGAAGAGTGTCTTGTCAATGACTCCTCTTTTGAAACCATTTTCAATAAGATGATTTGATAGCTCATCATAGCATGCTCTAGGAGCCTGATGCAATCCATAAAGGGCTTTGTTTAGCTTATACACCCTGTTTGGATACAAAAGATCCTCAAAACCTAGAGGTTGAGCTACATACACCTCTTCATCTATCTTTCCATTTAGGAACGCAGACTTAACATCAAGCTGGAACACCTTAATGTTCTTTGAGGCAGCATACGCAAGAAAGATCCTGATAGCTTTAAGTCTTGCTACAGGGGCAAATGCTTTCTCAAAGTCTATTCCGTCCTCTTGAAGACATCCCAGAGCCACAAGTCTAGCTTTTTTCTTAATCACCAAACCCCTCTCATCCCTTTTGTTCCTAAAAACCCATTTGGTTCCTATTGCATATCTGTTAAATGGCTTATCAACAAGATCCCACACATGTAGATCTCTAAACTTTGCCAATTCTTCCTGCATAGCTTCCACCCAACTATTGTCTTTCAGTGCTTAAGCAATATTCTTAGGTTCTATTTGGGATAGAAAACAGGAGTAAAGACAGATGTTTGTAAATTCTGAGTGACTTCTTGTAACTCTTTCATGCAAATCTCCAATGATGTTTTCAGAAGGATGATTCTTTTCAACATAAGGAGTTTGAACAATCATATCTGTAGACACAGTTGTGTCAAGATTTAACTCATTTAGTTCCTGGTCTTCAATGATCAAATCAGTCTCTGCATCATGAAATTCTGGTGCTTCATCATTATATTGTCCTGAAGTAGAAGCACCATTGTTTCCAATATTTAAGCTTTCAAATAAATGCTAAAATCTTGCAGTAGATGCAGCTTCTTCACTTGCTTGGTTGCTTGAGTCTTCCTCATTCTGAACTTGATCATTCTGAACATCTGGATTATCTTCTGGAGCTTGTTCAACAATATCCTTTGAGGAATTCTTCACAATGGTATATTCCTTTTCTTTTCTTGCAACCTTTTTTCCATAATTTTTCTAAGTCCAATGGTTTCTTCTTTTTCTCTTCAATTACACTGGTCTTGTAGAATGAATCATCAAAGTCTTCAGGATAAATCTTGAAAGACCTTATTAACTTTTCATGATCAAACAACCATGCTGCACCATCAACTGTGTTGAATTGATTCTCATTAAAAATGATGTCAGATGATTCAATGACACTCAAATGGTCTTTCACATATACTCTGTAAGCTTTTGAGTGTGTAGAATATCCAACAAAGAAACAATCTAAAGACTTTGTTTGAAACTTGTTCAAATAATCTCTAGTGTTCAAAAGAAAACATTTACATTCAAAGGTCTTGAAAAACTTGATATAAGGCTTTCTGTTGTGGAATATTTCATATGGAGTCTTGTTATGCCTTTTGTTTACAAGCACCCTGTTCTGAACATAGCAAGCAGTGTTTATTTCTTCAGCCCAAAAGGTAACAAGCAGATTAGCATCTGCTAACATGGTTCTTGCAGCCTCAATTAAAGTTCTATTTCTTCTTTCTGCAACTCCATTTTGTTCAGGAGTTCTAGGAGCTGAGAATTGTTGAAGAATTCCATTTTCTGTACAAAATTCATGCATAACTCCATTTTTGAACTCAGTACCATTGTCACTTCTCATCATTTTAACCTTCTTATTCAACTTGTTCTCAACCATTGTAACACAACCCTTAATCAACTCTGCAGTCTCATCTTTTGTGCTTAGGAAATAAACCCAAGTGTATCTTGAATAGTCATCAATGATCACAAGACAGTATCTTTTCTTTCCTATACTTGGCACACTCACAGGACTAAAAAGATCCATGTGAAGTAATTCAAGTATTTGATCAATTGAATTGATGAGCTTAGGCTTATGAGTAGATTTGTGCTGTTTTCCCTTTTGACATGAATTACAATGATCTTCCAATTTGAACTCTCTTGTTGGTAAGCCTATGACATGCTCACATTTGACAAGTCTATTCATGTTCTTTAAGTTCACATGACACAGTTTCCTATGCCACAATTTGGACTCATTTTCAGTGGTTTTGGAAACAAAACATGCACCCCCTCTTGAAACAGCTTCTTTCATATTCAGTTCATACAAGTTGCCATTTCTTGGTGCCATCATCATAATCATTTCAGGTGGAATGACAAACTCAGGTTTTAAGATGAAACAGTGAGAATCATCAAAACTAACTTTGTATCCCTTATCACATATTTGTGATATACTCAGTAGATTATACTGAAGACCTTTAACATGAAACACATTATCAAAAGAAACCTTTCCATTTGTTAAGATTCCTTTCCCCACAATCTTTCCACCATTTTCATCACTCCCAAATGCTACAGGTCCTTCATACTTTTCTTCATAATTAACAAGTGATCTTTTGTCACAAGTCATGTGCCTAGAACAACCACTATCCATATACCATATTTCATTTAGAGGAGTGGACTGTTCCGGCACAAAATAAAGAGTTTGATTAGTTGAGTGATGAAGTGCAACCTTCTACAGCTTGCAACTCATCAGTTTCAGTTTCTTTGACAGCTTGGGAAGTGAGTGTTGTTGGTTCTGAATCTTCATGAGTGACTTCTAAGTTGTATGAATTATCAGTTTCATAACCACACTCTCTTGGAGTTTTAACAAGTGAAGTTGAGGTCTGTAATTCAGCTGAATCAGTGTTATACTCTTTGATCACATAATCTTTCTTTTCAGAATAGTCTCTCACATCAGCAACTATCTCAAATTTAGTTTCAGTCTTGGGTTTCCAAAGGAAACCATGTGGTTCATATCCATGTTTTAGCAAAAACTTCTCATCACCAGTGAGTTCTGTTGGTTTCTTTCTAGGATATGCACATTTTCTTCTTCTCTTCTCACTGCTTGATGATTCTTGAGATTCATCAGATTTGACTGATTGAGTATCTTGTTTGATTCTCAATGGCTGATAGTTCTTTTTGGTCAATTTCTCATGCTTCTTAGGAGATTTACTTCTCCTTGCTGATTCTGTCACTTGCTTCTTTGTTTTTACTTCAGCTTTCTTCTCAATCCTTGTCTCCTTTTCAGATTTCTTTTCTTCTCTATTCATGGTTTCATTTCCACACCTTTCCTTTTCCTAGATATACATCATACTTCTGTTTGTACAGAACAAAGTCTTGACCAAACTTTGTTCCATCTGGGACATGAAATGGTTGAAATTTTAATCTCTCATTGCATGAGTCTGTGTGATGACCATATTCATCACACTTCTTGCACCATACCTTGCCTTTAAATTTTTCATGTTCTTTTGGTTTCTTGAACCTTTCACTTGGCTTAGGTGTCTAGACTCCTAGAGTCTTCTGATTCTTTAAACCATGAAAATCAATTGAAAAAGGCACAAACTCCTCAATCTTGATATCCTGACTGTCAAGTTTGCTTTTGACAAAGATAACCTTTTCCATAATCAAAGGTTCTTCATCACTGCTTTCTCTAACCCTTGACTGTCTCTTTTCATATTCTTCCATAGTTTCTACTTCTCCAACATCCAGTACTTCATGACTAGAGAAGACTGGATAAACTAGGATAAAGTTTTCTGATTCAACTTCTTCAGTTATTCTCTCCTTTTTGTTTTGATTTATCCTTTCCAACACAGCCTTGCTTGGTGGCTTAACTGCATTGTAGCTTATCTTCTTCTTTTCACAAATTTCAAAAGATACCTGTTCTTTTTTCATCTTATCATTTTGTTTCTTCATTCTTGGTGGGACTGGTGGATAGTTTGGAAGTTGATCAACAGACTCTGGTTTCTTGTATTTTCTTCCTCTTTCAGCAGCTTTGATTTCCTCTTCAGTAATTTGATCACTCAAACACTCAAGTCATCTTGATCCAAATCAGTTGACTTAAGGTCATCTTCAGAGACTTGAACTCCAATTGACTTTTCTTTTTTCAATTCTTTCTTCACAACAAACTCTCCTTCTTCACTCACCTCAACATTCTTATAAAAATATACAAGTTCTTCTTTGTCTTGAAAAACATCTATGAATTGTTGTAGATATGCATTTCTTTTCTCTTTATCAACTTTTGGCATAAAGTTATTGTTGAATGGTGCTGGTACTGCTTTGTACTTGTCTTCTTCCATAACTTGATTTAAAATTCCACAGATGTTTCCAATAGAGATCAAGTTATTCAAAAATTCATTATCAGCTTGTAGTTTTATGTTCTGTACCTTTCTTCTATAAACATTTTCTTCAACCCATCTATTTCAGTTGTGAACCTTTTCTGAGCTCTGTAGCTGTTTATATAGTCCTCTTCCAAATCATTCTTTCCTCACTTATCAATTCACTTGCCTCATATGCATTGATGATACTTTGTTTCCTAAAACACTCACTTTCCAGCTTGCCTACTTTTGTTTTCAATTCATTGATAAGTTCATTTAAATCAATAGTAGGAGCAGATTGTACCTGAGATGAAGATGCAGTTTCTTTATCAATTATAGCCATGAATGCCACATTTGCTCTCTTGATATCATCTGCAATGTCTTCTTCATGATTGCTCCAATCAAAGTTACCTTCATGTTGTGTAGTAACTGCCACATTTCCTTGGTTTCTTGGTTGATTTTGGTTGGCTGGAACAGTGTTGTTTGGAACATTTTGAACTGCTTGAAGGTTCTGATTATTGTTCATTTGAGAACCTTGATTCTGATGCACCCCTTGATTAAGATTATTCATTTGAGGCTGAAAGTTGATGAAGTTGGGATTGTAATTATTGTTGGGATTGAAGTTGTTGTTGAAGTTTTGGTTGTTATTTCTTTGCTGATTCTGCTGGTATTGCTGCTGACCTCTTGGTTGTTGATTTTGGAATTGATTCATCTGATAATTCCTTGGCAAGTTGCATTCTCTTGCAAAATGTCCTGGCTGTTGGCAATTGTAGCAGATTGCCTTTGACTTGTCAAATCCAATCCTCTCATTAGGACCAGAAACCAGAGATCTACCAGTTCTATTATACAACCTCTTACTTCTTAAAGCTAACATGGCAGCTTGCCACTTCAAATCCATGTCTTCTAAATCATCTGCATCAATTTGCTCTAAATCATCTTGTACCACACTTGTGTGAATTAGATTCTTTGCAACAAATGCATTATATGAATCAGTAAACATAGACAGCAATGCCTGTGTTTCATTGCTTTGACCATTTCCACCACTAGAGTGAGGTACAATCCCACTTGCCATTGAGGCAGTATAAGTGTAATCAATCAGTTGCAATTGAATCTATGCTGATTTCAATAATTACTTGTACTACCACCAATAAAAGACTTTGGAGTATCAACATTGTGCTCAACTGGTTCTTCAATAATGGTTATTTGTTGTTGATTCTTGGTAGTCAAATTTCCCATGGGTGCAATCAATGCATTTGAAACATTGAAGCACGGTATTTCTTCTTTAATCATTTCATTCTCTATCATCTCCAGTTCTGCAGGCTGAAGGAAGCATATCACGTCATCCAATTTCAAGTCATTGAAATTATGCTTCTGAAGGATGAACTTGCAAGCAGTATACCATTCTTTTGGCATTGAGTTTAGTAACTTTGTGTTTAAATCAAATCAGTCATGACATAATCAGTTGTCCTCAACTCATTCACAATACCTAGAAAGCGTTCTAGTATTGATTTCAACCTTTCTCCTTCCTTATACTTAAACCTTTCCAATTGTTGCTTCAATCTTTGCTTCTTTATGTTCTACAGCTCAGTATTCCCTTCATACATCTCAAGGATGGCATCATACATTTGCTTGGCAGTTGTGTGATGTGCCACCTTGGTTAAAATCTCCCAAGATAGTCCTAGCTTAATCATAGCTAAGGCTCTGTCATCCATATTTCTCATTCTTTCTCTTAGAGCTGCAGTTCCAGCTGTATTTGCACCTTCTTCAGCTGCAGCTTGTGGACCATTCTTGATGGAGTTCCACATATCAACATAATGGTAGCACACTGCTGCTTCAAAAAGTACTTTCCACTTGATAAAGTTTTCCTGTCCATACAATCTTGATATCTTGTTAGTAGACACCTCTTGTTCTCATATCCAGACATTTTCAAAGACTTAAAATCAGTTTCTTAGTAAAAATCAAAGTTTTAAAAACAATCAGATCTGAAAACAGGTTGTTCAGATCTGATGTGTCTGATATGATTAGAGCAAGATTTAGATATAAAGATTAAAGCTTTAATTGAAATAAGGAAGAGAAAACACCGGCATATTGTAGATCTGGAAGAAAAATGAAAAACAGAGATGCTGACGTCACAAATCAATGAAACAGTGGTCTGCTTACGTCATCTTTCTTCAAATCTTCAATCAACAACAAGAATCATTCCAAAATAGCAGCAACAAGCTCTGATACCACTTGTCAGGTCCCCGATTTCAGCTGGATCTTACTCAAATCATGTCATAACTCACAAAAATAGATGTGTTGACAAGGGAGTTAATGACGGGTTGCTATATTTAGAAAGTTCACCGTTTGTTAAAGGCGGAATCAATAACAAACATATGGTTGCTTAAAACGTATTCAAAGGTAATCAACACAAACAAGATTTACTCAAAAGATTTCCATTTATATAAATGAATCATACAAAGTGGATAATCGTTTTAGGGTTTCTTGATAAGGAAGGTTTCAGCCGTCACACATAAGATTCTTTCTTAATAAATGTGACTGTCTTTATTGTTGTGTGTGTGTCTTGTCCGTATCCAGGTGTGCCCTGAATTATTCTATTTATAGGTCTGACACCTGTAGACAGCTGTCATTTCTTCTAGAAACCGTATCCGATAATACATATTCAGAAATATTCTAAGTGTAAAACAAGTCTTCCGGGTAGGCTTTGCATCAATCTTGTCTTTCCGAGTATGCTCGGGCATCCTTCATAACTTGGTAACATAGAAGTATGCTCGGGATCAGTTTCCGGGTAGACTTTACTTGAAGAGTATTTTACCAAGTAAAATACTCACCGGGTAGACTTCAATCTTCTTGACTTTGCCAGACTTTTCCCGACAAACCCTTACGAGCAACTTTGTTCTTCAATGGTCCCTTCAACCCTTCGTTAGAAAATAACTTATTAGCAAAGTGTGCTCGATTGCACTATTCCTTGTTTAAGTTGAACCTTGCCCGATGATACTTGAGATATATCATTAGATCATCAAGCCTACCTGGACCATACTTATTAATGAATACCTTTCCCGGTCTTCCAATTTCTTGGCTTCATGTGCTTAGTTAGCCTAAAGCTTACTCGGAAGTGAACTATACTTGGCTAAGAAGAACAATCCTGCTTGATAAAGTGATCCTTGCCCGGACTTGCATATACTAGTGAACCATACCCGGTAATGCACTAGTATGCAAACCCTGCTCGGATATTCACTAAAGAAGACTTAGTGAAGATAACTCTGCCCGATAGACAAAATATCGTACCCGGCTAAGTAAAAGCATGCTCGGAGGTCTAAGGTGTGCCCGGATCCATACTTAGCAAATTCTGAGGAGGTTGAGAAGATTCCAATCTTCCTTCTGATCAGTTTTGTGTCAAATCTTGACTCAACACTACGTCTAGTTGTTATCACAATATTCTGTTAGTGTGTTGTTATCTGATTTCATCGTTATCACGAATCATAGAACGGTCCAGAAATTATGTGACATAATCAGACATGAACTGAAAATATTTAATAATTAATAATAGACAACGGACCCAAAAAAGTTTTGATCTCATTAAAAAGGTCCTCCACTTATTATTACATACATATTTGTCTTTAAAAAAAATTATTGAGAAAGAAATAAGAAGAAAATTTTCATGAGAGTGCCAAAAAATTTATTGAGAAAAAAATAAGAAGAAAATTTCCATGATAGTGTGTTGACTGTAAGCCACATAAAACTAATGTTGAAAAAATTTTATTTGTGATCTTGTTACAAATTAGTATATTTAAATATTCGATTACAACATATTAGGACATAAATTAATCTTAAAAAAATTACAAATAAAGAGGTAAAATTTTGAAGAGTTAATTGTGTTGAGTCAACACAAATAGTATCAACCTTCTACCAAAGTTATTACATGGAGTTCCAAAATGATATATTCTTCAAATGGATTATATTCTTCATGAGATTTAACAATCATGGCATTCCCAACATGATTACTCAATATTAGCGCTTAACAACTTCAAGTTCAATAACCATCGATACCAAACATGATTTTTTATATTAACGCTCGACACAAGTATAAAGAAACATAGTTCAAAAAAAGAAAATTATACTGCAAATATCATTTATTAATTATTTTTTATTATAAGCCATAGTTATTCATATTACATTGTTGCTAATTCGTTACTGTCTAGGTGTTACACACGAGTTTTACCGATAAGACATTAATATATTCATTACAAAATATAGATCAGCAAGCTTCCAACAAGTAGCACAGATCATTAAGCACATTTCAATCATTCCAACTTGGGCATACCTAGAAAACATGTAAGAAAACGGGTCAACTACGAATAGTTGGTGAGTTTCACTAATTTAAATAAACACTGACAGATCATTTTAATAACCATTTATTAGCAATGAAATTATGCTGGGAACTATGTTACCCCAGAACAATAATAACCTCTGGGAACTACGTTACCCCAGAACAATAATAACCCCTGGGAACTATGTTACCCCAGAACAATAATAACCCCTGGGAACTACGTTACCCCAGAACAATAATAACCCCTGGGAACTATGTTACCCCAGAACAATAATAACCTCTGGGAACTATGTTACCCCAGAACAATAATAACCCCTGGGAACTACGTTACCCCAGAACAGTAATAACCCCTGGGAACTATGTTACCCCAGAACAATAATAACCCCTGGGAACTATGTTACCCCAGAACAATAATAACCTCTGGGAACTATGTTACCCCAGAACAATAATAACCCCTGGGAACTATGTTACCACAGAACAATAATAACCCCTGGGAACTATGTTACCCCAGAACAATAATAACCTCTGGGAACTATATTACCCCAGAACAATAATAACCCCTGGGAACTATGTAACCCCAGAACAATAATAACCTCTAGGAACTATGTTACCCCAGAACAATTACACACGATAAACAATTTATATATCCTGTGCATCAAACATATATATATAAATATAAGAGTGTTTCCATACGATCGGTATGTACTTAAATACTTTAATAAAGACATGTTTTCCGCCCGGGAAAATATTTAGAAACAGTTCAGTAAAAAGGGGCTCGTGAAAACTCACCTTTCTGTGAGTCGAGACGTGATACAATGAACTGCTATAAGCCGGGATCTGTAATATAATATCTAGTCGTTACTATATAATTCCCATAAATTAAATATGAATCAATCGGTACATCTGGGGACATTGTTAGCCCAGTACTGTACTCGATTCGGGGACAATGTTAACCCCGTGACACTCCTAAGGACTCAGATTGTGCCATTACTTAGAGTCGGACGGTCAAAATTATCATTTTTTATGTTTTCCTTGATTTGCGTGCCTAGCACGGTAATCCGTTTTTAGTTTCAAAAATGAGTTTATTCACACCCGACCCAAAAATGGTGTTTGACTGTTACTTTAGTTAAAGTGATGAAATTAGAGCTCGGTTTGGACACCCCGTTTGGCCGCGGGGCCCGTTTCTGTCATTTAGGTGCCGGAAACAGTAAAATCGGGTAAAATTACCCAAATCATCCGAATTATTTTCGGATGATTTATTTTTACTTAATTTACTTAGTTTTATGAAAATGGTCAATTTTTAGGTTTTTATATACCAGTCAGCTCGCTTATGCGAGTTTTGCCGGTTTACACGTTTTAAGCTTTAGAAATTTGTTTTTATGTTCTTTTTAGCACAAATAATTACCCGTTTAGTCTCGGGTCTTGTGATTTTGCACAAAACTTATTTTGACAGTAATAAATTTTACAAAAATTTTCGATTTATTTTTTTATATTTTCATTTATTTATCTATTTTTAAACATTATTAAAACACTAAATATGTCAAAAATACCAAAAGACTTTAGAAAAATCCCAAATTTTTCCGGGATGATCCTTGCCATTCTCATGACTCCCTGGAATTTTTCCAGAACCCAAAACTCATATTTCAAGCCATTTTCACAAAAACCGAGCTAGAAAGCCCTAGAACTCGTTTTACCGAAAAGCCCCTTTAGACTTTTCCAACTGAGCTCAAATTTTGTGTGTGACTTTTATATGTTATAAAAAGCTTATCCTAAATTTTTCAGAATTTTTCATCAAGTTTAGCTATTTTTCACCATTTTTGGCCAAAACCGAGCATTAAATTCACCAAATATTCATATTTTATCCAAAAATTACCAAAAATTCACAGATCTCATATTTTCATGTGTAGATCATCTCTGTGAAATTTCGTGACCCGACTCTAAGTACACTACAATCTGTCCAAACTCACTAAATCACACGAAAACCGAACTATCTTGTGTTTTCTAGCGTTAGATCGCAAGGATCTTGGTTTCTAGCCTTTGCTAGCCACTAGATACAACACTTACAAGCACAATAACACTATACCAAGCAAGTTACACCAACAATCAAACCATTTCTTTCATAGTGTCGGTTTTGATATAAAAACAAAGGTTTTAACCGTAAAAATCCGTTCTCGACTCTTTTTACTCATTTCTTGGACCAAGATCCCTTGTATAACATGTATACATCTCTTGATCATGCAAGAGTCGGTTTCATCTCGGGTTTTCACCCGTCTTTCACTTGGAAATTCATTTTTTAAAGATTTTAACCGTAAAAATTCGTTATAAACTCTTTTAACTCATCACTTGGATCAAGATCCTTTGTATAACTTGTATACATCACTTGATCATGCGAGAATCGGTTTCAACTCGGGTTTTCACCCATTTTTACATTTGAAACCTCCTTTTCTCAAGATCATGAAGTTAGAAACAAGATTCAAGCATCAAAACATGTGTTATACCTTGTGTTCTTGGTTAAAATTGATGAGTTTGGATGAACACTTGAAAGAGTTGAGAGATTTGAGAGAGTTTTTGTGATGAAAAAAAAAAAAATGAATGTTATCTTGGAAGGATAGGGCCGATCGGTCCACCTTAAGGGGTGGGGTGGGTCCCACAAATCCATTCTAGGCCACATATTCGGATTACGCAATCCGGATAATGTTGTGGATAATCTGGTTCAGTTCGTTTCTCGTTTAAACTCGTAATTCGGCTTAAAACGAGCCTAAAATAGTTGTTTTTCGGGTTAAAAATAATATTTACATAAAAATGATTTAAAAACTTTAAAAACTTAAATCATGACGTTAAATGACTTAAAACATCGTATTGTCGGTCTTTGTGCATCTTTTTCGGTTTGATCGATCGTCTCTTGCTTGGTTTGATGTTAAAGGTTTCGTTTATCGTATCGACGTACTAATAAATCGAAATCCTAGTTCTGTGCTATAATTCACTTATCCCGAAGCATTAATACTTCGAAAACATCACTAAACATTATATGCTTCGTCTATAATGTAATTCCCGATTCGTTCGGGTTTCAATAATCGTTCATTGGTTAATTGTAATTCCAATACGATTCACTATATAATCGAGTATGATTCGTACTATGAATCATATATACTCGTATAAACGTACTATAACTCATATAATCAATATTAAATGACACGTAAATAGTATATACCGGCTAGGGTATACCTGGATTTGCCGGAATCGTTACAAGATGAGATAATGTAATTTTGAAGTATATTAATGCATTCGGTTTTCTTTATAAACAATGTGGTTGATATCAGAGGTGTCTGTCGCATCCCGTGTACGTTTCCGCTGCGGTTACGGGGTGTTACAGAACTTGGTATCAGAGCCATTGGTTATAAAAGAATTAGGATGTCTTTAAAAGATACCTAAAATATAACCAGTAGCTCAAGTGTTATAGGATCTGAATATCAACTAATAATTTATAGTGACGAGGTCTGGATGAACTTGGATGGACAAGTGAGTTATTATGGTCCGGAACATAATAACAGACTTGTCCGCACGAGGGAACTCAGGGGAAGTCACGGGGTACATTAATAGGTAAAAATGGCAACATATGTGTAAAGTATATGGTATTATTTATACGTGTTAATGTGTATATATATATATATATACATATCTTGTGGGTACATGTATTGAGAAATGGGACCCGGATAAGGAACCGGGGAAGGAAATAATAAAAAGTACCGAGGATGCTGAGATTTCTAGAGCGTCGGTTAATAATGAGTCTGACTTATCGGGTTATAGTTATGATGGTACCAAGTCAAATCTCCCGTTTGACATTAACCAGAAATGTCTAGTAACCGTCACTCCCAACCAAAATTTTGATAAATCCCATACCCTACCAACACTGGTACTGCATATTCTAATAACTTCCTATGTTATCCTTACATCCGTTAGATGTTTACACCCATGTATGCTCGAATAGAATGATTACCTATACACAAAGAAGTGTTGGAATCATTATGGCATAGTTGGTTGTTCGTTCGTAGGAGGTATACTGTGTATGCCGGATATACGAATAGACACGGATATTATAACTCCGTGGTACGTAATCGTTCGGTGCTCACGGTGAACATGTATCGGTTATGCTGACATGCAAAAGGATATTGAAATCGAGCATATTAAACATTGATCTTTGTTGAGAAAGGTCTATATGTCAGTTGGTGACAAGGGTTATGAAACATATTTAAACGTTAACCGACGTCAGGATAAGTCTATATGTTATTATATTGTGGGACATATATATATATACTAGATACTGGTATGTGTAATTTGTATGATAATATTTGGTGTGTATGTGTACTTGCTGTTATGATTGAGCTGGTAACGAGTTATACGGTGAGATTAGTATTGATTACTGCGTAAGGGATGAGTACGGCAGAATGACATAAAAAGAGTAACTCCAATGATGGAGATTGATATGATTCAGTTGATTGCTCGAAGATAGCAGATGATGATACCGAATGTCTTATCATAGCTCACTGCTAGTATTGATGCGAATATGATCGCAGAATTATAGATCGAGCAATCACATGATTTTGAATATTTCAATTCTTAGTGTTATTACTAAGAGTGATATTGTCCCACCGGATACTATTGTGACTACAAGCATTAGTTGTAAACTAAACATGAATAGTAGTCGTAATGAATTAGATCCGGTATGAAGGATATGTTTGTTGTTTGTGGTAAGGAAATTATTAATAGTTTACCGATGGTAAAGGGAGGAATAGATTAGCGAGTGGATGGAAAAGATCGAAATGGTTAAGGATATTGGTAAGAGTCTAGAATATTGTGTAGTGAAATATGCTACAGATATGTTGGTAGATTATGTTGTATCGTGATGGAACACGATGGTACAAAAATTATAGTTGGAAAATTATTACTCATATGATATGGTCAGGATTTAAAATTCTTGTGCTAGATCACTTTTATTCGAGTAATTAAACTCAGAGATTAGAAGCTGATCTATGAAAGATAGAAATGTTGTGTGCTGATCACTTAGAGCACACTAATCGTTCGAAGGAATTGTCATGTCTGATAACTTGGCTAATTACTCCTGAAATTAAGCGAAGCGAGCGCTATATTGGGAGCTAACTCCATCGATAGGGAGTATAGTCAACCCTGTAAAATATGCAACCTTTGGAAGGGTTGTGTCATAAGCCAGCATTGATATATTTGATTCTATGGGAAGCGGAATGGAAGGACGTTAGGTGAAACGTCGAGTGTTAAAGAAGGGAAATGATAAATGTATAGTGCAAGATAGACTTGCGAATAAGCAGGTATGTCCTACAACCCAGAATTATACTAAGACTAGTTTTGGTGCGAAAACATGAACCGCATAAAGGGTCCTTCCTTAAATGTGGAAAATATAGTTATCGGCAGAAAGAAGAATGTCGGGTGATAGTAGGCCACAGGTATGGTAAAGATGGACGTAATGCCCCATTCGTAGAACCAACTGAAGCCATGAGAACCGGCAACCCCAACCCATTCATGTACAACCACTCCGAACCCAACAACTTCGATAATAATCCATCCAAAGAAATCAAATTATGCCAAACAGTTGTACTTGCTATGAATGTGGCAGTACAGAACGTTTCAAGAGAAATTTCCCAAAGTTGAACCAAGGTGTCGTTGAAAGACGAACCTCATGACAAGCATCAACCTCTGATCAAGCAAGGAGCCGTGCTTTTGTGAGTAATTCAAATAAAGCACGTCATGATCCAAAAGTGGTATTAAGTACGTTGTAGTTTTAAATCAATAGGCTTCAGTGATATTTTTACGGTCGTCGATAGAAGTTAGCTCCTGCTAACCTCCTACCCTTTGGAAAGATACCGATTAGTGAAACTATAGAACCCTATACTGTAGAATCGCTAACGGTAAATCCCTAATGGTTAACTAAATTGTACGGAATTGTCCTATTATTCTGAACGATTAACCTTTCCTTATTGACCTACGACCAGTAAAGCAAAGAAGTGTTGACGTAATGGTTAGCATGGATTGGCTAACTCAACATGAAGTAGAAATCAAATATGAAAAGAAGATGATTAGAAGGAGAAACACATATATATATAAATATATATGTGTTGGGTACAGAAAAATATATAACATACAGAGAAAAGTGTACGGTATTATGTTGCCACTCAAATCTCATCTTGAGGTGTTATAATAGTTACGACAAGAAGACGTGGTGTATTTAACAAACATGATTGCCAAAGTGTTTAAAAGAAAACATATAGAAAATATCCCGGTGGTACGCAAATTTCCAAAAGTTTTCCCAGAAGAACTCCTTGGATTACCGCCAACCCGACAGGTCGAATTCAGAATCGATATAATGTCTCAAGCCGGCCCTGTTGCTAAAGCACCCTACCGACTTGCACCGTCCGAGATGCAAGAATTATCCAATCAGTTACAAGAACTGTTGGATAAGATTTTATACGACCTAGTTAGTCACCATGGGGTGTACCAGTTTTAATTGGGAAATGAAGGACGGAAGTGTTAGGACATGTGTTGATTACGGAAAATTGGATAAAGTGATGATCAAGAGTAGGTACTCACTTCTTCGAAGTAAATGATCCGTTGAACCAACTGCAGAGGGCGTTTTGTTTTTAGAAAATTGGTCTTAGATATAGTTATCTCCAAATGAAAAATCCGAGAGGAAAACGTTGCGACAACAGTGTTTCGGACTCGCTACGGCCATTATGAATTCTTAGTTATGCCTTTCGGGCTAACAAATGCGCCGGCAGCATTCGTGGAACGAATGAATCGAGTCTGTAAACTTTATTTGGACAAATTTGTCATAGCATTCATTTATAATATTTTGATATATTTGCAACGTAAGGAAGAGCACGATCGACGGTTAAGGAAAATTGTGGAAGTGTTAAAGCAAGATGAGCTATACACGAAGTTTTCGAAATGTGATTTTGAATAAAGAGGGCATAATCCCTTGGTCATGTTGTGAAGCAACAAGGATTTAACAAAGACCCAATTAAGATAGAAACCATTAAAATTGTGCCAAGCGCCGATTTTAAGTCTCCCCGATGGAGACGATGGTTTTGTCACGTATTGTGACGCATCGCGTAAAGGGTTAGAATGCGTGTTGACGCAGTATATTAAGGTCATAGCCTATACTTCCCGACAGTTAAAAGTACACAAATAAGATTACACTACTCACGACTTAGAACTGGGAGCGGTTATCTATGCACTTATAATGTGGAGACGTTGTCTCTACGATACGAAGTGCACCATCTTCACTGATCATAAAAGTGTGCATCACATATTCGATCAGAAAGAACTAAATATGAGGCAACGAAGATGGGTTGAGTTGTTAAACAATTAAGACTGTGACATCCGTTACCACCCGGCAAGGCTAACGTCGTAACCAATGCCTTGAGTAGGAAAGACCGGGTTAAGCCATTGCGAATGAGGGCGTTGGGGATGATAGTCCAGTTGAACCTTCGAACCTGATTCGAGTCGCTCAACGTGAGGCGTTGAAAGAGGAACAATTGGAAAAGAAGGAACCTTACGGCATTGAGAAGAATTTCGAACAGCGCCTGGACGAAATTCTCTACTTCAAAAAAAAAAAAAAAAAAAAAAATCGGGTTTAGATCCCGACCCTCCATGACCTTAGTGAATTAATCATGGACGAAGCGCATAGATCGAAATATTCCATACATCCGGGATCGGATTGGACTATTGATGAACCAGAATATCTGAAAAGATTTTGTTAATGACCGAGAGTGGAGAAAGATATGGTTACGTATGTTGGTGAAAATTTAAATTATGCAAGAGATAAGGCTGCATACCGAAAACCCTTGGGAACGCCACAATAACAGAAAAATTCGTCAATGATATTGGGAATAAATTACATTGGATTTCGGGATGCAAATTCCCAAGATATATCAAAGGCATGAGAAAAATTGGGTAATCGCGGATCGATTAACCAATCCTCGCATTTCATTCCAATCTATGACGATAACCACAATGAATTCTCGCCCAAATTCATGATGTTGAAATGGTAACTCGTCGTGGAGTACCATTTTCAATGATCTCAGATCGAAATAGTCATCCTACCTCCATTATTCGAAGGAGGGGAAGGAAGCATCGAGAGCTTGAAGCTTTTTATGGGTGAAGTAATTATCACCAATTTGTTAAATTGAAAATGGGCGTCAATCGAGACATAATATTTGAATTGATTCGAGAATCAACCAATCGGATTTATAATATTTAGGACAAGTTGAAAACAGCGCGTGATTGGCAAAGGGTTTACGCCAACGTTCAAAGGAGACCATTGTCCCCGAATAGAGGTGACAAGGCATTATAAGGCATCACCTTAGAGAGAGGTGATATGAGGTTTGGCAAAACCGAAAATAGCTTCTTAATAAATTGGACCTCATGAGACTATCTCCATGATTGGTCATTTAGTTTATCGATTAAAGTACTCCAGAGGCTAAGTACTATACAAGATATTTTGCCATGTATACGGATTGAAAAGTGCCTAAGCAATGAGGCAACGAAAGTACTAGTAATAGAAGTACTCATCGAAGACATACTTGATATCATAACTAATTCCGTAAAGATAGTAGACGGGAATAACTAAACAGTTTGGACACACCAAGCTGTATTGATTAAGATTAAGTGGATTTCACAGCGAGGACCAGATTATACCTGGTAACGCGAGGGTGAATTCTGAAGGAAACCCCCCCCCCCCACCTTTCTCTCGAAAGGAGATAGTGGGCGTGTAAAATTTCGAGGACGAAATTTCTTAACGGGGGGAGAATGTAACGATTCCGACGAAACCAGGTATACCCTAACCGGTAGACATTAGTTACGTCATATGTAATGTCGGGTACACGAGTTACCATGGTAATTATACGAGAATACATGGTTCATTTTATTGATTGTACGTGAATATATGATTCACCGTATTGAATATGCGATCAAACGATCGATAGTTATTGAAACCCGAATGAATCGAGGGTTCAATTATAGACGAGATATATGATGTTTAGTAATGACTACGAAGTATTAAAGCTTCGGGATAAGTGATTTACGGCACAGAAAAAGAATTTCGATTTAAAGGTACGTCGGTACATTAAACGAAACCTTCAATACCAAACCGAGCAAGAGATGATCGATCAAGCCGAAAAAGATGCGCGATAATTAATAATATGATGTTTTAAGTTAATAAAAGGCATGGTTTAAGTTTTTAAAGTTTTTAAATCGGTTTTATATAAATTTCATTTTTAAGCCGAAAAACGACCGTTTTAGCCTCGTTTTAAGCAGAATTAAACGTTTAACCAAAAAACGAACTGAACCAGATTATCCAAAACATTATCCAGATCATGGAAATCCAAATGAGTGGACTAGATTGAACAAGTGGGTCCCACCCCACCCATCCACTAGTTCCGATCAGAACACACACACACCCACAAACCATTCATTTTCTTTTTTTCACACACCCAACTCAACAAACCTTCAACTCTCTCAAACCTTTGATCTAAAACCTGAGTTTTCAAGCAAGAACACAAGGTAAAAACCGAGTTGTAATCGTGTTTATCTTCTTTTCTTAAGTTTTCTTTCAAGAAAATGAGTTTTCAAATGAAAATTGGGTGAAAACCCGAGATGAAACCGATTCTTGCATGATCAAGTGATGTATACGGGTTATACAAAGGATCTTGGTCCAAGAAATGAGTTAAACGAGTCAAAAACGAATTTTTACGGTTAAATCCTTGTTTTTTGGGATCATAACCGAAACCATGAAAGAAATGGCTTGATCGTGAGTGTAACTTGCTTGGTATTGTGGTATGTTGTTTGTAGGCTCTGTGTTTAGTGGTAGATAAGGCGGAAAGACGAGTTTGTAGCTTGTAGTGGCGGAAAACGAAAGGTATATTCGGTTTATGTCGGTGTATGTGTTTTTGGACAGATTGTTGGTCGTTTAGAGTTAGGTCACGAAATTTTACAGAGGTGTGACACATGGAAATATGAGTTCTGTGAATTTTTGGTAATTTTTAGATGAAGGATGAATATTTGGTGAATTTAATGCTCGGTTTTGGCCAAAAATGGTGAAAAATAGTTAAATATCATGAAAATTCTGGAAAATTGTGGATAAGCTTTTCATATCATGTATAATTCACACACAAAATTTGAGGTCCGTTGGAGAGGTCTAAGTAGGCTTTTCGGTTAAACGAGTTCTAGGGATTTCTAGCTCGGTTTTAGTAAAAATGGCATTTAAAAGAAGATTTTGGTTTTGGAAAAATTACAGGGGACTATGTGGATGGCAGGGGACATCCAGGAGAAATTTGGGATTTTTCTAAGATCGTTTGGTATTTACGACATATTTAGTGTTTAAATGGTGTTCAAAAATAGATAAGTAAATTTTAAATATAAGAATTAATTCTGGAAATATTTTTATAAAATTCCCCACTGTTAAAAAGTGATTTGTGCAAAATTTCAAGATCCGAGAGTAAACGGATAATTATTTGTGCTAATTATCAAACTTTAAAGTAAAACGCGTAAACCGGTGAAGTTCGCTTAAGCGAGCTGACGGGTGTACAAAAACCCTAAAAATGAACTATTTTCATATAAATGAGCTAAACAAGTAAAAATAAATCATCCGAAAATAATTCGGATGATTAGAGTAATTTTAATCTATTTTAATAGTTTCCGGTACGCCAAAGACGGAAACGGGTCCCGCGGCCGATCGGGACGTCTAAACCGAGCTATAATTTCACATCTTTAATTAAATTATCCGTCAACCACTATTTTCGGGTCGTGTGTGACCAAACTCATTTTTGAAACATAAAAACGGATAACAGTGCTAGGCACGCAAAACGAGAAAAAAGACTAATAGTAGTTGTGACCTTGGAACTCTAAACGACATCACAATCTGAGTCCGGAGAAGTGTTTCTGGGTTAACCTTGCCCCCAGAACGGGTACAGTGTTGGGTTGACAGTGTCCCCAGGTGTACCGATTGATAAGATTAAAGATTATATAAACAATAATTGTATAATAATGATCGTAGGGATCATATTACAGATTGGACGAGTTAACTGATATTGATTGTTGTTACCTACTTGCATGTGCTAAGGTGAGTTTTCACGAGCCCCTTTTTACTGAAATGTTTTAAATATTTTCCCGGGGCGGAAAGCATGTTTCTATCAAAATGATTAAGTACGTGCTGAACGCATGGAAATGAATGTATTTATATAATGTTAATGTACGGGAATCGTACGGTAATGTATTGAAATGGTAATTGTTTGAGTTGTTAATATTGTAAGGTCCCGCAACAGTTTCTGGGGTAACAGAGTTCCCAGAGGTTATTGGAAGTATGTTTCTGGGGTAACAGAGTTCCCAGAGGTTATTAAAGGTGTTTCTGGGGTAACAGAGTTCCCAGAGGTTATTGGAAGTATGTTTCTGGGGTAACAGAGTTCGCAGAGGTTATTAAATGTGTTTCTGGGGTAACAGAGTTCCCAGAGGTTATTGGAAGTATGTTTCTGGGGTAACAGAGTTCCCAGAGGTTATTAAATGTATTTATGGGTTGACAGTGTCCCCAGATAATATTATATTATGATATGGATTTATCATGGTTTACTAAAATTGTGAAACTCACCAACTATTCGTAGTTGACCCGTTTTCTCACATGCTTTTCAGGTACAACTAAGATAAAGTGATTGATTACGTGCTAAGTGCTTGATGTGTGTAAGGTTTGCGTGCTGGACGTTAGGATACATTATAGCAGATAGAATTATGAACCGTATTATGATGTGTGTATCACCTAGACGGTAATGAAAGATGAGATAATGTAATTTTGAAGTATATTAATGCATTCGGTTTTCTTTATAAACAATGTGGTTGATATCAGAGGTGTCTGTCGCATCCCGTGTACGTTTCCGCTGCGGTTACGGGGTGTTACAAAAACTAAATACAAAGCCTCTATATCTTTTATGTGGCCAAACAACATATTTTAGATAAAACTCATTTTTCTTGTATATATAAACTTGTATCCAACTTATTTTTAATTGTTGTGTAACAATATTTATTTGTATTACAAGGGGCTTAAAAGCGTAATGCAATCATTGTTAGGTTTTAAATTAGTTTCTGCACAAGTTTCGAATATAAACTTTGAGTCTAAGGGCTCTTAAGCAAACTTGTGTTGAATCAATACGAGGTCTGACTGATTAAGAGGTAGCCTCCGCATAATTTGTGTGTTTCTGAAAGTTAGCCATTAAGAGGATCGATGAGCCATTATGAGGTGTCTTTTAAGTGAACTATTTAATACATGTAATACATTTTAGAATGTGATCACAAAATATATTAAATGTGACATATAAATCACATTTCATTGCATTGCATTGCGTTGTACGTTGTGTTTATGTTATGTTATGTTATGTTATGTTATGCTACGCTACGCTACAATACAATATGTTATGTTATGTTATGTTATGTTATGTTATACAATATAAAATAGTATATTATAATAAAATATAATATAAAGTAAAATCATATCATATCACATCACATCACATCACATCGTTTTTGTATGGCCAAACAACATATTTTAGATAAAACTCATTTTTGTTGTATATATAAACTTGTATCCCACTTATTTTTAATTGTTGTGTAACAATATTGATTTGTATTACAAAGGGCTTACAAAACCTCTATATCTTTTATATGGCCAAACAACATATTTTAGATAAAACTCATTTTTCTTGTATATATAAACTTGTATCCGACTTATTTTTAATTGTTGTGTAACAATATTGATTTGTATTACAAAGGGCTTAAAAGCGTAATGCAATCATTGTTAGGTTTTAAATTAGTTTCCGCACAAGTTTCGAATTTAAACTTTGAGGCTAAGGGCTCTTAAGCAAACTTGTGTTGAATCAATACGAGGTCTGACTGATTAAGAGGTAGCCTCCGCATAAGTTAGCGTGTTTCTGAAAGCTACCCATTAAGAGGCTCGATGAGCCATTATGAGGTTTCTTTTAAGTGAACTATTTAATAAATGTAATACGTTTTAGAAATGTGATCACAAAATATATTAAATGTGACATATAAATCACATTGCATTGCGTTGTACGTTGTGTTTATGTTATGTTATGTTATTTTATGTTATGTTATGTTATTCAACGCTACGCTACACTATGTTATGTTACGTTATGTTATGTTATGTTATATTGTGTTATGTTATACAATATAAAATAGTATATTATAATATAATATAAAGTAATATCATATCATATCATATCACATCACATCACATCATATCACATCATATCATTCTCTTACTTATATGTGTTGATTGTGGTCGAACATAATATTTATTTTTGTTTTAGTGTTTATTGGATTTAATCTCGAACGATCCAACTAAATTTTGACACCAACCTTGATAAATTTTGAAACTGACGCATAAAATACAGACACAAACTCTTAAAAATGTTTTATGACACTAAAATATGTTTAAAACACTCTTCAAAAGATATTATATCATAATATTATAAACCACTTAATATATAAAACAACTAGCCAAATGTAACAATTAAACAAATTTTCAGGATCGATTAATCACTATCAACCTCGTAATCAACAACTAAATATTGACAAGACGGTTACGAAAATGCTAGCGTGAAAACCCAATTAATATTAAAGGCGGAATCAATAATATTCATGTTGTTTCTTAAAGAACACAAAGATGTCAAAACACGCAACACACTCTAAAGATTTCCATTGATACTAATTAAAATTACAAGGAAGATCTCTAGGATTTCTAGGTGGAATGTCAGGTGAAGGCTACTTTCCGTACAAGGATATTTTGTTTGCTATGAAAGTGTAATCAGCCATCAAATCACTCACAACCATAAATGTGACCTAAACTTTTCTAAAATAGGTGCACCTGACACCTTCTAGAAACCCTAATGATTGCTACATAACATATTCAAACATATTCAAAATTAATATTACAAGTGTAAAAGGTCTCCGAGTAAGCTTTAATTGTCTTTGCCGAGCAGACCTTATGAACCATAAGTGTGCTAGAACATTTCTCCGAGCAAGCTTTACTTAGAATATTTTCCTAAGAAAATATTCTTCAAGCAAATTTCAATCTTCTTAATAAATATCAAACTTTGCTTAATAATATCCTACAAGCAAACTTGTTCTTCTTGATCTCTTCAACCTTTTGTTGATAACTTATTCTTGCAAACTAAGTGTGCTGGTGACACTGTAGCTTGCTCGTGGTTGAACCTTGCTCGTAGAAGTCCATAGTATAATTCCATCAACTTTCTAAAGGTGTGCTTGAGATCACTATTATTGAAACCTTGCTCGACCCACCAAAATACTTGGTTTAATCTTGGTTAAGTCAAGCACTCGCTCTGAAACAAACCTTGCTCGACTGAAGAACAACCTTGCTTGATGAGGTGTAGTTTGCTCAAACTAACACTTAGAAGAATTCCAGAAGATTACCTTGCTTGATGTAAGAGACCTTGCTTTAATAAGTTCTAGGCTTGCTCGAACTGCCAAGTTTGTTCGTATTCAATAGTTAGCCATTTTCGTGAGGAGGTAGAGAAGATTCCAATCTTCCTTTATCAATTCTTGATCCCAACAATCTCCCCCTGGATTAGAACAAACTTAGATGCACCAAAACACATGTAGGTTACATACACTTGTCTAAAAGTAAACATCAAATTCTCAAAAGTAATAAATTACATTACTTAAAAGAAATATCACATATTTAAATTCTAGCACGAGGACATTACAAAACATATAAACATAAACAAAAATATTCATCTTCTTGAGCTTCCTCCCCCTTAAGTCCTTTGATTGAGTCTGACAGCAGCAGCCTTCTGTTGAAACATAGAGATCTCCCTTTGGAATGGATGATGAGATTGTTCCATCTCATTATGTCATAAAAATCATCCATGTGGAGATACTCTAAGTCAGAATCTTCTTCAATTATGCCAAAAGCCACACCCTCAGAGTTTCTCAAGATAAAAGAGTTTGTCTACTGTTCAAAATGTATCTGAGAGATTCTTCCATTCCTTTGTAATTCCAAGTTGGGCCTGCTTATCTGATTTTTCATGCTTATACACTCCTTCATTGTAGCGTAAGGATTGGTGACCTTCTTGGATTTCCCATAAGAGATTTATGTCATTCTTATGTCACTCATTCTCCTCTGTCCCTTGATCCTTTCAGTTTCAGTGCACTCAAGTTTTCTCTTCTTATTCAATGGAGGAAATCCCTTTTTGGCTTGTTCTTTTAACTATTTTGATATGTCATTATTCTGTTGACCATAAAATCTTTCCCTTTGTTGATAATCATGCAAGTGCAAACTTGCCAATTCTTCCAACTATTCTTTGTTGAAGTCCAAAAAATCATCCCTGAATATAATTGTTTTCAGTTCACCACTATTCATGATCACTTTTAGTGTCTTGTAACTAGAATCAAAATGCATATTCTTTGGAAGATCCACATTAGATGGTGGTCTTTGTTCTCTTTGTCGGCTAGACCTAGTGGCAGGCATGGGGACTCTTGATGTAGAAGCCCTTGAAATATAATGTATTTGGGGTTGGGGCCTTCTCACATTTCCCTTTGATTCAAATATTTTCACAATCTCCTCTTTTTTCATCATAATAAATGAAAGGTAGTCAACACCTTCCTTGGACAATATTTTTATCATCTCCATAGTTTCTTTGTCCGTTTGTTCTTTATTTGGACATCTTGGTCTTCTAACAGGTTTATCTTCTGGGACCAGACTGTAAGGACATGATTCTTCTCTGTTCATCTTCATCTTGATCAAAAATACACATTTTTTTTTGTTAAACAACTCCTTCAACTGTGATTTCCCCAAGTTGTCAAACACCCCAACTGGCATACCCTTCTTCATCATAGCTTGCCTTTGAATATCAATCTTTTACTTGTCTTTCCTTGGGTTCAGCTGAGTTTTCACATCAAATTCAAAAGGTTCTTTCTTAACTTCAGCAATCAAAGGAGGAGTTTGAGTTGATTTTCCATGTTTGTGCTGGTTTTTCAACTCCTCCTTGTACTTAGCTAACTGTGATTCATATATATCTTTCTTTTGTATAGCAGTTAGCTTATTCAGATCACCTAGCACACCCCTAGCATCCATCAGTCTTTCAAGAAGTTTTTCTTTATCCTTGGATAGGTTGGCCCTTTTCTCTTCAGCAATCCTCGCCCTGGCTCTATTAGCCTTGATCTTTCTCTTCATTTCTTCTTCTTTTTTCTCCCTCAATTCTTTCAACTCCTCATCTATTACCTCATTTTCTTTCACTAATTAAGAACCGACTTCATCATAATCAGCATTAAGTTCCTTAGTCTTTTCAGATAGCACAACAATTTGACTAGAAATAACAACTTCTTCAATATTTTCATACACCACAACTGTTTTATCACTTTCAACATCAGTCAGATTCTCATCATTAACATCTACATTCTCAGCATCTTCATCTTTTATAGCCTTAACAATCTCTGTTTCATTTTCATCCTCAGCATTCACAATTATCATAAACCTCCACATTTTCAACAACATTATCATTAACAACTTCAACAGTCTCCTTACCATCAACATCCTCCTCCATAATCACATCATCAGCAACCTCTTCCCTTTCTGCTACTACATCATCATCATCACTGATGTCATATAATACTCCAATCATTTTCAAGGAATCTTCACCAACAGCTATAGAGATATTCTCCCCCTATTTTGGTGCATCTGAGGTCTTCTTAACCTCAGACACCAGGGTTTGAATTCTATTCAAAGCATGTTGCAGCTGTGTTTACAAATCCTTGTTTCTTTCTTTCAGCTCAGTTTTTTATGTCCTTAAATCACAGTTTTCCACAATAAGATCAAACTTCCTTTTCAAAATACCATGAGGTGAAATTGGGGATTGGGTGAAAGGATCAGATTTAGAGGATTTAGAAGGTTGGGTTGGCTGAGCTTGGTGAATTGGGCTTTGGATAATTTGTGAGCTTGAGTGGGGTAAAGGGTTTGTGTTTTGAAGTAAAGGAGTATGGCTTTGGGTGGGTGGGTATAAAGTAATATCATGTTGGTTAATGTTGGGCCATAATTTGGTTAGACTAAAGTGACATAATGGTGAAGAAACGAAGACGATGACATGATGAAGACTAAAGTGACAAGACTAAAGTGACATAAACGAAGACGAGTTGGGCCATAAAAGGCCATGACATGATCATGACTAAAGTGACATAAACGAAGACGAGTTGAAGAATTGCTTTATGGTTATGGTGATGTAGTACCGAAATCCCTATGGATTTCGGTTGGGCTTGGGCTATATGTGTAAACCGAGATCCAATATGGATCTTGGTGGGCTTTGGGCTATAGTTGGGCTAGTGTGTTAGATACCCTATATATAGGACATGTTGTATAGGGTTTTAAGGGCTAGTTCAGCGAGTTGAGCAATTGTTGAGAACCACTATAATCTCTATAGAGTATTTCATAGTTTGGCTAAGTGGTTTATGTATATGACGATTTATTGTTAATAGAATCGTATGCATTGAAACCATATTTCATCTTGTTCTTCATTTATATTGTTCTTGAATCACCACGGTGTTTGGATTCCGCACAAACATCGTGTTCGTGTTGATACCATATTGTAGTGATCCATATTCAGGACTTACAATTGGTATCAGAGAAAAAATGATATCAACACGATATCATTTTCTCCCCCAACATTTGTGTAAAAATTTAGGAGATTGATGTAAATAAGATCAATCTGGATCACTACAATATGATATCATATTTGTGCAAAAATTAGGAGATTGATTTATTTCCAAGATAAGATCAATCAGTTTTCTTCTTCTTAGATCAGCAAATAGCCGAAAATCAACACCAACACCACCACCAAACCTTAATATCTTTAATCCGTTGATATCACAATATGAGCCTAAATTCGTCCAAGGCTCTGATACCAATTGTAATTCCCGAATCTGGATCACTATAATTATGATATCAACACGAACACGATGTTTGTGCGGAATCCAAACACCGTGGTGATTCAAGAACAATATAATGAAGAACAAGATGAAATATGGTTTCAATGCATACGATTCTATTAACAATAAATCGTTAGATACATAAACCACTTAGCCAAACAATGAAAAGCTCTCTAGAGATTATAGTGGCTCTCAATAACTGCTCAACTAGCTGAACTAGCCCCAAAACCCTATACAACATGTTCTATATATAGGGTATCCAACACACAAGCCCAACTATAGCCCAAAGCCCACCGAGATCCATATTGGATCTCGGTTTACATACATAGCCCAATCCCAACCGAAATCCATAAGGATTTCGGTACTACATCACCATAACTATAATGCAATTCTTCAACTCATCTTCGTTTATGTCACCTTAGTCTTGATCATGTCATGGCCTTTTTGAAAGCATCAGTCTAACCAAGGTTTGGTGGTGGTGGTGGTGTTGATTTCCGGCGAGTTGCTGATCTGATAAGAAGAAAACTTATTTTTGGGAAAAGATTGATTTTTTCTTGGAAATAAATCAATCTCCTGATTCCTCGAAAGTTTGTTACGATTGTGTTTGACTTTGGGTGTAAAACCTTAGTTCTCGGCTGGCATTTAAGTGTTCTCGGCCACAATTGGTTCTCGGCTGCAACCTGATTTCTATAACAATCAGTTCTCGGCTAAAATCAAGTGATTTCGGCAAGTCTTCATAGTTTTCGGTCAAGTGATTTCGGCCAAGTTTTAAGAGTTCTCTACCAAGTTTTAAGAGTTTTTGGCCAGAATTTTCGGTTATCAAAGTGATTTCGGCCAGCTGGGTTTTCGGTCAACTAGAGTTTTCGGTCAACTCATGTTTTCGGTCAACGCGCGTTCTCGGTCAAAGTTCATTGTTCTCGGTCAAAATACTTGGTTCTCGGTCATCTCTTGTTTTCGGTCAACCCTTGTTTTCTGCCAAACTTAGTTCACGGTCAAAGTAACTGAGTAAAAAAAGATTTTTTTTGGCTAGAAAACTCTTCTTGAACGAATTTTTTCCAGAATACTCCATATAAGTAAAACTTCATTTTTGAAAAATTTGGCGAAAACATTTTTTTTTTCGGATGATTTTCGGTGAATTTTTGGGGGGAAATTCGGAAAATTTATCTTTAATGAAATTTTTCGTAGACACTTCTTTTGAGCGGGACATCTTTCTTGAGAATTTTGGCGATCATATTTTTTCGAGATATTTTGGCGGGAAAATCAGTTTAATCTCATTAATTACTCAACGGATTCTCCACAACTCATCTCAATGTTTGGAAGTACTCTTAATCAGTCTGCTCCCTCGCAAGTAGTATATCAAAATTCATCTGAGATAAGTTTTAAACCATGTTCTTTAAATTGTGGTGAAAAAATATAAATGTATAAGCTTCATAACGACAGTCTAAGTAGAGATATGAAAAGAATAAAATTATAAAATTTCAAACTTAAGAAAAATGAAAAGGGTTTTCTAGACAAAATAGAAGAAAAAATGGACATTTCTAAGCTTAAATCTGATTTTAGCATAAAAAGTTGTCACCGCCAAGATTCCAACAAGAAATTGCTGAGTTAACTGCTAAACTGGAAGCTTCCAAGTAAGCAATCTTAAATCTAACCAGTAAGTTTGAAAAGGCTGAACTTGATTTTAAAAAATTCGATGGTTCCAGTAAAGTAGTTAAATCAATGATTGAAAACCAATTGTGGTGGAAGGAAAATGAAGGTGAGGGAATAGAATTCAGTCAAGATCCCCCACCCTACAACCAAAATTATGTCCCTACCCCTGTTACCAAAGAACATGAGGAAAAGATAAAAGACATGAAGTATGGTAAACAGGTTCAATCTGAAATTGTTGGATCAGGATCCATAGAGGAAATCAAGCCTGTTTTTAAATGTGTGAACAATTTTGATGCTTCTACTTCATGTGCAGATATAGTAAGTGAAGTTGCTTCTGATAGTAATGGGGTTCAGGCGAGTGAAAATGAAGCCTATTCTAACGTGTCATCAAACTCAAATGACACAACTCAAAATTATACTAATAATAATACACAGAGTTGTGGCAACAAAGGGAAGGCATGTAAGAAATCAGCACAAGATGGACAGTCTCGTCCTCATAGATCCTCCGGATCTCCATGTGTTGATAAATCAGTGGGTGATATTTATATTAAGAGGCAAACATGTTACCACTGTGGCACGCCAGGATATATAGCCAAAAATTGTGTTAATCGTCTATATGTTCCCTATTACAAGCAAAATCAGAAGGCTGCACCAAGGGGCAATAATAATTGAAAAACCTTTCCTAAGAAGGAATTCCAACATGAGGCAAGTGTTTTCGTTGACATTAGAAGAAGGATGAAGGCATGTTTCGTCTGCGGGATCGGCGGACATTTGGAAAAGGAGTGTCACTACCGTGCTGTTAATAGACAAGCTTCTTAAGTGAAAGGTAACATGTTTCAACCGAATCCAGTGGTTAAACAAAATGCTTATTTTAGAAAACACGAGTATCTGTACAACGGGTTACAGATACTCAAGGATTCAAAGTTAATATGACAGGCTTGCACTCAAATGATTTAGAAACTGCAAAAGGAAAAATAAATTTTTAGAAATCAAAGAGTGTTGAGAGTTCTAAGAATTCGAATTCGAATTGCTCCACTCCAAAGTCTGTTCTATCAAATTTCACTAAACCAAGACAGACATGGAAACTTAAAACTCAGCAAACAGAATTTGTATTAACAAATGATTCTATTAAAGACGGGAAAGATATGAGTTGGCAAGAGGTCACATACGTTTATGCTCAAGGGAACCCCAAGACATTTATGACTTGGGTTCCTATGTCCAACTGATCCCGCTATGCGTGTAGGAACAACCACAAATTCATTGTTTATTAAATGGGTTGTTCCAGGCACATAACAGGGCGAATATCCATTGTTTTTAAATCCTTTGTTACTACACGGTTTTGCGTCTCGAGTCTTTGTATCTATCGTTATTGTATTTATCGTTTTATTTATGTATTGAATTATTAAGTTATTATTATAGTTTGTTAAAGTATAGTCTAGTTCGTTAAGGATGTTTAACGAACTAGATCTAAGTTATTATCCCTCTTGTTTCGTTAAGGATGTTTAATGAATTAGGGGGTGTTTCGTTAAGGTTATTTCTTTTAAGTGTATGTAATCAAGTGGATGCTAGTTTGTTACGGAATGTGTAACGAACTAGATCCATCTTCTGTTTATAGTGGCTTCAGTCCACAGTTAATTTAAGTTTTTGAGATAATTATCAAACCACTGCCTAGATTCACTCTCAAGCTTCAATCTAAGTGTTAATATTATACACATACATACATACAACTAATATATCATATATACAACATACAATCAAGAGTAATTATGAACTAGATCCTAATTAAGAAGTTAATTATATATATATTTATATATATATATATATAACAGATCTGAGATCTGTGTATCGGATTAACGAGTTCAAACAAGTGGTATCAGAGCTTTCGGTGCTCTTTTGCTTTTGATTTAATAGTTACTTCGTTATTAATAGACGTTTAAGTGTTATTTTGGTATAATTTTGTTTTCGGTTGAGTTTTGATCAAATTGAGTTTGATTTAAACTTGTTATGGACTGATTGGATTTGATTTGTGGTGTATAAGGTATTGGAAGGTTTTGGATAATCGGAATTGGAATTTGATTTGAGTTTGGATTGATTTGGATTGAATATGTTTTAAGCTGAAACAAGGGTTTGGTTTTGGTTAGATTGGATGCGAGGTAAGTGGTTATTGATTATGGGATGAGTTGTATTGGATTCATGATGTATTTGCGAGTGTTTTGGTAGTTTGATCGAGTGTGTTGGTTAAGTATTGTGTGAGTAATACAGATTTATGACTGGGTTTGTGTTCATACATTTTTCAGAATTCTGGAAAATTTGTGGTTGAAGGTTTGAAGATTTGAAGATTCAAATGGTTCGTTAATTTTTCAGTCTAATTCGTTAACCTTTCAGCCTAGTTCGTTCACGTTTTTAAGCTGATTCGTTAAATTTATTAGCTAATTCTTGAACTATTTCGTTACACATTTCCTATTCGTATTACATTCTAATTCGTGTTACCTAATTCGTGTGACACGTGTCTTACCTCGATAAGTGTTTTATAACAACTTTTGCCACGTGGCATTTGTTGTCAGAGTTTTGTTACAACCATTGTAACTACCTAATTCGCTATAGGTTGATTCGTCATCAACTGTAGCTGATTCGCTACTTAATTCTCTAAGCATAAACTTAGTGATTCGTTAAAGGAAACCATTCTGTTTCGTTAATTAATTCATGGACCAATTCGTTAGAAACATTCCTGATTCGTTACCTGATCAATCTTAACTTCGTTAAGGTGTGATTCGTTGATTACTGTTCACAGTTCGTTACTACTGTTCACAGTTCGTTAATTAAATTTTCAATTTTAACCCTTAGAGTTTGAAAACTTTGCCATTTAGCAAATATGGCTGGTATGTATGCACAAGCTTCCCAAAATATGTTAATGCAACAAATGTTACAACTAGATACCGAGATCGGTTCACATTCAAAGTGTCCACGTTTGATGAAATTTAGTGATTTTGCTAAACGGGAACCTCGTTTCCGTGCTCATCTAGGGTCAGTTCACCCTGATTGTTCTTATTGCTTGGATGAGGTTTACACCATTCCAATGATTGGGGATGAGACTATTAGTTTTACACCTAAAGCTATCTCACAATATTCGGTTGAAGAGAAGAAAGAATTGGAAATTGAAACAAAGGCTTATTCTACTCTTACTATGGCTTTACCTGAAAACATCTTTCACCAAGTAGGGAGTATAAAGATTTGTGCTTCATTATTCCAACATATTCGTATGAGAAGTATGGGTAACACCGCTGAAAGCAAAAAGGTTATGCTCAAGTTTCAATTCAGAAACTTTAATCTACTTAAGGGTGAGACTGTTGAAGAAATGACAACAAGATTTAATCATTTGACAGCTGAGATGGATAAGATGAGATTGGAAACTTCTGAGATTGATAATATTGATACCATTAAAAGTGCATTATCGAGTTCTTACTCGACTTTCTTGATGGTTCTGAAAGAGAATAATTATTTCAACAATGAAGATTTGATTGCATTGAAATTTATGCAAAAGATCGAGGCACGAGAATACGATCTTAAATGTCAAAAGTCTTCAAAAGATAGTCAAGATCCTGCATTTTATGGTGGGAGTATACCATTAAGTTCAACCATTTCTCTGATCACTGCATTTCTAACACAAAATGCAAGTGATAATGCAACAACAATCTATAGTGATCCACGTGCTTGTTTCTACACAGCTGGAAACACTGGATCAACTGGTATTTCTGGTTCATCTGGAGGATCTGGTAAATCATCACCTACAAATCAATTCTCATCACAACCAAATGTAAACATAAGGGAGGCTGAACAAAATTTTTCTTTCTTATTTGCCTTCATGACTTCATATGAGAATTTGGTTAGTATTAAAATTGCAACAAGCGATTTGACTGATGAAGACTATGATCAAATTGATCCTGATGATTTGGAATTGATGGACTTGAAGTGGAATATGGCTATGATAGTCAGAAAAGTGGAAATGTTTATGCAAAGAACGGGTAAAGATCTTCCTTCATTGAACAAGAAATTGGGGTTTGATAAGTTGAAGGTCAAGTGTTACAACTGTCCAGAGTTTGGACATTTTGCAAAAGAATGTGATAAGCCAAAGAAAGAATATTCTGGTCCAAGAATGCAAGATCAAAATACTTCTGGCAATAATGGAAGTGATGCGGGAAAATCTTTGGTACGAGACCATCGTCTTCTGGAACTCAAGCAATGTTATCTAACTTGGATGGGGATGATTGGTCACAAAGATTGCTGTGTAATAACAATCAAGCAAATCTAGCAATGTTTGGATTTACCGGGAATTTTCAAGATGCAAGTGGAAGCGAACTATCTTCTGATGCTGATACTAAGTCTGATTCAGATGATTCAAGTGTAAAGCTTCCAACCACTTTCGCGTGTATGGCTAAAATTAATTATTCAACCATGTCGGCTTACATGGCTAAGCAAAATGAGGTTAGTACTTCTACTTCTAAATTTGCAGTTAATGTTTCATGTGCATATTGTGAAATCAACAAGCCTAAGATAGACTCCTTAAAACTTCAAAATGATAATTTGCTAAAAGAGATTGTTTCTTTAAAGGACACTTATAGGCAATCCTTACCTTCTCAAATGAATTCAAGAGAGAAAATTGAGGCCTTAACTATAAGTAATCATGATCTTAAGGATGAGTTATCGGTTAAAATGACTATCAATGATCAAAAGTTTCAAGAAATGTTGAAACATAGAACAAAGATAACCGAGCTCGAAAATGGGGTTTTGGAGTTAAAGAACAAATTGGGAAAATTTAGAAACTCTTCATTTTTACTAAATGAGATAATTGAAGTCTCAATTAAGCAAAAAGATTCAAATAAAGGAATAGGTTTTGTCGAAATTCCACCACCCTTTCAAAATGATTACAAACCAAATCCTTTTGCTAGAAAGGAAGAGGATGTGATTGTCAAAGAATCTGTGATTTCTGAAAAGGCAAAACTAGTTAAACCTGTAACTGTTAAAGTCGAATCTACGACTCAGAAACCTCATGTTCAAAGCAACAAAGTCTTTGTTGAAAATGTTGACAAAGTCAACATTGAGGATGTGTTCGAACCTGAAATTATACAAAAGAACAAGAACATTCCAAGTTCTAATCACATACTGTGTGAACCTCATGAATTTGATGAGGCTGTGTATGGTTCGCACACAATTCATGTGAAACAAGATAATCATGTTAAGATCAAAACCAGTGAGATCTAAGAAACCAGAAAAATCCAAAATTTCTGATGAGGATTTGATGCGTTTCATCAATCCAAATTTTTCCAAGCCATCTACTGGTAGAGTATTTAAATTGAAGGGGATTGACACGATGTTTACTGAGAATGACATTCCAATAAGTATCATTAAACCTGAACTGATTGAGAGTGTTTTTCACAATGTAACTTCCAAGATTCAAGATTTTGAACGTTTGTATGCTCAAGCTAAAACAATAGTTTCATCTGATCCTTTGACTAAAGCTAAGCAAGTTTTAAAACATGCTAAGAAAGTCCAATTTGTTAAGTCAACTGGAACAGATACTTTGAAAAGTTTCTCAAATTCTTCTAACATAGATTTTTATTTAAAAAAGAAATCTAAGTTATCTGATGATTTAGCTAAGAGTTTTACAAAGAATGTGAGTCATCACCAACCTTCTGTATCATATGTTACTGTCAATTCTCAACACAAACATGTGGACATGCGAAGCTGCTTTCTTTGCGGTTAACATGGTCATGTGGTGAGAAATTGTAGTCAGAAGAGTTATCAGAATATTCACCCATTTGTCAAGATCAATCAAGACCAATTACTTTGATAAAAGAAATTCTGAAACGACCTGTGTCTTATGATGATGATGATCACATTATGTTCTCAAACTTGAATCCTCAGTTGTTGATGTGAATGAAACTCATGGTTCTGTTAAACCAAAGTTTGTTCCAACTGAACCGTTATGCAAAAATGTGAACTCAACTGTAGTACAAGCTGCTTATCTAAGACAAAATTCTAAGAAGCCTGCAACGTATTCTCAAGTTGCTGAACAACAGTTGAATTCAGCTAAGTTTAACTTTTCTCAAGAAAACCAAAAGGTGCCCAAGATTGATGCCTGGGCTGCCTTTTTGAACTAATCATTTTCGTTTGTGTGTAGGGTACATCCAAGACCATTTCTGGTGAAAACTGGATTATGGATAGCGGATGTTCTTGTCATATTACTGGAAATCTCAACCTCTTAACAAATGTGAGAAATATTCAAGGAGGTTATGTGGCGTTTGCTGGGAATTCTGGGGGTATGATTACACAAGAAGGTGATGCTTCGAATGGGCATATTACTTTTGAGAAGGTTAACTACTGTGACAAGGTAGACCATAATTTATTGAGTGTGTCGCAAATCTGTGACAAGCAATACACTACAATATTTACATATAAAGAGTGTCTGATTTTGAAACCGGGTTATGTGATTCCCGAGGACATGGTTGTCAAGAGATCACCTCGATCGAATGATATTTATGTCTTAAACATGAGCTCTAAAGTATCAACATCAATCGAAACATGTTTTGTCTCGAAAGCAACCAAGAAAGATTCGATTCTATGGCATCGTAGAATGGGTCACATCCATGTTCGTAAGATGAACTATCTAATGGAAAATGACCTAGTTGAAGGTGTGTCTTTGCAGAATTTTAAATTATCCGATCATTGTATTGCTTGACAAAAGGGCAAACAGAAGAAAAAGATGCATCCCTCTAAGTTATTGAATTCCATTGATACTCCTCTTGAGCGACTTCACATGGATCTTTTCGGTCCAGTGATTCGTGCGAGTATTTCTAGAGATTGGTATTGCCTGGTACTTACTGATGATTATTCACGATACTCATGGGTCTTATTTATGAGTTCGAAAGATCAAACACATGTTCTTGTTCAAAATTTAATCACTAAGATCGAATCACTATAAAAACAAAAAGTGAGGAGAATTCGAAGTGACAATGGTAATGAATTTAAAAAGATTGTATTGGATTTCTTTTGTTTACAAAAGAGAATTCATCGAGAATACAGTGCCCCATACGTACCACAACAAAACGGTGTAGGTGAACGTAAGAATAGAATTTTAATTGAAGCTGCTAGAACTATGCTTGTTGATTCAAAGCTTCCTGTCCAATTTTGGAATGAAGCGGTGAATACTGCGTGTTATACACTCAGTCGGGTTCTTACTGTTAAGCGACTCAAGAAGACAAGTTATGAGCTGTTGAATGATCGTAAACGTAATTTAAAGTACTTGGAACCGTTTGGGTGTCCTTGTACGATGTTGTAAAAGGATGTAGGAAAGTTTGATGAAAAAGCCATTGAAGGGTATTTCATAGGTTATGCTTCTCCTAAGAAATGAGTATTTAACTTCACGTCTGGTTGTGTTGAGGAGTGATAACATGTGGACTGTTAAAAGTACACCACACCTCCTCAAGGGAATGGTCCCGACTGGATGTTTGACTATGATGGCTTATTTAATTCATTTACTCCAAAAACTAATCAACCTGATGAAGATTTAGTTTGTGCTTACTTTGAAGAACAACTGGTAATTCCATGATTTTCAAGTTCTAATGATGTTGAAGTTCCAAACGATGCTTCAACCGAAGATCTTGATAATGATTCTCTAGTTCTCTTTGATAATGCATCTACTTCATCTGATGACACTCCAGTTGTTGATCAAGTTATTGGACTTGATAGTGATGTTTCATCTCACGACCTAGGTGAACATTACACTAATTTATTTGACAATGTTGTTGTTCCTGAGAATCCTACTCTTCGGATTCATGGTTATCATCCATAGGAAAACATCATTGGAGAACTTGATGTGGGTGTTCAAATACGTCATCAAGTTGCTTCATCAAGTGAGAATAACGTATTGTTTGCTTATGCAGATTTACATTCCTCTGGAATTGTAAATGTTGCCAAATTCACTTGCTTTCTATCCCAAGTTGAGCCAACGACTCCTCGTATGGCACTTCAAGATCCTTCTTGGGTAGAAGCCACGCAAGAAGAATAACATCAATTTGCACGTTTGGGTGTTTGGGATCTAATCGACAAACCTGCTATAGTCAAGAAAGCTATTCCGACTAAGTAGATATTTAAATGTAAGAAAGACGATCGGGGGGGTTATCGTAAGGAATACGGCAAGATTAGTTGTACAAGGTTTTCATCAGCAAGAGGGTATTGATTACACTGAAGTATATGCTCTAGTTGCAAGATTAGAGTCTATTCGAATCTTTATGGTATATGCTGTTATAAAAATATCAAGGTCTATCAAATGGATGTTAAAAGTGTTTTTCTCAATGGTGAACTTCATGAGGAAGTGTTTGTGTTACAGCCTCCTGGTTATGAAGATCCTGGTTATCCAGACTGAGTTTACCGATTAAACAAGGCCCTGTATGGTCTACGTCAAGCCCCGAGAGCTTGGTATGGCACGCTCACCGACCATCTAACGGATAATAGTTTCATACGTGGGACTGTCGGCTGCACTTTATTTCATAAAACTGTTGGTAATGATCTTCTCCTAGTTCAGATTTGTGTCGACGACATTATTTTTGGGTCTACAAACGACACGTTATGTAAGGAATTCGAGAAGTCATTGAAAACGAAGTTCAAGATGAGCTCGATGGGAGAGATGAATTTCTTTCTAGGATTGCAAGTTCATCAATCTGCGACAGGAATTTTTATTCATCATACCAAATATGTGAACGATGTCTTGAGCCGATTCAAGATATCTGCTAGAAAAATCTCTTCAACTCCTCTCCCCGTGGGTCACAATTTATCACCGGATGAATTGGAGGATACCGTTGATCCTACCCTCTATCATGCATTGATCAGTTCTTTAATGTATATAACGGCTTCTCGTCCCAACATTATGTTTGTTGTTTGTCTTTGTGCTAGGTTTCAAGCAAGTCCACGAGTGATCTGGGTATTCATAAGCTTGAATATTTCACTCGTTGTTAGAGCAAACCCAAAGTCATTAAACTTGATCATTGTTGTACTTCATACAATCTAAATTACTGACTTGATCAAAATCCGTTGTTAAACATACATCTGTTCCTCCCTTGCGTGCGTCTCAATACCATTAAGAAACGGACCCCAGGTGATACAATGTATGTAAGCCGACAGATGGACTCGTGCATACTCACTCACAGTAAAGGAAACTTGATGCATTGCTCAAAAGTTATAAAAGTTTCTAAATTTTGATCAACACTATAATGATTTAAGTCAAGTTGGGGTTATTTGGCAAAAATCAAATTAAGCTTGAACCAATATTATAGGCTGATAGTTTCTGATATTCTATGCGCTAATTGAACAATTAATCATATCACAAAAATTCTTGAACGTTTGTTATAAGATTTAAGTGGACAACAATACCAATGACTGACTTAACGCCAGTCACAATATCGCTAAAATATAAAACTGTGATGGAAGGGCAATATGGTCAATATGATTCTCTGCTCAAACTCAACAAAAATTAAAAAATATGTACTACTTTTGAAAAATCATACAAAAACACAAAAATATTTTCTATTCTACATTTTTTCCTTTCGGATATTTCTTATGCGCATATTTTTTTAATCAATGCAACGAGAGCAGCCGTCTGCACTAACATTAGTTATTTATTTTTAAGTTAAATATTTCAAAACATGAAACGTTAAGGTATTAAATTATCGAGATAAAGGTCTTCGGTAATACATTTTAAGTTAAATTTACAATTATTTAATTCTTTAATTTATTTAGTTATTTAATTAATTTTTTTGATTAATTTATCTATTTAAAATTAAATAATGGTATTTCGTTAATTATGAATAACGAATCAGGTCATTCTAACGAATTACAGTTTAATTCGTTATCCTAATTCGCTTCCGCACTCTATAACGAATGACTTTAATTCGTTATTCATATGTTAACGAATTAGAAAATAATTAAAATCGGATTCGTCATGACACGTGTTATTTTACTCTAACGAATCATCTAATTCGTTAATTCAAAATTCAAACGAATCATCTGATTCGTTACTTTGGGAATCGTGCAATGTCGTTGTATATAGGACGACGTGCATACGAACCGTCCTTTATACTGTTACTCTGGTCATTTTTTTTCCAGAATTGTTAATCATCGATTTTCGGTATTTTTATTACACCATTGTGTTTATAAGGTATAGACAGTCATATCTTTGTAATTTTCGTCAAAAATCACACAGTTTGGATTGGGTATTTATGTTAATATTGTTACCGTGTTTGAGGTTTATTTGAGCTTTAATCCATAGGTTGTATTACAAGTTATGGACCATAAATCCGTTACCATTATCATCGGAATGTATTTCCGAGATCCATGGTGACATTTAATCATGTTTTGACTACTGATTGATGGGCTAATTCTTACCTGTTAATTATCGGGTTTGTATGCTTAGTTTAAACCCTAACTTGATTGGCTTATTCCATGTTTTGGACCCTCAAATCGATACCATTTGAGTCACAATGAGTTTCGAGATCTTTAAGGTCATTTGTTCGGATATCCATCGATGATTATGGGGTAATCAATATCAGATTTGCACATTTGACTTTTGGTGTTCTTGGTTAATTTTGACCTTGACCAAAGAAGTCAAAGATTAAGCCATTTTTGGCCATTCGTTATACTTAGCGAATTGGAACTCATTCGTGTCCAATTCATTAAGTAAATCACACGAACTAGAATAGCGAATCCATTTTATTAACGAATCAGATGTGTATTCAATAAATTATAACAAACTAGTTGTTAATTCGTTATCTTTCAATAGTAATTCGCTGCTTCTTATTCGTCAAATTTTACTTATAGCGAATCAGATGATTCTGTAACGAATCAGCCTGATTATTTAACGAATGACTTATTAAAATTAATTTTTCTAATTAAATTAATTTTCTTATTAATTTTTAAGTGATAACTTTAAACATTTTACAAATTTTTAATTTTATGATTATTGATATTACTGATTCTCGATGTCATTTATTTTAGACTTATGGCTAATTACATGGACCAAGATCCCCCAGTTTCTGACCAACAACAACAACAACAATAGCAGAATCTGCCTGTGCTTCCTTATGATAAGAAACACAATATTTGTGCCTTTGTTGGTACAAATTTTGCAGATGAAAATATCTTTGGAGGGTTATTGGAGTTTCTTCGTCATTCACGTATTCACTATGCAATCACTGCTAATCCTGACATTCGTGTCAGTATAGTTCGTCAATTCTGGAGTACAGCAAGATACGTTGAAGTGGAGAACCACATTGAAGCCACTGTTGGACCATAATTTGGTTAGACTGACGCATAACAAAGGGCCATGACATGATCTAGACTAAAGTGATGTAAACGAAGACAAGTTGAAGAAATACATTGGTGTAATATCGAAATCCCTTATGGATTTCGGTTAGGCTAGTCTGAAGTGAAATAAACAAGAACGAAGCTACAAACCAAGGGGGAGATTGTTGGGTCCACATTTGGTGGTTTGTACTTAGTCTACTTGTATTGGGCTTGGGCTTCGGGTTGCTATGTAAACAGAGAACAAACTTGTGTTCTCGGTGAGCTTTGGGCTTTGATTGGGCTAGTGTTTTGGTTTCTCTATAAATAGATCTTATTGTGTAGGTTTTTTGGGGCTGTTCAGATTGAGAGAAAACGTAAGCCACCATCTAGAGAGCAATAACGATTCTGTGTAATCTCATGTACCAGACAGTTTAAGAATATAATCGTGTGCATTTGGAGTATTACATCGTGTTTTATTATATTCATACTGTTCTACATCGTTCTTGAATCACCACTGTGTTAGGATTCCGCACTAACATCGTGTTCGGGTTGATATCATATTGTAGTGATCCAGATTCGGGACTTACAATTGGTATCAGAGCCTTGGACGAATTCAGGCTCGTTATTGTGATATTAACAGATTTAAGATTAATTTTTTTGTGGTGTGGAAGCTTTTCCGGCGAAGTTCTGATCGGAGAAGGAGGACAATCATTAATTTGGTCAAAGATCCACTTTTCTTGGAAATAATTTTAATCCCGTAAAATCAGGGATTTAGGTGTTACCAAAATCAGCCAGTCAAACGCGTTTTAGGGTGTTCTCGGCCATATTTCACTGTTTTCGGTTTTATTTTAAACAAGATCTCCATATTTCAGCCAAAAATAAGAGTTTTCGGCCTAAATCAAGTGATTTCTGCCAGTTTTGCTCATTCTCGGTCAACTCTTGTTCTCGGTCACCGCGTGTTTTCGGTCAAAGTTTATTGTTCTCGGTCAAATTCAAGGTTCTCGACTAAGATCAGGATTTCAGAGTTCTCGTAGTTCTCGGCCAAGACTAGTTCTCGGCCACTGTTCTCGGATAAATAGTTCTCGGTTAACTTGGGTTTTTGGTCAACATTATCTGTTTTCGTTTCTCGGTTCACCTTGTTCTCGGTCCACTTGTGTTCACCTTGTTTTCGGTTCTCGGTTCACCTTGTTCTCGCTCAAGTGATTTGGGCCAGTCTTCATAGTTTTCGGTCAAGTGATTTCGGCCAAGTTTTAAGAGTTCTATACCAAGTGTTCTCTACCAAGTTTTTAGAGTTTTCGGCCAGAGTTTTCGGTTATCAAAGTGATTTCGGCCAGCGGGGTATTCGGTCAACTAGAGTTTTCAGCCAACTCCTGTTTTTGGTCAACGCGTGTTCTCTGTCAAAGTTCATAGTTCTCAGTCGAAATACTTGGTTCTTGGTCATCTCTAGTTTTCGGTCAACCCTTGTTTTCGGCCAAACTTAGTTCTCGGTCAAAGTAACTGAGTAAAAAAGAGTATTTTGGCGGGAAAATTTTTCTTGAACTAATTTTTTCCTCAATACTCCTTATCAGTAAAAATCTATTCTTGAAAATTTTGGCGAAAACATTTTTTGTGGGTGATTTTCGGTGAATTTTTGGCGGGAAAATCGGAAAAATTTGTCTTGAATGAAATTTTTCCTAGACGCTTCTCTTGAGCGGGACATCTTTCTTGAGAATTTTGACGATCATATTTTTTCGATAAATTTTGGCGGGAAAATCAGTTTAATCTCTTTAATTACTCAACGGATTCTCCACATCTCATCTCAATGTTTGGAAGTACTCTTAATCAGTTTGCTCCCTCACAAGAAGTATATCAAAATTCATCTGAGATAAGTTTTAAACCATGTTATTTAAATTGTGGTGAAAAAATAGAAATGTATAAGCTTCATAACGACAATCTAAGTAGAGATATGGAGAGAATAAAATCAGAAAATTTTAAACTAAAGAAAAATGAAAAGTGCTTTCTAGACAAAATAGAAGCTCAGAACAAGGACATTAAAAAGCTTAAGTTTGATTTTAGTGTAAAAAGTTGTCACCATCTAGATGCCAAACAAGAAATTGCTGAGTTAACTGCTAAACTGGAAGCTTCCAAGTTAGCAATCTTAAATCTAACTAGTAAGTTTGAAAATGCTGAACTTGATTTTAAAAAATTCGATGGTTCCAGTAAAGTAGTTAACTCAATGATTGAAAACCAATTGTGGTGGAAGGACAATGAAGGTGAGGGAATAGAATTCAGTCAAGATCCCCCACCCTACAACCTGAGAAAAAGATAAAAGACATGAAGTATGGTAAACAGGTTCAATCTGAAATTGTTGGATCAGGATCCCTAGAGAAAATCAAGCATGTTTTTAAATGTGTGAACAATTTTGATGATTCTACTTCATGTGCAGATATAGTAAATGATGTTGCTTCTGATTGTAAAGGGGTTCAGGCTAGTGAAATTGAATCTCATTGTAACGTGTCATCAAATGTTGGGTCAAGAGTTTGACCGAAATGAGGAGATTTGACCTAAATGAAGAATATGGAAGATTGGAATCTTATCAACCTCCTCAGAAACTGATAAGTATTGAATCCGGGTACACCTAGGACCTTCGAGTAAGCTTTTACTTAGCCGAGTACGAAATTTTTCCTTCCGGTCACGGTTTACTTCAAATAATCTTCTTAAGTGGATATCCGAGCAAGGTATGCTTTTTGGTGATTTCCGAGTAAGGTTCATCTATTTGGCATATCCGAGTAAGGTTCACTTTGTCAAGCAGTGTTGTTCTTCAAGACCAAGTATTTTACTCTTCCGAGTAAGGTATGGTCAACCAAGTCCAAGAAGCCAAGCAATTAGAAGACCGGGCAAGGTATTCTTTAATAATTATGGTCCGAGTATACTTGATGAGTTGATGGAATATCTCTAAGTTATATCGAGTAAGGTTCTGCTCGAGTAAGGTATGTACTCCCGAGTACGCCTTATCAATAAGTTATTCAACTAACAAAGAGCCGAACAGGATCATAGAAGAACAAGGTTGCTCGTGAGGATTTGTCGAGCAAAGTTTGATAAGTCCAAGAAGATTGAAGTCTACTTGGTGAATATTTTACTTGGTAAAATATTCTCAAAGTAAAGTCTACCCGGAAACTGATTCCGAGTACACTTCTATGTTTACCAAGTCTGAAGGAAGGCCGAGTACGCTGCGTACTCGGAGACTGAAGTTTAATGAAAAAGCCTACCCGGGAGACTTGTTTTACACTTAGTAAAATTTTTAAATATGTAAATTGAATATGTACTATCGGATAGGGTTTCTAGAAGGAATGACAGCCTGTCCTAGGTCGGCAGGCCTATAAATAGAATAATTAGGGCACGCCGCCAAGGAGACGAGGAACACGAGGAATACTAGTGACAGAGAGGATAAGACCGACACATTAATTAAGAGAATATTTTGGGTGTGACGGCAGTCCTAGGATTCCTCCTAAACCCTAATCGATTATCCTTTTGTATGATTAACGTTATATGAATGGAAATCTTTTGAGTGAATCCTTCGTGTGTCTTCGTATTTTGAATATTTATTGCAACCATATGTTTGTTATTAATTCCGCCTTTAACAAACGGTCATCTTTCTGAACTTAGTAACCCGTCATTAACTCGCTTGTAAACACGATTAATTTTGTGTGAGTTATGACATGATTGATTAAGATCCGATTCGAAACGACCTGACAAGTGGTATCAGAGCTTGTTGCTACTATTTTTAGAAAGATTGTTGCTGATTAAGTTTTGAAGAAGAATGACGTAAGCAGAGCACTGTTCGATTGATTTGTGACGTCAGAAGCTTTGTTCTTCATTTTTTCTTCCAGATCTACAAGTTTTAGGTGTTTTCTTTTCCTTACTTCACTTAAAGCTTTAATTTTTATTGTTGAATCTTGTTCTATTCATATCAGACACCTCAGATCTAAGAATTTATTCTCAGATTTAATTATTTTACTCTATTTTCGATAAAAGCTTAACTTTTGTTTTAAGAAAATGTCTGGATATGAGGAACAAGAGGTGTCTACTAATAAGATACCTAGATCGTATGGTCAGGAGAACTTTACCAAGTGGAAAGTGCTTTTTGAGGCTGCTGTTTGTTATAATGATGTGGATATGTGGAATTCTATCAAGAATGGACCACAAGCTGCTGTTGAAGAAGGTGCTAATGCAAATGCTATTGCTGCTGTTAGAGAGAGAATGAGAAAGGTTGATGACAGGGCATTGGCTATGCTCAAACTTGGTCTGTCTTGGGAAATCCTCACAAAGGTTGCACATCATCAAAGTGCTAAGGCAATGTATGATGCAATCCTTGAGATGTATGAAGGGAATACTGAATTGAAGAACATTAAAAAACAAAGGCTGAAGCAACAGTTAGAAAGATTCAAGTATAGAGATGGTGAAAGGTTGAAGTCAATACTAGAACGTTTTCTGAGTATTGTGAATGAGTTGAGAACAACTGACTATGTAATGACTGACTTTGATTTAAATACAAAGTTGCTCAACTCAATGCCAAAAGAATGGTATACTGCTTGCAAATTCATCCTTCAAAAGCAAAATTTCAATGAATTGAAATTGGATGATGTAGTATGTTTTCTTCAAGCTGCTGAACTTGAAATGATTGAGAATGAAATGATCAAGGAAGATAAACCAAGTTTCAATGTGTCAAATGCTTTAATTGCTCCAATGGGGAATCTTACAACAAAGAATCAACAACAAATTCCCATCATTGAAGAACCAAGTGATCACAATAATGAGACTGCTAGGTCATTCATTGGAGGTGGTTCAAGCAGTCAAGGTGGTCAACAGAGGTTTAATGTTCAATTAATTGATGATGATTCAGTCTCTGTGAGAAATGGAAATGCTCAAAGTGCTGGTGCAGGGCATGTTCAAGGGAGTGAGGCACAAGCCCTAATGTCTATGTTCACTGAGTCCTACAATGCATTTGTGACAAAAAACATGATTCACACAAGTGTAGTGCAGGATGATTTAGAAGAAATAGATGCTGATGAACTTGAAGACATGGATCTCAAATGGCAAGCTGCAATGTTGGCATTAAGAAGCAAGAGACTGTACAACAGAATTGGTAGATCACTAGTTTCTGGTCCAAATGAGAGAATAGGATTTGATAAGTCCAAGGCTCTCTACTACAACTGTCAACAGCCTGGACACTTTGCAAGAGAGTGCAATTTGCCAAGGAACTTTCATGTCAATCAGTTCCAACAGCGTAGAAACCAACAACAATACCAGCAGAATGTGAATAGAAACAACAACCAGCAGAACTTCAACAATAACCAAGGATTCAATCCCAACAACAACAACTTCCATCCAAACAACAACTTCAATCCAAATTTTAATAACCACTATCAGCCTTAGATGAACAACCAGCAGGGAATGAATCAGAATCAAGTATATCAAATGAACAACAATCAGAATCAAGCTGTTCAAATCCCTGCAACTCAACATTCCAGCAAACCAAAATCAACCAAGAAATCAAGGCAATGTGGCAGTAACTACTCAGCATGAGGGAAGCTTTGACTGGAGTAACCATGAGGAAGATATAGCAGATGATATCAGAAGAGCTAATGTGGAATTCATGGCCATAGACTCTGCATCTTCATCTAAGGTATGAAGAAAGAAATGAAAGAGGAAAAATCAATTGGAGTTCAAGTCTCTGAAGATGACCTTGATTCAGATGAGTTGGATCAAGATGATCTAAGTGATTTGAGTGATCAAATTACTAAAGAGGAAATTCAAGCTGCTGAAAAAGGAAGAAAATATAGAAAACCTGAATCTGTTGATCAACTTCCAAAGTATCCTCCAGTTACACATAAAATGAAAAGAATGAATGAGCAAATTAAGAGAGAACATGTTTCTTTTGACATTGGTGAAAAGAAGAATGTGAGTTACAATGTTGTCAGACCTCCAAGCAAAAAGTTTTTGGAGAAGTTAGAAAAGAACAAGAAAAAGAACGTAAATAAGGAAGAAATGGATATAGAATATATTGCTCCTATTTATCCTATCTTTTCAATTGTTGAAGACTTTAATGTGGGAGAGGTAGAAACTGCTGAGGAGTATGAAAGAAGGAAGTCAAGATATAGAGAGAATGAAGATGATCAACCACTGGACTTGAAAAGGGTTGTCTTTGTTAAAGGTAATGTGGAAAGAAGTGACATCAGAATGGCTGAGTTTGTTCCATTCACAATTGATTTTGACAATCTGAAAAACAAAAAGACAATTGGTGTAAGAGATCCCAAACCAAGTGAAAGATTCAGGAAACCACAAGAACATGAGATGTTCAAAAGAAATGTGTGGTGTAGAAAGTGTGATGAATATGGACACCATACTGATTCATGTAATGAGAGAATCAAGTTTCAGCCATTTCATGTCCCAAATAGAACAAAGTTTGGTCAAGACTTTGTTTTGTACAAAGAGAAGTATGCAATATACTTGGGAAAGGGAAATGTGAATAGAATAGAGAAAAGAGTTGAAGTGAAGGCTGAGACAAAGAAGAAGATGCATATGACTGAAAATGTGAGAAGAAGTAAATCACCTCAGAAGCAAAACCAGGTGATAAGGGAAATCCAGTCATTGAAATTTACCAAAAATACTCATTCAGTTAAATCTGATGAGCACAAGAATCATCAGGCAGTGAGAAATCAAAAAGAAAAACTGTTTATCAAAGAAAGAAACAAGCTGTACTCACTGGTGATGAAAAGTTCTTGTTAAAACATGGATATGAACCAAAAGGTTTCACATGGAAACCTAGAACTGAAGCTAAAGTTGAAGCTGTGACTGATGTAAGAGACTACTCAGAATCTAAGGACTATGTATTACAAGAAAAAAGAACTGCCTCAGTTGAGCTTGACATTTCAGCTTCACTTGTCAAGACACCAAGAGAGTGTGGTTATGAAACTGACCATTCAGATAACTTGGAGATCACTCATGAAGATCCTGAACCTACTACACTCACTTCCCAGGCTGCCACTGAAATTGACACTGATAAGTTGCAAGTTGAAGAAGCTTGCATCTCATCACTGAACTAATCAAATTTCTCTTTGTGCAGGAACAGGCCACTCCGTTGAACGATATATGGTATATGGATAGTGGTTGTTCTAGGCACATGACCTGTGACAAGAGGTCACTTGTGAATAATGTAGAGAAGTATGAGGGTCCATTTGCCTTTGGGAGTGATGAAAATGGAGGAAAGATTGTGGGTAAAGGGATATTGACAAATGGGAAGGTGTCTTTTGACAATGTCTTTCATGTTGTGATAAGGGTTACAAAGTCAGTTTTGATGATTCTCATTGTTTCATCTTAAAACCTGAGTTTGTGATCCCACCTGAAATGATTATGATGATGGCACCAAGAAATGGCAACTTGTATGAGTTGAATATGAAAGATGCTATTTCAAGAGGTGGTGCATGTTTTGTGTCCAAAGCCACTGAAAATGAATCTAAATTGTGGCATAGGAAGTTGTGTCATGTGAACTTAAAGAATATGAATAGACTGGTCAAGTGTGAACATGTGATTGGTTTACCTACAAGAGAATTTAAGGCAGATGATCATTGTGACTCATGTCAGAAGGGAAAACAACACAAGTCTACTCATAAGACAAAGCTCATCAACTCAATTGATCAACCACTTGAGTTACTTCACATGGATCTTTTTGGTCCTGTGAGTGTACCAAGTATTGGAAAGAAAAGATACTGTTTGGTGATCATTGATGACTATTCAAGATATACTTGGGTTTATTTCCTAAGTACCAAAGATGAGACTGCTGAGTTGATTAAAGGTTGTGTCACAATGATTGAAAACAAGCTGAATAAGAAAGTGAAGATGCTAAGAAGTGACAATGGTACTGAGTTCAAGAATGGAGTTATGGAAGAATTTTGTGCTATGAAAGGAATACTTCAACAATTTTCAGCTCCAAGAACTCCTGAACAAAATGGTGTTGCAGAAAGGAGAAACGGAACACTAATAGAAGCTGCAAGAACCATGTTGGCTGATGCTAACTTACCTGTCACATTCTGGGCTGAAGCAATCAACACTGCTTGTTATGTTCAGAACAGAGTGCTTGTGAACAAAAGGCATGATAAAACTCCATATGAGATTTTCAACAATAGAAAGCCTTACATCAAGTTCTTTAAGCCCTTTGGCTGCAAATGTTTCTTATTGAACACTAGAGACTATTTGAACAGGTTTCAAACTAAGTCACTAGACTGTTTCTTTGTTGGATATTTTATTCACTCAAAGGCTTACAGAGTTTATGTGAAAGTTCACATGAGTGTGATAGAGTCATCTGACATTATTTTTATTGAGAATCAATTCAATACAGTCAGTGGTGCAACATGGCTGTTTGATCATGAAAAGTTAATCAAGTCATTCAAGATTTATTTTGAAGACTTTGATGAAACATTCTACAAGACAAGTATACTTGAAGAAAATAAGAAGAAAGAACTGGACTTGGAAGAATTGTGGAAAAAGGTTGCCAGAAAAGAAAAGGAATACACTTTTGTGAATAGCTTCTCAAACAATGACATTGAACAAGATCAGGAAATGACAAGTCAAGATAGTACTGATGTACAAACTGATCATGTTCATAATGGGAGTGACACAGGCAACAAAACAAATGATGAAGAAGCTGCAACAACATCAAGATTTCAAGACTTATTTCAAAGTTTGAATATGGGAAACAATGGTGCATCCAATTCAAGACAAACCAATGATGAAGCACCAGAGTTTCATGATGCAGAAGCTGATTTGATCATTGAAGAACCTGAAATCAATGAAACAAATCTTGACATAAATTTGTCTACAAATATGATAATACAAACTCCTACTGTTGAAAAGAATCATCCTGCTGGAAATATCATTGGTGACCTGCATGAAAGAGTAACAATGAGTCATTATGAGATAGCTAACATCTGTCTGTACTCTTGCTTTTTATCCCAATTTGAACCAAAGAATATTGCTCAAGCTTTAAAAGACAATAGTTGAGTAGAGGCAATGCAAGAGGAATTGGCCCAGTTTAGAGATTTACATGTATGGGATCTTATAGACAAGCCACATGACAGATATGCAATAGGAACCAAATGGGTGTTCAGAAACAAAAGGGATGAAAGGGGTTTGGTGATTAAGAACAAAGCTAGACCTGTAGCACTGGGACGTCTTCAAAAGGAAGGGATAGACTTTGAGGAAGTGTTTGCACCAGTTGCAAGACTGGAAGCCATAAGGATTTTTCTTGCATATGCTGCCTCAAAGAACATTAAAGTATTCCAGCTTGATGTCAAATCTGCATTCCTTAATGGAAAGATTGATGAAGAAGTGTATGTGACTCAACCACCAGGTTTTGAGGATCCCATGTATCCAAACAGGGTGTATAAGCTAAACAAAGCCCTTTATGGTTTACATCAGGCTCCTAGAGCTTGGTATGATGAGTTATCAACTCATTTACTTGAAAATGGCTTCACAAGGGGAGCCATAGACAAGACACTCTTCTACAAAAGACAAGGGTCAGATTTGCTGCTTGTACAAGTCTATGTTAATGATATCATCTTTGGATCTACAAATGAAAATATGTTTTTGGAGTTTGAAGAGGTGATGAAGTCCAAGTACAGCATGAGTTCCATGGGTGAAATGAATTTCTTTCTGGGACTACAAGTTCAACAAAAGGATGAAGGAATCTTCATTCACCAAGCTAAGTATGTGCAGGACATTCTGAATAAGTTCAACTGTCATGATTACAAGGCTGCCTCAACTCCAATGGACACCAAAGAAAAGATGATAGCTGATGAAAAGGGGGAGTCAGTTGATGAACATGAATACAGAGCCAAGATTGGATCACTGATGTATCTGACTACAACAAGACCAGATATCATGTTTGCTGTGTGTGTATGTGCTAGGTTCCAATCAAATCCAAAAGTCTCCCACATGAATGCTGTGAAAATAATATTCAGATATTTGAAGGGAAGACCAGACTTAGGGATTTGGTATCCAAAGAACCAATCCTTTGATCTGATTGCATATACAGACAGTGATTATGATGGATGTAATATGAGTAGAAAGTCAACATCAGGAGGATGCCAGTTTTTGGGTGAAAGGCTAGTGTCATGGCAATGCAAGAAACAGACCACAGTGTCAATCTCCACTGCAGAAGCTGAATATGTTGCTGCATCTGCCTGCTGTGCACAAGTTCTCTGGATTCAGAATCAGATGCTGAACTATGGTTTGAACTTTCTAAACACCCCTATTCTGATTGATAATACTGCTGCATATTTTACTGTTAAGAATCCTGTGCAACATTCTAAGACTAAGCATATTGAAATCAGACATCACTTCATCAGAGATTGTAGTGAAAAAGGTTTGATTGAAATGCAAAGAGTTGATACAAGTGATAATCTGGCTGACCTATTCACCAAACCACTTGATAGAACCAGGTTCAACTTTCTTTTGAAAGCCCTGGGGATGATCAACTCTGATGAAATCTGATTAAGGATGTGTGCTTAGTTGTGTACCTCTATGTGCTACTTGAATACTTTATAAGAGGTTACACAAGTTGAATATGTTGCTGAATATGTTGCTGAATATGTTGTTTAATATGTTTTGATTATGTCACTGTTTTGATGTTAACTGATAGGTGGTTAAGTAACTATTTGTGCAATTTGGTTGAATTTGATGATAATACTTGACTATCTTGTTAACTGATATGATGTTATGATAAGTAATTTGATCTGTTTATGTGAGATTAATTGCTTATATAATGTCATGGGTAATCACATGTTTATGATTACTTGAATATGATCTTAATCTGATCTTCTGAAGTTGTTAAGGTAGAATGGACATTGAATGAGCCTACAGTCTGTTTTTCTTAATGATGATAGAATGATTAAGATTTGAGTATGTGATGCAACTGTTTATGTCAAAATGTGTTTTATGTCAAAATTATGTGATTCAATGAAATTTATAATGAATTTTGCATAAATACTATATTTTGGTCAAAACATGAGCAAGTTGATTAATGGTGTAGAGATATGATAAGATTATTCAGTTCAAGCTTTTAAGAAGCTTAAAAGAAGGATTTTTAAAGGGAAAGATCTCAAACAGTTGTTTTTGCTGAAAATTATGTCATTTGCCCAGTTGGAAGAACATGCACTTGTGTATGTTTGGTCCTTAAATCTCTATAGATTCAAAGGATAGCCATTGACCAGAAAACTGAATGCATTTGGGGCAATCATGACTTGTTTCTTATTCCTTCACTTAAAACTATGTCAATAACTCTGACTTTAAAAGGACATACACTCACATGTATGTTTGGTCCTGTTGACCCTTTTTGGTCAATACAGGATTGCCATTAACCTGACAATGAAGAGGTATTGGGGTGATTGAATATTAAACTGTATTTTTGGGAAATGATAGTACATTGACTACTTAGCTGATCATAAGGAATTAATAGGCTAAAAAGGACTTAGTATAGTCATTAATATGTATGGTTGCTTTCCCATGATGATGTAAAATCTAAGGTGATATAAACATAATGAAAATGCTAATCTTTATGTGGAGATGCATAGTTGTTTTGCATGTCTCAAGATAGATCTCTCCGAATGATAAGGCAGAAAAGTGATTACCCAGTCATACACAAGCCTGTTGTTATTTGGTCAACCAATCTGAAACATTTTTTATATATGACAAAGAACATGCTTTAAGAAAATTTAAGAAAATATCAAAAACAAGGGGAAGAATAAATAAATCAACCAAAAGTTGATAAATGTTTTAGATATTTTATCAAACAAGAGGGTTACAACAAGAACTACAAAGATGTTGACAAAAACTGTCTCATCTTGAATGAAAGGCATGTTACTAACTGTAAGTCCAATGTTCAACCTCTATACATGTTTGAATATCAAAATTGCAAAAAAAAAAAAGACAATAAGTTCTGTCATACAAAAACTATTTTTGACCAAATACAAGAGGTTGGAGTCAAAATGGGGTGATCTGGGGAAAGCCAAATAAGCTTTGAGAAGAGATATGAGGCATCATAGCAAAGTGTTGACCATTATTGCTATATGCTCAAATTGAATCTTAATCATATCACTAAAGAGATGAAAATCATGCTAAGTTTATACCTGCTGTTAACCTATCTAAGTTGTCATAATAATGCTGAGAGTGAAGTATTGAGAAAGCTACTTAGTCAATATGATCCCATTTCTGAGATCTTTTCAGTTTATCAAAGATATTGTATTGAAGTGAAGTATAACTGAAATTTGATCTCTTAGTGCACCATTTGCTCTTAAACTATGTTCTGAAATGATACATAACTTAGAAATGTCTTTGAAAAGTGGTTTAAGTCAAAAAGTGTTGCATTTTGCCTAAAATAGGCTGAATATGTAAGTTGAAGTAAGGTTTGATGATTTCTAATCCTCTCGAGCTCAAACTGTTTGAATATGTATTTTCGGGTAAGGTTATTGAATTATAACCTTTCCGAGTACAAAACAGTTGATTATGTCTGAATATTAAGGTTTGATGATTTCTAACCTTCTCGAGCACAAACTATTTGAATATGTATTTTCGGGTAAGGATATTGAAATATACCCTTTCCGAGTACAGAACAGTTGATTATGTGTGAATATGTTGTTTCGGGTAAGGTTTGACAACTTTCAACCTTTCCGAGTAAGCTTAGTCATTTTTGACTAACATTATGATTTTCGGGCATGCTTTGAAGTGTTTACACTGTTGCACTCACTTTCCAAGCAAGCTTGAAGTCTTGAGATGATTATGTGTTGAAATAGCTAACTGTTAACAAGAAATTCTTGTTTCGAGTAAGCTATGCATATTTTATGTTAGCTTCGAATAAGCTATACATGTAATATGCTAATTGTGTTTTCAAGCAAACTTCGTGCACTTAAGTGAGTGTACCGAGTAAGCTTTGAGTGAATATGTTGTTAGGAAAGACTTTTTAATCTTTCCGGGCATGCTTAGATGTTACTGTTTAAGTTTGTCACTTTTCGGGTATGGTTTGATATGATAAGTTCCCTCGAACAAGGGCATAACTGATGATTGAATGTGTTTATCTTAGCAAGCTTTGTGCTAACTTAGAATTTTCGAGCAAGCTTCATGAAATTTTAGACTATAGCACACTTAAATGTTTATGTGTTTAATTTTATTCCGAGCATGCTCTGTGATATATGTGTTTATGATTTCTTTGAAATTACAAGTGTTTTCGGGCAAACTTTGTTTTCCGAGCACACTTTATATTTCGGGTACACTTGTGTTGCTTTAATATACTTGGTAATTTTCAAAACCCAACTTTCCGAGTACACTGTCTGCTAGAATTTGGTTTCGAGCACACTTTGTATTATATGAAAGTTATTCGAGTATACTTGGCATAAGATTGTTGTCCGAGCACACTTTACATTTGAAAGAGTGCTCGAGCACAATCTTCATACAAGCATACTTGAATGAATGCATTGATTGAATATGTGAGTAAGTATGATGAAATTGTTTAGACTCATACTTGAATGAATACGTTGTTTGAATATGTTAGTGATTATGATTTTTAGGGTTCATTCTAGATAAGTTTTAATTTGAAATTGAGAAATTCTTGAGTAACTTTATCTTTGCATACTTTACCATTTCTGGACACACTTTTAAATGGATAAGGAAACCATTCTTGAAATAGATAAGAAAGTTAGGTGATAAAAGACAAAACACTTTTAAAGATTCTCACTTTATCTGAACTGCTGTAGAAAAGCAAAATATGCAGACCTTTATTCATAACTCTTTTCTGATAAAGCTACAGATAAGTACCATACATCTGTCTTAACTCTCATTAAAAGAAGACCTGCATATGCTATTCAAAAATTGAAACTCCACATTTAAAAAGTAACTCACATTTGTGTTTTTGTGCAAATTTCAATATTATTCAAGACAACGATTTGAGTTGAAATGATATTTATATTTTTTTTTTCATTTTCATTTTGAGATCTAACTGATAATTGTGTGTTTTTGGAAATAACAGAAATCAGCAATGGATCCAACTCCAAGTAATTCCAATTCCTACAAACATCATCTTTCTGAAGAACTGAAGAAAGCATTGCAACGAGTTCAAACCCTAATGTCTGAGGTTGAGAAGATCTCAGCTGTCCCAAAACAGCGGGAGAAATCACTGAATCAGGGGGAGAATTCGCTGAAGCTTCTCTCAATTTATGAAAAGGACAGCTCAGATGATGAAGCTAACAATGTTCCAGAAAATGAAAGGAAGGATCGTGAGGAAAGAAGGAAATTGAAAGGAAAAGAAATGGCACAAGAGGATGTTGAAATTAAGACAATGAACTTTGAAATGAACAAAATGGACTCTGAAATGAATGAATCTGAAGCAGAAGCCAAAAGAGTCTATGAGCAAAGAATGACAGAAATTCATGACAGAAAATTTCTGAGTCAAATGTTGTCTGAAAAAGACCTTGAAGAACAAGGAAATTGGTTGAAAATGTTTGAAGATGAGAAAAGGCTAAAAGATGAAGTGAAGAATGTTAATCAGAAGGATGTGCCTCAAGAGCTGATTGAAAAATGCCTGAATGATCATGAAATTCCAAATTGTGTGCTAGTCTCTCTGCTCAAACTAATTAAACAAGAAGAACCAGAGAAAGAGATAAAGGAGAAGCTAGACACTGTCATTGACAAGATTTCAAAGGCCTTAAGTAAAGAAAAGAATACTCAAGACAATGAACTAAAAGACTTAAAATTGACAGATGATTTGGAACAAGAAGTTGAAATTTAAACATTCTTAAGCAAATATGGTGGTAAACCAAAATTTTTGATTAAGAATGGAATTGCTTTTGAATATGTAAAAGTAATGACAAGAAAAGAGATTTTGAGCAACTTCAAGAAAATGAAAGGACAACAGCTGAACTTGAAGAAGGGAGCCGCTCAGTCTCTGGTTGGTAAGAACAATGGAATGTCCAGAAAGATGGTTGATCCATCAAGGATGACAATGAAAGGGAAATCCAAAGTAGAGAAATTCTGCAAACAGACAACATCTTTGCTCTCAAAGGAGAACAATACAAAGAAAAGAAAAATGTCTGTGACTGCTCAGGAAAAACCAAAGCAGATGCACTTGAAGATGGATAAACCCTTTGTCAAGGCTGCTGTAAAAGCCAAAAACCATTTAGTCAACTACAATGTTATGCCAAGTGGAATATTCTATGATTCCATGACTGAACATCTGAATGTTATGTTGGAAAATGGAGAGATTGTGAAGATCTTCTCTGAAAATGACTTCAGAAAATTTAATCTATGGCAACTGACTGTGATTGCGGCATTGTATCTCTCTGATTGTAAGGAAAGACAAAGGCCTACAAGTGACAAGCAATCAGAATTGCTAAGATTCTTGAGAGAGCAACAAAAAATTGGACTTTCCATGCCTAAACAAGCATCTTTGGCTAAATTGAAGAATGTTTAGGATTTGCTTATGCAACTTTTGTTTATGTAATTCGATTATGAAATTTGACTTTAATTTGATGTGTATCTTGCTAAGTGTATGTAACCATAGAATGTTTTGGGTCAGCTGAGGTGTTCCAATCCAGGGGGAGATTGTTGGGTCAAGAGTTTGACCCAAATGAGGAGATTTGACCTAAATGACAAATATTGAAGATTGGAATCTTCTCAACCTCCTCATAAACAGCTAAGTATTGAATCCGGGTACACCTTGGACCTTCGAGTAAGCTTTTACTTAGCCGAGTACGAGATTTTGCCTTCCGGGCACGGTTTACTTCAAATAATCTTCTTAAGTGGATATCCGAGCAAGGTATGCTTTTTGGCGATTTCCGAGTAAGGTTCATCTATTTGGCATATCCTAGTAAGGTTCACTTTGTCAAGCAGGGTTGTTCTTCAAGACCAAGTATTTTACTCTTCCGAGTAAGGTATGGTCAACCAAGTCCAAGAAGCCAAGCAATTAGAAGATCGGGCAAGGTATTCTTTAATAATTATGGTCCGAGTATATTTGATGAGTTGATGGAATATCTCTAAGTTATATCGATTAAGGTTCTGCTCGAGTAAGGTATGTACTCCCGAGTACGCCTTATCAATAAGTTATTCAACTAACAAAGAGCCGAACAGGATCATAGAAGAACAAGGTTGCTCGTGAGGATTTGTCAAGCAAAGTTTGATAAGTCCAAGAAGATTGAAGTTTACTCGGTGAATATTTTACTTGGTAAAATATTCTCTAAGTAAAGTCTACCCGGAAACTGATTCCGAGTACACTTCTATGTTTACCAAGTCTGAAGGAAGGCCGAGTACGCTGCGTACTCGGAGATTGAAGTTTAATGAAAAAGCCTACCCGGAAGACTTGTTTTACACTTAGTATAATTTTTGAATATATAAATTGAATATGTACTATCGGATAGGGTTTCTAGAAGGAATGACAGCCTGTCCTAGGTCGGCAGGCCTATAAATAAAATAATTAGGGCACGCCGCCAAGGAGACGAGGAACACGAGGAATACGAGTGACAGAGAGGATAAGACCGACACATTAATTAAGAGAATATTTTGGGTGTGACGGCTGTCCTAGGATTCCTCCTAAACTATAATCGATTATCCTTTTGTATGATTAACGTTATATAAATGGAAATCTTTTGAGTGAATCCTTCGTGTGTCTTCGTATTTTGAATATTTATTGCAACCGTATGTTTGTTATTGATTCCGCCTTTAAAAATGGTCATTTTTCTAAACTTAGTAACCCGTCATTAACTCGCTTGTCAAAACGATTAATTTTGTGACATGATTGATTAAGATCCGATTCGAAACGACCTGACATCAAACTCAGATGTCACCACAACTCAAAATTGAACTAATAATAATACACAGAGTTGTGGCAACAAAGGGATGGCACGTAAGAAATCAGCACAACAAGGACAGTTTCGTCCTCATGTGTTGATAAATCATTGGGTTCCATGTATGTTAAGAGGCAAACATGTTACCACTGTGGCACGCCAGGACATATAGCTAGAAATTGTGTTCATCGTCTATATGTTACATACTACAAGCAAAATCAGAAGGTTGTGCCAAGGAGCAAGAAGAATAGAAAAACCTTTCATAATAAGGAATTCCAACATTTGGCTAGTGCTTACGTTGACATTAGAAGAAGGATGAAAGCATGTTTCGTCTGCGGGAACGGCGGACATTTGGCAAAGGAGTGTCACTACCGTGTTGTTAATAGACAAGCTCCTTAGGTGAAAGGTAACAGGTTTCAACTGAATCCAGTGGTTAAATAAAATGCTTATTTTAGATAACCACGAGTATCTGTACAACAGGTCACAGATACTCAAGGATTCAAAGTTAATATGACAAGTTTGCACTCAAATGATTTATAAACTGTTAAAAGAAAAATAAATTTTCTGAAATCAAAGAGTGTTGAGAGTTCTAAGAATTCGAATTCGAATTGTTCCACTCCAAAGTCTGCTATTTCAAATTTCACTAAACCAAGACAAACTTGGAAACATAAAACTCAACAAACAGAATCTATTTTAACAAATGATTATGTTAAAGATGGGAAAGATATGAGTTGGAAAGAGGTCACATATGTTGATGCTCAAGGAAACCCCAAGACATTTATGACTTGGGTTCCTATGTCCAACTAATCCCGCTATGCGTGTAGGAACAACCATAAATTCATTGTTTATTAAATGGGTTGTTCTAGGCACATGACATGGCAAATATCCAATGTTTTTAAATCTTTAAACCATGAAATGGATTATTTGTTGCCTGGACGGGATGATTTTAGGGTGATAGAACGTTTTTAATCTGCTCTCTAAGTGTGTAGGAACAAATCAGGGAATACATTGCATATTAAAAGGCTTTTTCCAGACATTCAACCCGCAAGGATGCAGAATCTCAAAACAAGCTTATTCCTAGGGGGATATTCTCAAAATGAAAAATGATGTCTTGAAGATAAAAGGTAACTGTATCCCTTTAGTATGAAAGATTGATCAATCAAAAAGAGATTTTAAAATTTTAATTTTTTTAAAAAAATACAAAATATGTTCATGTATAGTTTTTCAAGTAAAGTTTTTTTTTGTTTTATTTCAAAATGTGAAAATTACTTGATCGTACATGATAAATGATAGTACATCAGTTGACTGACAATCACACTTCATTTTTTTTAAATACTACGTTTCGAAGATTGAGTCTTGTTGAGGTTAAATTTGTACATAAAAGTTTTCCTTTCTGTCAAAATTTTTGCACAAATTTAGGGGGGTGAAAATTAAAAAAATTCAAAAAGAGTGTGCGTGCGTTCTTATAAAAAAACTTTATTTATGTCTTTCAAACTTCACTCTCGCTTAAAATTATGTCGGTTGCTCAAGTTTGAAGAACATATAATTGTATATGTTTGGTCCGGTGATCTACTTGTAGATTCACAGGATAGCCATTTATCTAAAGACTGAAAGCATCTGGGGCGTTTGTGATGTGTTTTTATGTTTTGAATTCTTTCACTTAAAATTATGTCGGTAATTCCAAGTTGGAGGGACACGTATTCTCATATGTGTTTGGTCATGTTAACCACTTGTGGTCATACGGGATAGCCATCTACCTGAAAACTAAAGAGTGACCGGGGTGACTGAGTTCTTAACATGTGCGTCTTCTGTATGGGAAGTGATATCTTAATTCAGTTAGAAGCTTCAAAATATTTTCAAATGAAAATTGATCTAACCTTTGGAAAGTGATAGATAAATTGTTTCTGTGTGCCTAACGGGTGAAGTTATTAAGCTTAAAAGGCTAGAAAAGTTATTGATTTGTATGGTAGCTTTCCATGATGCGTAAAAGTTGAAGTGATATAAACTAAATATGCTAAACTTACTGTGGAGAGTCATTTTGAAGAAATGTGCATGGCTCCAGATACATCTCTCCGAATGATAGGCAGAAAAGCAATTTAGTCATACACGAGCCCGTTAGTGTCTTGATAACCAAAAATATTGTGCTATTATGTTTATTATTATAAAAAAGGGAAAATGATGAAAAAAAAAAAAAAGAAAAGATGAAAAAAAAAGGATGAAAAAAAAAACTTATTATGAGTATGTATATAATTTGTGTTGTTAAAAACTTGGTATTTCAAAAGCTTAAAGGGTCAAACTAGAACTACAGAGATGGGGCACACAAGTAAGTCCTGTCATGTCTCGAATGAAAGGCTTGTCAATTTACTGGCACTAAGTCCAACGTTCAACCTTAAAGCTTAAATTTGCTTTTATATAAAATCATTTGATCAAGCATTAGGGGGTTGCAGACAAATTGGGGTGATCTGGGGAAATCCAAATACGCTTTGAGAAGAGATAGGAGGCATCACAGGTCCATGAGTGATGTCCATCTAAGCTTTATGCCGAACTGAACCTAATTCATATCACTGATGCAATGAAAATCATGCTAAGTTCGTTATACCTGCTATCAACCTGTTTCTTTATGTCATAATAACGCTGAACTTGAATCTTTGTGAAAGCACCTTAAACAATATGATTCCATGTTCGGATCTTTTCATAAAGGCGGCATTTTTATCAAAAAACTGTAATTTGATCCCAATTTGTTGCTAAATTACAAGAAGACCGGGTGATTAAATTTGTTTTATTTGTTGTTTTTGGTCTATTTTATTTCATTATTTTATTTTTACTTCTTGATTACTCTTGTCGAAACAAATGTGTTAGAAATCGTTTTAAAATTTGTCTTCAGCTAATGAAATATGATTTCAGTTATTGTGTTATAGTTGGTTTAGCTGGTATGATCTCATTTCAAGTCTTTTAAAGAAAATCATAAAAAAATTATAAAAATAAAAAAATTTACAAAAGTATGTCTGTCTTATTTTGTTTTATTTAATTGTTTTCAAAATATTTTGGGGTTGATCTTTCTATCTAAGTTGATTATTCTCTCAAGACTGATTTCTTGCAACCGGAGCATATGAAGTATCTGAGACTCAAATTGGATGATGCTATCAAAGAGGGGGATATGGTAAAGTATTGGATGCAGATGCTGAAGTTGTTGATCATTGAAGTTGCTGATCATGTTCAAGTAAAGATTCTGAAGGTTTCGAAAGCATCAGTCTAAGGGGGAGATTATTGGGCCATAATTTGGTTAGACTGACGCATATCAAAAGGCCATGACATGATCTAGACTAAAGTGATGTAAACGAAGACGAGTTGAAGAATTTCATTGGTGTAATACCGAAATCCCTATGGATTTTGGTTAGGCTAGTCTGAAGTGAAATAAATAAGAACGAAGCTACAAACCAAGGGCGGGATTTTTGGGTCCATATTTGGTGGTTTGTAATTAGTCTACTTGTATTCGACTTGGGCTTCGGGTTGCTATGTAAACCGAGAACACACTTTTGTTCTCGGTGGGCTTTGGGCTTTGATTGGGCTAGTGTTTTGGTTTCCCTATAAATAGATCTTATTGTATAGGTTTTTAGGGGCTGTTCAGATTGAAAGAAAATGTAAGCCACCATCTAGAGAGCAATAACGATTCTGTGTAATCTCTTGTACCAGACGGTTTAATAATATAATCGTGTGCATTTGGATTTTTACATCGTGTTTTATTATAGTCATATTGTTCTACATCGTTCTTGAATCACCACTGTGTTAGGATTCAGCACTAACATCGTGTTCGGGTTGATATCATATTATAGTGATCCAGATTCGGGACTTACAATCACAAACATTCAAACCACTATAGACTCCTTCTCAAATCCAAAATAAATTGAAAAAATTCAGCACATTCACTCAAGCCAGGCCTAATTCCACTTCATTCGAAAAATCCTTGATTCAAATTATATTCAATTATCAATTCAATTGCTCTTAATTGTTTAATGTTCAGTCCGTTTAATGTCTGTACACGTTATTCAATCAAATTCGTCTCAAACACAGACTATTAACCTAATATAGTTCAACATTCGATCAATCAGACGTCCACAAGCTATGATACCACTTGAGAAAACACGATTTTATCATCATGATTCGTATACTGTAGAATCTAGTCTTCAGACATGAACAAAGTTGTTTAGTTAGGGTTATGGTGTGTAAATGTATGTATATTGAGAGGAAATATGGGTAGTGTAACGGGAGAGAATTAAACAGAATAATAAGAATCTTATAATTTAAGTCTGAAATCAGACTATATATAGAGGAGACTCATTCGCTATACATGCATAGCGAATGAACTTTATACGCCACGCCAATCGCTAGACATTCTCCTAGCGAATGGCCTTGGTACGTGAATCTTTTCATACGCCAACAACCCTAGCGTATGGGGAATCAAAACTATTAATTATCTAATATCTCTAAGCGAATGAACTTATATAATCTTGAAAAAAAGCTAAAGAACACTCAACTTTTAGTTGAAGTTGATTTTCAGAAAAATCTTGTTTCATCTGGCAACATCTGTGGAAAATTGAAAAAGATTAAAGAAGAAGACAAGTATAAGGTTGTTCCTCAACCCTTTAATGGCAATTATTTATTAAAGGTGGAAAAGGAGAAAATAGGTAAATAACTTGAACAGTTCAAGAAATTCTTTGAAGAAAAATAAGAATTTGTTGAGAATTATAAGATGGTTGATGTTGATGAGAAAGGAGAATTTGTGTTGAAAACTATTGATATAAAAGAGAAGAAAGTTGAAAAATCTATTAAAGTTCAAGTTTCTATTAAAGATCAAGATTCAAGTGTATCAAGTGAAGATAGCTCAAGTGTGTCTAGTGATCTGCTCAAGTTGTGGTAGAATAAATCAAAGGACAAGATTCTTTTGTTACAAAAAAATCAAAGGACAAGATTCTTTTGTTACAAAAAAATGACCTCTAAAAATGAAGAAACACCATGAGAAGATGAGAAAAGAACACAAATCCTTTGACACTTGTGGGTCTAAAGGTAAGAAAAACAATGACATTCAAACAAGCAAAAGGTCATCCAATAAGAATGATGAAATCATGAAAAGTGAAGATCATTTTCAGCCAATCTATCTAGTGTTCTCCAATCATGAACTATTTGATGTGGGAGATGCAGAGAGCTGTAGGGTTTTTAACAAGATTAACAAGGTCATATAACCTCATTTATATGAAAAACGCAGTGGATAAATAAGTTTTAAATCTTGTGAATTAGATGAATATAAAACCGATTTTATATGCAAAAGCCCAAAATCCGGATCCATATACGAAACTACATGCTATCTGTCACACCCCGATCGTGATGGCGGAATAATCGAGGCGCGGCGACTAAGTCGTGATTGTTGAGCACAATAGTATAAAAGTCTAAATGCATAAACATAACCAAAATGTCAAATATTACACCATCCAGGTAACATGAAACAAATTGTTTTAATACAAAATATCAAGTTTCCAAACAACTCCTAGACTAGCCTTCATCTCTCTAAGGCCTCTAAACTTGCTAGGGATTTCTTGCTGCATTATTTCCTGAAAACATGTAACAAACTGTCAACTACATAAAGTAGATGAGTGAATTCATAGGTTTAAAGAAAAAGAGTTTATACACAAACATACTAGTATAGGTTGTAGGGGTTTATATATAGGGTGTACCTGCGGCTAACCCACCACTCCTACAACTTATACTACTATGTTTGGATATAATACCCGGTTTTAAGATGGTTTGTAAGAAAAGGTCTCTTGGTTTTCCCAAAGAGGTTTTTGTAGTAAGTAAAACATGAAATGTTCTCCTGGACTCTCAGCGGGCTTATTATTCTCCCATTAGAGTCGTTTGTGATAAGATTACTCAAAGATTTGTGGTCTCCCAACGGTACATGTAGCACATAGCAGTTAAGCATAAATAAGGACATATAGATTTGAGCATGCTAAGTTTACTAGATAAACCAACACCAAGATCCCACTGTTTACTAGTATCCAAGATGATGGTGAATAAATGATGATGATGATGATGAATGATGATGAAACTCAATGATCACACAAGACTTGATTGATCCCACGCAAGACTTAAACCAAGACTACCTCGTTCTTGTCATCCAGGACTCAGCTAGGTTCTACCGAGAGTAGGATAGACTCCCCAAAGAATCCTGGGTTCCCTTGGTCCCTACCGAGACTAGTATAGGTCCTCAAGAGTTATGGATTTCACCGAGACTAGTATGAAATCCCATGAGTTACGAGTGCCACCGAGAATAGAATGCCACTCATGGTCGCGAGTTCTACCGAGAGTAGAATAGACTCTCGCGTCCAATTCAACTCATGATGCTTTGATCTCTAGATTTCCATGCTGACACAATGACTATGATGATATGAATATGATTCCCATTCCCATGATGTCAATGTTCATAGAATTTCCCATACTCTTTGATTTCCAATGTTCTTAGATCTCCATAAGTTGATGGGTTTTCCCCATGTTCATAGATTTCCAAAGTTTATAGATTCTTAAAAAGCTTGTGGATTTCCGCACGTGTGTAGAAATCCAAAAGTTTATAGTTTAAAGAGTGTTTGCATAAATGATTTTATCCAAACGTGTAAAGTTACCATGTTTCCACCCCATAGTTTTGAAAAGCTTAAATAGGGGCTATGAACTCACCTTGATCTCGGGTTAGGATGGTGCTACAATAGATCTCCTTAGCCTAGAGTTGAACATATATATAAGGTTAACAACGTGCTATAAGTCTAAGAAAACGAGCTTACGCGGCCTCGAGCAAAAACTGGGTTTTAAAGACGAAAACAGCTTGGTTCTGGCTTGATTCGATCGAATAGGAACACGTTCGATCGAATAGACACACATTCGGTCGAATCTGTGGCACACTCGATCGAACTAGAAACACATTTGGTCGAACCAGTTGGAAAAACTCGTTCGGTCGAACATGGAACTTGTTCGATCGAATAGACACTCGTTCGATCGAATACGAAACTCATTCGGTCGAATGAGTTGGAGACCATTCGGTTGCTTTCCTATTCGATCGACTGGACTGATTCGATCGACTGGTTCGATCGAATGAGTCTGATTCGACTCCTTCAAGCTGGGCGACGGAGAAACCTACGGGTTTTTCAGATTTTCCAGATTTTTGACCCAAAATCGAAGTTTTTGACATGGAAATGCTCGGGATTGAAAGGGCTATCGATTCCTAGTGATTTTAAACACAAAAGCCTGCATTTTGACACCAAAACAAGACGGTTTTTGACCCGAAAACTCTAGAAACGAAAATGGGTGTTTTTGCTCGATTTGAGGCCGAAAATGGTTATGAAAATGGATGATTTTCAAGAAGATCTTACCAAGAATAACAACAAACAGATTTGTGGACTCGGATTTGAAGTTTGAAGACTTTCTCTCTCTAGTTTCTCTCTCTAGAATGAGAGTGTTTGGGTGGGAAGTGTTGGTGGAAATGAAAGAGATGGTGTAAGAATACTTGATTTTCCGCTTAAATACTCGGGTGACTCGGGTTCGGGTTTAGGCTACCGACGGGTCAAGACTAGTCGAGTTCATAAGTTTTTAAACAAACTAAAACTTTTTCAGCAAAACTTTTATAAAACCATTTTCCGAATAATTATTTGAAATCTTTTTAAATAAGAACATTTAATTTTTCGAAAGCATAAAAATTAATATTTTTCAGGCGTAAATGTCGTTTTATAAAATAAACATTTTAAATGATAAAAGCAGATTTTTCCAATGATATGGGTTCCGAACTTATCGTCCAGAATCCCAAAGTCTATAGTTTCCGATGATTTCACGATCCTAGTTTACCAATCGAATTTCAGGGCGTTACATCCTCCCCAATTTAGAGGAATTTCGTCCCGAAATTTAGAACTTAGTATAGTTGATGCAATGATGTTTTAGATCAAATGATCCCATGATGACCACTATGCGCCACTACCCCTAATTTTCGTCTTGGATACCACCCAAATCAAGTTGAAGGGGTTTATATATAGGGTGTACCAGCGGCTAACCCACCACTCCCTCAACTCCACTTGGGTGTTTCTTTCGACTCCTATTAGTTCAATGACACACAGGACGACACACTATTTTCCACTACAAGGCATCACCTTCAAGCTTTACATCAGACATATTCATTTCGGATTGAAGGGGTTTATATATAGGGTGTACCAGCGGCTAACCCACCACTCCTTCAATCTCCAATGAATAATTCCCTCAATAACTCTTGAATTTAACGCCTCACAGCTGCCACGCTAACTATGAGTCCCTAATTCCAAGTCTCGCTTCAGACATAATCAACTTGTGCCGAAGGGGTTTATGTATAGGGTGTACCAGCGGCTAACCCACCACCCCTTCAACATTCATTGATTAATTCCCTACACGAAGCTTGAGTTCACGACTCATAGTTACACAATAGCATATTGTTTATACACGTATACACCTGTGAACTTGATGTAATTATATTCCGGACTATAATTACGAGTTCACCTTGTATCAATGTATAAACTCCATTGTGTGCGGCTAGAAAAATCGACACGACACCACACACACACACACAACCATGCTTCATGAATGCTAGAATGATGACAAATTTTGGCTCAATGATACATAGTTTACCCCAACGTTTACATGATTAAGTATGCACAACTTGTGTTTTCCAGCACGAGTCATGGGTAGCCAAACTTGGTGTTATGCAAATAAGAGAATATTTATAAGCAAATAGGAACAACATGATACTTCATTGATTGATATTGGTCCCTGATTACATGATTACGATTACATAGACTCCAAGATTTCTAGAATTACAAAGATGATGACTATGCGAACAGATGAGGGTATTCCTCCTTCATCTTATCCTCTCGCTCCCATGTGAACTCGGGTCCACGATGGTTGTTCCAACGTACCTTGACTATGGGTATCCGGCTTCGCTTAGTCCTTTTGACTTCTCGATCTAGGATCTCGACAGGTTCCTCAACAAAGTGTAGTTTGTCGTCGATGCGAACCGTGTCGATCGGGATTTGAGCGGTCTCGACAACGAGGCACTTTTTGAGTTGCGACACATGAAAAACGTTGTGAACACGGCTGAGTTCTGGAGGCAATTCCAAGCGATAGGCTACGGGTCCGACCTTTTCGATGATCTTGAAAGGTCCTACGTACCTTGGAGCAAACTTTCCCTTTTTCCCGAAGCGAACAATGCCCTTCCAGGGGGAAACTTTGAGCATTACGCGATCGCCTATTTGGAACTCCAGAGGTTTGCGGCGTTTGTCAGCGTAATACTTGTGTCGACAGCGGGCGTCCTTAAGTCTTTGCTGGATGATGGCGATACTGTCAGTGGTTTCCTGTATCAGTTCCGGGCCGAGGATTTGAGAATCTCCGGTCTCGGACCAACACAGTGGAGAACGACATTTCCTGCCATAGAGTGCCTCGAATGGTGCGCATTTGATGGTAGCATGATAGCTGTTATTGTATGAGAACTCTGCAAGAGGAAGGTGAGTCTCCCAGCTACTACCGAATTCAAGGATACAGGCTCTGAGCATATCCGCCAGGGTTTGTATGGTCCTTTCGCTCTGTCCGTCCGTTTCAGGATGATAGGCAGAGCTAAGTTTCACACTTGTCCCAAAGGCTTTCTGAAATGACTTCCAGAACCTTGACGCAAAAGAGGGGTCACGGTCAGACGTGATGCCCTTAGGCACACCGTGATGGGTTACGATCTCACGAATGTAAATCCGCGCCAGCTTCTCCGTAGTGTAGTCCTCGCGGACAGGGAGAAAGTGGGCAGACTTGGTCAAGTAATCCACGATAACCCAAATCGTGTCATAACCGCTGGGTGTCCGCGGGAGTTTGGTAATGAAGTCCATAGCGACTTCGTCCCACTTCCACTGCGGTATGATCGGTTTTTGTAACAGGCCAGATGGTCTCTGATGTTCAGTCTTGATCCGCGAGCATGTTAGGCACCTACCGACGTACAAAGCTATGACTTTCTTCATACCCGGCCACCAGAAGTGAGACTTGAGATTCTGATACATTTTATCACTGCCCGGGTGAATAGAGTATCTGGATTTGTGCGCTTCGTTCAGGATAAGTTCTCGAAGTGGTTCAGAGTTTGGAATCCACATGCGATTTAAGTAGTAAAGTATACCATCATACTTGGTTTCAAACTTCCGTTCGGCACCGCAAGATAGCATATTTTTGAGATCACCACCAGCAATCGCTTGCTTTTGAGCTTCAAGAACCAAGGAGGGAAGATTGGACTGAATACGGATCGCATGCAACTGGGTCCTTTCCTTGCGACTTAACGCGTCAGCCACTACGTTAGCCTTTCCAGGGTGGTAGCGGATTTCGCAGTCGTAGTCACTTAGGAGTTCAACCCATCGACGTTGTCGCATGTTTAGCTCCCTTTGGTTGAGGATGTGTTGTAGGCTCTTGTGGTCGGTGAAGATGACACATTTCGTACCGTATAGGTAGTGTCTCCATATTTTTAAGGCAAAGACCACAGCACCCAATTCCAAGTCGTGGGTGACATAAATCCTCTCATGACTCTTGAGTTGGCGCGAGGCATAAGCGATGACCTTACCGCGTTGCATTAAGACGCAGCCTAGACCTTGGCTCGAGGCGTCGCAATAAACAACAAAATCATCGTTACCCTCAGGAAGTGACAGGATTGGTGCATGACAGAGTTTATGTTTCAATGTTTGGAAAGCCTCTTCTTGCTCTTGGTTCCAAATGAATGGTTCCCCTTTTTGAGTTAACATTGTGAGAGGCAATACGATCTTTGAAAAGTTCGAGATGAATCGACGGTAGTACCCAGCTAAACCAAGAAATGAACGAATTTCGGTTGGCGTTGTAGGCGCTCCCCAATTTTTGATGGCTTCAATCTTGGCAGGGTCGACATGAATGCCTTCCTTGTTAATAATGTGACCTAAGAATTGAACTTCCCTTAGCCAGAATTCGCATTTGGAGAATTTGGCGTAGAGTTGCTCTTTCCTCAGCAGATCCAAGGTAAGCCTGAGATGAAGCTCATGGTCGGCTTTAGAGCGGGAATAAACGAGAATATCGTCAATGAAGACGATAACAAACTGGTCCAGGTATGGACGACAAACGCGATTCATGAGATCCATGAACACCGCAGGGGCATTCGTCAAACCAAAAGGCATGACTAGGAACTCGTAGTGTCCATAACGAGTTCTGAAAGCGGTTTTCGCGATGTCGTCCTCCATGACGCGAACTTGGTGATAACCTGAGCGTAGGTCGATCTTGGAAAAGTAAGTGGCTCCTTGCAGCTGGTCGAAAAGATCGTCAATCCTTGGTAATGGATACCGATTCTTGACCGTGAGTTTGTTAAGCTCACGATAGTCTATGCACATCCGGAAAGATCCGTCCTTCTTCTTGACGAAGAGGACTGGAGCTCCCCATGGAGATGAACTAGGGCGAATAAAACCCTTGTCTAGTAGTTCCTGTAGCTGGCTCGACAATTCCTGCATTTCTGACGGAGCCAAACGATACGGAGATTTTGCCACGGGGGTTGCACCGGGAACTAATTCGATGTGGAATTCGACTTGTCGGCTAGGAGGTAGTCCGGGTAAGTCTTTAGGAAAAACGTCTGGGAATTCACGCACAACGGGGACATCAGAGAGCTTCTTCCCCAAAGATTTCTTGATGGAGACATGAGCTAGGAAGGCGAGACACTTCTTTCGAAGGCATCGCCGAGCTTTAAAGCAGGAGATTAATTTCAAACATCTACCTGATCTTTCTCCTTGAATAATTATGGACTCGCCAGAAGAACAAGGAACGCGAATGAGCTTCTCAGCACACACCACTTCCGCGTGGTTGATGGACAACCAATCCATCCCAACAATTACATCGAAACTTCCTAATTGCATAGGGATGAGGTCAATGTTAAGAGACGTCTGATCAAACGTAAGCGTGCAATTGCGAACGATTTTGTTCACTTGGGTAGACTCTCCGTTTGCCATTTCGACAGAGAAAGCGGGGTCTAAGACAGAGGTTCCTAGATTAAGCAATGGGACCAACTCGCTAGAAATAAAACTCCTATCTGCACCCGTGTCAAATAGAATAGAAACCCAGAGATTGTTAAGGATGAACGTACCAGTAATGACGTCAGGATTTTGGCGAGCTTCAGCAGCGCCAATAGTAAAGGCTCGGCCTCGGGCCGGAGGAAGATTTGCAAGACGAGGACACCTGCTCCTGAAATGGTCCGTGGCTCCACACTCGAAACAGCTTCGAGTGTTGCTGGGTTGGGAACTGCTGCTCTGTATTGCCAGTTGATTACCTTGAAATCTGCAGCGTTCCGCTAGGTGCCCCAAACGTCCACAGTTCGTGCATTTCCAGCACGGGGTTCCGGCAGGGTGATGAAATTGGCAAGTGCCGCACTTGGGGTGAACCCCAGTGTACTCCCTCTTTGGCCTTCCAGAAGGGGTGGGAGCAGGAGCGACAGAGCTGATTGGGGTTGCGGGAGTAACCATCGCGTAACTGCTAGCCTTACGCTTTTTGATGCGGTTGATCTTTTTGGATGAGCCCTCAGCGGCCTTGCCCGTACCTTTGGCTAGGACCCCAGTCTTAACCTGGTCCTGGGTCAGTCGGGCAGCTAGTTCAATGGCCGCTTGTAGGGTTGATGGGTCAGCCCCGATAACGATTCCACGGACAGTGTCAGGTAGGCCATTGATGTAAAGCTCAATAGCCCGGGAGGGAGGGGTGACCAAGTGTGGTACGAGAAGGGAGAGCTCGTGAAAACGCTCCGTGTACCCTTGGTGATCAGCGCCCTTCATTCTGTGCACCCAAAACTCAGCTTCAAGTTTCTGCACCTCACTGCGAGGTACGAACTCGCGGGTAACCAAAGCTACAAATTCCGACCAGGTCATGGCCAAGGCAGCCTCACGCCCGCGGGTTCTTATCTCGTTGTTCCACCAGGTCAGCGCGCGTTTAGACAACATGCTTGCCTCGTGCGTGACTTTCAGTGTCTCAGGGCACGAGCTAATAACAAAGGCAGCCTCCATCTTTTCGATCCACTGGAGGAGACCAACGGCGCCTTCTGAACCGCTGAAGCTGGTGGGTTTGGTAGCCATGAAGTCCTTGTATGGCTTATTTGCTGGTTCATTTGCGTTCTGAGCTGGAATTTGGTTGGCCCCAGAGGTTCCTTCTTGCCTCAGCCCCTGGCTGATGGCTGTTACCATGCCTGGTAACACAGCCGCGATCTGCTGGGCTATAAGGTTGGCTAGATCAGCGGAGTCCAAGGGGGCGGGTGCACGTCTGGGAGGCATTCTTGACAAAACGAAAAAAAAAACGAGCGTTAAATAGAATCAATGACACGCCAAAGATTAAGAATAGAGGACATAGATTATACCAAGAACACAGAATGACATGGCTCAAGAGATTAACAGTTAATATACAACACATAAGCACGCAGCACGTATATAAGTGTAGACATGTGATTGTGATGCATGAGCTATCTAGAGTCAAGGATCCTAGGTTATAGTCTAGGTCGGTTTCCTAATTCCCTATAACCACTGGCTCTGATACCAATCTGTCACACCCCGATCGTGATGGCGGAATAATCGAGGCGCGGCGACTAAGTCGTGATTGTTGAGCACAATAGTATAAAAGTCTAAATGCATAAACATAACCAAAATGTCAAATATTACACCATCCAGGTAACATGAAACAAATTGTTTTAATACAAAATATCAAGTTTCCAAACAACTCCTAGACTAGCCTTCATCTCTCTAAGGCCTCTAAACTTGCTAGGGATTTCTTGCTGCATTATTTCCTGAAAACATGTAACAAACTGTCAACTACATAAAGTAGATGAGTGAATTCATAGGTTTAAAGAAAAAGAGTTTATACACAAACATACTAGTATAGGTTGTAGGGGTTTATATATAGGGTGTACCTGCGGCTAACCCACCACTCCTACAACTTATACTACTATGTTTGGATATAATACCCGGTTTTAAGATGGTTTGTAAGAAAAGGTCTCTTGGTTTTCCCAAAGAGGTTTTTGTAGTAAGTAAAACATGAAATGTTCTCCTGGACTCTCAGCGGGCTTATTATTCTCCCATTAGAGTCGTTTGTGATAAGATTACTCAAAGATTTGTGGTCTCCCAACGGTACATGTAGCACATAGCAGTTAAGCATAAATAAGGACATATAGATTTGAGCATGCTAAGTTTACTAGATAAACCAACACCAAGATCCCACTGTTTACTAGTATCCAAGATGATGGTGAATAAATGATGATGATGATGATGAATGATGATGAAACTCAATGATCACACAAGACTTGATTGATCCCACGCAAGACTTAAACCAAGACTACCTCGTTCTTGTCATCCAGGACTCAGCTAGGTTCTACCGAGAGTAGGATAGACTCCCCAAAGAATCCTGGGTTCCCTTGGTCCCTACCGAGACTAGTATAGGTCCTCAAGAGTTATGGATTTCACCGAGACTAGTATGAAATCCCATGAGTTACGAGTGCCACCGAGAATAGAATGCCACTCATGGTCGCGAGTTCTACCGAGAGTAGAATAGACTCTCGCGTCCAATTCAACTCATGATGCTTTGATCTCTAGATTTCCATGCTGACACAATGACTATGATGATATGAATATGATTCCCATTCCCATGATGTCAATGTTCATAGAATTTCCCATACTCTTTGATTTCCAATGTTCTTAGATCTCCATAAGTTGATGGGTTTTCCCCATGTTCATAGATTTCCAAAGTTTATAGATTCTTAAAAAGCTTGTGGATTTCCGCACGTGTGTAGAAATCCAAAAGTTTATAGTTTAAAGAGTGTTTGCATAAATGATTTTATCCAAACGTGTAAAGTTACCATGTTTCCACCCCATAGTTTTGAAAAGCTTAAATAGGGGCTATGAACTCACCTTGATCTCGGGTTAGGATGGTGCTACAATAGATCTCCTTAGCCTAGAGTTGAACATATATATAAGGTTAACAACGTGCTATAAGTCTAAGAAAACGAGCTTACGCGGCCTCGAGCAAAAACTGGGTTTTAAAGACGAAAACAGCTTGGTTCTGGCTTGATTCGATCGAATAGGAACACGTTCGATCGAATAGACACACATTCGGTCGAATCTGTGGCACACTCGATCGAACTAGAAACACATTTGGTCGAACCAGTTGGAAAAACTCGTTCGGTCGAACATGGAACTTGTTCGATCGAATAGACACTCGTTCGATCGAATACGAAACTCATTCGGTCGAATGAGTTGGAGACCATTCGGTTGCTTTCCTATTCGATCGACTGGACTGATTCGATCGACTGGTTCGATCGAATGAGTCTGATTCGACTCCTTCAAGCTGGGCGACGGAGAAACCTACGGGTTTTTCAGATTTTCCAGATTTTTGACCCAAAATCGAAGTTTTTGACATGGAAATGCTCGGGATTGAAAGGGCTATCGATTCCTAGTGATTTTAAACACAAAAGCCTGCATTTTGACACCAAAACAAGACGGTTTTTGACCCGAAAACTCTAGAAACGAAAATGGGTGTTTTTGCTCGATTTGAGGCCGAAAATGGTTATGAAAATGGATGATTTTCAAGAAGATCTTACCAAGAATAACAACAAACAGATTTGTGGACTCGGATTTGAAGTTTGAAGACTTTCTCTCTCTAGTTTCTCTCTCTAGAATGAGAGTGTTTGGGTGGGAAGTGTTGGTGGAAATGAAAGAGATGGTGTAAGAATACTTGATTTTCCGCTTAAATACTCGGGTGACTCGGGTTCGGGTTTAGGCTACCGACGGGTCAAGACTAGTCGAGTTCATAAGTTTTTAAACAAACTAAAACTTTTTCAGCAAAACTTTTATAAAACCATTTTCCGAATAATTATTTGAAATCTTTTTAAATAAGAACATTTAATTTTTCGAAAGCATAAAAATTAATATTTTTCAGGCGTAAATGTCGTTTTATAAAATAAACATTTTAAATGATAAAAGCAGATTTTTCCAATGATATGGGTTCCGAACTTATCGTCCAGAATCCCAAAGTCTATAGTTTCCGATGATTTCACGATCCTAGTTTACCAATCGAATTTCAGGGCGTTACACTATCAAAACAACCATAGGGTGTTTTAGCATACTACCTTCAAGATGCTAAAAAAAAGAAGAGGATGAAGAGATGATTAGCTAGTCTTCAAGATAGAAGAACCTCAAGCTTGTATACCCTTCAAGCCATTAACAAACACCCTTGTTATGCTAGGATGTACACTCCAAAACTCCTTCTTGTTCCTCCTTAACCCTTGTCCAAAATTGGAGAGAGAAGAAGAGAGTTTTTTGTTTACATGTGTGTGTGAGAGAAGTTTCAAGTGTGCAACCAATGCACCACCCTTGTTGGCCAATAAACTATGATGCATGTTCATGATAAATAAAACATTAAAGTGATGACAGAGAGGGGGGGGGAGGGGAGGGGCCGGCCCTAATGGGTTCCCAACCAGTCATTTCAAAATCAAAATGTTTATATTATCATACTTATGTTATGCTTATAACACAACATATTTCAAGTAACATGCAAAATGTAAATAAGACTTGCATATTGTTATTTAACCAACTTAAATACCATTATAAAATATCTTCTCTCATAAATTATCCATATAATTTAATTACTTCACAAGTGCAATTATTTAGAAACCCAATTTCCAAATATTCTAAGTGTTAATATTTATTTATTAGATCATATCTCAAATAAATATCGTGGTGTTTGTCTAGCCTGTTATTCGGTACGACCCGAATTGAATCATAACGTACTAGACATATCAACTCTAATATGCGTCTTTGGCAGACCATGTCCAGCAATCTCCCACTTTCACAAGATACATAAAATATTGATGCAAGTAGAAAATACTGCCTACCAATGGTTTACCACCCCTAATATGTATGACGAAGTGCCATTCAATAACATCATCTCCTTCAAGTCCCATACTTGAAAATGATTTAGGTGAATCAATCATTTATCCTTTTGTCACAGATGTCATGTCAAATCTAGAGACATAGAGTGTCATTCTCTACTTATTTAACTTACCAGGCCTTAGTCATCTTACTCCTAACAAATAAGAGGGACAAATCCCCTCTTGACTACATATGTCTCTCACAATAACCTTGCACTACACTTGAGCTAAGCCTTATGTACTGTCATGTTCCAGAGCAGCGAAGAACTAAGTTAAAGCATAATATTTTGTGAATATCAAGACTCAATATGTATCTCAGGTAAGAGGATACTATGATATTCGCCTTTACTTAAATTTACTTATGATCAATGACAAAGATTCCATGTAGTAACATTTGAGAGCAGGCCAGTCCAAACTTATATCCCATAAGTATCTATGAACCTTGGTAGCAACTACTTGCTCTATATTCACACCTTATGAATATCCACCAATCCAAGTTCATAATAGTCTTACCTTCATATTTGCTCCCACAAATATGAACGACCAAGGACATTTAGAATAATTAAATTATTCATGGTTTTAAACATGCTAAAATGGAACATAACTCATATTATCATAATCATAAACCATAATCATATGAATGAGTCAAAATAACAATTCTTCCGATATCCAAATGCAAAATAGATCAAATCCAATTACTAGAATATCGAAGTCCTATGGCACAAGTATGACCTTCATGCTTTGGACTTTCTAAGAGATTTGTGAGTGGATCAGCAATGTTTTGATCGGTGTGAACTTTGCGAATACATATCTTTCCCTTTTCAACTGCATCCCTTATGTAGTTGATTCTCCGTTCAATGTGCCTTGTCTTTTGATTTGCACGGGGTTCCTTGATTTGAGCAATCGCACCCTCGTTGTCACAAAAGATCTCTAGAGGGTCCTGAATGGTACCGACTACCCCTAGGTCGGCAATGAGATTACTTATCCACGCAACTTCTTGAGCTGCCAATGAGGCGGCGATATATTCTGATTCGGTGGTGGACAACGCTACCACATCTTGTTTTGAGCTCTTCCAAGAGATTGCCCCACCATTCATAACCAAACATATCCCGATTGTGATCGAGAATCACATCGATCAATTTGGATACTCGCATCCATGTAACATTTTACAACGAGTTCCTTCTCACCAGAACCGTATATTAGAAACATATCCTTAGTCCTTCTAAGGTATTTCAATATAATCTTAACCGCCATCCATGGCTACTTCCTGGATATTTTTGGTATCTACTTGTCATGCTCAAAGAGCATGATATATCCGTTCTAGTTCATGTCATTGCATACATGATGGATCCTATAGCTGATGTGTATGGGATTCCTTTCATTTTCTCTTGCTCATCGTTTGACCTTGGACATTGAGACGCACTCAATATCGTTCCTCTTTGAATGGGTACCTGTAACGTTTCCGACGAAACCAGGTATACCTTAACCGGTAGACGTTAGTTACGTCATATGTAATGTCGGGTACATGAGTTACCATGGTAATTATACGAGAATGCATGGTTCATTGTATTGATTGTACGTGAATATATAATTCACCGTATTGATTATGCGATCAAACGATCGATATTTATTGAGACCCGGACGACTCGGGGATTACATTATAGACGAATTATATGATGTTTAGTAATGACTACGAAGTATTAAAGCTTCGGGATAAGTGATTTACGGCACAGAAAAAGAATTTCGATTTAATGGTACGTCGGTACCTTAAACGAAACCTTTAATACCAAACCGAGCAAGAGACGATCGATCAAGCCGAAAAATATGCGCGATAATTAATGATATGATGTTTTAAGTTAATAAACATCATGGTTTAAGTTTTTAAAGTTTTTAAATCGGTTTTATATAAATTTCATTTTTAAGCCGAAAAACGACCGTTTTAAGCCGAATTAGACGTTTAACCGAAAAACAAACTGAACCAGATTATCCAAAACATTATCCGGATTACGAGAATCCAAATATGTGGCCTATAATGAACTTGTGGGTCCCACCCCACTCCATCAACAAGTCCGATCGGACCATGTTGCACCCAACAACATTCATTTTTCTTTTTTACACAATCCCAACTCAACATCCTTCATTTCTCTCTAGTTCATAATCCAAAAACCGACAATTCTAGCAAGAATAACGAGGTAATGATCGTGTTATGTACGTGTTTATCTTTGTTTCTTGAGTTTTCTTTCAAGAAAATGAGGTTTCCAAGTGAAAAAGGGTGAAAACCCGAGATGGAACCGATTCTTGCATGATCAACTGATGTATATAAGTTATACAAGGGATCTTGGTCCAAGAAAGGAGTTAAAAGAGTCAAAAACGAATTATTACGGTTAAATCTTTGTTTTAGTATCATAACCGTAACCATGAAAGAAATGGCTTGATCGTGAGTGTAACTTGCTTGGTATTGTGGTATGTTGTTTGTAGGCTCTGTATTTAGTGGTAGATAAGGCGGAAAGATGAGTTTGTAGCTTGTAGTGGCGGAAAACGAAAGGTATATTCGGTTTTTGTCGGTGTATGTGTTTTTGGACAGATTGTTGGTCGTTTAGAGTTAGGTCACGAAATTTTACAGAGGTGTTAAACACATGGAAATATGAGTTCTGTGAATTTTTGGTAATTTTTGGATGAAGGATGAATATTTGGTGAATTTAATGCTCGGTTTTGCCAAAAATGGTGAAAAATAGTTAAATATCATGAAAAATTCTGGAAAATTGTGGATATGCTTTTCTTATCATGTATAAGTCACACACAAAATTTGAGGTCCGTTGGAGAAGTCTAAGTAGGCTTTTCGGTTAAACGAGTTCTAGGGATTTCTAGCTCGGTTTTAGTAAATATGGCATTTAAAAGAAGATTTTGGTTTTGGAAAAATTACAGGGGACATGCAGGAGAAATTTGGGATTTTTCTAAGATCGTTTGGTATTTACGACATATTTAGTGTTTAAATGGTGTTTAAAAATAGATAAGTAAATTTTAAATATAAGAATTAATTCTGAAAATATTTTTATAAAATTCCCCACTGTTAAAAAGTGATTTGTGCAAAATTTCAAGATCCGAGAGTAAACGGATAATTATTTGTGCTAATTATCAAACTTTTAAAGTAAAACGCGTAAATCGGTGAAGTTCGCTTAAGCGAGCTGACTGGTGTACAAAAACCCTAAAAATGAACTATTTTCATATAAATGAGCTAAAAAAGTAAAAATAAATCATCCGAAAATAATTCGGATGATTTGAGTAATTTTAATCTAATTTAATAATTTCCGGTACGCCAAAGACGGAAACGGGTCCCGCGTCCAATCGGGACGACTAAAGCGAGCTATAATTTCACATCTTTAATTAAATTATCCGTCAACCACTATTTTTGTGTCGTGTGTGACCAAACTCATTTTTGAAACATAAAAAAATACGGATAACAGTGCTAGGCACGCAAAACGAGAAAAACGACTAATAGTAGTTGTGACCTTGGAACTCTAAACGACATCACAATCTGAGTCCGGAGAAGTGTTTCTGGGTTAACCTTGCCCCCAGAACGGGTACAGTGCTGGGTTGACAGTGTCCCCAGGTGTACCGATTGATAAGATTAAAGATTATATAAACAATAATTGTATAATAATGATCGTAGGGATCATATTACAGATTGGACGAGTTAACTGATATTGATTGTTGTTACCTACTTGCATGTGCTAAGGTGAGTTTTCACGAGCCCCTTTTACTGAACTGTTTTAAATATTTTCCCGGGGCGGAAAGCATGTTTTTATCAAAACGATTAAGTACGTGCTGAACGCATGGAAATGAATGTATTTATATAATGTTTAATGTACGGGAATCGTACGGTAATGTATTGAAATGGTAATTGTTTGAGTTGTTAATATTGTAAGGTCCCGCAACAGTTTCTGGGGTAACAGAGTTCCCAGAGGTTATTGGAAGTATGTTTCTGGGGTAACAGAGTTCCCAGAGGTTATTAAATGTGTTTCTGGGGTAACAGAGTTCCCAGAGGTGATTGGAAGTATGTTTCTGGGGTAACAGAGTTCCCAGAGGTTATTAAATGTGTTTCTGGGGTAACAGAGTTCCCAGAGGTTATTGGAAGTGTGTTTCTGGGGTAACAGAGTTCCCAGAGGTTATTGGAAGTATGTTTCTGGGGTAACAGAGTTCCCAGAGGTTATTAAATGTATTTATGGGTTGACAGTGTCCCCAGATAATATTATGTTATGATATGGATTTATCATGGTTTACTAAAATTGTGAAACTCACCAACTATTCGTAGTTGACCCGTTTCCTCACATGCTTTTCAGGTACAACTAAGATAAAGTGATTGATTACGTGCTAAGTGCTTGATGTGTGTAAGTTTTGCGTGCTGGACGTTAGGATACATTATAACAGATAGAATTATGAACCGTTTTATATGATGTGTGTATCACCTAGACGGTAATGAAAGACGAGATAATGTAATCTTGAAGTATATTAATGCATTCGGTTTTTCTTTATAAACAATGTGGTTGATATCAGAGGTGTCTGTCGCATCCCGTTTACGTTTCCGCTTTGGTCACGGGGTGTTACAGAACTTGGTATCAGAGCCATTGGTTATAAAAGAATTAGGATGTCTTTAAAAGATACCTAAAATATAACCAGTAGCTCAAGTATTATAGGATCTGAATATTAACTAATAATTTATAGTGACGAGGTCTGGATGAACTTGGATGGACAAGTGAGTTGTTATGGTCCGGAACATAATAACAGACTTGTCCGCACGAGGGAATTCAGGGGAAGTCACGGGGTACATTAATAGGTAAAAATGGCAACATATGTGTAAAGTATATAATATTATTTATACGTGCTAATGTGTATATATATATATATATGTACATATCTTGTGGGTACATGTATTGAGAAATGGGACCCGGATAAGGAACCGGGGGATGAAATAATAAAAGTACCGAGGATGCTGAAATTTCTAGAGCATCGGTTGATAATGAGTCTGACTTATCGGGCCATAGTTATGATAGTACCAAGTTAGATCTCCCGTTTGACATTAACCAGAAATATCTAGTAACCGTCACTCCCAACCAAAATTGATAAATCCCTTACCCTACCAACACCGGTACCGTATATCCTAATAACCCCCTATGTTCACCCGAACCGCCAACCCTCACGTACGGACGGACCTGTACGTGAACCTATTCTTATTCCGTTAAAAAAAAAAAAAAATTGATAATAAATGAGCAGATAAAAATAATATATAGAAATATATATATATATGTAATTCTCACTCTCAAACATAGGAGACATACCACCTCCAGATCGAGAATTACCGATTTTTGCGAACCTAGAACGCCTGAGGACATTGACTGAGCAAGTGATAGAGTTTCCCATAATAATAATTGATAATATTTGAAGGCAACCCATGTTGCGCGATTACCTTGAACCTTGTAACTCCCTATGTTATCCTTACATCCGTTAAATGTCTATACCTATGTATTCTCGAATAGAATGATTACCCATACACAAAGAGGTGTGGGAATCATTATAGCATAGTTGGTTGTTCGTTCGTAGGTGGTATACCGTGTATGCCGGTTATACAAATAGACACGGATAGTATAACTCCGTGGTACGTAATCGATGGTGCTCACGGTGAGCATGTATCGGATATGCTGACATGCAGAAGGATATTGAAATCAAGCATATTAAAACATTAATCCTTATTGAGAAAGATCTATATGTCAGTTGGTGACAAGGGTTATGAAACATATTTAAACGTTACCCGACGTCAGGTTAAGTCCATGTGTTATTATATTTGTGGGACATATATATACTAGATACTGGTATGTGTAATATGTATGAAAATATTTGGTGTGTATGTGTACCTGCTGTTATGATTGAGCTGGTAACGAGTTATATGGTAAGATTAGTATTGATTACTGTGTACGGGATGAGTACGGCAGAATGACATAAAATGAGTAACTCCAATGATGGAGATTGATATGATTCAGTTGATTGCACAAGGATAGCAGATGATGATACCGAATGTCGTATCACAGATCACTGCTAGTGTTGATGCAAATGTGATCGCAGACTTATAGATCGAATATTCACATGATTATGAATATTTCAATTCTTAGTGTTATTACTAAGAGTGTTAATGTCCCACCGAATACTATTATGACTACAAGTATTAGTTATAAACTAAACATGAATAGTAGTCGTAATGAATTAGATCCGGTATGAAGGATATGTTTATCGGTTGTGTTAAGGGGATTATTAATAGTTTACTGATGGTAAAGGGAGGAATAGATTAGCGAGTGGATAGAAAAGATCGAAATGGTTAAGGATATTGGTAAGGGTCTAGAACATTGTGTAGTGAAATATGCTACAGATATGTTGGTAGATTATGTTGTATCGTGATGGAACACGATGGTACAAAATTATAGTTAGAAAATTATTGCTCAGATGATATGGTCAGGATTTAAAATTCTTGTGCTAGAGCACTTTTATTCGAGTAATTAAACTCAGAGATTGGAAACTGAGCTATGAAAGATAGAAATGTTGTGTGCTGATCACTTAGAACACGCTAATCGTTTGAAGGAATTGTCATGTCTGGTAACTTGGCTAATTACTCCTGAAATTAAGCGAAGTGAGCGCTATATTGGGAGCTAACTCCATCGATAAGGAGTATAGTCAACCCTGTAAAATATACAACCTTTGGAAGGGTTGTGTCACAAGCCAGCATTGATATATTTGATTCTATGGGAAGCGGAATGGAAGGACGTTAGGTGAAACGTCGAGTGTTAAAGAAGGGAAATGATAAAGGTATAGTGCAAGATAGACTTGTGAATAAGTAGGTATGTCCAACAACCCAGAATTATACTAAGACTAGTTCTGGTGTGAAAACATGAACAGCATAAAGGGTCCTTCCTTAAATGTGGAAAATATAGTTATCGGCAGAAAGAAGAATGTCGGGTGATAGTAGGCCACAGGTATGGTAAAGATGGACGTAATGCCCCAATTGTAGAACCAACTGAAGCCATGTGGACCGGCAACCCCAACCCACTCGTGTACAACCACTCCGAACCCAACAACCTCAATAACAATCCATCCAAAGAAATCAAATTATGCCAAACAGTTGTACTTGCTATGAATGTGGCAGTACAGAACGTTTCAAGAGAAATTGCCCAAAGTTGAACCAAGGTGTCATTGGAAGACGAACCTCAAGACAAGCATCAACCTCGGATCAAGCAAGGAGCCATGCTTTTGTGAGTAATTCGAATAAAGCACGTCATGATCCAAAGGTGGTATTAAGTACGTTGTAGTTTTAAATCAATGGGCTTCAGCGATATTTTTACGGTCGTCAATAGAAGTTAGTTCCTGCTAACCTCCTATCATTTGGAAAGATACCGATTAGTGAAACTATAGAACCCCATACGGTAGAATCGCTAACGGTAAATCCCTAATGGTTAACTAAATTGTTCGGAATTGTCCTATTACTCTGAACGATTAATCATTTCCTTATTGACCTACGACCAGTAAAGTTAAGAAGTTTTGACGTAATAGTTAACATGGATTGGCTAACTCAACATGAAGCTGAAATTAAATATGAAAAGAAGATGATTAGAAGCTCTCCTTCGGACGATGAAGCGATTAGATACAGAGAAAAGTGTACGGTATTATGTTACCACTCTAATCTCATCTTGAGATGTTATAATATTTACGACAAGAAGACGTGGTGTATTTAACAAACGCGATTGCCAAAGTATTTAAAAGAAAACATATAGAAGATGTTTCAGTGATACTTAAATATCCAGAAGTTTTCCCAGAAGAACTTCCTGGATTACCGCCAACCCGACAGGTCGAATTCAGAATCGATTTAATACCTCAAGCTGGCACTGTTGCTAAAGCATCTTACCGACTTGCGCCAACTGAAATGCAAGGATTATTGGATAAAGGTTTTATACGACCTAGTTAGTCGCTATGGGGTGCACCAGTGTTATTTGGGAAATGAAGGACGGAAGTGTTAGGATATGTATTGATTAGGGAGAATTGAATAAAGTGACGAACAAGAATAGGTATTCACTTTTTCGAAGTAAATGATCTGTTTAACCAACTGCAAAGGGCGATTTATTTTTAGAAAAATTGGTCTTAAATATACTTATCACCAAATGAAAAATCCAAGAGGAGGACGTTGCAACAACAGCGTTTCGGACTCGCTACGGCCACTATGAATTCTTAGTTATGCCTTTCGGGCTAACAAATGCGCCGGCAGCATTCATGGAACTCATGAACCGAGTCTGTAACTTTATTTTGACAAATTTGTCATAACATTCATTGATGATATTTTGATATATTCGCAACGTAAAGAAGAGCACGATCGACGGTTAAGGAAAATTGTGGAAGTGTTAAAACAAGAGGAGTTGTACGCGAAGTTTTTGAAATGTGATTTTGAATAAAGAATGCATAATCCCTTGGTCATGTTGTAAAGCAACAAGGATTTCACATAGACCCAAAAAAGATAGAAACCATTAAAATTGTGCCAAGCGCCGATTTTAAGTCTCCCCGATGGAGACGATGGTTTTGTCGCGTATTGTGACGCATCGCGTAGAGGGTTAGGATGCGTGTTGACGCAGTATAATAAGGTTATAGCCTATACTTCCCGACAGTTAAAAATACACGAGAAAAATTACACTACTCACGACTTAAAACTGGGAGCGGTTATCTTCGCACTTAAAATCTGGAGACATTATCTCTACGGTACGAAGTGCACCATCTTCACAGATCATAAAAGTTTGCAGCATATATTCGATCAGAAAGAACTGAATATGAGGCAACGAAGATGGGTCGAGTTGTTAAACAATTATGACTGTGACATCCGGTATCACCCCGGCAAGGCTAACGTCGTAGCCAATGCCTTGAGTAGGAAAGATCGGGTTAAGCCATTGCGAGTGCGAGCGCTGGGGATGATAGTCCAGTCGAACCTTTCGGACCTGATTCGAGTCGCTCAACGTGAGGCGTTAAAAGAGGAGCAATTGGAAAAGGAGGGATTTCACGGCAATGAGAAGAATTTCGAACAGCGCGTGGACGAAATTCTCTATTTCAAAGATCGGGTTTGGATCCCGACCCTCCATGACCTTAGTGAATTAATCATGGACGAAGCGCATAGATCGAAATAATCCATACATCCGGGATCGGATTTGACTATTGATGATACGGTTATCTGAAAGGATTTTTATTAATGGTCGAGTTTGGAGAAAGATATGGTCACGTGTATTGGTGAATATTGAGTTATGCAAGAGATAAGGCTGCATACCGAAAACCCTTGGGAACGCCACAATGACAGAAAATTCGCCAATGATAGTGAGAATAAATTACATTGGATTTCGGGATGCAAATTCCCAAGATATATATCAAAGGCATGAGGAAAATTGGGTAATCGCGGATTGATTAACCAATCCTCACATTTCATCCCAATCTATGACGATTACCACAATGAATTCTCGCCCAAATTCATAATGTTGAAATGGTAACTCGTCGTGGAGTGCCATTTTCAATTATCTCAAATCAAAATAGTCATCCTACTTCCATTATTGGAAGGCGGGGAATGAAGCATCGAGAGCTTGAAGCTTTTTATGGGTGAAGTAATTATCACCAATTTGTTAAATTGAAAATGGGCGTCAATCAAGCCATAAGAGTCGAATTCATTCGAGAAACAACCAATCAGATTTATAATATTTAAGACAAATTGAAAGCAGCGCGTAATTGGCAAAGGAGTTATGCCAACATTCAAAGGAAACCATTGTCGCCGGAAAGGGGTGACAAGGTATTTTAAGGCATCACCTTAGAGAGGTGATATGAGGTTTGGCAAAACCGAAAATAGCTTCTTAATAATTTGGACCCCATGAGAACTATCTCTATGGATGGTCATTTAGTTTACCGATTAAAGTATTCTAGTGACTAAGTTCTATACATGAGGTTTTGCCATGTATACGGATTGAAAAGTGCCTAAGTGACGAGGCAACGAGAGTACTAGTAATAGAGGTACTCATAGAGGACATGCTTGATATCATAACTAATTCCGTAGTGATAGTAGACGGGAAAAACTAAACAGTTTGGACATACCAAGCTTTATTAATTAAGATTAAGTGAAATTCACAGCGAGGACCAGATTATACTTGGTAACACGAGGGTGAATTCTGAAGAAAAACCCCCCATCTTTCTCTCGAAAGGAGATAGAAGGCGTGTAAAATTTCGAGGACGAAATTTCTTAACGGGGAGAGAATGTAACGTTTCCGACGAAACCAGGTATACCCTAACCGGTAGACGTTAGTTACGTCATATGTAATGTCGGGTACATGAGTTACCATGGTAATTATACGAGAATGCATGGTTCATTGTATTGATTGTACGTGAATATATAATTCACCGTATTGATTATGCGATCAAACGATCGATATTTATTGAAACCCGGACGACTCAGGGATTACATTATAGACGAATTATATGATGTTTAGTAATGACTACGAAGTATTAAAGCTTCGGGATAAGTGATTTACGGCACAGAAAAATAATTTCGATTTAATGGTACGTCGGTACCTTAAACGAAACCTTTAATACCAAACCGAGCAAGAGACGATCGATCAAGCCGAAAAATATGCGCGATAATTAATGATATGATGTTTTAAGTTAATAAACATCATGGTTTAAGTTTTTAAAGTTTTTAAATCGGTTTTATATAAATTTCATTTTTAAGCCGAAAAACGACCGTTTTAAGCCGAATTAGACGTTTAACCGAAAAACGAACTGAACCAGATTATCCAAAACATTATCCGGATTACGAGAATCCAAATATGTGGCCTATAATGAACTTGTGGGTCCCACCCCACTCCATCAACAAGTCCGATCGGACCATGTTGCACCCAACAACATTCATTTTTCTTTTTTACACAATCCCAACTCAACATCCTTCATTTCTCTCTAGTTCATAATCCAAAAACCGACAATTCTAGCAAGAATAACGAGGTAATGATCGTGTTATGTACGTGTTTATCTTTGTTTCTTGAGTTTTCTTTCAAGAAAATGAGGTTTCCAAGTGAAAAAGGGTGAAAACCCGAGATGGAACCGATTCTTGCATGATCAACTGATGTATATAAGTTATACAAGGGATCTTGGTCCAAGAAAGGAGTTAAAAGAGTCAAAAACGAATTATTACGGTTAAATCTTTGTTTTAGTATCATAACCGTAACCATGAAAGAAATGGCTTGATCGTGAGTGTAACTTGCTTGGTATTGTGGTATGTTGTTTGTAGGCTCTGTATTTAGTGGTAGATAAGGCGGAAAGATGAGTTTGTAGCTTGTAGTGGCGGAAAACGAAAGGTATATTCGGTTTTTGTCGGTGTATGTGTTTTTGGACAGATTGTTGGTCGTTTAGAGTTAGGTCACGAAATTTTACAGAGGTGTTAAACACATGGAAATATGAGTTCTGTGAATTTTTGGTAATTTTTGGATGAAGGATGAATATTTGGTGAATTTAATGCTCGGTTTTGGCCAAAAATGGTGAAAAATAGTTAAATATCATGAAAAATTCTGGAAAATTGTGGATAAGCTTTTCATATCATGTATAAGTCACACACAAAATTTGAGGTCCGTTGGAGAAGTCTAAGTAGGCTTTTAGGTTAAACGAGTTCTAGGGATTTCTAGCTCGGTTTTAGTAAATATGGCATTTAAAAGAAGATTTTGGTTTTGGAAAAATTACAGGGGACTATGTGGATGGCAGGGGACATGCAGGAGAAATTTGGGATTTTTCTAAGATCGTTTGGTATTTACGACATATTTAGTGTTTAAATGGTGTTTAAAAATAGATAAGTAAATTTTAAATATAAGAATTAATTCTGGAAATATTTTTATAAAATTCCCCACTGTTAAAAAGTGATTTGTGCAAAATTTCAAGATCCGAGAGTAAACGGATAATTATTTGTGCTAATTATCAAACTTTTAAAATAAAACGCGTAAACCGGTGAAGTTCGCTTAAGCGAGCTGACTGGTGTACAAAAACCCTAAAAATGAACTATTTTCATATAAATGAGCTAAACAAGTAAAAATAAATCATCCGAAAATAATTTGGATGATTTGAGTAATTTTAATCTAATTTAATAGTTTCCGGTACGCCAAAGACGGAAACGGGTCCCACGGCCAATCGGGACGTCTAAAGCGAGCTATAATTTCACATCTTTAATTAAATTATCCGTCAACCACTATTTTCGGGTCGTGTGTGACCAAACTCATTTTTGAAACATAAAAAAATACGGATAACAGTGCTAGGCACGCAAAACGAGAAAAACGACTAATAGTAGTTGTGACCTTGGAACTCTAAACGACATCACAATCTGAGTCCGGAGAAGTGTTTCTGGGTTAACCTTGCCCCCAGAACGGGTACAGTGCTGGGTTGACAGTGTCCCCAGGTGTACCGATTGATAAGATTAAAGATATATAAACAATAATTGTATAATAATGATCGTAGGGATCATATTACAGATTGGACGAGTTAACTGATATTGATTGTTGTTACCTACTTGCATGTGCTAAGGTGAGTTTTCACGAGCCCCTTTTACTGAACTGTTTTAAATATTTTCCCGGGGCGGAAAGCATGTTTTTATCAAAATGATTAAGTACGTGCTGAACGCATGGAAATGAATGTATTTATATAATGTTTAATGTACGGGAATCGTACGGTAATGTATTGAAATGGTAATTGTTTGAGTTGTTAATATTGTAAGGTCCCGCAACAGTTTCTGGGGTAACAGAGTTCCCAGAGGTTATTGGAAGTATGTTTTTGGGGTAACAGAGTTCCCAGAGGTTATTAAATGTGTTTCTGGGGTAACAGAGTTTCCAGAGGTGATTGGAAGTATGTTTCTGGGGTAACAGAGTTCCCAGAGGTTATTAAATGTGTTTCTGGGGTAACAGAGTTCCCAGAGGTTATTGGAAGTGTGTTTCTGGGGTAACAGAGTTCCCAGAGGTTATTGGAAGTATGTTTCTGGGGTAACAGAGTTCCCAGAGGTTATTAAATGTATTTATGGGTTGACAGTGTCCCCAGATAATATTATGTTATGATATGGATTTATCATGGTTTACTAAAATTGTGAAACTCACCAACTATTCGTAGTTGACCCGTTTCCTCACATGCTTTTCAGGTACAACTAAGATAAAGTGATTGATTACGTGCTAAGTGCTTGATGTGTGTAAGTTTTGCGTGCTGGACGTTAGGATACATTATAACAGATAGAATTATGAACCGTTTTGTATGATGTGTGTATCAGCTAGACGGTAATGAAAGACGAGATAATGTAATCTTGAAGTATATTAATGCATTCGGTTTTTCTTTATAAACAATGTGGTTGATATCAGAGGTGTCTGTCGCATCCCGTTTACGTTTCCGCTGCGGTCACGGGGTGTTACAGTACCAAACCTTTCTTAGAGTTCTCCATCTTGTACCTTTTCAAGATTTTATCAATGTATGCACTTTGGTTTAAACCTATCAACCGCCTTGATCTATCTATATAGATTTTGATTTCCAAAATAGAGGCCGCTTCACAAAGACCTTTGATGGAAAAACAACTTCCAAGCCAGACTTTTACACCTTCCATGGTTGGAATGTCATTTCCACACAGTAGTATGTCAAACATACAATACTAAGAAAGTAATGATGCTCCCACTAGCTTTCTTATACATACAAGCCTCATCAGCGTTCTTGATGAATCCAAATTTCTTAACCTCTTCATCAAAACGGTGATTCCAACTTCTAGATGCTTATTTCAGTCCATAGATTGATTTCTTTAACTTGCATACTTTATTAGGATGTTTTGGATCAACAAAACATTCGGCTGAACCATATAGACATCTTCATCAAGATGCCCATTTAGAAAAGTGGGTTTGACATCGCCAAATCTGATAATCATAATATGCAGCTATAGCAAAAAATATCCTAATTGACTTTAGCATTGCCACAGGAAAGAAGGTTCGTCATAATCAACCCTTTGAGTTTGAGTAAAACCTTTTTATACAAGTCTTGCTTTATAAGTATCCAAGTTTTCATGCATATCGGTTTTCTTTTTGAAAACCCACTTACTTCCAACCGGTTTAGAGTTAAGAGGTGGTACACCTAAATCCCATAATTGGTTGTCATGCATGGATTACATCTCATCGTTCATGGCTTCAAGCAATTTGTCACAATCGGATTGTGATATTGCATCATGGTATGTGGTAGTTCACCCGAATCTACCACATAGCATCCATCCTTGAAAAATCCATATCTTTCGGGTGGATTACTAATTCTACCAGATTTGCGAATGTTTTGTGTGTCTTGATCTACCATTTGATCATTCTCAACAACCTCTTGTTGATTTCTAGTATCAACCAAACGTGTATCAGCTTGTGGTTCTTGATCCTCCTCGAGTTCCACTGTAAGACTAGTCCCTTCCATAAGGAACTTAGTTTCTAAGAACTCTGTCTTTAGAGCAATAAACACCTTTTGCTCGGTTGGGTTTTAGAATTAATATCCCATAGAGTCTTTGGGATATCCTACAAAGATACAATTAGTGTATTGGCTTTCTAATTTGTTTTGGGTGTTATGCGTAACATAAGCCTCAAAACCCCATACCTTTAAATATGATAACGATGGAACCCTTCCTTGCCATATTTCAAAAGGTGTCTTGTCTACTTTCTTGGTTGGGGCCACATTTAGAATACGGGATGTAGAGAGCAATGCAAAACCCCAAAATGATAAAGGCAATGTGATTCTAGCCATCATAGATCGAATCATATCCAATAGAGTTTGATTCCTCCTTTCGGACACACCATTATGTTGTGGTGTTCCGGGTGGAGTGAGTTGTGAGAAGATCCCAAAACTCCTAAGATGATCTTGAAAAACATCACTAAGGTATTCACCTCCTCTATCCGAACGAATTACTTTGATTGTTTTATTGAGTTGATTTTCTACTTCGTTTTGGAAGACTTTGCACATTTCAAAGGCTTCATCTTTCTGTCTTAACAATTACACATACCCATAACGACTATAATTGTCGATAAAGGTAATGAAGTATCTTTCACCATTCCTTGTCATTGCCTTAAAAGGACCACATACATCTAAATGCATGATATCTAATAAGTCTTTTGCCCTTTCGTTTATTCCACTAAAGGGTTCCTTGGTCATCTTTCCTTGTAAAAAAGATTCACACTTATCAAATGAATCATCTTCATTTGATTCCAAAAGACCATTCTTATGAAGTGTATGTATGTGATCTTTGTTTATGTGACCAAGGCGACAATGCCAAAGAAAAGTCTTACTCAAATCCATTTTGAGTTTCTTGGTGCTTGATTGGTACAACTCGTTAACAAATGATGTGTTATCATGAACTAATTCATAAATTCCATTAGATGACATTGCTTTAAAATAAAAGACATCATTCATGAAAACACACATACCATTGTCTACAAACTTCAAATCATAACCATATTGTCTTAAAATAGAAACGAAGATAATATTCATAGTCAAACTAGGAGCATACAAAATGTTTTTCAAAACAACTGCCAAACCATTTGGAAGCTTCAAAATGTAGTCTCCTTGGGCTTCGACATCAACTTTGGCTCCATTGCCCATGAAGAGACTTGTATCTACTTTCTTGAAATGCTTATTTATTTTGAACTCCTGCAAAAAATTGCATATATGAGTGCCACATCCTGTATCCAATATCAATGTGTTAGAAGAAATAACATTAAGATCAATATAGATCATGAAAGGTGTACTCGAATTTTGCCCTGCATTCCTCTTGTCTTTCAACTCTTTGAGATAGGTTGGACAATTCCTCATCCCCTATCTCACCACAACCAAAGAACGGATCCTTCGAGCTAACCTTTAGATTCTTCTCCTTTGGTTTGGGTGGTTCCGCTTTAGCTTTCCCTTTGAAATTACCATAGACTTGTCCCTTACCTTTGGAAACCTTTGCCTTAGGTTCCGGGTGATGCCTTTTCTTATTACCACCTTCATTGATCATGAGAACTCGTAAAACCTTTTTACCCATTTCCGCTTCGGCCATTTTGAGCATAGCATGAAGCTCACCAACGCTCTTGTCCCATCCATTCATGTTATAATTTATGACAAAAGTCTCAAATATTTTGGTTAGGCCATTGAGGATCATATCCGTGGCTAAATCTTTTAAGACGGGACAATTTAGCCATTCACGTAGATCAATGTGGCTTTTCATCTTAAGTACATAAGATGAAACTGATTGGGTTTCTTCCATATGACATGGATGAAGCGCTCGAACCGTTTCTCAGAGTTCCACCCTAGCTTGAGTAAGGAACATTTCCTTTAGTTGAGTGATCATGCCATATGCCCCATGATTTTCAAAGTCCTTTTGAATTTCGGGAATCATAGTTCCCAACATGAGACAAGAAACTTGCACCGAATCCTTGGTGTATTTCAACCAATCGTGATAGGCATCTAAATCGTCAATGTTTGGTTTTTCGGATTAGGATCATCCTATATATAGGATTTCTTTTCTTGCTTGAGAACGATTCTCAAGTTTTGATACCAATCCATAAAGTTTTTGTAGTTTAGACGATCCTTGTCGAGTATACCTCTTAGTGATAGGTTATGCACTGGTGGGATAATTGCGTTAGGTGGATTATTGATTGCGGCCATCTACATTATTTAACAAAGCTCAATTTTAGTATTTTCGATATCATTAATTAATTTTAATTGTTAATACCCATTTATGTCTCCAAGACAATTAATGTTTAAAATCTAGGACCCAATGCTACATTCAAATAGTAGTTAGGTGACCTTTATCCTACTATTTAAAATAACAAGGTAGTCAACGTTTGACGAATGCAACCCTTTGCAACTTCAGGCTTTATGGGATCGGTTAAACATCTTATGTTTAGTTGGCATGTTCAATCCCATCAACACCATTGTATGCCATGCTTCGGTGACCCTATTCACATGGTTTCCAAATTAAGTCATCCTACTTATACACACGTGTGAATTTGCACATACAAGTGGTTAGGTGACCTTTATCCCACAAATATAACAAACCCGCCTCAAGCTCACAAGTTTCCTACAATGTGGTTACGTGACCTTTATCCCACATCAAGTTCCTAAGTGATTCGAGTGTTGCATAAAAGGATGACGTTAGACTAGTTTTTAAAGGGATTTAAATTTTCAAAATTCTAGATTGGAAAACAATTTGCATACCTTACATTTGCATGCATTCAAATGCATGGTACTTTGTTGAAACTAATTTTCATAGTTCCTTTTAATAAAACCCATTTTGTTGTAAAATCATTAACCTTTAATAAAACCAATTTTATTATCTAATGATTTCTAAGGATCCAATTTTATGCAAGTTGTTTATTTAAGTTGTTAAAAATCCATATGCAAACAAAACAACAAAACATGCATAAATAAAACAACCACATATTAATAACCATAGCCAACTAATCTTTACAACACTTGTTAACCGAAAAAAGTGTGCCATAAGGTCTCTCCAAAGGGACAAAATGACACTTGGCTCGCGTCAGTGAACTCCCACTTGACCCCGCATCCAAATGTCTCAAGTGTCCACCTTGTGATGTGACTCTTCCACTTTATTTGGGCTTCCTTTTGGGCTGCAACTTCAGATCCTAGCTTTCTTAGGCCTCCATGTTTGGGTTTCGGTCATTAGGCTAAAATCCCATCTTGGACTATGAGTTCCATTAACGCCCAAAATCAAAACCCTAATTTCTTGTGCATCTTGTTTTACAAAAAAAATATATCTTAATACATCTTTTTCTAGTTAAATAAATACAACCAATCTACCTATTATTACATACCAATATGAAATAAATAAATAAACCCAAATAAATAAATATTACAACCAAATTGAATAACCGAATAAATCACAACATAAACACGCATCCAAACACAAGGTCATAGCTAGGTTATGGACATGAAAATACATATCCAAATATGCAAGGAATGCAAATCCAAAATGGTTCCCCTTTTAACCTTAAAGTTTTCAGCCAAGGTTAAGCAAACTGAAAACTTTGGGTTTTGTGCAAACAAAAATAACCAATCATCCAATTGACTTAATTTTTCAAGATTACCACATGCATGTAAAATATAAAATTTTGAAAAACCAAGGGGTAACCAAAAACCCTAAAACTTTCGGCCATATGGTAAACCACACCATCAAACCCGAAAATTTAGATATGTTGAAGCATGTATTCGTATAAGCGGCTCTTAATGCCATTGTAGGGTTTTTAACAATATTAAAAAGGTCATATAACCTCATTTATATGAAAAAAGCAGCGGATAAATAAGTTTTAAATATTGTTAATTAGATGAACATAAAACCGATTTTATATGCAAAAACCCAAAACCCGGATCCATATACGAAACTACATGCTATCAAAACAACCATAGGTTGTTTTAGCATACTACCTTCAAGATGCTAAGAAAAATGAAGAGGATGAAGATTTTTATAGATAGTCTTCAAGGTAGAAGAACCTCCAGCTTGTATACCCTTCAAGCCACCAAACACCCTTGTTTTACTAGGATTTACACTCAAAAAATCCTTTTTGTTCATCATTAGAGAGAGGAGAAGAGAGTTTATTGTTTACTTGTATGTGTGAGAGAAGTTTCAAGTGTGCAACCAATGCACCACCCTTGTTGGCCAATCAACTATGATGCATGTTCTTGATAAATAAAACATTTAAGTGATGATAGAGAGGGGGGGGAAAGGGGCCGCCCCTAATGGATTCCTACCCAAACATTTCAAACTCAAAATGTTTATATACTTATGTTATGTTTATAACACAACATATTTCAAGTAACATGCAAAATGCAAATAAGTCTTGCATATTGTTATTTAACCAACTTAAATAACATTTTAAAATCTTCTCTTATAAATTATCCATATAATTTATTTACTTCACAAGTGCAAATATTTAGAAACCAATTTCCAAATATTCTAAGTGTTAATATTTATTTATTAGGTCATATCTCATATAAATATCGTGGTGTTTGTCTAGCTCGTTACTGGGTATGACCCGACTTGGATCATAACGTACTTGCCACACCAACTCTAATATGTGTCTTGGGAAGACCAAGTCCAACAAGAGCATGGAAGATTATACCAGGAGATGGTTGAGACCAAGAAGTGAAAGGAATTAAAGCTCAATCGTATTAGAAAAGGTAAACTTTGTGAAGAATTCTGTGGAAGGAATAATTAAAAAGATTGAGGAATTCTTACCATTCTCACTTAACTTTGATGGTCAGCTTAATTAAAAGACAATCGGAATTGATCCCCCAAGAACAAGTGAAAGATTCAAAAGGGAAAACTCAAGTTCAAGTTTCAAAGGTCAAGTATTGTGTAAAATCTATGATTTCTATGGTTATCACACTGATTCATGTCAAGAAAAGTCTTTCTTAAACCATTTCATGTTTCAGATTGTAAATTTGGACAAGATTTTGGACTTTACAAGAAGAAATATTCTGAGTATCTGAATAAGGTAAAGAAGAAAGTTGATTATGAGGCAAATAATGTTGAAACAAAAGAGAAGAAAAGGAGTTTAGTTACAAAGAAACTCAACAGGTGTCTATCTGTTAAGTCTCAGAATTTTAAGAAATCATTTGAATCTGAAGATTCAATAACCAATGAATGGAAAAGTTAAATGAAGAAGAAAATCTTCAAAAGAAAGAAAGGAAAAGAGCTTACTGGTGATAAGAAGTTCCTTATGAAACATGGTTATGAACCACATGGATTCTTGTGGAAGCCAAAAGTTGAAGCTCCCATGATAATCATCAAAAGGGAAACTGTCATTGAAGAATGCAAAAGCATAATTCTTTACTATGGAAACTCATTTAAAACTGGTTATGAGACTGATGAGTCTTGTGAATTGATTTATAAGGATCCAAAACCAAATGCAACTGATATTATTGTTGCTGATGACTTACAAGCTTAAATAGCTTGTGATTCATCACTTAACTGATCACCTTCTTTTAAATTGTGCAGGAACAGCCCACAGAAGTGAATTATGTATGGCATATGGACAGTGGATGTTCCAGGCACATGACCTGTGATAAGAGATCATTGGTCAACTATGCTGAAAAGTTTAAAGGCACATTTGCTTTTGGTAGTGATGAGAATGGAGTGAAGATTGCGGGGAAAGGCATTCTAAACTAATGAGAAAGTCTCTTTTGATGATGTTTTTCATGTTGAAGGTCTACAATATAACCTTTTGAGCATTTCACAAATGTGTGAAAAAGGTTATAAGGTTGGGTTTGATGAATCTCACTGTTTCATCTTGAACCCTGAGTTTGTGATTCCACCTGATATAACAATGATGATGGCACCTAGAATTGGGAACTTGTATGAACAGAGAATGAAAGATGCCATTTGTAAAGGTGGAACATGCTTTGTATCCATACAGTTACATAGAAAGTGAAACCATACAGTTACATAGAAAGTTATGTCATATGAGTCTCAAGAATATGAACAAACTTGTTAAAGGTGAACATGTTATTGGTTTACCAATAAGAGAGTTCAAGTTGGATGATAAATGCATTTCATGTCAAAAAGAAAAGCAACGTAAATCATCTCACAAAAGAAACTCATAAACTCAATTGAACAAATACTTGAAATGCTTCATATGGATCTCTTTGGTCCTGTGAGTGTTCCAAGTAATGGCCAAAAGAAGTATTGTTTGGTGATAATAGATGATTATTCAAGATTTACATGGGTATACTTTCTGAGTTCAAAAGATGAAGCTACATAGATGATGAAAAGTTGTGTAACCAGGAATGAGAATCAATTAGATGCAAAGATTAAAGTTATGAGAAGTGACAATGGCACTGAGTTCGAGAATGAGATCATGAATGAATTTTGTCAAGCTAAAGGAATATTTCAACAATTTTGTGATCCTAGAACTACTGAATAGAATGGTGTTTCAGAAAGAAGAAATAGAACATTAATAGAGGCTACAAGGACCATGCTTGCAGATGATTATTTTGCCTGTGACATTTTGGGCAGAGGCAATCAACACTGCGTGTAATGTTCAAAATAGTGCCTTCTTAACAAAAGACAAAACAAAACTCCATGTGAGATTTTGTACAAGAGAAAACCCTACATCAAGTTTCTCAAGCTCTTTGGTTGCAAATGTTCTCTGTTAAACACTAAAGATTATTTGAACAAGTTTCAATCAAAATATTTAGATTTTACTGTTTCTTTGTTGGATATTCTTCACACTCAAAGGCATATAGAGTGTATGTGAAAGATCATTTGAGTGTGATTGAATCATCTGATATCATTTTCAATGAAAATCAGTTCAACACTTTTGATGGAGCAACATGGTTGTTTGATCTTGAGAAGTTGATCAAATCCTTCAAAATCTATCCTAAAGACATTGATGAAAATTCTTATAGAACAAGTATTCTTGAAGCAGCTTCTGAAAATAAAATTGACTTAGACAAACAGTGGTATAAAGGTACTGATGAAAACAATGAGTTCTGTTTTAACAAGAAGATTTATGAAGAAAATTAAGTCAAACAAAATGCACAAGATGATCTCCCACAAAAACAAGAAAAAATTGAAGTAAATGGTGATCCAACCTTTGTTCAACAGGATAAAGACCAACTTGACAGACTATCAAGATTTGAAACTTTGTTTCAACAAATAAATATGTCAACTGATGTGGCATTATCATCAAATCAAAATGTTGAAGAAGCAGAATTGAACAATGAATCTCAAAATTTGATCATTGAAGAACCTGATCTTAATGAATCAAATAACTAACCATCCTCATATTGTTGTCCTTTTAAACAATAAAGTAAAAGACTTAAAGAAAAAACGTTATATGTTTATGAAGTTATCAAATATAACAATTACTAGACACCTAAATCATGCAGGTATGCTTTTCAAGATACTCGGAGTGCTTTGGATTTAAATTTAACTTCCAGTAAAATCATTCAAACTTCTTCTGTCCAAATAAATCATCCTGATGAAAACATCATTGGTGACTTGCATGAAAGGGTAATCAGAAGTGCATATGAAACTACAAACATTTGTTTGTATTCCTACTTTCTATCTTAAACAGAACCTAAGAACATTGTTCAAGCTCTGAAGGACAGTAGTTGGGTAGAAGCAATGCAGGAAACGTTAGCTCAGTTTAGAAATCTGCAAGTTTGGGAACTTGTTGACAAGCCAAGAGGAAAGTATATGATAGGCACCAAGTGGGTTTTTTAGAAACAAGAAGGATGAAAGAGGAATTGTAATGAAAAACATGGCAAGATTAGTTGCACCTGGATGTCTTCAAGATGAAGGAATTGACTTTGAAGAAATGTTTGATCCTGTAGAAAGGCTAGAAGCAATAAGAATCTTCTTGGCCTATGCTGCATCAAAGAATATAAGAGTGTTTTCAGTTAGATGTTTAATCTGTTTTCTTAAATGTAAAGATAGAAGAGGAGGTGTATGTCATTCAACCTCCAGATGTTTAGGATCCTGATTATCCAAATAGAGTATATAAGCTTAACAAGGCTCTATATGTATTACATCAAGCTCCAAGAGCTTGGTATGAGTTGTCTAATCATCTGATGCTAATGGCTTTCAAAGGGGAGCCATTGACAAGACCAGGTTCTACAAGAAAAGGGGAAGAGATTTACTTCTACTCAAGTTTATGTTGATGATATCATCTTTGGGTCAACAAGTGAACATATGTGTTTAGAGTTTGAAGAAGTCATGAAGTCAAAATATTGTATGAGTTCTATGGGAGAGATTAATTTCTTTCTTGGATTGCAAGTTCAACAAAAGATGGATGGAATATTCATTTGTCAATCCAAGTATGTAGAAGACATCTTGACCAAGTTCAAATGCCATGGTTTGAAGACTGCTTCTACTCTTATGGAAACACATGAGAAGATGGTAGCTGATGAAAAGGGGGAGCCTGTGGATCAACATGAATATAGAGCAAAGATTGGATCACTGATGTATCTGACTGCTTCAAGACCAGATATCATGTTTGTTGTGTGTATGTGTGCAAGATTCCAAGCAAATCCTAAAGTCTCACATATGATGGCTGGCAAGAGAATCTTCAGATACTTGAAAGGAAAGCCAGACTTGGGAATTTGGTATAAAAACAACGCCTTTGATCTTCTTGCCTACACAGATAGTGATTATGATGGATGCAACAAGAGCAGAAAGTCAACATCTGGTGGTTGTCAATTCTTGGGAGACAGGCTGGTCTCATGGCAATGCAAGAAGCAAACAACTGTGTCAATTTCAACCGCTGAAGCTGAATACATTGCTGCATATGCTTGTTGTGCTCAAGTCCTCTGGATTCAATATCAACTGCTTGATTATGGTCTGAATTACTTGAACACTCCTATTTTCATTCATAATACTGCTTCTTTTTTCATTGTTAAAAATCTTGTTCAACACAAGACCAAACATATTGAAATCATACACCATTTTATCAGATATCGCAATGAGAAAGGACTAATTTTAATGAAAAAAGTTGAAACTAGTGACAAAGGAAAGCCAGACTTGGGAATTTGGTATAAAAAACAACGCCTTTGATCTTCTTGCCTACACAGGTAGTGATTATGATGGATGCAACATGAGCAGAAAGTCAATATCTGGTGGTTGTCAATTCTTGGGAGATAGGCTGGTCTCATGGCAATGCAAGAAGCAAACAACTGTGTCAATTTCAACCGCTGAAGCTGAATACATTGCTGCATATGCTTGTTCTGCTCAAGTCCTCTGGATTCAGTATCAACTGCTTGATTATGGTCTGAATTACTTGAACACTCCTATTTTCATTGAAAATACTGTTGCTTTGTTCATTGTTAAAAATCCTGTTCAACACTCAAAGACCAAACATATTGAAATCATACACCATTTTATCAGATATTTCAATGAGAAAGGACTAATTTTAATGAAAAAAGTTGAAACTAGTGACAAGTTGGCTGATTTGTTCACCAAGCCACTCGATAAGACTAGATTCAACTTTTTATAAAAAAGCTTTAGGCATGATCAACTCTGATGAAGTCTGATTGATTATATATGCTCTCATGTGCTAACTGATTATCTATTTAATGGTCTTGAGTGATTTGTGTGTGAATATGTGAATTTACTATGACTGATGTGTGCTTAAGTGACTACTTGATGAAATATGTGTCTATGATACCTAAGTGTGAAATTGTGCTATGTTTCATGACAATTTGATAAGTATGAGTGTGACTGATTTGTTTTGTCTTATTTGCACACTTATTTGAAAATGTTTCATTATCACTGCTTTGAATGATAATGCATTATGTGCTTAGAACAAGTTAGATTATGCATGATTATCTTGTTTAGGACTTCATGTTAGCCTACTTGTATTTATGCATTAATGTTATTTGATGATTACGCTTGATTATGTAACAGTTTTCTTGTGTCAAAATTTACCTTTGTGACAAACTTTTGTGCTAAAATGAACATTTTTCAAAGAAGTTCTTCTAAGTAAAATATATACGACAAGTGAGCAACTTTATGGTGTAGAGACATGATAAGATTATTCAGTTCAAGCTTTAAAAAAGCTTAAAAGGTTTTCAATAAAAATTGATCCAACCTTTTGGGAAATTATAGTAGATTGATTATTTATACCAATCATATGGATTTAATAGGATGAAAAGACTATTAGTGTAGTCATTGATATGTGGTAGCTTTCCATGATATGCAAAAACTTAGGTGATATAAACTAAATGAAAATGCTAAGCATAATGTAGAGATACATTGTTGAAATATGTATGTTTCAAGATAAATCTCTCCAAATGATAGGCAGAAAAGTAACTATCCAGTCATACACAAGCCTGTTGGTATTTGGTCACTTAAATGATTCATTTTATATATGGTGTTGGGTCAAGAGTTTGACCCAAATGAGGAGATTTGACCTAAACAAAGAATATGGAAGATTGGAATCTTCTCAACCTCCTCAGAAACTGCTAAGTATTGAATCCGAGCACACCTTGGGTTCCGAGCAAGCTTTTACTTAGCCGAGTACGAGATTTTGCCTCCCGGGCAAGGTTTACTTCAAATAGTCTTCTTAAGTGGATATCCGGGCAAGGTATGCTATTTAGTGCATTCCCGAGTAAGGATCACTGATTTGGTATCTCCGAGCAAGGTTCACTTTGTCAAGCAGGTTTGTTCTTCAAAACCAAGTCTTTTACTCTTCCGAGTAAGGTTTGGTTAACCAAGTCCAAGAAGCCAAGTAATTGGAAGACCGGCCAAGGTATTTATCAATAAGTATGGTCCGAGTATACTTGATGAGTTAAGGGAATATTTCTAAGCTATATCGAGTAAGGTTCAGCTCAAGCAAGGTACAGTGATTCCCGAGTACACTTTGCTAATAAGTTATTCAATAACAAAGAGCCGAACAGGATCATAGAAGAACAAGGTTGCTCCTAAGGAGCTGTCGGGCAAAGTCTGATAAATTCAAGAAGATTGAAGTCTACTCGGTGAGTATTTTACTTGGTAAAATATTCTTTAAGTAAAGTCTACCCGGAAACTGATCCCGAGTACACTTCTATGTTTACCAAGTCTGAAGGAAAGCCGAGTACATTGCGTACTAGGAGACTGAAGATTAATGAAAAGCCTACCCGGAAGACTTGTTTTACACTTAGTTTATTTTTGAATATGTAATTTGAATATGTATTATCGGATAGGGTTTCTAAAAGGAATGACAGCTGTCCTAGGTTGGCAGACCTATAAATAGAATATTTAGGGCACGCCGCCAAAGAGACAGACGGAAGAGAGAGAAAGAGCACAATACGGATAAGACCGACTCATTAATTTAGAGAATATTATGTGACGGCTGTCTTAGGATTCCTAGAATACCCTAGACCGATTATCCGTTTGTATGATTTTAATATGATATAAATGGAAATCTTTTGAGTGAATCCTGAGTGTGCCTCTCTATCTTTGATTATTCATTGCAACCATATGTTGGTTATTGATTCCGCCTTTAACAAACGGATATCTCTCTAAATATAGCAACCCGTCATTAACTCTCTTGTCAACACGATTAATCTGTGTGAGTTATGACTTGATTGATTAAGATCCAGCTGAAATCAAAGGGACCAACATATGGCAAAGAACAAAATGGTGCAAAAATGATTACACATCAACCAAAAGTTGATAAAATTTACAAACACGAGGGTTTAAACTAGAACTACAAAGGTGAGGCATCAATATAAGTCCTAAACACCTTGAATGTAAGGCATGTAAGTCCATATTAAGTGGCATATAAGTTCAACATTCAGCCTCAAAGTTTGAAAGGTTTTGAGAAGATATATTTCTTAAAGAGAATTATAAATGTTCTGTCATTAAAGATATTTTGACAAAATATCTGGGGGTTGAAGTCAATTTTGGGTGATTTGGATAATGCCAAATAAGCCTTGGGAAGAGACATGGGACATCATACTGCAATAAGTGTTATCCATTTATGTATTATGTAACTAATTGAATATTAAACATATCACCAAAGTAATGAAATTCATGCCAAGTAATTACCTGCTATTAACCTGCCTAATGTGTCACAATAATGCTGAGAATGAAGTGTTGAAAGGTGACTTAATCAATATGATCCCATGTTGAGAAATTTTCATAAAAGAGAAAGATTTGAAATGATAAACTGAAATTTATCTCATAATGCACCATTTTCTCTTAAACTCTAAACTGAAAAGAGAAAACTGTTTAAAAGTAAGGTTTAAGTCAAAAAGGGTTGCATTTTTACACTGAATATGTCTGAATATGTGCTTTCGAATAAGCTTAGATGTTTATGAACTTTCGAGTAAACTAAGTTGTTTAGTTGGAGTTTTACTCATTCGAGCATACTCGATAAATGTTTGATATGGATATATCTCTGACTATGCTTTGAATAAGTGTTTCGAGTAAACTTGTATGTTTATTTGAAATTTGCCTATTCAAGCATACTTGATGAATCCTTGATTTACAATTGTCTAACTAAGTGTTTTTCGAGTAATCTTGAATATTTACTTGCTATTTAACTCTTTCAAATAAACCTGGTATTCCTAAAAATTAACCAACACAACATACCAGTCACCAACATACTCACTAGACATTAACTGTTGGGCCATAATTTGGTTAGACTGATGCATATCAAAATGCCTTGACATGATCAAGAGTAAAGTGACATAAACGAAGACGAGTTAAAGAATTGCATTATAGTTATGGTGATGTTGTACCGAAATCCCTATGGATTTCGGTTGGGCTTGGGCTATGTATGTAAACTGAGATCCAATATGGATCTCGGTGGGCTTTTGGCTATAGTTAGGCTAGTGTGTTGGATACCATATATATAGAACATGTTGTATAGGGTTTTGGGCTAGTTCAGCGAGTTGAGCAGTTGTTGAGAGCCACCATAATCTCTAGAGAGCATTTTGTTTAACCACTGGATTCGGTTGAAACTTGTTACCTTTCACTTGAGAAGCTTGTCTATTAACAGCACGGTAGTGACACTCCTTTGCCAAATGCCCGCCGATCCCGCATACGAAAGACGCCTTCATCCTTCTTCTAATGTCAACGGAAACACTTGCCTCATGTTTGAATTCCTTCTTAGGAAAGGTTTTTCCATTATTCTTGCCCCTTGGTGCAGCCTTCTGATTTTGCTTGTAATAGGGAACATATAGACGATTAACACAATTTCTGGCTATATGTCCTGGCGTGCCACAGTGGTAACATGTTTGTCTCTTAATATAAATGTCACCTACTGATTTATCAACACATGGAGATCCGGAGGATCTATGAGGACGAGACTGTCCTTCTTGTGCTGAAATCTTACGTGCCTTTCCTTTGTTTCCACACCTCTGTGTATTATTATTAGTACAATTTTGAGTTGTGTCATTTGAGTTTGATGACACGTTAGAATAGGATTCATTTTCACTAGCCTGAACACCATTACTATCAGAAGCAACATCATTTACTATATCTGCACATGAAGTAGAAACATCAAAATTGTTCACACATTTAAAAACAGGCTTGATTTCCTCTAGGGATCCTGATCCAACAATTTCATATTGAACCTGTTTACCATACCTCATGTCTTTTATCTTTTCCTCCTGTTCTTTGGTAACAGTGGTAGGGACTTAATTATGGTAGTAGGGTGGGGGAACTTGACTGAATCCTATTCCCTCACCTTGATTTTCCTTCCACCACAATTGGTTTTCAATCATTGAGTTAACTACTTTACTGGAACCATCGAATTTTTTAAAATCAAGTTCAGCCTTTCAAACTTACTAGTTAGATTTAAGATTTCTAACTTGGAAGCTTCTAGTTTAGCAGTTAACTCCGCAATTTCTTGTTTGGCATCTAGGAGGTGACAGCTTTTTATGCTAAAATCATATTTAAGCTTAAATATGTCCTTCTTTTGTGCTTCTATTTTGTCTAGAAAACCCTTTTCATTTTCTTAAATTTGAAATTTTCTTATTTTATTCTCTCCATATCTCTACTTAAACTGTCGTTATAAAGCTTATACATTTCTATTTTTTCACCACAATTTAAAGAACATGGTTTAAAACTTATCTCAGATGAATTTTGATATACTACTTGTGAGGGGGCAGATTGATTAAGAGTACTTCCAAACATTGAGATGAGTTGTGGAGAATCCGTTGAGTAATTAAAGATTAAACTAATTTTCGCTCCAAAATTTCTCAAAAAAATATGATCGCCAAAATTCTCAAGAAAGATGTCCCGCTCTAAAGAAGTGTCTAGGAAAAATTCCGTTCAAGACAAATTTTCCGAATTTCCCGCCAAAAATTCACTGGAAATCACCCGAAAAAAAAATTTCGCCAAAATTTTCAAAAATGAAGTTTACTTATAAGGAGTATTCTGGGAAAATTTCGTTCAAGAAAAGTTTTCCCGCCAAAAAACTCTTTTTTTTTACTCAGTTACTTTGACCGAGAACTAAGTTTGGCCGAAAACAAGGGTTGACCGAAAACAAGAGATGACCGAGAACCAAGTATTTTGACCGAGAACTATGAACTTTGACCGAGAACACGCGTTGACCGAAAACAGGATTTGACCGAAAACTCTAGTTGACCAAAAACCCAGCTGGCCGAAATCACTTTGGTAACCGAAAACTCTGGCCGAAAACTCTTAAAACTTGGCAGAGAACTCTTAAAACTTGGCCGAAATCACTTGACCGAAAACTATGAAGACTGGCCGAAATCACTTGATTTTGGCCGAGAACTGATTGTTATCGAAATCAGGTTGCAGCCGAGAATCAATTGAGGCCGAGAACACTTAAATGCCAGCCGAGAACACAGGTTTCACACCCAAAGTCAAACACAATCGTAACAAACTTCCGAGGAATCAGAAGATTGATTTATTTCCAAGATAAGATCAATCTTTTCCCAAAAATAAGTTTTCTTCTTCTCAGATCAGCAACTCGCCGGAAATCAACACCAACACCACCACCAAACCTTAATATCTTAAATCCGTTGATATCACAATAACGAGCCTGAGTTCGTCAAAACCTTCAGAATCTTTACTTGAACATGTTCAGCAACTTCAGCATCTGCATCCAATACTCTACCATCTCCCCCTTATTGACAGCATCATCCAATTTGAATCTCTAATACTTCATATGTTTCCGTTGCAAGAAATCGCTCTTGAAAGAACAATCAACTTTGATAGAAAGATCAACCACAATATTTTGAAAACAATTAAATAAAACAAAATAAGACATACATAATTTTTTAATTTTTAATTTTTCTAATTTTTATGATTTTCATGAAAAGACTTGAAATGAGATCATACCAGCTAAACCAACTATAACACAATAACCGAAATCATATTTCATTAGCAGAAGACAAATTTTAAAACGATTTCTTAACACAATAGTTCCGACAAGAGTAATCAAGAAGTAAATGATGTTCCAAAAGTAGTCAAACAATTATTAACTAAAAATAAGCTAATCTAGACACTAAGTAATAATTCTAGTCTCTTAAACATAACTTAAACTACTAACCGGCAAGTGTACCGATCGACTCTAGTACAGCTAAGTAAGTCCGGATATCGAACCCACGAGACTCTATAAATTACGTATACTAGCTAATTAGACTCAACTACAAGACGTGACTATTTAATAATAATGTTTGAAGGGGGTTTTAAACTAATTATTAATTAACTAAACCTAAACCTAATTAAATAAAATATAAAACTATTAAAACACTTAGATTAACTCAGATGATGAAAATAACTACCTAGGCTTGAATCCTCGATGTCACGACAATCAATCAAATGGGAAACTTAAGTTATGGAACTGGGATCGTAAAATAGACCCTTGACAGAAAACCCGAACAGGACCCTTGACCTTCAAGAAGACACCTATGGATTTCTAACAAGTTTTAAGACTCACCAGTTTTATGAATTAAACTTCCTTATGGTTATTTAATAATTTATGTCTAAGTATCTTTATGACGAAATCCTACCTTACAGCGCGGAAATCAAAGATAGTTAAGAAGACTCGATTGACTTAATAGACCAAGCTGACAATCAAACCTAGACAGACTCCTTACGAAAAACTAAATCTAGCAATCCTGACCAACAAAGATCTATCAATAACCTATCACCTTACAGCTTTCTAGGCTAGCAGCTCGCTTTTATCTATTTAATTGATTTTATTGTTTCTATGATTTTAATGCATATCAATCATAAACTAGTCAAGAACACACAGTAAATGACCTAACAAAACCCTATCCTATGAAACAATCACCAACGGTAATGTGAAACAATAAATCCAAGTAAATAAAACCAAGCAATAATACGCATCAATTAAATCAAACTCAACACTTTTGTTAGAACATAAAATCCATATCGAAAAGAAATCCCAATCAAATCAAACTGAACAAAGGTTCATCACGACCTAGGTAGTTTATGAAGTTTAGCCTAGCATCATATAATCTAAATCAAACAAAGCAAATAAAACTGAAAACATGGTGAAATAATGAGAAACGAAAGATTAAAGGCGATAAAACCCGTAGTCTTCGATCTTGAACGTAAAGCTCTTCACCGGCTTTTCTCGTGCCTTCAAAATCACCACAAGACTTGAAAGTATGCTCCAAGAAACTCTAAAATCGTCTAGTGGCTTCCAAGTTATGTCAGGTTTAAGTTAAAGGTGTTTAAATAGCGAAAACCAGGCCTAACAATAACCGAAAACAAATTAAAAACCCATCAGCATTGCCTAGACACCTTGCTAAGGGCTTTTTGCCTTTCCCCTCCGCGCAGCGCCGCATGCTCCACCATGGGGACCGGTCAGACAGGCCCGGTCTGACCGGTTCTCTGTTCTGGTTCTTCCTGACGCGTTCCGGATCTCCGTTTCGGCTCGTTTTAGCTCGTTTTTCGCCCTTTTTAATCACGATCAAATCCCGGAACCTACGACACACAAAAACATTAGTAGTATACAAATCTTGACTAAAAACGAACAAAAACAATTAAAATATTAAATAAAATAAACAAGGGACACATATATATTTTGCATTATATCAAATATCCCCACACTTATTCTTTTTTTCGTTCATGGACATGTTTGATGTAGTTGGATCAGAATCGGAAAATTAAAGTCTAACAAACATATAGGTTAATTTTTAAAGCTCAGAAGAACGCAAAAACCGCGATCACCGATATTGTTGTCCACTTAAACTCATGCCTTAATCTTTACCGGGACAAATATGATCCGACAATTTTTTACTCAGTGGTTTACACAATTAAGACCCGCTTATTTTCAGTTTTTACCGGACCAGACCACCCCAACTTGACTTAAACCTCAAAATTAGCAGATTTAAAACCTTTTGTTGCTCTATTTTTTTTTTCTTCATGAATAGTTAAGACGGTCAAGGGTATTGTTTATCCACCTAAGCTTAAGCATCAAAGTCTACCAAGCAGCCATTAGATACGATTAAGGTTCAATTATTTTATAGCTAGTGTTCCCCACAACATGACGTACCCCCGTTATCAAGCAAAACCCCGAAACCATCACCGTAGGTGAGCATGCAAAATTTCATTTGTAGGGCTTACATGTAGCGTGTCCCTTGTGGTTCGTTTCTCAATGGTAATGAGACGCGAGCAAGAGGACCCTACATGGCTAACAGCGTGGATGATCAAGTCTGTAGTGAATTTGTACTTTTGTACTCTTGTGATCATGTTTATAGACTTATAAGTGTTTGCTCTTTTGGCTTTATTTTAAATATCCACAACCCCACTTAGGAATTGTGAATACCCAGATGAATAGATTGCATACAGACTCATGGTCTCCGGACCCGAAGCATCCCATCAATACAGGATTTAAGGTCATAAAACCATACGCCAATGAGGTGTAAAACACTAAACTACCAGTTTAAGATTTATATCACAGGCTACACGGCAAACTCTAACGTTAAACCTACCCAAGCATCATATGATAACGTATTCAGATTTTTAAAATTTTATGACATTTCCACTTTTCATACCAATAATTGAGGCTTGAGTATGGCCCGACCTTTCATTACTTATTTTCCACGGACAAAACGCTTTACCCACAAGAGATTTCCGACCCATTTTATCAAATTGCCCTTTCATTTTCAAGGCTGAGCCTACCGACACATCCCAAGTTAAGTGCTTTTTCTATTATTTATTTCATATTATTAGTAGTTTGAAAAACCAATTTCCCGATAAATATCATCATCTTCCACTTTAACGCAAAAACTAAATCAAGGGACATTTTTAAAGCATTTTTCAATTTTTTTTTAAATAAAAACTCAATTTAAACTACGACTCAAATATCCTATCCCCACACTTAAATTATGCATTGTCCTCAATGCAAGGATAAGGACGACTTAAAAAAAATTAAAATCGGACTACAAAAACTAAGACTCTAAAAATTAAAAATAAAAACAAAATAAACAGTTAATAAGCTAGATAAATGGAAAAGACTTAGCTGGTAATATGCGAATGGAAAATGATGCCAAAGTCTTCTTCCATGAATGCCCTCCAACTACGAACGTGCTCAGCAAATGTTAACTCAGTTTCTCACGAACGTAAGCGGCCAAACAAAACAAACATATCTAAAAATGTATCTTATCAAAACGATAGATATTAAGTAATTAAAATATTTTACCAACTCAACAAATAAATCATGAATAATTAGCAGCAAATAAACAAATAAAAAGTATACAGCTCGGCTGCTCCATCCCCACACTTGTATTTTTCATTAAAGTCTTCCTTGGGGATCTTCTCTCTAGCTTATTCAGTCTCTCTTTTACCTAGCAAAACTTAAAAACGCAAAAAAAAAACAAAGACGAACTACAAAAACTACGTTAGTGACTCGATTAATTATACAAACTCCGCGAAACCTCCCCACACTTGAACTTAATCAGGAGGTTTCTCCTTTATCTGGACCCTATCAAACCCGTTTAGTTCCACTCGAAATTTATCACACATTAATATATCAATGATGGAACCACAAAATATTAAATTAGAATTAAAAGTCAGTAACGGGTCAGAACACCTATATTTAAACTTACCTGGCAAAAGCCGAATGTGTTGTAAGTATTGAGAAGACTGGTCGTGTTTGACTATTAATTTTTTCATTCCTGTAGACCATCTTCTAAAGTATACGCAACTTCGGTTTTCAGGTAACCTATCATCCTCGACCTTATCCCGTGGTTTTAATTCCTGATCAGCATTCAAAACACAGTCCACGGGCCGGTAATGGTGTTCTTCCTCTAACACCACATCCTTATCTACATTGTCCTCTATAAGGAGGGCCTCGAAAAATGCAACATCCTCACTAACGTCCAACGTGTTTCCCTCATCATAATCTAACAATCCATCCAACTCCATATTTAGGAATTCATCTTCCTCATTAAGCTCATTATCAACCTTAACCATATCCTCAACACCAAACATTAGCTCGAATGACTCTCCCAATTCTATCTCATCCTCAAACACAGGTTTCACCATAACTAATCTCAGATATGCAGCCCACTCCTCCTCGTCACAATCATCATCGGAGTCACTACAAAACTCAGTACAATTAGCGATATATACCTGTGAAACCTGAGGTGGGATTTCATCAGCCACTCGTGTCTCCGTATCCGGGATGAGCTCCTCTTCTTCATCTACATATTCCATGATTGGCTCTTTCCCTTCTTCTGAAAACGTCGGGAACAACTCGCCTAACCGATTCATATATCCCAAATAGTTGCCTTCCGCATCATACTTATAACCAGGTGTCGGTTGCTCCTCCAGCTGCACACTCTCCTCTTCGTTTATCTCATCATCAGAGTCACTCCAAAAATCAATAATAGCATGTGAAACCGGAGGTGGGACTTCAACATCCATTTTTGTCTCCGTTACTTGAATGATCTCCTCATCTGAGTGCTCAACATATTCCAAGGATCTTAACCTCTCCATTTCATCTTCTTCATCCAGTCTCCTAGAAATTTCTTCTACTTGACGTTGGAGATCTGTAATATTATCCTGGTGATTTTTGAAGATGGTATCATGCTCGACGAGCATCTTTTGGGTATCTGTAGCCATGTATTGGACCAACATCTTTTCTATCCTACCCATAGCAGCTACATCCTCATTAGAAAAGCTTTTAGAAAATTGATCATAACACTGCTCCTGGTTTTGTTGAGGTTGCTGATACGAATTATCAAAATAATACCGAAAAGGTCCCTGTGAAAAATTTTGTACCGGCTGCAAATATGGGTTAGTACGATTATATGGACATGCACGAGTCATATGACAACCAGCGCGTCTATAACAAATAAAGCGAGAACCCTTGTATGGACAATCATAGTGTAAATGAGGATCACCACATGTATCACAATTAATGTTACTATTATATGGACATTTAATGGTAAAGTGAGGTTTATTACAAAAATCACACATAATTACAAGAATCTAAACAAGCAAAAGACACGGACAATTAGACACCTACGACTCACAATAAAAAATATAAACACGTAAAAAGTTAATTAACTAAAACCCTAAAAACTCAAAAGCAAAAACACAATAGCACGTATATAGCAAGTAAGTCCAATCAAAACTAATAACGCAATCGCCAAGAGTCCCCGGCAACGGCGCCAAAAACTTGATGTGCTAAAAGTAGTCAAATAATTATTAACTAAAAATAAGCTAATCTAGACACTAAGTAATAATTCTAGACTCTTAAACTTAACTTAAACTACTAACTGGCAAGTGTACCGGTTGACTCTAGTACAGTTAAGTAAGTCCGGATATCGAACCCACGAGACTCTATAAATTACGTATACTAGCTAATTAGACTCAACTACAAGACGTGACTATTTAATAATAATGTTTGAAGGGGGGTTTTAAATTATTTATTAATTAACTAAACCTAAACATAATTAAATAAAATATAATAAACTATTAAAACAATTAGATTAACTCAGATGATGAAAATAACTACCTAGGCTTGAATCCCCGATGTCACGACAATCAATCAAATGGGAAACTTAAGTTATGGAACGGGGATCATAAAATAGACCATTGACAGAAAACACGAACATGACCCTTGACCTTCAAGAAGACACCTATGGATTTCTAACAAGTTTTAAGACTCACCAGTTTTATGAATTAAACTTCCTTACGGTTATTTAATAATTTATGTCTAAGTATCTTTATGACGAAATCCTACCTTACAGCGCGGAAATCAAAGATAGTTAAGAAGACTCGATTGACTTAATAGACAAAGCTGACAATCAAACCTAGACGGACTCCATACGAAGAACTAAATCTAGCAATCCTGACCAACAAAGATCTATTAATAACCTATCACCTTACAGCTTTCTAGGCTACCAGCTCACTTTTATCTATTTAATTGATTTTATTGTTTCTATGATATTAATGCATATCAATCATAAACTAGTCAAGAACACACCGTAAATGACCTAACAAAACCCTATCCTATAAAACAATCACCAACGGTAATGTGAAACAATAAATCCAAGTAAATAAAACCAAGCAATCATACGCATCAGTTAATTCAAAATCAACACTTTACTTAGAACATAAAATACATAACGAAAAGAAATCCCAACCAAAATCAAACTGAACAAAGGTTCATCACGACCTAGGTAGTTTATGAAGTTTAGCCTAGCATCATATAATCTAAATCAAACAAAGCAAATAAAACTGAAAACATGGTGAAATAATGAGAAACGAAAGATTAAAGGCGATAAAACCCGTAGTCTTCGATCTTGAACGTAAAGCTCTTCACCGGCTGTTCTCGTGCCTTCAAAATCACCACAAGACTCGAAAGTATGCTCCAAGAAACTCTAAAATCGTCTGGTGGCTTCCAGGTTATGTCAGGTTTAAGTTAAAGGTGTTTAAATAGCGAAAACCAAGCCCGAGAATAACCAAAAACAAATTAAAAACCCATCAGCATTGCCTAGACGCCGCGCTAAGGGCTTTTTGCCTTTCCCCTCCGTGCAGCGCCGCGTGCTCCACCAAGGGGGCCGGTCAGACTGGCCCGGTTTGATCGGTTCTCTGTTCTGGTTCTTTCTGACGCGTTCCGGATCTCCGTTTCGGCTCGTTTTAGCTCGTTTATCGCTCTTTTTAATCACGATCAAATCCCGGAACCTACGACACACAAAAACGTTAGTAGTATACAAATCTTGACTAAAAACGAACAAAAACAATTAAAATATTAAATAAAATAAACAAGGGAAACATATATATTTAGCATTATATCAGTAAAAAATAAAATAAATGAAATAAAATAAGACCAAAAACAACAAATTAAACAAATTTAATCACCCGGTCTTCTTGTAATTTAGCAAAAATTTGGGATCAAATTTCAGTTTTTGATAAAACTGTTGCCTTTATGAAAAGTTCCGAACATGGAATCATATTGTTTAAGGTGTTTTCACAAAGATTCATGTTTAGCGTTATTATGACATAAAGAAACAGGTTGATAGTAGGTATAACGAACTTAGCATGATTTTCATTGCATCAGTGATATGAATTAGGTTCAATTCGGCATAAAGCTTAGATGGACATCACTCATGGACCTGTGGTGCCGCTTATCTCTTCTCAAAGCGTATTTGGCCTTCCCCACATCACCCCAATTTGACTCCAATCTCCTAGTTCTTGATCAAAAGATTTTATAGATAAACAAACAATAATTTAAGCTTTAAGGTTGAACGTTGGACTTACAAGCCATCCGGACTTACATGTCTTTCATCCGAGACATGACAAGACTTACTTTTATGCCTCATCTCTGTAGTTCTAGTTTGACCCTTTAAGCATTTAAAATACGAATTTTTTAATAACACGGTAATCATTTTTTTTTATATTTTTTGTTATTTTTTTTATTTTATTATTATTGTTTTTTTCTTTTTCCTTTTTTTTATAACTTAAGCAATAACTTAGAAACATAATATTTTTGGTGATCAAGACATTAACGGGCTCGTGTATGACTAGCTAATTGCTTTTCTGCCTATCCTTCGGAGAGATGTATATGTAGACATGCACATTTCTTCAAAATGACTCTCCACAGTAAGTTTATATCACCTCAACTTTTACACATCATGGGAAGCCACCATACAAATCAATGACTGTTCTATAGCCTTTTAAGCTTAATAACTTCACCCGTTAGGCACACAGAAACAATTTATCTATCATTTTCCAAAGGTTGGATCAATTTTCATTTGAATATATTTTGAAGCTTCTAAAAAGCTGTTAACTGAATGATAATATCACTTCCCAGAAGACACACATGTTAAGAACTCAGTCACCCCGGTCACTCTTCAATTTTCAGGTAAATTTCTATCTCGTATAACCACTAGTGGTTAACAGGACCAAAACACATATGAGAATACGTGTCCCTCCAACTTGGAATCACCGACATAATTTTTAGTGAAAGAATTCAAAACACAAAAACACATCACAATCGCCCCAGATGCTTTCAGTCTTTAGATAAATGGCAATCCTCTGGATCTACAAGTAGATCACCGGACCAAACATATACGAGTATATGTTCTTCAAACTTGAGCAGGAGACATAATTTTAAGCGATAGTGAATCTTGAAAAACGTAATCAAAACTTTTAATTTTTTAATTTTTTTATTTATTAAACACACACACTCTTTTTGAATTATTTTTAATTTTCTCCCCCTAAATTTGTGCAAAAAATTTGACAGGAGGGAAACTTTTATGTACAAATTTAACCTCAACGAGACTCAATCGTCGAAACGTAGTATTTAATAAAAACTTTTAAGAAGTGTGATAGTCAACCAACTGATGTACTATCATTTCTCATGCACGTTCAAGTCATTTTCTCATTTTTGGGAAACAAAATACACTATACTTGAAAAACTATACGTGAACATATTTTTGTATTTTTCTTTTTTTATAAAATTTTTAAAATCTTTTTGACTGATCAATCTTTCATACCAAAGTGATACGGTTACCTTTTATCTTCAAGACATCATCTTTCCATTTGTGAGAATATCCCCCTAAGAATAAGCTTGTTATGAGATTCTTCATCTTTGCGAGTTGAATGCCTGGAACAAACCTTTTAATATGCAATGTATTCCCTGATTTGTTCCTACACACTTAGAGAGCAGATTAAAAACGTTCTATCACCCTAAAATCCAGTCCAGGCAACAAATAATCCATTTTATGGTTTAAAGATGTTTGAATAGCTTCAACCGTAGCTTGTTGTTATAGAATAGCTTCAACCGTAGCTTGTTGTTATAAAACGAAGCACACGTCGGATTACTTCAATATCAACTGTGATCGGAATTTGGTTGATTGTGGTTGTAAGTCCCGAATCTGGATCACTACAATATGATATCAACCCGAACACGATGTTAATGCGGAATCCTAACACAGTGGTGATTCAAGAACGATGTAGAACAATATGAATATAATAAAACACGATGTAATACTCCAAATGCACACGATTATATTATTAAACCGTCTGGTACATGAGATTGCACAGAATCGTTATTGCTCTCTAGATGGTGGCTTACGTTTTCTCTCAATCTGAACAGCCCCTAAAGACCTATACAATAAGATCTATTTATAGGGAAACCAAAACACTAGCCCAATCAAAGCCCAAAGCCCATCAAGAACGCAAGTGTGTTCTCGGTTTACATAGCAACCCGAAGCCCAAGCCCAATACAAGTAGGCTAAGTAAAAACCACCAAATATGGACCCAACAATCTCCCCCTTGGTTTGTAGCTTCGTTCTTTTTTGTTTCACTTCAGACTAGCCTAACCGAAATCCATAGGGATTTCGGTATTACACCAATGTAATTCTTTAACTCGTCTTCGTTTACATCACTTTAGTCTTGATATTGTCATGGCCTTTTGATATGCATCAGTCTAACCAAATTATGGCCCAACAATCTCCCCCTTAGACTGATGCTTTCGAAACCTTCAGAATCTTTACTTGAACATGATCAGCAACTTCAATGATCAACAACTTCAGCATCTGTATCCAATACTCTACCATCTCCCCCTTTTTGATAGCATCATCCAATTTGAGTCTCAGATACTTCATATGCTTCCGTTGCAAGAAATCAGTCTTGAAAGAACAATCAACTTCGATAGAAAGATGAACCAAAATATTCTGAAAACAATTAAATAAAACAAAATAAGACAGACATATTTTTGTAAATTTTTTTATTTTTCTAATTTTTTTTTATCATTTTCTTGAAAAGACTTGAAATGGGATCATACCAGCTAAACCAACTATAACACAATAACCGAAATCATATTTCATTAGCTGAAGACAAATTTTAAAACTATTTCTAACACATTTGTTTCGACAATCAAGAAGTAAAAATAAAATAAATGAAATAAAATAAGACCAAAAACAACAAATAAAACAAATTTAATTTCCCTGTCTTCTTGTAATTTAGCAACAAATTGGGATCAAATTTCAGTTTTTTGATAAAAATGCCGCCTTTATGAAAAGATCCAAACATGGAATCATATTGTTTAAGGTGCTTTCACCAAGATTCATGTTCAGCGTTATTATGACATAAAGAAACAGGTTGATAGCAGGTATAACGAACTTAGCATGATTTTCATTGCATCAGTGATATGAATTAGGTTCAGTTCGGCATAAAGCTTAGATGAACATCACTCATGGACCTGTGATGCCTCCTATCTCTTCTCAAAGCGTATTTGGCTTTCCCCAGATCACCCCAATTTGACTCCAATCCCCTAGTGCTTGATCAAAAGATTTTATATAAAAGCAAATTTAAGCTTTAAGGTTGAACGTTGGACTTAGTGCCAGTAAACTGACAAGCATTTCATTCGAGACATGACATGACTTACTAGTGTTCCCCCATCTCTGTAGTTATAGTTTGACCCTTTAAGCTTTTGAAATACCAAGTTTTAACAGCACAAATTATATACATACTTATAATAAGTTTGACTCCTTTCCCTTTTTTTATAATAATAAACATAATAGCCCAATATTTTTGGTGATCAAGACACTAACGGGCTCGTGTATGACTAGGTAATTGCTTTACTGCCTATCATTGGAAGAGATGTATCTGGAGATATGCACATTTCTTCAAAATGACTCTCCACAGTAAGTTTAGCATATTTAGTTTATATCACTTCAACTTTTACGCATCATGGAAAACTACCATACAAATCAATAACTGTTCTAGAGCCTTTTAAGCTTAATAACTTCACCCGTTAGTCACACAGAAATAATTTATCTATCACTTTCCAAATGTTGGATCAATTTTCATTTGAAAATATTTTGAAGCTTCTAACTGAATAAAGATATCACTTCCCATAAAATTACAGAAGACGCACATGTAAAGAACTCAGTCACCCCGGTCACTCTTTATTTTTCAGGTAGATGGCTATCCCGTATGACCACAAGTGGTTAAAGGGACCAAACACATATGAGAATATGTGTCCCTCCAACTTGGAATTACCGACATAATTTTAAGTGAATGAATTCAAAACATAAAAACACATCACAAACGCCCCATATGCTTTCAGTCTTTAGATAAATGGCTATCCTATGAATCTACAAGTAAATCACCGGACCAAACATATACAAGTATATGTTCTTCAAACTTGAGCAACCGACATAAATTTAAGCGAGAGTGAAGTTTGAAAGACATAAATATTTTTTTTTATAAGAACGCACGCACACTCTTTTTGAATTTTTTTAATTTTCTACCACTAAATTTGTGCAAAAATTTTGATAGAAAGGAAAACTTTTATGTACAAATTTAACCCCAAAAAGACTCAATCTTCGAAATGTAGTATTTAAAAAAAATGAAGTTTGATAGTCAATCAACTGATGTACTATCATTTCTCATGTACGATCAAGTCATTTTCACATTTTGAAATAAAACAAAGAAAAACTTTACTTGAAAAACTATACATGAACATATTTTTGTAATTTTTTTAAAAATTAAAATTTTAAAATCTCTTTTTGATTGATCAAATCTTTCATACCAAAGGGATACGGTTACCTTTTATCTTCAAGACATCATTTTTCATTTTGAGAATCTCCCCCTAGGAATAGGCTTGTTTTGAGATTCTGCATCCTTGCGAGTTGAATGTCTGGAACAAGCCTTTTAATATGCAATGTATTCCCTGATTTGTTCATACACACTTAGAGAGCAGATTAAAAACGTTCTATCACCCTAAAATCATCCCGTCCAGGCAACAAATAATCCATTTCATGGTTTAAAGATTTAAAAACATTGGATATTTGCCCTGCCATGTACCTGGAACAACCCATTTAATAAACAATGAATTTGTGGTTGTTCTTACACGCATAGCGGGATTAGTTGGACATAGGAACCCAAGTCATAAATGTCTTGGGATTTCCTTGAGCATCAACATATGTGACCTCTTGCCAACTCATATCTTTCCCATCTTTAACAGAATCATTTGTTAAAACACATTTTGTTTGCTGAGTTTTAAGTTTCCATGTCTGTCTTGGTTTAGTGAAATTTGAAATAGCAGACTTTGGAGTGGAACAATTCGAATTCGAATTCTTAGAACTCTCAACACTCTTTGATTTCTGAAAATTTATTTTTCTTTTAACAGTTTCTAAATCATTTGAGTTCAAACTTGTCATATTAACTTTGAATCCTTGAGTATCTGTGACCTGTTGTACAGATACTCGTGGTTTTCTAAAATAAGCATTTTGTTTAACCACTGGATTCGGTTGAAACCTGTTACCTTTCACCTGAGGAGCTTGTCTATTAACAGCACGCTAGTGACACTCCTTTGCCAAATGCCCGCCGTTCCCGTAGACGAAACACGCTTTCATCCTTCTTCTAATGTTAACGTAAGCACTAGCCTCATGTTGGAATTCCTTCTTATGAAAGGTTTTTCTATTCTTCTTGCCCCTTGGCACAGCCTTCTGATTTTGCTTGTAGTATGGAACATATAGACGATGAACACAATTTCTGGCTATATGTCCTGGCGTGCCTAAGTGGTAACATGTTTGCCTCTTAACATACATAGCACCCATTGATTTATCAACACATGAGGACGAGACTGTCCTTGTTGTGCTGATTTCTTACGTGCCTTCCCTTTGTTGCCACAACTCTCTGTATTATTATTAGTACAATTTGGAGTTATGGTGTCATCTGATTTTGATGACACGTTAGAATGAGATTCATTTTCACTAGCCTGAACCCCTTTACTATCAGAAGCAACATAATTTGCTATATCTGCACATGAAGTAGAAGCATCAAAATTGTTCACACATTTAAAAACAGGGTTGATTTCCTCTAGGGATCCTGATCCAACAATTTCATATTGAACCTGTTTACCATAATTCATGTCTTTTATTTTTTCCTCATTTTCTTTGGTAACAGGGGTAGGGACATAATTGTGGTTGTAAGGTGGTGGAACTTGACTGTATCCTATTCCCTCACCTTCATTTTCCTTCCACCACAATTGGTTTTCAATCATTGAGTTAACTACTATACTGGAACCATCGAATTTTTTAAAATCAAGTTCAGCCTTTTCAAACTTGCTAGTTAGATTCAAGATCCCTAACATGGAGGCTTCCAGTTTAGCAGTTAACTCAGCAATTTCTTGTTTGGCATCTAGATGGTGACAACTTTTTACACTAAAATCATACTTAAGCTTTTTAATGTCCTTGTTCTACGCTTCTATTTTGTCTAGAAAGCCCCTTTCATTTTTCTTAAGTTTAAAATTTTCTGATTTTATTCTCTCCATGTCTCTACTTAGACTGTCGTTATGAAGCTTATACATTTTTATTTTTTCACCACAATGTAAAGAACATGGTTTAAAACCTATCTCAGATGAATTTTGATATACTTCTTGTGAGGGAGCAGACTAATTAAGAGTACTTCCAAACATTGAGATGAGATGTGGAGAATCCGTTGAGTAATTAAAGAGATTCAACTGATTTTCCCGCAAAAAATTATCGAAAAAATATGATCGCCAAAATTCTCAAGAAAGATGTCCCTCTTAAGAGAAACGTCTAGGAGAATTTTCTTTCAAGACAAATTTTTCCGATTTTCCCGCCAAAAATTCACCGAAAATCACCCAAAAAAAATGTTTTCGTCAAAATTTTCAAGAATGGATTTTTACTGATAAGGAGTATTCTGGAAAAATTTCGTTCAAGAAAAATTTTCCCGCCAAAATACTCTTTTTACGATAACACAAGTGGAACGAGAACAAGGTGAACCGAGAACCGAAAGCAGATAATGTTGACCGAAAACCCAAGTCAACCGAGAACTATTTAGCCGAGAACAGTGGCCGAGAACTAGTCTTGGCCGAGAACTACGAGAACTCTGAAATCTTGATCTTAGCCGAGAACCTTGAATTTAACCGAGAACAATAAACTTTGACCGAAAACACGCGTTGACCGAGAATGAGCAAAACTGGCCGAAATCACTTGATTTAGGCCGAAAACTCTTATTTTTGGCTGAAATATGGAGATCTTGTTTAAAATAAAACCAAAAACAGTGAAATATGGCCGAGAACACCCAAAAACGCGTTTGACTGGCTGATTTTGGTAACACCCAAATCCCTGATTTTATGGGATTCAAATTATTTTCAAGAAAAGTGGATCTTTCACCAAATTAATGATTGTCCTCCTTCTCCAATCAGAACTTTGCTGGACAAGCTTCCACAACACAAAAAAAACTAATCTTGAATATGTTAATATCACAATAACGAGCCTGAATTGGTCCAAGGCTCTGATACCAATTGTAAGTCCCGAATCTGGATCAATACAATATGATATCAACCCGAACATGATGTTAGTGTGAAATCCTAACACAGTGGTGATTCAAGAACGATGTAGAACAGTATGAATATAATAAAACACGACGTAATACTCCAATTGCACATGATTATATTATTAAACAGTCTGGTACATGAGATTACACATAATCGTTATTGCTCTCTAGATGGTGGCTTACATTTTCTCTCAATCTGAACAGCCCCTAAAAACCTATACAATAAGATCTATTTGTAGGGAAACCAAAAAACTAGCCCAATCAAAGCCCAAAGCCCACCGCGAACACAAGTGTGTTCTCGGTTTACATAGCAACCCGAAGCCCAAGCCCAATATTGTTGGGACTTGAATTTTAGACCAATGCATCGAATTTATATGTGGGTGAAAAATATATTCTTTGGTATCAACCAAGGGTGGATGGCTTGAAGACCAAGTCATGCTAGACTAGTATAAATAGATGTTTTTATTCATTTGTCTAGTATGAGTGAGTGTATTGTGTATGTGTGAGATATAGGGTTTTATCCCTTTGAGAGATTCTCCACCTCCAGGATGAGCTCTCCTGGTGTCGGCTGATATTTCTTAATCGATTGTATGTATGAATGTATGTATGAGTGTTTCATCTTTGTGTTAATCATTCGTCTAATATTAATCATACTACCATTTCTATCTTTTGTGTTTTGATTACAATTGTTCATCCTACTTTATTGTTGATTGTTAATCAAATCAGGCTCTCTCCCAATACACCTCATCCGTCCAAACATCTTTCAAGAGTGAATACGAGTGCGATTCGATCCTAACCCTATATCCGAGCTCCACACCGTATAGTAACGACTATATTCACGCTTCCGCACCGGAGATAAGGTCTTCACTATTGGTATCAGAGCCTGGGTTACCGAATCGTTCAGACTAACCGCTGAACAGATTCATTTCGCTCTTGAATCCACCATGGACGTTAAACGATGAAGTTCGTTGAAATTATTTTTGGGGGTTTTGAAATTATTTGATGATTCGCAGAAAATTTTATGGATTGATGTTTGGGTTGATGACTCGTTTGGAGATCCAACATCAATTTCATGTTTATTTGGTTGGAATGGTCCAGATCTGATGTAACAGTGTTATTTGGCTCGTTTAATGATTTCCAGATCTGAAAAGGTTGATTATGATATGAAGATAGGTTTCTTTGATTTCGAGATAGAGTGGATATTGCTACAGTGACTTATTTCAGCTTACGAAACTTGTTTCTGGATCTGAAAAATTAGGGTTTTGTGTGCTCGTGCTGCACAAACAGTAGATGTGTGTTGAAAAATATTGCTGATGGTACAAACTGATAAGGAGAATGTACAAGTCAAGAATGAACAAGTACTGAAGGCAATTTCATCATTGTTTGTTGCAGCAGATGCAAAGTGAATATTCGAGCAGGTTCTGCAAGGGCAAATCAGTAACTAATTATGCAGAAATGAAGTTTTGGTGTCTCGAGCATACTATGATCATATAAGACTGAACTCGAGTATGTAAAATGACTAAGTGTTGCTTCGAGCACAGGAGGTGTTTTGCCTAAGAACATCTTTGTTTGGCTCGAGCACAGGTTATTTCAAGCACGTCTTATATCGATCACATCAAATTCGAGCATACTTTGTGAAACCCAGAGCATATCCTTTGTCTTCTCAAGAAAACTATTTTCTTTAAGTCTAGAGCACACTTTGTTATTTATTCGAGCAGACTCTTTTTCAAGCATACTTTGTTTTGTCTTGAACAATTATGCTTGTGAAGAGAAAACTCAAGTTTCTGTCGAGCACACCCTTGCTCCCGAGCATACTTTTGCCTCCGAGCATGTTTGGTGGAAAATGAAAAAGCACTAAGTAATCCGAGCACACTTTTGTTTCCGAGCACTAAGTAATCCAAGCACACTTTTGCTTTCCGAGTACACTTTGTGCTAGTTGAAAGTTGAAAAATCACAAGTGTTTTGCTTTCCAGGTACACTTTGTGCTATGAAAGTTCTTCCGAGCACACTTTGTGCTAGGAAAGTGCTCCCAAGCAGACTTTGTGCTAGGAAAGTGTTCCCAAGCACACTTTGTGCTAGGAAAGTGATCCCAAGCACACTGTGTGCTAGGAAACAGAGTTTGTGAAACATTTCAAGGTTTTGAAGAAACTTTTGAGATTTTTGGTGTCGTTGACCGTTTGACCAAGCTGTTCTCTACGGAAAATATATACCCAGGGGTATTTTGGTAATTTTTCTTCGATCATCAACAAGCTTATGGAATTCAAACCTCATCAAATTTCACGACTTCATCAAGAGCTTTACAAGAACAAGTATTGACCAAGCTTAAGGATTTAATCACATTAAGTGTCAACCAACTTTTGAATATGTTTATCTGAGATTTTTACAATCTTGATGAGGAAGATCAAGATTGTTTCACCCACACTTGATTTGAAGACACATTTATTAAAGACAATTGCAATGAAATTGGGGGGGTACAAATCTTTGAATTTCATTTCAAATGGCATGCTTCAAATCAAGTAAAACACTCAAATTAACGAAAGTTGATCAAGATCAATAATCCAAGGTTTTTTCAAAGATGTTTCATTGTTTATAAGTTTTCAGATTTCCTAGTACGGATGAGAAGATAGAGTCATCTTGAGCAACAATGTTGAAAAGATGATTAGTAGAGTTTAACCTCCTATGAAGTAGTCACTTGAACAGTCAAGAACAGGTTATGGTTGATTTGAATGCTTTTTGATTCTGGGAATGGTTTGAAGATGATTTACAAGGGGAGAGACAAATTTGAAGAATTGAATATTATTTGATAGTCACATTGAGTTTATTTCTTTTTGTGATGACCTTGTTACTTGAAGTTGATCTTTGAAGTTCAAAGCCTCGTTCATATGCCCATACAACAATATCCAGAAGTGGTATAAGAGTGATAATTCGAAATGAACAATGGGAGAAGCTTAACGTGAGGGGGGGAGAATTTCAACGAAAGACAACAAGTTATGAGGTGATCATGGAAGAAATTCGATGGCATCGGTCTAAGGGGGAGATTGTTGGGACTTGTATTTTAGACCAATGCATCGAATTTATATGTGGGTGAAAAATATATTATTTGGTCTCAACCAAGGGTGGATGGCTTGAAGACCAAGTCATGCTAGACTAGTATAAATAGATGTTTTTATTCATTTGTCTAGTATGAGTGAGTGTATTGTGTATGTGTGAGATTTAGGGTTTTATCCCTTTGAGAGAGTCTCCGCCTCCAGGATGAGCTCTCCTGGTGGCGACTGATATTTCTTAATCGATTGTATGTATGAATGTATGTATGAGTGTTTCATCTTTGTGTAAATCATTCGGCTAATATTAATCATACTACCATTTCAATCTTTTGTTTTTTGATTACAATTGTTCATCCTACTTTATTGTTGATTGTTAATCAAATCAGGCTCTCTCCCAATACACCTCATCCGTCCAGACATCTTTCAAGAGTGAATACGAGTGAGATTCGATCCTAACCCTAGATAAGAGCTCCACACCGTATAGTAACTAATATATTCACGCTTCCGCACCGGAGATACTTGTCAGGTCCCCGATTTCAGCTGGATCTTACTCAAATCATGTCATAACTGACAAATAAATGTGCTGACAAAAGAGTTAATGACGGGTTGCTATATTTAGAAAGATTACTGTTTGTTAAAGGCGGAATCAATAACAAACAGGGTACTTGCAATTAATAATCAGAGTTAGAAAACACAAACAAGATTCACTCAAAAGATTTCCATTTATATAATATTCATCATACAAAAGGTAATCGATTTAGGGTTTCATTTAGGAAAACGGCAGTAGCTCAATAAAGATTATCGTATTCAGTCGCCTATTTTTCCGTGTTGTGTCTCTCTGTCCTCAGGTGTGCCCTAATTATTCCTTTTATAGGCCTGACACCCTTGGACAGCTGTCATTCCTTCTAGAAACCCTAAATGATAAGACATATTCAAGTTACATATTCAGAAATAATCCTAAGTGTAAAACAAGTCGTCCGGGTAGGCTTTACATCAATCTTGTCTTTCGGAGTATGCTCTGCCATCCTTTAGGACTTGGTAATATAGAAGTGTGCTCGGGATCAGTTTCCGGGTAGACTTTACTTGAAGAGTATTTTACCAAGTAAAATACTCACCGAGTAGACTTCAATCTTCTTGACTTTGTCAGACTTTGCCCGACAAACCCTTACAAGCAACCTTGTTCTTCAATGGTCCCTTCAACCCTTTGCTAGAAAATAGCTTATTAGTAAAGTGTGCTTGGTAGCACTGTTCCTTTCTTGAGTTGAACCTTGCCCGATGATACTTGAGATATATCATTAAATCATAAAGCCTACTTGGACCATACTTATTAATGAATACCTTGCCCGGTCTTCCATTTACTTGGCTTCATGAGCTTGGTTAGCCTAAAGCTTACTCGGAAGTCAACTTTACTTGGCTATGAAGAAAAAACCTGCTTGATACAGTGCACCATGCCCGGACTTGCATAAACTAGTGAACCTTGCCCGGTAATACACTAATTTGCAAACCCTGCTCGGATTTCCACTAAAGAAGACTTCAAGAAGATAACCATGCCCGATAAACAAAATATCGTACCTGACTAAGTAAAAGCTTGCTCGGAAGTCTAAGTTGTGCCCGGATCCATACTTAGCATATTCTGAGAAGGTTGAGAAGATTCCAATCTTCCATATGTTCCATAGAACAAGTCTTTTACTTAACAATCTCCCCCTTTGGTCAATTTCTTGACTCAACATAGACTAAGTACAAACCACCAAATATGGACCCAACAATCTCCCCCTTGGTTTGTGTTGGTGCATGATGTCAGTAGTTTAGTATCTAGTGTTTTGTAACACCTAGATTGGAACACCTCAGCTGACCCAAAACATATCTATAGTTATTTACACAGGATTAAAATACACATCAAATTAAAGTCAAAGTTACATAATCAAATTACATAAACGGTTACATATTCAAAAGTTGTCAAACGACATTACAAATCAAATCCTAATCTATGAATCTTGTCTCCTTCTTTCATTGTAGGCAGCTTGTCTTCTGTTTGTTATCACTGATGCAGCTCTCATTTTAATGATATCAAGGGATCGGTAATGAGTATGACCTTCCGGTATGACTAAGTTCCTTATATCCATTAGATCTTCATTATGCAAGCAATTCAAGTCTTCATCCTTCTTGATTATCCCCGGTACTTTTCCATCAGAGTTTTTCAGCAAGTAATGGTCAACATTTTCTTTGTATTCAACTTCAGTAATGATGCCATTTCTTTGGACTGTGTAGTTGGGGTGTGTCATTCTTCTTCCAAGGCTTAAGCATGCATTCAAGTTTGACACTGGATTCCTGTCTCTGACATTCATTTGCTTGTACAGTTCACTTTGTCCATTTTCAATAACTTCTCTGACCTTTTCGATCTGTGAAGTTGAATCATTCTCCAACTTCTCTTTTCTTTTAAGAACCGGAATCCCTGGTCAGCTTCTTTCTTCAAAAACTTTGAGAGATCATTCATTTGCCTACCTGCCATCTTGTTTATGTCTCTATAATCATACAGGTCAAGTGTGGCCATTCTTTCTAGTTGTTCTTGAGTATACTCATAAAAGTCACTTCTCACAACTATCTCTCTTAGCTTTCTGCTTTCCATAATCACTTCTAAGCATTAAGATACAGAATCTTAGTAGAGTTCTCTGGGAAGATCCACATCTGATTGTGGTCTTGATGTTCTTTGTAGTGCAGACCTACTTGATTCACCTCTTCCACCTTCACCTCTTCCACCTTGTGGATGTCTTCTTGAGATTGGAGGCCTAAATTGAATAGACTTCATGGGTTTTCTTGGCCCCAGATTGAAGGTTTTGATGTAGATGGCCTCTACCATCTCAGGTGGAAGGTTAGCTAGTTCAACTACATCTTGTCCAGCTAGTTCTTTAAGATTGAGCAACATTTTTGCCATACCCGGTCTGTTTGACAGATCAGCAGGTACAAATTTTCCATCCACAAAACTTCTAGGGTTTTCTCCTTCCCTTAGAGCTTTCTACCAATCAGCCTTTTGAATGTAGAAAAGATTTTTCAAGTCTTCCTTTTCTAATGCATCAAAAGAGGCTTCATCCATTCCCATTTGGTTTATCATTATCCCCCTTAGAATATTTATGATTTCTTCATTCTCCGAATGAACAATTAGTTCATCTTCAGGATCAGGCATATCTTCTTGAGGAGTTGGGGTTTCAACAACAGGTACCTCCTTTGACTTTTCCTTTTCACCCTGAATTCTCTATTTCTCCCCCAGAGTCATTATATTTCTTTTCTTTGTTGGAGGCTCAACAGATGTTTCAGATTGTTTGGCTGAGCTCTCAGTTTGGACCCTCTTCAGTTTTTCTTTTCTTTTCAATTTGTTGTATTGGTCCAACAATGATTCTCTAGATAGGTTCTCAACTATTTCAGGCTTCAAACCTTTCTCCAGCAGGTATCCACACATCCCTCCAAACTTCTCTTTCAAAGTTTCCAACTTTTCAATCTTCTCATTCGCCTTTACACATTTCTCAATCACCTTTTCTCTTTCACTGTTGTAAAGGTCTTGGAGTTTATCATGATTGAAATGGCTCAAATCTTTTTCAGAATATCCATGCCTTCTCAGATATTCTCTGTGTTTCTGAGCATCTTTATTCTATTGTTGCATGGCTCTTTTGATCTTTTCATTTTCTTCTTCAAGCATCTGATTCAACTCACTATCATTCATATGAGCCACACTTTCAAAGTTCACACCAAGTGCCCTTAGCTTCTTAATCAAAGGATTGTTCATTTTAGCATTAGCAAACTCTGCTCAATGTTTGCTCTCTGCTCATCAGTCATTACTACTTGTGGAGCCTCAACATTTGCAGTCTTGGCACTCTTTCCTTGATCATCATCAGGATTATCATCACCATCCGAATCCTCAGATTCATCCTCCTCTTCAGTTAAATCATTTACAGCATCAATCTTGGGTTCATCAGAGGGTGGATGATTTGTATTTGGTTCAGTTCTAATGGGCACATCAGGAACATTTGGAACACCTGGAATTCTTTGACCTGGTTGCAGTGTCTATAGTGGAATTGCCCTGATTGGACTAGCATCATTATCATCATCATCGGGAGTCTCAATATAACATTTATTTCTTTCATCCCATCTCCCTTTCTTTGCAGACTCAGTACCTTCAGCTGGCATAAATGTTTCTGGTCTATCCCTTTTTCTTGAATATTTCTTTCCATACTTGGATCATCCATATACTCCCATTCATCAGGACTTTGTCTAATGTCATCTTTAATCTGTTGGGCCCATTTATTTGCAGCCATTGAGGCAATGGACTCACCAATTTCCTCTTCATTCATCATTTCAGTATTCAGATTTGTAGGTTCAGCAGTTTCTGTTGATTTACCTTGAGATTGAAACATGCTAACCGCTATAGCCAGAGAGTTTTCTACTCCCTCATCTCTTTTTAAACTAATCAAGGCCTCAATCACCCCTTGATCAGCCACTTCTTCAATAACTTCTTTTGCAAACTTGGCTTGGTTGATCAAGGTTTCCTGCTCTGCCAACTCTACAGGGTCCATGGTTTGGGCCAGTCTCTCTCTGTCCCTTGTTTCTCTTAAAATATTTTCTTGTTCCCTTAAAGCAGCTGCAGCAGCTTCAGCATCTTCTGTAAACAAAACATCTTTTTCTGGATAGGCCTTAACAGGCTCTTCTTCTGTGACTTTTTCTTTGCCTTTATCCATCCTTTTAGTAACTACTTCCTCATCATCATTAGATTGTCTATACTCATCAATCTCCTTCTCAAGTGCTTCTAATTCAGGGTAATACTCTACCCTCTTGGAGCTTTCAGGTTGTTCACCTTCAGTAATGATTGGCTCCTCAGTAGAAGTCATCCCTTGAATAACTTCATCAGTTTCAGTTTCTTTCAGCACATCAGTGACCATATCAGTGGTAGTCACTATTTCTTCATCATTTATCTTTTCACACTCATCCACTGTCTCAACATCCTCTTTATCTCTTTCCACATTCACTATTTCATCATTGTAATCATAATCTTGTTCTCCAACATCTGATCTATCACCTTCATACTCATCATCTTCAGCTCTCCTCTCCTTACTACTCTCCTCTCTATTATCATATGCATTCATAATTAGTTTCAAGCTGTCTACAGTTTCTACACCTGTTCCAGTTACAGTTTCAACATTCACACCAGAGTCAGTTGGTATTATTTCATACTCCCCCTGTTTTGGGGCAGCTGAGGTCTTCTCAACCTCCTGCTCCAGGGATTTAATTCTCACTTCAGCTCGTACCAACTTGTCAATCCACATAACATTCTCCATTGTCACCTCCTCATTCCTTATTTTCTGTTCAGCATTTTCTTTTAACAATGTCAACAAGTCTATGTCAGTGGGTGGTGTTGTAGGTGGTGATGTAGAAAATTGTTCATATTGTGGGGTTGTGGTGTGGGTTTGGAAAATGGATTGTGGTGATGATTGTGTATGAGGTGGGCTTGGAATAAATGGATCAGAATGAATTGGGCTAGATGTTGGTGGTGTTTGTGTATGAGGTGGGGATATATGTGTTGATGTATCAGGTTGGCTTATGGTTAGGGTTTGGGGTAGGGATTGAGTGGTTTGATGTGGTGGAGTTTGTGGTGGTGAAGGTATAATGGTTTGATCAATGTGCTGTGGTGATTGTGGTGGTGTTGGAATAGGTTGTTCTTGTTCCTCAAGTTGCTCCCCCTAATCAGGTGCATCAACATTCATAGCTACTCCAGCTCCTCCTTCATCTGTATCATCATTATCATCATCTTCATCCTCCAACTCATCAACCTCATCTTCCTCCTCTGAGCTCAGCTCAGGCACTGGCATCACATCCAAGTCATGGTCCAACAACCATGGCAAGATCTCAAACGGAATGTTTGAGTCAAATCTATTGGCCACACCCAGATTTCTGATTCTTTTGTATATGTCAGGATTTTGCAATAGGTTTGTAATGCCAATAGTGGGTAGATTTTGCAATTCACGATTGAAGATTATCTGTAGGAATCTTGGGTACTGCAGAAATCTATCTACCTCAGCCTTCTTCAAGTTTGATACCAATCCATCAAAAATCATTTTTGAGAAATTGAATGGCAAATCATATATAATCCCCACAGTGGCATTTGCTAGATCACGACTCATCAGAGTCCATGATCCCTTTCGTGGAGCAAATCCCTGTATCATATGGTGAATGAGAAATCTATACAACATAGGGAACATTCCCTTTTGAAATTGTCCCTCATGGACTGTTCCCTGATAACCCATCATCTCTTCAAATATTCTCATTTGGTGTGCTGTATTGAAGTTTATTGGATTATGGTCATCATCATTCAGCCGCAAGCATCTTCTTATCATTCTTTCAGTTATGTGTATTTCTTGTCTTGCAACAGTTGCTTCGATTCTCTTTCCATTGATGTCTTCAACCAGTTCTGCAGATCTCCAGAAATCCAGTGAATGATTTCTGTAGATGACAGGACATTCAGTGAAAGCAAAGCTGACATTCGATCGAGCCATCCAAGTAATCATTCTCGCCACTGGCTCGTTGTCAGGTGTGACTTGCAAAAGTGCACACATGTTATGATTCTTTTCAAAGAAGTACTTGGGTTGTTCTTCTGCCATATCTGAACAACACAATCAAACATATTCAAAGTGAAATTAGTCATAAAGTTCAGTACTTTAAGTAATTTCAAGGTATAAAAATGAAGAAGAAAGAGAGAAAAATCATCAAGAACCTGTTCTTCGACAAGTTTATAACCTAAACACATAAACAAAATATTAATAATCAAATACATAATCAAAGCCCATAATAGTCTAATCGTGATCGGAAAACACATTATTAATGCTTACCGAGCCGGAATTAGAGGGCTGATTCAAATTAGGGTTTGGATTAAGAATGAATGCGATAGGTCGGTTTGGGTTTCTTTGCAAGTAAGCAGTTGCAGTGGAATGAGAGAGAGGGAAATGTAATGTTGAAAAATTTTGCCTGACTCCCTCTTATATACCTTTTGAAAGTGGGTTTTAAATGTTTTTTGTCATTTTGTGAATTATTAGCTGTCAAATGGTAACATTATCCACTTGATATTTTAAAATAAATTAAAAAAATATAACTCTTTATCATTTTAGGCTTAGCAAACCTTACTCGGAAAAGTAAACCTTTGAAAAGTCTGCTTGGTATACTTCCACTTACACAAAGCTTACCCGATAAAATATTAAACCTTGCTTGATAACATTTTCTTTTAATCTTATAAGGTTTACCCGATTCCTTGTTACTCACAAACATTACTTGGTCAAGCTAGATAATTTAAAGTCAAGTAAAGATGAATAAAGCTTACCCGAAATACCTGATTTCTTGAGAACTTAATCACAAGTTAAATAATCAAGTACTAAACATCAAATAAGCATCCTTGCTAGGAATCAATCAAGATACCCATATAAATTTCTCAATTTTAAATTAAAGTCTTAAACTAGCATAAACCCTATCAGAATTTGAAACATATTCAATCAAGCATACTTTGATGTAATTGTATCCGAGCAACCTTTATAAGAGTACAAAGTGTGCCCGAACAGGCTTTCCATGCAAAGTATACCCGAATAACCTTCCTAGAGTACAAAGTGTGCCCGAAATGATATCTTGCAGACAGTGTACTCGGAAAGTCAAGTTTTGAAATTACCAAGTATATTGAGGAAACAATAGTGTACCCGGAATATAAACTGTGTCCGGAAGACACAGTCTACCCGAAAACACTTGTAATTTCAAAGCAATCATAATCACAAGTAATACATAGCATGCCCAAAATGAAATTAAATATAAAACACCTAAGTGTACTATAGTCTAAAATTTCAAAGAGCTTGCCTGACAATCCTATGTTAGCACTAAGCTACCTAGGATTAACATATTCACACATCAGGTATGCTTGGGAACTAAACTAAACAGGATAGTCTACCCGAGAAAATTCAAATCATCAAATCATACCCAAAAAAAGACAAACTTAGATAAAAGTACCTAAGTGTACCTGGAAAGGTTATAAAGCATCAAACCTTACCCGAGAATACGTATTCAGTCATAAGCAATCAGGCTTGCCTGGAAAGTGACTAATTTAGTAACTCTACCCGAAAAGTATCAAATACTTCAAAACATGCCCGAAAATAGTAAACTTAGATAAAAACATCTAAGTGTACTCGAAAAGATTATAAAACATTAAATCTTACCCGAAAATACATATTCAACCATATTCAACTGCTTTTGTGCCCGGAAAGATTTGAGAACATCAAACCTTACCCGAACTTACATATTCAACTTATTAAAGTCAAAATGCAACATTGTTTGACTTAAACCACTTGTCAAATTATTATGACTACAAATCATAATAACCACTTTTCAGGGATATTTCAAAGTTATGTATCATTACATATCATAGTTTAAGAGCAAATGGTGCATTCAGAGATCAAATTTCAGTTATTTTTCATTTCAAAACAATTTCCTTTTGTAAACTGAAAAGATCTCAGAAATGGGATCATATTGACTAAGTAGCTTTCTCAATACTTCATTCTCAGCATTATTATGACTACAAAGACAGGTCAACAGCAGGTCTAGACTTCACATGATTTTCATTTCTTTGGTGATATGATTAAGTTTCAATTAAGTTGCAGAAAATTTAATGGATAACACATGTTGTGTTCTGATGCTCCTTATCTATCCTCAAGACTAATTTGGCTTTCTCCAGATCACCCCAATTTGACTTTGACCCCTGGTTTTGGTTAAAAACTTTTAATGATAGAACATAATTTTTTTTGAAAATTTATAAGATATTTCTTTTCAAATATATAAACATATGTGAGGTTGAACGTTGGACTTACATGCCACGCAAGTCGGACTTACAGGCCTTTCATTCAGGATGTTTAAAGGACTTATATGATTGCCTCCACCCTTGTAGTTCTGTTATTAACCCTCATGTTTGTATTATCTTAATAAAAATTTGTGAGCAAGTATCAACTTTTGGTTGACAAAATTTTGAAATTAAAATAGTTCACAACTGTTCTTTGTCATTCTTTAAAAATTGTTTCATTTTGGGTAACCAAAGACCAACAGGCTTGTGTATGACTGGATAATCACTTTTCTGCCTATCATTTGAAAAGATTTATCTAGGAATATGCATAGACAACAATGTAACTCCACATAAATCTTAGCATATTCTTTATGTTTATATCACCTTAGATTTTACATATCATGAGAAAGCAACCATACATGTCAATGACTGTACTAAGAGTCCTTTTTGCCTAATAAATCCATATGATTGGCTAAGTAGTCAATGTACTATCATTTCCCATATACTCAGTTTAATATTCAATCACCCCAATGTTTCTTAATTGTCAGGTAAATGGCTATTCTGTTTGACCACAACTGGTTAACAGAACCAAACATACATTGTGAATATATGTCCTTTCAAAGTCAGAGCTAGTGACATAGTTTTAAGTGAAGGAATAAAAAACAAGTTATAATTACCCCAAATGCTTTCAGATTTCTGGTTAATGGCTATCCTTTTAATCTTTGCAGATTGCAGGACCAAACATACACAAGTGTATGTCCTTCCAACTGGACAATGACATAATTTTCAGCAAAGATAACCACCTGAGATTTTTCATTGAAAAATCCTTCTTTTAAGCTTCTTTAAAGCTTGAACTGAATAATATTATCATATCTCTACACCATTAATAACTTGCTCATGTTTTGATCAAAATTTGTGATTATGCATAAAGACATATTTTTAAACCTTTAAATTTGATGTTCATTTGAAACCTTTAAATTTGACATAAAGACATATTTTGACACAAACAGTTGTAACATATCCAAATCTTAATCATTCTTAACATCATCAGAACAAGCAAACATTTCTAACATTCATAGTCTATCCTATCCTAATAACATCAAGATGATCAGATAACACACATATACAAGCAATCATAATCAAGTGATTACTCATGACATCAGATAAGCATTTAATCAGTTTAATCAATCCAAATTACTTATCATAATGTCAAAACAGTTAACTGACCAACAATCATTAGCATCAATGACACATAAATAGCACAGATAATCAGTTAAGCACAAAACAGTTAACAGTAAACAAGTAACACATTTATAACATATTCATTCAACATTCAAAGTATGTGATCTCAAGTAAGAATAGTCAATTAGCATATTGAGACACACACTAAGCACACATCCTCAATCAGACCTCATCTGAGTTGATCATACCCAGAGCTTTCAGAAGAAAGTTGAATCTGGTTCTGTCAAGTGGCTTGGTGAATAGGTCAGCCAAGTTGTCACTTGTGTCAACTCTCTGCATTACAATCAAACCTTTTTCATTACAGTCTCTAATGAAGTGATGTCTGATTTCAATATACTTAGTCTTTGAGTGTTGGACTGGATTCTTTACAGTAAAGTATGCAGCAGTATTATCAATGAAAATAGGGGTATTCAGAAAATTCAAACCATAATCCAGCATCTGGTTCTGAATCCATAGAACTTGTGCACAGCAGGCAGATGCAGCAACATATTCAGCTTCTGCAGTTGAGATTGAGACAGTTGTTTGCTTCTTGCATTGCCATGACACTAGCCTTTCTCCCAAGAACTGACATCCTCCTGAGGTTGACTTCCTGCTCATGTTGCAGCCATCATAATCACTGTCTGTGTAGGCAATTAGATCAAATGATTGATTCTTTGGATACCAAATCCCCAAATCTGGTCTTCCCTTCAAATATCTGAATATTCTTTTAACAGCATTCATGTGGGAGACTTTTGGAATCTTGCACAGACACACACAGCAAACATAATGTCAGGTCTTGTAGCAGTCAGGTAGATCAGAGATCCAATTTTGGCTTTGTATTAATGTTCATCCACAGGCTCCCCCTTTTCATCTGCAATTATCTTTTCTTTGGTGTCCATTGGAGTTGAAGCAGTTTTGTATTCATGACAATTGAACTTGTTCAAGATGTCCTGCACATACTTAGTTTGGTGAATGAAGATTCCCTCATCTTTTTGCTGAACTTGCAGTCCCAGAAAAAAGTTCATTTCTCCCATAGAGCTCATGCTATATTTGGATTTCATCACCCCTTCAAACTCCAAACACATTTGTTCATTGGTTGAACCAAAGATGATATCATCAACATAGACTTGTAACAGCAGCAAGTCTGATCCCTTTCTTTTGTAGAAGAGTGTCTTGTCAATGGCTCCTCTCTGAAAACCATTTTCAATAAGATGATTTAACAGCTCATCATACCATGCTCTAGGAGCCTGATGCAATCCATAAAGGGCTTTGTTTAGCTTATACACCCTGTTTGGATACATAGGATCCTCAAAACCTGGAGGTTGAGCAACATACACCTCTTCATCAATCTTTCCATTTAGAAATGAAGACTGAATACTCTAATGTTCTTTGAGGCAGCATATGCAAGAAAAATCCTGATAGCTTCAAGTCTTGCCACAGGAGCAAAGACTTCCTCAAAGTATATTCCTTCCTCTTGAAGGCATCCCAGTGCCACAAGCCTAGTTTTATTCTTAATCACCAAACCCCTCTCATCCCTTTTGTTTCTGAAAACCCATTTGGTTCCTATTGCATATCTGTCAATTGGTCTATCAACAAGATCCCACACATTAGATCTCTGAATTGTGCCAGTTCTTCCTGCATTGCTTCTACCCAACTATTGTCTTTTAGTGCTTGAGCAATGTTCTTAGGCTCTATTTGGGATAGAAAGGAGAAATAAAGACAAATGTTAGCAATTTCTGAATGACTTCTTGTGACTCTTTCATGTAAATCTCCAATGATGTTTTCAGAAGGATGATTCTTTTCCACATAAGGAGTTTGAACAATCATATCTGTAGACACAGTTGTGTCAAGATTTGACTCATTGAATTCTGGTTCTTCAATGATCAAATCAGTCTCTGCATCATGAAATTCTGGTGCTTCATCATTATGTTGTCCTGAAGTAGATGCACCATTGTTTCCAATATTCAAGCTTTCAAACAAATGCTGAAATCTTGCAGTAGTTACATCTTCTTCAGTTGTTTGGTTGCTTGGATTCTCTTCAGTCTGAACCTGATCATTCTCTATTTCTTGATTGTCTTGATTAACCTCTGCATGATCATTTTCAGACCTGTGATTGTTTTCTTGTTCAATAATATCACTTGAGGAGTTCTTCACAAAAGTATATTCCTTTTCTTTTCTAGCAACCTTTTTCCATAATTTTTCTAAGTCCAGTGGTTCCTTCTTTTTCTCTTCAATTACACAGGTCTTGTAGAATAAGTCATCAAAGTTTTCAGGGTAAATCTTGAAAGACCTTATCAACTTTTCATGATCGAACAGCCAAGCTGCACCATCAACTGTGTTGAATTGATTCTCATTAAAGATGATGTCAGAGGATTCTATGACACTCAAATGGTCTTTCACATATACTCTGTATGCCTTTGATTGTGTAGAATATCCAACAAAGAAACAATCTAGAGATTTTATTTGAAACTTGTTCAAATAATCTCTTGTGTTCAGAAGAAAACATTTGCATCCAAAGGGCTTGAAAAACTTGATATAAGGCTTTCTGTTGTGGAATATTTCATATGGAGTTTTGTTATGCCTTTTTCTGAAAAGCACCCTGTTCTGAACATAGCACGCTGTATTTATGGCTTCAGCCCAAAAAGTAACAGGCAAGTTAGCATCTGCTAACATGGTTCTTGCAGCTTCAATTAAAGTTCTATTTCTTCTTTCTGCAACACTATTTTGTTCAGGAGTTATAGGAGCTAAGAATTGTTGAAGTATTCCCTTTTCTGCATAAAATTCTTGCATAACTCCATTCCTGAACTCAGTTCCATTGTCATTTCTCATCATTTTAACTTTCTTATTCAATTTGTTCTCAATCATTGTTACACAACCCTTAATCAACTATGCAGTCTCGTATTTGGTACTTAGGAAATAAACCCAAGTATATCTTGAATGGTCATCAATGATCACAAGATAGTATCTTTTCTTTCCTATACTTGGCACATTCACAGGACCAAAAAGATCCATGTGAAGTAATTCAAGTATTTGATCAATTGAATTGATGAGCTTTGACCTATGAGAAGATTTGTGTTGTTTTCCTTTCTGACATGAATTACAATGATCTTCCAATTTGAATTCTCTTGTAGGTAATCCAATCACATGCTCACCTTTCACAAGTTTGTTCATGTTCTTCAAGTTCACATGACATAGTTTCCTATGCCACAGTTTTGACTCATTTTTCAGTGGCTTTGGAGACAAAACAGGCACCTCCCCCTTGAACAGCTTCTTTCATATTCGTTCATACAAATTACCATTTCTTGGTGCCATCATCATAATCATTTCAGGTGGAATCACAAACTCAGGTTTTAAGATGAAACAGTGAGAATCATCAAAACTAACTTTGTAACCCCTATCACACATTTGTGATATGCTCAGTAGATTATACTGAAGACCTTCAACATGAAATACATTATCAAATGAGACTTTTCCATTTGTTAAAATTCCTTTCCCCACAATCTTTCCACCATTCTCATCACTTCCAAATGCTACAGGACCTTCATACTTTTCTTCATAATTGACAAGTGATCTTTTGTCACAAGTCATGTGCCTAGAACAACCACTATCCATATACCATATGTCATTCAGTGGAGTGGACTGTTCCTGCACAAAAGAAAATTTGATTAGTTGAGTGATGAAGTGCAAGCTGTATCAACTTGCAACTCATCAGATTCAGTTTCAGAGGCAGCTTGGGAAGTGAGTGTTGTTGGTGCAGGATCTTCATGTGTAACTTCTATATTGTCTGAATTGTCTGTTTCATACCCACATTCTCTTGGAGATTTAACAAATGAGGTTGAACCTAGACAATTTTCTGATGCTATGTCACACTCTTTTACTACATAGTCTTTCTTTTCAGGGTAGTCTCTCACATCAAGGACTGTCTCAACCTTGGTTTCAACCTTAGGTTTCCAAAGGAATCCTTCATGTTCAAATCCAAGTTTCATCAGAAACTTTTCATCACCAGTGAGTTTTGTTGGTTTCTTTCTAGGAAATGCTCCTCTATTTCTTATCTTCTCACTGCTTGATGATTCCTGAGACCTATCAGATTTAACAGATTGAGTATCCTTATCAGGAATGACTCTTAAGGATTGAGTGTTCTGTTTATCATTCCTTTCACTCTTCACAGGAGATTTACTCCTTTGAGCATGCTTATCCACAGGTTTCTTTGATTTCATTTGATCCTTTTGGGTTTCTTTCTTCAGTACTCCCTTTTCACAAACTTTTCCCTTTCCTAGGTATTCATCATACTTTTGCTTGTACAAAACAAAGTCTTGTCCATAATTTGTTTCATCAGGGACATGAAAAGGCTTGAATTTGAGTCTTTCATTACAGGAGTCTGTGTGATGAACATACTCATCACACTTTCTGCACCAAACCTTTCCTTTGAAAATTTCATGTTCTTTTGGTTTCTTGAACCTTTCACTTGGTTTAGGTGTCTTGACTCCAAGAGTCTTCTGAGTCTTCAGACTACCAAAATCAATAGAGAAAGGCACAAATTCTTCAATTTTTATGTTTTGTCTTTCAACTTTGCTTTTAACAAAGACAACTTTCTCCATTTTCATAGGTTCCTCATCACTGCTTTCTCTGTGTCTTGACTGTCTTTTCTCATATTCTTTCATGGTTTCCAATTCTCCAACATCAAGTACTTCATGACTGGAAAATATTGGATAAACAGGGATAAACTTTTCTGAATCAACTTCTTCAGTTACTCTCTTCTTTTTATTTTGTTTTATCCTTTCCAACACAGCCTTGCTTGGTGGCTTGACTGCATTGTAGCTTACCTTTCTCTTTTGATAACTGTCATAAGACACATGCTCTCTTCTCATTTTCACATTCTGCTTCTTCATTCTAGGTGTTACAGGTGGATACTTAGGAAGTTTGTCAATGGATTCTGGTTTCTTGTATCTTCTTCCTCTTTCAGCTTCTTTAATCTGTTCATCTGTGATCTGATCACTCAAATCATCTTGATTGAGATCATTAGAATCAAAGTCATCCTCAAAGACTTGAACTCCAATTGACTTATCTTCTTTCATTTCTTCTTTCACAACAAATTCACCTTCTTCATTTACTTCAACATTGTTGTATAGATCAACAAGATCTTCTTTATCTTGAAAGACATCTCTTAACTGTTGCAGGTATGCATCTCTTTTCTCTTTGTCAACTTTGGGCATAAAATTGTTGTTGAATGGAGGTGGAACTACTTTGTATTTGTCTTGGTCTTTTACTTGATTTAGTATACCACATATGTTTCCTGTAGAGATCAAGTTCTTCAGGAATTCAACTTCAACTTGCAGTATTGTGTTCTTCACCTTTTCTTCAGCTAACATCTTCTTTACTCCATCTATCTCAGTGATATATCTGGTTTGGGTTCTGTAACTGATCATGCAGTCATCTTCCAGACTTTTAATCTTTTCTTCACTGATCATCTCACTGGCTTCATACCCATTGATGATACTCTGTTTCCTAAAACACTCACTTTCCAGCTTGCCTACTTTTGTTTTCAATTCATTGATAATTTCATTTAAATCAACAGTAGGAGCAGAGTGTACCTAAGATGATGAACCAACTTCTTTTTAAATCAAGGACATGAAAGCCACATTTGCCCTCTTGATTTCATCTGCAATGTCTTCTTCATGATTACTCCAATCAAAGTTACCCTCATGCTGTGAAGTTACAGCCACATTCCCTTAATTTCTTGGTTGACTTTGGTTGGATGGAACTGAATTGTTTGGAACAGTTTGATTATTCTGATTGTTGTTCCTTTGAAATCCTTGATTTTGTGGCACAACTTGTTGATTATTGTTCATTGGAGGCTGTTGGAAGTTGTTGAAGTTGGGGTTATAGTTGTTGGAGTTGTTGTTATTGAAGTTTTTCCTTGGCTGAGTCTGTTGTTGAAACTGATTCTGCTGGTTTCTTGGTTGGTTTTGAAATTGGTTCACTTGATAGTTCCTTGGCATGTTGCATTCTCTAGCAAAATGACCTGTTGGTAGTTGTAACAGATGGCCCTTGACTTGTCAAACCCAATCCTTTCATTTGGCCCTGATAGAAGTGATCTACCAGTTCTGTTATACAGCCTCTTGCTTTTGAGTGCCAACATGGCAGCTTGCCATTTCAAATCCATGTCCTCCAAATCATCTGCATTAACTTGCTCCAAATCATCTTGAACAATGCTTGTATGAACAATGTTCTTTGCAACAAAAGCATTATAAGATTCAGTGAACATTGAGAACAAACCATGATAGTTTGATCCATGATTTCCATTGCTACCAACAAAAGGTGTATGTCCACTAGCCATTGAGGCTGAATCATGTTCTTCTAGGAGTTGGACATTAAACCATTGGTGATTTTGTGAGTTGCTTGAACTACCACCAACAAAAGCCTTAGGTGTATCAACACCATGCTCATTTGGTTCTTCAATTATGGGAATTTGTTGTTGGTTTTTGGTTGACAAGTTCCCCATAGGTGCAATGAGAGCATTGGTTACTTGAAAACATGGCTTCTCTTCTTTGATCATTTCATTCTCAATCATTTCTATTTCTGCAGCTTGAAGAAAACATACTACATCATCCACCTTCAACTCATTGAAATTGGGCTTTTGAAGGATGAATTTGCAGGCAGTGTACCATTCTTTTGGCATTGAATTGAGCAACTTGGTATTTAGGTCAAAATCAGTCATGACATAATCAGTTGTCCTCAGCTCATTCACAATAGCTAGAAAACGTTCTAGTATTGATTTCAATCTTTCTCCCTCCTTATACTTGAACCTTTCCAACTGTTGCTTCAATATTTGCTTCTGTATATTCTTCAGCTCAGTATTCCCCTCGTACATCTCAAGTATGGCATCATACATTTGTTTGGCAGTTGTATGATGTGCCACCTTGGTTAAAATCTCCCAAGATAGTCCTAGCTTAATCATAGCTAAGGCCCTGTCATCCACCTTTCTCATTCTTTCTCTTACAGCAGTAGTTCCAACTGTGTTTGCACCTTCCTCAACTGCAACTTGTGGACCATTCTTGATGGAGTTCCACATATCAACATCATTGTAGCATACGGCTGCTTCAAAAAGCACTTTCCACTTGGTAAAGTTTTCCTGTCCATACAATCTTGGTATCTTGTTTGTAGACACCTCTTGTTTCTCATATCCAGACATTTTCAAAGACTTAAAATCAATTTCTTTGTAGAAAGCAAAGTTTTAAAATAATCAGATCTGAAAACAGGTTGTCCAGATCTGAAGTGTCTGATACGATTAGAGCAAGATTTATATATAAAGATGAAAGCTTTGATTAAAATAAGGAAGAGAAAACACCGGTAGATTGTAGATTTGGAAGAAAAAAAGAAGAACAGAGCTGCTGATGCCACGAATCAATGGAACAGTGGTCTGCTTACGTCATCTTTCTTCAAATCTTCAATCAGCAACAAGAATCTTTCCAAAATAGCAGTAATCAGCTCTGATACCACTTGTTAGGTCCCCGATTTCAGCTGGATCTTACTCAAATCGTGTCATAACTCACACAAATAAATATGCTGACAAGAGAGTTAATGACGGGTTGCTATATTTACAAAGATTACTGTTTGTTAAAGACGGAATCAATAACAAACAGGGTACTTGCAATTAATAATCAGAGTTAGAAAACACAAACAAGATTCACTCAAAAGATTTCCATTTATATAATATTCAGCATACAAAAGGTAATCGATTTAGGGTTTCATTTAGGAAAACGACAGTAGCTCAAAAAGATTATCGTATTCAGTCGCCTATTTTTCCGTGTTGTGTCTCTCAGTCCTCAGGTGTGCCCTAATTATTCCTTATATAGGCCTGACACCCTTGGACAGCTGTCATTCCTTCTAGAAACCCTAAATGATAAGACATATTCAAGTTACATATTCAGAAATTATCCTAAGTGTAAAACAAGTTGTCCGGGTAGGCTTTGCATCAATCTTGTCTTTCCGAGTATGCTCTGCCATCCTTTAGGAGTTGGTAATATAGAAATGTGCTCGGGATCAGTTTCCGGGTAGACTTTACTTGAAGAGTATTTTACCAGGTAAAATACTCGCCGGGTAGACTTCAATCTTCTTGACTTTGTCAGACTTTGCCTGACAAACTCTTACGAGCAACCTTGTTCTTCAATGGTCCCTTCAACTCTTTGCTAGAAAATAGCTTATTAGTAAAGTGTGCTTGGTAGCACTGTTCCTTGCTTGACTTGGACCTTGCCCGATGATACTTGAGATATATCATTAAATCATCAAGCCTACTTGGACCATACTTATTAATGGATACCTTGCCCGGTCTTCCAATTACTTGGCTTCATGAGCTTGGTTAGCCTAAAGCTTACTCGGAAGTGAACTTTACTTGGCTATGAAGAACAAACCTGCTTGATACAGTGCACCATGTCCGGACTTGCATAAACTAGTGAAACTTGCTCGGTAATACACTAATTTGCAAACCCTGCTCGAATTTCCACTAAAGAAAACTTCAAGAAGATAACCCTGCCCGATAGACAAAATATTGTACCCGGCTAAGTAAAAGCTTGCTTGGAAGTCTAAGGTGTGCCCGGATCCGTACTTAGCAGATTCTGAGGAGGTTGAGAAGATTCCAATCGTCCATATGTTCCATAGAACAAGTCTTTGACTTAACAATCTCCCCCTTAGGTCAATTTCTTGACTCAACATAGACTAAGTACAAACCACCAAATATGGACCCAACAATCTCCCCCTTGGTTTGTGTTGGTGCATGATATCAGTAGTTCAGTATCTAGTGTTTTGTATGTGTCTGTAGTCGAGTTAGATTGTTTGATTTGGGTTTAGATATTGTGTCACACAAGTTCGCCTGGGATGTAGGCGAACTTGTGGACAAGCGAAGTTAGGACAACTTCGCCAAACATGTTAGGTGAAGTTGTCGAGGTGTATTTAACCTCAACTTACGGCTTGTTTTGGAAGAGAATTCAAGAACGTGTTTTTGTGATTGAATATCACGTGTTGAAGAGTTGCAATACAACGTGTCTTATTAGTATTGTAACGTGTGTTTGTATTTGGTTTTAACGTATTATACATCTTACGCTCGTATCGTGTTACGTAGGGATTCCGCACCTACGTATTACGAGATATTCTTGTGTAGATCCGGCTGGAACCTACAATTGGTATCAGAGCTTTTGCTCGTGATTGTGTGGTTCGGGATTATCACACGAGTGTTAAGATCGTTTCGTTTGACTATTCGCGGAACGAGTTTACGTTGAAATACCTAGTTTTTGTGTTTTACCCATCTCCCACCATCAAATATAACCCATTACACCTTCGCATACCTCGCAATACGTCAAATTAAAACCTGCAAAAACCTTGTGTTCATCAGGCGAAGTTGCCGTCACTGTTCGTAGGGTTTAAGCGAACTTATAAGGTTAAGCGAAGTTATCAGTCAAGCAAAGTTAGGAAGCAGGCGAAGTTAGGAATCAAGCGAAGTTAGGAATCAACCGAAGTTAGGAATCAACCGAAGTTAGAAATCAAGCGAAGTTAAGCACAACTTCGCCTTCTGATTTCTGTTTCAAATTAAATACTTATTCTTCGTATTTCGAGTCGTGTTTCTTTCAACGATGACTTCAATAAACATTACGGAACTGGTAAAAATGGAGGTAGAAGCCGGTTCAGCAACTAAAGCTCCAAAAATGCTTAAGGGTACCGATTTCATTGCTTGGAAAGATCGGTTTGAACTGTATGTGAAATATCAAGATGCTAAGATGTGGGTTTGCATTCAAGATGGATACATTCCACCAACAGCCTTGTTTGAGGGTCGTGAACAGATTAAGAAGTACAATAAGATGGAAGAGGAGGAAAAGAAGATGTATGAGGCAGAAAGTAAAGCTCATGCAGCAATAACAATGGCTCTTCCACAAGAGATTCTTCATACATTCAAGAAGTACAAAACTGCTAGAGAGCTATGGGAAGCACTTGAAAATCGATATGAAGGTAATGTGAGGATACGTGCTTCCAAAACAAAGCTGCTAAAAACCCAATTCTCTGTATTCAAGTATCTGAAAAATGAATCACTTGACGATATCATCACCAGATATTATCACTTGATGACCGAACTTAGTAATTACTCCATTAAATACAAAGAAGAAGAGATAGTTGATAAACTTCTTGATGCTCTTCCACCGAAATGGGAAATGCCAATATTGACCTTGAAACAGCAGTCAATAAGTTATGAAATTTTGAGCTCAACATGGTTCGAAAGGAGACACTAACTGATCAGGTTCAGGATCCGGGAATGTATGGTGCGAAAGTCTCTCCAAGTTCAAGTTCAAAATCAGAATCCTCTGCCTACTACTCAAAGGGAGTATCAAACTCAACTCGAGATGGTCATGTGATTCTCAACATGGATGGTGACGTATGTTTCGTAGCTGGAGGAAGTAATTCCTCAAAACCTCAAGCCACAACTGGAAATTTCAAGACAAATGTTCCAACCAACAACTACTCACAGATGCCCATGAGTGTTAAATCAGCTGAACATCAGTTTGCTCTCTATGCATCCTTCATTGCATCTTATGAGAACTATATCAAAGGTAAAATAGTCGACCCTGCAACTTTGGATGAGGACTATGATCAGATCGATGCTGATGATTTAGAAGCGATGGATTTGCAATGGCAGATGGCTATGATTGTAAGAAGGGTTAAGAGATTCATGAAGAAAACGGGTAGAAAGTTCGTTGGAGAAAGACCAGGGTTTGACAAGTCAAAGGTTAGATGTTACAACTGTCAACAGAATGGTCACTTTACCAAGGAATGTACAAATGAGATAGTCGAAAGCAGTCAGAACAGGCCTGCACAACATAATGGGGGAGGTAGTGAGAATTGGGCTATGGTATCTAGACAGAATGGTGGATACAACTGGAATCTGCAAGTTGAGGAAGTGTTCGAACAGGCTAATTTCGTCAACATCGAAATTGGAGGGAGCGAGAGAGAGACGGGAAAAAATCAAGCATATATGGCAGAAGTGAACAATCAGCTCTCTGTGGTAAGTTTTGAACTTCATTGTATGCAATGTGAGAATCTGTCTGAACAATTGAAAACAGTAATTGATCAGTTTGTTAGTTTGGACGCACAATTTAAAACGTTAAAAGAAGATCATCACTACACTAAAACTAGAGAAAACAGTTACTCGGTAAAAATAAAAGCTAGTGAAAAAGATATCAGATGTCTTAAAGCCAGTCTAGCTGATAAAATTCAAGTAATTGATCTTAGTTATGAAGTGTTAGAAGAAAAAACCAAACTAATTGCTGAAAGAGATAAACAGATAGCTGATTACCAGGTAAAAGTGGTGGAACTAAACAGAAAAATTGAACAATTTAGAACTTCCTCAGCAATGCTTGATCACATCAAAAGTGTTCAACGTTCCCCAGTTAACAAAGGGGGAATTGGATTTTCTGAAGTTCCACCACCGTATAACAATAACTATACTTATAATCCTAGTAATCAGAAATCTGTTGATGTTGAGATTAGTCAGACAGTTCCAGTCAAAATTTCAACTAAAGAACCTGAAGTTGATAAGAGCGAAACAAGTAAGCCAATTCCTAAGGTTAAGATTGCTGTTCCTAGCTCTGTCTCATCAAATTCGAACAAGTCATCCGAATCGGGTGAGATAAAAGAAGAGGTAGTGTTACTGAAACGAGGGGAGGAATATAAGCCAAACGAAAAGAATTCTTCCCTAAATCCATTTGTCCCACCATATGTTAGACAAACGGGTAGTAATGCAACCTCAACATCTGAAACAACTATTGAGACGAAAGTTGAACACAGAAGTTGTTTCAGATGCAATCAAGTAGGACACCTTATTGCTGATTGTCCTCTAAATCAGAGAAAATTTAGAGGTATGAGGCCTCCGAAAACTAAGTGTAAAACGAATGGTAATTATTATGCTAGTAAGAATACGTACACACCAAAGTTCAAAGTTCAGACATTGGACTAATCCAAGATTTCAAAGAAATCGATCTCATTTTTTCCCAGTTAACAACCAAACCAACAATTATAATTCAGTTAATTCACTAAGGTTTGGATGGCCTCATAGTCAATCCTCAAGAAGGTTTCCTTTCAGACCTTACAGGAATCATCCTCAAACTGCCTTTGGACAACCAAAGTACGGGATGCCGTTTAACAGATTTAATCGACCCAAGACCAGTAGGTCTTGGGTCCCTAGATTTTAATCTTTTTCTCTAACTGTGCAGGAACAGTTGAACAGGGCTGTAAACAATATGTGGGTTGTGGACAGTGGCTGTTCCCGGCACATGACTGGTAACAAGAATTTGTTACATGACTGGAAACATGTTCAAGGAGGAAGGGTTAGTTTCGCTGGAAAAAGTGGAGGTAGAATCAGTGGTATAGTTTCTGCTTGGTAGTAACCGATGATTACTCTCGATACTCTTGGGTATACTTTCTAAAGGAAAAAGATGAGACGGTTCAGTTGGTAATTAACTTGATTACCAAGGTTGAAAACATTGTTGGGAGAAAGGTTAAATACATCAGGAGTGATAATGGTACAGAGTTCAAGAATTACCAGATGGAGATGTTCTGCTTACATAAAGGGATAGACCACCAGTACAGCGCCCCGTATACTCCGCAACAAAATGGGGTAGCTGAGAGGAAGAATAGAACGTTAATCGAAGGAGCCAGAACCATGTTGGCTGATGCTAAACTTCCCGTGGTGTTCTGGGCTGAAGCTGTTGCCACAGCCTGTTATATCCTTAATCGTGTTTTAACTGTTAAAAGATTGAATAAAACTTGTTATGAACTTATGCATGGTAGAAAGCCCAACTTGAATGGTCTCGAACCTTTCGGGTCCCCATGTACGATGTTAAAGACAAACTCAAAATTTGGTGAGAAAGTCGACGAAGGTATTTTAGTCGGATATGTTGTTGGTACACCCAACAGAAGAGTCTTTAATTTATCGAACAGCAAGGTTGAGGTGGTATGTAACACGAACATTACAAGCTATATATCACCAAAGCCTAGCATGGTACCGCTGAAGCTTTCGACTATGATAAACTTTTCAAACCTTTTAATATGCCTTACTTGGATTTTGCAGAAGTTGATGAGAAAATTGCTTCACAGATTCTGTATGACGAGGAGGAAAATGTTGTGCAACGTCCGCGATACGACGAAAGTCAACCTTCTTCGTCAAGTACCGTTGATACTTCTGCTGCCCCTACTGAAGAAGAATTCTACAATCCATTTCACTCTCAACATCAATCACCCATAGATGAACTCTCTTCGAACTTAGAAAACAATCTGGAGGTCGGTACAGTTCCGACTACTGGAATTCACAAAAATCACCTATTGGAGAACGTGATAGGTGATCTGTCTGACAGTGTTCAAACAAGAAGAAGTCTGAATGAGCACACTTGTGTTTACGCAAGCATTAAATAAACAGGTATCATAAATGAATGTTTGTACACCTGCTTCATCAGTCAGATTGAACCAAAGAACTATCAAATGGCTCTAAAGGATAGCTCGTGGGTCGAAGCCATACAAGAAGAGTTAGCACAGTTCGAGAAGATGGAGGTGTGGAAATTAGTTGAAAAACCAAAGAATGTACATGCTATTGGTACAAAGTGGGTTTTTAAATGTAAGAGAGATGAGAAAGGGATAATCATACGGAACAAGGCAAGGTTAGTGGTAAAAGGGTTTAATCAGCAAGAAGGAATCGACTACAACGAAGTGTTTGCTCCTGTGGCATGATTGGAGGCAATTCGTTTATTTTTGGCATTTGCTGCACACAAAGAGATGAAAGTATTCCAGTTAGATGTGAAGAGTGCCTTTCTAAATGGAAAAGTCGATGAGGTGGTGTACGTTGAACAACCTCCAGGTTTCCCTGACCCAGATTTTCCTGATCATGTGTACAAATTGAGTAAAGCATTATATGGGCTACATCAGGCACCTCGTGCCTGGTATGCAACTCTGTCCGATTATTTGCTTGAGAATGGGTTCGAAAGAGGAAAGATCGATAGCACACTGTTTGTCAAGAGAAAAGGGGGAGATCTTCTACTAGTTCAAGTATATGTGGACGACGTCATTTTTGCTGCATCAAGAGTCGCCATGTGTCAGGAATTTGAAGCAGTCATGAAAAGGAGGTTTAAAATGAGCGCCATGGGCGAATTAACTTTCTTTTGGGATTGCAGGTTGATCAGAAGAAAGATGGGATGTTCATTCATCAAACAAAATATGTCCATGACGTACTCAAACGCTTCAAGATGGAAGACAGCACTTCATTTGATACTCTAGTGTGCGTCAACCACAAACTGGGTACTGATTCAGACAGTGATGAAGACGTTGACCCCACCCAATATCGGGCAATCATAGGTTTCTTAATGTATTTAACTGCATCTAGACCTGATATTATGTTTGCAGTTTGTCTTTGTGCTCGTTTTCAGGCAAGCCCGAAATAATCTCACATGAAGGGAGTGAAGAGGATCTTGCGTTATCTCAAAGGCAAGCCTAAGTTGGGATTGTGGTACACGAAAAAGGGGGAAATGGATTTGGTCGCTTACACAGATTCTGACTATGGAGGTTGCAACCAGAACAGGAAGTCAACAACCGGTGGATGTCAGTTTCTGGGAGGAAGATTGGTGTCGTGGCAGTGCAATAAGCAGACCTCAGTAGCCATTTCCACCTGCGAAGCAGAGTACATGGCAGCATCTAACTGCTGCTCCCAGGTTCTATGGATACGACAGTAATTGCGCGATTACGGTCTGAATTTCACTCAAACTCCTATTTGCATTGATAACACTGCCGCAATCTCAGTAACTAATTATCCCGTCAAACACGGCAAAACTAAACATATTGACATTCGTCATTATTTTATACGGGATTGTGCTGAGAAGAAATTAATTATGCTTGAAAAGGTTGATTCTTTGGATAATTTCGCCGATCTTTTTACTAAAGCGTTTAACCGATCCCGTTTTCAAAATCTTGTTGAGCTTAATGGGATGATCAATCCCGAGTAACCTTGTTTTCCATTTTATTTAAAAAAAATCACTATCGCTTAAAATTATGTCGGTTGCTTAAGTTTGAAGGACACATCTTCGGATATGTATGGTCCTCACTTCTACTAGTAGATTATGAGGATAGCCATTAACCAGATGACTGAAAGTGACCGGGGCGGTTTATGATGCGTTTTTATTCTTTCGCTGAAAAATAGTCGTTCATACTTAGTTAGAATGACACATACTCGTATGTGGTCGGTCCAGTTGATCCAATGGATCTTCAGGATAGCCGTTTACCTGAAGACTTCGACTTGATCGGGGCGATAGAATTTAAAAAAAATTTAAGGGAGATGATATAATTTTTCAAGTCTATAACATCATAGGAAGTTTCAATACAATGTTTAAAAGAAAATTGATCCAACCTTGGAAAGTGATAGAAGTACTATTTCTGTGTGCTTAACTAGTGAAGTTATTAGGCCTAAAAGACTCTAGAACGGCCATTGTATGTCATGGTAGCTTTTTATGGTGCGTAAAAGTAGAAGTGATACTAACTAAATCTCCTCGATTTAAAGTGGAGAATCATTTAGAGTTGTGCATGTCTCCATATACATCTTTCCGAATGATAGGCAGAAAAGTGATTACCCAGTCATACACGAGCCCGTAAGTGTTCTGATTCTCGAGAAGATAGTGCGTCAAGTACCTGCAGTGATCCAGATTCGGGACTTGCAGTCGTCTATTATTTGAAGCTGTGTTAATCTTTAGTATAAAAAAAATGTGTGTGTTGTTAAGCCTTCTGAAGCTTATGATGTTATACTTATCAATCAAGAGGCAAGAAAGAGAACGGGAAGAAGACTCTAAAGATCGATATGTACTTACTGTTTAATCAGAAACTACGGGTCAAGGTCAACTCAGGGTGACTTGGGGAAAGCCAAATACGCTTTGAGAATAGATAGGAGGCATCACAATCTCTCATGTGATGTCCATCTAAATTTTGAGTTTAATTGAACCTAATTCGTATCACAGAAGCGATGAAAACCATACTAAGTTGTATACCTACTTACAACCTGTTTCTTTATGTCATAATACCGCTGAACATGGATCTATGTGACAGCCATTTAATTAGTATGATTCCTGTTCGGATTTTTTTTCTAAAACAAGCTGGTTCCCATCAAGACTAGAATTTGATCCCGTTTATTTATCTACTAAAACTTACCTTGCATTTTTGTTTTGTGGTTTAAAACCTGGTTACTTGGTTCTTTGGTTATAAAGTTTAAATCTTTAACGGAGGATTTTAAAAGACAGTTGTATTTTGTTCAAAAGTTTAAGGGCCTGTTTTGTAAGTAATATACTAAGCGAAGTTGTGCAGGGGCGAAGTTGTTAAGGGACGAAGTTAAGGGTAGGCGAAGTTAACCTTAACTTCGCCTGTGTATATTCAAACATATATAAGGGTCAATCTAGTCAAACCCATTACTTATTTTCAAAACCACAGCGAACTTATACTCCTATCCCTCGGCGAACTTAACCCTCGAATCAATCCTTGATATTATTTGTTTTCAATCCGTGTTAAAGGTGTGTAGGATTGGTATAACTTATAATTCTTGTCAATGATGTTAATTTGATGTCGTTTTGGTCCGATTTGTGACCTCGTTCATGCAAACCTTTAAACACTCGATAACCAATCACTTTCTAATGTGTTCGTAACTCATTTGATCATCCAGATCTCTATAGTAACATCCTTTTATGTTATCAATCACCAATTCACCATTCAAACCATGACCAGACTTCTGATTTATACCGTTTCATATTCAGATGAAGTTATCTTTAGGCGAAGTTGTTCTCAACTTCGTCTTAGGCATAACTTCGCCTGCTGGATTTTTAATTAATTAAGTTGTCTGGGTGTTCTGAGGCGAAGTTAGGGTTAGGCGAAGTTAATCTCAACTTCGCCTAAGGTTTAACTTCGCCTGCTGCTTAATATTAATTAATTATTCTAAGTTGTTCAGGGGCGAAGTTAAGATTAAGCGAAGTTATCCTCAACTTCGCCTTATACTTAACTTCGCCTACTGCTTATCTTGTTGACTTAAAGGTTTTACTTTGTTATCAGGCGAAGTTAGGGTTAAGGCGAAGTTGTACTCAACTTCGCCGTATGTTTAACTTCGCTTGCACATTAGAAGGTATCATAACTTCGCTCATGGTAACAGGCGAAGTTATGATCTGCTTTGTCGATGTTCTAACTAAGACCGTATGTTATGCAGATATGGCTGCTGTAGCAGGAGCTGGTGGTGCTGGTGGTGACGAAGGTGGTGACAACAACCAACAATTTTTTCCGGGTCACAACATGTATATCACGTTGGATTCGGATGCTAGTGGTGTCGATGATTATCGCGAGATCATCTCCTTCCTTGTTCGCTCACGTGTCTTCCACGCGATTACTACAACTCTCCCCATTTCTCTACCGAATATTGAAGATTTCTGGCGAACGGTAGAGTATGACGTTAGAGTTGAGCCCCCAGTTATGCGCGCCACAGTGAACAATCAGGTGGTGCAGTTCTCAGCAAATCAGATCAGGGCCGCGTTGCAGTTCGGGGCTGAATCTACAAATGATTCAACCGACTTTCCGACTCCATTTAGAGATGGTGCATTTTTACGAATGGGCTATTCGGGTCCATTGGGTGACACACAGAGGAGAAAGGGGTTCTTACTGGATCAGTGGTGTTTTCTGATGCACGTAATGATTGTGTGCATGTCGGGTCGTAAAGCTGGTACTCACGGTATGGGAGCGACGATGCAATCTGCCATGACCGCCCTGACTTACATCAAGCCGTACAGCTTCAGTCAGATGGTGTTTTACGAAATCGATCGCCGGAGACGTGCGGTCGCTCGTGAAATATTCTTAATTTATCCAAGATTCTTACAGATGATCTTGAATCATGTAGCTCTTACGCTACCTCAACGCCGTCCCATTCGATATGTAGAGAGTGTAAGCAAGAGGATCTTTGCGCAATGCAGGTCGTCGAGTGCTCGCAGTAAACCGGAGCTTCGTCCACGACATACTCTATTATTTGGTTACTTGATAAACCCTTCTTATGTTGCTCCTCTTGGTGACGAATTTCGGGACCCGGCACCGCAACAGGCTGATGTTCCTCAACCACCACCTGTGTCACAATACCTCCACCTTATGCTCAAGACGTTTCTCATATGTGGTTTGATTTTGACGCTACTTTATCTTATTCTGAAAGGATAGCGGCTCTTGAAAGGGTGGTGGCTGAAAAATCAAGAATCAATCTGATCCAGACTCAAGCTATCCAGCGCCTTGTTACAGAAAATCAGATTCAGTCGTCCCTCCTGGTTGAGCACGGTAAACTTTTTGATGCTTTAAAGCAGTCCTTAGCATCTCAGGGGGAGACGAGCTGCAAGGGCGATGAGTTGAGAACAAAGAAAAGACATGATAGAGACGATGATCCCAATGCATCGAAAGGTGCAGGTGGTGAGTTGCCAAGAACTGAACAAACTCTTGGGACTTCCACATCTCAGGGGGAGTCAGTGGGTACAACAGGTGGATCAGGGGGTGAAGATGTTGTGGTAGTAGATGATGAGGAGATATTGGATGATGATGTTGTGGGTGATGACGATGTGTTACAAGTTAAGGAGATTGAAAAGATAGGAGCTGAGATTGTGATTGATAGGGAGATTGAAGAGGGAGAGATTGTTGATGACAATGTTGAACACGATATCCCAGACGTTGATAAGGCAAATGTGGGTCAAGATATGAAAAGTGATGAGTCTGAATAGGAAGAGCAGCCGAGATGGAAAGAAGGCTACGCTCAGTGGTTTGTAAAGACAAAGAAGCCAGCGGTTCCAACCATGTTCAAGAAGAGTTATAATATCAAAGGGTATGCTGAATCGAAGAAGGGTATTATATGCTGTTTGTATGATGAGCAGTTGAGATTATTTGTGATTAAACGTTTTGATGGGATTCAGTACTTTAAGAGATTGTTGAGATCTTTGAATACCTTGCCTGAGTGTGAGGTGAAGGATTTGGCTAAATTGGGGTTGATTAATAGAAGTGATGATAATATGGCCAGAATTATTGGGAAGATTGTGTGGAACGAAAGTGTAAAAGAGAAAAAGTTTGAGTTGTTAAAGCCGCAAAAAGGGAAGATTGTTGAAGATAAGGAAAGAGGATTGCGAGCTGATGGAAAACCTTGGATGGTAATGAAATATAAGCCAATCCGGTGTTTGAAAGAAGTGCCGATGAAACCAATGCCCAAGGATATCTTAAAGAATCTTAAGTGGTGGTATGTTGATAGTCAAACAGCTGAAGCAGTTATGGAGGATGAAGATGAACAAGAAGTTCTGAGAGTGTATGATCCCATGCACTTGGTAAATTTGTCTCAAGCTGACTTGCAGGTGCTAAACGAGAAAAAGATATTCTATATTCCTGCATGGAAAGATAAAGCCAAGAAATATCAGAGAGTGGTTTCTGTTTGTGTCAGAAAGGGCGTTCATGCTTGAAGACTGGTGACTCGAGATTTTTGGATTACAAGACACGTGATTGAAGATAGAGATATGAAGCTATTGCCAAAGGGGAGTCTGTTGGTGCATGATGTCAGTAGTTCAGTATCTAGTGTTTTGTATGTGTCTGTAAACGAGTTAGATTGTTTGATTTGGGTTTAGATATTGTGTCACACAAGTTCGCCTGGGATGTAGGCGAACTTGTGGACAAGCGAAGTTAGGACAACTTCGCCTAACATGTTAGGCGAAGTTGTTGAGGTGTATTTAACCTCAACTTACTGCTTGTTTTGGAAGAGAATTCATGAACGTTTTTTTGTGATTGAATATCACGTGTTGAAGAGTTGCAATACAACGTGTCTTATTAGTATTGTAACGTGTGTTTGTATTTGGTTTTAACGTATTATACATCTTACGCTCGTATCATGTTACGTAGGGATTCCGCACCTACGTATTATGAGATACTCCTGTGTAGATCCGGCTGGAACCTACAGTTTGTAGCTTCATTCTTATTTATTTCACTTCAGACTAGCTTAACCGAAATCCATAGGGATTTCGGTATTACACAAATGTAATTCTTCAACTCGTCTTCGTTTACATCACTTTAGTCTTGATCATGTCATGGCCTTTTGATATGCGTCAGTCTAACCAAATTATGGCCCAACAGTGATTTGACATTAATTAGTCAAAATTGATCATCTGTTTGGTTGATTTGTGTTTTGGTTGTGTGCGTATTGTAATTTGGAGTGCTTGTGGGTTGGTTTCGAATGAATTGGTGTGATTTTGGCTTCGATTTTGTGTGGTTTTGGATTGGTAATATTACTAGGTTTTGAACTTGAAGGTTTGATTTCATTCGTTAATTTCTTGTGTCGAGGATTCACTAACAATTACTAAATCACTCGCTAGACTGTTGAAAGTTTGTTGCAACTGTTCTAACGCCCCATTCGCTATTGATTAAGCCCATTCGTTATTTAATTCATTTGTTCCCTTCCTTCGTCATACCACCATTCATCATGCTGATTCGTTATAACCATTCTCCATAATTCATCATTAGTACTTCATTCGCTAAAACACCTCATTCGTTATCTTGTTAATTCATTATAGTTTCATCATTCGTTATTCATTACAGTTTCCTCATTAGTCACCCTTCATTCTCTATCACACCTTAGCATATTTGTTCATTCTTCTTCCCTAAACTTTCATTTTTGACAAGTTAAACCCAAAACTTTAACAAAATGACAAGTTATTATGCCCTTTCTTCTCAGAACGCTCTCATGCAAAAAATGCTTAACTATGATACTGAGAATTGTTCTCATGCGAAGACTCCAAAACTAAACAGTCTTGATGATTTTCAAAGATGGAGCTTAATATTTAAATCTCATCTAGGAGTAATTGATCCGAAGTGTATAAAAATGTTTGAATAGATATATGGGTGACCAGTTGTTGATGCACCGGGTATTGGTCAAACCCTCAACCCTGTAGAAGAAATGTTTGTTGCTGAGAAGAAATGTTATTATCTTGATATAAAGACATATTCCACTTTGACAATGGCTTTACCTGAACATATCTTTCATCAACCCAGCCATATCATTGTCTTTGCACCGTTGTTTGTAGCTTTAAAATCAAGAAGTCTTGGAAATACTCAAGAAATCAAAAAATCAATGTTGAAGTTTCGGTACAAGAACTTCAATATTATGCTTAATGAGACACTTGGAGAAATGTTGACCAGATACTGTCATTTATTAGCTAAGATAAATAGGTTTGATTTGAATAAGAAGAAATGGGTAACATTGATGCGTTGAAGGATGCTCTTCCAAATTCTTACTCCACTTATATGCTCATGCCAACTAAAAATGGGTATTTCAGAAATCCAAAATTTGGGATACATGGATTCTGTGAAAAGTTAGAAAAGAAGGAATATGAATTGAAATGTCAAAGTTCTTCAAAGACAAATCAAGATCCTACTTTATATGGTGGAGAACCTCCTACTCGCAAGAATACTTCTACTCCTATTTTAGCTTCATATACCTTATCATGTCATGTGCCACCTCCACAAGAGGCCTTTGTTGATCCACAAATGTTTTCAAACCCATCTCTTCAAATTCTAACTCAGTTCCTCATCCCACACCATATAATGTTAACATGAAGGAAACATAACAACCCTTGCATTCATGGGGCCTTTATGTCTTCGTATGAACAACTGGTAGGCAATAAAGTCGCTACTTGTGACTTGACTGATAAAGATTATGGCCAGATTAATTCAAATGATCTAGTATTGATGGATCTAAAATGGAGCATGGCCATGATTCTTAGAAAATTATAGAAATTCATGGAATGGACCGATAGTGATCTGCCAACTATGAGTAAAAGGATTGGGTTTGATAAACTGAAGGTAAAGTGCTATAATTGTCAGGAGTTTGGTCACTTTACTAAAGAGTGTGACAAGAAGAGGCAAGAGTATTCTTCTGGAAATAAGACTCAAGATAAAAACTCAAATAAGAAGGATAAAAACCCTGAGTCGAAGGAGATGCCAAATAATGCTTTGGAGAAAACAACGCAAGGAGAGTCAAAGGCAAGGGATGTCCAAGAAGGGATTGACTAGTCTAGAAGGTTATTGGGAGAAGCTGCAAGTGAATCACAACAAGAAAATATGGTTGTGATTGTTAAAACTGAAGAGAGTGTGTGTAATGAACTGAAGAAGGAAATATTGGAGAATGAGGAGTCTAAATTTGAGCCATACATTTCTTGTGAAGATCAGAAGAAAATATTCCAATGCATGGTAAAAATTGAAGAGGTAAGTCTAACTCTTCTTCTGTTTTTTCCTCTAATGCTGTGATTTCAAGCTCCTCAAATAGTGATTTTTCAGATGATTCTCAGGAATCTGTGTGTTCTCATTGCGATGAATCGAACTCTAAACTTGAAAAGTTCATCATCACAATGAGACATTAATCATTGATCTTGCTATAGTTAGAGATAACTATCGGGTAATGCTTGAACGATAAAGATTATAAACAAAAACAATTGTTTTATCTTATAGTAATCATGATGTAAACGCTGGGATTTCTACCAAGAAAGGGGTAGTGAAACTTCAGTTTGAAGAAATAATGAAGAATAAACCAAGACTCGTGAGCTTTAAAGTTAGATATTGGAGTTGAAACAGAAATTAAGTAACTTTAAGAGTTCATCATTTTTACTAAACCAAAATATTGAGGTAAATGGTAATCATCAAAAAGGTGGTAAAAGTGGTTTATGTTTTGTTGAAATTCCTCCTCCTTTTGATCATGATTATTCCAAATTACTAGACACGGAGAATCTAAAAGAAATAGACATTAATTATCCACTGACAGTAGATCCTTTTGTTACTTTTTGTGAGGAGAAAGTTGAAACAAAGAAAAAATATAAGAAAAAGGACAATATTTTAACTCCAAAATCTCAAATCAATAGTAATCTTTCTTTTACTCAAACTGATGAAGGAATTGTGATTGAAGATGTGTATGAGCCACATGTGATTCACAAAGAAAAGAATATTTTGTTACATTGCATCTTTTTTTGCTTCAAATCTATCTAAGAAGAAAGTGGTCTCAGATGAAGAGTTGAGAAAGTTTGTGAATCCAATTAAGTGAGAGAGTTAGGAGAGGAAGGGTTTACAAGCTAAAAGGGGTTAATAAACTTATTGTTGATGAAGTATTCCCTTTGTGTTTGGTTAAACCAGAATATATTGAAAGGGTGCTTGATTGTGGGAAACCTTTTGTGAAATTATAAACCACCACAATCCAAGAGAAAGAAGGACGATAAGAAAAGGAAAAAAAAGAGAAGAACATGTATTCCTTATGACAAGGCTAATCTTTTGAGGAGATTGTTGAGAAATAAATGATTGGAAGAAACTGAAATTGACAAACTTTCCCGAACTCAAATGAAATCTATATATGAAAGTGAATTGAAAATGTATAAAGAAGAATTGAAAAACATGGAATTGACTCCTCCTGGGAAATTGAGACTTTGTTCTTCCAAGCCCAAAAAAGAAAGAAAAAGGAAAAGGGAGGAAGTGAAGAAATCTGATAAGAAAGAGCAAGATGAAGAAAATTCTCCTTTTGTGTAGAAACATGATGAGGAAACTATGAATATGATTCATCATTTGGCTGAAAGAGCCAGAGACTTTAACAGTATGATTCGAAAATCAAAAAAAAGAGATTAAAAGGATGTATGATCTTGATCTAGAATTAGACAATGGGGTGGAGAAGAAAATGGGTAAAACCTTTTATCAGCATCATCATAATCAAATTCAACATCATCAAAATTAGTATTCCCAGATGGAACACTTTGATCAAATCTGACTTCTTCTGTATCTTTAACCTCCGTGTCTTCTTGTTACTCTAACTCATCCACATACTCCTTGATTAAATTAAGAAACAATGCAATTTGTTCTTTTATTAACGAATAATCAACAAATTCACCTTCTTCGATCTCATCTGCGACCACCATACTCATTACTATCCCACATCCACAAATAACATCATTTTGACTCTCAATGTATCAAAGGGTTGCACATTGGTGGAATCATGATAAACAACTAACTCTTTACCACTTGACTCCCCATGAGTAGAAACATTACCACATGATGAAGCACCACCACTTGGCTGCTGATCAAAACCGCCCGCTTCGGGATCCATGTTGTGATCCTGATCTTTCAATTTTTTTAGCATATCTTCTTTGCATGCAAGTTGAAGTATCATCACATCTTGTTTCTCAATTCTCTCCCCCTGAGCAACAACTAGTGCTCTCAGTTCTCTATTCTCCTTCTTTAAAATTGTAACCCTCTAAACATTTGTCTTTGATCAGTCAACATATGTTCTTGAAATTGACGATCCGCGGCCATTTTATTTTCTTGTAAATGAATTAGATTCATCAACTGGACCATCTGATGTTGAACAGGAAAGTTATAAAAGTTCGGATGTATTAGCTACATCGGTCACTGCGGTCTAATAAATGAAAAATCTAGAATCGTCATCCGCATAGCTTGAACAGACGGACTTGTAGTTTCCAGAATTTGTTGAATAGAGGACAACGGAGATAAAACAGATCGAGGAATATACATAAAGCTCAGATCTGTCGATGTCGATGTCGTTGTCATTAAAGTATCCACCGGTGTACTAGATTAAGTAGTAACAGCCAGTGTCTGTGGAGTAGAAATAAAAGGAGGAACAGGAGAAGAAACCACCACATGCAGTTCTTGTTGTGGATCTTGTATAAATACACCAGAACCCCTACGAGTAATCTTCGGCTTCGGCTTATCAACAGCAATGGCTTTGCCCTTAGCCTTTCTTTTTCTAGCCTTTGCACCACCATCGGGACTACCCGGTCCACGTCATTCCCACCATCATTACCATTACCATCACCTTCACGTTCAGAATCTGAATCATCATGGATCCAACGATCATCAGGTGGAGCAACAAATCCTTCATTTACCAAATGACCGATCAATCTTTTAAAGTTAGGCCTCGTTTGATCAGTCTTACCCCGGTATACTTAAAATCTTCTCTGCATAGTATCTTAAGTCATATGCTCCAATTCAATCAAATCAACTAGATCCTTCGGGTCCTTAATAAGGTTAGGCTCCAAATGATTAATGATCATTTGTAGAAAATGAGGATACATTAAAAACTTATTCTTTCTCGTGGTGTAGTTCTCCTTGAGGTGATAAAACACAATATCCGAGAAGTTAAACGGCTTATTCAATACTAATGCAACAAAAGTCAATTTTAGCATAATCTTACACTCATCGAATCCACCTTTCCGTCCTCCCAAACAATGAATCAATGTGTGTAAAAGGTACTTGTATTGTTCACACATATTCGCCTTATTATACATTGACTTATTCAAGTCACCCTTATACTTTAACATTTCAAGCATACCTTTTATGTTGGGATGAGAAAATGCTTAAAGGAATATTGGAATCTTCTCAACCTCTCAAGAATAGGCTAAGTATGGACTCCGAGCACACTTAGACCTTCGAGCAAGCTTTTTACTTAACCTAGCAAGGTATTTTGCCTTTCGGGCAAGGTTATCTTCTTGAAGTCTTCTTAAGTGATAATCCGAGCAGGATTCACTTTGTCTAGCAAAGGTGTTCTTCAATTCGAGCATGGTTTGCTTACAAGCAAACTCTTGACTAAACCAAGCTAATGAAGCCAAGTATTTTGGAAGATCTAGCAAGGCTTGATTAATAAACAGTAGTCCAAGCATGCCTGAAGAAAGCTGATCAAGAACTATTCTAAGGACTTTCTCTAGCAAGGTTCAACTCCGAGCAAGCTATAGTGCTACCAACAGTGTTACCAGCACATTTTAGTTTGCTTAATAAGTTATACATTAACAATGAGTTGAAGGGATTCATGAAGAACAGTTTGCTCGTAGGACCATATCGAGCAAAGTTTGATATGGTCAAGAAGATTGAAGTCTGCTAGGTGAAGATTTTCTAAGGAAAATGTTCTAAGTAAAGTCTACCTGGAGAATTATTCCCCAGCACACTTTGGTTACCAGGTCTGCTCGAAGAAGACAAAAGATGCAAAGCTTACTCGAAGACCTTTTTTATACTTAGAATCCTTTGTAATATGATTTTCTGAGTATGTATCAATCATTGGGGTTTCTAGAAGGAATAACAGTTGTCAGGAGGCTGGCCTATAAATAGAATAATCTAGGGCACGCCTCCATAAGCACAGACAACGGACATATCCTGAAATATTCCTGACCTTGAGTTTGACGGCTGATCTTTACTTTCGTACGGACAGACATTCCTTATAGAAACCCTTATTGATTTGCATTTGTGTGAATCTTTCTATAAATGGAAATCTTTTGAGTTAATGTTTGTGTGTGTTACCTTGGCATTTATTGTGCAACAGATAGTGTGTTACTGATTCCGCCGTTAACATACTATTGTTCTTACCTTATATAGTAGGTCGTTAACCTTCTTGTCAACACTTTAATAGTGTAGGTTGCGACATATTTGTGAGTGATATATCTTATTGAGGGGGACCGATATTTTATCAAATCCTTATCAAACTCTCACACACAATCGTCATTATCCCTAAATCCCAATACCTTACGTATCACATCCACATCAACCACAATCCTTTTACCCTGAATCTCAGCAACAATATGCTTTTCCTCAACAACATACCTAGCAGTCTCCCAAAATGGTCTTATACTACTGTAGTGAAACAAGGAGAATTGTCGATATCGCATGGTATATTCTTGAACGCCTTAGAAAAATAGTCGCGTCTCCAAACATAGAACGTCCACATAAGTTCTGACCCAAGAAAACACAAATAGTATTCTTATTGTCAGACACTACATGGTTCAATGCGGGTACATCTTCCTCTTGTTGTTGTGGTTCGGTATTAGCAACATGTTGATCAGCAGGTTGGCTTTTTTGTATTTGAGCAACTTAAACCTCTTGAGCAATATAATATCAGCCATTTCTGCCCTCGGGAGCATTAACCAGTGGGATATCAGTCATTTCTGCATAAACAAGCACATTAGAACATAAAACTTTATAGAAAATGACTAACTTGCCCTCATTCATTATACATTAACATATAATGAATGGAAACATTTCCCATTCGTTAAAATGATTAATGAATATACGCATTCGTTAAGCATATATAACGAATCAGCTCATTCGTTAAATGGTGCACATTCGTTAAGAAATATGACATCTCATTCGTTAGAAATCCAACTGATGAGTGGATAAAACAATATGTTTTTAATGTCTAATATCGTGTATTTTAGTAATTGAAATATATCAAACACGATTACTTTGAGTTATTTTTTTATTGCACGGGTATATAATAAAACGAGTTAAATGAAAAATAAAATAAATAATTACATGTGGTCACATGGTTGGAGTTTGAGTTATATAACGTGCGATTAAAAAGTAATTAAATAATTATTTTCATATTAGTTACTTGGTTTTTGTTATGGTGCAGCTTAGAAGTCAGAAGAAAATAATAATAATTGAAAGTGGATTCAACTAATATTATTTGTGATTGGGCAATGAATCTCGCTATTGCATTATGTGTTGGGCTCACAAATTAACGCAGGTTGGTTAGTTAGATATAAAAGAAAGCATGAGCAAATCGTAGATTTATTATTCCTTAGATGGCAGTTAGACAACAAGCCTTTCTCTTGACAACTCTTGGATGATGACGGTGTTTATGAAGATGCAAGGCTAAAACCCCTCGTGACTACTTCAGGTGTAGGGTTTTGTGTAAACTTGTTATGATCGGATTCTATGTGCTTTAAGTATTATTCATTAGATTGAATATGTTATTTAAACTTGTTATAGTTTATTGATTAATTGTTTAAACAGTTTATATTTTTGGTTATCAAATTGTGCATCAACTATCCGATTGTGCTCATCCACATTTAGGACTAGGATTATGTATCACTGAAACAATAATCGTTAGGCATTGCATAGTACTTTATATTCTAATATAAACCTGGTAATTGTGTGGATCGCGTTCAGTTGTGTTAACAATTCGGAGAGGTTTTTGTTTGTCATCACAACAAAACTACTAGGTCTAGTAATTACTGTGCAATCAATTTATCTGAATATGTATTAGTGGGTCATCAAATTACCTGAACCTGAAGTGAATCATTTTTCTCATAATTGTTTACAAACTTTAAAAGTAATCGTGTTGCATTCAAAAATCTTTCAAAACCGCTTGACATCGTCTGTACGCTAGTTAAATAGTTTTCAAGTCATGAGTCAATCTTGCACTTTCCACGGATTCCCTGTGGAGACGACATTACTTACCCATACTAGTTATAGGTAGTTAAGTGATTATAAATACTTGTATTTTATTAGAGCACGAAATCTACATCAAAATGGCTTTGTTGCCGGGGAATCAACGCGCAAAGTGCTAGTTTAACTTTTAATTTTTTTTATTAGTTCTTCGTTGATTTTACGCGGGGTGTTAGTGTTTTTGTCTGTGAAGGTGATCTTACAAGTTAATGCAAACAAGATATTTCCGCCCGAAAGAGTTGCTTCAATTTGATCCATAAATTGAAAAAACAGCAAAGAGAAACCGAGTAGCTCAGAAACCCAAGTTAAACCGAAAACCATAAGCCACAACTTCAATACCAAAAGCAGAAGGCATGATTAACAGAAATAACAAAGACCCGAATGACTACCAACCCGATAACCATGATCAACCACCGAACCAAAAACAACCTGTTCCTCAAAACAACCGACCACCTAACCGAAACCAGAATGCTAACCATAACAGAAACTAAGTAAACCGCGGAGGGGGTAACTATAACTAGTGAAGACAATTAAACTTTGATGACAACCGGTCAGTCAGGTCTGCCCCACTAAATCGTCAAGGGCAAGTAGAATTCAAGGAGGAAAGACCCGGGGTTAACCAGGCAGATATATGGGTCAAAGAATGGAACAAAGGGGATGATGCGGAGTTAGATTATGAGGATGAGGAGGAGTTTTTGGATGAATATGGGGGTTAGTATCAGCAACAAAATCTTCAGAATAATCAGGAACCTTAACAAAACAATCCATAAAATCAGCAATATCAAGCACCGAGACGTTAGAATAACCGCGAGCCACAGATTCCCTTTTATGAGTTTGATGATGAAGTCTCGAAAGCATATATTCCACCATCATTAGGGGAGTCCAAAGTCACAAAATCTCACAGGTGGCCATGAACCCTCAGCCGATCATTGTTCCGGTTAGATATTGGAGAACCTTTTCAGTGAGACAGAGCAGTTCAACTGGACTACCCACTTTTCATGGAAAAGCTACTGAAGAACCATATCGACACTTGAGTGATTTTAATTTGATATGTGCTACTATCTCAAGTCAAGGGTTTACTACAGATGAAGTGAAGATGGTTGTGTTTCAGTTTAGTTTGAAAGATACAGCAAAACAGGGTGGTTCCTATCATTACCTTCGGCTACTATTTACACATGGCAAGATTTGGCACAATAGTTTTTGGATAAATATTACACGCCACAGAACCACAGAGGCTCGAAATGCCATTCGGAGTTTTCAGCAGCGTACGAGTGAAACTTTCTATGAAACTTTTCATAGATTTAAATTATTGTTGAGGACTTGCCCTCATCATGGAATAATTTTATGGGAGTTAATAAAGGCATTCCACGATAGTCTTTCTAATGTTGATGTTCGAGACCTTCAAGATACTACTAATGGATCTTTTCTTCAGAATGATGAAAATGTGGATTGGAGACATTTTGAATGACATGTGATTAATTCGAAGAGACAGGCTCAGTCGAACAGAATGGTTAAAGAGCAGTGGTAAAAGCGGTAGACAGTCAAGGGTCATATGATAGCGTGGATAATTGGAAAAGAAAATCGACAGGTTATTGGATGTAGGTACGCAAGGAAAGGGTAACTCGGGAAAAACGTATCCGGTCTGCGAAGGTTGTGGTGAGTTGGGACATCAAGTTTCGAGTTGTGGGGTAGTACAAGATGAGGAAGAAGAGTTCAGCTATATTCAGGGTGAAAAAAGATATAATAATAACATTAACTCAAATACTTATCACCTGGGCCTTAGAAATCACCCGAACTTAAGTTATGGAAACCCGAACACTCAGCAGAATCCGAATTTTCAGGGCAGTTCTCAGAAGACATGATATCAATTATATCAGTGACAGTGTGGGAGCAGTTCAGGTAATGGTCAAGCGGGTACAATCAGAGAGAGTCTCAGGGTTATAATAAGGGGTATCAAAAGAGAAATCAGCAAGGTCAGGGAGCAGCTCAAAGTCAATATTCATCTCAAGAGTTCGAAGTTTTAACACTATTAAAATACCTCAGTCGGAGAATGGAGATTCAAGAGAAAGCAAAGGTTGCAAGAGACAAACAGATAAGCCAACTTGCTGAGGAGTTGTCAGCTTTGAAGAAGGATCTAAAGAACCTACAGAGTGGTACTTTAAAGAACCCAAACCACCAGGGTAGCAGTTCGTCAAACGTTAAAAGTGCACACGTTACTGCTATCACCATTGAAGATAATGTGGTGAATGACACGGTGGAAGAATTTGAAATTGGGGCTCCACTTATCCCCATTCAGAATGGCAATTTTAAGACCAACAAGACATTAATTGTTTATGGGGCGAGTGTAAGTGTGCTATCGGGTAGCGTGTATGATAAATTTGATTTCAGGCCTTTGAAAGAAGTTTAGACTACATTGGTGTTAGCTGATTTTACACGAAGACGGCCCTGGGGAAAGTTGGCTGGAGTTGCAGTAAAAGTTGGAGATTTCTATTACCCGGAATATTTCCTAGTGCTCGATTATGCACCGAATGAGAAGGAAGAAGAACCCCGTGTGATTTTGGGGAGACCATTTTTGGCGACATCAAATGCTTAAATCAATTGCCGAGACAGAACAGTGTGCATGACCTTCGGTAATCGTAAGTTAGGTCTATCTATATTTTCAAATTTAGTTGATTAATCTATTGAAAATAAAGATTCTGGTTCAGATTCTACAAACAAGTCTATTCCTCGTGTAAGCGAGGATAATACAAAGGAGAAATGTGTTGTTTTTTTACAGGTCTAAGCGTGAGAGAGAGAAGGAAGAGGTGAATGTGGTAAAAATTCAGAGTGAGGAGCTAGTAAGTTCGGATAATAATATCAGACAATTTGTATACTTGTGATTTGATGAAATAAACTAAATATTATTGTCACATTAATAAATGATGTGTTGTAAAACACACTAGTTTTCCACACTATTTATCATTGTTTTAATCCCTTATTTATCTAATATTTAATGTTTTTAACTTGTTTTAGTATGATCTTACATGAATATGTATTTTGTAGGTTACGGGTTTAAAGAGAAAGAAACCGAGCTTTGAAAGAGATTTAGAGGCCTTTTTATGCACTATTATTGAATAATCAAGTTAAAGGCCCGACCCATATCCATTTTGTGAAGCCCATATGTGTTATAATATAATAAACAACAAAAAAATAAACCCTAATCAGCCCCTAATCTCGAAATCAGCAGCAGCCATCAAGAAAAAAAAAGAAGAAAAAATTATAAACCCCCAATCCTAACCCTAACTCTAGGGTTGAGTTCCGAATGCAACAGAAGAAAGAGAAGGGGTTTGGCAGCAGGTTTACAAGTGTTTTCTAAGTGTTTTACGCATCAAGGGACAGCCAGGAACATTATACTTCATCCTCATATACTTTGGTTTGATTTAAGTTTCATAATTGTCTTGTTTTTTTATTATAAAGTTTAATTCTTTTGCAATTGAATTATGGATTGAGTTGAGTTTGATTATTACCGATTGTTGAATGAGTTTGCCTATGAGTTGGATGAGTAGTATGATTGTTATCTTGAGTATTTGATGATGTCCAACTAATATGTTTGGCTAATCTTGTTAGTTCTGCCTACATTTGATGATAATTGTTCGGTTTTGATGAGTTTTATGGATTGTTTGATCAAAAGACTTGAATTACTATTGTAAAGTTTGGTTTAATATTGAATTAGGTTGTGTTTAGTGGCTAATATTTTATTAATTATACTTCATAAACCTCATGCTTTGATTTGTTGAATTTGTTTTGATTAATTGTTGTTTGTTTGATTCTTTACTTGTTGTTTAGAATTTGTTTGCGGTAGATATAATCGTAGGGTTTTGTTAAGTTAATTAATTGTTAAAAAGCAGCGGGTAAGCATCTTCTTAGAGACCGAGAGGTAATAAGAAGTAAGGTCGTCTCATAGCCTTTGCATGCTAGGATTAGGATTGCGCGAGAGTGAGTTCGGTACTTGTCGGGTTTGAGTTTGTGAGCGATTAGTTGGTCTAATTTGTTTTAATCTAATTTGTTCCTCTATCCTTGGTTGTGTAGTATTCATTTCCATTAGGGTCGAGTGTCGGTGAGTCCGAGAGGAGAGTCGGCATTAGAACACCTTAGTAATCGTTTTCCGGTTTGTTATTAAAATCAATTAAGTGTAAGTTAGGGTTTGTTAGTGAGACCAAGAGGTGATGTAGCTAGCTTGAGCGAGCCTTATTTATGTCATATTTAGATACCGGTGTCGTGAGATCATTCAATCCATTTGCTTGTTAGACCGTCAATTTGAGTCTTACCTACGTAGACGTTTTCTCCATTGTCAGTCAAAGTCACAGTCAGTTAAGTCTCCAATTTAGGAAAGTTTTGTCTGTCAATTTTGTTAGTTCAGTTAATTAATTTAGTTAAAGTAATTTAGGTCAAGTAGTTTTATTTATTAAAAATTAAATAAAAATATTATTCTTAGGAAGGTCTTATCTAGGGTTTAGTAATCATAGGCGTTTTCACGTGTCCTTGTGTTCGATACCCGGACTTCTTAGGTATATGCTACTTGCTATCGGTACACTTGTCGGTTGTGTGTGGTGTTATTAGGAATTTCCGTTTTAAAATTAAAGCTTAGTTGTGAGTCCCGTAAAAAGAAACACTCATTAGACACACATCAATAACGTCTACGAGCTATGAGCAATCAACTTACCACCCCAGGGTATAATTCGTCTAAGGTCCAGGTGTTACAGATTGATATTAGAGCCGAATGATTGTAAAATATGTGGTTAGACCTAACAACCTAGAATAGTTATAACTTTAGTTTCCATGATATATATTCTATGTATTATCTTCCCGCATTTTAGGAATTGTTCAAGTGCTCACTATCAACCCTTTTTAATTTTTGGGTTGGACCATACACTCAGGCCAAACAACAATTGAGCCAAAACTTATACCATAGCCCAGACTCTTAACAGCCTTGTAGTTCGGTAATGTGTGCTAGCCTTAAAACCCAACTTAAATATGTTCAAAGTGCAAGGACAGTGGGTTCTCAGGGCCGGCTCCAAGAAGGTACTAACTGAACTAGTTGAGGATGAAAGGCACTAACTGACCCCAACCTCCTAGCCTTCACTTGAGCTCGTTGTCAAGGTTGGCTCCGAGAAGATGAAAAAAAATTGGACCTAAGGTGAAAAAATTGTTGGGCTTTAAGTAAAAGGAGTATTTTGTTGGTTTTAATAATTTAATTTGTATATGAACTTACTTGATTATAATTTGGGTTGTGTAAAAAATTTTTGTATAAAAGTAAGATTAAATATTTCTCAAATTAGACTAGAACCCATAACCTTTTGGTTGAAGTAATACCCTTTTGCCATTAGACCAAGCTAGTAGTTATGTAAGTTTAAACAGAAAATATACATATTGTTTTTAATAAAGATACAAATAATTTTAATAAAAGAAAAACAATTCGGTGCCTTGAGGTGTGTCAGGTCAGGGGCCTTCGACCACCCAGCCCCCCCCAGGCCGCCCTGCTCGTTCTCAATTGGTTTTTCTGCTGGAAATGCATGCCTTTTTTAAGGGATAGCCACATTTTGACCATACAAAACATCCACGTAACCATCTCATAATTTTTATTTTTATTTACCTGCTAACTCGCCAATATCTAAGGTTGATGCTAATGTGGTTTGTGTGAAGTCATTGGAACACCATCCGACCCGACCCGACCCCCCCCCCTTTCCTCCTCAGTCCACTAGTGACGTGATCACCCTCATTGCAAATCACTAGCCAATCACTTTTTTCATCTTTTTTTATTTTTTATTATTATTTTTTTATTCAAAAATAAATAAATAGAATGATGCAGAATCAAATATAACATGGGTTGAGTGACAGAGTTGAATGATAAACGAAAAGTTGATGTGACAAACGATCCGGAATAATGGAGAGTGACCCAGAACGCAAAGGCTAAGGTAAACAGTATTGTACATATGCTATTCCAAAGTCACCACGTGCTCACGCTCAACTCTGCAAAAGTTATTTTCTACAAACTACTACTGTTTGGTAGCCTCTTAATGGATATTAAGAGTAGAGGTGTACATAATCGGGTACTGTTAAAAACCCGAACCGTTTAGGAACCGGTTTTTTACACACCGAGTAGAAAATAGGACCAGTTCCAGTCAGGAACCGGGTCGGTTCCTGACCCAAACCGATGCCCCGAAATGCCAACTTTTAGGAACCGGGTAGGGTAGAAACCGGGACCGGGTATTACGTAAAAACCGGTTCCGCCGGTTTTTTTGAAATTCAAATTAAATAGCCATTACAAACCGGTTCCAACGGCTATATAGTCGTTTTTGACTGTTGGAACCAGTTTTTTTACTATATAAAGCTAAAAACATACTATAAATAGCAATGTGTTGTGTGTTGTTAGTTAAACCACTTTCAAAACTATATAACACACTCTAAATCACAATTAAGGTTAAACCGACAAGAAATGGCAACTAATGACGACGTTGTTATGGTGATCGAAACAACATGATGCCCCGATGTTTGGGTTCATTACGATTTATATGTCATGACCGACACACAAGAGATGGCTCGTTGCAAATATTGCTCGAAGTTTCTTAAAGCAGGGTCCAACTCGACATTACGAAAACATACGAATAAGTATTGTCGTGAGAAAAAAGAAGTTTGGATGCCAAAAAAGCGGAAGTGGGAGAGTCGTCCGGCTCTACAACCCAACCATTTACCGCCGGTAACAACGCTTAATCATTGTAAAACGCCGGATTAAAACGACGGACGTTGTTTTTTAGTTGTAGTTGTTATATTTAGTATCGTTATGTTTTCAATAATGTTTGTAATAGTACTTGTTTAAATAAATAAAGTGTTCGTCGTTATTAAAAAAAGTAGCAAAAAATTAATCATGCCTAATAAGAAATAAACTTGTACTAGTAATAAACAAAACAAAAGTAGTTATTAAACAAATCAAAACTAAATATTAGTTGAACTTTGATCGTGTTACAAATGATTTTACTAAAACAAATAAAAATTACAACTCTTCATTGTCTTCACCCTCGTCTTCTTCACCACCCGAATTATCGGAAGAATGCCTGTCCTCCGCCTCCTCATCGTGAATAGGAGGCTCTATTAGTATTCGTCTTCAAAGTTTGCCTTGTGTTGTACACGATCCATCGCATCCAAATGGTCCTTTAGGCAAATGCAAACTTCTAGAGACTCGAGAGTTAATTTTGTTCTTCGCATTGATAGTACCCTCCCACTAAGAGAAAAAACCGATTCGGAAGCACCTGTTGAGGCTTGTACGGCAAGCAAATCACGAGCCATGGCGGATAGAATAGGAAATTCGTTTTGTTTTCCTTTCCACCAAGCCAACAAATCAATATTGCGAATGCCGTCGACCGTTGCGCCCTCAGCATAGTTGGCTCCACTATATCGACCAAGTTCGCTAGTTGGTGTGTTTCCTCTTTGCCTCTTCGATGCCGTATCACGAACTACATTCATCAAGTTTATAAGTCGGTCCTTGCACGGCCTACTAGTAGTTGTATTTTTCACAAAAGACGATCTCGTGCTTGGACCATACATTTTAAAATAATGGTCATAAAGTTCTTGAAGGTTATTGTTAAACTTTTCCTTCGCTTCCGTCGACAACTTCGGGTCGATCTCGTGCATACCCATGTTGTCGAATATTTCCTCGATCGTTGTCTCAACCCCATTAACATTCCAATAGGGGTTTAAAGTGGCGGCACAAGTAAAAACCGGCGGTATGTTTTCAAAATGTTTTAAGAAATTTTCCTTCATTACCGCAACAATATTCTTGAAGAGTTTGTTCTTCTCCTCAAACTCTTTAAAAGTACAAGAAATGTAGTAAAATTCTTGCAAAACCCAACAACTAGTAGAATAATAGACTCCCGATAACTTTGTTGTTGAGGTTTTGAACTGTAACACCCCGTAACCGCAGCGGAAACGTACACGGGATGCAACAGACACGTCTGATATCAACAACATTGCTTATAAAGAAAACACCACTACATTAATTCTCACCATATTACATTGTTCCGAGTTTAGTTACCGTCTAGGCGTTAGCACATAAGTTTTACCAACATTTCATTAACATATTTAATACAAAAAGATCATTAAGCTTCCACTAAAAGCACGCATCGTCAAGCATGTAGCAATTATTCCAGTTTGGGAGTACCTAAAAAGCATGTAAAGAAAACGGGTCAACTACGAATAGTTGGTGAGTTTCACTAATTTAAATAAACAGTGACAAATCATTATAATAATCATATATTAGCGATGTAATTATGCTGAGCCCACAAGTGAAACCTCTGACTATCCACATACAACCCCGTGGCATACTCCGCCCACGAGCCTGCCCCAAACCGCTATGCCTAACATTACATAGCAAAAATATATAACAACAAAATAGACATGTGCAACTGGCTGGGAAACATCAGCAATTCCATGCCGGACCAGTTGGGTTTATCAGACCAATAGTACTATTCACACTCTACCGGCTTTCAGTTAATCACTCGTGTTGCGGGGCCTTACAATGTTAGCAACTCAGACAATTACCATCTTAGTACGTTTCCGTACGATTCCCGTACAATAAAATATATATAAATACACGCAAATCCATGCATTCAGTATGTACTTAAACATTTCAGTAGTAACATGCTTCCGCCCCGAGAAAATATTTAAAAACAGTTCAGAAAAGGGGCTCGTGAAACTCACCTTATCGTAAACAAGCAGGTAACACAGTACGCAAGCTTTTAATCCGGATCTGTAATACGATCCCTAAGTTCGTTACTATACAATCACTATTAATATAACTTAACCGTGTTAACCGGTACTTCTGGGGACACTGTTAACCCAGTACTGTACCCGTTCCGGGGGCAATGTTAACCCAGAAACACTTCTCCAGACTCAGATTGTGATATCGTTTAGAGTTCAGTAGTCAAAATTACTATTAGTTCATTTTCCCCGTTTTGCGTGCCTAGCACGGTTATCCGTTTTTACGTTTCAAAAATGAGTTTGGTCACACACGACCCGAAAATAGTTGTTGACTGATAATTTAATTAAGGTTGTGAAATTAGAGCTCGGTTTAGATGCCCCGATTGGCCGCGGGACCCGTTTCCGTCTTTAGTGCAACAGACACTGTTAAATCGGATAAAATTACCCAAATCATCCGAATTATTTTCGGATGATTTATTTTTACTTGTTTAACTCGATTATATAATAATAGTTCATTTTTAGGGTTTTTATACAGCAGTCAGTTCGTTTAGGCGAACTTTACCGGTTTACGCGTTTTAAGCTTTAAAAGTTTGTTTTTATTTTCTTTTTAGCACAAATAATTATCCGTTTAGTCTCGGATCTTGAAATTTTGGACAAATCACTTTTTGACAGTGGGGAATTTTATAAAAAAATTTCCAGAATTAATTTTTTTATTTAAAATTTATTTATCTATTTTTAAACACCATTTAAACACTAAATATGTCGTAAATACCAAACGATCTTAGAAAAATCCCAAATTTTTCCTGGATGACCCCTGCCATCCCCATAGTCCCCTGTAATTTTTCCAGAACCAAAATATGTTTTTACATGACATTTTCATTAAAACCGAGCTAGAAAACCCTAGAACTCGTTTAACCGAAAAGCCTACTTAGACTTCTCCAACGGACCTAAACTTTTGTGTGTGACTTTTACATGTTATAAAAAGCTTATCTGGAATTTTCCAGAATTTTTCATGATATTTAACTATTTTTCACCATTTTTAGCCAAAACCGAGCATTAAATTCACCAAATATTCATCATTTGTCAAAAAATTACCAAAATTTCACAGATCTCATATTTTCGTGTGTAGATTATCTCTGTGAAATTTCGTAGCCTAACTCTAAACGTATCACAATCTGTCCAAAACACAAACATCATACAAAAACCGAACTACCTTGTGTTTCTAGCTCCAAATCGCAAGGATCTCGCTTTCTAGCCTTTGCTAACAACTAGATACAACACCTACAAGCACAATAACACCACACCAAGCAAGTTACACCCACAATCAAGCCATTTCTTTCATGGTTTCGGTTATGATTTAAAAACAAAGATTTAACCGTAAAAATTCGTTTTTGGTTCGTTTAACTCCTTTCTTGGACCAAGATCCCTTGTATAACCCGTATACATCACTTGATCATGCAAGAATCGGTTTTCATCTTTGAAACCTCATTTTCTTGCAAATAAACTCAAGAAACGAAGATGGAAACGTAAATAACTCGATCTTTACCTTGATTTTCTTGCTACAAACTCGGGTTTTAGTTCATAATTTGGAGAGAAAATATGATCTTGCAATGGTTTGATGTAAAAAAAAAAAGAACAAAGGCATGGGGTTTATCCCCTTATGCCGATCGGAATCAAGGGGGAGGTGGGGTGGGACCCACCTCTCCATTTCTAGCCACATGTTTGGATTTCTGAAATCTGGATAATGTTTTGGATAATCTGGTTCAGTTCATTTTTCGGTTAAATGTTTAATCTAACTTAAAACGAGGCTAAACTGGTCGTTTTCGGCTTAAAAAAGAAATTTATTTAAAACCGATTTAAAACTTTAAAAACTTAAACCATGACATTTATTATCTTAAAACATCATATTATTAATAATTGCGCATCTTTTTCGGCTTGATCGATCGTCTCTTGCTTGGTTTGGTATTAAAGGTTTCGTTTAACGTACCGACGTACCATTAAATCGAAAATTCTTTTCTGTGCTTTAATTCACTTATCCCGAAGCTTTAATACTTCGTAAACATCACTAAATATCATATATCTCATCTATAATGTAATCCTCGATTCGTTCGGGTTTCAACAACCGTTAATCGGTTAATCGTATTTCCAATACGATTAACTGTATAATCGAGTATAATCCGTAATGTGAATCATACATACTCGTATAAACGCATTATAAATCATATATTCATTATTAAATAACACATAAATAGTATATACCGGCTAGGGTATACCTGAATTTGCCGGAATCGTTACATTCTCCCCCCGTAACAAAAATTTCGTCCTCGAAATTTTACGCGTCGACTACTTCCTTTTGAGGAAATAGGTAGGGGTATTTCTTCCGAAATTCGTCCTTTCGTTCCCATGTATATTCTGGGCCTCGTTGCGAATTCCATCTAACTTTGACCAACGAAATCTTATTGTGTCTAAGTTGCTTGATTTTTCCCGTCTACTATTTCTATGGGTTCCTCTACGAAATTGAGCTTATCACTTATTTGGACACCCTCTAAAGGTAACACCGATGTCTCATCCGCCAGACATCTTTTCAAGTTCGATACGTGAAACACGTTGTGAATTTCACTTAGTTCATCGGGTAGTTCTAATCGGTATGCTACGGGACCGATTTTTGCAGTAATATTGAATGGTCCAATATATCTCGGGGCTAACTTCCCCGCCTTTCCAAATCTGACTACGCCCTTCCAAGGTGATACCTTCAAATACACTTTTTCTCCTTTCTCAAACGACAACGGTTTTCTACGGGTATCGGCATAACTCTTCTGCCGATCCCGCGCGGCCTTCAGATTGTTCCTAATTTCAAGGAATTTGCTGGTCGTTTCCTGGACCAGGTCTGATCTAATAACCTGAGTGTCGCCCACTTCAGTCCAGCAGAGTGGTGATCGGCACTTCCGACCATACAATGCTTCGTAAGGCGTTGTCTTTATTCTGCTATGGTAACTGTTATTATAGGAAAATTCAACGAGTGGGAGATGTTGATCCCAATTTCCCTTAAAATCCAGTACGCATGCACGAAGCAAATCCTCCAGGGTTTGGATGGTCCTCTCAGACTGACCATCGGTCTCAGGGTGATAAGCTGTGCTTAGATCAATACGCGTTCCCAGCGCTTCTTGCACAGCTTGCCAAAGATTGGAGGTGAAATGGCTATCCCGATCGGAAATGATTGAGATGGGTATCCCATGACGAGACACAATTTCATTTATATAAATCTGCGCAAGTCTCTCAGTGTTATAATTATCCCTAATCGGGATAAAATGTGGCGATTTGGTTAATCGATCCACGATTACCCAAATTGCATCATGTCCTCGGGACGTCTTAGGGAGATGTGTCACAAAATCCATCGTGATTTGCTCCCACTTCCACTCGGGAATTTCCGGTTGTTGTAACATTCCCGAGGGTTTCTGGTGCTCCGCCTTAACTCTCGCACAAGTCGCACACTTACCGACATACGTTGCTATATCCTTTTTCATACCCGGCCACCAGTAGAACTCCTTCACATCCTTGTACATCTTATCCGATCCCGGATGTATGGAAAATTTCGATCTATGCGCTTCGTCCATGATTAATTCACGAAGGTCATGGAGGGTCGGGATCCAAATCCGATTTTTGAGATAGAGAATTTCGTCCACGCGCTGTTCGAAATTCTTCTCATTGCCGTAAAGTCCCTCCTTTTCCAATTGTTCCTCTTTCATCGCCTCACGTTGAGCGACTCGAATCAGGTCCGTAAGGTTCGACTGGACTATCATCCCCAGTGCTCGCACTCGCAATGGCTTAATCCGATCTTTCCTACTCAAGGCATCGGCTACGACGTTAGCCTTGCCGGGGTGATAACGGATGTCACAGTCATAATCGCTTAACAACTCGACCCATCTTCGTTGCCTCATATTCAGTTCTTTCTGATCGAATATGTGCTACAAACTTTTATGATCGGTGAAGATGGTGCACTTCGTACCGTAGAGATAATGTCTCCAGATTTTAAGTGCGAAGATAACTGCTCCCAGTTCTAAGTCATGAGTAGTGTAATTTTTCTCATGTACTTTTAACTGTCGGGAAGCATAGGCTATAACCTTATTATTCTGCATCAACACGCACCCTAACCCTCTACGCGATGCGTCACAATACGCGACAAAACCATCGTCTCCATCTGGGAGACTTAAAATCGGCGCTTGGCACAATTTTTGCTTTAACGTTTGAAACGCCATCTCCTGCTCTTCTCCCCATTCATACCTTCGATCCTTTTGGGTCAGGAGAGTTAAAGGTTGGGCGATGCTGGAAAAGTTCTCTATAAATCGACGATAATATCCAGCTAAGCCTAAGAATTGGCGGATTTCCTTTGGCGATTTAGGCGCTTGCCAATTCTTAATTGCTTCCACCTTACTCGGATCAACGTGTATTCCTTGGTGGTTTACAACGTGACCGAGGAATTGCACTTCTTGTAACCAGAAGTTACACTTGGAGAATTTTGCGTACAACTTCTCCTGATTCAGAAGCTCTAAAATTATTCTTAAGTGTTGCTCGTGCTCTTCTTTACTTTTCGAGTAGATCAAAATATCGTCAATAAACACAATGACAAATTTGTCGAGGTAAGGTTTACAGACTCGATTCATGAGGTCCATGAACACTGCCGGCGCATTTGTTAGCCCGAAAGGCATAACTAAGAACTCGTAATGGCCGTAGCGAGTCCGGAATGCGGTTTTTGGGATATCCTCTTCCTGAATTCTAACCTGATGGTATCCCGATCTAAGATCGATTTTTGAGAAATAGCTCGCACCCTGCAGCTGGTCAAACAGATCATCAATTCGGGGAAGAGGGTACCTATTTTTGATTGTTAACTTGTTCAACTCCCTGTAATCAATGCACATTCTAAGGCTCCCGTCCTTCTTTTTCACGAATAATACAGGTGCACCCCACGGGGAATGACTAGGACGTATGAATCCTTTGTCCAACAATTCTTGCAACTGATTGGATAATTCTTGCATCTCGGACGGTGCAAGTCGGTAGGGTGCCTTAGCAACAGGGCCAGCTTGAGGTATTAAATCGATTCTGAATTCGACCTGTCGGGTTGGCGGTAATCCAGGAAGTTCTTCTGGGAAAACTTGTGGAAATTCGCGTACCACCGGGATGTCATCCACCCGTTTCTCCTCAGAATCTGTGGCCGTCAAGCTTGCTAGATACGCCACGCATCCCTGGCGTATATATTTTAACACCTTGAGGAGGGATATAAATGGTATCATGGTGCCCGACCTCTCTCTTTGCACTAACACATCTTCGTCATCCGACACCCGGATCTTGACGATTTTCTTTTCACAGTTTATTTCCACTTTGTTACGTGCTAACCAATCCATTCCCACTATCACGTCAAAACTACCTAATTCTACCGGTAATAAGTCAATCAGGAAGGATTGATCGTTCAGAATAAAAGGGCAATTCCGAACTATCTGATTAACTATCATGGTTTTACCGTTAGCGACTTCTACGGTATAAGGTTCTATGGTTTCACTAATCGGAAGGTTTGCTATCGATAGGAACTTAATGGAGACAAAACTTCTATCGGCGCCCGTATCAAATAATACAGAAGCGTAATGATCAGAGATGAGGAATGTACCTGTCACTACGCTGGGGTCCTGGCGTGCTTCGTTCGCCCCCATCACAAATGCTCGGCCTCTCGCCGGATTGGACGACGATGCCTGACCCACGGTTTGCCTCCCATTTCCTCCCTGGTTCAGTTTCGGACAGTATCTCTTGAAGTGATCTGTGCTGCCGCATTCAAAGCAAGCACGGCTGGTGGTCATCTTTTGGTTTCCTTGTGGGTTTTGTTGTCGGGCTGGTTGGGTCCTATATGGCTGCGCACGGATAGGTTGCGGTTGTCGGTTCAGATTGTTTAGGTTTGTCCTACAACTCGGTGCGTAGTGCCCATTCCTGCCACACCGGTGGCACACTACCCCCCTGCACTCGCCACCATGCTGGTAACCGCATCTCCCACACTTAGGGAACGTCCCTTTCTGCGATTCCTGCCTTCCGCCTGAACTAGTCATGGCGTAGTTCTGGGCAGCGGGCCGAGCACGTTTATTTTGCTGCTTCTCCTGGATCCTATTGTCATACGTACCTCGCTTTCCCCCAGCAGACTCTCCTGCCACCTTCAGTGACCCACTCCTCACGAAATCGTATGTGATGATACCAGCTTGCGTCACCGCACCCTCAAACGTCTTGTGTCCCCCAGAGTTGACTATACTCCTTACTACTGGAGTTAGTCCCCATATATAACGCTCAACCCTCTTTGACTCTGGGGTGACCAACCATGGCACCAATCGCGACAATTCATTAAATCGGTTCGTATAACCCAAGTGGTCTGCCCCCTGCATCTCCAGGTTCCACAATTCGTTTTCTAACTTCTGCAGTTCGTTTTTCGGGCAGAAATGTTCCAGTACAAGGGCCTTGAGCTCTGCCCAGGTCATGCGGTTTGTCGCTGCCTGACCGCGAGTTTGCACTACTGTGTTCCACCATTTCAAGGCATGGTCCGTGAACGTGCAGGTAGCATACTTAACAATGTAATCCTCAGGGCAGTTGCTGATGTTCACAACAGACTCTATTTTCTCAATCCACTTAACCAACCACCCATTTGGTCCTTCAGACCCGCTAAATTCTAGGGGCTTGCACAACATAAAATCTTTAATTGAACATCCCTTTGTTGCAGGAGTCGGTTCAGTGCGGTTAGTTTCTACACTAGGTATAGGGCCATTACTGTCTGTAACGACCACCCTAGGCGGTGCGTCATTACTCGGAATCGGGTTACCATTCGGTGGAGGATTAACATTTTGTTCCCCCTCATTATTGGTGGTCGTTTGATTGCTCGCAGGGCCTAGATTGGTCGTATTGTTAATACTGGCGGCGATGCGCGATACTATATCCGGTATCGCCGCCTCTAACTGTCGAGCAATCAGACGGTCCACATCCACTTCTGACATTCGAGCTGACCGTTTTGGTGCCATTATACACAACATTAAGAAAATACATATAATTAATACAAATTCCAATCTCGATACATAACACACATCCCATTCATTAATAAACATCAGTACATATTACATAAACATCAGTTTACATTACATTCCTACCATCATCACATAGATTAAGTTTTCATACATCAGTCCTACATCGGCATCATTTCGACATAACCCGCTATGGGTCAGTGCTTGAATGATACATCAAAAGTATCTACAATGATATCCCCAAAAAAAGGCCCCCTATGGGCTAGTGGCTGTACTATAACTACCCAAGATTCACTCTATGTTAGCATCGCCACTAACTGCTTACACAGAGTATCAAAAAGCGGACCCTGACTTCCACCACTCTAACATAACTAAACATGGTGGTATACCAACCACACCAACACTGCCACCATCACCACCAACACCGCCATCAAACCCCGAATCCGAGTCTCCATCCGGTCAATCATCCACTGGGAGTATGCACCCTCCCTCCTCAGCTGGCCAATCGCGTACTGGCTGTCCAGTACGCAGTCCGCCAAGTGCCTCCTCCACTGGATCTCCACCGTCAAGGCGATGGTGTGCTCAATCACCTGCTCGGTGAGCACTCGGAGCCATGCAGCCTCGGAGGAGGGACGCTCATCCCTCTCCAGCCTAGGGGTACCCCACACGGGTGGAGGCACAGGCTCAGGCTGGGGGCGGGAGGACTCGCCCCTGTGGAAAGTAGGTCTGGGTGGGGTAGAGGTAGGTGGGACATAAGGGACACTGATCCGCGCTGTGAGGCGGGGACCGGGTCTGGGAGGGGTAGGGGTGGCCTGTGGTGCGGGTGGGGTGGGGGATCTGGCAACCCTAGTAGGGGAGGACAGGCTAGCACTCCTACGGCTAGTCTCACTAGGCTCAGTGCTGGATGCTAGGCGTAAGCTCCTGGAGTTCCTGGAACTGACCTCCTCCGGGTCCTCCTCTACTGACAGACTTCGTGATCTCGACATCCTTACCTGTACACAAGTTAGCAAACATATAGTTCCTTCCATAATGTAAATCATAATTAATATACACATACTTATACAACTTTGTCACATAAAAATATTATCATATACTTACACATATGTTGCCGGTTTTACCTATTAATGTTCCCTGTGACTTCCCCTGAATTCCCTCGTGCGGACAAGTCTGTTATTATGTTCCGGACCATAATAACTCACTTGTCCATCCAAGTTCATCCAGATCTCGTCACTATAAATTATTAGTTGATATTCAGATCCTATAATACTTGAGCTACTGGTTATATTTTAGGTATCTTTTAAAGACATCCTAATTCTTTATAACCAATGGCTCTGATACCAAGTTCTGTAACACCCCGTAACCGCAGCGGAAACGTACACGGGATGCAACAGACACGTCTGATATCAACAGCATTGCTTATAAAGAAAACACCACTACATTAATTCACACCATATTACATTGTTCCGAGTTTAGTTACCGTCTAGGCATTAGCACATAAGTTTTACCAACATTACATTAACATATTTAATACAAAAAGATCATTAAGCTTACACTAAAAGCACGCATCGTCAAGCATGTAGCAATTATTCCAGTTTGGGAGTACCTAAAAAGCATGTAAAGAAAACGGGTCAACTACGAATAGTTGGTGAGTTTCACTAATTTAAATAAACAGTGACAAATCATTATAATAATCATATATTAGCGATGTAATTATGTTGAGCCCACAAGTGAAACCTCTGACTATCCACATACAACCCCGTGGCATACTCCGCCCACGGGCCTGCCCCAAACCGCTATGCCTAACATTACATAGCAAAAATATATAACAACAAAATAGACATGTGCAACTAGCTGAGAAACATCAGCAATTCCATGCCGGACCAGTTGGGTTTGTCAGACCAATAGTACTATTCACACTCTACCGGCTTTCAGTTAATCACTCGTGTTGCGGGGCCTTACAATGTTAGCAACTCAGACAATTACAATCTTAGTACATTTCCGTACGATTCCCGTACAATAAAATATATATAAATACACGCAAATCCATGCGTTCAGTATGTACTTAAACATTTCAGAAGTAACATGCTTCCGCCCCGAGAAAATATTTAAAACAGTTCAAAAAAAGGGGCTCGTGAAACTCACCTTATCGTAAACAAGCAGGTAACACAGTACGCAAGCTTTTAATCCGGATCTGTAATACGATCCCTAAGTTCGTTACTATACAATCACTATTAATATAACTTAACCGTGTTAACCGGTACTTCTGGGGACACTGTTAACCCAGTACTGTACCCGTTCCGGGGGCAATGTTAACCCGGAAACTCTTATCCGGACTCAGATTGTGAAATCGTTTAGAGTTCAGTAGTCAAAATTACTATTAGTTCATTTTCCCCGTTTTGCGTGCCTAGCACGGTTATCCGTTTTTACGTTTCAAAAATGAGTTTGGTCACACACGACCTGAAAATAGTTGTTGACTGATAATTTAATTAAGGTTGTGAAATTAGAGCTCGGTTTAGACGCCCCGATTGGCCGCGGGACCCGTTTCCGTCTTTAGTGCACCGGAAACTGTTAAATCGGATAAAATTACCCAAATCATCCGAATTATTTTCGGATGATTTATTTTTACTTGTTTAACTCGATTATATGAAAATAGTTCATTTTTAGGGTTTTTATACACCAGTCAGTTCGTTTATGCGAACTTTACCGGTTTACGCGTTTTAAGCTTTAAAAGTTTGTTTTTATTTTCTTTTAAGCACAAATAATTATCCGTTTAGTCTCGGATCTTGAAATTTTGGACAAATCACTTTTTGACAGTGGGGAATTTTATAAAAATATTTCTAGAATTAATTTTTATATTTAAAGTTTATTTATCTATTTTTAAACACCATTTAAACACTAAATATGTCGTAAATACCAAACGATCTTAGAAAAATCCCAATTTTTTCCTGGATGACCCCTGCCATCCCCATAGTCCCCTGTAATTTTCCAGAACCAAAATCTCTTTTTACATGCCATTTTCACTAAAACCAAGCTAGAAAACCCTAGAACTCGTTTAACCGAAAAGCCTACTTAGACTTCTCCAACGGACCTAAAATTTTGTGTGTGACTTTTACATGTTATAAAAAGCTTATCTGGAATTTTCCAGAATTTTTCATGATATTTAACTATTTTTCACCATTTTTAGCCAAAACCGAGCATTAAATTCACCAAATATTCATCCTTTGTCCAAAAATTACCAAAATTTCACAGATCTCATATTTTCGTGTGTAGATCATCTCTATGAAATTTCGTAGCCAAACTCTAAACGTATCACAATCTGTCCAAAACACAAACATCATACAAAAACCGAACTACCTTGTGTTTCTAGCTCCAAATCGCAAGGATCTCGCTTTCTAGCCTTTGCTAACAACTAGATACAACACCTACAAGTATAATAACACCACACCAAGAAATTTACACCCACAATAAAGCCATTTCTTTCATGGTTTCGGTTATGATTTAAAAACAAAGATTTAACCGTAAAAATTCGTTTTTGGTTCGTTTAACTCCTTTCTTGGACCAAGATCCCTTGTATAACCCGTATACATCACTTGATCATGCAAGAATCGGTTTTCATCTTTGAAACCTCATTTTCTTGCAAATAAACTCAAGAAACAAAGATGGAAACGTAAATAACTCGATCTTTACCTTGATTTTCTTGCTACAAACTCGGGTTTTAGTTCATAATTTGGAGAGAAAATATGATCTTGCAATGGTTTGATGTAAAAAAAAAGAACAAAGGCATGGGGTTTATCCCCTTATGCCGATCGGAATCAAGGGGGAGGTGGGGTGGGACCCACCTCTCCATTTCTAGCCACATGTTTGGATTTCTGAAATCTTGATAATGTTTTGGATAATCTGGTTCAGTTCGTTTTTCGGATAAATGTTTAATCTAACTTAAAACGAGGCTAAACTGGTCGTTTTCGGCTTAAAAAAAGAAATTTATTTAAAACCGATTTAAAAACTTTAAAAACTTAAACCATGACATTTATTATCTTAAAACATCATATTATTAATAATTACGTATCTTTTTCGGCTTGATCGATCGTCTCTTGCTTGGTTTGGTATTAAAGGTTTCGTTTAACGTACCGACGTACCATTAAATCGAAAATTCTTTTCTGTGCTTTAATTCACTTATCCCGAAGCTTTAATACTTCGTAAACATCACTAAATATCATATATCTCATCTATAATGTAATCCTCGATTCGTTCGGGTTTCAACAACCGTTAATCGGTTAATCGTATTTCCAATACGATTAACTGTATAATCGAGTATAATCCGTAATGTGAATCATACATACTCGTATAAACGCATTATAAATCATATATTCATTATTAAATAACACATAAATAGTATATACCGGCTAGGGTATACCTGAATTTGCCGGAATCGTTACATGAACACATCAAGATATTTCAACAAAAAACCGACATTGACCCAAACACTTTCGGGAAGCATATCGGCCTCGCGTACTTCAACAAGATTGTTATGAAAACTTTGTAGAGTTTGGTGTTGGGCAAAAGCACACTTGAGCATATGACAAGTTGAGTTCCAACGGGTTGGAAAGTCTCAATTCGGCCCCAAATACTTTCTTTCAACCGACTTGCAATAGTTCTTATATTCAAGATGTCTTCTTTTACCACTTTTGAAAACATCTTGTAACATAAGTCTAAAGAATTCTAAATAGTCACAAATGTTTTCATTGTCGAGACCTTTTTGAACAACCAAGTTGATGATATGTGCAACACATCGAACATGAAAAAAATCCCCGTAACAAGGTAGGGAATATTTAATGATAAATTTTTCGGCCGCCTTAGTATTGTTTGATGCGTTGTCAAAAGAAATCGAAAATATTTTATTTTTCAAGTTGTAAGTCGTTATAACTTCATCAAGCAATTCAAACAATTTGTCGGCGGTATGTGGGAACGGGAAGTTTTCAAAAGTGATGGTGTGTTTCATCATTTGCCATGTCACCGGATCAACCCAATGAGCGGTGACACATATGTATGATTTGGGTAACCCGTGTGGTGCCGACGAAACATCGGTAGTTAAACTAACCATCGTTTGTAAAGAATGAAAAAACTCGATTAACTCTTTTTTAGCACACTCCCACAACTTGATACAATGACGTCTTAAGGTAGTATGACTTACATGTGAGTATCGTGGTTGTAGAGTTTCTCGAATCAACGACGTCAATCCGGGTCGTCGAAGTGGTTAAACGGCAAACCTCGTTGAATAACGAACTTTTCCATTCTATCTTGAACTTGATTAGTGTTGTAACGAAATAATGTACCATATTTACCCAAGTCAACTTGATCGGTTGCGCCAATGCCTTTCAAGGCCTTGCAATATGGCTTCTCGATGTGCTTTCTCAAAGTCGAGTTGGAATCGTGCTTTAATTGTGTTCCACATATTTGCAACGAGCCTTTAGATCACCATCGACATTGACAACCAAATCCCAATTCTTCCATGTGTCTTGGTTGCGGTTATGGGTGACTACCGCAAGAACTTGTGGGTCATCTATAGCAAGAACGGGTTCAACAAAAACATTCTTCTTAGCCTTGTTAGTTTTTTTGTGGGTGCCATAATATTATTGAGTCGGATGGTAGGGTTTGCTAAACGAGAAGTATTTTAGTTTGTTTTTGAGTTTGGTGGTGAAACAAGTGGTGGCAAACAAGTTATATATAGGTTTCGGGCATCAAAAAACCGGTTCCAACGGCTATATTACCGTTGGAACCGGTTACAACGGCTAGTAAATTCTTAAAAACCGGTTCCAACAGTAATATAGCCGTTGGAACGGGTTACAACGGCTATATTTCTCTCAAAAACATGTTCCAACAGCTATATTACCAACGGATACTTTGACCATCAGCTGACTTTTAAAAAAAAAACGCCATAACCGGTTTTTCAGGTAGGAACCGAACCGGGTAGAATTTAGAACCGGGTAGGAACCGTTTGGAAATATAATTAGTGGAACCGGGTATGGTTTTCGGGTTTAAAAATACCCAGACCGGGTATAAGGTCAATCGGGTAGGAACTGGAACCGGTTCCTGGTCAGTTCCACCGGTTCTGTTCCGGAACCGGTTTTTTTGTGCACGTCTAATTAAGAGGCTACCTCTTAATGGTTCATAGCATCTTAATGGTTAAGAAGCAACCTTAAGTCTGAATGGTTAAGAGGTTACCTCTTAATGGTTATCCCTTAGCCATTCAGACTTATTGTTATCTCTTAGCCATTAAAAAGTTATAAACCATTAAAATGTAGCATCTCAATTGTTATAATGTAGCATCTTAATTGTTATGTTATTCACTACAGTGAATGAACTGGTAGCAGTTTATTTTGGAATAAATTGTTCGTTGTTAAGAAAAAAGAAAGTTATTAAAATCTCTTAAGGCTTTGGCTCTACAATCTACATGTTTTGCCTCCGGGTTTTAAAGTTGGTTTATTTTGGTTGGTTTTAATTTAAAGTAACAATAAAAATAGTAATTTAACTACATATGCTCATTTATGCCCATTAATCGGAAGTTTTTTTATTACCAATTTGATGTTGATTCAAAACTATTTACCTTGTTAGACAAAATTTTGTCTCTCACTTCTAAATCTTATTGAGTAACTTTTTATTTTAATAACATTAAACCTATTTTTTGTAATTGGTCAATCAAATGTACTTTTTTTTTCATGAGTAATAAAACTTAGCATTAGGTAAATGAATAAGATCTTATATATATAATGCCAATCAGAAAACTAGAAATGGGATTTAGTGGCAAGTTGAATGCTTTTATTGCAGCTGCAAGTACAAGTGACACAGTGCTGTTGACAAGATCATTTTGTCACATTCAACAAAAATAACTATACAATTTAGTTTGTATTCCTTGTGGTTTGCATATAGTTTGTATTCCTTGTAGTTTGCATACCTAATTTGAGGTTTAATATAAGATCATGTATTTTAATTTAATACCTTTTAGAACTTAATTTGGACATAACCCACCTTAACATGAACCAAATTAAATCTTTCCTTCAATCAGCACGGTCTCTTACCTGGAACCCATCCTGACACGTTACTCGCCCAACCCAACCCCATTCATTTTGCAAGCTATATAAATATGTATTTAAAGACGTGCAAACTAATTAATACATAGACCTGATGTGTCTAGAATATCCAATATCCACAATGACTTGAATTTCAAAGTTTGTTCGGCCTAGACATATCCAAGTCGAAGACAAGCATATCAATCGTCCTCTCACTTCATCACTTGAACCTTTTCAATTTCTTTGACTTGTATATGTTGAAATCTAAAATAGAAAAGAGAATGTAACTTCACATCCAAACATCAAGATCACTTGTATACATATATACATCCAACTATAATACAATGTGCAAAATGAAAACTTCAATGTGCAGTTGTGCACTCATTATACATTTGTTCTACACTATTTATTAAATTCTTATAAATTATTTAAAATTCAAAACTAAAAACGAAAACTCATAAATTTGGTTCGGTTTGGTTCGGTTTTAATAAATGCAAAACCGAAACCAAAAGTTGGGTTTTTTTTTAAAACATAAAAACCAAACTGTTGGTTTTTGTTTGGGTTTCGGTTCTTTCGGGTGTATTTACACTATTTATTAAATTCTTATAAATTACTTAAAATTCAAAACTAAAAATAAAAACTAATAAATTTGGTTTGGTTTATTCCGTTTGGTTTTAATAGATGCAAAACCGAAACCGAAATTTGGGTTTTATAAAAAACATAAAAACCAAACTGTTGGTTTCTTGTTTGGATTTGGTTCGTTCGGTTATTACTTGAATTTCCAAAGTAACATGCAAACTCCAGCCTTATTATATTTCCGGTGAGTTTTAAACATCAAATCGGTTTTCTTAATTACCTATATTTTTAAGCAAGGAACAAAATATAACCCAAACAACTAATGTGTGACGTGGAATAAAACTAAGAGAAGAATTTAAATTCACCAATGACAAAGAGTGCATTTTAAATACCTAGAGTATAATAAGCAAGTTGCTAAATAGCATCAACAGCTTTAATGCCGCCATTCTTATCCCATGCCTCAGGTGATGCAGCATCCGCCATGATTTTTTCCTGGCCTCGCCAAAGTATCTAGCCACCAAACAAAAATAACATTTGACTATTTGACCAATCAAACAATAATATAATTTACGAATATGTGTTTGTGTACCTTGTCAATCACACCAAACTCTTTAGCTTTAGTTGAATCCATATAAAACGGTCTTCTCATCTTTTGTGTTACCGTTTCAACGGTCTGATTCAATAATATCATGCATTCAATATAATAATAATATTAATAAACAATAGCTAATTTTTTTAAATATATAACTTACATTTTCGGTGTGCTTTGCCAAGAGGCTAATGAGTGTGTCCTTGTTAACAATTACCTGTAAAGAAGGAATACAGATTCACACAAATAAAAAGGCTTGTAACAAACCAAACAAACAATCGTACACAAAACAATTAGACGAACGAGATTTTCTTGTTCATGTCCGTTTATGTTCTTTCAATTAACACTGACCTCTTTTGCACAGATGAGAACATCACTGCCTGCCATTAACCCTGATGATGGAATACGAGGTTGTTGTATCATAGCTAAAACAAACCAAACAGTTGTGATTAGTTAGTTAGTTAGTTAGTTAGTTAGTTGGTTAGTTAGTTAAACCCGAAAATGGTTAAAAAGTCAACCAAGAGAGGAGAAATACCTTTGGCATGAGGCATCATAAATCTTTTTCCTTTAGTCCCTGCAGCAAGCAATAGACATGCATGGCCTATTGCAGCACCAACTCCAACAGTATGAATCTGTACATTTTTAGATAATAATGTAGTTAAAAAGATAATATTAAATTGGCAGTTTCTTTTAAGTATATGACTTGTTTATCACAGAAGGTTCAAACGGACAACTTCATGTTTCACAGAAGAGCAAATGCAATAAAAATAGGCATGTAAACGAACCGAACGATCATGAACGGAGCATGTCCGTGGTCGTTATCAAAGTATTATATTCTCATCGAAAAGAATGGAGAATGATGAAAAATATCATTGATAAGAATGATGAATAAATGGATGTAAAGTCGAGAACTGTTATATCCCGATTTTTAATTGAGAAACTCACCAACATTCGTGTTGACAGAATTATTTTTACATACTTTTCAGGTAAATGAGAACTTTGGAGGCATCCCGAGTGAAAGAATGAGCGTGTGTGGTTTTAACGTTATGGCGTGTGTGGACTTCTAATAATATTACTTATGTGAATTTAGACATGTGCACTCTGATGAATAAACAAGTCCTTTAATATATTTAATAACTTTGCCCAAACAAACGATCGCACAAGAACACTTAAACGAATAGTGTTTTCTTGTTCGTGTGTTCGTTTAGAAAATGGTGTGTTCGTTTATGTTCGTTTGTTAACAGTATAAAGAAACAATTTATGAATGTAAACAAACGTTCACGTAAACGAACAAACATTACTGAGCTAAAACCAAATGAATGTAAATGTGAAAAACAATTTTTTGACCTAAAAATTTATTAAAACTAGACAGAATTGTTATGGGCGTAAGAAATATAAAAGAATATGTTAAAGAATGTAAACTAACTAACATAAATAAATGTAAACGAACAAACATAAAACATTTAAAGAAACGAACGTTCACGAACATAAATCAACGAACGAAGCATGCGTTCATGTTTGTTAGCTTACCTAAATGAACAAAGTTTTTTGTTCAAGTTGGTTTGTTTATTAAATAAACGAACATAAGCAAAACAAACTTCCCACTAAATGATTCACAAACAGTTCACTGAACATTTGGTCCATTTACAGGCCTAGAAATATGCACAAATAGTCAAATACCAAGTAAAACCTCAGCTTCTAGAATGTTCCAATGTAAAGATCAAACATGCAAAAAAAAATATTTTCCTTAATGTCTTATTGCTCTAAACATAAATCACGATGAAAAGATAACATACACAAATAAATGAAAATCAAAATAGTGTAACAGACATCAAACAAGCATAGTTACCTCATTTTTCAATTGCATCATAGCATCATAAATAGCAAAACCCTCTGTTTCCAATCCAACCTGATCATAGTAACAAACGTCAACTGATGGCATAACTGTAGTTTTCTCATTAGCCAAAACACTGAATAAAAGAACTCACCGATTCACCATCATCACGAGTGGTTCCAGTGGAATTTATATAAAGATAAATTGGCTCTTTGGGATCCATCCATTGCAGATACATCAGTTCTGCAATGATGACCTCTGTTACTGCTGCTACCAACTGATATAAGGCCACCAAAAGTAAAACTTGTTTATTTTAAAATTATCAAATAAGGAAAAAATATATAAAAAAATAAAAAAAAAAACATAATATGAAGGAAGCAGTTACCGGCATGCCAAGGTACACTATTCTTCCATGAAGAAGCAATGATGGTAAATCTGGAGGCGGCCTCCTTGGCCTGTGTTCATTGTATGAAACGGATCGTTCCACCTAAACAATAAGAAAAAATTAAAAATACTACCAGTATTGATTAATCCCAGTTAATTACTTATGTAACAAACACAGAAAATTAAGCTATAACTGACTGCAACACAGTAAAAGGCAAATCTGAATAAAAATTAAAACAAGTTAAGCCGTTGTTATATTTTAATTTATGTAGCAGCATGCACACAGTACAAGTCAAATTGAACAATATAAAATCAATCAGAATTACTTTGACGATAACATAAAGTCAAGGTGCCCGTCTATGTACAACCAAATAAGCTTTATTACAATCAAAAGTTGCATATCTCTCATATGTTTTACATATGAACGTACTACATCTCAAGTAAACTTTTCACTATATCTTCATCCATGAGATTGTTTCCACATATAAACCTCCTCAGCATGCCTTTTTGAAGTAAGACAATTGTTCAATAGTTAAAAAAAAGAGAGAAAAGAAAGATACCTATTTTGTTAATGAAGAAACACTAACCGACCCCGGGCAGATTATGGACAATCTGGGGATTAAGTAATGTTTCCCACGAGGGTTAGGTCCAGCAGAGATGGTTATTCTGATGACCTGCAAAACAGACACCGTGAGCTCGTCACTGAGAAGGGGGGGTTCCTCCTTGTGACCACCCTCCGGCGTGAGAATCAGACTAGATTGCTCTGAATATGTGTATATAAAGAGAGATTGCTAGAGAAGATAAGATACCAGATGATGATACCGTTCCAAGGTGTTGGAGTATTTATAGCCGAAGGTAGGTTTCCAAGCAGGTACAGCCAACTGTATAATATTCCTGTTTTACCAACTATGGGCTGCGCACGTGCCATGCTGGTTGGTGGGTAGGCAGCGGTTGATAGTGACAAGGCCGGCTGTGTACTGTTCCCTTTCCACCAACTGCAGGCTATGTGCGTGCCACGACAAGGGTTGGTGAGTAGGCAGCGGCTAATAGTGACAAACAGTACTAGAGCATGCTCCTCCTCGTACTGTTGTCGGTGAGCTGTCACCCTGTGATTGGTTCATGGGCTGCTTTGGTCAGATCTTGTCTATTTTGTCCATACCTTGGCAGGTATAGTACAAAAGATCTTCCAGAAGCATACGGACTGGCTCATTCGGGCGGGAGTATTCCCGCCTTGCTCATTCCTTCAGGTGACACTGAATTATTGAGAGTTAGTGCCTTGTGCGTGTAGCCTTGCTATTAGTGCGGGTAGCCTTCCCTGATGGCTTGTATCCGCAGCTGCGGGAACAGGCGGGGTACTTCACCATTGGGAGGCTTTCCCTGCGGGAACAGCTGGCGTACTGCGCGTAAGGTCTTCATCTCTGAGCATGGTGGGTCCTGCGGAACCAGTTGGTCCTTGCGCTGACGTCCCTCTTCAAGGTGAGTCTTGCGGGTCCAACTGGGCTTTGCTGGGACCTACCTCTTCAAGTCCCCCCAGTCCAATGTTCTTCTCATGAATTGTTAGTGAGGTGAACTTTGGACTTAAGCAAGGGGTTTTGAAAAGAATTTAGTTTTAAGGTTGTCCGTGGGGATTCTTCCCGCGGTTTCCCTAATGTCACGTGCAGAAATTCCCGACTTTTCTGCTTGATCTTTGGGTATGATGCGGGTAGGTGTGTAACCTCCTCGCAAGTCAGGAGCGTTGAGTTTCACTTGTGTAGATTCTCCACGAGGTTTTGGTAGTTTTAAACATAGTGATCAATTATGTTAAAGAACCAATTCCATCCTGGAGCTTCAAACAATCTAGTTCTCAACGTTCCCGCTATGCGGGGATGTTATTTCCCTTTCCGCAAGCATGGCCCAGAAGATCCTTCTTGGTTTCAATTCCCTGCGAGTGCTAAGTATGTGAAGGGTTTCGCCTTGACACTGTACCCGCACTCGTCTTATAGTTATCTTACTTCCAAGGTATTCTTGGCGTCCATTCCCTGCGGGTGCTAAGTATATGAAGGGTTTTGCCTTGACACTGTACCCGCACCTGTCTTATAGTTACTTGGTTGCCCAGGTAAGGGGGTATATTCCCTCTTATTTTTGAATATTTGAATCTTTTTGAATTTCTTTGAAATTCGAAGAGTTGGTGAAAGGATAAGAACAGTCCAGACTGTTGAAGGGACGTTAGTGTCTGACGGTTTCTTCTGACAGTTTCAGGACGTGCAGGAAGTTATGACGACGTGACAGTATATGGTCATTCCAGGCGCTTTTTCAGGCGCGTGGGCGCGATTTTTCGGGCGCGTGGGTGCGGATTTTACGGCGCGCGTCCCGTCAACAGCTGTTGCCAGCTTGCTTTTTCCACGTGTCATAGTTTCATTGCACCAGCTCTTCTCTCTCCTCCGCATTAAATTCATCGCATTTATTGCGATGAGTATATAAAGGGGGAGAGGGTTCACGGTAATCCACACTTTCACTTCTTTCTTCTTCTTCTAAGCGATTTCCGGCGAATACTCTCTGTCGAGCATTCTTCTGAAATCGTTCTTTACCTCCAAAACATGTCGTCTACTCATGATCCAGAAGCTACCGTCGAGGAGTCTGACTTGTATGTCGAGAACCCGACGTCTACGTCTGATAAGGACGATAAGAGCACTGCCGGCGAATGCCAGTGTGCTCTTCCCATCGAGCTTTACCGGTACATCGTCCGGAAGTTCATGCTCGAGCCATTCGAGCCTGAGTTTCCGGAGCCACACCAGACGGTGTACGATGCCCCTAAGGGCAAAATAGGGGTATATGCCGCCTTCTTCGTCTATGGGAATCTTAGGTTCCCGTTGACGAAGTTTGTATACCGTGTTCTGGATAGACACGGTGTGCACCTGACGGAGGTACACCCAATGGCGATCTCCAAGATCCGCCATTTTGAGTGGGTGTGCCTCATTCTTGGCGTGGATCCCCACGTCGACCGCCTGATGACCTTCTACTCCTGGAGGTGCATCCAAGGCTGGTACACCCTGGTCACCCGGATCAAGGGTTTGAAGATCTGCGCTACCGAGCGCAGTCTTCGGTCTTGGAAGCGGGAGTTCTTTTACATCTCAGCCCGTGTCGTCCCTATAGCGATGACATTTAAGAACGGGAGAGCTCTCCCCATCCTTCACACCTCCAACTACCAGGAGGCGGAATGGTTCTCGAAGATTTCCCGGATCCAGACTCTGGTTTACCGCTTTCCGGAGTCCAGGATGGTGATGCTCGGTATGAGCAGGGTGTGGAAGGATGTTGGGGCGGATGCGCCACAGATTCCCATCGTACTTGAATACGGTTTGAACTTTATCCCTTACGGTATGCTCCGTATTCTTTGTTTATTTAAGGTTTTTTCTAACTGTTTTTCTTTTTATTTCAGAGGGAAATGACTTGCAGTCCCTCCTGCATCCACGGGAAGCTGACGGTCCTGCTCGGTTGGGTACTCGTGCTCTTGACGAGAACGAGTTGCCCATCCTCGCCCAGACTGCGGATCGGTTTGTGGAGGCCTACCCGCCAGGCCACGAAATACTGAGTGCCACGCGGCCAGGTAAAAGACTATTTAACCCTCGCCCTCTGAATGCTGAAACCTCTGCTGGAATTCCTCTAATCTTGTCATCTTCTGATGAGGAATCCGCAGATGGTCCTTTTCTTGCGCGGAAGAAGAAGGCTGCTGGCGGGAAGGGCAAGGCGAAGGTAGCCTCCACTGCCGACCAGGTGAACCGGTCTGAGTCGGAGACCGAGAGTGAAGAGGCGGCGGGGAACCCTGGTGGTGTTGAGACCACTGCTCTGGAGGCTGAAACGGCTGTCACCTCCGAGCAGCCCAGGACAACGACGGTGACCGGTACGAAGAGGCCGGCTCCATCGGGTTCGTCACCGCCCGCTCGCACCTTCAAGCTCAAAAGGACCCGTAAGTATACTTCCTTTATCTTAACTGCATAACTTTCCGCCATTATACTTATATATCTTCTGTGCAGGCGTGGATGCTTCCGCATTCCATGGTGGAGCGGGGAGGAGCACCTCCGGACCCATGACGGTAGGTTTGGTCAACTTACCTGAGGCGATGACCCAGGCGACTGCGCCTGCTTCAGTTGTTGGTTCAGTTGCTCACCCGGTTGAGCCAACTCTTCCAACTGTGACGACGTCCCCGCCAGCTGTCAGTGCCATATTCACTGATTCCTTCACTGAGCCGGCGGTGAGTGTTTCTGTGGATTCTTCCACAGCCGCGGCCGCGGTTGTGAGTTCACCTCCGGTGAGTTCACCTCCGTTGGTTTCTACCACGGCGGCCTCCACTATGCCTCCTCCGGCGCCGGCGACTACGGCCGGTCCTTCAGGTATGTCCGGTGTTGGGGCGTCAAGCCAATCTCTGCCTCCTTCCCATCTGCCTGACCTCTTGGATGGATATCCGTTAGGTTCGGGTGATGGGTTTGGCGGCTACAGGCCTGTCGTCGACCCTATAGGTGCGTAGGGTTATTTTGGCCTTTTATTATTTTATTTTATATATCTTTTTTTTTATCATCTTTTCCTAACTGCTTTTTGCTTTTGCAGTGTCTGATTCCAATGAAGTGTATGTTCCACGATGGAACATCCGCCGAGGAACAACCCTTCGGACGCCTGTGGAATGCGTCTGTAGGTTCCCTGGACGGATCACACGAGATATCCCGATATACACAGGTGCGGAATCCCTGTGTAGATCGTTACGGACGTAGAATATAATCACACAAACACACGAACACGATACGAACAACCACACGTTATATTAATAACTCTAACCGTGTTTCTTACAAACTCTCGACCTCACGTCAATAGACTTACACGTAAATAACCAACTCGATCCGCTAAAACTCTAACCCGTAAACAGTAAACTGTAAACTATATAAATACACGACAACTTCGCCTCAGGCGAAGTTGTCTATAACTTCGCTCGTTCAACAAGTTCGCCTAGGCGAACTTGTCAACAACTTCGCTTGGTTAACAAGTTCGCCTAAGCGAACTTGTCAACAACTTCGCTTGTTCAAACAAATACACAAACAATATTACAGACTCGATTACAGACATTTGACATATGAACTACTGACATCTATGCACCAACAGACTCCCCCTTGGCAGTAGCTTCATATCTTGATCTTTCAGCTCTTGTCTCGTAATCCTGTATCTTCACGCGTGCACTCCTTCTCTAACATATACCGTGACTACTCGCTGATATTTCCTTGCTTCATCCTTCCAAGCAGGAATATAGAATATCTTATTTTCATTCAACACTTGCAAATCAGCTTTCGATAAGTTAACAAGATGCATCGGGTCATACACCCTCAGCACTTCTTGTTCATCTTCGTCTTCCATCACGGCTTCAGCAGTCTGGCAATCAACGTACCACCATTTTAGATTCTTCAACACATCTTGAGGCATAGTCTTCATTGGAACCTCCTTGATGCATCGGATCGGTTTGTACTTCATCACCATCCATGGCTTGCCATCTGCTCTCAATCCCCTTTCTGTATCCTCCACGAGCTTTCCCTTCTGTGGCTTTAATAGTTCAAACTTCTTTTCTTTTATGCTTTCTTTCCACACAATCTTCTCAATCACTCTCGCCATATTGTTGTCACTTCTATTTATCAGGCCCAACCTAGCCAAATCCTTCACCTCACATTCCGGCAACGTATTGAGAGACCTCAACATTCTTTTGAAGTATTGAATGCCATCATAACGCTTCACCACAAACAACTTTATCTGTTCATCATAAATCCAACAGATAATTCCCTTCTTCGACTCAGCATAGCCTTTGATGTTATAACTCTTCTTGAACATGGCTGGAACAGCAGGCTTCTTGGTCTTAATAAACCAATGAGCACAGCCTTCCTTCCACCTAGGCTGCTCCTCCCACTCAGTCTCATCCATCTCAGCACCCATGTCGGCTTTCTCAACATCAGGGATCTCGTGTTCAACGTCTTCTTCTACTATCTCTCCCTCTTCTATTCCATCTTCAATCACAATCTGCTCACCGATCTTCTCAATCATATCACTCGGCAGCACATCTTCATCAAATAACACATCATCGCTGAACATGTCATCATCCAGTTCCTTCAGCGCATCAATCACGTCATCCTCAACTAACACCACATCATCACCACCAGCCGCGTCGGTAGACTCCCCCTCAGCTGTGGAAGTACCAAGAGCTTGAGAAGTTCTTGGCAGCTCACCACCTACATCTTTCGATACATTGGGATCATCGTCTCGGTCGTTTCTCTTCTTCGTTCTGAGCTCGTCGCCCTTACAGCTCATCTCCCCCTGAGATGCCAAGAACTCCTTCAAGGCATCTATAACTTTCCCATGCTCATCCAGGAGGGATGCCTGTAGTTGATTTGCTTCCACTAGGCTTTGAATAGTCTTAGATTGCTCTGCCACGATCCGCTCTAGTGAAGCTATTCTCTCTGAGTCTGACATAGGCGAAGGCGAGACACCAGAAGCAGGCGTAACCGCAGGTGGTACCATACCTGATAACCCTGCAGCAGTAACGACCGTTGACTCTACAAATCGTGCAGCTACCACCGACTGAGTAAGCGTTGGAGGCGGTAGAGACACGATCTCCGGAGTCGACGTCTGGATAGCAGTGATGGATGGAATGCCAGCCGTTGATGTAGCCACCACGGGAACATCCGCAGCGCTTGTACTTGTCACCTGTACAGAGGAAGGAACAATAGACATACCAGACAGTGCGGCCGGAGCAAAACGTACAGTCCTTGAAGTCTCTCCAGCTCCCATGCCAGCACCTGTCCTCTCCCGTCTTGATCTTCTTATCAGCTTATGTATGTCTTCTTCCTCTTCTGACTCATCATCATCCTCCGTTATCTTTCTCTTCCCTATCGTTCTCTCTCGAGACACCATCAACCGTCTCCCCTCATTCATAATCTCATCCAAATCGGAGTCAGCCATCGACGTAGCTGCTCTAGTCATACTCACACCCGAACCTTGTGCAGTCGAGACCTGCACCTCTTCAACGTGATCCATATCAAAATAACCTTGACCTCCAAAAACAGCGTCAAGATCAATATCCTCAGCAGCGGACACAACAGGCACAGCAGGAGCAGGAACAACTTGAGTTGCTCTCGCCTGTCGCGGTTGAGGATCTCTGAACTCGTCCCCACCAGCAGGAACATACTCTGGGTTAATTAAAAACCCAAACAGTGGAGTATGCCTGGGACGACGTTCAGGGTTGCTCCTCGCACTCGAAGTGCGGCATTGAGCAAAGATACGTTTGCTCACCGATTCTACGTATCTGATCGGGCGTCTCTGAGGTAGACTCGGAGCCACATGGTTCAATATCATTTGGATGAACCGTGGGTACATAATGAACCGCTCCCGAGACATCGCCCTCCTTTGTCTGTCTATCTCGTAAAAGACCATTTGACTGAAGCTATAACGTTTGTTATAGGTCAGTGCAGTCATTGCAGACTGCATGGTCGCACCCATGCCGTCAGTGCCCGCCTTCCTCCCAGACATGCATACTATCATAACGTGCATGAGGAAGCGCCACTGATCTAGAAGGAAACCCTTCCTCCTCTGGGTATCACCTAATGGACCAGAGTAGCCCATTCGGAGAAACGCTCTATCACGAAAAGGAGCGACAAACTCAGTTGGATCGTCTCGAGTCTCCTCTCCAAACCGTAGCGCCACCCGGATCTGTTCAGAATTGAACTGAACTTCTTGATTGTTCACCGTTACTCTCATGACCGGGGGCTCAACACGACAGTCGTATTCGACCGTCTGCCAGAAGTCTTCGATATTCGGTAGAGATGATCTAGGCGAAGTTAATGTTAATTCGCCTCATCACAACATCGCCTCAGGCGAATTTAAGTTTCAGGCGAAGTTACGGATAACTTCGCCTCAGGCGAACTTAAGCTTCGGGCGAAGTTACGGATAACTTCGCCTCAGGCAAACTTAAGTTTCAGGCGAAGTTGCTGATAACTTCGCCTAAACCCTAACTTCGCCTGAATCTGAAACGGCAACAGTAAGATACTGCAAACATCGAAATCCAAATTTTTCGGCTAGTTTAGACGATTAAGGACCCTTAAAACGAGCTTTTTAAGGACATGTTGACGATCAGTATGGTTATTAACACGTAACAGCAAGTTTTTGAAAGATCGATTTGAAGGTCCGACGGTTCGAGGGTATTACACGGTTGTCGAAACAACCGTAGATTAATCAAAGAACATATAGAATGTGATAAACGAACCCAAACAACCTTTAGATCGGTTTGAAATCGAAGAACAAGAACACAATATTGGATATGCTTGGATATAAGTTCGCTGAGAATCGGTTTGGATATATGTTCGCTGAATAATGAACAGTTTGACTCTAAGTATTCCTTATATAGGGGCGAAGTTATACAGGCGAAGTTACGGATAACTTCGCCTAGGCGAAGTTATTCACAACTTCGCCTGTTTAACAACATCGCCTATATTTACAAAATCAACCTTATAATTTGAACATTTTTCAATTAACTTTTTAAAACTTCCCTTTAAGGAATAAATGACATGATCAATTCTAAGTAACCATTTAAAATATCATAAAACTATCTAAGTACAAAAACTTAAAAAATTTACAGTATAAGGGATCAAATTTCAGTCTCGATAGGGACTGCTACGTTTTAGAAAAGATCCGAACAGGAATCATACTAAGTATGTGACTGTCACATAGATCCGTGTTTAGCTGTATTATGACATATAGAGACAGGTTGTAAGCAGCTAATATACTTAAGATGGTTTTCATCGTTTCTGTGATACGAGTTAGGTTCAATTATGCCTCAAAATTTAAGTGGGCAACAACTCAGAAATATTGATGCCTCCTATCTATCCTCAAAGCGTATTTGGCTTTCCTCAAGTCACCCCGAATTGACTTCGACCCATAGTGTCTGATTAAGTTGTAAGTACTCTTCATCTGTTTCCCGTTCTTCTCTCTTACTCAATGAATGTGAAGTCTTTATCTTATCATCACTAATATGTTTCAATAACTTCAAATTTTTTTTGTTTTTTTTTTTTTGAATAAACATAGACTTCATAGTAGAAATTAACTGCAAGTCCCAAATCTGGATCACTGCAGTATCTTGAGACGCTATCTTCACGGAAATCAGAACACACATTGGCTCGTGTATGACTGGGTAATCGCTTTTCTGCCTATCATTCGGAAAGATATATATGAAGACATGCAAAACTCTTAAGGAGTTTCCACGTAAAATCAAGTAAATTTAGTTTGTATCACGTCTACTTTTACGCACCATAAAAAGTTACCATGACATACAATGACTGTCCTAAAGCCTTTTAAGCCTAATAACTTCACTAGTTAAGCACACAGAATTAGTATATCTATCATTTTCCAAGGTTGGATCAATTTTCTGTTAAACATAGCTAACGAACTTCTTACGAAGTAACAGACTTGAAAAATAATTTCATTTCCCGTTTTCTTTCAAAATGTAAACATTATTCGCCCCGACCAAAACAAAGTCTTCAGGTAAACGGCTATCCCGAAGATCCAATGGATCAGCTGGACCGACCACATACTAGTATGTGTCCTTCTAACTAAGTATTATCGACTAATTTTAAGTGAAAGAATGAAAAACTCATCATAAACCGCCCCGATCACTATCAGTAATCTGGTTAATGGCTATCCTCAAAATCTACAAGTAGAAAATGAGGACCAAAACATATCCGAAGACAAGTCCTTCAAACTGATGTAACCAACATATTTTTAAGCGATTAGTGACGTTTTTTTTTTTTTTTTTTTTTTTTTGTTAAATATCACAAGAAAAGCATGGTTACTCGGGATTGATCATCCCATTCAGTTCAATAAGGTTTTGAAATCTGGATTTGTCAAACGCTTTAGTGTATAAATCAGCGAAATTATCAAGCGTATCCACCTTTTCAAGAATTATCAGTTTCTTCTCAGCACAATCCCGTATGAAATGATGACGTATGTCAATGTGTTTAGTTTTACTATGTTTCACGGGATTGTTAGTTACTGAGATAGCAGCTGTGTTATCAATGCAAATAGGAGTAAGTAAGAAATTCAGACCATAGTCGCGCAATTGTTGTTGTATCCAAAGAACCTGAGAGCAGCAGTTGGATGCTGCCATGTATTCTGCCTCACAGGTTGAAATTGCGACTGAAGTCTGCTTCTTGCATTGCCACGACACCAATCTGCCACCAAGAAACTGACATCCTCCAGTTGTTGACTTCCGACTCTGATTGCACCCTCCATAATCAGAGTCTGTAAGCTCCAAGTCTCCTCCTCTCGGGTACCACAACCCCAGCTTCGCCTTGCCCTTGAGATACCGCAGTATCCTCTTTGCACCTTTCAAATGAGATTCTTTTGGATTTGCCTGAAAACGTGCACAAAGACAAACAGCAAACATTATATCAGGCCTAGATGCAGTTAAGTACATTAAAGAACCTATTATTGCCCGATATTGAGTTGGGTCCACATCTGCATCACCGTCTACTTCAGCACCCAATTTGTGATTGACGCAGGTTGGAGTATCATATGGAGAACTGTCCTCCATCTTGAAGCGCTTGAGCACATCATGAACATACTTCGTCTGATGAATGAACATCCCGTCCTTCCTCTGATCAACCTGCAATTCTAGAAAGAAAGTTAGTTCACCCATAGCACTCATTTTAAACATTTTCTTCATGACGGCTTCAAACTCCTGACACATGGAGACTTTTGACGCAGCAAATATAATGTCATCCACGTAGACTTGTACCAGCAGGAAGTCGCTTCCATCTCTTTTGAAGAACAACGTGCTATCAATTTTCCCTCTTTCAAAACCATTCTCGAGCAAGTAATCCGATAAAGTTGCATACCAGGCACGAGGTGCCTGATGTAATCCATACAACGCCTTGCTCAACCTGTACACGTGATCTGGATAGTCTGGGTCAGGAAAACCCGAAGGTTGCTCAACATACACAACCTCATCAACTTTCCCATTCAAAAACGCACTCTTCACATCTAGCTGAAACACCTTCATCTTTTCATGAGCAGCAAACGCCAAAAACAATCATATGGCTTCCAACCTAGCGACAGGAGCGAACACTTCGTTATAATCAATCCCCTCTTATTGATTAAAACCTTTCACGACAAGCCTCGCCTTGTTTCTTATAATGATCCCCTTATCATCTCTCTTGCACTTGAACACCCATTTTGTGCCTATCGCATGCACATTCTTTGGTTTTTCAACCAAAGTCCAAACTTCCATCTTCTCGAATTGAGCCAACTCTTCTTGCATGGCTTCGACCCACGAGCTGTCCTTTAAAGCCATTTGATAATTCTTCGGTTCAATCTGGCTTATAAAGCAGGTATACAGGCATTCATTGATTATTCATGTCTCCTTAATGCTTGTATAAACACAGGTATGTTCATTTAAGCTACTTCTCGTTTGTACACCTGAGGACACATCACCAATCACATTATCCAAAGGGTGATCTTTATGAATTCTCGTGGTCGGAACAGAACCGACATGCAAATTATCTTCCAAATTAGAAGAGATCTCATCAATGGTTGTTTCATGCTGAGAGTGAAAAGGATTGATAAATTCTTCTTCAGTTGAGGCAGCAGGGGTACCAATAGTGTTTGATGAGGAAGGTTGACATTTATCAATCAGCTGTCTTTGCAATAGATTTTCTTCCTCATCGAGTATCATCTTCGTCGCAGCACTTTCTTCTTCTTCAGAAATTTCCAAATCCGGTTCGTTAAACGACTTAAAAGGCTTAACATAGTCGAAAAGCTCAGCAGGTCCATTGCTTGGTTTTGGCGGTTGGTAACTTGTGATGTCAGTGTTACATACCACCTCCACCTTGCAGGTCGAAGTATTGAAGACACGTCTGTTGGGAGTCCCAACAACATAATCGACTAAGATTCCTTCATCGGCTACTTCGCCAAATTTAGAGTTTGTCTTCAAGATCGAACAAGGAGACCCGAATGGTTCAAGACCACTCAAGTTGGGCTTCCTTCATGCATAAGCTCGTAACAAGTTTTACCAAGTCTCTTAACGGTTAACACTCTATTCAGAACATAGCAGGCTGTAGCAACTGCTTCAGCCCAGAACATCACAGGAAGCTTCGAATCTGCCAGCATAGTCCTGGCTCCTTCAATTAAAGTTCGGTTCTTCCTTTCAGCCACTCCATTCTGTTGCGGAGTATACGGAGCGCTGTATTGATGTTCAATTTCTTTCTGAAGACAGAAGATCTCCATTTCAAAATTCTTGAACTCCGTTCCATTGACACTTCTGATGAACTTAACTGTTTTACTCATGACGTTCTCAACTTTGGTAATCAAATTCTTCACCATTTGAGCCGTCTCATCTTTTGATTTCAGAAAATATACCCACGAATATCGCGAGTAGTCATCAGTGATCACCAAGCAGTAAGAAGTACCTCCTAGACTTTTTACATTCACTGGACCGAAGAGATCCATGTGAAGCAGTTCTAGAGTACTGGCAATAGAGTTGACCTTCTTGGTGAGATGGGATTTCTTGTGTTGCTTTCCCTTCTTGCATGCTATACATTTGTCTTCAAAGTTAAAACTTTTCAAGGGAACGCCCATCACAAGCCCATTTTTGACAATGTGGTTCATCTTTCAAAGATGAATGTGCCCTATCCTCCTGTGCCATAGTTCGGATTCCGATTCGCTTGCTTTCGTCATTAAACATGATTCTCCCGTGGCCATTTAAGTAGACCTCATATCCATCACATAGGTATTTGTATCACGTGGAGCTGTCATCACTATCCACTCGTCTGGTATCTGAAAACCAGGCTTCAACACGATCGCCTCATTCTTCGTGAAATGAACAGTGTACTCCTTATCACAAATCTGCGACACACTCAGCAGATTGTGCTTCAACTCTTCTACAAAATTCACATTCTCAAGTGTCATTTTCCCATTGGACACCGTTCCTTTTCCAGTAATTCTTCCTCCACTTTTACCAGCAAAACTAACTCTCGCTCCTTGAACAGGTTTTAAGTCGTGCAACAAATATTTGTTACCCGTCATGTGCCGGGAACAGCCGCTATCTACAATCCAAAGACTGTGGGCAGCCCTGTTCAACTGTTCCTGCACAAAAAAGCAAAGGATTAGAATCTAGGGACCCAAGACCAATTGGTCTTGGATCTATACATCCCGTACTTCAGCTTTCCAAAGTTAGCATTTGGATAATTCCTGTCAGTCCTAGTAGGAAATCTCCTTGGAAATTGAGTGTGAGGCCTTCCAAACCTATGTACATTGAAAGTATTATATCTTGTGGTTTGGTTATTAGCATTGTTAAACTGAGGTTTGTTTCTGTGAAAACCTGAATTAGTTACATTTCGGAATTTTGAAGGGTTTTCATTTTTAGCAGTATTAAAATTACCGTTAGGCTTATGCTCAGTTTTAATAGGCCTCACGCCTCTGAATTTCGGCGTCAGAGGACAATCTGCAACAAGATGTCCTAACTTATTACACCTAAAACAACACCTATACTCCATTTTCTTTTCAAAGGTTGTTTTGAATGTCGAGGCAGTGTTACCGGCCATTCGTCTCACATAAGGTGGGACGTACGGGTTGAGTGGAGTATTCTTTTTAGAAGTTTTATCTTTTTCTCCACCAGTGGGTAACACTACCTTCTCTTTTGTCTTACCCGATTCAGACAACTTATCCGAATCCGATGAGGCTGGACTCGTAACAGAAATTTTCTCACTTGAAACAGGCGAACTCGTTTCGCCACTACTAACACTTGGTTCTTTACTCGTAACCTTGATTGGAACTGTCTGAGGAACTTCAAAATCAACAGATTTCTGTACACTAGGGTTAAAAGTGTAATTGTGGTTATAAGGTGGTGGAACCTCGTGATAACCAATTCCTCCCCTCTTTGTAGAGGTACCTTGATCACTAACAAGGTGATCAAGAATAGCTGAGGAATTTCTGAACTGTTCAAGTTTTCGGTTCAGTTCCACCATTTTCACCTGGTGGTCAGCAATCTGCTTTTCTCGTTCAGCAATCAGTTTAGTCTTTTCTTCTAAAACCTCATAACTTAGATCAATTACTTCAATTTTTTCAGCAAGTTTTGTTTTTAAGCTTTTAACATCTTTTTCACATGCTTTTATTTTAACTTTGTAACTGTTTTCTCTTGCTTTCGTAAAGTGATGATCTTCTTTAAGAGTTTTAAATTCAGCATCTAAACGAACATACTGATCAGTTATGGTAGCAAGTTGCTCAGACAAATTCTCACATTTAGTACAAAATGATTTAGAACTTACCTCGGAGAGTTGATCATTGTTATCTGCCATGAAAGCTTTTTCCTTACCAGTAGCTTTCTCTTCTCCGTTAGTCTTCTCACGTTCTTCATTCTCAACCTTAGCCATATTTGCCTGTTCACCAGTTTCATTCGAATGCAGGTTCCAGTTGTATTCACCTGCTTCTCTGGACAGCATGGCATTGACTTCTTTAGTACTCCCAGTGTGCTGTGCAGACCGGCCCTGACCACGTTCATCTCGCTCGTTTCTGCAATCTTTGGCAAAGTGCCCGTTTTGTTGACAGTTATAGCACCTCACCTTAGACTTGTCGAACCCTGGCCTGCCACCAACAAACTTTCTCCCCGTCTTTCTCATAAACTTCTTCACTCTCCTCACTATCATGGCCATCTGCCATTGTAAATCCATTTCCTCTAGATCATCTGCATCGATCTGGTCATAGTCTTCATCTAGCATCGCTGGATCAACCACCTTTCCTTGAATATAGTTTTCATATGAAGCAATAAATGAAGCATAGAGGCCAAACTGCTCTTCAGCAGATTTGACGCTCATTGGCATCTTAGTGTAATTATTGCTTGAGGAACTTGAAGATCCACTACTCTTGCTTGCTGTCTGTTGAGTACCACTTGATCCACCCGCAACAAAGCAAACATCCCCACTTGAGTTTACTGACACATGCCCCTCCTGTGAAGAATTGGCACTCGACTCACCCTTCGAGTAGTAGGCGGCAGAATCAGTCTTTGAACTTGTATTGGAGTTTACTTTAGCACCGTACATGCCTGGATCTTGAACCTGATCCATAGATGTTTCTTTTCTTACCATATTAAGCTCAAAAGTTCTGAGCTTGTTGACAGCGGTTTCAAGATCATAAGTAGAGAAGTCCTTGTCTTCCCTCATCAGTACAGTATACATCTCCCATTTTGGTGGGAGGGCATCGAGAAGCTTTTCCACAATCTCTTCTTCTCGGTAGGAAATGGAGTAGTTACTCAGTTCAGTCATTAGATGATAATATCGAGTGATAATATCATCAAGAGATTCGTTCTTCAAGTACTTGAAGACTGAAAATTGAGTTTTGAGCAACTTTATCTTTGAAGCCCGAATACCTACATTTCCTTCAAATATGCTCTCAAGAGCTTCCCAAAGCTCTCTAACTGATGTATACTTTCTGAATGTATGGAGGATCTCCTGTGGAAGAGCCATTGTGATTGCAGCATGAGCCTTGCTCTCGGCTTCATACATCTTTTTCTCCTCCTCTTCCATTTTACTGTATTTCTTGATTTGGTCTCGACCCTCATACTCCATGATTGGTGGAATATATCCATCTTGGATGCATACCCACATCTTCGCATCCTGGTACTTAACATACTGTATGAACCGATCCTTCCACGCGACAAAATCGGTTCCCTTCAGCATACTTGGGGCCTTTGTAGCTGACCCCGCTTCAACTTCCATCTTTACAAGCTCTGAAATGTTGATCGACGACATCCTTTTTGAAGACTAAGAAACCCGAAAAATTCTGAAAAGGGCGAAGTTAAAAAAATTTCTTCGAAACAGTACTGTAGGCGAAGTTAAGGATAACTTCGCTTAAGTAATAACTTCGCTGGATTCTTCTTAAATTCGCGTGACTGGGCGAAGTTGAAAATAACTTCGCTTAGGATAAGCGAACTTAGAAAGTAAGCGAACTTGAAGAGAACTTCGCTGAACTAGGCGAACTTGAGGAGAACTTCGCTGAGTTAGGCGAAGTTGAGGAGGTAGGCGAAGTTGTGAATAACTTCGCTTCTCCTTATATCTTCGCTGAAACCCTACGTATCCTGACGGCAACTTCGCCTGATGAACAGCAACTTCGCCTGACGAACTGAAACTTTCTGCAGATCTGAAAAACGGATTTTAACGACGTTTTCGACGGTTTGAAGGCTTAAACACACTGGTAGGAAGCTAGAATGAGCAAAAACACCAAAAACTCGTCCCGGTTATACCCGAAATGGAACGAATTCTACACCCGCGTGAATATCCCGAACCACACAATCGAGCAAAAGCTCTGATACCAATTGTAGGTTCCCTGGACGGATCACACGAGATATCCCGATATACACAGGTGCGGAATCCCTGTGTAGATCGTTACGGACGTAGAATATAATCACACAAACACACGAACACGATACGAACAACCACACGTTATATTAATAACTCTAACCATGTTGCTTACAAACTCTCGACCTCACGTCAATAGACTTACACGTAAATAACCAACTCGATCCGCTAAAACTCTAACCCGTAAACAGTAAACTGTAAACTATATAAATACACGACAACTTCGCCTCAGGCGAAGTTGTCTATAACTTCGCTCGTTCAACAAGTTCGCCTAGGCGAACTTGTCAACAACTTCGCTTGTTCAAACAAATACACAAACAATATTACAGACTCGATTACAGACATTTGACATATGAACTACTGACATCTATGCACCAACAGCGTCGAGTGGGCGCGCCACGCCGCCCCAAGGGGGGCGCTGGGGGAAGCAATGTCAAGCTACCAGGAGGGTAGGTTGACAAATGAGCTCCGCATTCTCGTAGCCCGGATGCAGCCGCGCGTCGAGCTGCTTTGTCGTGAAAATGACAAGTTAAAGGCAGCTCGTATCCAAGAAGTAGCTCAGGCGCGGGCTGTCGGGGAGGAGAACAGGAGGCTCTCCGCCGTTGCTGCGGAAAAGGAGAAGGCCTTCAAGGCCCTTGAGGTTGAAGTTCAGGCTCGTCTCGAGGCCCGTTCCAAGGCTGGCCAAGCTGTTAATGAACAGCTTCGGTTGGCTAAGGAAACTGCACGGAACGCAACCGAGAGGGCCACCAAGGCTAAAGCTGCTGCTAAGCCTCTACGGATCGAGAATGAGGAACTTAAAGCCAAATTAGAGAGGCTCCAGCAGGCTCATGATGCCTTGGCCATGGAAGATGCCAAGAAGCTCCAAGAGATCTTGGACCAGAGGGGGGTGCTTGACCACACTGAGCGTAAGCTAAAGGGCGTCGAAGAGGCTGCAGCCAAAGATGTGTTGCTTGCCAACCTTACAAAGAACGAAGCCGAACGCACCCGTAATGAAGCTCAAGCTGCCCTCCAGGAGGCTCTGGTTACCAAGGAATGGCTTCTCCGAGAAGCGTTGTCTCAGGTATGCGCAGTTTCACAATTTGTTTACGCTTTTCCTTAGAAGAGTTTTTGATATGCTTCTGTTTTTTAGGTTGTGCATCGGGTGTTCACGAACACATCATATGACGATGCGATGAGCGCAGCCCTCAATGCTTCTCATGAGGATGGGGAAAAGGCCGGCTTCCTGCTTGGTCTAGGGTTTGTTGAACAAGGCATTCCGCCTTCCAACTTCCCTCTTTACAATGTAGATACTGAAGCTGCGTATGACCAAGCAGTGAATCAGTATGCCGTCTTCCCGCATCCGGTGGTGGAGAAGGTAAACGAGATTGCTGCTGCTGATGATGGGCTAGCTATCCTCAAAGCTTTCCTTGAACCGCCACACTTTACTGATGGTGCGGGTCCAAGTGGAAGTGGTCCTGAAGCTTGATACCTTAGATCCCTTTCCACCATTAGAGTAGATTTTTATTTGTATTCTAATCTTGTATGCGGGTATGTACCCAGCAATTCTTGTAATATTTGAATATTGATGGAATAAAGATTATTTGTTAATGCCTTGCCTTGTTTATTTCGCGCATATTTTGTTTTAACTTAGCAATTTCTTGAGTACTTAGATAAGTTAACTTTTCAACGTGGCAGATAATAAGTTAAAGTTTTGCTTCCTCTTTCGTGATTGTGCGGATAAGACCGTCACTTTCACTTAGTAGGATGGCTAAACTTTACCTATATCTGACCTGCGTGGAAGTTTTCCTCATCTTTCCCTTTGAAATTTTCTAAGTGTTTTGAATAAGTTAACCTTTCGATGCGCGGTTGCCAATAGGTTAATGTTCAGTTTCCTCTCATGATTGTGCGGGTAGGACTGTCACTTTCATTTATTGGGATGACCAAACTTCACCTATAGCTGACCTGCGTGAAGGTTTTCCTTATCTTTTCCTTAGAAATTTTTACCGTTTTATGTGTTTATGCGGGTTTTGCCGCCTTCCACACGCAACGACTTACTTCTTCCCCTATTTATGCGGTGAATACCGGCATATCAGTGTGGGAAGTTCATAAGTATAAAGGTAAGGCTATCAACACAATGTGATAAAGGAGAATCATTTCCATTAGAAGTGGCTCTAGGCCTTTTCTTTACAAGTTTGGAATTGATCTACATGTAACATTTGCGTAATTGAGCTCCGTTCCATGTTCTTGGGATAGGAGTGCCATCGAGCCTTTCGAGCCGGTATGCGCCTTTTCCCAAAACTTCTTTGATAATGTACGGTCCTTCCCAGACCGGTGCCAGTTTTCCTGGGCGCTCTTGGTTTGAAGCCTCGTTGTTACGCAATATGTAGTCTCCTACATTGAAGTTGCAGAGTTTTACCCGCGTGTTGTAGTACTTTTGCATTTGTCGCTTGTAGTTTTCTTCACGCGCTGCGGCTATGTCTCTGCGTTCCTCGGTTAGCATAAGGTCTAACCGTCTTTCCGCATCATTGTCTTCTGGCTGAATCAAGACCCTTGGTGAGGGTAAAAGAATTTCGACTGGGACCATTGCTTCAGTGCCATAAGTGAGGCTGAACGGGGTTTCTCCCGTACTGGCCTTTTTCAGCGTTCTGTTTGCCCAAAGGACGTGTGGAACTTCGTCTACCCAGCCGGATCTGTGTTCTAGGAGTCTTTTCTTTATGCCTTCGACGATACTTTTGTTTGCTCTTTCCACCTCACCGTTACCTTGCGGGTGTGCCACTGAGGTAAAGGTGTGGGTGATTTGAAGTTCTTCCAGCCACTGAAGAAACACTAACCGACCCCGGGCAGATTATGGACAATCTTGGGATTAAGTAATGTTTCCCACGAGGGTTAAGTCCAGCAGAGATGGTTATTCTGATGACCTGCAAAACAGACACCGTGAGCTCGTCACTGAGAAGGGGGGGTTCCTCCTTGTGACCACCCTCCGGCGTGAGAATCAGACTAGATTGCTCTGAATATGTGTATATAAAGAGAGATTGCTAGCGAAGATAAGATACCAGATGATGATACCGTTCCAAGGTGTTGAAGTATTTATAGCCGAAGGTAGGTTTCCAAGCAGGTACAGCCAACTGTATATATTTTCCTGTTTTACCAACTATGGGCTGCGCACGTGCCATGCTGGTTGGTGGGTAGGCAGCGGCTGATAGTGACAAGGCCGGCTGTGTACTGTTCCCTTTCCACCAACTGCAGGCTATGTGCGTGCCACGACAAGGGTTGGTGAATAGGCAGCGGCTAATAGTGACAAACAGTACTAGAGCATGCTCCTCCTCGTACTGTTGTCGGTGAGCTGTCACCCTGTGATTGGTTCATGGGCTGCTTTGGTCAGATCTTGTCTATTTTGTCCATATCTTGGCAGGTATAGTACAAAAGATCTTCCAGAAGCATACGGACTGGCTCATTCGGGCGGGAGTATTCCCGCCTTGCTCATTCCTTCAGGTGACACTGAATTATTGAGAGTTAGTGCCTTGTGCGTGTAGCCTTGCTATTAGTGCGGGTAGCCTTCCCTGATGGCTTGTATCCGCAGCTGCGGGAACAGGCGGGGTACTTCACCATTGGGAGGCTTTCCCTGCGGGAACAGCTGGCGTACTGCGCGTAAGGTCTTCATCTCCGAGCATGGTGGGTCCTGCGGAACCAGTTGGTCCTTGCGCAGACGTCCCTCTTCAAGGTGAGTCTTGCGGGTCCAACTGGGCTGTGCTGGGACCTACCTCTTCAGTTAAAATCCCATATTCTAAAGAGCTAAACTTCAAATCCACAAAAAATACTGATATGCCCTAATAGCAGTACCAAATTGAGGTTAAAATTAAAAGCTAGTATCCTAATACATAGAGATAAAGTGATACTAGCCCTAATTTATCAACAGGAAATGAAAATGGAGTAATAATAATAATATAGAAATAAGCAACAAGAAGAGAAGAGAAATAGCGTTAGGTACCGTGGCCGGAGTGGCCATGAGCGTGGGAGAGTCAAATAGGTCGAGGTAGGGCGGAGTATCGGAGTTGAGCGGGCGATTGAGGAGCTTCACGGGCGAAGTAGCGGCGAGTGATGCGAGCTTCGATAGAAATGGGTCCTTAGGATTTATGGGAGGTTTCCGAGCACGTAGCGAACAGTTCGTGGTGGTTCGGCGGAATGAAGGTGAAGAAATAGTGGAAGACGCCATTGATGATACGCCCAAGGTTGTGGAAGAAGAAGAAGAAGAAGACATTTTCTTGTGTGGGACAAGAGAAGAAGAGAAATGTGTAGCGAGGTCTGGATATCATGTGTCTGGTTGTTTCTTATGTACGGAGACCCGACCCGTTTGATTTTGGGCCGCTCTACGATGAATTCACTACACGTGGTTGTAATTCATGGTTAGGTTATTTGAGTCTCATTAGACATGCATAACTAAAACTAGTCATATCTAGGCATTTTGCACCACGCTTAGTTAGGCCCCGTTTGTTTTTTTAGAGATTTAAGTCTAAATCTGAATACCACATCTGAATGTTAAGAGGTGGTTTAAATGTCTGAAATCTGAATCATTAAGAGGTGGAGGCTAGAGACGAACCTCTAGTCGTCGGAGATGGAGCCTAGTCTCCAGGTTAGAAGTTAATGGAGGCCGGAGACAAACGTATGTTTTTTTTGGGTTAAGAGGTTTTCAGACCCACTAAAAGCTCTTACTGGTTCGATGCTATTAAGACGCCGAACCTCTTAATGCCAGAAAAAAAAAGCCTCACGTCTGATTACGTCTGACCGAATCAGACGTTTTCCTCTATTCAGAGAAAAGAGGCAAAAACAAACAGGGCCTTAGCTTTTAGGCATTTTGCAAAAAATGGATGAAATGGAAAATGTCCCCAAAACGCATCTCTCTCCTCCCCCTCTCTCTACCTCTCTTTCACAAACCCCTCAAAGTTTGAGCCCCAACACAAATTTATGAACATAACACTCCTCGCCAATAATGCGTGGGGGGGGAAGCATTATGGCTTCGAAACGCCACATAATGCCATCCGCTACGGATGGTCTTATAAATTATTAACTTTTTAAAAAGTTAATAAGTTATATAAGTTGTTTGTAAACATAATGGACTTATAGATTTTAACTTATCAACAAAGCAATTTAAGGAGGTTTTTATAAGTTGGAAAAGTGTGAATAGAGAGGCTTGTTGATCAGTTCTTCGTGTCGGTAATGGAAAACATGAATATTATGTTAAACCTATAACTAAAAACATACATGTCACAATAGAGAAAGAAGCCACGGTTGATAAGAGAATGATCCAGACAACATGATAGTCAGCTTGGTCGAGTTCCCTTTTAGGATGTAAATTAGTGATGGGGATTAGGGTTCTTGAGAAACCGAATAATATAGAGGGAGAGAGGGTGACGAAAATTATAATGTCAGGTTTAGGGTTATGTTGTGTGATGTTAATTAGTCTCTCCATATATTTATATACACCCAAGGGGAAACCTTTGATTAGCAAGAAAGGGTAATTTGGTCCATCAACAATTACCAAGCTAATATAATCATAAGGTATAATTTAAAATTTTTGATCTAATTATTATATAAATGATAGCCATATATAAATATACTAGCTTTTAGCCCGCGTGTCACGCGGGTTTATTTATTTATTTATTTATTGACACGCGGGTTTATTTATTTATTTATTTATTTATTTTTAATTATAAATATATGGGAATTGGGATTATAAGAATGCATAGCAATGTATAAGTAAGTGAAAGGCAAGTTTCCATTTGTTAATTACATTAAGAATAACCCCTTTAATTGTTTTGTACCTATCAATTTTTACCCACTTTAAGAACGCCACAACCCGTCCTTTGAGACACACATATATATATGTATATATATATACCCAATGGTCAGCAACTTTTCTTATTTGTTTCTTCATAGCAGCTTTATAAAAAAACCTTTGGTCATTCTCATGTTTATCGGCTATTGGTGCTGCTCTTGAAGCTGTTAAGAAAAAAAATTTAAAATAAAAAACTAACTCCATGTTCATGAAGAGGTTTGGGAGTGTTTATGAAAGAAAAAAAATAAAAGAAACATCTTCTAAAGTAATTGTCATTTTTTTTTTCACTTTTAACCCCTTTTAAAAATTTATCATTTGGAATATAAAATATTTGTTTTCTTCTAATTTTAATCACTCCCAAAACATCTTTATTTAGTAATGCACTCTTCAATCACCTTAATATTGTAAAAGAAGCTATTAGTTTCAAACTCATTAACTTTTAAGAAGCTATTAGTTTCAAACTCATTAACTTTTGAATGAATGAAATCATAGCTCATATTCTGCATATGTGGTTAATGTTAAACATACAAGTATGTATTATTTCACCTACCATTTCTGAGATCCTCTCGATCATCATGCCACCAAAGCAGACATAGCATCTTCAAGAAACGCACCACTTAATAAAAGCATAAAACAATATAAGAGTCCTTTATATTTTATCAGAGCGAGAAATCAACATTGTGACTCGATCTAGTGTTCAGTAACAAAGAAAAAAATTACCCAAATCCAAGATTTCTTACAAAGAGAAAGTGAAAGTCAACAAACTTATTTGACTTTGTTATCAATATCTAAAATGCAACAATGGTTTGATTAGAGTATTACGAAAATACAAATGGCCAATGTTTTACTTACATATAACAGATTGTGTAAAGTGTTATCATGGTGTTGATTCAATTAGTGGTGCTTGGAACATCAAAGCCTAAAACACAAAAATTTAATTCCTTTTATACTCAGAAACATCCGGCCAGTTCGTCATTCAATATATAATTACCTAACATAAATGCCCATCAACATAGCTATCAAAACAATATGTTATTTTAATTACGTTCATCTCGTAGTTGACTCTTGCAGTCAAGGCAACTTAAACACATAAATGTAAAGTCAAATGTGCAACAAATAAACCAACTTTTAAGCATTTAATCGAGCACTTGGAAGGCATATTTAAAATCAATATATTTTTTTCAATTTCTTAGTCAGCTTTAGCAATCAAGAAATCACCATCTGCACTAACCATATTTTTAGCAGAGATGACAATTTCTTACCTACATAGAAGAGCAAACCAACCTTTTCTTAAAAACCAATAACAAACAATAACAAATGGAAATCAAATATACAAAATGTATTCAGCAATGATCTTATCAGTGTAAGGGTTCAATTATGTTCATTTATGTCCGTTTAGCTTATTAACGAGCGATCGAACATAAAAGGACACAAACATGTTTATTTTTTAAACAAACGAACATGAAAACAAATATTTGTCCGATTAAGTGTTTGCTTAAAGTTAAATGAACATACATGAACAATGGCATGTTCGTGTTCGTTCAATTCGTTTATAGGCCTACATTTCACTTATCTTTAATGGTCTGGAGTCTGGACTTATCATGGCGGACTCCAGTGGGATTGGCAGCAGCTGAAATTGACGTCGATGTCCTCTTAACCTATATACAGTTCTTTAATGACTGATTAGACAAAAAATAAAGTAAAGTTAAGATTTGGAGGCAAAAGTCATAATCCCTACATGTCTAATAAAATTTCCAAAATCTTTTTCTATTTTGAGTGTTTGCTATAAAACTTCATAATAGTAATCATTTTCACAAATCTAAAGAACACATGATTATATATGAACTGGTTGTTTTTTTTTCATTTGGAACTCGGGTAACCAAAGTGTCAGATCACAATTTTTTTGGAAAAAAACACAAAGGATCAACTGTTGTAGCGAATAAAGGTAGTTTGTAACTGCATTTTGAGCACTATAAATGCAGTAAAACTGCACTTCTGGACATCATAAAAATTGCAGCGAAACTGCATTTTTGCAATTATATGCAGCAAAAACTTTGTTGTTTGACATCACATATATACACAAAAACAGCACTTTTAACAATAGCAACATGCAGCAAAAACTGCATCAAGCTAGGCACTCTGCCCTCATTTGACAACATCAAAACAAACTAATATTCAAGAGTTAAACACCATCAAGTGATCAATTGTGGATAATAAAATGAAAACCAAAAAACTTGAAATGAGTCAAAGGACGGGTCTAAGTGGCCAAAACACACTTGATATAGTCCAATAGACCCGGACATCCTTTAAATTGGTCATTATAACTAAAACACACTTAAAATGGATCAAATGACCCAGACACACTTGAGATGGGTCAAATGACCCGAACACACTTAAATTGATCTTTATGACCAGAAAACACTTGAGAGGGTCAAATGACCCGAACACAATTGAAATATGTCTTGATGACCAAACCATGCTTAAAATGGATCGAATGACGCCGCTCGCAACAAAATTAGAATCCTAAATGATCTTTTGAGTATAATTATTATTACTAATTTGTTTCACAACTAATAAGGGAAATAAAACCAAAAACATATTATTTACCGTGAATAGAAGTCCCGTTATATACATTTGAAGGAAGAAAAAGTCTCACAATAAAAACCTCAGGAGGCATGTCTGCTTGATCAGAATTTTCAACAATGGGAGAGAAAGTGTCATCATAATCAAGAAAAATCACAACTTGTTTCATTTTTGCAGCACTCGTAATCTCTTCAAACACACCCAATATTGAAGGATGCTTAATCTGCTTCAAAACAAATCACCAAAATCAATTCAATTTGTAAATAACAATAACAATAACATAACAATAACAATAATAATAATAATAATAATAATAATAAACTGGCGTTTAGCTTTTGAAGGCAACCATTTTTCACTTTCTTCCTTTTATCTAAGAAACTCATCAATTCACTGTCTATTTTCGATAAACAAAGACTTGGTTTACTCTCTGCACTAAAATCAAATTAAAGATGGCTGCCTACACAAGAACGCATCTAGGACAGGTTCGGTTTCGTCTCGTATCTCATTAACAAAGCCATCTTCATACACATCTTCTGTCTCTCTTTTAATGTGCCATCTAGAACTCAAACCCATAAATTTCAATAATTTATCACGCCTAGTATCTGTTGGGCTCGGTCTACCCAAGAAACATATTAAATTGATGTGGCTAGTACTTTTATGATCCAAGTCGGGTCATACCCAATAACAAGCTAGACAAACACCGATAATATTCGTTTATATATGATGTGATCATAACAAATGAATATTAACACTTGAGTTATTTGGAAAGGGGTTTCTAAATAAAATGTACTTGTGTAATAAACAAATCATATGGATGATTTATGTTTTATGAAAGAACATTACATAGTGTTATTTAAGTTGGTTAAATAACAATATGTGAATAATAATAACCAAGCATGTCTCTTAACATATAATAGGCTTTATAAGTTATAAGTTATAAACTTATAAAAGTATATATGTATGGATATATATATATATATATATATATATATATATATATGTTTAAAGTTTTATAAAAGAAAAAAAAGATAATAACTCTTTCAAATGTAATATTATTATATGTTTGAGTGGAGACATGCAAGGTGAGTGGAGACATGCAATGGTTATTATTGGTGGAGAGAAAGATGCCTTTAAATAAAACCAAGTCTTTCTCTTTCATTCTTTCATAACACACATAATTTCCAAGTAAACTTTTATCTCTTCCTCTCTTGGGTATTTTCATCCAACAAAAGAAAAGAAGAAGAAAATTTCAAGTGCAAATCCTAGCTAGAAGTGGTGTGTTGTTGAAGCTTGGGGTATGCTAGCTTGAGGAGCTTCCATATTCAAGTTCTTACCTTTCAATCATCATCTCTTTCACCCGGTTTTGTCATATTGAAAGGTAGTAGTAACATGCATGGACTTATAGTGACGTGCATGTATTTGATAGTGTGTAATTCGTATTTGGATCCGGGTTTGGGTTTTGCATGTTTAAAATTGGTTTTATACATATCATATTAACAAGATTTAAAACTTTTATATCCGCTGCGTTTTTGGTAAAATAGGGATTTTATCACTTTGATAATCTTGTTAAAACCCAACAATGGCATCAAGAGCCGCTTATACGAATGCATGCTTCATTAGACCCAAAAATTTTTGGTTTTATGGTGGGTTTCACCATTTGGCCGAAAATTTTAGGGGTTTTGGTTACCCCATGGTTTTTCAAGGTTATACTTTACAGGCATGTGGTAATCTTGAAAAACCAAGTCATTTGGATGATTGTTTTGTTTGTTTGGACAAAACCCGAAACTTTCGGTTTGCTTAAGCTTTGGCCGAAAGTTTTGAGGCAAAAAGGGGAACCATTTTGGTCTTGTATTATTGCATATTTGGATGTGTAATAGATGTTCATAACCTAGCCATGGCCTTGTGTTTGGTTGAATGATTGTGTTGGTTGTTTGTTCATTCGATTTGGTTGTAATATTTATTTGGGTTTGTAATCTATTTATTCATTCATATGGCTTGTAATAATAAGTAGATTAGATGTATTTCTTTTACTAGAAGAATGTATTAGAATATATTTTGTAAAAGAAGATGCACGGATGGAAGCCCAAATAAAATGATGAAGACCACAACACCGGGAGTAAACACTTGGAGCATATGGATGCGGAATCAAGTGGGAGTTCATCGACACAAGTGCATGTTCTTTTGGGTCCCTTAGGAGAGACTTTTTGACACACTTGTCTTCGGTCAACAAGTGTGGTCAATATTAGAAGGCTATGGTTATGAACTAGTGGTTGTGTATATTTTATGCTTGCATGGTTGATTTACTTATTATTTGCAATATGGTTTGCTTAACAACTTAAAATCAACTAGCATAAAATTGGTTCCTTAGAAATCGTTAGGTAATAAAAATTGGTTTTATTAATAACTAATGATTTCATAATAAAAATGGGTTTTATTAATTGGAACTTTGAAAATGGGTTTTTCAACTAAGTACCATACATTTGAATGCATGCAAATGAAAGGTACAATAAATAGTTTTCCAATCTAGAATTTAGAAAACTAAAATCCCTTTTTAAAAACAAGTTAAACACCATCCTTTTATACGACACTTAAGTCACTTGTAGACTTGAAAGTGAGTTAGGATCACCTAAGCACTTTTAAGAAAACTTGTGATCTTAAGGTGATTTTACAAGTACTTTTGGCATTAGGATCACCTAACCACTTGTATGAGTAAACTCACACGTGTGTATAAGTAGGACGACTTGATTTGAAACCATGACTATAGGATCACCTTAACATGGCGTTCAAAGGTGTTGATGGGATTTAACATACCAACTAAACATATGATGTTTAACCGATCCCATAAAACTAGAAGTTGCAAAGGGTTGCAATTGTCAAACGTTGACTACCTTGTTAATTCGAATAGTAGGATAAAGGTCACCTAACTACTATTTGAATGAAACGTTGGGTTCTAGATTTTAATCAATAATTGTCTTGGAGACATTTAAAGGGTATTAAAGATTAAAATTTTATTAATATCGAAAATACTAATTTGAACTTTGTTAAATTCTTTTAGATGGCCGCAAACAACGCACCGAACGCAATTATCCCACACGTGCATAATCTATCACTAAGATCCATTCTGGATAAGGATCGTCTAAAATTTAACAACTTCATGGATTGGTATCGAAACTTGAGAATTGTTCTCAAGCAAGAAAAGAAGTCTTATATTCTAGACGATCCTATTCCCGATGAACCCGATGTCAATAACTTGGATGCCTATGCGGATTGGTTAAAATACACCGAGGATTCGGTGCAAGTTTCTTGCCTCATGTTGGGAACAATGATTCCCGAGATCCAAAAGGATTTCGAGAATCATGGGGCGTATGACATGATAACCCAACTTAAGGAAATGTTCCTTACTCAAGCTCGGGTTGAGCGATTCGAAACGGTTCGAGCGCTTCATGCATGTCATATGGAAGAAACCCAATATGTTTCATCTTATGTACTTAAGATGAAGAGCCACATTGATCGGCTTGAACGGCTTAATTGTCCCGTCTCAAAAGAGTTAGCCACGGATTTAATCCTAAATGGCTTAACTAAAAGGTTTGAGACATTCGTCATGAACTACAACATGAACGGATGGGACAAAAGCATTGGTGAGCTTCACGCAATGCTTAAGACAGCCGAAGCCGGCATGGGTAAAAAGGTTTTACCCGTTCTTGCGATCAATGAGGGTGGCTCAAAGAAAAGGCATCACCCGGAACCAAAAGCAAAGGTTGCCGTTGGTAAGGGGCAAGTCAAGAAGGGGTTCAAGGGAAAGGCAAAGGCGGAGCCAAAGCCAAAGAAGCTAAAGGTTAGCACTGAGGATCCGTGCTTTGGTTGTGGTGAGATAGGTCATTGGATGAGAAACTGTCCGACCTATCTCAAGGAGTTGAAAGCTAAGAGGGATGCGGGGCAAACCTTAGGTACAACTTTCATGATTCACATTGATCTTAATATTATTTCTTCTAACACATGGGTATTGGATACCGGATGTGGAACTCACATATGCAATTCATTGTGAAGAAAGGAGATATAAGTCTCTTCATGGGCAATGGAGCAAAGATTGACGTCCAAGCCCGAGTAGATTATGTTTTAAAGCTTCCAAATGGTTTGGAAATTGTTTTGAAAAACATTTTATATTCCCCTAGTTTGACTAGGAATATTATCTCTGTTTCTGTATTAAGACAATCTGGTTATGACTTTAAGTTTGTTGATAATGGTATTTATGTTTTCATGGATAATGTCTTTTATTTTAAAGCGATGTCGTTTTATGGCATTTATGAATTAATTCATGATGACTCATACATTGATAACTCGTTGTACCAAGCTAACACCAAAAGACTCAAAATGGATTTGAGTAATACTTTTCTTTGGCATTGTCGTCTTGGTCACATAAACAAGAATCGTATTCATACACTTCGAAAGAATGGTCTTTTGAAATCAAATGTTGATTCATTTGATGAATGTGAATCTTGTTTATTGGGAAAGATGACCAAAGAACCCTTTAATGGAACAAATGAAAGGGCGAAAGACTTATTAGGTATCATACATTCGGATGTATGTGGACCTTTTAGGACAATGACAAGAAATGGTGAAAGATACTTCATTACCTTTACCGACGATTATAGTCGCTATGGGTATGTGTTCTTGTTAAGACACAAAAATAGGCCTTTGAAATGTTCAAAGTCTTCCAAAATGAAGTACAAAATCAACTCAACAAAACAATCAAAGTACTACGTTCCGATAGAGGAGGTGAATACCTCAATGATGCGTTTCTAGAACATCTTAGGAGTTGTGGGATTGTCTCACAACTTACTCCACCTAGAACACCACAACATAATGGTGTGTCCGAAAGGAGGAATCGAACTTTATTGGACATGGTTCGATCCATGATGGCTAGAAGCTCATTACCTCTATCATTTTGGGGTTTCCCTGTGATCTTTGCTGCCCGTATTTTAAATATGGCACCAACCAAGAAAGTGGATAGGACACCTTTTGAAATATGGCATGGAAAGGCTCCAAAATTTTCATATTTAAAGGTATGGGGTTGTGAGGCTTATGTTAAGATCTACACCCCTGACAAACTTGAATGACGATCCACTAAGTGTATATTTGTAGGATATCCCACGGTTTCGATGGGATATTATTTCTACAATCCAAGCGAGCATAAAGTGTTTATAGCTCGAAAGGCTAAGTTCTTGGAAAGAAGGTTCCTTATGGAAGGAACTGATAGAACTGTAGAACTCGAAGAGGATCGAGAACTACAAGCTGATACACGTTTGGTTGACACTAGCAATCAACAAGAGGTTGTTGAGGATGATCAAATGGTTGATCAAAACACACAAAACATTCGCAAATCTGGTAGAGTTAGCACCTCACCTGAGAGATATGGATTTTTCATGGATGGATGCTACGTGGTTGATTCGGATGAACCCACCAGATACCGAGATGCAATGTCGCAATCTGATTGTGACAAATGGCTAGAAGCCATGAATGTTGAGATGCAATTAATGCATGACAATCAAGTATGGGACTTAGTTGCTCCACCTCTAAATTCCAAGCTGGTTGGAAGTAAGTGGGTTTTCAAGAAGAAAACTGATATGCATGGAAACTTGGATACTTATAAAGCTAGACTTGTAGCAAAGGGTTTCACTCAAACTCAAGGGGTTGATTATGATGAAACTTTCTCGCCCGTGGCGATGCTAAAGTCTATAAGGATATTGTTTGCCATAGCCACATATTATGACTATGAGATATGGCAAATGGATGTCAAAACTGCTTTTCTAAATGGGCATCTTAATGAAGATGTTTATATGGTTCAGCCTGAAGGTTTTGTCAATCCACAACATCCTAACAAAGTATGCAAGTTGAAGAAATCAATCTATGGATTGAAACAAGCATCCAGAAGTTGGAATCACCGTTTTGATGATGAAGTTAAGAAATTTGGATTTATCAAAAACGCTGATGAAGCTTGTGTGTATAAGAAAGCTAGTGGGAGCATCATTACCTTTCTGGTATTATATGTCGATGACATATTACTGTTTGGAAATGACATTCCAACTTTGGAAGGTGTGAAAGCCTGGCTTGGAAGCTGTTTTTCCATAAAGGATCTTGGTGAAGCCGCCTATATTCTGGGAATAAGAATCTATAGGGATAGATCAAGGCGGTTGATAGGTTTGAATCAAAGTGCATACATTGACAAGATCTTGAAAAGGTTCAAGATGGAAAACTCTAGGAAAGGTTTGGTACCTATTCAAAGAGGAACGATGTTGAGTGCTTCTCAATGTCCAAGCTCAAAGGATGAGCAAGACAAAATGAGTGGTATCCCATATGCATCTGCTATAGGATCCATCATGTATGCCATGATTTGCACTAGACCGGATGTGTCATGCGCCTTGAGCATGACAAGTCGATACCAACAAAATCCGGGAACTAGCCATTGGATGGCTGTTAAGAGCATATTGAAATACCTTAGAAGGACTAAGGATATGTTTCTAATATATGGCTCTGGTGAGGAGGAACTCGTTGTAAAGGGTTACACTTATGCGAGTTTCCAAACTGATCGAGATGATTCTCGATCACAATCGGGATACGTTTTCGTTCTCAATGGTGGTGCTGTCTCATGGAAGAGTGCAAAACAAGACGGGTAGCTTTATCCACCACTGAATCTGAATACATCGCCGCCTCCCTGGCAGCTCAAGAAGCTGCATGGATTAGAAAGTTCATGGCCGATCTTGGAGTGGTTCGTACCATTCAGGACCCTCTAGAGATCTTTTGTGACAACGAGGGTGCGATTTCTCAAATCAAGGAACCCCGCGCACATCAAAAGACTAGGCACATTGAGCGGAGATTCAACTACATAAGGGATGAAGTTGAAAAGGAAAAGATATGTATTCGCAAAGTTCACACTGATCAAAACATTGCGGACCCACTCACGAAACTCCTTGAAAGGCCGAAGCATGAGAGTCATACTTGCGCCTTAGGACTTCGATATTCTAGTGATTGGATTTGATCAAAATTTGTATTTGGATATTGGAACAATTTTATTTTAACTCAATCATATGGTTTTGGTTATGGTCATGTTCTTGAGTTATGTTCCATTTTAGTATGTTTAAATCCGTGAATAATTTGAATTATTCTAAACGTCCGTAGTCGTTCATATTTGTGGGAACAAATGTGAAAGTAAGACTATTATGAACTTGGATTGGTAGATATTCATGAGGTTTGAATATAGCAAAGGGTTGCTGCCAAGGTTCATAGATATTTATGGGATAAATATTGGACTGACCCGCTCTCAATTTTACTGCATGGAATCCTTGGGATTTGTGATCATAAGTAAATTTGAGTAAAGGCGAACTTCATAGTATCCTCCGACCTGAGATACATATTGGGTCTTGATATTCATCGACTATTATGCTTTGACTTAGTTCTTCGCTGCTCTGAAATATGTCAGTACATAAGGCTAAGCTCAAGTATAGTACAAGGTGATAGTGAGAGACGTATGTAGTCAATATGGGATTTGTCCCTCTTATTCGTTGAGAGTTAAATGTCTAAGGCCTGACAAGTTAAATCAACAGAGAATGATCACTCTGTGTCTCTGGATTTAACATGACATTTGTGGCAAAAGGATAAATGATAGTTTCACCTAAATCATTTTCAAGTATGGGACTTGAAAGGGATGATGTTATTGAATGGCACTTCGTCATACGTATTAGGGGTAGTAAACCGTAGTTAGGCGGTATTTGCTACTTGCATCAATCTTCTATGTATCTTGTGCAAGTGGGAGATTGTTGGGCTCGGTCTGCCCAAGAGACATATTAAATTGATGTGGCTAGTACGTTATGATCCAAGTCGGGTCATACCCAATAACAAGCTAGACAAACACCGATAATATTCGTTTATATATGATGTGATCATAACAAATGAATATTAACACTTGAGTTATTTGGAAAGGGGTTTCTAAATAAAATGTACTTGTGTAATAAACAAATCATATGGATGATTTATGTTTTATGAAAGAACATTACATAGTGTTATTTAAGTTGGTTAAATAACAATATGTGAATAATAATAACCAAGCATGTCTCTTAACATATAATAGGCTTTATAAGTTATAAGTTATAATGTAACATCCCGAAATTTCAAGATAATATTAATTATATCACTTAATAATAGAGGGAAAGTTTACTCGGGTTATCAGGAAATAAATAAAAGAATAGGAGTTGGTATGGGTCGGGCTAGTGTCGGGTAATGGACGTTGGTTATGGATTTGGATTAATTGAGATGGGTTAAATGAAAATGGGATTTCAGGGATATAAATACCCCCAAAATCCCAAAATATCTTCATTTTCACCAAACTCCCTAACACACACACACACCACACACATACCGCCGCCGGACCGAAGGCAGATCCGGGCAGATCCGGCAGACCCGAGTGAGAGAGAGAGCGATTAGTGGTGATAAGCAAGTTAAACAAGATCCAAACAAGCTCAAAAAGGTATGATTCTTGACCTTTAAGGTTTAAAGATCCAAGCTTTTTAGTGTATAAGCGACCAAAAATGGTCGGGAAGCGTAGTGGGTGATATTGAACCATAGCAAGGGTGTTAAAAACGCTCAAAATGCTGGAAAGAAACCGAACAGCGGCGGTCTGGGTAACTTCGCCTGCATCTGGGCAACTTCGCCTTCAACGCGATGAACTTCGCCTGCAAGCTAAGTTCGCCTGATGAACTTCGCCTGCAAGCTAAGTTCGCCTAATGGCAACTTCGCTGTAAAGTTAAGTTCGCCTGATGGCAACTTCGCTGTAAAGTTAAGTTCGCCTGATGATAACTTCGCCTGAAGCCAAGTTCGCCTAAGGTTTAACTTCGCCTGAAGCCAAGTTCGCCTAAGGTTTAACTTCGCCTGAAGCTAAGTTCGCCTGAGGTTTAACTTCGCCTGAAGCTAAGTTCGCCTGAGGTTTAACTTCGCCTAAAGCCAAGTTCGCCTGAGGTTTAACTTCGCCTAAAGCCAAGTTCGATTAGAAAATGAATTAAAAGCAATAAGTTAAAGTAAGCTAATACTAGGCCACCAGATTAGATCAGACGAGTATTGATACGTGTAACTTGTACAGTCAGCCGAGCTCAGATAGAGAAGGGATTTACAGCTATCAGAAAAAGAAGCAGAATTCAGGTGAGTTTCTAGCCCCATTTATGTGTTACGTTTTCGGGGCTGTGTGCACACTCAATATGTTTGTTAATACACTTATCCTAAGAGATAAGTGTATGCCTTATGTGGATAATGTGAAATGTATGAATGATTGCTTGATGGTACGTGAACGATCTTCGGATATTGCACGTACTGTCAGGTTGTAACGCTATGTATAAGGTAAGTATGTTATGTATGTTTATGTGTATGAACATGATAGAGATAATAGAAGAAAGAAATGATAACGTATGGTTGTATGGTTACGAAGAGGGTACCGAGCCCTAGTAATACGCGAGGAATGTAGGGCGTAATGCTCTTTATAACGTAAGATATGAAAGTAAGATAATACTAAAGAAAGTAAGAGAGTATGAACGAAAGGATATAATTTTATGTGTATGCCGTGTATGGTATATGTGATCGATACGAATGATTGCTTGACGGTACGTGAATGATCTTCGGATATTGCACGTATCGTCAAGGGAAGTGACTAGCTCCTTACATGGATATTGAATAATAAGTATAGTGTTCCTTTTATGGAAGGTATAGTGTTCCTTTTATGGATAGTAAAGTGTTCCTTCTATGGATAGTATAGTGTTCCTCCTATGGAAATTATATATGGTAGGGTAGTGGTAATGGTTCTTTTAATAAATATTACGTGACGATCCTCCTATGGATATTTATACAAGGTTAAGGTAGTAATATGTGTCTTCGGATACGGGAAGTAATATATGGGAATAAATTGTATGATACCTGATTAACTAGAACTCACTCAGCGTAGCTGACTTTTAGTATGCACGCAGGTGAGTCGATTACAGAGCTAGCAAGAGGATGACGCATGGCATGGATTGAACGGCTGGCATCTGAAGAAAGAAGTAAAGATGTTTTGAATATAAAGTTTTGTGTTATGGTATCAAAGAAAAGATTTAATGTTTTGTAACAAATGATTGATGTTTTATATTCCGCGAAAAGTTTTAATAAACTCTGATTTGAAGGACTGTGTTTATGAGTAAATCCGACGCTAAAGTAGGGCTACCGGGTTCGGGGCCTTACAAGTTGGTATCAGAGCATAAGTTCGAGAGATTTAAGCATCCTACATGCTTAGACTCGACAGAGAATGGGATTTAAGTAAGAAAGGAAAGAAGATGCCAGTTCAAGAATGCCATGTGTCGCTTAAGCAAGATCAGTAAAGGTAAAGTGTATAATTAAATGATATATGTTAATGAGAAAGAAAAGATACGTGAACGGCAGGGATAGGAATAATTGATTGTTGATTTGGCTAACTGCTTAAGTAGAACCAGCACAAATAGACTCATAAAGGGAAGTGTATAGGACACGGAAAGCAACGTGATCAACTAGTCACAGCTGGCCACTGTTATTACCTGTTAGCCTTGCTATCCTTGTACTAAATAGTTCCTTGAGTGATGATGTTTGTGTTGTCCCTTTAAGAATACTGATGGCTGGAACTGGAGAAGTTGTGGGAACTGGGGGTCGCACTGGACGTCGTGGGAGGCCTCGTCTTGTCCGGCAACCCTCGGTAGAAGAAGTTTCCCACACCGAAGATGAAGGGAGCGCCGCTGGAGGAGACCAGAACAACAACGAAGAAGTTCAACTTAGCCCTGCAGTTCAAGCAGCCATTGTTCAAGCTGTAGTTGCTACTGTGAAGAACCTGAATCCCGAAGGATCTGCTGGGAGCCGTGAACGAACCGTTGAAAGGGCAGGTGGTAATAATAGAAAGGATGACGAGAGGGAAAGGGGTGACTCGAGTGAGGTAAAGTCTGTGAAAGATGATGATAGGAAGAGGGGTCGAGGCGGTTGCAACTATAAGTCCTTCAAAGGTTGTGACCCGCCTAAGCTGACTGGTTTAGGAGACGCAATCGCTACTCTTCAGTGGATAACCGCCATGGATAAGGTTATCCGCATTAGCGAGTGCCGTCCTGACCAAGCGGTCGGTTATGCCACTCAATCTTTTGAAGATGAGGCTATGTATTGGTGGGAGAGTGTGGAGCAGAGGAAGACCCGTGAAGAGATCAAGGCGATGAGTTGGAATGACCTAAAGGACATGGAGATGAAGAGGTTCTGCGCTGATACAGAAGTTGAAAGAGTGTAGATGAAGTTTCTGAATTTGAAAGCGGGAGAGATGACACAACGGGAGTATACTACTGAATTCAACCGCATGTCTAGGTTGGTACCTGACATGGTGAACACCGAAGCTAAAAGGATCAAGTGTTACGTAAGGGGACTTCCGCGGAATGTTCGCACTTTGGTTAAGTCTAGTAAGCCCGCAACATTTGACTCGGCCGTGGAATTGGCCGAGATGATTTATGAGGACCTTGCCAACTGTGAAAGGGAGAAGATGGAACCGAAGAAAAAGAACCCAACCCCAGAACCAGAGGAAGCCAATGAGGTGGATCCACGCAAAAAGAAGGCAAGGCAAGAGGGGTTCACTGCTTGTGAAAAATGTGGGAAGAGACACCCCGGAGAGTGCAGAAAGGGATTAGGTGTTTGCTACATGTGTGGAAGAGCAGGACATTCCTCTTGGGAATGTGATGATTACCATAGGTGTCACAACTGTGGAGGACGTGGGCACCTGGCAAGGGATTGCAAGAAGCCAAAGGGAGGACATGAAGGAGAAAAGAGTGCTTGAGGTTTAACAGATTCCTCCGTATGCTTAGAGAAGCCATTCAAGAAGGCTAGATGCTAGCCATAAGTATTAAATCTATGTGTAACTTATTGATGACTCGATGCGTGTTGTTTTATGTTGAAATTTAGACTGGTGTTTATTAATTATGGTACAAATTGTCTGAATGCATGTTAGTCATGATAAATTGACGTGTTGTGATAGAGTGTCGACTTAGGCTTTAGCATTAATATGATTTAGGACAAAGCCTCTTGAAGATCGAAACGAGACTTGGTACATTGAGGGCCTCATGGACAAGCTACCTTAAATAGCTAATACACGTGACCACCATTCGATAACTGCAAAGTCGGAAGTAAGAAGGGTAACTCAGAAAACGAAGGCGATTCAATAAAGCGTGTAAATATAAGAAGTTTTCCTTTTATAGGGAATAAGTTAGCTTTCGGGGACGAAACCTCTTTAAGGAGGGAAGACTTGTAACATCCCGAAATTTCAAGATAATATTAATTATATCACTTAATAATAGAGGGAAAGTTTACTCGGGTTATCAGGAAATAAATAAAAGAATAGGAGTTGGTATGGGTCGGGCTAGTGTCGGGTAATGGACGTTGGTTATGGATTTGGATTAATTGAGATGGGTTAAATGAAAATGGGATTTCAGGGATATAAATACCCCCAAAATCCCAAAATATCTTCATTTTCACCAAACTCCCTAACACACACACACACCACACACATACCGCCGCCGGACCGAAGGCAGATCCGGGCAGATCCGGCAGACCCGAGTGAGAGAGAGAGCGATTAGTGGTGATAAGCAAGTTAAACAAGATCCAAACAAGCTCAAAAAGGTATGATTCTTGACCTTTAAGGTTTAAAGATCCAAGCTTTTTAGTGTATAAGCGACCAAAAATGGTCGGGAAGCGTAGTGGGTGATATTGAACCATAGCAAGGGTGTTAAAAACGCTCAAAATGCTGGAAAGAAACCGAACAGCGGCGGTCTGGGTAACTTCGCCTGCATCTGGGCAACTTCGCCTTCAACGCGATGAACTTCGCCTGCAAGCTAAGTTCGCCTGATGAACTTCGCCTGCAAGCTAAGTTCGCCTAATGGCAACTTCGCTGTAAAGTTAAGTTCGCCTGATGGCAACTTCGCTGTAAAGTTAAGTTCGCCTGATGATAACTTCGCCTGAAGCCAAGTTCGCCTAAGGTTTAACTTCGCCTGAAGCCAAGTTCGCCTAAGGTTTAACTTCGCCTGAAGCTAAGTTCGCCTGAGGTTTAACTTCGCCTGAAGCTAAGTTCGCCTGAGGTTTAACTTCGCCTAAAGCCAAGTTCGCCTGAGGTTTAACTTCGCCTAAAGCCAAGTTCGATTAGAAAATGAATTAAAAGCGATAAGTTAAAGTAAGCTAATACTAGGCCACCAGATTAGATCAGACGAGTATTGATACGTGTAACTTGTACAGTCAGCCGAGCTCAGATAGAGAAGGGATTTACAGCTATCAGAAAAAGAAGCAGAATTCAGGTGAGTTTCTAGCCCCATTTATGTGTTACGTTTTCGGGGCTGTGTGCATACTCAATATGTTTGTTAATACACTTATCCTAAGAGATAAGTGTATGCCTTATGTGGATAATGTGAAATGTATGAATGATTGCTTGATGATACGTGAACGATCTTCGGATATTGCACGTACTGTCAGGTTGTAACGCTATGTATAAGGTAAGTATGTTATGTATGTTTATGTGTATGAACATGATAGAGATAATAGAAGAAAGAAATGATAACGTATGGTTGTATGGTTACGAAGAGGGTACCGAGCCCTAGTAATACGCGAGGAATGTAGGGCGTAATGCTCTTTATAACGTAAGATATGAAAGTAAGATAATACTAAAGAAAGTAAGAGAGTATGAACGAAAGGATATAATTTTATGTGTATGCCGTGTATGGTATATGTGATCGATACGAATGATTGCTTGACGGTACGTGAATGATCTTCGGATATTGCACGTATCGTCAAGGAAAGTGACTAGCTCCTTACATGGATATTGAATAATAAGTATAGTGTTCCTTTTATGGAAGGTATAGTGTTCCTTTTATGGATAGTAAAGTGTTCCTTCTATGGATAGTATAGTGTTCCTCCTATGGAAATTATATATGGTAGGGTAGTGGTAATGGTTCTTTTAATAAATATTACGTGACGATCCTCCTATGGATATTTATACAAGGTTAAGGTAGTAATATGTGTCTTCGGATACGTGAAGTAATATATGGGAATAAATTGTATGATACCTGATTAACTAGAACTCACTCAGCGTAGCTGACTTTTAGTATGCACGCAGGTGAGTCGATTACAGAGCTAGCAAGAGGATGACGCATGGCATGGATTGAACGGCTGGCATCTGAAGAAAGAAGTAAAGATGTTTTGAATATAAAGTTTTGTGTTATGGTATCAAAGAAAAGATTTAATGTTTTGTAACAAATGATTGATGTTTTATATTCCGCGAAAAGTTTTAATAAACTCTGATTTGAAGGACTGTGTTTATGAGTAAATCCGACGCTAAAGTAGGGCTACCGGGTTCGGGGCCTTATATATAAACTTATAAAAGTATATATGTATGGATATATATATATATATATATATATATATATATATGTTTAAAGTTTTATAAAAGAAAATAAGATAATAACTCTTTCAAATGTAATATTATTATATGTTTGAGTGGAGACATGCAAGGTGAGTGGAGACATGCAATGGTTATTATTGGTGGAGAGAAAGATGCCTTTAAATAAAACCAAGTCTTTCTCTTTCATTCTTTCATAACACACATAATTTCCAAGTAAACTTTTCTCTCTTCCTCTCTTGGGTATTTTCATCCAACATAAGAAAAGAAGAAGAAAATTTCAAGTGCAAATCCTAGCTAGAAGTGGTGTGTTGTTGAAGCTTGCGGTATGCTAGCTTGAGGAGCTTCCATATTCAAGTTCTTACCTTTCAATCATCATCTCTTTCACCCGGTTTTGTCATATTGAAAGGTAGTAGTAACATGCATGGACTTATAGTGACATGCATGTATTTGATAGTGTGTAATTCGTATTTGGATCCGGGTTTGGGTTTTGCATGTTTAAAATTGGTTTTATACATATCATATTAAAAAGATTTAAAACTTTTATATCCGCTGCGTTTTTGGTAAAATAGGGATTTTATCACTTTGATAATCTTGTTAAAACCCAACAGTATCAACACCATCGAAACTCCCAGCCCAATAATCATACCCAGCCCCAGAATTAGAACAACCCTCAAAAAATGATCTGAATCTGAGTCAGGCATAACGTTGAACACCTGGTGGGCGTAAAAAAAACCCATCATCACTGTAACTACCATCCTCTTCAATTCTTTAAAATCAAACCTTGTCAACACAATAACACATCCTCCAACAATCATCAATTCAACCAAAAAATGTAGAATTCAAAATATAATAACCTAATTATAAATAACATAAAATTCCCAGAAGTTTCTAGAGTTAGTAGTATTTAACTAATTTCCAGTGGCGATTTAGAACATCGCGAGAGGCTAAGAGTTCAAAAACACTTGTTCCGTCGTTGGTATCCATGGTAGAAGGTAGGGAGATTATAACGCCTTGTAACCACGCGCGTTGGAAGAGGATGATGAAATAATCGATTGTGTGATGAAATGGAACTAAAATAGGGATTTTTGACAACAGTAGGCCTTCCCTGTAATCCTAATCGCCGACTACAACCTGTTTCACAGGGTTGAAGCGTTGCTAGGGCTTGTAGAGTGAAGAGAGGTATATTTGAGGTTATATGATATAACCCATTTGAGTGATTCGGGTCTTCAAACCCATTCAAAGACCATACCCGTGAAAATGGGTTAAATCAATGAGAACTCATCATTTCAAAATCAAGTAATCTGGTGGTTCTAAATGGGGTGCGGAGCAACCTGAGAGCGACACCTAAGATTTTATGGTAGATATTTATATAGATAGTTAGATATATCCATATATTTATTCTTACAAGGCTGCTTCCAGAGAGCTGTGGGTTTCTCTGGAAGCAGTATCTCTATTCACACGGATAGAGGAAAGACTTGCCTACATCCCACCCTCCCCTGACCTTACCGATAGCGTGCTATGCGGTGGAATATACATGGCTTGATTAATTGATAACTTATTAACTTATTATTAACTTATTGTGTTTGATTTACTTATTATACCCCTCAAAACTCATTACACTCCTTTTAAAAAAGAGACTGTTTTTTTATGTTATTTTTGCTTTCCCAGCTAATCCAAACACTTTTTCAAAAGTTCCTTTTAAAAAATTAATAAGTTAATAACTCATTTTAACAAAAAATTGTTTTTGACTTAAATAAGCAATCCCAAACACACCCTATATCTTGAGCTTATAAATTGTAATTGAATTCATTTTTCTAAACAAAGTTGGTTTTTTATGTCCCTTACAAGTTAATAAATAGATTCTAGGTGCTTCGTGGCACTATGGTTATCTTTCCTAATGGCATTTGTGGTGATTGTGAATGTTATCTTAAATGGTTGGATCCAAGTTTGTTCCCTAAAACTTTATTCTACCATGTGACAACGTACCATGAAACTCTCCATCTCAGCATGTTATTAGGTGGTGGTCTCGCTTATGGGGTCAAATTAATATGCTCTAAGAAGAAATATTTGAATATCAATATCATTAATCACATCATATTATACTAAATCCTATCAATCGAATCACTTTTTTCGAAAAATACAAGAGATTTAAGTCATATTCTATTCAGTGATAAGAAAAAGAAAAAAAACATAAACTATAACAGAACTGATAATAAAATAGAAACATGAGTTGCAAAAAGTGATTTGATTGATGATGAAAAAGAGAGAATTTTTTGTTTAGTTATATATTTTTGACTAATTGCAAGTTTGTTTATCATATTTTACCACTTATTTGTATATTGAAGAGCGTAATGATTTTTCTGAAGGCAATGTAGGCATTGGGTTCAGCAATAATGATATCCTCCAACATACCAAAACTAGCTGTCACCCCACCGGTAGTAGGAGATGTAAGGATTGGTACATAGAATAACTTTTTATTGGATGATTCGTTCGGATCAACATGAGAGTCCAACTACATTGCATTGCCAAAATCCATGTTGTATATTTGAAAGAGGTTGACCTCCTTGCTTTTCTCACGGTACAATCCTCTTCCCGCCGAGCCCCCGCCAACAGTTCATCACTGAAGAAAGGACTCACTAAGCCAAGATCACTAAGACTAATCTACCTACTACTTGATTTTATCTGTTTAATTAATTACCTAAGCTAAAATTGTTTATGTTAATAAAAGAATGAAATATAGAAACACTTTTGGTTAGAATTGGATTTTCAAATAATCAACTCCAATACATACGAGCAATTGTACTCGAGAAACTATTGTTATTTAGTTGTTTGCCATAAACTTACATAATCTATCTTTTTTTCTTGGATTAACAAGCCTCCAGTTTAGTTTCTCACCTTTTAGACTCTTATATTAAAATTATAGTTGACAAAACAAATACCAGTTGGTTTTAATATAAGCGGTGGTGGTCTAATCCAATGATAGATACACAAAATTTTTAAACACTTAAAAGTCCCAAGTTCAAATCCGGAAAAGTAATAGAAATTTTACTTTCGGAAAAAAATATGATTATTTCATATGATTTTAACAAACCTAGTTATTTATCATTGCATGTATTACTTTTGACTATGTCATGTTATTAACTGGTCTTTCATAAAGGATAAGCTAAACAAACACCGTAACATCATAGTAATTTATATGTTTGGTTACGAATGACATTACAAAAACTCTGTTACTCGCAATATGGTGGTGTTGCCTGAACATATGGTTCTGAATCATCATCCGTCTCATCATCATCATCATCATCATCATCTTCAACCCAGTTACTGAGATGGTGCTGTGAAACAGCAGCAGCATGATCATTGATATCAACCCTCCTATCTGCAAATAAAATAAGATAAAAACTAGTTAATATTAGGTGCTGTAAAATGATAAAGAGTTATAAAAAATTCAATCCATGACTGTGACTAACCGCGAGCTTCATCTTCATGCTCGTGTTCTGTTTGCATCGCCTGGTGGCTAATATCGAGTCAAGAAAAATTATTCAAAAGATAAATCCCTCTTTAATTAATAAGATAATTACACAATTTAAAACTTGACTATGCTAATAAATTATTAGTAATAATCATTAGAAAATATATATATAATTTAATGTCGGTCAAAATGGGCCTAGAGTTTTTACTGAACCACAAACACTGTCCATTTTCTTTAATTACTTATGCAGTTATGAATAATAACAATAAGAATCTACATTCACTAATAAAAATAATTTAGAATAAAAATACGCCTTGCTTTTCCAAAGAAAAATATACATTGGAGGACATCAAGTCAGGGTGTGCAAAAAACCGAAAAAGACAATCCGTAACTGAAAAAACCAAAAAAAAAACAAACAAACCCAGACAAGATTTGACAGTTGCGTTTTATGTTTTCATAAAAACCAAATTTTCGGTTAATCTTCGGTTTTGCATGTAATTAAAACGAAAGCAAAATAACGGAACCCAAAACAAGAACAGACGGTTTTGTTTTATGTTTTCATAAAACCATATTTTCAGTTCAGTTTTGGTTCTGCATGTAATTAAAGCCGAAAAAACCGTTCCGTAACTGAAAAAAAAAACAAAATAACCAAACCCAACCAAAAACCGACGGTTTCGTTTTACGTTTTCACAAAAACCAAATTTATTAATTACAAAAAAGAAAAATTTAAGGCCAAATTCATTAGGGATTGGTATTGCCCAAATGGTAAAACCAAAATAACCAAAACCGAAACCAAACCAATATCGAACCAAACAAAGTCAAGCATGGCAATTTAGGATACACGGTGGTGGTAGCGTTTCTTCCATCTGGTCCATCTTTAGATGTATGCATTGGGCTAATCCTCTGAATATTTCCATTATCATTTGTATTCAGATCTCTTTCCACGTGCACACGAGCACTAGGCACATTTGCACTTTTAGTCACACACGCTGTTTTGCATTTTATTATCATGTTAAATATGTTGTTAACACAAGTCATATATCGATGGGTGATAAGTTTATAAAAGAGAAAAGAAGAAAGTATACCAGAAAGTTCTGACCAAATTCTGGTGTGATCAGAAGGATGCTCTGAACCAATGTTTTTAGATGGTTCGGGTGCAGGTTCGGGTACAGGTTCGGGTGAAGTTGTTGTGGCATGTAGCTGAGAGACCAGCATGGTTGCAAGTACCAAAGTCGCGTCAAAGTTTGAAACAGAAGCATCATCTACAAACTTTGGTGCCATCAAAATAGGCCTGAGTAGCACGCATACAAAAAAACCATCACATTAAATCAAATTCTATTTAATTTCAACATTTATTATAACAAGAGCTACATGGGTAAGTAAATAATAAGCTTTCTTACTCGCCAGCTTTCTCAAAGTACAAGTGTATGTCAACTTCACATCCCTCACAAAATGATAGAAATGCCTGTGAATTGTCAAATGGTTGCATATAAATGAATCTCAAATAGTCAGTGTATGATATTCAAATAGATAACAAATATTAATACACCATTAATCACAATGTTAAAATATAAAAGGTTTTAAATCATTTTTTAAATAACAAACAGAAATAAAGAATATATTTTTATATTAAATATCAAAAACTATTACAAATCTTTTTAATTAACTATTGAAGGGTTCTTAACTCATTAAAATACGCTTTAACAAAACTTCAAGCCATTTCCTGTTTAGCTAATTTTTTTAGCTTAATCTCTAGAGACAAATATAACTCAAATTGACCCATTAATATGTAAATGAGTTAAAATTGCCACATTTATATGCAACTTAACTCATGTAACTATTAGCCTTGAGAAACAAAAATGGATCAAGAAACTTATTATATCTTACAGTACCTTCAATTCCTTGACACCAAAGGTTACATCAACAGGGTCTCCTGTATGTTTATACTGCACAAACTCTTCAGAAGGATCTATCCACAACTGAGTGTGTAATGACGAATCATTTTCTACAAACACAAATAAAAAAAATTAATCATTTATTAGTCATTTACTAAAAAAATTGGTCGACTGTGGCTATGCTTTACTTTTACGTGGTCAACGAAGTAAATGGAAAAAATAGCCTAAAACAAGCTGGTCAAGCGGCTAGAAGCTCGACCATAGTGTATTTTGAGTAGGGCTCTAAAAAAGGGCAGGCCAGGTTAGGCTTGGGCTTGAGCACAAACTTAAACGAGCCAGCTCGGCTTGACTCGTTTATTTTATCGAGCTGAAAAGTCAAACTCGAGCCAGGTCGTTAGTTTCTTTGTTTCGTGTTTTAAACTTTTTTATACATTGATATATAAAAAGACAAAAAAAACAAACTTTTAACATACACATATGTACTATTTTGGTTCTTATTAATATTTTATATAGATCAAGAGGTAGAATAAAAAATTATATGTATTATTTTAAGGTTTTTTACAGTATATTTATATGTTATTATTACTACTATTAAAATTATTATTATTACTATTATAGTTATCAGGGCCGGCCCATAGGGGTGGCGGGGTGGTCGACGGCCACAGGCCCGACACCCCATTAGGCCCGAAATTTTTTTTTTAAAAGAAAATTATATTTATTTTCATTAAAAAAATATGTATATTTAATGTTTAAACCTAATTACATGACCACTAGCTTGGTCTAGTGGCAAATGTGTATTACCCTCAACCAAAAGGTTATGTGTTCAAGTCTCATTTAAGACATGTTTAATCCTTATTTTATACAAAAAATTTTTACACAACCCAAATTATAAACAAGTAAACCTATATAAAATTTAATTGTTTAAACCAACAAAATACACCTTTTTAATTAGGGCAAAAAAAAACTACGCCTTCAGCCCAAAACTTTTTTTGCTTTTTCGGAGCCGGGCCTGATAGTTACTATATAAAATTAGATTCAGCTTGTTTACAAGAGCTTTTTGAGCAGACCTAATTTTGATGCAAAAAAACCTTATAATCGTCTTTCCAAATAACTAAATTACTAATGAAAAATATAGTAGCTACAATCATATTCGGCACACTGATGACTTACAAAAGTAATAAAATATATAGTTTTAAAGCCATTTTGTGACCTCCATGAAATAGCTAGTCAGAAATAACTTTGTAGGTTAAGTTACCTTTAGCAGGGTCAATATAGCTTCTAAGTTCCACAGCTTTTCCTCCAACTTCATCCTCAGATGTGGGCTCCGTTGCAATGACAGTTATTTCTTGAAGAGTTGACTGAAAATTAGAAAGCAATCGGTTGAGATCACGCGGTCTCACTACAAAGCTGCTTGGAAGTCTTCTTCTATCAAGAGATAGCTGTTGCACATCTTCTTCAACATTGCATGTAATCCAGTATGATTTTTGCATACCTGAACAAATCACAAAGACATGTGTTCACATTCGTTCATTAATTAATTAAATAATCAAACTTCCTGCCAGGCGGTTCATTGAACGTTCAGTTCATTTACATGCCTATCTACCAGACTACCAAAATGCATAATGAAATTTCAGTAGTCAAAATGTGTTGGGTTGACTCGGAATACTTTCTGTCCAGGTTTTTTGTTAACTTTTTTTAAAATACTCAGTGTGTACAGATGATTACAGAATTAGTTCAATAATAATAATGCAACCGATGTTCTACCATAGCACTATGTGCAAGTTCAAAATCTCATCAGCATATGACCACCTTAAGTGATCGGTTTGCCCCAAATTCAAAACTTTCTTTTAGTTATAACACATTGCCACAATACAAAAATGGGAAAAAAATGTTCACCATTGTAGCAATTCAAAGTCCACTGTACTTTAGATGCATCAGGATCAGGTAACATCACACTTAAATAATCGATACTTGTTAATGGTGTCCTAAGAACAGAACAAATGGCCTGCACACAATCAAGTAAATATAATAAAGCACACACACGCATAGATATAAGTACATACATAGATTTATAACTATACCTTTAAAAGCACGCTGCATTGTACTTGGGATGCGGTAACAGTATACGTATCAAAGAAGGAAGGCTTTAGTATGATGGATTGATATGCAGACCTTGAAGAGTTAAGAGTGTGCAAAGCTAACTGACACACAAGATAACTGTTAGCTAATTCAGAATAAAATGATAATAATGTAAACCAGTAAACAAGTATATTCACTATTCAGTGTTGTAGAACTCACTATAGGCACTAGTCGGGCGTTGGGTTACCAAGTAGCGATTTATAGGGACTACTAGGATTCGCATTCTATATGTAACTTTTCAAAACTATTAATACACACACACACAAATTTATATAAAATGTTTCAAATACTTCAATGATTTTGACCAATATAAGACCAATTTTGACTGATTTTGACCAGTAGTGATTTTAGGGGGCGATTAGGTGAAATTGAACCGGTAGCGAGTAACAGGCACCTAATAGGGATAATTACAACACTGTGTATATTAATCACTATTAGAAACTGACATTGTAAGTGAGCTTTGTTTTAATCATACCATTATATTATATGAAGTGAGGTTGAATATGAATTGAGTGACTATAAGTTCAAGTATAGCAAAGAGGCCTAGTTAAAAGACTAGGGTTAAATGGAACAAGTAACAAAAGTAATCTAAAATTAGGTTAGATGAATGAATAACAACCGCATAAACAAACAAATAAACCCTAGCAGAGATAATAATAATAATAATAATAATAATAATAATAATAATAATAATGATAATGAACCTGTGAAGGTGAAGCTTGGAGAGTGAGGTCATTGCCGATGCGTGCCAGAGACGTCACTGATCGAGCGAACGTCTTCAGAGGGTTTCCACTCAGCCTCCATTCCATTTCCTTTCCAATGGCGGGAACAATTTAGAAACAACACAAAACTATATAACTTTTTTTTTAATGACGATTTGGGTGACCAGATTATGTTTTTTTAATCGGGTCAAAATTGCTCAATTGGACTTGTGGTGTTTGTGATTCCTAGTATGGTCCTGAAAACACAAGTCTCACATAGTGGCAGTGGCATAACAAAGATATTTTTTCAACGGGTAGGCTAGTCAGGTTGCCAGAGATGGGGTGAAGGCCGGAGCTGTAGTGGATATTGACTAGTGGAGATGACAAATTTGGTGAAGGTGTGAATGTGAAGCCATAGAATCAAACCAATAACCTCCAACAATGAACAAGGATTTATATGATTTTCTTTTTAAATCTACAAGGTCCATCACATGTCACAATACAATTAGATGTCATGCACTAAGGTTTTCTTCACTTCTTTTTAAAAGTTATATTTTGATCATTCTTGTTCCCTTATTATGTATTCTCATGGAGACAGGAAAACCTTTTAAGAGTAAAACCTTTTCTTTTTTTCTTTTCATTTTTTAATTTTGAAGTGTAGTTTTTGTTAATATGAGAAAATGTGAAAAGGAAAAATAAATATAATACCCAATTTACTTGAGCCAGGCTTAGAAATAAGACTTGCTAAACTATATTTGGGTTTTCACATGTTTCACTCATTTTGTTTTGTATGTCGTTACCGGTTAGCTTATCGAACGCATGAAACGGTGTACGTAACCCTTATAAAAACATGTAATTTTACAATAATTACATACCCCTTTTTAGCATCATTTAGTTTAATTAAACAAGTTAAAAATAATCAACCCCATGACACGTTTAGTTTCGCAAGTTAAAATGGCCGACACAAGCACCATAGATGGTACAATTTTGCAGATGTCTTACATGACTGCAAGCAAGACAAGTTATTATGTATTTATGTTCAATTTAAAGTTTTAAACGACGTTTTGAAACCGCGGATACACTTCATGAAGCGAAAAGAGAGAAGATCTAACCATCCAATGAAATATTACCTAAAGGCTAAAATGGTTCATTTGGTTTGTAATCATTTCATGTTTCTCGTTTAAACGCATAAACCGTTGTCATAAACATAAAACCACATCAACGCCTATAATAAGTCCCAAAATCTTCATATAAATATAAAAGTGACCAATAGTCAATAGCTAATGTCAGCCTTAACAACATCCCAAAATCACACAAAAACACTACTAACCGTAGATTAAAATAAAATCAGCTACGCCTTTGCAACTTGCCTGCCATCTGGAATAGAATAGAGCACAACAGGCTTTGAAGGCCTGATAAAAGGAACATCGCATCTGAAGTAGCCTTTCCTCTCAAGCTGCAATATGTCTCCGCGCTTCAAGTTTCTCATATTTGCATCCCCAAATGCTGCAATCTCTTTCTTAGTATTCGGGTTTACCACATCAATAAAGTCCTCATCTTCGTCCAGCTGGATCATATTAACAAACAAGTTATAACATTACGAAAGACATCGAGTTTTTCTAAACGAGTCAACCCATTAATGTTTCTTGTACTTGCATGTGATAAGTATTACAAAAAATAATATTATAACTATTTAATCCGAATCTTTAAATAAATGTAGCTAAGAGGTTAAAATACCCATGAGTTTAATGAAACTTTTTATTCGACAAAATGTGTATTTGTGTATATACGTATGCGTAAATGTGTGTGAAGAACAAAGAACTCATACAAATAGTGTATGACAACTCATTCACATAAAAATGTGTTAAATTAAATTATTTTTAACTGCTACCAAGTAATAGACGGTAGCAAAATCTTCAAAATAATATTATATGTGATCTAACAATCATAGCATACTCAAGTATATACAAGCTCCTAAATTACTTCAAATAATTATTTTACTAACATTTTCATAATCATATTTAACATAATTATTTATAGGATTCAAAGAACACAATAAAGAATATTTAATATACCTTCTTTTTGGTGATTAGGTAGCCAAACTCAACAAGAGTTGTTGGAACAAGTTCATCAATCTCAGGTAACCAGGTAAGTTTAAGTTTTGTGGTCTTAACCGATCCTTCAAGATGCAAAACACCAACCAACTCACTCACACTTCCATCTTCACTTTTGTTGACTTTTTTAATTATTGCATTTCCCCAATCCATTAATGTAATTTCCTCATCAACTGATATGGCCATTGCATCAGCTTGTTCTATCCATATCCGTTTTGTAAAGGTTGTAGCCTTCTCACCCGCACCCTCATATTTCTTATGCTTCGGCACCACGTGTACAAATGGCTTCTCGGGCCCGTTGGTCAAAGTCAACAAAACACGACCTTGTTCGAGGATTGCAGTGTGTCTCGGACAAACAGGATCGATTATTTTCTTGTTGATGTTCCAGAGCTTATCCCATTCCATCAGATTTAGATTCTTTGATGCCCCCTATGAATATGTGATTAAAATAAATGTAAGCTCCAACAACCAAAAAAGGTAAATTAACTTATAAGAAAATGGTTTGTATAAAAAAAGTTGTATATCAATTAAATTATTCAAGTTTAAAACAACATACTAATACTAGCCATGCAAACATCAAATGAATGCATTTCTGAAAATTTAAGTTGCCTTAAGTTCAATTAGAAGTTCTAAAATTTTTTAGGGGATTTGAGTTGTTTTGACTAGGGTTGTAAATCAAGCCGGGCTTAAACAAGCTCAAGCCTTAAATTAAGCTTTAAAACAAGTCGAACTCAGGTTCGGCTCGACTCGTTTAACCCCTAGTTTTGACCCCAACAGGAAAAAAAGGATAAGGGGAAAGGTCATATAAGTCAGAAGTTGACCAGGTGAACTTATAATAACGAATCTGATCTCCATTTAATTTCAAACTAGTATCATTATAGTAATAATAACGAATCTGACCTCCATTTTATTCCAAAATAATATCATTATAGTAATTGCAGGGTTTTTCAAATAAAATAAAAACATTAAATAATGATGTAAAAAGACGTGAAAATAAAAATCATTATAGTAATAGCAGAGTTTTTCAAGTTAAAATAAAAACAATAATTAATTATGTAAAAAGAGTTTAAAAATGCACCCAAAACCTGTAAAAATAACTAACAGCCATACAGGTTGCCATCATACATTCATGCCAATATAAACGAAACAGCTAGCTTCAAATAATAATAATGTTTAAAAATGCTTACTTGTTCAAGAATAAACTGTATCAATGCCTCAATTTGCAGACCTCTACGCACAATCCCTTGAACAGTTGGAAACCGAGCATCATCCCATCCATCAACTTTCCCATTCTGAACAAACCATAGAAGCTTCCGTTTGCTAAGAAGCGTATAAACCATATTTAACCGACTAAACTCATATATATGAACCTTCCGAAGCCCCATGTCTTCTTGAATCCTATAATACTGAGCATTCCTATCATGATACTCACTAGATCGAAGCGCGTGTGTAATACCTTCAATCGAATCCACAAACGGGCACGCAAAATCATATGTCGGGTATATTTTATACTTCGACCCGATTCTATGATGCGGGATTGGGTTACAACGGTAATAAACAGGGTCCCGAAGCGACTTATTTGGATCTTGCATGTCTAACTTTCCTCTTAAGCAACATTGTAATCCTCTTTCAGATCCCGAAATCATTTCTTTCCATAATTTCATATTTTCATCAACGGTGTTGTTTCTGCACTTTGAATCTATACCATCCATTCGTTCTTTCTGCATTTGCTCACGTGGCGTATCATCGATATACGCTTTTCCTTCTTTAATCAACTTTTCCGCCATTTGCATGAGTTGTGGGAAGTAATCGGACGTATACGTGACTTTTTCATAGTTAATACCTAATGTTTTGATATCGATTAACAGATTTTCAACAAACTCGTTGCTTTCCTTAGCAGGATTTGTGTCATCAAACCGCACAATTACTTTCCCGTTGTACCGTTGAGCGAAATATTGGTTCATTAAAGCGGCTTTTGAATGGCCGATGTGGAGATAACCGCTTGGTTCGGGTGCAAACCGCAAAACAACTTTGCCCATTTCTGCTTCAGGCAAGTCGACTTCGGGTCGGTTTGAAACAATCTGTTTGTTGGAACTTGAGTTTTCAGTTTCTTTTGATTTAACAGGTGCTGAGTCTTTTTTCTTTGTAAATGGTGCGGTTAGTTGATTCAAGACAGACGCATGCTCTGTTGAAATCGTGGTGTACCACCTTGCTAGATTTTGGTATTTCTTTGACTTCATTAAGCTTTCCCATCTTTTACCAGCCCCTGAACATGATAAACCATTTAGCATTGTTTTCAAAAAGCTTGCGCTTTGCTAAAAAACGCTCACTTGAAATCGGCTTATATGTCAACGAGCTAAGCCGAGCCGAGCCCCAGCTAAAGTAAGCTTCGCTCGCTAGTTCAGTCATTAGGCTCGTTTAACTAGCGTGTTGGCTCACTCGTCGGCTTGTTTAAATTAAAGCCTAAATTTTTAATATATATATAAACAATAACCCAAATTTTAATGTATATATAAGATATAAAGTTTGTAGTTTATTAATTATGCATTCTGAATATGTAAAAGATAATATTTTTTCTGTAAAAATATTAAAAGAAAAGGTTAATAAACGAGCTGGCTCAACGAGCCACAAGCCGGCTCAAGCTTTTTATAAGTAGAGCTTGTGCTTGGCATTACAGCTTGCTAAAACAAACAAACCAAAGTAAGCTCCGCTCATTGACTCACGCGTTTAGCTGGCCCGTCAGCTTGTTTAAATTAAAGCCCAAAACAAAAATATATAAATTATAATCCAAATTTTGATATATATAAACATGTAATTTATTAGTTATGCATTAATATGTCAAAAGTAATGTAATTTTCTTTTTATATACATTCATTTTTAAAAATATAAACTTTTATCTAATTAAATGAGCTGGCTCGACAAGCCACAAGCTTTTTAAAGCACATTTTAGCTTTTTGCAAGCCGAGCGCAAGCTCAACATTTTAGCCAAGTTTTAAGCACATTTTAGCTTGTTAAGCTCAACATTTAAACCTCCCATAAACGATTATATTAATATATACTAATTTGTTATTGATGCATTAGGGGATCAAACTATTAACATTTACCTGCAAGGTATGACCATACAACAATATCTGCAACTGATAAACTTTGGCCAACCAAGAAAGTGCGGTGCAGCAAATAACCATCAACATACTTGCACGCTCCCTCGTATTCAGAACCAGAAGCAAAAATAGATGCATACTCTAGCCACTCATCAATCTAAACAAATCAACAAAGGAAATTGATAACCTTTGAAACAAAAGCACAGTAAAAGAAGATCATCAACATTATTCTGCTTAAAACTAAAAAAATAAATAATGTGTACCTGTGTGGTTTCCAATGCATCTCGCTGGTACAAGTTGGGAATAGTTGTTGATATTCGACCAAGATACCGAATAACTACATTAGTTCCATGTAGCTTCGTCCTATAACAAAAATATCAGTATTAATCTTTTGCCATGATTATTAACATCAACACCTCAAGCAGTCAAGCATCATACAAAATTCTTTATGTCAGTTATTCCTACTTCTGACTAGAGTTGTGCATGGGTCGGTTTTGGCTCAAAAGCATAACCATAACTGTGATGTGTCGGTTAGAATACAATCATAACCATAACTGATCGGTTATGGCGGTTTCGATTTTTGGTCGATTAATCGTGAATTTGAGTCTAGCTAGAAATAGCCAAAACAATATAATTGAGTTTGGGGTCGAAACTTTTAAACCAAGGAATATATAATTATTCCTAACATAACAGTAAAAAAGTAGATATAATCTATAACATTAAAAAGCATACATACAATCGTTAGGTTTTGACGGGTATGAAAACCCCGTTACCCATAACCAACCCACTATTGTAAGTTTTCAGAAAATCCTTTAACCGTCCACCGGCTTTTGGTAAGGGCTGCTCAAAAAACTCGTGGCTCGTAGCTCGCTCGAATAATACTGGCTAAAAAGACTTGATTTGAAACGACCTGTCGGCTCGGCTCTTTGGCTCAATCTCAGACTCGTTTAACTTGAAGCTCGAGCTCGAGCTGCCTCATTGGCTCGACTCGTGAACAGCATGGTAACGATTATTATATCGCGGTTAATTTGGTTATGGGTCGGTCCTACTCCTACTTGGGTTAAAAAGATTAAAGCTAAATGGTTTAGAAACACACTTAAACCTAATACTGTGAATTTGGATAAAATGGTATTCATACCCGTTGGTGAGAAGAAGGTGTGGCGGCGAGGCGGCGGTGAGAGTGGGATGAAGGGTGATGGAAACAGCCGCCAGCCGTGCCACCGAAAGCACCGACAGTGGCGGCGTCTCATCGGTAGCAATTAGAAGCTTGAGCTCTGTCATCTGCAAATGCAAATAATTATTATAGATGAGAGCACAAAATCAATCAAAGTATACAAAACACATTCACTTGAAATTGAAAGATCCGATTGCGTTAATAAATCGCCTACTTTGTTCGGTCGTTGATGAAATGGCTAGAGGAGAAGTAGTAGCCTGCTAGGGTTTAATACTCTTTTCTGAATGATAAGAGAGCAAGTGGGATTTCTATACCTATTATTCCTCTACACAAATAATAAAATATAAAATTTTTGAAACCAAATGTTACTCTTTGTTTTCGAAGAGTTACGTTTCTATTATGACCAAACTATGTTATATTAATCAGACTCACGATAGTTTAGAGTTTAACTTGGATATTTCCACAGGAAATCAAATTGTCCATTGTCACTTAACAGTTGCTGTGTCATCAAAAGACATAACTCTTTAGTATAACACACGACAGTACGAAATTCGGGTGAGCTCAGGATTCGAACTGAAAACCTTGCATAATGTCTAGCTCAAATCTTTTATTATACATATATTAAAAAACCAATGGTTGTTGTCTCACGAAATTTAATATTCATGAGTTAAACCAATAAGGCTTTTACGTGTATGCATAGCATCTCTACTTTCAATATAGGTAGACAGCAAATTCACCTCCAACTTTGATTTTAATATTATTTTATGTTTGCATGATCATACTGATTTCCAAGAGTTTTGTCACTATAGTTTGGTAAATATACATTTTTAGTCCTTAACTTTAAGTTTCCCATATATATGTTATTGGCCCCTTAAATTTAAGTATCACATGTATACGATTTTTGCCCATCAACTTTTATTTTCCATGTTTCACATATATATTTGGTTAGCTACTAAACTTTGGTGATTAAAATTTTGCCACGTAACTTTTACCCTTATGAATCGAACCAACACCAACTGATTTCCCGTCACGTGCTAATCGCAACACACGATAGCTTTTGAATTGCCACACAAGTTTCATATATATACTTTTTGGCCCTCAACGTTTATTTCACATATTTTATTTTATGGTTCATCAACTTTGGTAATCACTTTTTTACCCTTACATTTTTACATTTTGGTCCATTCAACTTTGATAATACACGTTTGCCACCATACTTTTAGTGTAACACATCGAACTGATATTAACTGACTTCCCGCCGCGTACTTGCCACAACGCACGCTAACTTTTCGAACATGTAATGCATTTAACCCACTCCGCTACAACGCTTAGTACAATTACATGTTGCCTTAATTCAGCATTTTTGAATTATCTATCATCTATCTATCTCCCCTCACATATATATGGGACCGTGGGTTCATGTCATTGCAGTACGAGGTTTGAGAGATTTTATATGAAAAGTTTGTTATTAAAAAATCATTTATCTATCTTCCAGTCTAATAAAACAATAGAATTTTGAGCAACCTTCGCCTTTACAATTCACCAAAAAAATTTAAGTGTCACATGACATTCTCAAACACCTATTTATTTGCATGACAATTCTTCTACCCATTTAGAAATCCGGGTTAAAACAGTCTAAGTGGGATCCAGATACTAGCTTATAACCCGACCCGTATATTTAAAACATATTCTTCATCAACTTATTTCACAACAAAACCCTAACGTCGTTTTCATCTTCCACATGTCTTTTTTCCGCAAGACCAACATCAAGTAGCAATGTTTGAGTCCGCCTAACAAGGTATGTACTATGATTTTTCAATTAATTAGTTGTATACTAACATTAATTATCAATTGGCATACGTTGTTGGTGCAAGTGGAATTGATTGGGTCACTATCAAAATAATGAAGATGGAAGACGGAAGAAAAAAACTATAAGGCCCCGGTTCTGGTGTCCTACTTTGGCGTTGGATTTACTCATAAACAAAGTTCTAAATATCAGAGTTAATTAAAACTTTTTGCGGAATATAAAGCGTCAACCATATATTACATAATCATTCGAATCTTTTCATAACAATCTATATTATTGTAACCCCTAGCTACGGGGGTCCGGGGGTAGCGCCCCTGGCAGCGGGGTCTAGGGGCAGCAACCCCTAGCAGGGTCTAAGGGGCAGAGCCCATGGCTGGGGTCATTAACAGTCACTTACTAAAATATCATCAGGATACTTAAGTTTGAACTAATCAAATGAAAATTCTAATCGAACGGCATATTCGAATCGAATCGAATTCGATTCGATTACTTTGTTAATTCTATTTGATTACTTTTTCCATGAAATTTGATTACTTTGTCCATTCGATTCGATTACTTTGTCCATTTGAGTCGATTACTTTGCCCATTCGATTCGATTACTTTGCCCACTCGATTCGATTACTTTGTCCATTCGATTCGATTACTTTGTCCATTCGATTCGATTATGTGACACCCGGCATTTTCAGGTTAACTCCGTTAACTAAACCCAGTTAAATCCTGTTGACTGTGTCAGTAAACCAAGTTAGTTCTGTTAACTAAGTTAATGAACTCCCATGCATATAGTGTCATGTATGCATACACTGAGTCAGTGGTGTCGTTGGTGACCTAAGTAAGGGTAACTAGTTATTGATAACTAGAATAATAAACTTGTCACACATGTTATAATATATGATAGGTTATAATAAATTTGTCACACATGATATGTTACATGTATTATATGTGGTGGGTGAAATTGTGTTACATGCTACATGATTAGTTGTTGTATACTTATATGTTGTAGGAGAAGTGAATAATTAAAATAACATAACCTATGATATATTACATGACAAGTAACAAAAAGACTAGTACACAACATATGATTACTAGGAAATGTTTATAATAAAATGTAACATGTCACAAATTAAATTAAATAAAGTTATCTAAAGTTTAATCAAATTGATGATGACTTAATGAGGGTGTAAATGAATGTGTAATGATGAGTAAATAGCAATAAAGGTTTAAACTTTTCTTTTTCTTGCCGTCCATTTCACACCCACACACATACTTTGTATTTTCTAAAAATTCCTTCAAATATCATAAACAACTTGGTGATTCTTAGAAGCAAGGGTGTAGAGTTCTTGGACCAAGCAATAGGTAAATATGTTTTAGTATATATTCTTATTCATATTTTGATTTTGGGTCATGAAAACCTAGTATCCAAATAATCGAATTTGTGAATATGAACTAAGAATAATCAAGGTTGATTTTTTAAAAGAAATTGTGTGTCTTGTCATAAAAGAAAATATGGAAACCTTTTGTACGTAAATATTGTTTTATAAATAAGTAAAATAATGAAGTACATGAGATTTGATTATAGAAAATGGTTCTTTGATGATTAAAGATCATAAGGATATAAGCATCATGATTTTTTTGTGACTTTTGGTTTGAATCTGTTTGTTGACAGATTCTATGTGTTAGATTGTAGATTGAATAACTTGATGATTTGTTGGTGTTTCTGATTGATTTTTGATACTATGATTAAGTAATTTGAATCTAGTTTTCAAAAAGTCAACAATCATAATTTTTGGACTTTGTTTGGCTGCTATTTATTAATTTACAAAATCGGGTTGCAATCCTGATTGAAAGAGAAATTTTCTGAGCCGTGTTATAAATTGTATAACGTGAGACTGAAAATAGATATGGGTGTGATTCCAATTCTGGAATGTTATAAATTGAATTAGAAATCTAACCCAATTAGTCTTCCATCAATTAGACAAATAAAGAATTTTTGGCAAATATTTGTGTACTAATGTGTTAAAATAGAGACTGAAATTAGGTTGTTGTAGAGTGTGAATATTCTGTATGTTTTGGTGAATTGGAAAATTATAAGAAAAATATATGTTGTACCTAATACTTGAAAGAATATGTGTGAATTATTTGGTAATTTAATTACAAGTTTTGGTTGGTTGGAAGAATCAATTTTGATGATTGAAAACTTGTTAAGGATGATCAACATATTGGTTAGTGAAAATAATTGTAATTTGTAATAGATTGATTGTGGTAAATTGAATTTTGACTTTATGGGTCAACTTAGAACTATTTGACTAAGTGGTTAGTCTTACGTGTGAAGTGTTGAAACTGATAGAAGTTGGACTTAGTCATAGGATTGTATGAAAAGTGACTAAGTGCACATTACTTGATTTTTGATTAAATTGTGACTAGGAACATCATGTAATCATTCTAAGTCTAGAATATTGGTCAAAAGTCATCAACGGGTCGTCGGCCAACATTTTGGTCAAATGTCAACATTTTGGTCAATGGTCAACAAAAATCAAATTTTAGTCTTTGGACATCGAGACTTGGACTTTTTAGTCAACGGTCAACAACTTGGACCTTTTGGTCAAAAGTCAAATGAAAAGTCAAACTTTGGTCAAAGTCAACAAAAGTCAAACTTTGGTCTAAGTCAACAAAAAGTCAAACTTTGGTCAAACTATAGGGACTGTTTATGTAATTAAAAATAAACAAAGTTAACAATTCGTTAGTGAAGGATTGTTGTTGGTAACAAAGTTGAAAGTTGGGATTATTAATAGTTAGATTGAAAGTTGGGATTAATATTGGCCAATAGTTAATAGTTTGGATTATTAAAATCCAATTTTCCTATTAATAATCAAACAAACTTTGTAATACTGACCACGTGCTCTTCGTGGATACGATACCCTACTTACTCTAGATATTTAGTTTAATTGGGTTTTTGAATGACTAAAAGCAATGCCTCAACATTCAAAGAAAATTTTTCAAAATTAGATTGCTTTTTATTTTCGGGAAATTCCTTAAGAATTCCCACCTGTTGTTTACACTTGTACACCTTAGGGCTAGGCTATATGGAATGTCCCTATCACAAATGAAAGGGGAAGAGAAACTGTGAGTTGGGCACTTGCAAAACAGTTCTAATAACCAAAGGTATGACGCTATTCCTTACCTGGGTGATAACCTGACCACAGTATTCAACCCTATGGACCCGAGCGAGACCCATAAATTCCATATGACCGACACCCTAGGCTGTCAACCGTAACCACGTTAGTGGTTGCATCCCTATAATATCTTAAACCGAATTCACGGTGATTCGTGGCTAAACTCGGTTTTCCCGATTATTGTGTTCCGTTATTTAAATGGTTAGTTGGGTGAAAAATCCATGGAACCCATGGGCACTCCTACTATCCATTTCTTAACTTGTTGTCGTATTTTTGTTGGAGTGATCAATGTGGTGATACACAAGATACTACGACTACCCAAATTTTATTTCGATAGCTCGTTATTTAGTTTGGTTGGTTAAAACACCATGTAACGCACATTGGGCCGACAAACTTCATTGCATTGTTAATTCGTTAATTAGTTGGGACAATCAAATTGCCATGTAACGCTAATGGGCTGTCCAACTTAGTTGTTTTTATTCGTTAGTTCGTTGGGCCATTAAAATTGCTATGGAAAGCTCATGGTAGGCCAACATCCACAATTTATATTTCGTTAGTTTATTGTAAACTTAATAAAAATCTAAATTTTAAACTGACTTAACTCCTCGTGTAGTCATCACACATTAACCATATTGACTACATCATTTAATAACTATTTACGCTATGTACCCCCCCTCATCTTATAATCTTTTACTTTTAATCCTCACAACGCAATTTCTCTTACTTCTTAACGCAACGTTATTATAAGTTATCTACATACTTAAACATTTTATTAATATAATGATATCCTCAACTTATCCTTCATCTTATAAATCTTTATTTTTTGGTCATCGTAGAATGTCTCATCTAAGAAACCACCGTCATCCTCGACATCAATCGTTTGATTCTCACGACCACCGCATAGCTGCATGTATAGCCAAAGAGTTAACTGTTATGATCCCTAGGATAGTGACCCGAATTCAGGACATCAATGCAATTGATTCAACTTTTCCCACTAACCACTCTCCTGGTAACGGTAAATCATCTACCACCACTCATCCTCACAACAAGAAACGTAACAACCTTGCTGCAACAAATCCTACCCACCCGTAAGTCTGCTCAAACAAGAAACCTTACCTCGGTCCTTTTCCGTCATGCTCCACTTGTAATCATCATCACTCGGTTAAATCCCTATGTCTTCGCTGCATCCAATGTAACCGTTATGGCCATCCTGCTAACACCTGCCGTGTCCCGCCTACTGCACAAGCTTTTCTGCAACAACCTATTCCTCATGCTCAACTTGATGTTCCTAATACACGTGCTTGCTACCATTGTAAGAACCCAAGTCATCTCCGTAATGCGTGTCCTCAACTTACCCAAGCTCATCAAGCCCAATATACGACTATACCCTACTACTTGACTCATGCTCACCAGGCTCAAACCCATCAACCTCATGTCCCTCAAGCTTCTCGCATAAATCAGGGTCAACCTTACTTAACCCAACACTACCAAACCTCGCAACCACGAGCTCAAGTTTACCAGACATATTTCCACCAAACAATCTTCTTGCAAACTGTTCAAGCTCACGTTATTCAACCTACCCCAAATCAACTTACCTTGACTGCTTCAACTCCTATGAATGTAACTCCTCACGGTGCTGCAAGTCACGTCAATTAAGCTACTCAAGGAACCCGTAGACTGTTGCCGGTTTCTTTATCTATTTAAATTTATCTTGTCATTTCTTAATTACGTATTGTAACGCCTCTTTGTGGCCTTGGATTATTTCCAATTTGAACTATTTACCTTTTATCTAATAAATAAAGTTTCTTTTGATTAAATAGATTGTTTATTGAAACCTACTTCTATCCTATTTCTTTACCCTAATTAACCTTAACTATATATAAGCTACCGCTTCTTAAACTTTAAATACTTGTATCTTTGCGTTAAAAGTCGTCTTAAAATTTCTTTGCTTTATTAAATTTTACTGCAACTTTTGAAATTATTTTATACATTGGTGACTTTCTAGTGTTCTAAATTAATACTCCTTAAAAAAACTTTTGTTTCCTCAAAGTCATGGTTTTAATCAAATGTTTTGTAAATCCACACGATGGGACGAATCATGTGGACCATCCGACGATGAAAATAATTATGGTCTGGAAAATAATTATCGAAATCCTCGCATGGAAATCATGATCTGAATAGTTGTTTGTCATAATGAAGAAACAAAAGTAGTTGAGATAACGGTACGAATGAAAAGATGATAAGGACACGGTGGATACGCCACTGGTACATCCTATATATAAGTGCCCTTATCGTATTTTCATTTGGAGCGTTATTTCAACTATCTATAGTTCTATATTATGTATTTTTATTTAATGGTGTTGTTATAGTATTCCTTAATTTCGGGACGAAATTCCTAAAGTAGGGGAGACTGTAACAACTCGGACTTTTTGAAATCAATACTTTTAGTAAAAACCCGACTCAATTTGATGTTCGAGAAATTTTATCGCTTTTATCGAGTTAATTAAACAATTACTATATTATTAATTAATTAATTATACAAAACATATTTATAACTTTCATATTTTGGCAAAACCCTAAACCCAACTTTTATCCTTTTATGTTTCCACACTAAAATCATAAGGACTAAATTGCAAATTTTATATTATAACCTAGGAAATCTGGTTAACCTGTATACCAAACCCGTTTAACCCAGTTCCAACCCAAACTCATTAACCCTATCGCAAACCCGATTTCAATTTAGGATTTCTTGGACCTCAATTCTCGCTACCAACATGGAAATCGAATCAATATGCGTTATACATTCCTTTTTGCTATATTTCCGACATATTGAATTAAGAGAACAATATCAAAACGATATCAAATTATTATATAAAAGATCCGTCTAAAACCCGTTTATGATTATACATATAAACAATCATCATATTTCAATTCATCGCAGAGACACCATCCTTAAGCCATCGCCGTCTGTAACCCCATAATTAATTCGATCATAACACGTTCTGGATCGTGCTATTGTCCTCGTTTTGGCCGGCTCTGTTGTGTTCAATTAAACGTATACAAATCATCGTTAGAGGTAATATTATATACCATTGTGTTCGTCGTCATGAGTCGTGCAAAACCCCCACGGTTAATCGATCAATTGATTAACAATACGACCGATTAACATTGCTAGGGTTTATGCGGGTTGAGTCTGTGTATGTTTTTTATTGTTTTTGTATCGTTGTGTAATCAAACAACCATCTAGCTCAGTTGGTTATTGTGATATCTGTGGACTGCTTGGTGGCTGGGGCGCGGGTTAGAACTCATCCGAGCCTGTTTTTAGTTCATTTTTTTTTATAAAATAGATTTTAATTATTTATTTAATCACGTAAATAAACTAATTATCATGAAATCAATAACAAATTTATGTTTTCTTAAAACCAACGTAATAACATGTTGTTTTCTGAATCTTTGTCATAAACCATATATATATATATATTACCTATAAAGCATATTAGGAGGATAAAATGGTCATTTGGTCGCCGGAAAGAGACACCGCTAAATTAATTAATTATAGGTTACCATCGACAACCATTCAGTTCTCCTCAGGCATCGTATATTCTATCTCTGACCGAGCTATCTTTAATTGCAATGTAGATATCATCAATTGAAATCAACCTTCCCTTCCTTCAATCCTTTAGTTGCATTCAATTCTTCTGTTACAAAACCCTACCTGCATCTCTTCAGTTATAAATTAGAGAACCTACAATTAATTACTCTGATATACAATTAGTGTCTTCAAAACCGATTTTTTTCTCCTAACTGTATACGAATAACAACAATTCAGTGTGTTTTATTCTAATTTTTGCTCCGAATATGTTATTTTGTTTTGTTGTTGGCAGCCAAAATCCCATCAATTTTCACAGGTATGCGTTTTATCCTAATTTTTATTGAATCATGTTTCTTAATCAATTGTTCTATTGTTGGTATCTTGGGTTCATCGTTGGCAATTTCAGGTATTGTATTTGAACACATGGTTTTTGTGGCAACATGAATTGGTCTGATATATCGGGATATTGATCATTGCAATTCAGGATTGATATAACAGGTAACACTTTTCTTCTTTATTATCATTAGTTTATCTGCATTTTGTGGATCTCTTGGATGCAATCAAATTATTCAATTGCTATTATTTATTTTCGTTATGTATTTGCATTAGTATGTTTGCACACCAGGTGTTTGTTGATACTCTTGTATGAATTCTTTTAAATAATCCTTTTTTTGATTTTATGGCCACACCACCATTGATTGAACCCGGTTTATGACTAACTTTCCGGGTATCACCGGATGCATTAGTAATGAATTGGTTGCATACAGACGTGTTGGCCCGTTAACCCGTTTAAATCTAAATATTTAAAAACAAGTTTTAACCGAAAATAAACAGGCTGTAGCTTTTAACATTTGAGCTCAGCTGGAGGTCGTTTTGTTTTAATTTTTGGTTTTTTTCTTTGTTTCGGTAAGGTCCTTTTCGTTGCTGGTTTCATTTCAGTTTTTTTGGGTTTGGTGTTTTTTTTGTTTAGTTTCGGTTTGGAATACAAATAGATTTTTACCTGTTTTAACAACCATGCATATTTTATGTACAAATAATTGATATAACAACCTCCGCCATGCATGAACATAAATACTTCACCAATATTTCCGTATGCTTCGTTTTCTCAATTCATTGCTATTTTATAGGGCCGACAACTTCTGTCATGGCCTAAAACACAACCCGATCCCGAAGCAAAAAAATGAACAGGTTCCGGGTCAGCTTATAGGCCCCGTTAACAAACAGGCTGGGTTTGAGTTGAACTATTTGCATGCAAACGATTTTGCCCGTTGACCCGTTTAAATCTAAATACTTAACAACAACTTTTAACCGAGAATAAACAGGCTGTAGTTTTTAAAATTTGAGCTTAGCTGGAGGTCGTATTGTTTTAAGTTTTTTCGTTCATGGGATTAGAATACCTAATGAAAGTTGTGTTACTTTAGAGTAACGAGCTGACCCCGTTAAGGCTCGAGAGCTGATCGTGAATAGTTTTTAAAAATTGAGCTCAATTGGGGGTCGTTTTGTTTTAAGTTTTTGGTTTTGTTTCGGCAAGCTCCTTTTCTCCGCATGCTTTGTTTTCTCAATTCATTGCTATTTTATAGGGCCCGAAACACAACCCGACCCAAAAGCAAAAAAATGAACAGCTTCTGGGTCACCTTACATGCCCTGTTAACGAACAGGCTGGGTTCGAGTTTAACTATTTGCATACAAACGGTTTGGCCTGTTGACCCGGTTAAATCTAAATATTTAAAAACAACTTTTAACCGAGAATAAACATGCTGCAGTTTTTAAAATTTGAGCTCAGCTGGAGGTCGTTTTGTTTTAAGTTTTTTAGTTTTTGGCTTTCTTTCGGTAAGTTTCCGGGTCCGAAACTTCCGTCATGGCCCGAAACACAACCCAACCCCGAAGCAAAAAAATGAACAGGTTCCGGGTCAGCTTACATGCCCCGTTAACACACAGGCTGGGTTCGAGTTGAACTATTTGCATACAAACGGTTTGGCCCGTTGACCCGTTTAACTCTAAATTTTTTAAAAACAACTTTTAACCTAGAATAAACAGGCTGCAATTTTTAAAATTTGAGCTCAATTAGAGGTCGTTTTGTTTTAAGTTTTTTGGTTTTTGGGATTAGAATACCTAATGAAAGTTGTGTTACATTAGAGTAACGAGCCGACCCCGTTAAGGCTCAATTAGAGGTCGTTTTGTTTTAAGTTTTTTGGTTTTGTTTCAGTAAGCTCCTTTTCTCTGTATGCTTCTTTTTCTCAATTCATTGCTATTTTATAGGGCCCGAAACACAACCCGACCCCGAAGCAAAAAAATGAACAGCTTCCGGGTCACCTTACATGCCCCATTAACAAACAGGTTGGGTTCGAGTTGAACTATTTGCATACAAATGGTTTGGCTCATTGACCCGTTTAAATCTAAATATTTAAAAACAACTTTTAACCAGGAATAAACAGGCTGCAGTTTTTAAAATTTAAGCTCAGCTGGAGGTTATTTTGTTTTAAGTTTTTTAGTTTTTTGCTTTCTTTCGGTAAGGTTCCGGGTCCGAAACTTCCGTCATGGCCTGAAACACAACCCAAACCCGAAGCAAAAAGAATAAACAGGTAGCGGGTCAGCTTACATGCACTGTTAACATACAGGCTGGGTTCGAGTTGAACTATTTGCATACAAACGGTTTGGCCCGTTGACCCGTTTAAATCTAAATATTTAAAAACAACTTTTAACCTAGAATAAACAGGCTGCAGTTTTTAAAATTTGAGCTCAGTTGGAGGTCGTTTTGTTTTAAGTTTTTTGGTTTTTGGGATTGGAATACCTAATAAAAGTTGTGTTACTTTAGAGTAACAAGCCGACCCCGTTAAGGCTCGAGAGCGGTTCGTGAATAGTTTTTAAAAATTGAGCTCAGGTGGGGGTCGTTTTGTTTTAAGTTTTTTAGTTTTTGGTTTTGTTTTGGTAAGCTCCTTTTCGTTGTTGGTTTCGTTTCAGTGCTTTGGATTTTCTGTTTTTTGTGTTTAGTTTCGGTTTGGAATAGAAATATATTTTTTTACCTGTTTTCACAACCATGCATATTTTCTGTACAAATAATTGATATAACAACCTCTGCCATGTATTAACATAAATACTTCACTAATATTTCCGTTTTTATTTTCGGTTCGCTTTCATATCCGTTCTACTTAGTTTACTCCGTTTTTGGTTCCCGGTATGCTTTTAGTTTTCTTGGTTTTTGGTATCATTTGATTTCGGGTTTTTTTCAACTTTCATTTTGTTTCGGTTTAAGTTTTTATGGTTTTGTTACATTAAGATTTTTTTGTTGTTTGTTTCGTTGCGGTTTTTTTGGTTTTGCGTTTTTTTGCTTTCGCTTTGGTATAGCCCCCCTGCTTCGAATATATAATTTTAAACGTGTTTGTTTCCAACACGTATCGCAGGATCGCACCCGGAACACACATGTCAAATAGCAGGAGTTTACACCCGCTCGCTTCGTTGAACCCGTATAAAGGAAACTGGATCATTAAAGTCCGTGTCACGTCTAAAGGGACAATGCGCTATTACAAGAACGCACGAGGCGAGGGCTGCCTTTCTACTCTTGAATTGACTGATGAAGACGTAAGTTTGCATTCTGCTACCAACCATTATATTATCTATATTATATATATATATACATATTATTTAATGATTAACAAACAAAAAGTTCTTTATTTTTGGCCAAGTATCTGGTTAAATTATCATGTGGCGTCACGAATGGTTAATGGTTTCTCATTATTGTTATATGGTACCATGTGGCGTTACGAATGTTAAATTATGAGTTCGTTATTTCGAATGGTTGCTTGTTATATGGTATAGTTAATGGTTTCACAAGCGACAGATAATGAAAACCTCGGCTTGTAAACGATCCGAAGAAACACAAATGATATGTTTTTTTTAATGTTTGGAATGAGGTTTATAGCTACTTCGGCAGCTGCACTTTGAGGTTGTGTAAATGAAGTTGTATCATTCTGGTAGAAGTGACAATTTCGTGGGTGAATCCCTTGTACCCAAATTTGAGTCGTTTTTTTTCAAAAGACGGGCTGAAACAGAGTAAACACTTGTTGCATATATCTATTCTACAATTTTCCCTTCTCTGTATTTTTGGTACACACGTACTGATTGCGTTGTAACAGAAACCCGTAAACGAAACGGCCTACTCAATAGCTAAGTAGTTTTACACAACAGAAACGGTAGTGTTTAGGCTTTAAAAGTTTCTTTTTTGGTGTTCATCTTCGTTGTTATGGTTAAGACTTTCAATTAATTATATATTTTTTAGTTCAACTACAGCCTCTAACATGTTCCTTAACAAATGTTTATTTAAAAATACAACATTTGATAAGTTAATGAAACCCAATCAAAAAAATAATAACTAGAATACTTGTATTATGCTTTTTATATTATTTTATCTTTGGCTAATATTGTTGTCTAAAATTCTTGGTATCATAAACTATATGAAAACCAAATTTTACTAACGTAAACTATACGAAAACCAAATATTACTATCGAAGATGTCCGTACACAACGAGTCGCTACGAACTGAATCACAAATATGTCCCCGCTGCAACGAGCGGGCACTCTTACTAGTATATATATATATATATATGAATATTTAGTTGTTAAACTTGTTAAAAGTTTTATTGATTAAGATTTTAATAATAAGGTTTTAATGTAAAAATCCATAATATAGTCTTGTAATTAAGATATTTAGAATATAGTTATACGTACTTTATAAAAGTCTTTTATAAATAATTTATATGAATTATTATTTGATAAGAAATCATTATTTACTCTAAGTGGGTGTTTGGGATTGCTTATTTTCACAAATTATAACTTATAAACTTTTTGAAAAGTGATAAGGTGTTTGGGATTGGTTATTTTCAACAACATATAACTTATAAACATTTTGAAAAGTGATAAGGTGTTTGGGATTGCTTATATTGTAAGAGAAAAAGTTTCATAAGTTACACTTTTGTAACTTATTAACTTAATGAAAAGTTATAAGGAGGCAAAATAAGGAATCCCAAACACCCCCTTAATAAATTATTATGTCATCGACCACACTCACTATTATCATATACAATTTATTAATACATAAGTAAATGTATCTTATTTTTTTAAAATAAGTATTGGATAGATGATTTCATAAACATGTATTTTATATAAATCATTACAACTTTAATTAAAAATATTTGTAATAACAAAATGATTTATGTTGTTATTTCTAATATAATTGTAAAATTTTGTTTATAAAATTAACGTTAGATAACTCATTTAAACTCTCGTTTTTCCGTTTCAAATATACTTTAATCTTTATTAGACCATTTGTTAACCTGTAGTATTTCTCGGCTATTAATACTTAGTGATTTCCGTTGATACGTCGCGACAAGCATCACTCATAATATTCGTTTCTTTATCGTCTTCCAACTTTTGCTTATTGCTAAGGTGAGTACCACATTCCCCTATTTTACTTGTTTTCCACGTTTTGGGGACATATGCGTAAATGGTATTTCTCATATATACTTGTACACAAAACTGCAACTATTGTCTTATGTGTTAACAACTTATACCTGACTTGTTTATGTGCTTATTTGCTTTATATGCTTTCGCATTCGGAGAGGTCCAATATAATCGCAAAATAGTATGATCATACGACAGTCGTTATAGCCTTTGTGCTTCTCGACATCTCAGTTATACTATCTCATTTGGTTGATTCGTTATCCTCATATGACTTGTTGCAATTACTTATTTTTATATGTACTATATGTACATTTAAACTGGTGTGTTGCTCACTCAACCTTGTGTTGACAAAACTACTTTATTTTCAACGCATATGCAAGTATTCATGTGATGGGAAGTAGTTAGAAAATCACTTAAGGATGTATGCTAGAAGAAAATATTAACGAGATAATATTATTTATGATTTATATTTGTTTGATACATAATTGTTTTGCTTGAATATTGTATGGATTTTGTTTTATATGTAATTTAATTAATAGATATTGCTTGATAGTAACCTTTGAAAAGTTGTGCGCAATCAGTTCACGCCCCGGTATTTCCGCCGTAGGTTGGGGTGTGACACATATTGACATTGCCCATCCATCGCAGTTTTATATGGCTTTATTATGACTAGTGTTAAGTTAGTCATTGATATTGTTGTCCACTTAAATCTTATGACAATCCTTCAAGTATTTTTGTGATATGATTTAATTTTCAATTGAATAACAAAATATCAGAAACTATCATCCTCTAACCTCGGTTCAAGCTTAATTTGACTATTACCGTATCACCCCAACTTGACTTGAACCCTATGTTGCTGATCAAAATTAGGCCTTTTATAGATACTTATTATTAAGAGATACACCAAGCTTCCTTTACTGTGAATGAATATGCACGAGTTCATCTGTAGGCTTACATACATTGTATCCCCTAGGGGCCGTTTCTTATTGGTATTGAGACACGCGCAAGGGAGGAACAATGTATGACTAACAACGTATTTTGATCAAGTTAGTAATTAGATTGTACGATGTACAATAGAAATCAAGTTTAATGAATTTGGTTTTGCTCTAAAAGCTTTTAAAATATTCATACTTATGAATACCCAGATGATTAAGCCGCATAAATACTCTCAGTGTCCGGAAACTGGATGCATTTTATTTTGAATTTTTATGTTTGGTGATCAGACAAACATAAGGCTTGAGTATGACAGACTATTACATTTCTGCCTTAATTACTGAGATTTTTGGAAGAGACTAACACCTCTTTCAATTTGGCATTTCTTTATGTTTATATCACATACTTTACCAACAGCTTATTTAAGACCTATCAATGCACCAATGCAATTAAGCACTCAGCCTTTTAAACTTATTTCTTTTTGGATATGAGACCAGATGATCAATGTACTATCATTTTCTCTTTTTGCTTCAAAAACTCATTTTTGAGGAGCATATAAATTCAATCGCCCCAGTCACTTTCAGTTTATAGATAAATGGCTATCCTATAAATATACAAGTAGATAACAGGACCAAACATGCAAACATGTTTCACAAACTTAAATAACCGACATGATTTTCTGCGAGAGAATTAAATAAAAACACACAACAATCGCCCCAAGTACTTTCCATTTTCAGGTAAATGGTTATCCCGAACATCTACAAGTAAATATCAGGACCAAACATATACAAATATATGTCCTTTAAATCTGAGTAACTGACTAAGCGAGAGAGTGCAAAAATATTTTTGACGTTTTTGAAATATTTGAATGTTTTTTTTCTCAATACTCAAATGAAAATTACAATATTTTTGACTTTTCAAATTTATAAATGTTTTTGTATTTTCTCTATACAAACAAAAATCACAATATTTTAATATTTTCCCATATTCTCCCCCAAAACCTAAAACATAAAATAAGCAAATTAAAATCAACAAAAAAAAAAAAAAATAAATTAAACAAACATAAAGATAATTATCCGAGCTTAAGGATATCAGCAAGAGTTTTCAATTCGTTTAAACCAAGCAAAAAGTTAAAACGCATTTTGTCAAAAGCTTTGGTAAACATATCAGATTTCTGAATATTCGTGTTCACCTTTTCAATATCAATCAATTTCTTTTCAAAGCAATCATGGATCAAATGATATCGAATTTCGATATGCTTTGTCTTATAGTTGTGTACGGGGTTTATGGTGATACTAATAGCAGCAGAGTTATCAATAAAAATGAGAGTAGTAAGAAAGTTCAAACTGTAATCCCGCAAGTGTTGCTCGATCCAAAGAACCCGTGAACAGCAACTCGAGGCTGCCACATAGTCTGCTTTTGCGGTTGAAGTGGAGACCATTGTCTGCTTCTTACACTGCCAGGAAACAAGCCGACTTCCTAAAAATTGACAACCCATTGTAGTAGATTTGAAATTGATCTTGCATCCTCCATAATCAGAATCAGAAAACGCAGTGATTTCAAAGCTATCATCTTTGGGATACCATAACCCGGTGTCAGGATTACCCATCTGATAGTGAAGTATACATTTAACCGCCGTCAGATGAGTCACTCGGGGACTTGATTGATACCTAGCACACAAACAAACAACAAACATTATATCAGGACGAGAAGCAGTTAAATACATTAAAGAACCAATTATTTCTCGGTAAAGGGTTGGATCAGCAGTATCCTCTAATTCGTCCGGTGACAAATTGTGACCCACGGGAAGCGGCATCGAGGGATTTTTTCGGAAGTTATCTTGAATCGGCTAAAGACATCATTCACATATTTTTTCTGATGAATAAAAATTCCTGTGTCAGACTGATGAACTTATAACCCTAAGAAGAATTTCATCTCCCCCATCAAGCTCATTTCAAATTTCGTCTGCATCGAGTTCTCAAATTCCTTACACAGCTTGTCATTTGTTGAACCAAATATGATGTCATCGACATATATTTGGACAAGGAGAAAATCATCACCAACATTCTTGTAAAAGAGAGTACAGTCCACAGTTCCTCGTTTGAAGCCATTATCGGTAAGATGGTTAGCAAGTGTGTCGTACCAAGCTCTCGGGGCTTGGTGTAGACCATAAAGAGCCTTGTTTAATCGGTAAACACGGTCTGGATAATATGGATCTTCAAAACCAGGAGGCTGTAACAAAAATACTTCTTCATGAAATTCCCCATTGAGAAACGCACTCTTAACATTCATTTGATAAACCTTAATATTTTTGAAAGCTGCATAAGCCAAAAATATGTGTATAGCTTCCAATCGAGCAACTGGTGCATATACTTCTGTGTAAACTATTCCTTCTTGCTGATGAAAGCCTTGAACAACCAATCGTGCTTTATTTCTAACAATAACTCCACGATCATCCTTCTTGCATTTATATACCCATTTTGTTGGAATTGGCTTTTTAACTCTAATATGCTTGTCAATGTGATCCCAAACACCCAAACGATAAAACTGTTGCAACTCTTCTTGCATTGCTTTTACCCATGATGGTTCGTCAAGCGCCATACGAACTCTCGTTGTTTCCATTTGAGATAAAAAGTGAGACGATTCACCAATCTTATAACTTTCAGAAAATGGAGCTGAAGAACAATCAACAAAATGACCATCATCTGACAAGATAGATATCACATCAGATGTATCATGAAGATCATCTTGTGGAACATCATCATAATTAGTACTATAAGGCCTTGGAGGTAGAAATTGATCTTCTAGGTAAGCACGTACCAAATCTTCATCTGGTTGATCAACTATTTGAGTGAATGAATTAAATAAACTTTCATAGTCAAACATCCAATCAGGCCCTTTGCTAGTGGGAGGTGTGATGTATCATTGACAGTCGATATGGTACCACTCTTCAACACATCCCAAAGTAAAATTAAACACTCGTTTCTTAGGTGAGGCATAACCCAAGAAATAACCTTCAATTGCGTTTTCTTTGAATTTTCCTGCATCTTTCTTCAACATAGTACAAGGACACCGAAATGGCTCAAAAGACTTTAAATTAGGTTTTATTTTGTTTAGAAGTTCATAGCTTGTCTTTTGTAGCTTCTTCACAGTCAGAACACGATTAAGCGTGTATCAAGCAGTATTCACAGCCTCATTCCAGAATTGAACAAGAAGCTTAGAATCTGCTAGCATTGTTCGTGCAGCTTCAATCAGTGTTCAGTTCTTTCTTTCAGCAACACCATTCTGTTGAGGTACATATGGAACACTGTATTCTCGATGAATTCCTTTTTGAATGCAAAAGAAATCCAATACAGTGTTTTTAAACTCCGTACCATTGTCACTTCGAATACGTCTCACTTTCTGTTTATACAGTGATTCGATCTTTGTGATTAGATTTCCAACAAGAATAGGTGTCTGATATTTCGAACTCATAAATAATACCCCATGAATACCTTGAATAGTCATCAATGACAACTAGACAATACCAATCTCCTGCAATACTTGCACGATTCGAAGGACCAAACAAGTCCATATGAAGTCATTCCAGAGGAGTATCAATGGTATTAATTAACTTAAAAGGGTGAGACTTCTTTTTCTGTTTTCCCTTTTTGCGTGCAACACGGTGATCGGTAAGTTTGAAGTGTTTCAAGGAAACCCCATCAACCAAATCATTAGCCATAAGATAGTTCATCTTTTTGACATGAATGTGACCCATACGCCTATGCCACAGAATCGGGTCTTTTTTAGTTTCCTTTGAGACAAACATGTTTCAACAGAAGTGGTTACCTTAGAAGTCATGTTTAAAACATAAATATCATTTAATCGAGGAGATCCCATAACAACCATATCTTCTAGAATGACATATCCTGGTTTAAGTATTATACACTCCTTATCATTAAATACAGTGATATATTTCTTATCGCAAATTTGAGACACGCTCAACAAATTGTGATCCACTTTATCACAATAATTTACTTTCTCAAATGTGATACAACCATTTGAAACATCTTCTTTTGTAATCATTCCACCCGAATTACCCGCAAAAGCTACATACCCTCCTTGAATATTTTTGGCTTTTGATAAGAGGTTAATGTTGCCGGTAATATGACGAGAGCATCCACTATCCATGATCCAGTTTTCACCAAATATAGTCTTGGATTAACTCTGCACACAAATGAAAAATGATTAGTTCAAAAAGGCAGCCCATGCCTCAGTCTTGGGCACCTCTTGATTTCATTTGAAGTTTTAACTTTGATTGAATCCAAATGTTGTTTAGCTGCTTGTGAATAAGTCACAGGTCTTTTCGACTTTCATCTCAAATATGCAGCTTGAACTACATTTGTATTCACATTTTTGCAAATTGGTTTCGTAGGAACAAATTTGGGTTTTAAATTACTCGAATTTTCACTAACATGAATCATTTTGTGAGGATTCACATTTGAAAACATGATGTGAGTCTCATCATCATCACAAAAGATAGGTCTTTTTAGAATCTCTTTAATCACGGGAACAGGTTTGGTTTGTTCCTTGATAAACGGATGAAGATTCTGTGATTTCTTCACTCCACAATTTCTGACAACATGACCTTGTTCACCACAAATAAAACATATGTAATAGAAGATTGATGAACATTTCTCTTGTCCAAATCATCAAATGTAACAGATTTCTTTTTCATGTAACAATCAAGATTTGAACAATTTGAAAAACTCTGTAAAGTGTCAATTCCAGTTGAATAACAAATTGAAATTTCTTAGTAGATTTTTTAACTGTTTGGCTTTGACCAAGGGATCTTTCGTATTTGATGCTTTGTAATTAACAAACACATGTTCAAGATATTGTATCTTGGAAGTTTCATTTTGAAAGATGCTTTCTATCAATTTAGGCTTGATAAGATTAAGCGGAATGTCTTTCTCAGTGAAAACTTTGCTAATACCTTTCAATTTAATCACTCGACCAGTGGTTGGCTTAAGAGGAACAAGATTGATGAAACGCATCAAATCCTCATAAAAAATCTTTGGTTTTTCTGATTTCTTAGCCTTAACCTTAACAGATTTCTCCTTTTTCACTTTATATGCATTTGAACCTGTCAGGTCCCCGATTTCAGCTGGATCTTACTCGAATCATGTCATAACTCACACAAATAGATGTGTTGACAAGGGAGTTAATGACGGGTTGCTATATTTAGAAAGTTCACTGTTTGTTAAAGGCGGAATCAATAACAAACATATGGTTGCTTAAAACGTATTCAAAGGTAATCAACACAAACAAGATTTACTCAAAAGATTTCCATTTATATAAATGAATCATACAAAGTGGATAATCGTTTTAGGGTTTCTTGATAAGGAAGGTTTCAGCCGTCACACCTAAAATTCTTTCTTAATAAATGTGACTATCTGCCTTGTTGTGTGTCCTTCCTCCCTTTAGGTGTGCCCTAAATTATTCCATTTATAGGCCTGACACCTGTAGACAGCTGTCATTCCTTCTAGAAACCCTATCCGATAATACATATTCAAATTACATATTCAGAAATATTCTAAGTGTAAAACAAGTCTTCTGGGTAGGCTTTGCATCAATCTTGTCTTTCCGAGTATGCTCGGCCATCCTTCATAACTTGGTAACATAGAAGTGTGCTCGGGATAAGTTTCCGGGTAGATTTTACTTGAAGAGTATTTTACCAAGTAAAATACTCACCGGGTAGACTTCAATCTTCTTGGCTTTATCAGACTTTTCCCGACAAATCCTTACGAGCAACCTTGTTCTTCAATGGTCCTATCAACTCCTTTCCTGGAATAAGCTTATTAGCAAAGTGTGCTCGGAGGCACTTTACCTTGCTAGAGTTGAATCCTGCCCGATGATACTTGTAATACTTCATTAAACACTGGGCATACCCTGACCATCTTTATTAATGAATACCTTGCCTGATCTTCAAATACTTGGTTTCTTGAGCTTGGTTAGCCTAAAGCTTACTCGGAAGTGAACTTTACTTGGCTATGAAGAACAAACCTGCTTGATAAAGTGATCCTTTCCCGGACTTGCATATATTAGTGAACCATACCCGGTAACGTACTAATTAGCAAACCCTGCTCGGACATTCACTAAAGAAGACTTAGTGAAGATAACCTTGCCCGATAGACAAAATATCGTTCCCGGCTAAGTAAAAGCATGCTCGGAGGTCTAAGGTGTGCCCGGATCCATACTTAGCGAATTCTGAGGAGGTTGAGAAGATTCCAATCTTCCATCTGATCAGTTTTGTGTCAAATCTTGACTCAACAATCTCCCCCTAGATTGGAACACCTCAGATGACCCAAAACATTTCTAAGGTTACTTACACTTAGTCAAAATACACATCAAATTAAAAGTCAAGTTACATATTTAATTATCATAAATAAATAAAAATTACATATTCAAAAAGGCTGTCATAAGACATTACAAAGTAAAAGCCTAGTCTAGGAATTTTGTCTTTTCCATGTACTGTATGCGGCTTGCCTTCTGTTGGTTATCACTGATGCAGCTCTCATTCTGAAAATATCAAGGGCTTGGTAATGAGTGTGACCCTCTGGTATGACCCAGTCCCTAATATCCATTAAGTCTTCATCATGTAAGCAATTCAAATCTTCATCCTTCTTGATAATCCCTAGTATTTTTCTAACAGAATTTCTCAGCAAGTAATGGTCATCTTTTTCTTTGTATTCAACTTCAGTGATGACTCCATTTCTTTGGACTGTATAGTTGGGGCATATCATTCTTCTCTCAAGACTTATGCATGTGTTCATGTTTGACAGTGGATGCTTGTCTCAGACATTCATCTTGTAGTTTGTTTCAGCCATGTCCATCCTTCTTAAATTTGCAGTTCTCTTTGATATGTGAATTTGGACAGTCTTCCAGTTTCTCTTTACTTTCAGAAATCTGAATCCTCTGTCTGCTTCTTCTCTAAAGAATTTTGAAAGATCATTCATTGGTCTTCCAGCCACTCTGTTTCTGTTTCTCAAATCATATAAAGTGAGTGATTTCATTCTTTCTAACTGTTCTTCAGTATATTCATAGAAATCACTTCTCACAACTATATCTCTTAGTTGTCTACTTTCCATAATCACTCTTATGCATTCACACACAGAATCATAGTAGATTTCTCTAGGAAGATCCACATCTGACTGTGGTCTTGTTGTTCTTTGTTGTGCAGATCTACTTGATTCTCCTCTACCACTTTCACCTCTTCCACCTTCACCTCTTTCACCTAGTGGATATCTTCTTGAAATTGGTGATCTGAAAGGAACAAACTTCTTGGGTTTTCTGGGTCCCAAATTGAAGAATTTGATGTAGACTGCTTCAACCATTTCAGTTGGAAGGTTGGCAAGCTCAACAACATTTGCTCCTGCATCTCTAAGAGCTAGCAACATTTTCTCCATACCAGGAGTTCTTGACAAACCAGCAGGTACAAAACTTCCATCTGCAAAGTATCTAGGATTCTCACTTTCTTTTAGAGCTTTCTTCCATTCGGCTTTTTGAATATGAAAGAGATATTTCAAATCCTCCTTTTCCAAAGCCTTGAAAGAGGCTTCATCCATTCCTCTTTGAGTAATCATTATATTCCTTAGAATGTTGATCATCTCTTCATTTAACCAAGGTATACAAGGTTCATCTTCAGATTCAGAATCCACTTCTTGTGGAGTAGGGGTTTCAACAACAGGAACTTCCTTAGACACTTCCTTTTCACCCTGTATCTTCTGTTTCTCCCTCAGAGTAATTATCTTTCTTTTCTTTATTTGAGGTTCAACAGATGTTTCAGCATGTTTGGTAGAGCTCTCAGTTTGGACCCTCTTCAATTTTTCTTTTCTTTTCAGTTTATTGTACTGATCCAATACTGATTCTCTTGTTAGGTTTTCAATCATCTCAGGCTTTAACCCTTTCTCAAGCATGTATCCACACATACCTCCAAATTTCTTCTTCAAACTTTCAAATTTCTCAGTCTTCTCATTCTCTTTCACACATTTTTCAATAACCTTTTCTCTTTCACTGTTGTAAAGGTCTTGGAGTTGGTCAACTGTGAAGTGAGATAGATCTTTCTCTGAATAATTATGCCTTCTGAGATATTCTCTGTATTTCTAGCAGTCTCTATTCTTTTGTTCCATCCTTTTCTTGAAACCATCCCTCTCTTTGTCAAGTCTCTTTTGCAACTAATCATTATCAAGGTCAGCCAAAGTTTCAAAACTTATGCCATACCTCCTCAACTTTACAACCAATGGATGATTTCTCTTAGCTTATCTCATACTCAACTCAATGTTAGCTCTCTGCTCATTAGTCATTTCTACCTGTGGAGATTCAGCATTAACAGCTTCACCTCCTTTTCCTTGATTATCATCAGGATTATCATCATTATCTGAATCCTCAGATTCATCCTCTTCTTCAGTTAGATTGTTCATTGCATCAATCTTAGGTTCATCAAAGGGTGGATGCTCTGGGTTTGATTCAGTTTGAGTAGGTACATCAGGAACACCTGGAATCTGTTGACCAGGTTACAGTGTCTGCAGTGGAATTGCTCTGATTGGAATATTATCATTATCACCCTCATCATCAGGAGTCTCAACATAACATTTGTTCTTTTCATCCCATTTTCCTCTCTTTGTTCTCCTCTCATCAGTTCTTTTCTGTTCATCAAACTTCCTCTTTCTTGTATACACTTGTTCAAACCTTTTGGCTCTTTCCATCCTGATTCTGGTGATATTAGCCAACATTTCTTCAACAGATTCACCAGTAGGCCTTTCAGGTTCCTTTTGTGGCATTTCTTCAGATTCACAAGCCTTTTCAGATTCCTTTTCAGGTTGGCTATGTGGTTGAAACATACTAACCACCATAGCCAAGGAATTGTCAGCTTCCTCAATTCTGTTTATCATAATCAGTGTTTCAATTGCTTCTTGATCAGCCACCTCTTCAAAAATTTCTTTAGCAAGATTGGCTTGATTGATTAAATTTTCTTGCTATGCCATTTCTTCTGGAGTCAGTGTTTGAGCCAATATCTCCCTATCCATTGTCTCCCTTAGAATATTCTCTTATTCTCTTAAGGCAGCAGCAGCAATTTCATCATCTGTAAACAACACATCTTTCTCTGGATATGCCTTAATAGGCTCTTCTTCACAGACTTTTGCTTTACCTTTCTCAATTCTTCTTCTCTCATCCTCTTCATCTTCAGACTGTACAAAGTCATCTATTTCTTTCTCAAGTGCTTCCAGGGTTGGATCATGCTCTACTCTCTTGGAACTTGCTTGTTGATCAGTTTCTGGTTCAGTGTTTATAAGCTTCTCAGTAGTAGCATTTTCATCAATCATTACTTCAGTCTCTACTTCTGTCTGTTCATCAGTCAAGACATCAGTAGCTATGTCAGTTAAGACATCAGTAGCATTGAAAACATCAGTAGCTAAGTCAGTAGTAGCTACATTCTCCTCAACATCCGTCTTTTCAATCTCATCCATTCTCCTATCATTCTCTTCAACATTCTTTTCAACACTCACCTCATCCCTTTCCACATTTCTCATTTCATCATTTCTTTCTTCATTGTAGTCATAATCTTGTTCTCCTATATCTGATCTGTCACCCTCATATTCATCATCTTTAATCCTCCTTTCCTCACTACTTTCTTCTCCATCATCATAACCAATCATAATCAATTTTAAACTGTCTGCAGTCTCCACCAACTGTTACACTTTCAGTTTGAGCATCTACACCAGAGATAGTTGGCATATTATCATTCTTCCCCTGTTTTGGGGCAGGTGAGGTCTTCTCAACCTCCTGCTCCAGGGCTTGAATTCTCAGTTTTGCTTGTACCAACTTCTCTAACAATATCACATTCTCCTCTGTCACCTCCTCATTTCTTCTCTTCAACTCAGCATTTTCTTTTAACAGAGTTAACATGTCAGTTTCAATGGGTGGTGTTGTAGGTGGTGATGTGGAAAATGGTTCATATTCAGCTTGGTCATGGGTTGTGGTGTGAGTTTGGTAATTGGATTGTTGTGGTGATTGTGTATGATGTGGGCTTGGAATGAATGGATCTGAGTGTATAGGGCTAGATGTTGGTGGTGTTTGTGGTGTTGGAGATATATGGGTTGATGTATTAGGTTGGCTAATGGTTTGGGTTTGGGGTGGGGATTGAGTGGTTTGATGTGGTGGAGTTTGTGGTGGTGATGTTATAATGGGTTGGTTAATGTGTGGTGGTGACTGTGGTGGTGTTGGAATAGGTTGATCTGGTTGTTCAATTTGCTCCCCCTGATCAGGTGCATCAACTTCCATAGCTACTCCAGCTCCTCCTTCATCTCCATCAACATTATCATCTCCATCATCAGAGTCATCCTCATCACTCTCAACATCATCTCCTCCTTCCTCCTCTGAGCTTAACTCAGGCACTGGCATCACATTCAAATCATGGTCCAATAACCATGGCAAGATCTCAAATGGAGTTTCAGTATTGAATCTATTTGTAGCACCAGGATTCTTAATTCTCTTGTATGTATCAGGGTTTTGCAGTAGGTGAGTAATTCCCATAGTGGGTAGATCTTGTAATTCTCTGTTGAAGATTATCCGCAAGAACCTTGGATATTGTAAGAATCTGTCCCTCTCAGCCTTCTTCAAGTTTGCTACCAGTCCATCAAAGATCATTTTTGAAAAATTAAAGGGTAGATCATACATAATCCCAACAGTAGCGTTTGCTAAATCATGACTCATCAAAGTCCATGATCCTTTTCGGGGAGCAAACCCCTGTATCACATGGTGAATAAGAAAACTGTACACCATTGGGAACATACCCTTTTGAAACTTTCCTTCATGCACAGTTCCTTGATATCCCATGGTCTGTTCAAATATTTTCAGCAGGTGTGCTGTATTGAAGTTTATGTGGTAATGATCGTCATCATTCAACCGTAAACATCTTCTGATCATTCTTTCAGTCACATGTATCTTATGGCCAGCAACAGAGGCTTCAATTATTCGGCCATTGATGTCATCCACAAGTGTTGTAGATCTCCAGAAATCAAGTGAGTGATTTCTGTTGTCACACCCCGACTAGGTAGTTGCGGGAGCGTAATACGGGAATGTAACAGATAACAATGGTATCAACAACATTGTTTATAAAGAAATTCACAAACTAATTTACATCATATTACATGGGTTGGTACTATGTTTACAAACTAGATGAGAATCACATAACCGGTTTACGAGCTTTTTATTTAATGTTATATATCTGCGTCTATTCACAGCTATTCAACTTCATTCCTAACACCAAGGAAGTAAGCAAGTTATTCCACCTTTGCTTTACCTGAAAAGCATGTTAAAACAGGTCAACTACGTCTAGTTGGTGAGTTTCAAGTTTCACGAGTATCAATGAAACCGGTATACGAGTTCGTAAAGTTTACAGTGTGTATGTATATATGTATGTGTATGATGTATTATACTAAGCCACAAGTGAAACCGAAACGAGCTAAAACACATGACCACCCCTGCCCATGCACTCCCGTTGGCATTTAACAGCCACTTTGCCCCAAGTATGTACTATGTCTAACACCACATAGCAGTATGTAATAAGTTTAAATGACAATGTGCAACTGGGTTAACATGTTCCGGCATACCCTACCGGCTCTGTCAGTTGGGTTTGTCAAACCGATAGTACTATCCACACGTCACCAGCACGAAGTTAATCACTTGTGTTTGTGGGGACTTGTCAAGTGTTAGTACTTAGATAATCCACATCATCACACGTTTTCAAGTATATAAGTATATGTAAACATGCTTTTCACCCCAAAAGTTCGTAAAACAGTTTAGAAAGTGGGGGTCGTGAAACTCACCTTACGTAGTTCGTACGGAAATTATGTATCAATAAGTCAGGTGCCTCGCTTATAGCCTGATTCCTATAAACGGTATCGTATCGTTAATACTAGTACAGTGTTCAAGCTAAGTCGGGCTGTATAGATAATCTGGGTATAGCTGTTAGGCCCAGAACATGACCATAGTCTTAGATTGTGACGTTGTATACTATGAAATGATTAAAACTGGATTTGGCTCAGTTTCACCGTTTCCCAAGCCTAGCCAAGTTTATTGTTTATACGTTTCGGGATTAGGTAAGATCACATAAACTTAAGTAAATATATTGATTGATAAAATGATTTGATTTATGAAAGAATTTTAAGGTTTCGGTATCTGGTTTGATCGCAGGGTTCGTTTCCGTTTTCACACGGGTTTGATTATACAAAACGCGCACAATCCACCCGAATTGTCCGGAATTCTCGTAAAAAGTTCGTTTTTATCAATATCATTCAAAAATATGATATTTGACCACTTTTGACATTTTGATATACCAGTCAGTCCGTTAAACACAAAACTGCCGGTTTCGTTAAAACAATTATAATTTAAATCTTTGATTAATCATAACTAAATGTGTACTTATATATAAATTATGTAAATTTTTCTAAAAATACATTAAGACATGGAGAATTTTATAAAAATATTTTCAGAAATTTTATGATTAATTATATATTTATAAAAATTCATTTAATAGGTTATAATCGTGTAATAAATGGCCTGTTTATATCAAACGACCTCCGAAAAATCCGATAATTTTTACAAATGGCCTCAATGTTATTAAATAGCCCCTGTAAAATCTCCAGAACCTAACTATTTTGAAAAAAATGCCTTTTTGTGTGTTTTTCGGCTGTTAAGATTCGGTTAAATCATAATTGCACAAACCATACTTAGGCATTTCCAATGATCCCCAAACTTTACCAGTGATCTTACCATCACATATTAATCTCCAAACCCAAATTTCAGAATTTTTCAATATGTTTAGCTATTTTTCCCAAATAAACGCTCATAAACGGAAATAAATTCACCAAATATTCTCCGTTTATCGAAAAATTACCAAATTTGAACAGGGACTCATTTATATGATCCCTAATGTCCTTGAAAATTTTCACAAGCTAAAAACAATCACATCACAATCTAATACTAAACAGCCCTTAAACAAGTGTTACGGGTTTACCTTGTCGGTTTTCGATGAGTTTTGCTAGCTTAAACGACTCTCCGGGTCTCGGGTTGCAAACTTAGTGTATCTACATATCATATAACATAAAACCAAGCATAAATCATCAATGTGACAACCTTGATAATTAGGGTTTCGGTTTTGGGTTCAAACCGAACTTTCAAACCGTAAAAACGTTGTATTCATGTTCTAATCCGCGTTTTTGACCCAAAAAGTATATGTTCCTGGTTTGTAAACATGTTTAACATCAAAACATGATTTTACTTGATTTTTATGATTTTTGGATGGTTAAACATGTTTAAAACTAATCAAGGATTAATTTTTCATGGTTAAACTATGTTAATCATGGTTAAAAATCAAGGAAAATCACTATTTACCTTAGGGTTTTGATGAAGCTTGATGAAGAAGAACAGCAAGGGTGTTTTCTCTGGAAAGTTTGGTACAAAATATCTCCGGATATTTTTTTATATAAAAGATACTAGAAGGGGGTGGGCTGTCCCCTTTTGCGGCCGCAAGCTTATAAGGGCCCATTGGGCCTCTTTTTGGCCCAATGGTGCCTCGGTTTTCGTTCCAAGCGTAAAAGTCGGTCCAAAATTTAGTTCGGGTTCGGTTTTTCGCAAGAAAACTAGTTCGAGTACGAAAACCAGCGCGAAAACGAGTGTTTTTCAGCCTAGTTTTGTAAAATAAGAAAAACGTACTGACTCGTTGTAAAATTCCAAAATATTTTCACGGATTTCTTAGAACATGTCATATATGTGTTTTATAAATCTTTTTCGGCTTAACGGATGCTACAATGCTCGTTTTGATATTAACGATTGCGTTTAAGCTTATAGCGTATCGATAAACGAAACCTTTTTCGTTTAAAGAGTTTTAAACGTACTGGGGCCTAAATAGCAATATGTTAGCCTCTATAACATATATATAACTCGTATATGACCCCTCTGTATGTATACGGGTCATAATTAGTATCGTTCGGTTACTCGTTTAAGCACTACGAATTAACCGATTTATCGTTTACTTGCTACGTAGTGAATATAGTATACCTCGTTTTGTCACGAATGTCACATCTGTAGATGACAGGACTTTCTGTAAGGGCAAAACTGACATTTGACCGAGCCGTCCATGTAATCATTGGTGCCACCGGCTCATTGTCAGGTGTGACTTGTAAAATTGCACACATTTTGTGTTTCTTTTCAAAGAAGTACTTGGGCTGTTATTCTTCTGCCATATCTAATCATAACAAACAAACATATTCAAAGTGAAATTAGTCATAAAGTTCAATACTTTAAGCAATTTCAAGGTATAAAAATGAAGAAGAAAGAAAGAAAAATCATCAAGAACCTGTTCTTCGACAAGTTTATAACCTAAACACATAAACAAAATATTAGTAAACAAATACATAATCAATTCTCATTATAGTCTAATCATGATCGAAAATCACATTATTGTTGCTTACCGAGTAAGAATTAGAGGGCTGATACTAATTAGGGTTTGGATTAATTATGAATGCGATAGGTCGGTTTAGGTTTCTTAGCGAGAAAGCAGTTGCAGTGGAAAGAGAGAGAGAGAGGGAAATATAATGTTGAAAATTTTTCCTAACTCCCTCTTATATACCTTTTGAAAGTGGGTTTTAAATGCTTTTTGTCGTTTTATGAATTATTAGCTGTCAAACAGTAATATTATCCATTTGTTATTTTAAAACATATAAACACTTTATCATTTTAAGCTTAGCAAACCTTACTCTGAAAAGTAATCCTTTGCAAGGTTTACTCGGTATATTTCCACTTATACAAAGCTTACTTGGAGAATATTTAAACCTCTTTTGATAACATTTTCTTTTAATTTTATAAAGGTTACCCGATCCCTTTTAATCATAGACCTTGTTTGATTAAGCTATGTAATTTAAAGTCAAGACATTATGAAGAAAGCTTACCCGACATACCAGATTTCTTGAGAACTTAATCACAAGATAATTAATCAAGTATAAAATATCAAATAAACATTCTTGCTCAGAATCAGTTAAGATCCCCATATAAATTTCTCAAATTTAAATTAAGATCTTAATCTAACATAAACCCTATCAAAATCAGAAACATATTCAATCAATCATACTAAACACATATTCAATCAAGTAACACATTCATTCAAGTATGCTTGAAAACATAGTGTGTCCGAGCAACCTACACAATGTTAGTGTGCCCGAAAAACCTTCTTATACAAAGTATACCCGAATAATCTTCCTAGAGTACAAAGTGTGCCCGGAAAGGAATTCTAGCAGATAGTGCACTCGGAAAATCAACTTTTGAAAATTACCAAGTATATTAGCGGAACAAAAGTGTACCCGAAATATAAAGTGTATTCGGAAAACCAAGTTTGCCCAAAAACACTGTAATTTCAAAGAAAACATATTCACACACACAAAGCTTACTTGATGTACTCAAGGAGTTCACAAAGTTTGCTTGGAATATCAATCAGCATAAACAAAATGCAAAGCTTGCCCGAAACAATTTTCTCTTGTTAATAGGCTAGCTAGAACACATAATCATCTCAAGACTTCAAGCTTGCTTGGGAAATTTGTACAACGGTGTACCTTACCCGAAAAGTGTAAACACTTCACAGCATGCCCGAAAATTATAAACTTAGTCAAAAATGACAAAGCTTGCTCGGAAAGGCTATGAATCATCAAACCTTACCCGAAAATGCATATTAACACATATTCAACTGTTTTATACTCCGAAAGGTTTGAGAATATCATACCTTACCCGAAAATACATATACACACGTATTCAACTGTTTTGTACCCGGAAAGGTTTGAGAATATCATACCTTACCCGAAAATACATATTTAAACAGTTTGTGCTTGGGAAGGTTTAATAACATCAAACCTTACCCGTACTTACATATTCAACCTATTTTAGAAAAAATGCAACACTTTTTGACTTAAATCACTTGTCAACAATTTTATTTTAAAGATCATAGTTTAAGAGCAAATGGTGCATTTAGAGATCAAATTTAAGTTATTTTTCTTTTCAAAACAAATTCCTTTTGTAAACTGAAAAGATCTCAGGAATGGGATCATATTGACTAAGTAGCTTTCTCAATACTTCATTCTTAGCATTATTATGACTACAAAGACAGGTCAACAGCAGGTCTAGACTTAACATGATTTTCATCTCTTTGGTGATATGATTAAGTTTCAATTAAGTTGCAGAAAATTTAATGGATAACACTTATTGTGTTCTGATGCTCCTTATCTATCCTCAAGGCTTATTTGGCTTTCTCCAGATCACCCCAATTTGACTTTGACCCCCTGGTTTTGGTTAAAAACTTTAATGACAGAACATATTTTTGAAAATTTATAAGATATTTCTTTTCAAATCTACAAACATATGTGAGGTTGAACGTTTGACTTACATGCCACGCAAGTCGGTCTTACAGGCCTTTCATTCAAGATGTTTAAAGGACTTATATGATTGCCTCCACCCTTGTAGTTCTGTAATTAACCCTCATGTTTGTATTTTCTCAATAAAAATTTATGAACATGTTGAATAAACATTTGAAATTAAAGTAGTTCACATCAGTTCTTTGTTATTCCTTTAAAAAATGATTCATTTAGGGTAACCAAAGACCAACAGGCTTGTGTATGACTGGATAATCACTTTTCTGCCTATCATTTGAAAAGATTTATCTAGGAACATGCATAGACAGCAATGTAACTCCACATAAATTTTAGCATTTTCTTTAAGTTTATATCACCATAGATTTTACATATCATGAGAAAGCAACCATACATGTCAATGACTGTACTAAGAGCCATTTTAGCCTAATAAATCCATATGATTGGCTAAGTAGTCAATGTACTATCATTTCCCATTAATATTCAGTTTAATATTCAGTCATCCCAATTTCTCTTAATTGTCAGGTAAATGGCTGTTCTGTTTGACCACAAGTGGTCAACAGGACCAAACATAGATGTGAATATATGTTCTTTCAAAGTCAGAGCTATTGACATAATTTTAAGTGAATGAATAAGAAACAAATTACAATTGCCCCAAATGTTTTCAGTTTTCTGGTTAATGGCTATCCTTTTAATCTTTGTAGATTGCATGACCAAACATACATTGGTGTATGTCGTTCCAACTGAGCAAATGACATAATTTTCAGCAAAGATAACTACCTGAGACTTTTCATTGAAAAATCCTTCTTTTAAGCTTCTTTAAAGCTTGAACCGAATAATCTTATCATGTCTCTACACCATTAACAACATGCTCATGTTTTGGTTCAAAATATAGTATTTATGCAGAATTCATTAGAAAATTCATTTTAACACTTAATTTTTTCATAAAACACATTTTGACATAAACAGTTGCAGCACATAATCAAATCTTAATCAAACATAACATCATCAAGACAGATAAACAGTACACACATTCAAAGTCTATTCTATCATAACGACATTAGAAGATCAGATAAAACACATATTCAACCAATTAAGCAGTGATGTCAGATAAGCATTTTAGCAGATAATTCATAACAAGACTACTTATCTTAACATCACAAACACACATTAACTAATAAACATGCAAACATATTAATCAATTCAATCATGTCATTCTTTGCACACATAATCAGTCAAAGCACATAACGATCAACATATTCAGTAGCATACTCAGTATCACACTCAAGCATATTCACATAACATTCAATTTGTGAAACCTCTAAACAAAGTAATCAATTAGCACATAGAGGTATACAACCAAGCATACATCCTTAATCCGATTTCATCAGAGTTGATCATTCCCAGGGCTTTCAAAAGAAACTTGAACCTGGTTCTATCAAGTGGTTTGGTGAATAGGTCAGCCAAATTGTCACTTGTATCAACTCTTTGCATTTCAATCAAACCTTTTTCACAACAATCTCTGATGAAATGATGTCTGATTTCAATGTGCTTAGTCTTAGAATGTTGAACCGGATTCTTAATAGTAAAATATGCAGCAGTATTATCAATAAGGATAGGGGTGTTCAGAAAATTCAAACCATAGTCCAGCATCTGGTTCTGAATCCATAGAACTTATGCACAGCAAGCAGATGCAGCAACATATTCAGCTTCTGCAGTTGAGATTGAGACAGTTGTTTGCTTCTTGCATTGCCATGACACTAGCCTTTCTCCCAAGAATTGACATCCTCCTGATGTTGACTTTCTGCTCATATTGCAGCCATCATAATCACTGTCTGTGTAGGCAATCAGATCAAATGATTGATTCTTTGGATACCAAATTCCCAAATCTGGTCTTCCCTTCAAATATCTGAATATTCTTTTAATAGCATTCATGTGGGAGACTCTTGGACTTGACTGGAATCTTGCACACACACATACAGCAAACATGATATCTGGTCTTGTAGCAGTCAGATACATCAGAGATCCAATTTTTGCTCTGTATTCATGTTCATCTACAGGATCCCCCTTTTCATCTGCAATCATCTTTTCCTTAGTATCCATTGGAGTTGAGGCAGTTTTGTACTCACGACAGTTGAACTTGTTCAAGATGTCCTGCACATACTTATTTTGATGAATGAAGATCCCTTTAGCCTTTTGTTGAACTTGTAATCCTAGAAAGAAGTTCATTTCTCCCATTGAATTCATGCTGTATTTGGACTTCATTACCCCTTCAAACTCCATACACATTTGTTCATTTGTAGAACCAAAGATGATATCATCAACATACACTTGTAACAGAAGCAAGTCTGATCCCTTTCCTTTGTAGAAGAGTGTCTTGTCAATGGCTCCTCTTTTGAAACCATTTTCAATAAGATGATTTGACAGCTCATCATACCATTCTCTAGGAGCCTGATGCAATCCATAAAGGGCTTTGTTTAGCTTATACACCCTGTTTGGATACAAAGGATCCTCAAAACCTGGAGGTTGAGCTACATACACCTCTTCATCTATCTTTCCATTTAGGAATGCAGACTTAACATCAATCTGGAACACCTTAATGTTCTTTGACGCAGCATACGCAAGAAAGATCTTGATAGCTTCAAGTCTTGCTACAGGAGCAAAGACTTCCTCAAAGTCTATTCCTTCCTCTTGAAGACATCCCAGAGCTACAAGTCTAGCTTTGTTCTTAATCACCAAACCCCTCTCATCCCTTTTATTCCTGAAAACCCATTTGGTTCCTATTGCATATCTGTCAAATGGTTTATCAACAAGATCCCACACATGTAGATCTCTAAACTGTGCCAATTCTTCCTTCATAGCTTCCACCCAACTATTGTCTTTCAGTGCTTGAGAAATATTCTTAGGTTCTATTTGGGATAGAAAACAGGAGTAAAGACAGATGTTTGCAAATTCTGAGTGACTTCTTGTAACTCTTTCATGCAAATCTCCAATGATGTTTTCAGAAGGATGATTCTTTTCCACATAAGGAGTTTGAACAATCATATATGTAGACACAGTTGTGTCAAGATTTGACTCATTGAGTTCCTGTTCTTCATCATTATGTTGTCCTGAAGTAGATGCACCATTGTTTCCAATATTTAAGCTTTCAAATAAATGCTGAAATCTTGTAGTAGATGCAGCTTCTTCTTCACTTGCTTGGTTGCTTGAGTCTTCCTCATTCTGAACTTGATCATTCTGAACATCTTGATTATCTTATTGAGCTTGTTCAACAATATCATTTGAGGAATTCTTCACAAAGGTATATTCTTCTTCTTTTCTAGCAACATTTTTTCCACAATTTTTCTAAGTCCAGTGGTTTCTTCTTTTTCTCTTCAATTACACTGGTCTTGTAGAATGAATCATCAAAGTCTTCAGAATAAATCTTGAAAGACCTTATTAACTTTTCATGATCAAACAGCCATGCTTCACCATCAACTGTATTGAATTGATTCTCATTAAAATTGATGTTAGATGATTCTATGACACTCAAATGGTCTTTCACATATACTCTGTAATCTTTTGAGTGTGTAGATATCCAACAAAGAAACAATCTAGAGACTTTGTTTGAAACTTGTTCAAATAATCTCTAGTGTTCAAAAGAAAATATTTACATCCAAAGGGCTTGAAAAACTTAATATAAGGCTTTCTGTTGTAGAATATTTCATATGGAGTCTTATTATGCCTTTTTTACAAGCACCCTGTTCTGAACATAGCAAGCAGTGTTTATTGCTTCAGCCCAAAAAGTAACAGGCAGATTAGCATCTGCTAACATGGTTCTTGCAGCCTCAATTAAAGTTCTATTTCTTCTTTCTGCAACACCATTTTGTTCAGGAGTTCTAGGAGCTGAGAATTGTTGAAGTATTCCCTTTTCTGTACAAAATTCTTACATAACTCTATTCTTGAACTCAGTACTATTGTCACTTCTCATCATTTTAACCTTCTTATTCAACTTGTTCTCAATCATTGTAACACAACCCTTAATCAACTCTGCAGTCTCATATTTGGTACTTAGGAAATAAACCCAAGTATATTTTGAATAGTCATCAATGATCACAAGACAGTATCTTTTCTTTCCTATACATGGCACACTCATAGGACCAAAAAGATCCATGTGAAGTAATTCAAGTATTTGATCAATTGAATTGATGAGCTTAGGCTTATGAGTAGATTTGTGCTGTTTTCCCTTTTGACATGAATTACAATGATTTTCCAATTTGAACTCTCTTGTAGGTAATCCTATGACATGCTCACCTTTGAAAAGTCTATTCATGTTCTTTAAGTTCACATGACACAGTTTCCTATGCCACAATTTGGACTCATTTTCAGTGGCTTTGGAAACAAAACATGCACCCCCTCTTGAAACAGCTTCTTTCATATTCAGTTCATACAAGTTGCCATTTCTTGGTGCCATCATCATAATCATTTCAGGTAGAATGACAAACTCAGGTTTTAAGATGAAACAGTGGGAATCATCAAAACTGACTTTGTATCCCTTATCACACATTTGTGATATACTCAGTAGATTATAGCGAAGACCTTCAACATGAAACACATTATCAAAAGAAACCTTTCCATTTGTTAAGATTCCTTTCCCCACAATCTTTCCACCATTTTCATCACTCCCAAATGCTACTGGTCCTTCATACTTTTCTTCATAATTAAAAAGTGATCTTTTGTCACAATTCATGTGCCTAGAACAACCACTATCCATATACCATATTTCATTTAGAGGAGTGGACTGTTCCTGAGATGAAGATGGAGTTTCTTTCTCAATTATAGCCATGAATGCCACATTTGCTCTCTTGATATCATCTGCAATGTCTTCTTCATGATTGCTCCAATCAAAGTTACCTTCATATTGTGTAGTAACTGCCAGATTTCCTTGGTTTCTTGGTTGATTTTGGTTGGCTGGAACAGTGTTGTTTGGAACATTTTGAACTGCTTGAAGGTTATGATTATTGTTCATTTGAAAATCTTGATTCTGAGGCACCCCTGGATTAAGATTATTCATTTGAGGCTGAAATTTGTTGAAGTTGGGATTGTAATTGTTGTTGGGATTGAAGTTGTTGTTGAAGTTTCAGTTGTTGTTTCTTTGCTGATTCTGCTGGTATTGCTGCTGACCTCTTGGTTGTTGATTTTGGAATTGATTCATCTGATAATTTCTTGGCAAGTTGCATTCTCTTGCAAAATGTCCTGGTTGTTGGCAATTGTAGCAGATTGCCTTTGACTTGTCAAATCCAATCCTCTCATTAGGACCAGAAACCAGAGATCTACCAGTTATATTATACAACCTCTTACTTCTCAAAGCTAACATGGCAGCTTGCCACTTCAAATCCATGTCTTCTAAATCATCTGCATCAATTTTCTCTAAATCATCTTGTACCACACTTGTGTGAATTAAATTCTTTGCAACAAATGCATTATATGAATCAGTAAACATAGACAGCAATGCCAGTGTTTCATTGCTTTGACTATTTCCACCACTAGAGTGAGGTACATTCCCACTTGCCATTGAGGCAGTATCAGTGTCATCAATCAGTTGCACATTGAATCTCTGCTGATTTCCTTGATTACTTGTGCTACCACCAATAAAAGACTTTGGAGTATCAACATTGTGCTCAACTGGTTCTTCAATAATGGGAATTTGTTGTTGATTCTTGGTAGTCAAATTTCCCATGGGTGCAATCAATGCATTTGAAACATTGAAGCAGGGTCTTTCTTCGTTAATCATTTCATTCTCTATTATCTCCAGTTCTGCAGCCTGAAGGAAGCATATCACATCATCCAATTTCAAGTCATTGAAATTATGCTTCTGAAGGATGAACTTGCAAGCAGTATACCATTCTTTTGGCATTGAGTTGAGTAACTTTATGTTTAAATCAAAGTCAGTCATGACATAATCAGTTGTCCTCAACTCATTCACAATACCTAGAAAGCGTTCTAGTATTGATTTTAACCTTTCTCCTTCCTTATACTTGAACCTTTCCAACTGTTGCTTCAATCTTTGCTTCTTTATGTTCTTCAGTTCAGTATTCCCTTCATACATATCAAGGATGTCATCATACATTTGCTTGGCAGTTGTGTGATGTGCCACCTTGGTTAAAATCTCCCAAGACAATCCTAGCTTAATCATAGCTAAGGCTCTGTCATCGACCTTTCTCATTCTTTCTCTTAGAGATGCAGTTCTAGCTGTATTTGCACCTTCTTCAGCTGCAACTTGTGGACCATTCTTGATGGAGTTCCACAAATCAACATCATTGTAGCACACTGCTACTTCAAAAAGCACTTTCCACTTGGTAAAGTTTTCCTGTCCATACAATCTTGGTATCTTGTTAGTAGACACCTCTTGTTCCTCATATCCAGACATTTTCAAAGACTTAAAAAATCAGTTTCTTAGTAAAAATCAAAGTTTAAAAAATAATCAGATCTGAAAACAGGTTGTTCAGATCTGATGTGTCTGATATGATTAGAGAAAGATTTAGATATAAAGATTAAAGCTTTAATTGAATAAGGAAGAGAAAACACCGGTATATTGTAGATCTGGAAGAAAACTGAAGAACAGAGCTGCTGACATCACAAATCAATGGAACAATGGTTTGCTTACGTCATCTTTCTTCAAATCTTCAACCAGCAACAAGAATCTTTCCAAAATAGCAGCAACAAGCTTTGATACCACTTGCCAGGTCCCCTATTTCAGCTGGATCTTACTCGAATCATGTCACTCATAAAAATAGATGTGTTGACAAGGGAGTTAATGACGGGTTACTATATTTAGAAAGTTCACCGTTTGTTAAAGACAGAATCAATAACAAACATATGGTTTCTTAAAACGTATTCAAAGGTAATCAACACAAACAAGATTTACTCAAAATATTTCCATTTATATAAATGAATCATACAAAGTGGATAATCGTTTTAGGGTTTCTTGATAAGGAAGGTTTCAGCCGTCACACATAAAATTCTTTCTTAATAAATGTGACTATCTGCCTTGTTGTGTGTCCTTCCTCCCTTTAGGTGTGCCCTAAATTATTCCATTTATAGGCCTGACACCTGTAGACAGCTGTCATTCCTTATAGAAACCCTATACGATAATACATATTCAAATTACATATTCAGAAATATTCTAAGTGTAAAACAAGTCATTCGGGTAGGCTTTGCATCAATCTTGTCTTTCCGAGTATGCTCGGCCATCCTTCATAACTTGGTAACATAGAAGTGTGCTCGGGATCAGTTTCCGGATAGACTTTACTTGAAGAGTATTTTACCAAGTAAAATACTCACCGGGTAGACTTCAATCTTCTTGGCTTTATCAGACTTTTCCCGACAAATCCTTACGAGCAACCTTCTTCATCAATGGTCCTATCAACTCCTTGCCTGGAATAAGCTTATTAGCAAAGTGTGCTCGGAGGCACTTTACCTTGCAAGAGTTGAATCCTACCCGACGATACTTGTAATACTTCATTAAACACTGGGCATACCCTGACCATCTTTATTAATGAATACCTTGCCCGATCTCCAAATACTTGGTTTCTTGAGCTTGGTTAGCCTAAAGCTTACTCGGAAGTGAACTTTACTTGGCTATGAAGAACAAACCTGCTTGATAAAGTGATCCTTTCCCGGACTTGCATATATTAGTGAACCATACCCGGTAACGTACTAATTAGCAAACCCTGCTCGGACATTCACTAAAGAAGACTTAGTGAAGATAACCTTGCCCGATAGACAAAATATCGTTCCCGACTAAGTAAAAGCATGCTCGGAGGTCTAAGGTGTGCCCGGATCCATACTTAGCGAATTCTGAGGAGGTTGAGAAGATTCCAATCTTCCATCTGATCAGTTTTGTGTCAAATCTTGACTCAACAATCTCCCCCTAGATTGGAACACCTCAGATGACCCAAAACATTTCTAAGGTTACTTACACTTAGTCAAAATACACATCAAATTAAAAGTCAAGTTACATATTTAATTATCATAAATAAATAAAAATTACATATTTAAAAAGGCTGTCATAAGACATTACAAAGTAAAAGCCTAGTCTAGGAATTTTGTCTTTTCCATGTACTGTATGCGGCTTGCCTTCTGTTGGTTATCACTGATGCAGCTCTCATTCTGAAAATATCAAGGGCTTGGTAATGAGTGTGACCCTCTGGTATGACCCAGTCCCTAATATCCATTAAGTCTTCATCATGTAAGCAATTCAAATCTTCATCATTTTTGATAATCCCCAGTATTTTTCTATCAGAATTTCTCAGCAAGTAATGGTCATCTTTTTCTTTGTATTCAACTTATAAGGAGAATCATTAACTTTCTTTCTATAATTTCTGTCTTGATTCTGAGGTCCATTATACTCCTTCTTCGGCTTATCACATTCTTTGGCAAAATGTCCAAACTCTTGACAATTGTAACATTTACCTTTAATTTGTCAAAACCAACTCGTTTGTTTAGAGATAGTAAGTCTTTACCAGTTTGTTGCCTAAACTTCTTCACCTTTCTAACAATCATGGCCATATTCCATTTGAAATCCATTAGCTCCAAATCATCTGGATCAATTTGGTCATAGTCTTCGTCAGTCAGCTCACTTGTAGCAATCTTACTACCCACCAAGTTTTCATACGATGTCATGAATGCACCAATAAATGCAAAATTCTGTTCAGCTTCCTTCATGATACATTTAGTGGTGCAGTGAAGCTATTGGTAGTAGCTGATCCCCCAGAATTGTCATTAAACCCAGAAGCCATGAAACGTACATTAGGATCACTATAGGCAGATGATCCCTCTTGTGCACTTTGAGTAAGAAGTGCAGTAACTGGAGTTGCAGTTGTACTCAAAGGCAAACAACCTCAATAAAGAGTTGGATCTTGAGTTTCCTTTGAAGATTCATGACATTTCAGATCATACTTTTGATCTTCCACTTTTTGCATGATTTCCATGGCAGTTAGATCTTCATTCTTGAAATAGTTGTAAATCAACAATTAAATTAAGAGTTAATAGCCATTTTCGTCCCTGTGATTTGCTACTTTCGCCACTTCAGTCCAAAGTTTGAAATTTTGTCAATTTAGTCCTTATAGTTTTAAACATTAGCCAATTATGTCCCCCCGTCTAACGGCATCCAACTATGCCGTTAGATTTAGGGGTATTATTGTCTTTCTCCTATTTATATTTAGTTAATGGTCAGTTTCGTCCCTGTAGTTTGATACTTTTGCTACTTCAGTCCAAAGTTTGAAATTTATCAATTTTATGTTTAATTTATTCAGTTTTTTTTTTTTTTTTTTTGTTTTTGCTACTTCAGTCCATGATGGAATTCATTGGTAATTTGGTAAAGTGGTCAGGGTCAATCAATCAATCAATCATACCCAGTAAAATCCCACCGACAACAAAGCTATAAGTAGGGTCTGGGAAGGGTGGGATGTAGGCACACCGTACCTCTATCCAAAGGAATAAAGAGGTGGCTTCCAGAGAGACCCTCGGCTCTAAGTACATGTGTATGAAGCAAAATAAAGGAAATCAAAGTTTAACAGCTATATAAAAACTACTGCTAATTATAATAATATTAATAATAAGATCGCAGTTTAACAGCTATATAAAAGCTAATAATAATTATAATAATAATAATAATAATATATGTAAGGGAAATACCATTATGGTATGTGACCTAAATAAGTTAAGTCTAAGCCCTAAGGTATTCAATTCTCTCTAAAAATCCTTAACTTTAATTCTACTTCTCCACGAATTCCTATCCTCAACCATGTCCTCGGAGAGGTTTAGGTCTATCAAATCATGCCTAATCCTCTCATCCCAAGTCAATTTCGGTCGTCCTCTACCCCTCCTCCCCTCTATAGTAATGTTGTCTACGGATCTAACAGGATTCGTCGTCAGTCTTCTCTTTACATGTCCAAACCATCTCAATCTCCACTCTCTTATCTTGTCTGCTATGTTCGCCACCCCTAATCTCTCGCGAAACACAACGTTTCTTATTCGGTCTAGCCTTGTGTGCCCACACATCCAACGTAGCATTCTCATTTCTGCTACCTCCATCTTCCGCACTTGTGCCTTCTTGATGGCCCAACAATCTGTTCCATATAGCATTGCAGGTCTAACTGCCACCCTATAGAATTTTCCCTTTAGTTTAGTCGGGAAACTCTTGTCGCACAATATACCTGTGGCTGCTTTCCATCTACACCATCCTACCTGAACTCGGTGGGTCACATCACTGTCTAATTCCCCATCGCTCTGTACAAAAGATCCTAAATACTTGAACTTCGTTACCTGCGGGACCACCTGCCCTTCAATTGTGATCTGTGCGTCTTCATTGTCGTTTATCCCACCAAAATCACAGTGGAGGTACTCCGTCTTAGATCGGTTAATCTTTAAACCTTTTGTCTCTAAGGTTGTTCGCCACTCCTCAAGCCTCATGTTTAGATCTTGTTTTTTCTCAGCAAGTAACACAATATCGTCTGCGAACATCATGCACCACGGGAGAGTCCCCTGAATCGACTTTGACAGCTCATCCAAGACTACTGCAAAGAGAAACGGGCTCAACGCTGACCCCTGGTGAAGACCTACCTCTACAGGAAAGAAATCAGTATCCCCCACTGGCGCACGGACACTTGTTTCACTCCTGGTATACATATCCATAATTATCTCTATGTATTTCCTGGGCACTCTTCTACCCTCCAAGCACTCCCAGAGCACCTGTCGTGGCACACTGTCGTAGGCCTTTTCTAGGTCAATAAACACCATATGTAGATCACGCTTCTTCTCCCTATACTTTTCCATTAATCTTCTTATAAGGTGTATTGCCTCTGTGGTGGAACGCCCCGGCATGAAGCCAAATTGGTTGACTGTAACCTGAGTTTCTCGTCTAAGTCTAACCTCAATCACTCTTTCCCATAGCTTCATAGTATGACTTAGTAGTTTGATTCCTCGGTAGTTACCACAACATTGGGCGTCTCCTTTGTTCTTATAGATAGGAACTACAACGCTGCTCCTCCACTGGTCTGGCATCTTACCTGATTTGAGAATACTATTGAACAGAGTAGTTAACCACATGACTCCTTCCTCCCCCAGACACTTCCCTAAAACCGAACTATATCGAAAAAACCAAAATCGTTTCTCTGATTAATGCATAATAGTTAGGGTTTAGAGATTAACATATCGTAGCAAACATTTGGGTCGAAATCAACATCAGGAGGTCGAATATCCCGTATTTCCATGTTTGCTCAAGAAATTAATGCACTAAATCGCATGTGTGTTCTTCAAATCGTAGTATTGTTCTTGAATTCGTCGAATTCAACCCTAGAATTGTAGTCGATATGAAGAATTCAAGAACAACACCACGATTTGAAGAACACACATGCGATCTAGTGTATCGATTTCTTGAGCAAACATGGAAATGCGTGATATTTGACCTCCTGATGTGATTTCGACCAAGATGTTTGCTACAATATGTTAATCTCTAAACCGTAACTATTATGCATTAACCAAAGAAACGATTTTAGTTTTATCGGTATAGTACGGTTTTAGGGAATTACCTTGACCACTTTACCAATGAATTCCACCATGAGGGAGAGTTTAGAAAATGTCTAGAAACTAAATACGAGGGGGGTATGATTATTGTTATCGACAGAGTAAACGTAAACCTGTTTTGGTCGATGCTTGATGGTTTTGGGCTTGGCTTATGCTCTTAAAGGCTATAGACAAAAAAAAGAAAAAAAAGCTGAATAAATTAAACATAAAATTGAAAAATTTTCAAATTTTGGACTGAAGTAGCAAAAGTATCAAACCACAGGGACGAAACTGGCCTTTAACTAAACATAAATAGAAGAAAGACAAAAATACCCCTTAAACTAACGGCATAGTTGGATGCCGTTAGACTAGAGGACGTAATTGGCTAATGTTTAAAACTATAAGGACTAAATTGACAAAATTTCAAACTTTGGACTGAAGTGGCGAAAGTAGCAAACCACAGGGACGAAAATGGACATTAACTCTTAAATTAATAAAGGCATGAACAACCTTATAAAGACGATGAGATGCCATTCGTTACACATCCCGTAACGAATGGCCTTCATTCGTCTTCCTTTACATACGTTATTTTATGGTATATTTAATGAATCATTCACTATACTCCATTCATCAACATTACATGACGAATGGATCTAATACATAACGATTGAGGTCCATTCGTTAAACATCCTTAACGAATGGAGATTTACATATAACGATTAAGTTTCATTCGTTAAACATCCTTAACGAATGAACTATAATTAATAACGAATGGGCTAATTCGTTAAACATCCTTAACGAATGAGCCTTACATAGCGAATGGGTTCATAATTACATAAATGCCCTTTAACATTAAAATAATAATAAATTACAAACGATTATTACAAAGACTCGAGATGACAAAACCGTGCGCTAACAAGTTCGGAAACGTGTTCAGGGTGATGTCGGGATGCCGAAAAGTGGCCGGGTCGGAAAATATCCGGATCCATTTTCGGGCAAAACTTTATCTGAAAAAAAGCCTATCACGATACGCGATGGCCTTTCCACAGCTCCATCTCATATCGCTATGGAGATAGGCATTTCTGACATAATGGCGTCATTGCGATATGTGATGACGTCCTTCCATACCCATCGCGTATCGCGATGGGTCCAAACCCTAATTGCAATCAAATTGGGCTGCGATACGCGACCCATGTGTTTTTAACCCATCGTGTATCGCGATGGGTCATGGAGGATCCGAAAATAATAATAATAATAATAATAATAATAATAATAATAATAATAATAATAATAATAATATCCGACTCTACTTTTTCTTCTTCACTCCCTCGTCTTCTTCTTCACACCATCACCGCCGTTCACTACCACCATCATCACATCCCCATTATCACAATACCAGTCCACGACCACCAATCATACCACCTTCTCCGGCCACCACCGCACACAGTCACCACCTTCTCCAGCCACCACCTCACACTATCACCACCGCACCGCCGTCATCGATCCCTAGCCGCCGTGCATCACCATCACCATCCAACCACCACCAACTACCACCGTCTACAGTCACAGTCACCGTTTTACTTTCTTTTTTCATTAGACCCGACATTGAGCTATGTATTTCTTATTATTTTATCATGCCGGGTTGAATTTTTATCGGTATGCGGGTTTCGGGTGATTTGATTAAATTGGTTATGATAAGTTCGGATGTCGAAGTTTTGTGGGATTTTCGGGTTATCTGTTTGAATTGGTTATTATTTTGTTAGATATGATGTGTCTGTTATGATAAACATAGGGGTAACAAGTCGGGTTTTTAAGTTCAAAATTTTAAAATCATATTTTATTATTATTTTAATGCTAGTGACATTTCGAAATTAAACGATATATTTGGACTTTATATACTAATATTTTATAATATGTAATGTCACAAACCCGACACGTCACCTAATTATTTGTTCTGTCGACATATGAATTGTTTGGTTGCACATTAATCGAGATAGTCAGTCAGTTAGTTTTTTTATCTTTGTTCGAGTCAGTCTGTTATTAGCTGTCAGTGTGTCTAACAGTTCAAGTCGAGTCCATGTGTTAGTGCTTCATCGAGTCGTGGGGATGCGTTGTTAGTCTGAGATTGAAACGATTATTGATTGACCGCCCATACTCAATCTCCATTCGGGCGGGGCAATCTGGTTTTTAAAAATACGTGCAGGGTATCCCCGAATTTTTCTTCTTTATTTATTTTTATTTTTATTATTTTATTATTATTTTTATATTATTTTATTATGTGGAACGACCGCGACCGAAGTGCTATACTGTCGTTGCCACAGTTTAGTGTTGACATATCTAACTTAAATGTTTGATTTATTTTACAGATATGTCAGATATTCTAGGATACTCGGGCGCCCCCGGGCGCAAGAGGGCGAGGACCTAACCTGAGGATGCGGGCCGCTGTGGCCCCGTTGCTGCTTCTCAGGGTGATCCTGAGCCACATCGGTTCATACAGCAGCCTCAGAGGCCACCTCGCATGATTCAGTACGATGGTATGAAGTTACCGCTTACTCCGGACGTCGAGAGAGAGGATATCCTTGGTGAGGGTCGTCGTACCCACCACATGGTACACAGGTTCGTCATTCTCACCGAGGAGTACACTAGGCAGACCAGGATTCGAGGTATGCATCTTCTGCGCCACCGTTCGTTCGATTGGGCGCTGCTGCAGAGTTTGGGCATTGAGGCACAGGTACGCGAGTATTTGACTAATCGGTGGACCCAGGTGCTTGTGTGTGATTCGACTCCAAATGTCGAGCTCACACGTGAGTTTTATTCGACTTTTCGTTATGCGTCCGCTGATTTTCTTGAGCCACATGCGGTGTCGTTCTCATTGGGACGACATATGTATGAGATGTCGGTTCCCGACTTCGCTGTGTCCATAGGATTTTATACTCCGGAGGAGGTTCAGGCTCCAGAGTTCTTGCAGAGTATACGTGGCTACACACTGCGAGCTCAGCATGACCGTGAGCACTGGCACATGGAGGCCCAGCTTCGGCAGTTTTGGTAAGATTTCGCCGACGGGGCCCACCCCAGCACCGTTGTGGAGTCGTCCATTAGGGACCCCATCTGTAACATTCGTTATTTTTCAAACCCGGAACCCATCCCGTTTAGTTTTTCTTTTAATCTATTAAAATTTTAGAAGATATTTGTTTTATTATAAATATATGTTACTTTTATTAAGTTTATCTACATTTAAACCAAAATTAAAACATGAGGGGTCGATTCTGTTAATTTCCCAAACTCCCCTCTTGTCTTCCTTCCTTGTCACGTATCTGCACCCCCCCAACCCATTCACGATTTTGACCAAGGTCAAAACCCATCTAATCAGCCGATTATCGAGGGATTGATGATATTTTTGGCTCCTTACTTAACACGTAATCAGTCTATATGGTAAGAACAACTAATTAACAGTTAATTGACGTCTAATGATCCGAATATTCGTTAAGAACGAACCGCGGCTAGCATGATCAATTACCCTATAAATACACAATCTTAATTCAGTTAACTCGTACCACACACTCCTCTTATTGTCACGAACCTAACCCTATAGATAATTAGATTAATTTGTTCATTCGGTCGTTCATTTTTACACACCTTGACCCGCCCTGTTTTGATCTCATTCACCCTCGTCTGATCCTTTTTTGAGGTTATTGATTACACAGTTTTAATTGCGATTCTTTGGTCTTCGTTAACCCTATGGTTAATTTGATCCAGTATAACGGATTGGATCAATTTGATTTCTAGGGTTTGTTTAATCAAATCTGTTATGAACTGATAGTGTATATAATTAATGAAAATTAGATCTGTTTGCAAGTGCTGGTACCCAGCTGGTTAAACACTTGAGCTATGGGGGCAGAGGTCGCGGGTTCGAACCCCTGCCACCTCATTTTTGTCTTTATTTTTGGTATTTGTTTTAATTAATCAATTCTAACAATTTTAAACCTTAATAAATGATAAATGATTTATATTTATTAAATTAACATGTTAAATCGTTGTTTTCCAAATCTCGGTTAGAACTAGATATATATACATAGATATCTATGTATATATATATGTATAAAAATTATTAAACTATAAGGGTTCTTGCAATAAATATTTAAAAAGATTTTGTTTAATTACAATACATAAATTAAGGTATATAATAATATTTTGGCTAAGTAATTTATAAACCAATGACATTTTTATAAATATATATTGTTACCGATTTAATAACATAAGTACGAATATTTTATAAACAATTATATTTTATACAATATTAATTTATATGTAATTTTATTAATCATAAACTTTAAATAAAATATGATATACTCTCTATACTCGTTCATATCTCGTTTCTCTCTTAGTCCAGTTGTTAACTTGTAGTATTTTCCCGTTATTACACTTGTTAGGATTTGACTTTGCTACCTCTAGAGCGTGACGCTTATTCTCCTACCAATCTTAACGTAATTATTCATTTGCTTAATCTCTAAGGTGAGTTTACATATCCCCCTTTTTCAGCTTTTAAATTTTGGGGGTGGCATGTATACCCTATTTAAATTACTCATTTTTATTTACTTATCTATTCATAAGACAATTCAATATATGTTTATGTGTGATTATTGCATGCTTTATGATAATGCTCTATGTGCTTAATTGTTTATTTTATGTTTGGTGGTTGGTATATCCTCATCTAGTATGATCATACATTTACCCAAGTTCTTTGATTTCGTATCAATAAGAACGGGTCCACATCTATTTAGTTGTTTACATTTTCATAGGAATTGTAATACTCATCATTTACATATGAATTGTGATTTTTCTATATATATATATATAGGGGTGGGATATAGAGAGAACTTCTTTTAAAGAGAGAACTAGTAAAGAATTATTTTTAACTATTTTTATAAAAATATTTTGTTATTTTTTTTCTTTCCTACTTCTAATAAGATGATATTGTTCCTAAAAAAAAAAACTTGTCGGTGTAGTACCTTAGTGCATATGTGCACTAATGCCTATTCCATATATACAATAGTGTTTTATTGCATATAATACAACACAATTGCATTATCCAATACACACTATTGAATATATGCAAATACAACACTAATAATTGTATGCAAAACACATTATCGCATATATGTAATACAACACTAATGCACATATGCACTATATCGATTTTTTTTTTAATTTTTGTATATAATATAACACTATTGAAAATATACAATACAAACAACTATATATATGCTATTCAACACTATTTAAAATATCAAAATGCACACTATTGCACATATGCATTATAAAAAAAGTCGGTGTATTGCATATATGCATTACTCGTTAATTTTTTTTATTTTTTTTATTTTTTTTCATTTTTATATTTTTTGTGGTGAAGAATAACATATAAGAAGGATGAAAGAAAAAAATTTTAAAAATATTTTTTTAATTAAATTAAAAATATTTCATTATTAGTTCTCTAGTTCTCTCATGATCCTCTCCCTATATGTATATATATATATATATATGTAAAACTAAAACTTATGTATTCTCACCAACATTCGTGTTGACATACTCTATTTTCATACATGCTACAGGTACAAGTAGTTGATATTATTCAAGTTGGAAGACAATAGTTTGACCTTAGGATATTATTCAACATACAAGAATATGATGTAATTGTTATAATTATTGAATTTGTGTACGTGTTTAATGTTAATAAAATTAAATATTTATTGTCGCTTTAATTAGTGTCTTTTGAGGTACTGTCCGATCAATGCGTTACTTCCCCGGCATGTTCCGCATTTGGTCGGGGTGTGACAGATTGGTATCAGATCCGAAAGCTATAAGATAGGTGGTTAGATATAACAGCCTAGTAGCATGCTTAGGGTCCCTATACGTGATATGTCTTTATGTGTTTGCACCCTGAATTATACTATTGATTGCAGTATCTTAAATACTATTTAATGATTTAATATTATTTTTGTACACAAAAGCACACACTTAATCCGAGGCTATGCCTCACTCTCAAAATTGTTTTCAAAACTTTAGGACGATTTTAAAAAAAATGGGAAATTCCTTAAGAAATCGCGCCTTTTTCACTCCCCCCTCCTTGAGGATGATTCGTGGGACGGATATGTAGTAACTGTAAGAGGGACACACTTGTTTACCGAACCCTTGACACCAAGGCTTGCGAGCCTAAGGAAGTGCAATGCGCATAAATCTCAATCAACCGTGAGACCTGGTTACCTTCCTGGAGTGTTCGGTAAGGGTGTGAACTTATTAGGCCAAAGCATATCACACCAAACGTACCCGAATATGCTACCCTCATTGTATCAAAAGTGGTCATGTGACGATCAAACTCTTAAATCAATGATGAGATTTTTGTTTAAATTTTCTTTTTATTTTGTTAAGAATGAATTTTTTTTAAATTATCAATTTCATCAATACTCTATGTTAGGGTTATTAAAATTTTATTTTGTATTCTCATGAATTTTCACAAAACTCGAAATTTCACATAGTTATACAATTTTTCTTTTTCCAAAAACATAATAATTTTTTCACGTGTCATCATTGTAGCATGTCTTCTTCCTGCCTTATCAACCGTAACCGTTGCACCGGCAACTCTGGCCGCAGCATGTCGTCCCGCATTGCTAAAGGCATCGTGGAAGCCCTCCCAACGATCATCTCTCAATTGCAAACTGTGAATGCTTCTTCATCATCCACAACTCCGAACCCAATTATTTACCCCTCAAACAATTCACGAGTGCCAACCCGCCCGAATACTTTGGTATCGACGGTGCTACCATTCTCCTCCAATGGTTCGAAGAAATGGAGAGCATATTCCTCCATTGTGAATGTCTTGAGGACAAGAAAACCACTTACGCCTCGAGCATGCTCAAGAAGAATGCCCTCAATTGGTGGAACGGTGAGAAGCGCACGCTTGGCGCTGAGGTTGCCATGGCCTTGCCATGGGATGACCTCAAGAAACTCATGCTCAAGAAGTTTTGCCCGAAACATGAGCTTTGGATGTTGGAAGAGGAGTTTACGAATTTGAAACAAGAAAGTGGAAATGACGCCATCTACAACGATCATTTCCATGAACTGAGCCTTCTCATCCCTCACATGGTCACTCCCCTAGAACGTCCAATCGACAAGTACATCTCGGGTTTGCCTATGCAAATCCGAGATTCCGTCCTAAGTCGTGACCCTCAAACCCTCCATGATGCCATCACCTTAGCCGGTACCCTCACCGAAAACCACGTTAAGGTCGGGACCTTGACGCGGAAAAATTTCAAGAATCCCAATGATAAACCAGCATCCGAGCCCACCGAAGAACCCAAGCCCGAATCTTCCAAACACGAGTCTTCTAAGCCCGAATCCTTCAAGCACAATAATAACAACTCTCCCCACTACCGCAATAATAAAAGAAAGTCTAATTCCCAGAACTATGTCTTGGCACAATCATAGGTCCAACCCACCAAGAAGCCCTACACGGGACCGCACCCATTATGTGATACGTGTAACTTTCACCATTCGCCTAGCCTCACGTGTCGGCAATGCACCCATTGCAATCGATTTGGCCACCTCTTTACCACATGTCGTGAACGTAACCAACTCATGATGCAACCATTTACCTCACCTCTTACCCAACCCCAAACCTTACCCTATGCTCAACCGTTTAGTCAATCACTCTCAACTATTAGATCTTGCTACAATTGTGGAGACCCTAACCATTATCGCAATGCATGCCCAAGACTCGCACACATGAAACAAATTCAATCCTACCCAACCCAAACCGCTCAATATCAAGTTTACCAAGCCCAAGTAAATCAACTTCAACCAATCAAATCTCAACCCATCCAAGAAATTCAAGCCCAACCCATTCAACTAGTTTAAGTCAACGAAACCCCAATCAACCAATCAACCTCAAGTGACCAAGCTACTCAAGGACAAGTGTGTTACATCAACGGTTCCTAAGTCTAAGCTTAACCCTTTATGAAGACATGCTATCCAAAAGATGTTTCTTTTATTTGGTTCTTTTCATTTAAATCTAATGTATTGACCTTATTAAATCTCCAGTTTTGTTATGAATGAAGAATTATGGTTATTTATAATGGTTTTCAATGTATCATATATTCCTATCTTGTCGTTTAGTGCACTATTTATTATTATACAATTTATTATCAAGATTTAAGTGGTCTATGACCAGTTATTTACCGGACTATGTGCATGGTGATGTGCATAGTTATCTAATAGTACCGTATTTGTATCATAAACTACCTATGACCGATTTCCTACAAACGTTTTGGAAATTGGGACTATGAGCATGTGTTATACATAATTATCTAATAGGAGTCACATGTACAAATTTTATTTCGATATTTTAATACTTGGCTACCTAAACCCTTCAAACTCACCTCATTCTCACGGTACTCTTTTCTCATCTTATCTGATTTTATAATCTTGATTCAATGCCTCATCTAGTATTATATTCTTTAATCATGTGTTTTGTTGACCCATTTATCTGTTTAGTTATTCATGAATTTTGTTGTCACCTCAAGCATATCAAATACAAAGAATGTGTAAGATAGTTACATAATTTCAAAATTTCCTCTATCTATTTATTTCATTTTATTGTTATTACTTTCGATGGTTAACTTCAACAACTTCGTTATATTTTTCTAAGTTCACTTATGAGTTATTTATTAACATCAAATTTCACGTATTTACTTAGTTTTATTACTCTTGATTAAACATTTTCCTCTAAAAAAAAATAAATACAAATCTTTTACATTGTTTTCGAACCAACACAACGGGACGAACTATGTGCATCATGCGACGACTTAAATAATTATGAGTGTACGCATAATTATCGAACTCCTCGCATGGAACTTATGGTGAATACGGTTGTGTGGCATAACTCGGAACCTAGGGTGGTTTTGGGTAACGATACAAATATCGATATGATAAGGGAATGGTGGATACGCCGCTGGTACATCCTATATATAAGTGTCCTTATCATGTCTTCTGTCTGTAGCGTTATTTGGGTCACCTGAAGATCGGTGTTATTTTTTTTATATATTAAATAATAATAAAAAAATCTCTTGACACTTACTTTCTTTCTTTATGTTATGGTTTTTCTATAATTTCGGGACGAAATTTTCAAAAACTTGTGAATACTGTAACATTCGTTATTTTTCAAACCCGGAACCCGTCCCGTTTAGTTTTTCTTTTAATCTATTAAAATTCTAGAAGATATTTGTTTTATTATAAATATATGTTACTTTTATTAAGTTTATCAACATTTAAACCAATTCCAAAACTTGAGAGGCCGATTCTGTCAATTTGCCAAACTACCCTCTTGTCTTCCTTCCTTATCACGTACCTGCAGCCCCCCCCCACCCCATTCACGATTTTAACCAAGGTCAAAACCCATCTAATCAGCCGATTATCGAGGGATTGATGATATTTCTGGTTCCCTAATTAACACGTAATCAGTCTATATGGTAAGAACAACTAATTAACAGTTAAATAACGTCTAATGATCCGAATATTCGTTAAGAACGAACCGCGGCTAGCATGATCAATTACCCTATAAATACACAATCTTAATTCAATTAACTCGTACCACACACTCCTCTTATTGTCACAAACCTAACCCCTATAGATAAATAGATTAATTTGTTCATTCAGTAGTTCTTTTTTACACACCTTGAGCGGCCCTGTTTTGATCTCGTTCACCCTCGTCTGATCCTTGTTTGAGGTAATTGATTACACGATTTTAATCGTGATTCTTTGGTCTTTGTTAACCGTATGGTTAATTTGATCCAGTATAACGGATTGGATCAATTTGATTTCTAGGGTTTGTTTAATCAAATCTGTTATGAACTGATAGTGTATATAATTAATGATAATTAGATTTGTTTTCAAGTGCTGGTCAGCCCAGCTGGTTAAACACTTGAGCTATGGGGGCAGAGGTCGCGGGTTCGAACCCCTGCACCACTTTTTTGTCTTTATTTTTGGTATTTGTTTTAATTAATCAATTCTATTGGTTTTAAACCTTAATAAATGATAAATAGTTTATATTATATTAAATCAACATATTAACTCGTTGTTTTCTGAATCTCGGTTAGAACTAGATATATATACATAGATATCTATGTATATATATATGTATGTACAAAAATTATTAAAGTATAAGGGTTCTTGCAATAAATATTTAAAAAGATTTTGTTTAATTTCAATACATAAATTAAGGTATATAATATTATTTTGGTTAAGTAATTTATAAACAAAAGACATTTTTATAAATATATATATTGTTACCGCTTTAATAACATAAGTACGAATATTTTATAAACAATTATATTTTATACAATATTAATTTATAAGTAATCCTTATTAATCATAAACTTTAAGTAAAATATGCTATACTCTCTATACTCGTTCATATCTCGTTTCTCTCTTAGTCCATTTGTTAATTTGTAGTATTTTCCCGTTATTACACTTCTTAGGATTTGACTTTGCTACCTCTAGAGCGTGACGCTTATTCTCCTACCAATCTTAACCTATTTATTCATTTGCTAAATCTCTAAGGTGAGTTTACATATCCCCCTTTTTCATCTTTTAAATTTTGTGGGTGGCATGTATACGCTATTTAAATTACTCATTTTTATTTACTTATCTATTCATAACACAATTCAGTATATGCTTATATGTGATTATTGCATGCTCTATGATAATGATCTATGTGCTTAATTGTTTATTTTATGTTTGGTGGTTGGTATGTCATCCACATCTATCCTCATCTAGTATGATCATACATTTACCCAAGTAATTTGATTTCGTATCAATAAGAACGGGTCCACATCTATTTACTTGTTTACATTTTCATAGGAATTGTAATACTCATCATTTACATATGAATTGTGATTTTTCTATATATATATATATATATGTGTGTGTGTGTGTGTGTGTATGTAAAACTAAAACTATTGTATTCTCACCAACATTTGTGTTGACAAACTCTATTTTCATACATGTTACAGGTACAAGTAGTTGATATTTTCAAGATGAAAGACAATAGTTTGACCTTAAGATATTATTCAACATACAAGAATATGATGTAATTGTTGTAATTATTATAATTATTGAATTTGTGTACGTGTTTAATTTTAATGAAATTAAATATTTATTGTCGCTTTAATTAGTGTCTTTTGAGCTACTGTTCAATCATTACGTTACGCCCCGGCATGTTCCGCCTTTGGTCGGGGTGTGACACCATCCATCGCTATATTCACAGGATCGTTGCATGTACTATCGTGGGCCGTCATTCGGGCAACGAGAAGTGCAGCAAACTTGATCTGCTGTGTCTCCTATCTATCATTGGCCGCCGAGAGGCCAATGTGGCAATGTTGCTTCTCTTGTCGATTTCATGAGGTCGCAGCCTATAGGGATCCTTGGCATGTTTATCATTGGGGCCATATATCACGAGGATCGTCGAGCGACTCGAGGCGTTCGACCGATATCTGGTTGAGTATTTTACTCCAGGGCCTGCTACAGGGGCTTATGGATTGGAGGAGGCTCATCCGGCCGGGATTTGTGAGCTTCATGATCCACAAGCGTTAGTTCCGGTCCGATAGGGCCCGCATGCACCACCACCACAGGAGACTGCAGCAGACGTGGCGATGCAGATGGAGATTCCTACCCATCGACAGCACGTTTTGTTGTCGCCGCATGATGCGCCCTCAGCAACAGTATCCACAGAGGCAGCCATCATCTTCATCATCACAGCCAAGACCGTAGCCGCAGAAGCCAGCCACACTTGACATAATTTATCAGCAGCAGCTGGCGATGCAGGAGGAGACATGGGCATATCGGGAGGAGATGCGGGCCCACCTGGCCGGCCATGATGATTACTTCAGATTATTATTTGTTCATTTGCAGGTACAACTCCCACCTTTGCTGATTGTATATATAGAGCAGCCTGCGGATCCACAGGACGACAGCGAGGACGCACCGCCAGCATAGTAAACTTTTGTTACCCTTTTTGCATTATTTTTATCTTTTATTTTGTTTTTATTCTCATGGTCTGTATAATATTAATATTATATTGGGAATATTTTATGGGTAACTGGTTGGCCTTATATGTATATATGTCTTTTGTTGTGATTGCTGGGTTGATTTATTTATATTTTGTTGTATTTGGAACTTTGTGGGTGTAGTTCACTATAAACCCTCACGAGACCACACTCATCCACCCGGGCTACCGGAGGGTTTAAAGGGCTTGTTGCATACGCTAAATGCAATCGTGATTCCTACGAAAGTGAGTTTGGTCTTTTAACTTTTTTAATTAGTTTAACATATTTATTATGAATTTAATTAATTCGGCTCGAAAATTGTTTGATAAAATTAACAGAAAAATCATTTTTACATAACTCTTAAAAGACCTATGTCATACACTTGTGAGAAGCTTGCTTCTACACGTCATGAGATTTTGCAGATTCGGTTGTTCAGTTGGTAGTTGGATGAGACAAGTGTTTACGAGAGTTTACGAGCTGCGTTTTTGCATTGCATTATCATTCATATCAGGTGATTTCAGTTTCATAATCTATTTTGTTATTCTAATTTTGAATGTTAGAAGTGTAATTGTATAATTGCTAGTAGAACCAACACATTAGAGCTCCGATATTTTAAATTGTTAAACAATCAATTTCAACCTCGTCCCTCAAATGTTCATTAATTGTTTAAACATTTTAACATTAAGGACAATGTAAACCTCAAGTGTGGGGAAGGGGGAAATTTGAAATTTTTTGCCCGATAGTACCTCGAAGAGCATTCGGAAACCAAAGTTATTAACTGTGAATTATTGTCATTAATTTCAAGTTATAAGTTTTTGGTCATGGTTGGTTTTTTCAGCTTCTCGATAGTTTTACTCACAAATGTTTACAAAAAGAGAAGTTGAAATGGTGTCGTTTAGGCGGGGATAACGAGTCAAGGGGACGGGTATACATGTTTTGTTGGGTCACGATTTTGGTTAGACTGACGCATATCAAAAGGCCATGACATGATCAAGACTAAAGTGATATAAACGAAGACGAGTTGAAAAATTGCATTATGGTTATGATGGTGTAATACCGAAATCCCTATGGATTTCGGTTAGGCTAGTTTGGGCTTGGTTGGCCTTGGCCTTTGAGCCTTTTGTATGGTAACCCTATATATAGTTAATGTTTAGTAATTAGTTAGGGTTAATCGGTAGTAGCCACCATCAAACTATCAGAGTGCTTAGAAGGGTATAGGTTTATGAATCTGACGATTTATTTATAATAAAATCGTATGCATTGAAACCATATCATCTAATCTTGATTGTTTTTCGTATTATTGTTCTTGAATCACCACGGTATTTGAATTCCGCAGAAATATCATGTTTGGGTTGATATCATACTGTGGTGATCCAGATTCGGGACTTAGATGTTTCATATCGGTAGCACATAATTCCAGAAATATTGTGAGATTCCCCTATACTTAATACACATATTATGTAATAAATATAAAACATGTCTTATCATTTATTGAGGGAAACCAGTATGTTTTATAGAATTAGAACTTGCTTGTTATTTTATTATCAAGATCTTAATACCACCACCTGTATGGAGATTAGGACTCTAGAAAACCCGAACATACATCTTTCCCCCACTAAATAAAATTCCTTGCCCAACATTATCCCCTAGGAGCTCGTTTGGACCTTATTCCTTTTTATTTGCTAAACCGAACGTTACTCACCATTTCAGCCTTGGCTTTCATTTTATGTTAACCCTGTGTGATGATATCCAGTTCTTTATCGAGTTGTATATAGTTAAAAGAGTTGTAAATATTTGATAGTAAGAGTTGTAATTTTTATTTCAGTGTATTGTTTATCAATTGTGCAAAAATAAATAAATAAATAAATAATTAGAAAATTCAGCAAAAAACCAAAAAGAAGTCTGTTTATATTTAGTTATGTAATTACCAATTTGTTTGTTTTTGATTAGTTTTGTATGTGTTTGTTAAACTGGGTTTCATCCATCTTAGTCGCTAAATATACCTAATCTGCACCCAAACCTAAGCCTCAGCAAAACCTTAGTCCGAGTTTTTATGCAACCGGTGGGTAATGGGTGGAAATAAGACTGGCCTGCAAGCTTATTAATTTGTGACTCATATTTTGTATTTGAGGGTAGAGACATATACTGGCACATATTTTGCTAGTCCAGATATTAAACCGAGAGGAGTGTTGATAACGTGAGGGGTATGAACATGTATGCCTTAACCGGAAACAAAGTACACTCGTCTGAGCGGCTCTATTGTTTCTATAACATCATTTAACCTTATTTGTGGAATGTCAATCTAAAAGGTGTCAGTCTGGTAAACTGGGTATGACCTTAAACCTTACTAGTATTAATGGTGATAATTCACATACCTATGATGGAGGTTAATGTTTACTTTAGAGTTTGCTTGAGGCCAAGCAAAAGATAAGTGTGGGGATGTGATGATTGGTTAATTTGTATATACTTTAGTTTGTTTATTTACTAGTTTTAACTGTTTATTGTGGGAACTTCGATACTTCATACGTGTGTATTGTGTTTCAGGTCATAGACGTTAAAGTACCAAATTTGGACATGTTGATGCACGAGATGAAGACCCAGGACGTCCAGCACGCAAAACGAGAAAAGAATATTTAATATCAGATGAGAAGGCCCATCGCGATACGCGATGGGCAGGCCTGAAGACCCATCGCGTACCGCGATGGGATTAAAAATAATATTGACCATAGTCCATCGCGATATGCGATGGACCACAGAAGACCCCATCGCGTATCGCGATGTGTTACAAAGAAGGGAAAGTTAGGGTTTTGATATTTTACATCTTATGTCGACCCTAACATTCCACATCCAGTTCCAGGCAGTTTCCAGAGCTTAAAGAGGGCAATTCTACCATTCAAGATCATACCAAGACCATATTCATGTTCCATATAGAGGTGTACAAAACCAGTTTTAAAGCCAAACCGAACCGGTTTTAACGACTGGTCAAAACCGGTTTGACTCAAACCGGTTCGGTTTATAAACCGGTTTAGAAGCATGATAGGCCGACCTGGTCACACCGGTTCGGTTCGGTTTATAAACCGGTTTCAAACCGGTTTTCCTCAAACCGGTTCAGTTTTAAAACCGGTTTGATAGAATTGAAGGGGAACCGGTCCTGAAATTGGCAGTTTGAGTCGGTTTGGAAACCGGTTTGGGTGAAACCGGTTTTAAACCCAAACCGGTTCGGTTCGGTTTGCCTAAAACCGGTCCCAAACCGGTTTTTTTTACACCTCTAGTTCCATATCATCATAACTAAAGATTCCATGATATCGAGGCTCGACTACTCTCTAATTCATTCTCGGGATGTAAAGTTTGTGTTTTATTCAGTTTTAAATGTAACCAAGAACATAATTTGTAATTATCGTTGATTGATATATGAGTATTGATATTTAGTATTGCTGTGCATTCAATCAGTTTAGGTTTCCATTGATCAGAGCGATTAGTTTGCTAGTTTCTATAGTAAATGCTCATAGGGTTGATTTGGCTAGATTGAATACAACAAAGCATACAATTGCCCTTAGTTGAGTCACATTGGCAGAGTCCGTTTGATAACTAGTGACGTGTGTTAGCGGTTTTTGATGCCTAAGGTTTAACTCGTTAATCAGTCTTTAGTCAGTATTTGATAATTAGTCGGTTAGGTTGCATGAGAAACTATTAAATTACATTCTTGAACCCCAGGGAAGATTCACTTTTGTTAATTGCTTAAATTTGTGAAATTGCTTAATCATTACTTAAACCAAATTACTTGTTTGTGTGATCAGCACTAAAACTTATTACTTCATAATATTATAAATTGTTGACACGATTACATTGACCAGATACTCCATGTGTTCGACACCCTACTTATCCTAGCTTGCTTAGGTGATTAGGAACTGATATTAATTGTTTTGACTAGATAGCGACAGTCTAGATCACATTTCATCCCCACCGCAACTCGCAGTTATGTAATGTATATGAGTTTTTGAGTTTTAGGGGTTGTTGGCCTGTTTCAAAACAACACCTAAAATCTCGTCGGTTTCGTGTTAAAAAGCCAAATATTTGATTATTTAAGCAACCGAAACTTAAATTATACCAAATGAAGTATGTACTTCATATAACACATAAGAATTAACAAACTTGTACATGTAATACTTAGAAGTTTTCAGATTTTATTATTTATCACAAAAATTCATTTTCATCAATTAAAGTATAGATTTTTGGTAGAACACTTAATTATTGTGTCACGCCATTTTTATGTTGGCTTTATAAATTATTTTAAATTATTAACACCTTTTTATTTCACAAAAATCCAAATTCTATAAAATTATTTTACCTTTATATGGATAACAAAATTAACTTTTTAAGGATTTTGACTAACAAACTTTTGTCAACTATTAAGTATGCATAACAAGTTCATCACATCATCTTCAAATGGTGATTATGTGACATGCATGTATATTTCATAGCAAAATAAGTGAATTTTTTTTATTTCAAGAACTCTACTATTTATTTTCATATATTTTCATCATCAAGCTTTAAAATCACTTCATCTTGTCTTGTTCCTAACATAATCTAGCATCAAGAATCAAGATAAAAACATTGTATTATATTATCATTCAAACACAAAATATCTCTCTCTACTTTCTCTCTTTTAAAAAACCATTTCAATCTCTCAAAACACCCAAGAATCAACATTTAACATTAACAAACTTGAATATAGAAGTAAAATGCATGCATGTATGTGTGTATATGCGTGTACGACTCACATACACACCCACACACACATTTCACGGTCACCAGACACACATACACACAATCACACCAATGTTCCACTTTTATAAGTGTTTTAGTTTGGGTCTTCGTTTGTGTGAAGGTTTTAAGTGTTTATGAATAAACTTTAATCATCAAGATTTAAAGAATCTTAACTTAGTGGGGTGGTTTTACCTTAAGTTTGAAGTGAAAGATGACGATATCTTTAGTGTATGTCTACTTAAATGCTTCAAAACCTCTCAAGCATGACTCCAAATAATCTCTCACTTAAACTTGCAAAGTTTCTTTAAGTTTTTTTAGGGGGTGTTTGGGACTCCTTATTTTATCTCCTTATACCTTATTTAAGGCATAAGTTATAAGTTACAATGTTGTAACTTATACCTTATACACTCACAGTTATAAGCTATAAGGAGCAAAAATAAGGAATCCCAAACAGCCCCTTAATATGGTGAAAGATGGAAGTGAAATGGTATGGTGATGAGGGTGTACGGTTGGGAGGGGGAAAGAAGAAAGAGATGGAGTGTGAAGGTGAATAAAAATGATATAATGAGACATTTTTATACGATAATGCAAACTCCTATGGTTTGATTTGGATTTGAAGTCTAACTTTGTTTGAACTTAATGTTTCGATGTTTTCATAATGAATAAGACAAAAAAATATTAGTTTGGGTATATTTTATCTTCTTCTCTTATGTAATTGGAGATTGATGGTAATCTCGCATAAAAATATATCACATTTGTGACAAATCTCTTTCATGCAAGCATATATGAACAAATGGGTGTACTATTCTTCCACCAACACAACATAAATTTTATTGTCTAGGGGTGTAGGGTAGGGTTCAACTGTTCAAGGGGTGGGTTTTTGGATTTTATTTTAACTTTTTGTTACAAAACATGTGCATCTTATTCCCATTTGCTACATTTTTATAAAATATGATAAGTTAAGTGATGTTTTGTGTAAAACCAACTTGACCGAAATATCCATCATAAAATACATACAATACCATATAAAAATAGATCTCTTACGGAATCCTGTACCAGCTTCTACTTGTTTAATTTCTAATTTTTGCGAACCGAAACCTCTAAATATGAGTTTATCACCTATTATTAATATTTTCACTAATAACTTAATATTTTAGGCCATTATTGATGTTTTTGAATATTTTTGAACTTTTATCTTTATACCCGGGTCATCGACAGTGTTCGTTCTACGCAACGAAATTTAACTTTTTGAACATAATAAATTATAACTCATATTTTTTTTTTGAGTTTTTGGACTAAAATAAAACTATATCATTAATTATAATATTTTATTTATATAATCACAGATTATATTAGTGCTGGATTAGGCTTAAAATAGCTGGGTGTCACAGAGATCTCCTTTCTATATGAAAGACAAAGATCTGGCTTTGAAGCCTCCTTAAGTCCTGCTTAGCGTTAGGTACGAGTCAAGAACAGAAGAATGGGATCGCCATAATCAACAAGGTCAATGAATTTCCATTTTCCACTGATGCAGGCAAAGGGATAAAAAAACCTACTTTGTTTGTGAAACGTCAAGTCCCGCCGGCTTATGCGTACCTTCGCTAACTGCAACGGTTGTCGTAGGCTCACTAAAATCTTTTTGAGTGATGTTTCTCATATGATCGCCTGCCATGTTAGCGAGTCCCTTTGTGTGAATTCTACAAATTGGCATGTTGGATTCTTTCTTTTGATTCTCAGAATGTATGAAAGGAACTCTATTCTAGGTCATACCGTTGAGTAATGTCGGCAATATTGATGAAAGGATAGGGATGTTCTAGAAGTAGTGTCAAGGAAAGTTAGCTATGTTTATGCCAAGGCAGAGGAAGAACTGGTTGTAAATGAGTAAGACAATGAATCTCCCGCTGAGTTAGTTGAAGAACAGGAGTATGGTGTTGTGTCCACAGCTTTTCCAAGAGAGTCAATAATCAAGATAAAGGTGGAAGGGCGTGACAGTAGTCTTTGTTGCACGAGTAGTTGGATATTCTAGTATTTTCGAAACTAACTATGACACTACGTTCCCATAAGACATGGAATTAGACTGTTTACTCGAAGTGTGGAATAGTTGTAGCTTATTAAGCGAAGTCTGCTATTGTTTCATCTGGTGGATTTGGTGGGGTTTTACTTAAGAATGAATATGTTGTTTTGTTTCATTCTTTCTTTACCTAAATTAGCTTGGGAGTGAGTAACTAAGACTAATAACGTGTGAACGAGAATGGTTTTGCGTGTGCTTAGATTCATGCTATGTTGTCAAATCTGTTGCCATGCAGGCCAAGTTGATCCAAGTCTTAAGCTTAAAAAACCTTATTTCAAGCGTCATAACTCATAATTGTAATACGGGTATCACGTTGAAAATTATCAATTCAATTTCATAGAAACGAGTATAACGTTAGAAATTACACTGAATGAGTTTCCTATTATATATTTATTCATTTATTTATTTTTGAACAACCAAATACATTATTATTTATAAACCAACTATAGTGGGGATTGAACCCATGACCACCACTTTGAAACTAAACCACCTTTACCACCACACCAAATGGTTTGAGGTATCCAATTATTTATTACATTAGTAATACCACTGGTGACTATTATTATATCTTTGTAAAATAAAAAGGGAAAATTCCCAAAATGATCCAAAACAAGAGAGAGAGAAAAAAATGATCCTAAATGGGTCCAAGTTCCCAAACTAACCCATCAAATATGTACTAAGGAGACGCTTTGGTAAAATAAACGACGAGATTTTAAAACCAATCAAAAGGTGACATGTGTAAAGGATCTGACACACAAGACGAGATTTTTAAAAATCTCGTCTGTTCCGACCATATTTTTAACTTAATTCACTTTTTATAAAACAGTCTATCAAGTCGGTTTTTTTATGTTTGTTGTCTGGTCGGTTCATATTTTATTATTTCTAAGTTCATCTTCATTCTCTTCATCTTCATAAAAAAAAAGCTTCAATCTTTACCAAAAACCCACCATGAAAACACCTTAAAGAACTCACCTTTCACCAGCTTCTGCTCTAGCATCTCCACCATTAACGACGGCGCCGGTAACGAACAAGACGACCGCCCGGCTGAACCGGCGCCGGTGCCGCCACATGTGTATCAAATTTAGATACACTAGTAACATTAGCCATGGTGGTGGATGCATTGACCTTTGACTGACCGTCGGCTGATTTGACCGGTGGTGGCGCCGGCGGCTTCTTTTTACTTGACTGGCGCCAGATGAAGTCTTTACTTGATACCCATGTTTCCTTTGATACTTCCATTGATAACTTTGGCTCATACATCATTAATAATAAACATTCCGGCAACCCTTGATCACTCTCCTTTGACTCAGATCTCTCTGCTAAGCCTTGGACTTCTTGTTCTATGTTCTCTGTTTCATCAGTTTCTTGATCTTGATCTAGTATTTCATTTTCATCAAATAATGGGTGAAAGGTGAGTTCTTTGGGATGTTTCGATGGTGGGTTTTAGGTTGAAGCTTTTTTGATGAAGATGAAGATGAAGATGAAGAAGATAAAATTAGAAATAATAAAATATGAACCGACCAGACAACAAACATAAAAAAACCGTCTGAACAGATTGTTTTTTAAAAAGTGATTTAATTAAAAAATATGGTCGGAACATACGAGATTTTTAAAAATCCCGTCTGGTGTGTCAGATCTTTCACACATGTCACTTTTTGATTGGTTTTAAAATTCCGTTGTTTATTTTACTAAAGCGTCTCCTCAATACATATTTTATGGGTTAGTTTAAGAACTTGAACCCATTTAAGATCATTTTTTCTTTCTCTCTGGTTTTGGATCATTTCGAGAATTTTCCCAAATAAAAATCATTTTCTACTACATGTGTTGTCATAATACGACAATGGTTTATAAGGTAGGCACGTCAAACACAATAAAGCCCACCTGTCATGTTCTCACACGCAACTCCAAACATCACAATCTTTAATTTACTACTCCCCTGTTTGTTTATCATCGCCCTCTCTCTCATGGGATTGGGTGTTGTCAATTTCCTTATCTTAATTTCATCAACAACATTAATTAACATAATCCTCCTCTCTTTCTAACTCTTTTTTTTTTTATTTTTATGTCCAACTCCTCCTCCGTCAACCACCAAGCCCACTGCGGCGATGTCGGTGGCAGCAGAAAGAAGCGAACCGGCACCGGAAGAAAGGCCAAGAGGCTGGTTTTGTCTCGAATCAAAACGGCCAAGAAAGAGGGATGTTGCGTCTCTATTAAGCGAATTTCGACGTGTAAAGAGTCCCCGACAAGTGATCCGAATTCGCCAGACTTTACTTTTGATTCCTTGAGGAGTTTGATTGAGAACAGTGATTACCTTTTGAACGAATGTAATACCCATTTTTCATTTTAATAATATTATTAAATATTCTCTTGTTAATTTTTGTTAAGTGTTATGTTTTCAGTTTTGATGATGAGTGTTGCTTCATTAAAGTCATCTTATTGTTGTTTACTTCTTTGTCTTGATGATGAATGTATAATCATTCTTTTCTTTTTTTTAAAAACTTTTGCGTCACCCCAATACCCGATGGTGTCATTTTCATTTTTTAGGCGGGTATCAATTGTTTATAGTAATTTTGATGGTTCAGGCTAGAGGTGCACAAATCGGTTAATATGCTACCGGTTATTTCTTTGGCAGGAATTAACCGGTTTTTCGGGTCGTGTAGTAACAGGTTTTGACCGGTTAGAAAAACGGTATTGATCGGTTAATAACCGGAAAAAACCCGATTTTTAATAAAATAACAATTAAAAAATTCGGTTAACCAGTTTATAACCGGTTTTAAAATCAATAAATAAACCGGTTAGTAACCAGGTACAATACGGTTTCTGTGTGCACCTCTAGTTCAGGCATGACTCACAAGAAACACTATAGAGAGAAAACCCATCCCTACTAAAAGTCCGCTTGAGTCAGTTTCAAACCTAAGACTTTTATATTTCACACTTTGTTTAAATTTAGGTTTTATTTTTCAGTAATCTTATTGTTTTTGTTTTCAAATATTTTTGTTGATAAAAGTGTATGTATCCTTATTCTTGTTCGAATTAGTTGGGAAGTAACTATTTGCCTATTTTGACCTAGTTTAGTACACGTGGAGTCACTCCATGACACTTGATTTGTTTTAGATTTTAGACGTGTTTTGGTGTAGACACGTAGTGTGCGTGTGTTGGTTGAATTTGATTATTTATTCGGATTATACATTTTTTTAAGTAATTTTGATTTACTATCATGGCACAAAATAAACAACTTTGATAAACACTGATCGTGTGATCATGTGAGGCCGTACCGTTCTGTTCTAGTTGAAAAAGAAGTAAGTTCAAGAAAAGACTATCCATATTCACAGACTTAAAAAAATGTATAATCAATTCAGTTTAATTGTTTAGACGACAACATTACATATATACTAGGCTTAATTTCAAAATCATGTATGAAGTTTCATGATCATGTTTAACACAAATGTGTAGAGAATTTTGTTCATGAGACTGAAAAAGGTTATTGGTGTTCATTTACATTTTTAAGTAATATGTATTAGCAAATATAGAGGTAAGGTACCAAAAAGACACAAATACCCTTAAATATCACCCGCGGGTCAGAGGAAAGCTCCTCATATGGCACCCGCGGGACATATGGATCACCCGCATAACTTACCATGCGCGGAAGCATCCAGGCACCCTAAAAAGTCATCTGCAGGGTAACATACCCACCCGTTAAGATGACTGGAAGGCAATGCCACAGGACAACTGTAATTAACTAATTACCTTCTAGAAGATTAATCACGACTGTTACTTGAAGAATACGTGACCCGTCAACCAATGAATAAAGTTAGCTGGCCAGGTTCTTATAACCATGCACATGGCCAGGAATTAACTCGTCCTATCATAGAGCGACACATGTCCATGTTGTTATATCCATGCACATGGGACGTATATCTCAACCTATCACGTAAGAACACATGTTCAGACGGTTACGAGAGATCTTCTAGAATGGGACGGCTGGCCCAATCATATTCTCACATCTTTCGGCTATAAATACTTCACGATCTCCATGAGGTAATCCATTCACTCGCCACTATCTACTTAAATTACTTAAGTACTTTCTCTCCGTTAGAACTGTACTTATTCTCACGCCGGAGGGTGGTTACGGGAAGACCCCCCCCTCTTGTCCTTCCCGTAACGAGCTCACGGTGCTTGTTTTGCAGGATTCTGTCATTGGACTTCCGGAGGTTGTGCTCATATCGTAGTTGGTTGTTGTTTGTATCCTACCCTGTGGACTCATTAGATCCAAGACCCGTTAAGGGGATTGGATAGGTGTTTCTTCATTAGCATCATCCGTTTTGGTGTTAGAACTGCAAGAGTTTTGGTTGGTTTTTAGGTTCATACGATATGAGTAAGCTTCCTGAAGGGCCGACGAAAACTCCTGCACCTGTTTCACGTACTACCGAAACTGAAGCAGTTGGAGGTTTTGCTTCAAGTGTGTTTGCACGTATCACGGCACCTGGAAGTTCTACTCCAGGTGACCTAGGACATGTGACGGCACCAGGTGGTCCTACTCCAAGGGACCCGGGGCATGTCACGGCGCCAGGAGGTTCCAACATTGGCAAGCCGGGGCGAATCACGAGAGAAATTCGCCGGACGCATTTAGAATTAGGTCTAGAAGATGATTATGATGATTCTGAATCAACGAGAACTCATCACCATAGCTCCAAAGCAAGGGGACTCATATCTCCTGATGAGTGGTTCCGTATTCAACAAGAGAATGTTGTAGCGGAGTATGAGCGTAGTGTACGTGAAGAGCTACTCCATGCTCGTACTCTGAATTATGATGAAACCTCTAAGAGATCCCTTTCTCCTCCTGCAAAAGTGAGGAGGAGTCAGATTCGTAACAGTGTTCAGACGGAAAGAGATCTTAGGTAAGTTTGGAGAAAGCATGACCGTCCTCGTATGGTCATGCGGATGCCATCCTACCTAGACGAGTATGACAGTTACGATTCGTCATATCGTCCAATTGATATCAGTTACTACAGCGGCGATAGCTGATGTGGTGGAAACAGTCAATTAAACATTAACTAAACTAAACAAGTAATAAAAACTAGACTTAAGACTCAACTACACAAAACATCGGCAAGTGAACTGGTCAATTGTACTAAAGCTAAGTAAGTCCGGAATATCGAACCCATAGGACTCTATTAATTACGTTAATTAACTAATTAGACTCGACTTACGACACGACTATTTATTATTAATGTTTAAAGGGGGTTTTTTGTTGGGTTTTAACAAGATTATCAAAGTGATAAAATCCCTATTTTACCAAAAACGCAGCGAATATAAAAGTTTTAAATCTTGTTAATATGATATGTATAAAACCAATTTTAAACATGCAAAACCCAAACCCGGATCCAAATACGAATTACACACTATCAAATACATGCATGTCACTATAAGTCCATGCATGTTACTACTACCTTTCAATATGACAAAACCGGGTGAAAGAGATGATGATTGAAAGGTAAGAACTTGAATATGGAAGCTCCTCAAGCTAGCATACCCCAAGCTTCAACAACACACCACTTCTAGCTAGGATTTGCACTTGAAATTTTCTTCTTCTTTTCTTATGTTGGATGAAAATATCCAAGAGAGGAAGAGAGAAAAGTTTACCTGGAAATTATGTGTGTTATGAAAGAATGAAAGAGAAAGACTTGGTTTTATTTAAAGGTATTTTTCTCTCCACCAATAATAACCATTGCATGTCTCCACTCAAACATATAATAATATTACATTTGAAAGAGTTATTATCTTTTTTTTCTTTTATAAAACTTTAAACATATATATATATATATATATCCATACATATATATACTTTTATAAGTTTATAACTTATAACTTATAAAACCTATTATATGTTAAGAGACATGCTTGGTTATTATTATTCACATATTGTTATTTAACCAATTAAATAACACTATGTAATGTTCTTTCATAAAACATAAATCATCCATATGATTTGTTTATTACACAAGTACATTTTATTTAGAAACCCCTTTCCAAATAACTCAAGTGTTAATATTCATTTGTTATGATCACATCATATATGAACGAATATTATCGGTGTTTGTCTAGCTTGTTATTGGGTATGACCCGACTTGGATCATAACGTACTAGCCACATCAATTTAATATGTCTCTTGGGCAGACCGAGTCCAACATTTTTAAACTAAGATTAAACCAAGAAAGCAAATAAACAAGTAAACTAGAAATAAGTAATTAAACACAAGATCGAAACCAATCAGAGAAGGAATCTACCTAAGTAAGAATCCCATGCATCAACAATCATCAAGCAATGGACAAATAATATGATATGGAAACTGATTTCTAAACGTATTCATCTAACAAACCCTAAGGACCATTGACTGAATCAAACGAAATCCCAAAGAATGAATATTAGATTATTAAGCAATCAGTTATATTGACTTCCTTACGGTTATCAAATAGGGTTAATTAATAGTATCTAAAGCAAGTAATCTCACGAAACACTAAACCCTAGATAACTTGATAGGCTACACACGACATCATGAACAAGGATCAACACACTGAGCAAGAATATTGTCACTATCTATCCTAGCATGCAATTGACCAAGACACATGAATAACTCCTCACCTTACATCTATTGGAATTTAGCAGAACATTCAAAACCCTAACCAACTGTCAACCAGCTTCTATGATCTAATGGGCCCGTTCAATCACAATAATCAAAAAACCAAGTAATGATTAAACATAAACCCTAAATCTAAAGAATACAATCAAGAGATATAAGATCTATGTGAAGCTATAGTTAACAATCAATCAAGATAATAAACATTCATATGCATCATGAAAGCAAAATCAAGTCTTTTACTATTAAAATAACGAAACCATAATCAAAACATTAGTCCAAAGCAAGAATCAAGTCAACACATGTTCATCAAACCTAGGTAGACATGAAGTCTAGCCTAGTATAGTCTTAATCAAAGATAAATAACTAAAACAAAAGAGAATCATGATAGATAGTGAACAAAGATGATGAAAAAGAACGAAAGAACCCTTCTTAATCGACCCTTGAACACTTGTATGAAAGCTCGATGATGCTCCTTGATTCCTAGCCTCAAAATCACCTTCAAACCTTTGGAAACCCTCTCAAAATCGGCTGCAATAATGCTTCATTCGGCTAGGTTTGCAAGAGATGTTTATATAAGCGAGTAACGGGCTTGGACTTGCGAAGATGGCTGACCTGGAAGCCATAGGCGCCGCGCGAAGGCATATTGCCTTTTGCCTTAGCGCGGCGCGGCTTGCTTTTTTAGGAGATCTGGTTTTTTTTTATTATTTCTTAATTATTCTTGTTAAATCTTGATAATATTCATTATTGAACTCCAAGTAACGAAAAGAATCTTCTAGAACTTGCTTCCCTTTCTTCTCCAAGCCACCATATATATGAAAACATAACAAAACATTAGTGAAGCAATCACGTAACTGTTTGACGAACAAAAAGAACATAAGCTCCGCATGAAATGATAGACAGAATTAAGTTTAATCATGCAAGATACCAAAAGAGTTAAAACACGATAAATATATAAAACTTGACTCAAAACCTTAAATAATAAAAGATAAACCAAAACACGAACTAAAACGAACTCAAAACATTAAATAAACATAACTTAACAAGGGATCCAAGATGTATAAATAGACGTATATCAAATATCCCCACACTTACTCTTTTTTCGTCCCTGAAAAAGTCTAATGCAGTTGGATCAGAATCGGAAAATTCAGTCAAACAAACATATAGGTTAATCTTTAAAACTTAGAAGAACGCAAAAACCGCGATCATCGATATTGTTGTCCACTTAAACCCATGCCTTAATCTTTACCGGGACAAATAAGATCCGACAGTTTTTCACTCAGTGGTTTACACAATAAGACCCGCTTATTTTCAGCTTTTACCGGACCAGACCACCCCAACTTGACTTAAACCTCAAAATTAGCAGAATTAAAAATTTTGTTGCTATTTTTTCATGAATAGTTAAGACGATCAAGGGTATTGTTTATCCACCTAAGCTTAAGCATCAAAGTCTACCAAGCAGCCATTAGATACGATTAAGGTTCAATTAATTAATAGCTAGTGCTCCCCACATCATGACATACCCCCGTTGTCAAGCAATACACCGAACCATTACCATAGGTGAGTATGCAAAATTTCATCTATAGGGCTTACATGTAGCGTGTCCCTTGTGGTCCGTTTCTTAATGGTAATGAGACGCGAGCAAGGGGACCCCACATGGCTAACAGCGTGGATGATCAATTATGTAGTGAATTTGTACTTTTGTACTCTTGTGATCATGTTTATAGACTTATAAGGTTTGCTTTTTTTTGGCTTTATTTTAAATATCCACAACCCCACTTAGGAATTGTGAATACCCAGATGAATAGATACAGACCCATGGTCTCCGGACCCGAATCATCCCATCAATACAGGATTTAAGGTTATAAAACCATACGCCAATGAGGTTTAAAACACTAAACTAGCAGTTTTAAGATTTATATCACAGGCTACACGGCATACTCTAACGTTAAACCTACCCAAGCATCATATGATAACGTATTCAGATTTTAAAACTTATAATATTTCCACTTTTCATACCAAAAATTGAGACTTGAGTATGACCCGACCTTTCATTACTTATTTTCCACGGACAAAACGCTTTACCCACAAAAGATTTCCGTTTTAACCATTTTATCAAATTTGCCCTTTCTTTCTCAAGGCTGAGCCTACCGACACATCCCAAGTTAATTGCGCTTTCTTTTATTTATCTCATATTATTAGTAGTTTGAAAAACCAATTTCCCGATAAATATCATTATCTCACACTTTACGCAAAAACTATATACAAGGGACATTTTTAAAACATTTTTCAATTTTTTTTCAAATTTTTTTTTCAATTTTTTTTATTTTTATTATTATTATTTTAAACAAAAACTCAATTTAAACTACGACTCAAATATCCTATCCCCATACTTAAATTTTGCATTGTCCTCAATGCAAGGATAAGGACGACTTAAAATAAAAATAAAACAAAAATAAAGTCGGACTACAAAAAACTAAAAACTAAAAATTAAAAACAAAAACAAAATAAAAAAAATTAACAAGCTAGATAAAGGAAAAGACTTAGCTGGTAATATGCGCATGAAATATGATGCCAAAGTCTTCTTCCATGAATGCCCTCCAACTACGAACGTGCTCAGCAAATAGTAACTCCTTCTCTCTCACACGAACGCAAGCGGCAAAACAAAACAAAAAAACATATCTAAAAATGCATCTTATCATAATGATAGATATTAAGCAATTAGAGTGTTTCACATCAACCGACAAATAAAACATGAATAATTAACAGCAAATAATAAACATGAAGTATACGATTCAGCTGCTCCATCATCCCCACACTTGTTTTTTTCAATATACTCTTCATTGGGGATCATCTCTCTAGTTCACTCAATCTTTCTTTTACCTAGCAAAACTCAAAAATACAAAAAAGAACTACAAAAAACTACGTTAATGACTCGATTAATTATACAAACTCTGTGAAACCTCCCCACACTTGAACTTAATCAGGAGGTTTCTCTTCGATCTGGACCCTGTCTAACCCGTTTAGTTCCACCCGGAATTTATCAAACATTAATATATCAATGATGGACCCGCAAAATATTAAATTAGAATTAAAAATCAGTAACGGTTCAGACCACCTATATTTAAACTTACCTGGCAAGAGCCGAATGCGTTGTAAGTATCGAGAAGACTGGTCGTGTTTGACTATTAATGGCTTTTTCACTCCCGTAGACCATCTTCTAAAGTATACGCAAGTTCGGTTTTCAGGTAACCTATCATCCTCGACCTTCTCCCGTGGTTTTAATTCCCGAGAAGCATTCAAAACACAATCCACAGGTTGGCAATAGTGTTCTTCCTCTAACACCACATCCTCATCTACACTGTCCTCTACAAGTGGGGCCTCGAAAAACGCAACATCAGTATTGACGTCCAATGTACCCCTCTCGTTATACTCTGACAATCCATCCAACTCTAGATCAAGGAATTCATCTTCCTCACTCAATTCATTCACAACCTTTTCCTCAACGCCAAATATCAACTCAAGTGAATCCCCCAAAATCCACGTCATCCTCTATCTCTTCTTCCTTCACTAACGATCTCTGATAAGCAGCCCACTCTTCTTCGTTTATCTCATCATCAGAGTCACTCCAAAAATCAATAATAGCATGTGAAACCGGAGATGGACTTCAACATCCATTTTTGTCTCCGTTACTTGAGTGATCTCCTCATGTGACTGCTCAACATATTCCAAGGATCTCAACCTCTCCATTTCATCTTCTTCATCCAGTCTCCTAGAAATTTCTGCTACTTGACGTTGGAGATCTGTAATAATATCCTGGTGATTTTTGAAGATGGTATCATGCTCAACGAGCATCTTTTGGGTATCTGTAGCCATGTATTAGACTAACATCTTTTCTATCCTACCCATAACAGCTACATCCTCATCGAAAAGGCTTTTAGAAAATTGATCATAACACTGCTCCTGGTTTTGTGTAAGGCCCCGTTACCGGAAGCCCTACTTTCGCGTTGGATTTACTCATAAACACAGTTCTAAATATCAGAGTTAATTAAAACATTTACGCGGAATATAAAACTTTCATAAAACTTTGCATAATTCATAACTTGTCTCAAAACATTCTTTGTCTTTCAACATTAAAGCATTAAATTAAAACATCATAAGTCTTCAGATGCCAGACTCTCGTTCAGTGCCATGTGTCCCCTCAAGCGAGCTGCCTCATTCTACTCACCTGCGTGCATACTAAAAGTCAGCTACGCTGAGTGAGTTCTAGATAATCACATAATCATACCATTCACATAACATAATGTTCTTTCATTCATACTTTCATACTTTCATACTGTATTAACTTACTGTCATATCTTACGTTATAAAGAGCATTACGCCCTACATTCCTCGAGTATTATTAGGGCTCGGTACCCTCCTTCCTCGAGTATTATTAGGGCTCGGTACCCTCTTTCCTCGAGTATTATTAGGGCTCGGTACCCTCCTTCCTCGAGTATTATTAGGGCTCGGTACCCTCTTTCCTCGAGTATTATTAGGGCTCGGTTCCCTCTTCGTTACCATACAACCATACATTATCATTTCTTTCTTTTATTATCTTTATCACGTTCATACACGTAAACATACATATCATACTTACCTTACACCTGGCGTTACAACCTGACAGTACGTGCAATATCCGAAGATCGTTCACGTAACATCAAGCAATCATTCATACATATCATATCATTCACATAAGGCATACACTTATCTCGTAGGATAAGTGTATTAACAAACATATTGAGTATGCACACAGCCCCGAAAACATAACACATAAGGGGGCTAGAAACTCACCTGGACACGGTTACGTTCTCCGTTGATTGTAATTCCTTTCTTTAACTGGGCTCGGCTAACTGTATAATATTTACACATATAAATTAACTACTACTACTCGTTTTCAATAACTGCCTTAACACATTTCCCATTAGGTTTTTAATTCATTTTAAAAAAACGAACTTCGCTTCAGGCGAAGTTAAACCTTAGGCGAACTTGGAAACAACTTGGTTCTGGCTTGATTCGATCGAATAGGAACACGTTCGATCGAATAGGAACACGTTCGATCGAATAGGAACACGTTCGATCGAATACAACACGTTCGATCGAATACAACACGTTCGATCAAACAGGAACACGTTCGATCGAATAGGAACACGTTCGATCGAATACAACACTCATTCGATCGAATACAAAACTCATTCGATCGAATGAGTTGGAGACCATTCGGTTGCTTCCCTATTCGGTCGACTGGACTTGTTCGATCTACGCATTCGATCGAATGGACTGATTCGATCGACTGGTTCGATCGAATGAGTCTGGTTCGACTCCTTCAAGCTGGCGACGGAGAAACCCACGGGTTTTCCAGATTTTCCAGATTTTTGACCCAAAATCGACGTTTTTGACATGGAAATGCTCGGGATTGAAAGGGCTATCGATTCCTTGTACTTTTAAACACACAAGCTTGCATTTTGACACCAAAACAAGGCGGTTTTTGACCCGAAAACTCAAGTTACAAAAACGGAAGTTTTTGCTCGATTTGAGGTCGAAAATGGTTATGAAAACGGATGATTTTCAAGAGGGACTTACCAAAAACGATTAGGAACAAGATTGTGGACTCGGATTTGTGATTCGAGAACTTTCTCTCTCTAGTTTCTCTCTCTAGAATTGAGAGTGTTTGGGTGTGGGAGTGAAAGGGAGTTGGTGAAAATGGTGAAAGTGTCAAGAACTTTCGTTTATATACTACGGGTTTGGTTAGGCTCGGGTTGGCTTCCTACGGGTCGAGACAGGCCGAGTTCATAAAATAACTAAGCCCAAGACCCGTTCCTTACTCGACATTAAATAACTAAAACGTGAAATTACTAAACATAACTTTCTTTTATTTATCATTATAAAAATTTCGGGATGTTACAAGTCTTCCCTCCTTAAAGAGGTTTCGTCCCCGAAACCTAACTTATTCCCTATAAAAGGAAAACTTCTTATATTTACACGCTTTATTGAATCGCCTTCGCTTTCTGAGTTACCCTTCTTACTTCCGGCTTTGCAGTCATCGAATGGTGGTCATGTGTTTTAGCTATTTAAGGTAGCTTGTCCATGAGACCCTCGATGCACCAAGACTCATCTCATCCTTCTAAGGGTTTCGATTAGTACTTTTAACACTATTGTCTAAATCAACATTTCACCATAACATAATAATCATTCTTAACCAAACTCAAAATAATTACACACCACAGATAAACATAAGTTTTAAACCTTAACACAAAGCAAGTTCTTAAGCAAATGTAATTTAATAGAACCATTGCATGAGCAATTATTCCTTCATCAGGTGTTCCTCTCTGCAGTTTCCCAAAGTCTTCATCCTTTCGCACCTACCGCCCCTGATTCCTTGCAATCCCTAGCCATGTGGTCAGCTTTTCCGCATTTGAAGCACTTTGGACGATCAGGGCATTCTCGAGAATAATGCCCACTCTTTCCACACCGATAGCACCTGTCTGTCCCAGTCTTGCATTCTCCCTGGTGCACTCGCCCACATGTCTCACATGTATCCTTGTTCCCACCCTTGGCCTTCCTCTCATCAGTTGTTGTCACCATCACGCCAGACCGCTTAGTAGAGGTAGCCCATTTCTTTTCCTTCTCTCCCCCCACCGTTCTTGTTTCCCCACAATCCCTAGCAAAGTGACCCGACTTACCACACTTATAACATTTCTGGTCCTCGGTGCAATCACGAGTTATGTGTCCCTTCTTCCCACATCGGTAGCACTGATTTGGTCCAGCCTTGCATTCACCTAGGTGCATCTTCCCGCACACTTTGCACGTTTCCCTTCCCGCGACCCTTGGTATCTTTTTCCCAGCATACTCCACGACATCTACAGATCTTTTGGTTCCTTTCGCTCCTCCCTTTTCATCATCACCACTCTCACTGTCCTTTCCTGCCTTCAAAGTGGCCCTTGCATGGTTTTCAGCAGACCTGTCAGTACGAAATTTCTTCTCTGTAGCAGCTACAGCGTAGGAAATGGCAAATCGAACAGCAGGATCCAGCTGATATCCTTCATCGCTGCTTGGTCCTTGCAAAGTTTCACTTTTCTCCTTTCTCGAGGTAGTAACTAGTTCTTCAGAAGGTTTTCGGACAACGCGTAATCCAAGAGGACGTCCAGTGTGACCTCCCTTTCCAACAAACCTTCTTGCTCCAGCCATTAGTATCCTTAAATGGAAAACACAAACATCATCACTCAAGGAACTATTTAGTACAAGGATAGCAAGGCTAACAGGTAATAACAGTGGCCAGTTGTGATTAGCTGATCACGTTACTTTCCGTGTCCTATACACTTCCCTTTATGAGTCTATTTGTGCCGGTTCTACTTAAGCAGTTTGTCAAATCAAACAATCAATTATTCCTATCCCTGACGTTCACATATCTTTCTTTTCTCATTAACATATATCATTTAATCATACACCTTACCTTTACTGTTCTTGCTTGAGCAACACATGGCATTCTTGAACTGGCATCTTCTTTCCTTTCTTACTTATATCTCATACTCTGTTCGAGTCTAAGCATGTAGGATGCTTAAATCTCTCGAACTTTGCTCTGATACCAACTTGTAAGGCCCCGTTACCGGAAGCCCTACTTTCGCGTTGGATTTACTCATAAACACAGTTCTAAATATCAGAGTTAATTAAAACATTTACGCGGAATATAAAACTTTCATAAAACTTTGCATAATTCATAACTTGTCTCAAAACATTCTTTGTCTTTCAACATTAAAGCATTAAATTAAAACATCATAAGTCTTCAGATGCCAGACTCTCGTTCAGTGCCATGTGTCCCCTCAAGCGAGCTGCCTCATTCTACTCACCTGCGTGCATACTAAAAGTCAGCTACGCTGAGTGAGTTCTAGATAATCACATAATCATACCATTCACATAACATAATGTTCTTTCATTCATACTTTCATACTTTCATACTGTATTAACTTACTGTCATATCTTACGTTATAAAGAGCATTACGCCCTACATTCCTCGAGTATTATTAGGGCTCGGTACCCTCCTTCCTCGAGTATTATTAGGGCTCGGTACCCTCTTTCCTCGAGTATTATTAGGGCTCGGTACCCTCCTTCCTCGAGTATTATTAGGGCTCGGTACCCTCTTTCCTCGAGTATTATTAGGGCTCGGTTCCCTCTTCGTTACCATACAACCATACATTATCATTTCTTTCTTTTATTATCTTTATCACGTTCATACACGTAAACATACATATCATACTTACCTTACACCTGGCGTTACAACCTGACAGTACGTGCAATATCCGAAGATCGTTCACGTAACATCAAGCAATCATTCATACATATCATATCATTCACATAAGGCATACACTTATCTCGTAGGATAAGTGTATTAACAAACATATTGAGTATGCACACAGCCCCGAAAACATAACACATAAGGGGGCTAGAAACTCACCTGGACACGGTTACGTTCTCCGTTGATTGTAATTCCTTTCTTTAACTGGGCTCGGCTAACTGTATAATATTTACACATATAAATTAACTACTACTACTCGTTTTCAATAACTGCCTTAACACATTTCCCATTAGGTTTTTAATTCATTTTAAAAAAACGAACTTCGCTTCAGGCGAAGTTAAACCTTAGGCGAACTTGGAAACAACTTGGTTCTGGCTTGATTCGATCGAATAGGAACACGTTCGATCGAATAGGAACACGTTCGATCGAATAGGAACACGTTCGATCGAATACAACACGTTCGATCGAATACAACACGTTCGATCAAACAGGAACACGTTCGATCGAATAGGAACACGTTCGATCGAATACAACACTCATTCGATCGAATACAAAACTCATTCGATCGAATGAGTTGGAGACCATTCGGTTGCTTCCCTATTCGGTCGACTGGACTTGTTCGATCTACGCATTCGATCGAATGGACTGATTCGATCGACTGGTTCGATCGAATGAGTCTGGTTCGACTCCTTCAAGCTGGCGACGGAGAAACCCACGGGTTTTCCAGATTTTCCAGATTTTTGACCCAAAATCGACGTTTTTGACATGGAAATGCTCGGGATTGAAGGGGCTATCGATTCCTTGTACTTTTAAACACACAAGCTTGCATTTTGACACCAAAACAAGGCGGTTTTTGACCCGAAAACTCAAGTTACAAAAACGGAAGTTTTTGCTCGATTTGAGGTCGAAAATGGTTATGAAAACGGATGATTTTCAAGAGGGACTTACCAAAAACGATTAGGAACAAGATTGTGGACTCGGATTTGTGATTCGAGAACTTTCTCTCTCTAGTTTCTCTCTCTAGAATTGAGAGTGTTTGGGTGTGGGAGTGAAAGGGAGTTGGTGAAAATGGTGAAAGTGTCAAGAACTTTCGTTTATATACTACGGGTTTGGTTAGGCTCGGGTTGGCTTCCTACGGGTCGAGACAGGCCGAGTTCATAAAATAACTAAGCCCAAGACCCGTTCCTTACTCGACATTAAATAACTAAAACGTGAAATTACTAAACATAACTTTCTTTTATTTATCATTATAAAAATTTCGGGATGTTACAAGTCTTCCCTCCTTAAAGAGGTTTCGTCCCCGAAACCTAACTTATTCCCTATAAAAGGAAAACTTCTTATATTTACACGCTTTATTGAATCGCCTTCGCTTTCTGAGTTACCCTTCTTACTTCCGGCTTTGCAGTCATCGAATGGTGGTCATGTGTTTTAGCTATTTAAGGTAGCTTGTCCATGAGACCCTCGATGCACCAAGACTCATCTCATCCTTCTAAGGGTTTCGATTAGTACTTTTAACACTATTGTCTAAATCAACATTTCACCATAACATAATAATCATTCTTAACCAAACTCAAAATAATTACACACCACAGATAAACATAAGTTTTAAACCTTAACACAAAACAAGTTCTTAAGCAAATGTAATTTAATAGAACCATTGCATGAGCAATTATTCCTTCATCAGGTGTTCCTCTCTGCAGTTTCCCAAAGTCTTCATCCTTTCGCACCTACCGCCCCTGATTCCTTGCAATCCCTAGCCATGTGGTCAGCTTTTCCGCATTTGAAGCACTTTGGACGATCAGGGCATTCTCGAGAATAATGCCCACTCTTTCCACACCGATAGCACCTGTCTGTCCCAGTCTTGCATTCTCCCTGGTGCACTCGCCCACATGTCTCACATGTATCCTTGTTCCCACCCTTGGCCTTCCTCTCATCAGTTGTTGTCACCATCACGCCAGACCGCTTAGTAGAGGTAGCCCATTTCTTTTCCTTCTCTCCCCCCACCGTTCTTGTTTCCCCACAATCCCTAGCAAAGTGACCCGACTTACCACACTTATAACATTTCTGGTCCTCGGTGCAATCACGAGTTATGTGTCCCTTCTTCCCACATCGGTAGCACTGATTTGGTCCAGCCTTGCATTCACCTAGGTGCATCTTCCCGCACACTTTGCACGTTTCCCTTCCCGCGACCCTTGGTATCTTTTTCCCAGCATACTCCACGACATCTACAGATCTTTTGGTTCCTTTCGCTCCTCCCTTTTCATCATCACCACTCTCACTGTCCTTTCCTGCCTTCAAAGTGGCCCTTGCATGGTTTTCAGCAGACCTGTCAGTACGAAATTTCTTCTCTGTAGCAGCTACAGCGTAGGAAATGGCAAATCGAACAGCAGGATCCAGCTGATATCCTTCATCGCTGCTTGGTCCTTGCAAAGTTTCACTTTTCTCCTTTCTCGAGGTAGTAACTAGTTCTTCAGAAGGTTTTCGGACAACGCGTAATCCAAGAGGACGTCCAGTGTGACCTCCCTTTCCAACAAACCTTCTTGCTCCAGCCATTAGTATCCTTAAATGGAAAACACAAACATCATCACTCAAGGAACTATTTAGTACAAGGATAGCAAGGCTAACAGGTAATAACAGTGGCCAGTTGTGATTAGCTGATCACGTTACTTTCCGTGTCCTATACACTTCCCTTTATGAGTCTATTTGTGCCGGTTCTACTTAAGCAGTTTGTCAAATCAAACAATCAATTATTCCTATCCCTGACGTTCACATATCTTTCTTTTCTCATTAACATATATCATTTAATCATACACCTTACCTTTACTGTTCTTGCTTGAGCAACACATGGCATTCTTGAACTGGCATCTTCTTTCCTTTCTTACTTATATCTCATACTCTGTTCGAGTCTAAGCATGTAGGATGCTTAAATCTCTCGAACTTTGCTCTGATACCAACTTGTAAGGCCCCGTTACCGGAAGCCCTACTTTCGCGTTGGATTTACTCATAAACACAGTTCTAAATATCAGAGTTAATTAAAACATTTACGCGGAATATAAAACTTTCATAAAACTTTGCATAATTCATAACTTGTCTCAAAACATTCTTTGTCTTTCAACATTAAAGCATTAAATTAAAACATCATAAGTCTTCAGATGCCAGACTCTCGTTCAGTGCCATGTGTCCCCTCAAGCGAGCTGCCTCATTCTACTCACCTGCGTGCATACTAAAAGTCAGCTACGCTGAGTGAGTTCTAGATAATCACATAATCATACCATTCACATAACATAATGTTCTTTCATTCATACTTTCATACTTTCATACTGTATTAACTTACTGTCATATCTTACGTTATAAAGAGCATTACGCCCTACATTCCTCGAGTATTATTAGGGCTCGGTACCCTCCTTCCTCGAGTATTATTAGGGCTCGGTACCCTCTTTCCTCGAGTATTATTAGGGCTCGGTACCCTCCTTCCTCGAGTATTATTAGGGCTCGGTACCCTCTTTCCTCGAGTATTATTAGGGCTCGGTTCCCTCTTCGTTACCATACAACCATACATTATCATTTCTTTCTTTTATTATCTTTATCACGTTCATACACGTAAACATACATATCATACTTACCTTACACCTGGCGTTACAACCTGACAGTACGTGCAATATCCGAAGATCGTTCACGTAACATCAAGCAATCATTCATACATATCATATCATTCACATAAGGCATACACTTATCTCGTAGGATAAGTGTATTAACAAACATATTGAGTATGCACACAGCCCCGAAAACATAACACATAAGGGGGCTAGAAACTCACCTGGACACGGTTACGTTCTCCGTTGATTGTAATTCCTTTCTTTAACTGGGCTCGGCTAACTGTATAATATTTACACATATAAATTAACTACTACTACTCGTTTTCAATAACTGCCTTAACACATTTCCCATTAGGTTTTTAATTCATTTTAAAAAAACGAACTTCGCTTCAGGCGAAGTTAAACCTTAGGCGAACTTGGAAACAACTTGGTTCTGGCTTGATTCGATCGAATAGGAACACGTTCGATCGAATAGGAACACGTTCGATCGAATAGGAACACGTTCGATCGAATACAACACGTTCGATCGAATACAACACGTTCGATCAAACAGGAACACGTTCGATCGAATAGGAACACGTTCGATCGAATACAACACTCATTCGATCGAATACAAAACTCATTCGATCGAATGAGTTGGAGACCATTCGGTTGCTTCCCTATTCGGTCGACTGGACTTGTTCGATCTACGCATTCGATCGAATGGACTGATTCGATCGACTGGTTCGATCGAATGAGTCTGGTTCGACTCCTTCAAGCTGGCGCCGGAGAAACCCACGGGTTTTCCAGATTTTCCAGATTTTTGACCCAAAATCGACGTTTTTGACATGGAAATGCTCGGGATTGAAGGGGCTATCGATTCCTTGTACTTTTAAACACACAAGCTTGCATTTTGACACCAAAACAAGGCGGTTTTTGACCCGAAAACTCAAGTTACAAAAACGGAAGTTTTTGCTCGATTTGAGGTCGAAAATGGTTATGAAAACGGATGATTTTCAAGAGGGACTTACCAAAAACGATTAGGAACAAGATTGTGGACTCGGATTTGTGATTCGAGAACTTTCTCTCTCTAGTTTCTCTCTCTAGAATTGAGAGTGTTTGGGTGTGGGAGTGAAAGGGAGTTGGTGAAAATGGTGAAAGTGTCAAGAACTTTCGTTTATATACTACGGGTTTGGTTAGGCTCGGGTTGGCTTCCTACGGGTCGAGACAGGCCGAGTTCATAAAATAACTAAGCCCAAGACCCGTTCCTTACTCGACATTAAATAACTAAAACGTGAAATTACTAAACATAACTTTCTTTTATTTATCATTATAAAAATTTCGGGATGTTACATTTTGCTGAGGTTGCTGATACGAATTATCAAAATAATAAGGAAAATGTCCTTGTGAAAAATTTTGCACCGGCTGCACAAAAGGGATAGTACGATTATATGGATAAGCACGAGTCATATGACAACCAGCGCATATATAACAAATAAAGCGAGAAACCTTGTATGGACAATCATAGTGTAAATGAGGATCACCACACGTATCACAATTAAGGTTACTATTGTATGGACATTTAATGGTAAAGTGAGGTCCATTACAATTTTCACACATAATTACAAGAATCTAAAAAAGCAAAAGACACGGACATTTAGACACCTACGAACTCAAAACAAAAAAGAATAAACACGTAATTATCTAATTAACTAAAACCCTTAAAACTAAAAAGGAAAAACACAATAGCACGTATATAGCAAGTAAGTACAATCAAAGCTAGCAACGCAATCGCCAAAAGTCCCCAGCAACGGCGCCAAAAACTTGATGTGGTGGAAACAGTCAATTAAACATTAACTAAACTAAACAAGTAATAAAAACAAGACTTAAGACTCAACTACACAAAACACCGGTAAGTGAACCTGTCAATTGTACTAAAGCTAAGTAAGTCCGGAATATCGAACCCACAGGACTCTATTAATTACGTTAATTAACTAATTAGACTCGACTTACAACACGAATATTTATTATTAATGTTTAAAGGGGGGTTTTAAACTAAGATTAAACTAAGAAAGAAAATAAACAAGTAAACTAGAAATAAGCAATTAAACACAAGATCGAAACCAATCAGAGAAGGAATCTACCTAAGTAAGAATCCCATGCATCAACAATCATCAAGCAATGGACAAATAATATGATATGAAAACTGATTTCTAAACTTATTCATCTAACAAACCCTAAGGACCATTGACTGAATCAAACGAAATCCCAAAGAATGAATATTAGATTATTAAGCAATCAGTTATATTGACTTCCTTACGGTTATCAAATAGGGTTAATTAATAGTATATAAAGCAATTAATCTCACGAAACACTAAACCCTAGATAACTTGATAGGCTAAACACGACATCATGAACAAGGATCAACACACTGAGCAAGAATATTGCCACTATCTATCCTAGCATGCAATTGACCAAGACACATGAATAACTCCTCACCTTACATCTATTGGAATTTAGCAGAACATTCAAAACCCTAACCAACTGTCAACTAGCTTCTATGATCTAATGGGCCCATTCAATCACAATATTCAAAACACCAAGTAATGATTAAACATAAACCCTAAATTTAAAGAACACAATCAAGAGATATAATATCTACGTGAAGCTATACTTAACAATCAATCAACATTCATATGCATCATGAAAGCAAAATCAAGTCTTTTACTACTAAAATAACGAAACCATAATCAAAACATTAGTCCAAAGCAAGAATCAAGTCAACACATGTTCATCAAACCTAGGTAGACATGAAGTCTAGCCTAGCATAGTCTTAATCAAAGATAAATAACTAAAACAAAAGAGAATCATGACAAATAGTGAACAAAGATGATGAAAAAGAACGAAAGAACCCTTCTTATTCGACCCTTGAACACTTGTATGAAAGCTCGATGATCCTCCTTGATTCCTAGCCTCAAAATCACCTTCAAACCCTTGGAAACCCTCTCAAAATCGGCTGCAATAATGCTTCATTCGGCTAGGTTTGCAAGAGATGTTTATATAAGCAAGTAACGGGCTTTGACTTGCAAAGATGGCTGACCAGGGAGCAATAGGCGCCGCGCGAAGGCATATTGCCTTTTGCCTTAGTGTGGCGCGGCTTGCTTTTTTAGGAGATCTGGATTTTTTTTATTATTTCTTGATTATTCTTGTTAAATCTTGATAATATTCATTCTTGAACTCCAAGTAACGAAAAGAATATTCTAGAACTTGCTTCCCTTTCTTCTCCAAGCCACCATATATATGAAAACATAACAAAACATTAGTGAAGCAATCACGTAACTGTTTGACGAACAAAAAGAACATAAGCTCCGCATGAAATGATAGACAGAATTAAGTTTAATCATGCAAGATACCAAAAGAGTTAAAACATGATAAATATATAAAACTTGACTCAAAACCTTAAATAATAAAAGATAAACCAAAACAAGAACTAAAACGAACTCAAAACATTAAATAAACATAACTTTACAAGGGATCCAAGATGTATAAATAGACGTATATCAAATATCCCCACAGTTACTCTTTTTTCGTCCCTGAAAAAGTCTAATGTAGTTGGATCAGAATCGGAAAATTCTGTCAAACAAACATATAGGTTAATCTTTAAAACTTAGAAGAACGCAAAAACCGCGATCATCGATATTGTTGTCCACTTAAACCCATGCCTTAATCTTTATCGGGACAAATAAGATCCGACAGTTTTTTACTCAGTGGTTTACACAATTAAGACCCGCTTATTTTCAGCTTTTACCGGACCAGACCACCCCAACTTGACTTAAACCTCAAAATTAGCAGAATTAAAACTTTTGTTGCTATTTTTTCATGAATAGTTAAGACGATCAAGGGTATTGTTTATCCACCTAAGCTTAAGCGTCAAAGTCTACCAAGCAGCCATTAGATATGATTAAGGTTCAATTAATTAATAGCTAGTGCTCCCCACAGCATGACATACCCCCGTTATCAAGCAATACACCGAACCATTACCATAGGTGAGTATGCAAAATTTCATCTATAGGGCTTACATGTAGCGTGTCCCTTGTGGTCCGTTTCTTAATGGTAATGAGACGCGAGCAAGGGGACCCCACATGGCTAACAGCGTGGATGATCAATTATGTAGTGAATTTGTACTTTTGTACTCTTGTGATCATGTTTATAGACTTATAAGGTTTGCTCTTTTTTGGCTTTATTTTAAATATCCACAACCCCACTTAGGAATTGTGAATACCTAGATGAATAGATACAGACCCATGGTCTCCGGACCGAACCATCCCATCAATACAGGATTTAAGGTTATAAAACCATACGCCAATGAGGTGTAAAACACTAAACTAGCAGTTTTAATATTTATATCACAGGCTACACGACATACTCTAACGTTAAACCTACCCAAGCATCATATGATAATATGAAGCCTTTCTGGCAGGCCTACGAATAGCTAAGAAACTTGGGGTGAGACACTTGGAAGCGCGGGTGGATTCTATGCTGATCGCGGGCCAAATTAATGGAACCTGTGAAGCAAATAACGATGTAATGGCTTCATACTTGTCACAGGCAAAGGACTTCACCCTTAAATTCTCTTCCTGCAAAGTTATTCATATGAAGAGAAGTAAAAACAAGTCGGCAGACGCCCTTAGCAAATTGGCTACAACAAACTTTGAGCACTTTGCTAAGGACATTCGTGTTGAAGTCTTAGATCGACCATTCATCCCGCAGAACCAAGTTCTAGTAATCCAGGCTGGCGTAGAATCCTTGATGACACCAATCATGGCTTACTTGTCATCAGGTGTTCTGCCAGAAGAGACGGCCGCGGATCGAAAGATAAGGCACAAAGCCTTGAACTACCGAATGCAAGACGGTGTCTTGTATAGACGATCCTTCCTCGGCCTAGTCCTGAGATGTGTGGACGCCGAGGACACGAATTACTTGATTAGGAAAGTTCATGAATGCATTTGTGGTCTTCACGCAGGCTTGAGAATGGTCGTAGCAAAACTCATGAATGCTGGATACTACTGGCCGAGAATGCATTTGGTTGCTGTACAGGAAATCAAGAAATGTGATTCTTGTCAATGTCATGCTCCCAATACATTGCGACCAAAGAATGAACTCGTACCGGTAACCTCCGCTTGGTCGTTCAAAAAATGGGCTATTGACATCATGGGACATTTCCCAGAAGCCCCGGGACGTGTTGATTTTTAATTGTGGCCATTGATTATTTCACCAAGTGGGTGGAAGCCAAGCCAGTCGCATCCATTACGGCATCAAGTGTCAAGAAATTCCTGTAGGAATTTATAATTTGTCGATTTGGTCTACCGCTAGAACTTGTGAGTGACAATGGGACCCAGTTTGCGGTTAGCGGGTTACACAAATGGCTGAAAGAGCTTCATGTCACCCAGATTTTCACATCTGTGGCTCATCCGCAAACCAACGGCCAGGTCGAACGGACCAACCGAACTATCAAAGAAGGGATTAAAGCATGGTTAGGCACTAATCGAACATGCTGGGTCGATGAATTGCCCAATGTACTTTGGTCCTTTCGCACCCAGAAGAATTCAAGTAACTCTGAAATACCGTTCAGTTTTAACCTATGGCAAAGAAGCCATGATCCTGGCTGAAATTGGGGTTCCATCCGCATGAACTTTGATGATCGATGATAACGATAAAGAGTTGCGGATGAACCTCAACCTCCTTGAAGAAAGGAGGGACTTAGCACTGATTCGAGAGCATAATTACAAACATCAACTGCAAAAATACTACGACTCGCGGATCCAGAAGTGTACTTTTGATGCGGGAGACTTCGTCTTCCGCAACAATGAAACATCTTGCCAAGAGCCTCCGGGAAAATTAGCCCCAACTTGGGAAGGTCCCTACAAGATTAATGAAGTATTGTCCAAGGGTGCTTATTAGTTAGAGAAGTTGGACGGGACTGAGGTCCACAAAACATGGAATGTGGCATAGTTGAAGAAGTGTTACATTTAACAAGACTTGTTATTTACGTTTTATTTTGGCCTGCGTGCCTAATTGATTAGTAGAATGACATTTAATGTCTTAGTTTGTAACTCAGTTTGGCTTGCGCCCTTTTTATAGAAATTTTTATTAAGCATACATTTCAGTTTTATGTAATGTACGTTTTCCGGTCCGCATACCGAGCGAGACATCGCGTAATCCTTTATTAACAAATAAGAAGGTCCTACAAATACTTATTATTTATGTCAAATGGGATTACAAGGTTTTTTATGATGATTACAAGAAATATGAACACATGCGATTTACAAAAACAAAATGTATTACTACATTGCCGCGTCTTCGCCTTCCTCATCTTCTTGGTCTTCATCATCTGTTGCAAGAAGGGCCTTAAATTGATCAATCCCATCTTCTTTGTCCACGAGCTCGGCTATCTGATCATCAAAAGTGAACTTTAAATCATCAAATGTCTTCGTCTTCTCAACAAGAGTTTTGGCGGTGTCCTGGCCGTTCAAGGAAAATTCCTCAAGAGGTCTCTTTCCTTCCGTGAATTGAAGACCTTCTTGGAAGCCCGCCTGGCGACAAGCCTGAGAAAACGCGATTAATAGTGTCGCAAGACAATTTCCAAGTTCATCGCCCCCCGAATGTGGGCAATAACCTATTAGGATAAAAGATATGAGCAAAAGCTCCCGATATGATTATTTTCACAAAATAATTGCATAGGAAACGGAAGTTACCTGGGGAACACCTTCCGCCAATAACCATCTTTTGTCCGCCTTGGCTCGGGCAAGTTCTATTTTGTGCTCAACACATTCCAATGCTTGCTCCATGTTCTTGGCAGCAAGAGTAGCAAGGCGTTCATCCTTGGCAGACGCTTCAGCCTTCAGAGTCTTGATAAGCTCATCGCGTTCGTCCAATTGCTGTTGAAGGGTAGTTTTTTCCTCTTCAGCAATGGTTCAGCGGGGCTTTTCTGCTTCTAAGGTCGTTTTGGCATCTGCTAATTGTCGTTCAGCGGCATCAGCAGCCAGGCGGTTGTCTTTGGCTTCTTTCATAGCCTCTTCAGCTTCTTTTTCCGCCTGGCTACTTTTTGTTCAAATTCTTCTCACGCGTCACTCATGCCTAACCAGTCTCAGCACATTTCCTGACTGGTAGAGATGGCATTAGCTAGGGAGTGCGAATAAGAGCTCAATAACTCTTTATGCGAACGCCCACGTTGACGTTCTCTCTCCGCGGGAGAAAGGCTTCTGATCAGATACTCATGGCAAACATCCGCATCTGCAAATGTCGAGTCTAGATGCACCGACCAATGCGGATGATGTATCATGGGATCTTTTTCGTGTTCGGATGAAGAAGCCCTCGGACCGTCAGCAAAGATGCTAGGCCCCTCCTGGCTTTTAAACCGAAACGGTGCGCGGAGAGGTAAAGAAATGGAGGTTTCCTTGGGATTAACCTCTTTCTCACCCTCATGTGGAGGAGTGTTAGCAAGGAAAATAGGGTCCTAAGTGCCCTTTGGCAGGGATAGTGGTGGAGAAGAAGACGGAGTCGATCCCCTCAGATATGAAAGATCCTTAGAAGAGTCTTCTAGAAATTCTATAAGACAATATTTTTTCATCAGAAACGTATAATAATAACAATTATTAAACTTAAAGGCATTAAAGTTACCTGAGGAAACTTCTAGAGGTGCAGGTTGTTGAAGATGAGCTTCCAACTTTGTCTTTTTATGCTTCTTGGTAGCAATAGGCTTGGTGAACTGCACCTTGTGTTTTTCGGACACTTTGGAAGCATCCGCAGCAGCAGCTCGATGTTCATCTTCAATGACGACATCATCAGTAGCTCGATGTTCATCTTCGGAGATGACATTAGGAGCTCGATGTTCATCTTCGATGTTGACATCAGTATCTTTGTCACCCTCCACCTTACTAGTGGACGGATTCTGAATTCGCTTGCGGGTCAGACCTACAGTCGAACGCAAGGTATTCAGAGAGTCATTAGCACCAATGGGTAACTCTTCTTCACGGGGTGATGACTCCTCGCTAGAAGAAAGAAGCACTATCACCCAGCTAGAAGTAATAGCAGTAATAGGACGAGATTTTAGAATTCCCTCACCTTTGGCAACAAATTTCTCACCTTTGGCGAACATCGCCTCGGAAACCACGGGTTCCGGCAGAGAGTGGTGGAAAATAGAATATTGTTGCGAGTGCGTTCGAGGATGGGTTTGTCCTTTGGGTAAATCGGACGACCCACCTTGAGACCCTCCTCATGGTCCAGAAGCATACTAAAGATGGAACCCTCACCTGCATAAACGAGTAAAACAATCAGGACATAAGTGGGATCCAAGGAAAGTAAAAGATAAACTTACTACTATTAGGCTTCTCATAGTGCGGTTTCAAATCGGGAAACGGCCATTACCGGCTCATCTTCGCACCCACCAAAGCCCCTTCATGTATCGCACATATAAGGGTAGGTGTACTGGTTAGGGTTTTGAACCATAGAAGGTCCACTTGTGTAGTGGCACGGACCATAGGTAACCCTTCGTCGGATTTGCGATAAGTCATCACAAACGGAATCACGTCCTCCCGAATCCAGAAGAACTTTGGCTTCCACTCATGAAGACTCTGGTACCAATAATGCCCTTCCCAGTTGTAGCCCAACTGTACCTCACGCCCCAGTTAGAAATCTTGTAAAATACGGCGAACCGGCTAACAGTAGGCTCCATGTTGCGGGTCTGACAGCAGAATTCGAAGTGACGAATCCTCAACATACCAAAGGTATGGACCTGCGATATATTGTTCCCGTAGGCCGTCAAGACAGCCTCAATAAACTTTGTTACAGGCAACCTGAAGTTCCCTGTAGTAAAGTGATCGGCATACACAACCATCTTCTTGGCCGGAGGTTTAGTGGCAACAGAGCCCTCTGCCGGATATTCGGGCTCCCATTCAGGCGCTAAGCCGTAAACGTTGACGATATCCTTGTAATCCCTCTCCTTCCAATGGAGAACGACGTTGTCTATAGAAGCGTCACTCTTCTTCTCTTTAACCATTTTAGATCGCACCGGTGAAGTATTAAAAGTTCAGATCTAAAGTTGGAGGAGAAAATAAGAAGAGTTATAAAGAGATTAGAATACAAAGTAGTTGGATGTAACCTATTTATACACACCGCAGTTAATGTGACAGATAAAACGCCAGTGGAGAGAGAAAACGCGGCCCAATCAGAGTCCGACACGTTAGGTGGGAAAGACGAAAAAGCAATATAGACTACAGAAGGACGTCATACACGTCTTATCAATAGTGTTGCGACAGTTCTCTTTCCACCACATCATCACTTTTCCCCCACTTGCAAAATCAAATATCTCAACAAAAATATCTCAAAATATCTTAAGAAATATAATGTAGGATTCACAAGATGACAAGAAGGATTTTTTTCATTCATGTTAAAAGATAACTTAAAAATATGTAAGGAAATTACAAGTCAAAATCTATTCTATGGGTCTTGAGCAGGGATATCTTCCGGAGGCGTAGACGGAGCATCCTCTAGCTCCCGTTCCAGATATTCCTTCAATTGATCCACGCCGTCACTCACCGCCGCAAACTCAAAAAGCATGTCTTGCAAAGGAAATGTCAAACTATCATATTCCTTAATACGCATATCGTATTCCTGACCGACATCGAGTCCGTGCAGCGGATGTTCTTCAAAGGAACGACCGGCTTGAGCTTACGCCATTCCTTCATTAAAGCCTATCACGCGGCCGGAATTGGAGGAGGCAGTGAGCAGAAAAGCAAGGCTATCTGTCAGCTATGTTCCTTCCTTAATATGTTTAACACCTGCCAAGGAGAAAGAGATTGATTGGCAACACAAAAATATTGGTAACAAGGGAAAAAGGAGAGAAACGTACTGCGTTAAGACCTTGGCCCAACAGCCATCGTGTATCCCTTTCCGTCCACTCCGCCCGTTCTTGGAGCTCATGAAACCCGTCAGCTATTTTCTGTTTATCGTTCAGGTATTCAGCTGCACGGGCTTCCGCCTCTTCACGCGCTTGTAGAAGCGTCATAGGTGGCTTGTATATCGGTATCTCTTTTATCCATAAGCTCCGCCTGCTTCTTCTGCAGCTTAGACTCTGCCTCAAGTTCTTAGGGTTCCACATCTGAGTACCAGGTTGTTTAATAGGAGCGACCCACTTCTTATCCTTCTTCTCTTCCACCACCAAGTCATCCGCCGACAAGTCATCGTAAACCATTTCTATGAGCCCTACAGCAGAATCAAAAGTACATGGTCTACCAGCCTTGACCAAGACGCGAACCTTCTTCGGTAGTCCCCTATGGTAACACTTGATCCGCTTGGCTTCAGTGTTCACCATGTCTGGCACCAACCTAGACAGGCGGTTGAATTCAGTGGTGTATTCGTGGTGTGTAATCTCACCCGCCTTTAGGCTCAAGAACTTCATTTCAACCCTCTCAACCTCCGCATCAGCACAAAACCTCTTCATTACCAACTCCTTCAGATCATCCCACCGCATAGCTTTGATCTCTTCCCGGGTCTTCCTATGTTCAACAGTTTCCCACCAGTACATTGCTTCGTCAAGAAATGATTGGGTGGCAAAACCCACAGCTTGGTCGGGACGGCACTTGCTAATGCGAATAACCTTGTCCATAGTAGTTTTCCATTGGAGAGTAGCGATTGCGTCCCCCAAACCAGTCAGCTTCGGCGAGTCGCAGCCTTTAAATGACTTGTAGTTGCACCCACATCGGCCTCTCTTCCTATCATCAACCTTCACCGACTTAACCGCATTTGATTCCTCCTTCTCCTTCTCATCATCCTTCTTACTCTTTTCCCCCGACTTCTCAGCTGTCTTCGCATGACTTCCAGCGGACTTTCAGTATTCCAATTCTTTGCAGCGGCTGCTACCGCCTGAGCAATGGCAGCTTGAAAAACAGGGTCAAGTTGATACCCTTCGTTGTTACTCAGATTTCCACCGGCTGCACTTCCTTCTCCCTCAGCGTTAGTAGCAGATTCTACTGACGGTTCTCGGACAACGCGTGGCCTACCACGACGTCCCGTACGCCCTCCTCTAAACTTTCTAAGCTCCAGCCATCGTATTCTATTAGGAAACACAAACGTCATCACATAAGGACCATTTAGTACAAGGATAGTATGGCTAACAGGTAATAACAGTGGCCAGCTATGATTAGCTAATCACGTTACTCTCCGTGTCCTATACACTTCCCTTTGTGAGTCCACATGTGCTAGTTCTACTTCTAACAGTTAGACAATCAAGCAGTTCATATCATCACATACTCTTATCCCTAGAAATTAAGCTAGCATTCATTCATTCTTTATTTAGCTATTACGTAAACATCCATTCATCCTTCTACTTTCCATGTGAATTTAATCACATACTTTACGTTTACTTAACTTGCTTGAGTGACACATGGCATTCTCGTACTGGCATCTTCTTTCTTTTCCTACTTTAATCCCATTCGCTGTTCGAGTCTAAGCATGTAGGACGCTTAAATCTCTCGAACTTTGCTCTGATACCAACTTGTAAGGCCCTGTTACCGGTGCCTCGCTTTAAAGTTGGATTTACTCATAAACACAGTTCTAAATATCAGAGTTAATTAAAATTTTACGCGGAATAATATAAAAGTCAACCATTCATTACAAATATTCGTAACTTGTCTTTTTAAAACATAATTAAAACATAGTATCAAACATCATGACAAATCTTCATATGCCAGCCTCTTCAACCTTGCCATGTGTCCTGCTCAAACCAGCTGTCTCAATATATTAACGTGCGTGCATACTAAAAGTCAGCTACGCTGAGTGAGTTCTAGTTAATCAGACGACATACAATACATTCACATACATTACATATGCACCCGAAGGCACATACCTCCATATTTACTTACATACTTACATACACACATACTTTCATTCTTTTTTTCATACTTACATTCATACTTTCATTCATACACATACGTTTAAGGAGCATTTCGCCCTATAACCTTCGTCGATATTATTAGGGTCGGTTCCCTGCATTCGCCGACATTATTAGGGTCGGTTCCCTGCATTCGCCGACATTATTAGGGTCAGTTCCCTACATTCTCCGACATTATTAGGGTCGGTTCCCTATATTTAGTACATTGTACCATACCTGTCTTTACATACCTTTCTTAATATTACGTGCAATTTCCGAAATGTTTACGTACCATCATCATAACATACATACATCATTTATACATCATTTATATATATAGTCATATCTTTGACTATCACCTGGCAGCACATGTAATATCCGAAGATCGTTCATGTACTATCATCATAACATACATACATCTTTCACTTATCATATATACACATCAATCATGCCTTTCACTATCACTTGACGGCACATGCAATATCTGAATATCATTCATGAATCGTCAAACAATCATCATACATAAATCATACAAGGCATACACTTACCACGTAAGGTAAGTGTATTAACTATCACATCGATTATGCACACAGCCCCGAAAACATAACAAGGAAGTGGGGCTAGAAACTCACCTGAACGCGATTCCGTTCACCGGTTATAGTTAATCCTTTCTTGAGCTGAGCACGACTAACTATATAATCATACATATATTAAATACGACTCTAGCTCTTCTTATTATCCACTTAATTAGTCTCACGTATCTAAGTCGGTTTTACTTCATTGGATCATATCCGATTAGTTAATCGTTACTCGTTAACCTTTAAAGATATCTTTCAAAATTTATCAAAGTCCAAGGGTTATTGGGTAACTATCTCATTTTTTTCTAAGCCCAAGGACTGTTCTGCCATTATGTTAAACTTAGTTCGTTGTCCAGTTATCTGATTCGTTATTCAGTTCTTTAACGAATTAGAATTCTATAGCGAATGGAGTTCTGATTCGGTATATCAGAAAGAATCACCACTTATGGACCATCTTAACGAATTGAACTTTATAGCGAAGTGGTCTTTCGTAGAGAACTGGAAATCATAGCGATTTCTCAACTAGTTCGTTATTCTTCCTTAACGAACTAGCCTAACGAATGAGGGTTCTTCCGTAACGAACCACATAACGAATTGAAGCTCCTTCGTTATTCTCCTGTAACGAATTAGGGTTAGGTTTTGTTAGAGAATGTCAGAAACATTTTATGACATCCTTAAATACCCACGCCGCCTTTCCGGCGCCGTCTTTCCGGCTCCGCCGTGCCGGAAAATCAGGTGGTGGCCGGAAAAACGCGGTTTACCCCATTTTACACCGTTTTTCGTCCTGTTCGATCCAGATCTGAGCTAGGGTGACCCTTAAGCTCATCCTTTGATCGGATTATACCCGATTCTATCCGGATCTCGTGACTTTTGCGGTTTAAGGTGCCGGCTCATCGTTTCGTGACCATATCTAACGGGTTTAAGCTCATACAACATCATACTATCATTACCTTGGATCGGGATCGGTTTTCCTTGGTGATTTCAGCTAGAGAGTGAGAGAGCAATATGAGAGAGAGCTAAGTATGTGTTTTGTTAGGTGTATGGAATGTGTGTAAAATGAGAATTACTTGGTAATTAATGCTTATATAATTATGGATCATGGGCTTAAGCCCATGGTCTTTCCTTCCTTCATAACCCAAGTCCATAACCAATACCCATTTAACTCAACACTAGTCCGACTCATAATAACTCGTATTTTATTCATATACCGAAACTCGAAAAATGGGATGTTACAAGTCTTCCCTCCTTAAAGAGGTTTCGTCCCCGAAACTTAACTATTACATAAACAATTTTGGATAGATTTTGCGTATCTAATTCTCAGCTTCCCATGCAGCGTCCGATCCTTTGCAATGCTTCCATATCACTTTCACTAATGGGATAACTTTGCGACGAAGTTGCCTTTCCTTGCGGTCAACTATCTCGATTGGTTGCTCAATGTAGTTCAACTATTCATCAACCTCAATGTCCATTAACGGCACATGAGACGTGTCATCAGCTAGACATTTCCTCAGATGAGAGACATGAAAAGTAGAATGAATTCCTTCCAACTCCTCTGGCAAGTCTAGCTTGTAAGCCACTTCACCTACTCGATCTAAAATCTCAAACGGTCCAATGTACCTCGGACTCAGCTTTCCTCTCTTCCTAAAACGAATAATTCCCTTCCAAGGAGACCTTGAGTATCACATTGTCACCAATGTTAAACTCAATAGGTCTTCGCCGCTTATCAGCATACGAATTCTGTTGGTCTTGAGCAGCCTTTATCCTTGCTTTGATCTGATCGAATTTTGAAGAAGTTTCTTGCACAAATTCTAAACTTCCCAGCTCCTTCTGACCAATCTCCCCCCCCCCCCCCAACATACTGGGGTTCTACATCTTCTACCATAAAGCATCTCAAACGGTGGCATACCAATACTTGAATGGTAGCTGTTTTTATAGGAGAACTCTGCCAGATGCAGATGATCATCCCAGCTTCCTCCAAAGTCTAAAACACAAGCACGTAGCATATCCTCAAGGGTTTGGATCGTCCTTTCAGACTGTCCATCTGTTTGAGGATGATACGCCGTACTGATGTTCAATCTCGTTCCCATAGCTTCATGGAACTTCTTCCAAAACCTCGAAGTAAACCGAGTATCCCTATCTGATATGATTGATAACGACACTCCATGTTTGGATTCGACCTCTCTGATGAACAAGTTTGCTAATGTTTCTGACGAAATAGCCTCTCGTATAGGCAGAAAGTGTGCACTCTTGGTCATACGGTCCATAATCACCCAAATGGTATCGATGCTTAACTGCATGAGGTAGCTTAGTTATGAAATCCAGGGTGATGTATTCCCATTTCCACTCTGGTATCTCCAAAGGCTGCATTTTCCATAAAGCTTTTGATGGTCGGCTTTGACTTGCAAACAAGTTAAGCACTTACTAACATAATCTACCACATCGTTCTTCATTCCTGGCCACCAGTAATCTCTTTTCAAATGTTGGTACATCTTTGTGGTTCCTGGATGAATCGAATACCTTGTCTTATGAGCTTCATCTAGGATTCGACCTCTGAGACTTCCATGTTGTGGAATCCACATACGGTCAAATCTAGTCTTAACACCATGCGTGTTTTCCATCAACTCGTCCCGCTGACCGAAAAATCCTTTCCTTCTTCACTATTCGTTCATCAACCAGCACCCCTGACTGCACTTTGATGATTTCTTCAAAAAGACTTGAGTTCATAATCAACTGGTATGACTTCACTGTTGCGATGACTTCTTCATTCTTATGGCTTAGCGCATCGGCGACCACATTAGCTTTACCAGGGTAGTACTTAATGTCACAGTCATAATCCTTTATCAGTTCTAACCATCTTCTCTGCCTCATGTTCAGCTCTTTCTGTTCGAAGAAGTACTTTAAGCTTTTATGATCTGTATAGATAGTACACTTAGTACCGTACAGATAATGTCTCCATATCTTGAGAGCATGCACTATTGCTTCTAGCTCTCTAAATCATACGTCGAATAAGTACTTTCATGGACTTTCAACTGTCTAGACGCGTAAGCTATCACCTTTCCTCGCTGCATCAACACGCAACCTAACCCACGATACGAAGCATTAGTACAAACAACCAAATCCTCGTCACCATCGGGCAAAACAAGGATTGGAGCTTGCATGAGTCTTTTCTTTAATTCTTCAAAAGCTTCTTCTTGGAACTTACCCCAACTGAATACTATCGACTTTCGGGTCATACCGGTCAACGGTGCTGCTATCTTGGAGAAACCTTCGATGAATCTCCTATAGTAGCCAGCTAACCCTAGGAAGCTTCGTATATCAGTCGGATTCTGTGGGCTCTTCCAATTCGTTATTGCCTCAATCTTAGCTGGGTCCACGGTAACCCCTTCAGGATTAATCACATGCCCTAGAAATTGCACTTCTCGCAACCCGAACGCGCATTTCGAAAACTTAGCATACAACTTCTCTTTCTTCACAGTCTCCAATACTTATTTCAGATGCTCTGCATGATCCGACTCGCTTTTGAATAAATCAATATATCATCGATGAAAACGATAACTGACTTATCCAACATCGGCCGACACACCCTATTCATCTTATCCATAAATGCTGCAGGAGCATTTGTTAGACCGAATGACATCACGAGGAACTCGTAGTGTCCATACCACGTTCGAAACAATGTTTTAGGGATGTCTGCCTCTTTCACCTTCAATTGATGATACCCTGATCTAAGATCTATTCGTGAGAACCAACTTAAACCTTGCAGTTGGTCAAATAGATCATCAATCCTTGGCAAAGGATATCTATTATTTACCGTAAGCTTATTCAACTCGCGATAGTCTTTGCACATTCTCATACTTCCATCCTTCTTCTTCACAAACAACATTGCGCGCACCAAGGGGAAACACTTGGTCTTATGAAACCTTTGTCGAGGAGTTCTTGCAGTTGGGAAATCAATTTTTTCATCTCGGACGGCGCTAGACGGTAAGGTGCTTTCGCGACGGGCTAGGCTCCTAATACTAAATCTATTTGGAATTCTATCTCTCGCTCCGGTGGCAACCCCGGAAGATCCTCAGGAAATACTTCTGGGTAGTCGCACACGATGGGAACATCTTTCATTTCTTTCATCTCGGCCGTAGTGTTGACAACATACGCCAGGTAGGCACCACACCCTCGTCGTAATAACCCTTCGGCCTTTATCATCGAAATGACGTTAAGCCCTGAACTTTCCTTATTACCGTAAACCGTCACCGCACTACCCTCCAAGGACTTTAGCTTTATTATCCTACTCTTACACACTATCTGAGCTTCATAATTAGACAACCAATCCATTCCCAAAACTACATCGAACCCTCCTAAGGTCATGACATACAAAGTAACAGGGAACTCATGTCCCTCTAATTCTATCTTATAGTCCATAACCATTTCCATTATTTTCACCGAGGTGTCACCAGCGGTTTCTAGTATGAACGTTACAAACACCCGGCAACATGTATTCTAGCTAGTTTACTAAATGTCGTAGCTACAAAACTTCTATTTGCACCCGAGTCAAATAATACTGAAGCAGAAATACCGTTTACTAAGAACGTACCGGTCACAACATCAGGAATCTATTTGGCCTGTTCTTGAGTCAGCATATAGGCCCTAGTCCTTGGTCTCCCTTGTTCAGCGTCTTTCTTCTCACTCCCTCCAGCTTCACCACTCGTACAAGTCCTCGCCAAGTGACTTGTCTGTCCGCACTTATAACATGCGGGCTTTGCATGACAGTCTTGAGCAAAGTGCCCCATCTTACCACATTTGTAACAGGCATTTGACGCTGATCTACATTCCCCACCATGGGACTTCCCACACTTACGGCACACATCAGACCCAATTCCCCACTTGCACTCTCCAGCGTGCATCTTTTCGCACGTCCTACATGACCTCTTCTCCACACTCTCGGCTGCTTGTTCTTAGGGTTCCACATCTGAGTACCAGGTCGTTTAGTAGGAGCGACCCACTTCTTATCCTTCTTTTGTTCCGCCACCACGTCATCCGCCGACAAGTCATCGTAAACCATTTCTGCGAGCCCTACAGCAGAATCAAAAGTACCTGGTCTACCAGCCTTGACCAAGACGCGAACTTTCTGCGGTAGTCCCCTATGGTAACACTTGATCCACTTGGCTTCAGTGTTCACCATGCCTGGCACCAACCTAGACAGGCGGTTGAATTCAGTGGTGTATTCGCGGTGTGTCATCTCACCCGCCTTTAAGCTCAAGAACTTCATTTCAACCCTCTCAAACTCCGCATCAGCATAAAACCTCTTCATTACCAACTCCTTCAGATCATCCCACCGCATAGTTTTGATCTCTTCCCGGGTTTTCCTCTGTTCAACAGTTTCCCACCAGTACATGGCTTCGTCAAGAAATGACTGGGTGGTAAAAACCACAACTTGTTCGGGACGGCACTCGTTAATGCGAATAACCTTGTCCATAGTAGTTATCCATTGGAGAATAGCGATTACGTGCCCAAACCAGTCAGCTTCGGAGGGTCGCAACCTTTAAATGACTTGTAGTTGCACCCACCTCGGCCTCTCTTCCCGTCATCAACCTTCACCGACTTAACCGCACTTTATTCCTCCTTCTCATTCTCATCATCCTTCTTACTCTTTTCCCCCGAATTCTCAGCAGTCTTCGCATGACTTCCAGCGGACTTTTCAGGATTCCAATTCTTCGCAGCGGCTGCTACCGCCTGAGCAATGGCAGCTTGAACAACAGGGTCAAGTTGATACCCTTTTTTGTTACTCGGATTTCCTTCACCGACTCGCTTCCTTCTCCCTCAGCGTTAGTAGCCGATTCTACTGACGGTTCTCGGACAACGCGTGGCCTACCACGACGTCCCGTACGCCCTCCTCTTCCGACAACTTTCTTAGCTCCAGCCATCGTATTCTATAACGAAACACAAACGTAATCACTTAAGGAACCATTCAGTACAAGGATAGTAAGGCTAACAGGTAATAACAGTGGCCAGCTGTGATTAGCTGATCGCATTACTCTCCGTGTCCTATACACTTCCCTTTGTGAGTCCACTTATCCTAGTTCTACTTCTAACAGTTAGACAATCAAGCAATTCATATCATCACATACTCCTATCCCTAGAAATTAAGCTAGCATTCATACATACTTTATTTAGCTATTACGTAAACATTCATTCATCCTTATACTTTCCATGTGAATTTAATCACATACTTTACCTTTACTTAACTTGCTTGAGTGACACATGGCATTCTCGTACTGGCATCTTCTTTCTTCTCTTACTTTAATCCCATTCTCTGTTCGAGTCTAAGCATGTAGGATGCTTAAATCTCTCGAACTTTGCTCTGATACCAACTTGTAAGGCCCCGTTACCGGTGCCTCGCTTTAACGTTGGATTTACTCATAAACACAGTTCTAAATATCAGAGTTAATTAAAATTTTACGCAGAATAATATAAAAGTCAACCATTTATTACAAATATTCGTAACTTGTCTTTTTAAAACATAATTAAAACATAGTATCAAACATCATGACAAATCTTCAGATGCCAGCCTCTTCAATCTTGCGATGTGTCCTGCTCAAACCAGCTGTCTCAATCTGTTAACCTACGTGCATACTAAAAGTCAGCTACGCTGAGTGAGTTCTAATTAATCTGACGACTTACAATACATTCACATACATTACATATGCACCCGAAGGTACATACCTCCATATTTACTTACATACACACATACTTTCATTCTTTATTTCATACTTTCATTCATACACATACGTTTAAGGATCATTTCACCCTATAACCTTCGCGGATATTATTAGGTTCGGTTCCCTGCATTCGCCGACATTATTAGGGTTGGTTCCCTACATTCGCCGACTTTATTAGGGTCGGTTCCCTATATTTAGTACATTGTACCATACATGTCTTTACATACCTTTCTTAATATTACTTGCAATATCCGAAGATTGTTCACGTACCATCATCATAACATACATACATCATTTATATATCATATATATATATAGTCATATCTTTGACTATCACCTGGCAGCACATGCAATATCCGAAGATAGTTCATGTACTATCATCATAACATACATACATCTTTCACTTATCATATATACACATCAATCACGCCTTTAACTATCACTTGACGATACATGCAATATCCGAAGATCGTTCATGCATCGTCAAAAAATCATCATACATAAATCATACAAGGCATACACTTACCACTTAAGGTAAGTGTATTAACTATCACATCGATTATGCACACAGCCCCGAAAACGTAACAAGGAAGTGGGGCTAGAAACTCACCTGAACGCGATTCCGTTCACCGGTTATAGTTAATCCTTTCTTGAGCTGAGCACGACAAACTATATAATCATACATATATTAAATACGAATCTAGCTCTTCTTATTATCTACTTAATTAGTCTCACGTATCTAAGTCGGTTTTACTTCATTGGATCATTACCGATTAGTTAATCGTTACTCGTTATCCTTTAAAGGTATCTTTCAAAATTTATCAAAGTCCAAGGGTTATTGTGTAATTATCTCATTTTTTTCTAAGCCCAAGGACTGTTCTGCCATTATGTTAAACTTAGTTCGTTGTCCATTTATCTGATTCGTTATTCAGTTCTTTAACTAATTAGAATTCTATAGCGAATGGAGTTCTGATTCGGTATATCAGAACGAATCACCACTTATGGACCATCTTAACGAATTGAACTTTATAGCGCAGTGGTATTTCGTAGTGAACTGGAAATCATAGCGAATTGCTCAACTAGTTCGTTATTCTTCCTTAACGAACTATCCTCACGAACGAGGGTTCTTCCATAACGAACCACATAACGAATTGAAGCTCCTTCGTTATTCTCCCGTAACGAATTAGGGTTAGGTTTTGTTAAAGAATGTCAGAAACATTCTCTGACATCCTTAAATACCTGCGCCGCCGTGCCGGAAAATCGGGCGGTGGACGAAAAAACGCGGTTTACCCCATTTTACACCGTTTTTCACCGCTTTTCGTTCCATTCGATCCAGATCTGAGCTAGGGTGACCCCTAAGCTCATCTTTTGATCGGTTTATACCCGATTCTATCCGGATCTCGTGACTTTAGCAGTTTAAGGTGTCGGCTCGTCGTTTCGTGACCATATCTAAAGGGTTTAAGCTCATACAACATCTGTAACACCCCGTAACCGCAGCGGAAACGTAAACGGGATGCAACAGACACATCTGATATCAACAGCATTGCTTATAAAGAAAACACCACTACATTAATTTACATCATATTACATTGTTCCAAGTTTAGTTCCCGTCTAGGCGATAGCACATAAGTTTCACCAACATTACATTAACATATTTAATACAAAAAGAAAAGATCATTAAGCTTCCACAAAAAGCACGCATCATCAAGCATGTAGCAATTATTCCAGTTTGGGAGTACCTAGAAAGCATGTAAAGAAAACGGGTTAACTACGAATAGTTGGTGAGTTTCAATAATTTAAACAACTGTGACAAATCATTATAATAATCATATATTAGCGATGTAATTATGCTGAGCCCACAAGTAAAACCTCTGTTAACCCAGTACTGTACCCGTTCCGGGGGCAATGTTAACCCAGAAACACTCCTAGGGACATCTGGGGACACTGTTAACCCAGTACTGTACCCATTCCGGGGGCAATGTTAACCCTGAAACACTTCTAGGGAAATCTGAGGACACTGTTAACCCAGTACTGTACCCATTCCGTACGATTCCCATACAATCTAACGTTTATAAATACACGCAAATCCATGCGTTCAGTATGTACTTAAACATTTCAATAGTAACATGCTTTCCGCCTCGGGAAAATATTTAAAAACAATTCAGAAAAAGGGGCTCGTGAAACTCACCTTATCACAAGTAATTAGGTAACACAATACGCCAGCTACTAGTCCGGATCTGTAATACGATCCCTAAGTTCGTTACTATACAATCACTATTAATATAACTTTAACCGTGTTAACCGGTGCGTCTGGGAACCCTGTTAACCCCGTACTGTACTCGTTCCGGGGGTAATGTTAACCCAGAAACACTTCTCCGGACTCAGATTGTGATATCGTTTAGAGTTCACTAGTCAAAATTACTATTAGTCGTTTTTCCCGTTTTGCGTGCCTAGCACGGTTATCCGTTTTTACGTTTCAAAAATGAGTTTGGTCACACACGACCCGAAAATAGTTGTTGACTGATAATTTAATTATAGTTGTGAATTTAGAGCTTGGTTTAGACGCCCCGTTTGGCTGCGGGACCCGTTTCCGTCTTTAGTGTACCGGAAACTATTAAATCGGATAAAAATTACTCAAATCATCCGAATTATTTTCGGATGATTCATTTTTACTTGTTTAACTCAATTATATGAAAATAGTTCATTTTTAGGGTTTTTATACACCAGTCAGCTCGCTTATGCGAACTTTACCGGTTTACGCGTTTTAAGCTTTAAAAGTTTGTTTTTGCACCAATAATTATCCGTTTAATCCCGGATCTTGAAATTTTGCACAAATCACTTTTTGACAGTGGGGAATTTTATAAAAATATTACCATAATTAATTTTTATATTTAAAATTTATTTATCTATTTTTAAACATCATTAAAACACTAAATATGTCGTAAATACCAAACGATCTTAGAAAAATCCCAATTTTTTCCTGGATGACCCCTGCCATCCACATAGTCCCCAATAATTTTTCCAGAACTAAAATTTTCTTTTACATGCCATTTTCACTAAAACCGAGCTAGAAAACCCTAGAACTCGTTTAACCGAAAAGCCTACTTAGACTTCTCCAACGGACCTAAAATTTTGTCTGTGACTTTTACATGTTATAAAAAGATTATCTAGAATTTTCCAGAATTTTTCATGATATTTAACTATTTTTCACCATTTTTGGCCAAAACCGAGCATTAAATTCACCAAATATTCATCCTTTGTCCAAAAATTACCAAAAATTCACAGAACTCATATTTTCATATATCTAATACCTCTGTATAATTTCATGACCTAACTCTAAACGTGTCACAATCTGTCCAAAACCAAACATCACACAAAAACCGAACTACCTTGTGTTTCTAGCTTCAAACCGCAAGGATCTCGCTTTCTAGCCTTTGCTAACAATTAGATACAACACCTACAAGCACAATAACACCACACCAACCAAGTTACACCCACAATCAAGCCATTTCTTTCATGGTTTCGGTTATGATATAAAAACAAAGATTTAACCGTAAAAATTCGTTTTTGGTTCGTTTAACTCCTTTCTTGGACCAAGATCCCTTGTATAACCCGTATACATCACTTGATCATGCAAGAATCGGTTCCATCTCGGGTTTTCACCCTTTTTCACTTGGAAACCTCATTTTCTTGCAAGAAAACTCAAGAAACGAAGATGAACACGTGAATAACTCAATCTTTACCTCGTTGTTCTTGCTACAATTCTCGGTTTTTAGCTCAAGAGGTTGAGAGGAAATGAAGATTGTTGAGTTGTGTTGGTAAAAAAAATAATAAGGAAAGGGGTTGTATCCCCTTTATCCGATCGGAGTCAAGGAGAGGGTGGGGTGGGACCCACCTCTCCATTCTTGGCCATTCATTTGGATTTCAGGAATCTGGATAACGTTTTGGATAATCTGGTTCAGTTCGTTTTTCGGTTAAATGTTTAATTCGTCTTAAAACGAGGCTAAAACGGTCGTTTTCGGCTTAAAAATGAAATTTATATAAAACCAATTTAAAAACTTCAAAAACTTAACCCATGACTTTCATTAACTTAAAACATCATATTATTAATAATCGCGCATCTTTTTCGGCTTGATCGGTCGTCTCTTGCTTGGTTTGGTATTAAAGGTTTCGTTTAACGTACCGACGTACCATTAATCGAAATTTCTTTTTCTGTGCTTTAATTCACTTATCCCGAAGCTTTAACACTTCGTAAACCTCACTAAATATTATGTATCTCGTCTATAATGTATCCCCGATTCGTTCGGGCTTCAATAACCGTTAATCGGTTAATCGTATTTCCAATACGATTAACTGTATAATCGAGTATAATCCGTAATGTGAATCATACATACTCGTATAAACGCATTATAATTCATATATTCATTATCAAGTAACACATAAATAGTATATACCGGCTAGGGTATACCTGAATTTGCCGGAATCGTTACATTCTCCCCCCGTAAAAGAAATTTCGTCCTCGAAATTTTACGCGTCGACTACTTCCTTTTGAGGAAATAGATAGGGGTATTTCTTCCGGAATTCGTCCTTTCGTTCCCATGTATATTCTGGGCCTCGTTGCGAATTCCATCTAACTTTGACCAACGAAATCTTATTGTGTCTAAGTTGCTTGATTTTCCCGTCTACTATTTCTATGGGTTCTTCTACGAAATTGAGCTTATCACTTATTTGGACACCCTCTAAAAGTAACACTGATGTCTCATCCGCCAGACATCTTTTCAAGTTCGATACGTGAAACACGTTGTGAACTGCACTCAGTTCATCAGGTAGTTCTAATAGGTATGCTACGGGACCGATTTTTGCAGTAATATTGAATGGTCCAATATATCTCGGGGCTAACTTCCCCGCCTTTCCAAATCTGACTACACCCTTCCAAGGTGATACTTTCAAATACACTTTATCACCTTTCTCAAACGACAACGGTTTTCTACGGGTATCGGCATAACTCTTCTGCCGATCCCGCGCGGCCTTCAAATTGTTCCTAATTTCAAGGATTTTGCTGGTCGTTTCCTGGACCAGGTCTGATCTAATAATCTGAGTGTCGCCCACTTCAGTCCAACAGAGTGGTGATCGGCACTTCCGACCATACAATGCTTCGTAAGGCGCTGCCTTTATACTGCTATGGTAAATGTTAATATAGGAAAATTCAACGAGTGGGAGATGTTGATCCCAATTTCCCTTAAAATCCAGTACGCATGCACGAAGCAAATCCTCCAGAGTTTGGATGGTCCTCTCAGACTGACCATCGGTCTGAGGGTGGTAAGCTGTGCTTAGATCAATACGCGTTCCCAGCGCTTCTTGCACAGCTTGCCAAAGATTGGAGGTGAAATGGCTATCCCGATCGGAGATGATTGAGATGCGTATCCCATGACGGGACACAATTTCATTTATATAAATCTGCGCAAGTCTCTCAGTGTTATAATTATTCCTAATCGGGATAAAATGTGCCGATTTGGTTAATCGATCCACGATTACCCAAATTGCATCATGTCCTCGGGACGTCTTAGGGAGATGTGTCACAAAATCCATCGTGATTTGCTCCCACTTCCACTTGGGAATTTCCGGTTGTTGTAACATCCCCGAGGGTTTCTGGTGCTCCGCCTTAACTCTCGCACAAGTCGTACACTTACCGACATACGATGCTATATCCTTTTTCATACCCGGCCACCAGTAGAACTCCTTCACATCCTTGTACATCTTATCCGATCCCGGATGTATGGAATATTTCGATCTATGCGCTTCGTCCATGATTAATTCACGAAGGTCATGGAGGGTCGGGATCCAAATCCGATTTTTGAAATAGAGAATTTCGTCCACGCGCTGTTCGAAATTCTTCTCATTGCCGTAAAGTCCCTCCTTTTCCAATTGTTCCTCTTTCAACGCCTCGCGTTGAGCGACTCGAATCAGGTCTAAAAGGTTCGACTGGACTATCATCCCCAGTGCTCGCACTCGCAATGGCTTAACCCGATCTTTCCTACTCAAGGCATCGGCTACGACGTTAGCCTTGCCGGGGTGATAACGGATGTCACAGTCATAATCGCTTAACAACTCGACCCATCTTCGTTGCCTCATATTCAGTTCTTTCTGATTGAATATGTGCTGCAAACTTTTATGATCGGTGAAGATGGTGCACTTCGTACCGTAGAGATAATGTCTCCAGATTTTAAGTGCGAAGATAACCGCTCCCAGTTCTAAGTCGTGAGTAGTGTAATTTTTCTCGTGTACTTTTAACTGTCGGGAAGCATAGGCTATAACCTTATTATGCTGCATCAACACGCATCCTAACCCTCTACGCGATGCGTCACAATACGCGACAAAACCATCGTCTCCATCGGGGAGACTTAAAATCGGCGCTTGGCACAATTTTTGCTTTAACGTTTGAAACGCCGTCTCCTGCTCTTCTCCCCATTCATACTTTCGATCCTTTTGAGTGAGGAGAGTTAAAGGTTGGGCGATGCTGGAAAAGTTCTCTATAAATCGACGATAATATCAAGCTAAGCCTAAGAATTGGCGGATTTCCTTTGGCGATTTAGGCGCTTGCCAATTCTTAATTGCTTCAACCTTACTCGGATCAACGTGTATCCCTTGATGGTTTACGACGTGACCGAGGAATTGCACTTCTTGTAACCAGAAGTTACACTTGGAGAATGTTGCATACAACTTCTCCTGATTCAGAAGCTCTAAAATTATTCTTAGGTGTTGCTCGTGCTCTTCTTTACTTTTCGAATAGATCAAAATATCGTCAATAAACACGATGACGAATTTGTCGAGGTAGGGTTTACAGACTCGATTCATGAGGTCCATGAACACTGCCGGCGCATTTGTTAGCCCGAAAGGCATAACTAAGAACTCGTAATGGCCGTAGCGAGTCCGGAATGCGGTTTTTGGGATATCTTCTTCCTGAATTCTAACCTGATGGTATCCCGATCTAAGATCGATTTTTTAGAAATAGCTCGCACCTTGCAGCTGGTCAAACAGGTCATCAATTCGGGGAAGAGGGTACCTATATTTGATTGTTAACTTGTTTAACTCCCTGTAATCAATGCACATTCTAAGGCTCCCGTCCTTCTTTTTCACGAATAATACAGGTGCACCCCACGGGGAATGACTAGGACGTATAAATCCTTTATCCATCAATTCTTGCAACTGATTGGATAATTCTTGCATCTCGGACGGTGCAAGTCGGTAGGGTGCTTTAGCAACAGGGCCAGCTTGAGGTATTAAATCGTTTCTGAATTCGACCTGTCGGGTTGGCGGTAATCCAGGAAGTTCTTCTGGGAAAACTTGTGGAAATTCGCGTACCACCGGGATATCTTCCACCCGTTTCACCTCCGAATCTGTGGTCGTCAAGCTCGCTAGATACGCCACGCATCCCTGGCGTATATATTTTAACACCTTGAGGTGGGATATAAATGGTATCATTGTGCCTGACTTCTCTCCTTGCACTAACACCTCTTCGTCATCCGACACCCGGATCATGACGATTTTCTTTTTACAGTTTATTTCCACTTTGTTACATGCTAACCAATCCATTCCCACAATTACGTCAAAACTACCTAATTCTACCGGTAATAAGTCAATCAGGAATGATTGATAGTTCAGAATAAAAGGGCAATTCCGAACTATCTGATTAACTATCATGGTTTTACCGTTAGCGACTTCTACGGTATAAGGTTCTATGGTTTCACTAATTGGAAGGTTTGCTATCGATAGGCAAATAATACAGAAGCGTAATGATCAGAGACGAGGAATGTACCTGTCACTACGCTGGGGTCCTGGCGTGCTTCGTTCGCCCCCATCACAAATGCTCGGCCTCTCGCCGGATTGGACGACGATGCCTGACCCACGGTTTGCCTCCCAATTCCTCCCTGGTTCAGTTTCGGACAGTATCTCTTGAAGTGATCTGTGCTGCCGCATTCAAAGCAAGCACGGCTGGTGGTCATCGTTTGTTTCCTTGTGGGTTTTGTTGTCGGGCTGGTTGGGTCCTAAATGGCTGCGCACGGATAGGTTGCGGTTGTCGGTTCAGATTGTTCAGGTTTGTCCTACATCTCGGTGCGTAGTGCCCATCCCTGCCACACCGATGGCACACTACCCCCCTGCACTCGCCACCTTGCTGGTAACCGCATTTCCCACACTTAGGGAACGTCCCTTTCTGCGGTTCCTGCCTTCCGCCTGAACTAGTCATGGCGTAGTTCTGGGCAGCGGGCCTAGCACGTTTATGTTGCTGCCTCTCCTGGATCCTATTGTCATACATACCTCGTTTCCCCCCAGCAGACTCTCCTGCCACCTTCAGTATCCCACTCCTCACGAAATCGTATGTGACGATACCAGCTTGCGTCACCACGCCCTCAAACGTCTTGTGTCCCCCAGAGTTGACTATACTCCTTACTACTGGAGTTAGTCCCCATATATAACGCTCAACCCTCTTTGATTCTGGGGTGACTAACCATGGCACCAATCGCGACAATTCATTAAATCGGTTCGTATAACCCAAGTGGTCTGCCCCCTGCATCTCTAGGTTCCACAGCTCGTTTTCTAACTTCTGCATTTCGTTTTTCAGGCAGAAATGTTCCAGAACAAGGGCCTTGAGCTCTGCCCAGGTCATGCGGTTTGTCGCTGCCTGACCGCGAGTTTGCACTATTGTGTTCCACCATGTCAAGGCGTGGTCCGTGAACGTGCAGGTAGCATACTTAACAACGTAGTCCTCAGGGCAGTTACTGATGTTCACAACCGACTCTATTTTCTCAATCCACTTAACCAACCCATTGGGTCCCTCAGACCCGCTAAATTCTAGGGGCTTGCACAACATAAAATCTTTGATTGAACAACCCTTTGTTGCAGGAGTCGGTTCAGTGCGGTTCGTTTCTACACTAGGTATAGGACCATTACTGTCTGTAACGACCACCCTAGGCGGTGCGTCATTACTCGGAATTGGGTTACCGTTCGGTGGAGGATTAACATTTTGTTCCCCAACATTATTGGTGGTCGTTTGATTGCTCGCAGGGTCCGGATTGGTCGTATTGTTAATACTGGCGGCGATGCGCGATACTATATCCGGTATCGCCACCTCTAACTGTCGAGCAATCAGACGACTCACATCCACTTCTGACATTTGAGCTGACTGTTTTGGTGCCATTCTACACAACATTAAGAAAATACATATAATTAATACAATTTCCAATCTCGATACACAACACATATTCCATTCATTAATAAACATCAGTATATATTACATAAACATCAGTACACGTTACATTCCTACCAACATCACATAGTTTCAGTTTTCATACATCAGTCCTACATCGGCATCATTTCGACATAACCAGCTATGGGTCAGTGCTTGAATGATACACCCAAAAGTATCTACAATGATATCCCCAAAAAAAGGCCCCCTATGGGCTAGTGGCTGTACTATAACTACCCAAGATTCACTCTATGTTAGCATCGCCACTGACTGCTTACACAGAGTATCAAAAAGCGGACTCTGACTACTACCACCCTAACATAACTAAACATGGTGGTATACCAACTACACCATCACTGCCACCATCACCACTAACACCGCCATCAAACCCCGGATCCGTGTCTCCATCCGGTCAATCATCCACTGGGAGTATGCACCCTCCCTCCTCAGCTGGCCAATCGCGTACTGGCTGTCCAGTACGCAGTCCGCCAAGTGATTCCTCCTCTGAATACCCACTGTCAAGGCGATGGTGTGCTCAACCACCTGCTCGTGGAGCATTCGGAGCCATGCAGCATCGGAGGAGGGACACTCATCCCTCTCCGGCCTAGGGGTACCCCACACGTGTGGAGGCACAGGCTCAGGCTGGAGGCGGGAGGACTCGCCCCTGTGGTAAGTGGGTCTGGGTGGGGTAGAGGTAGGTGAGACATAAGGGACACTGATCCTCGCCGTGAGGCGGGGACCAGGTCTGGGAGGGGTAGGGGTGGCCTGTGGTGCGGGTGTGGTGGGGAATCTGGCAACCCTACCAGGGGAGGACAAGCTAGCACTCCTACGGCTAGTCTCACTAGGCTCAGTGCTGGATGCTAAACGTAAGCTCCTAGAGTTCCCGGAACTGGCCTCCTCCGGGTCCTCTTCCATGGACAAACTTCGTGATCTTGACATCCTTACCTGTACACAAGTTAGCAAACATATAGTTCCTTCCATAATGTAAATCACAATTAATATACACATACTTATACAACTTTGTCACATAAAAATATTATCATATACTTACACATATGTTGCCGATTTTACCTATTAATGTTCCCCGTGACTTCCCCTGAATTCCCTCGTGCGGACAAGTCTGTTATTATGTTCCAGACCATAATAACTCACTTGTCCATCCAAGTTCATCCAGATCTCGTCACTGTAAATTATTAGTTGATATTCAGATCCTATAATACTTGAGCTACAGGTTATATTTTAGGTATCTTTTAAAGACATCCTAATTCTTTATAACCAATGGCTCTGATACAAAGTTCTATAACACCCCGTAACCGCAGCGGAAACGTAAACGGGATGCAACAGACACATCTGATATCAACAGCATTGCTTATAAAGAAAACACCACTACATTAATTTACATCATATTACATTGTTCCAAGTTTAGTTCCCGTCTAGGCGATAGCACATAAGTTTCACCAACATTACATTAACATATTTAATACAAAAAGAAAAGATCATTAAGCTTCCACAAAAAGCACGCATCATCAAGCATGTAGCAATTATTCCAGTTTGGGAGTACCTAGAAAGCATGTAAAGAAAACGGGTCAACTACGAATAGTTGGTGAGTTTCACTAATTTAAACAACTGTGACAAATCATTATAATAATCATATATTAGCGATGTAATTATGCTTAGCCCACAAGTGAAACCTCTGTTAACCCAGTACTGTACCCGTTCCGGGGGCAATGTTAACCCAGAAACACTCCTAGGGACATCTGGGGACACTGTTAACCCAGTACTGTACCCATTCCGTACGATTCCCATACAATCTAACGTTTATAAATACACGCAAATCCATGCGTTCAGTATGTACTTAAACATTTCAATAGTAACATGCTTTCCGCCCCGAGAAAATATTTAAAAACAATTCAGAAAAAGGGGCTCGTGAAACTCACCTTATCGAAAGTAATTAGGTAACACAATACGCCAGCTACTAGTCCGGATCTGTAATACGATCCCTAAGTTCGTTACTATACAATCACTATTAATATAACTTTAACCGTGTTAACCGGTGCGTCTGGGAACCCTGTTAACCCCGTACTGTACTCGTTCCGGGGGTAATGTTAACCCAGAAACACTTCTCCGGACTCAGATTGTGATATCGTTTAGAGTTCACTAGTCAAAATTACTATTAGTCGTTTTTCCCGTTTTGCGTGCCTAGCACGGTTATCCGTTTTTACGTTTCAAAAATGAGTTTGGTCACACACGACCCGAAAATAGTTGTTGACTGATAATTTAATTATAGTTGTGAATTTAGAGCTTGGTTTAGACGCCCCGTTTGGCTGCGGGACCCGTTTCCGTCTTTAGTGTACCGGAAACTATTAAATCGGATAAAAATTACTCAAATCATCCGAATTATTTTCGGATGATTCATTTTTACTTGTTTAACTCAATTATATGAAAATAGTTCATTTTTAGGGTTTTTATACACCAGTCAGCTCGCTTATGCGAACTTTACCGGTTTACGCGTTTTAAGCTTTAAAAGTTTGTTTTTGCACCAATAATTATCCGTTTAATACCGGATCTTGAAATTTTGCACAAATCACTTTTTGACAGTGGGGAATTTTATAAAAATATTACCAGAATTAATTTTTATATTTAAAATTTATTTATCTATTTTTAAACATCATTAAAACACTAAATATGTTGTAAATACCAAACGATCTTAGAAAAATCCCAAATTTTTCCTAGATGACCCTTGCCATCCACATAGTCCCCAGTAAGTTTTCCAGAACTAAAATTTTCTTTTACATGCCATTTTCACTAAAACCGAGCTAGAAAACCCTAGAACTCGTTTAACCGAAAAGCCTACTTAGACTTCTCCAACGGACCTAAAATTTTGTGTGTGACCTTTACATGTAATAAAAAGATTATCTGGAATTTTCCAGAATTTTTCATGATATTTAACTATTTTTCACCATTTTTGGCCAAAACCGAGCATTAAATTCACCAAATATTCATCCTTTGTCCAAAAATTACCAAAAATTCACAGAACTCATATTTTCATATATCTAACACCTCGGTAAAATTTCATGACCTAACTCTAAACGTGTCACAATCTGTCCAAAACACAAACATCACACAAAAACCGAACTACCTTGTGTTTCTAGCTTCAAACCGCAAGGATCTCGCTTTCTAGCCTTTGCTAACAATTAGATACAACACCTACAAGCACAATAACACCACACCAAGCAAGTTACACCCACAATCAAGCCATTTCTTTCATGGTTTCGGTTATGATATAAAAACAAAGATTTAACCGTAAAAATTCGTTTTTGGTTCGTTTAACTCCTTTCTTGGACCAAGATCCCTTGTATAACCCGTATACATCACTTGATCATGCAAGAATCGGTTCCATCTCGGGTTTTCACCCTTTTTCACTTGGAAACCTCATTTTCTTGCAAGAAAACTCAAGAAACGAAGATGAACACGTGAATAACTCAATCTTTACCTCGTTGTTCTTGCTACAATTCTCAGTTTTTAGCTCAAGAGGTTGAGAGGAAATGAAGATTGTTGAGTTGTGTTGGTAAAAAAAATAATAAGGAAAGGGTTTGTATCCCCTTTATCTGATCGGAGTCAAGGAGAGGGTGGGGTGGGTCCCACCTCTCCATTCTTGGCCATTCATTTGGATTTCAGGAATCTGGATAACGTTTTGGATAATCTGGTTCAGTTCGTTTTTTGGTTAAATGTTTAATTCGGCTTAAAACGAGGCTAAAACGGTCGTTTTCGGCTTAAAAAATGAAATTTATATAAAACCAATTTAAAAACTTCAAAAACTTAACCCATGACTTTCATTAACTTAAAACATCATATTATTAATAATCGCGCATCTTTTTCGGCTTGATCGATCGTCTCTTGCTTGGTTTGGTATTAAAGGTTTCGTTTAACGTACCGACGTACCATTAATCGAAATTTCTTTTTCTGTGCTTTAATTCACTTATCCCGAAGCTTTAACACTTCGTAAACCTCACTAAATATTATGTATCTCGTCTATAATGTATCCCCGATTCGTTCGGGCTTCAATAACCGTTAATCGGTTAATCGTATTTCCAATACGATTAACTGTATAATCGAGTATAATCCGTAATGTGAATCATACATACTCGTATAAACGCATTATAATTCATATATTCATTATCAAGTAACACATAAATAGTATATACCGCCTAGGGTATACCTGAATTTGCCGGAATCGTTACAACATCATACTATCATTACCTTGGATCGGATCGGTTTTCCTTGGTGATTTCGGCTATAGAGAGAGAGAGAGAGAGAGAGAGAGAGAGAGCTAAGTGTGTGTTTTGGGAGGTGTATGGAATGTGTGTAAAATGAGAATTACTTGGTAATTAATGCTTATATAATTATGGATCATGGGCTTAAGCCCATGGTCTTTCCTCCCTTCATAACCCAAGTCCATAACCCATATCCATTTAACCCAACACTAGTCCGACTCATAATAACTCGTATTTCATTCATATACCGAAACTCAAAAAACGGGATGTTACAAGATGGTTCCGAAACCAAGACGCGGAACCATTCCTGGCCCTCGTGAGGAGCCGTATAAACCTCCGGGAGTGCCTCATTGGCCGGACGACGAACCATAGCATCTGGAACGACGTCCACTGAAATCCAGAAAAACTTGTTGTGCCAATCTTCATAGCCCCCCTCGGGCACAGTGCCGATAATCCTTTCAGATATCGGATTAAATTTAAACCACCTGTCGCGGTTGGTCTCCGATAGAACACGGGGAATCGGTCGATTCGAGGCAACATTCCTTTTGACCTACACACGAATTTGAAGTACCGGATTCGTATAAGTGCAAGAGGATGTAACTGGGATAGATGGATCCCGTAAGCGCTTAGTACCTTCATGAGAAACTTGGTTATCAGAAACCGAAGATTCCCATAGGTAAAGAAGTCGGCATATACTGCCATCTTGCCGGCAGGGGGCACGCTTGCAACAGACCCGGCTTTAGGGAATTCCGGTCCCCATTCCGGTGAGATACCGTAAGTATGAAGTAGCGTTTCATACTCAGAGATGCCCCAGTTAATCTCTACAGTATCGATGCTTGGTATCAAAGATCTTGTGCTACTAGCCATCGACCCAACAGTAAATGGAAAACAATGAGCATTTTTGAATAAAGTCTGCAGATTAATTAGAAGAAAAGGTAGAAGAAATACTGAAATCAGAGACGATAAAACTTTGAAAGGAAGATAACCTCCACTATTTATACCCATCGAAATTAATACGATAGGATACGAACAGTGGATAGAGAAAGGCGTCAACCACTTAGCAAACGCCACGTCACGCTAGAAAAATTCAAAAAAGAGAAAAAAAAGGTGTACAGTCGAGTACAGTGACAACCGGCATAAACGTCTCATCACCTGTTCACGCGCTTCCAAGTTGTCAACTTATCCTTTTCATGGTTATCCACATCACCAACAAAATATATTCTACCAAATTCCAAAATTTAAAAACCCTCAAATTATACTTTAAGTCCAATATTCCACCCGCATAAAACTTCACGCGGAAGAAACACTGGACTGGGGGGACTTATAGAGGTAGGGTACCAAAAAGACCCAAATACCCTTAAATATCACCCCGCGGGTCAGAGGAAAGCTCCTCATATGGCACTCGCGGGACATATGGATCACCCGCATAACTTACCATGCGCGGAAGCATCCGGGCACCCTCAAAAGTCATCCGCAGGATAACATACCCACCCGCTAAGATGACCGGAAGACAATGCCACAGGACAGCTGTAATTAACTAATTACCTTCTAGAAGATTAATCACGACTGTTACTTGAAGAATACGTGACCCGTCAACCAATGAATAAAGGACAGCTGGCCAGGTTGTTATAACCGTGCACATGGCCAGGAATTAGCTCGTCCTATCATAGAGCGACACGTGTCCAGGTTGTTATATCCATGCACATGGGACGTATAGCTTAACCTATCACGTAAGAACACACGTCCAGAAGGTTACGAGAGAGCTTCTAGAATGGGATAGCTGGCCCAATTATATTCCCACATCCTTCGACAATAAATACTTCACGATCTCCATGAGGTAATCCATTCACTCCCCACTATCTACTTAAATTACTCAAGTACTTTCTCTCCGTTAGAACTGTACTTATTCTCACGCCGGAGGGTGGTTACGGGAAGACCCCCCCTCTTGTCCTTCCCGTAACGAGCTCACGGTGCTTGTTTTGCAGGTTTCTGTCATTGGACTTCCGGAGGTTGTGCTCATATCGTAGTTGGTTGTTGTCTGTATCCTACCATGTGGACTCATTAGATCCAAGACCCATTAAAGGGACTTGATCGGTGTTTCTTCAGCAAATAAATGTGAGGTTGTATGGAAAGCGGTATATTATGATGTAAGGTCTCAAGTATCTCTATATTATGATGTAAGGTCTCAAGTATCTCTTGCTTTTAGTGTTCATATGATTTTTTGGACTTGCATAACTTTACTAACTTTTCAAGGCGTAAAGCAAAATCCTTTCACGCCAATTGTCTCAGGTCAATTTGATGTCTATGGAAAGCAATGAATGATTGGGTGTTTAATGGCAAACAGATTAGGATGGAAAACATTGTCGTGGAAATCAAAACTCTGAGTTATCTTTAAATACAAATTAAGTCAGGTAAAACTTTATTAATATGAGCGGATTGATGTAGTGTCAAAGTGCAACTGAACTAGACTATTATAGGTGTAATTGGGTGTGTAAACTATGGTGGAATTGACTATGGCTAGCTTCTTATTAGCCCAGTCGTTGTATGCATTTTTATTAATCAATATAATTTTTTTGTTAGTCTTTTGAAAAAAAAGTTTAAATAAATAAATTAAGCCACGAAAATTACAGAAACAAACATGAGTGTACATTATGAATTAACTTTTTTTTGTCCTACAAGACTATTCAAAATTGTGATACTAAGCTTTTGTCAGTATCTAGTCGAAATGATTTTTGTTTGATTGCGTGCACTAAATTCAAATGAGAAGAAGAAAGTCAACTGCATTTATCTAACAAAGAAAATTGATTTTAGTTCAATAATGGGAGAAATTAGAAAAGATTTAAATCAATGCCCGATAAATTAGAATGTAATTGTGTTGATTAATTAAACAAATCGGATAACCTAGCATTGTATCTTAGACAACTGATATAAAGTTCTTAGTCACCCAAGCTTCAATTGGATAATTTAAAATAGAAGAAAAAAAAAAACAAATAAACAAGTTCTGTTATGAAAAACAAATTACCAGAAATAGACCAAAGATCCTCCTCAAATAGGTTTGAGTTTTATAATAGAATATGTAACTTGACGGTTATAACTCTCCATAGTTTTTAGTTACTTCAGTGGAAACTCCATCAGCAATAACCAACTACTGATGATAGCCGAGGTGCATCCTATTTGATGTGTGTGCACCATAACATGTTCTAGCCTTTAGGTGTTGGTGTGCTTTGATGTTTAGATTTTTTATTCTATTAATTAAATAACAATAATACCAAAAGGAATTGCAATAAAACAAACGCTAAATAATCAATTTTAACAATTAGCAAAAGTATGAGCAAATTAGCCAAGTAGGTGGCTATTGTAATAATATTAAGAAATAGAACTATAAATTGTATAATAAACATCAAAATCAAATAGAAATATTAGTTGACCACAACTAACCCATTTACATGAAGACCATATGTTCAAATGAAACTACACACAGAGGGGTTTTTTAATGAAACAAGTGTCGTGGGATGCAAAACTAACCTAATCTTAATTACATACCAAATTATATCACATGATACTGAAATTTGAAAACTTACTCCTAACCCTAAAGTTTCCAATATATTCCCAACTTATGTAAAACGCCTGAAATAATACACCAAAATAATATCTCCGCAAATATAACATAAAGCAGGATTCCCACTCTCGTTGAATGCCAAACACCAATGAAAATGTGTTTTTTTATCCAATATATCTGCATCCATTCCAAAACATATTTTTTTTTATTTCCTTTTGTCTTCAATTCTTCAATTTTTATAATAATTAGTGTGTTATAATGATCACAAACACATAAAGACAGCATTAGCTACGTTTTACCAGATCTCGTTGATTAGGTGGGTGGTGTGAGTTAAAACTTTAGAAGAGCGTGCATGAAAACAAAAAAATGTCCCATATCGAAGAAACTTAAAAAAGATAACCTAAACAAAAATCAATGGGTTGGTTTTATGTTTTCGTAAAAACCAAATTTTCGGTTCGGTTTTGCTATTGCATGAACTAGGAACTGAAAAACCCGCGAATGTATGGATTGTCAGTTTTAACTTTAAAATTGTTAGTAATTGATAATAATTTAATAAAATATTTTACCCTAAATCATAGTTGTCAATAGCGCTCATAGCGTTCGATATAGCCTTTAGCGTTTCGTTGGGTTTACTTCCCGCTAAATTGATGTTGCGACCTTATAGCGCCAGAAATACCGCTATCTGGAATAGCGGGAGCAAACTCCACAAATTCCACCGTAAAAGTTCAATTTCCGGAATGAAAGCCCTAATTATTTTTAAAAAATATTTCTACTACCTTATCGCTAAACACGGATTAGTGGGAGCTATTTCAACGCTATTGCTAGGTAGCGTATAGGTAGCTTGTCACTATTGACTACTATTCGCTATTGACAACTATGACCCAAATGTATAATAATCAACGAATCATTAATTATTAAAAAAAGATTTAGGCTCAAATTCATTATTTTAATGAATTTAAGGCAAAACATTTTTTCAACCCAAAAACTTCAAGCCCAAGTGATAAATCCAAATATACCGAAATCGAAAACCAAACGATTTTCAAAAGCTAAAAAATATAATTTTCGGTTTTTGGTTTGGTTTTAGTACAAAACCAACCCAAATTCACCCGTGCACACCATAGCTTCTATTTTCGGGTTTGGTTTTAATCCATTTAAGATCAAATACATCCGATTCACAAATAAATGAGTCAACATTGTCACGTCTAGAATTACTGAGTGTGAAACTTACGAGTGTATTATGGGGATCATCATAGTACCAGCCATTAATAAATCCTGCAAATATGCCTTCGGCTGCCATAACATATACAAGCATCGCGTTCATTCCGATCCATTCCAGTGGCATAAACAGATATCTCAACTTCCAGACATCCACCTAAAAGTCAACTCAGATCTTTTATTTTAGAATCCTAAAATGAATCAAATAAATAATATATTGAATTTTAATTTAAAGATCAAACCAGGCATTTTGACATTGGTATAATTAGTTACAAAATGTTTCTAGTGTTATATATTTTTGCATAGTTCAAACATAATTATCAATGTCAGGCTTTAACCTTAAAAGTCATATTCCAAATTTTCAAAATTTATAATGTCAATTATATATGTTTTGAGCTTATATTACTTCTTGACTTGTAGAGTTGTAGTCTTTTATGTAGTTCTTTAGCTATATAGATAATCCTCCACAAATATCATAGAATTAAGTTATGTTTTCATCACTGTGGTTTGACCATTTTAACTAGTTCAACCCAAAACTGAAACCTTTAACCCTTTTGAGTCAGTATGGGGATCGGAGTAAGATATGCAGTGCATAAATTTAATCACTATATTACCACTATGTAGAAGAATGAGAAGACCAATGCTGCAGCCCCTGACGTCACACACACATAACTGAAAGTGTATAACTGTTTATTTAGAGGAATCGCTGCATAAAAAAAATTAATGTGGAGTGAGATACTTCACAAAGACCATGGCATATATAAGAAGTGGCAAGATGGGTAGGCCTGTAAATGAAACGAATGTTCAGTGAACCGTTCGGCACTAAGTTCGTTTATTTTGTAGAAAACGAACACGAACACTTATTTTTTGTTTAGTTAAACGAATAAACATGAACACATGTCTTGTTCGTTCGTTTATGTCCGTTCATGTACGCTCGTTCATTTACGTTCATTTTTTAAAGGTTGTTTGTTTATATATTCATTTGAATTTTATAGGCCCACTATAACTTAGTCTAGTTTTATTAATTTTTAGGCCCAACTGATTGATGTTCACATGTACTTTTATTTGATGTTCACTCGGTTATGTGTGTTAACCTATGTTTAGTTATGTTCATTCGTGAGCCATTGATTTATCCCCTTAACAAACTAACATAAACGAACATGAACACACTCATTTTCTTAACAAAAAAACACGAACAAGAAAACTCCGTTTGTTTAATTGTTTGTTCCATTAAAGTTAAGTGGACGAATATGAACTCCTTTACAAGCCTAAAATTGTGTGGGTCCGGTGAGCTGGCGGCAGTCAAAGCCAGTTGAGTTATTTGACCAGAAACAAATTCCTTTTACAAATATAATTAGTAGAAACTGTATTTTTACAGTTTTACTAAGGTTTCTGCATAAATAAGTTGGTGCGTTATATGAATTACAATGCATTCTCAACCCTTTTAACCAATTGACCGGTTTCGTTTTTGTTTGACCTGTTTCTTTTTATTTGGCCCGTTTAGACATAAACATGACCCGATTTGCAAGTAAAATGGATACCAACCATCTGTGAAATGAAGGACGATTCCAAAAACAAGAAGTCCAGCACCCATCAAAATCCAATGTGTCAGCCTAGATAAGTGGTCCTGAAATGTTTGACCTGGAAAGTCAAAAAGTCTGAAGTTGGAGTTTGACCTTGAAAGTCAAACTGTACCTCTTTCTTGGTTACTTTTAAGTATGAAGAAAAGAACCAACCTTCATCTGTATGAGTACATGCCCAAAATGAACGCCAATAATTGTAGATAGAATAGCAGAAATAGAGCTGTTACAAATTAACAATAAGTGGGAAACAATATAATTATAAAATTATAATATTTTTCCTTTAAAATTGTTAAAAAAATCTATAATCTCCACAAACAAAGCAGACCTTAAAATTCCTTCAGGTTCAAAAGGTGCCCAACACCAAGACGGAGCATCCTTCTTGAAAGGACCCTCATAAGGGGATCTCTTTGTGCAAGCCTGCAATTTAATTTATCACAAAACTTCTAACAAATTAAAATAAGTAAAGTATATGCCACCCAAATCTAATGTTAGTGCATATTTTATTTTTTTTATTGTAATCACATTTTTTTTGTAATCATTTCCTAAGGGAATGTAAAAAATATATGAAAAAACATATAAAAAGATATGAATTTGGCTTTGCAGTGACCTTAGATCTTTTCCAAGCAGGATGAGGATACATATGATTGATTCCAAGCACTTGTCTATCTATATAACCCACTGCGTTACATGGAGGATCAAGTTTTCCTCTCACATCACAAGCTACCTGAGAATAAGTCAACAAGACGGGTTCGGTAAGGTTAATAACGAGCCATTTTTTAACAGATAGCATAAGATTACAGTAACAATTTTAACAAAATGATAATCTAAACCTTGGTTAGAGTGTAGTTAGGAGCTTATGTGCATTAGAATATCAAAGCTTTGGGTCACTTTCAACATAAACTACCCATTTGACCTGTTCTTTAATAAGTAATTTATTATTTAGATAATTTGAACTATTCGAGATGTAAAATAACCCAAATCGACCCTTTTTAACTAAAATAATTATTTGAAATTGCACATTTTAAATGGTAAGAAAGTAAAAAAAATTTTCAGGGATTGTGGAGTAGTACATACAGTTAAGATCTTTCCATAATTAGGGCTGTCTGTATTGTGGACTGTGAAATGCCAAGTCGGTACATAAGTTCCATAAATAACTGCCAGGTAGACTATGAGAACACAAGCTCCCAGCAGCCTGCATTTTTACATTTAAACAGCGTTGTCATTCTACCAATTGAATGATAAATCAGCAACAATAAAGGTGGAAATTGGACATGTGACAACCGATAACTTTTCTGGTATGAGTTAGTTGGGTTGGGTTGGGTTGACCCGAAACACTTTTTCTCCAAAAAATGTTAATTATCTATGAATGATTACTGTATTCAAACAGATTAAAGAATTTGCACTGTCTCAATAACTAGTTTAGGAGGTATTACTGATTAAATCTGCACATTGTACAACATTTCACCGAGAGGTGTAAATGAGCCAAGACCTAGCTCGAGCTCGGGTCAGTTCTAGCTCTTTTTCCGAAGCTCAAGCTCGGCTCATGAGCAATTTTTCAAACTCGAGCTCGGTTCTTTTATTATTTATTAATAAATTTATATAATTAATAATTATATGGAATTTTTATATACTTTTTTTATCTTGCCCCCCTTGCAAACTAATTTATTTCTGCACATTACATAACATAATATATTATATAGTTATTTATCATAATATATGTATAATAAGAATTATCATACAAATTTACTATACAAAATAAAAGACATATTAATAACAGGCTAGCTTTGACTTGCGAGCTGGCTTCAGCTCTCAATAAGTGAAGCTTGGACTCGAGCAGCTCTATGAATAAGCTTACATTTAGCACAGCTAGATTCACGACTTTAGCAGTCCGGATCTAGCTCGATAAGCAAAGCTAGGGCCCGGGCTTGGGCTCGTTTATTAAGAAACCATATATATAAGCTCGAGCTCGTTTTAGCTCGGCTCAATTCAAGATTTAAGCGAGCTGATCTCGATTGGCTCACTAGCAGATTGGCTCGTTTACACCCCATTTTCACCATTTTATTTTTAGCTAATACTTATTATTTCATTCATCTGACTCTTTAGAAATAGAGCATAACACCAATAGAACTATTTAACGAGTCAAAACTGGCAAATACCAGTGCCAAAAGTACAACTTGTATATGGAGAACCGAGCAGGTGGTAATTCCTTGGCTTGTGCACCTTGAGTTGCAATTTCCAGCATTCCAACAATGAAATATGCAAGGGCAATTCTCTAGAAAAGAAAACCATATTATTATAAATCCTACTTAAAAGACAAAATATTGTATATTATAGCAACAAAACAAGTCTTAGAAAATCAATTTAAACTATAATTACCTGGAGAATACCACACCACCTAATATATTTCATGTCAACACCATATGATAGTTTGTCAGGAGCATGTGAATAACCACCTTATGACAATGCATGAAAAGCATAAGGAAGAAAAGAAAAGAAGAGATATGAATGATATGATATGATATGAAGAAGTAACCTTGTAACAAGAGACCCCAAAAGATGAGCTTGAGAGTCCTGAGTATGACTTTTTTAGAAGCGAGACATCTATCTGGTATTCGCTGCAACAAATTATATATAAGTAAATAATATAGGGTAAGAATAGTGAGGAAATTAATAACCTTGAGAGCAAGAGCAATAGCGATGCCGACGATGAACAAAAAGAATGGCATGACAAAATCAGCAAGGTCGCAACCGTTCCAAGGCGCGTGTCCAATCACAGGCCATTCTCCTCCGGCATCATCTACCAAAATCATCAACTATATATATATATATATTGCTTTTATCTTTCAAGTAAAAACATATATTTCAAGTTCAAATGACAATAAGAGGTACTACCGCGACAGTAAGGCCTCTGAAGACGTCAACGGAAGCAACACGACGGTTATTCTTCCTTGCAGTAGCAGTAGCAGCAGCGTTGTCCTGCTGAGGAGCTGCGATGTTAATACGCTCCTCCTTTACTTTGATGATTTCACCCATTACACTCTTCTTTTCTTTCTAACCTCACAAAATACTTATCAGAGTTTGCTTACAAAATGGAGGAGAGGAGAGGAGACGGGAAAAGTATTTACGGTGATTTTAAAATTATTTATTGTTATTTTTATGGTTTTCTTTAAGTTATTTTACGTACGAGTCTTTAATAACTAATTTGGACATAATAACGATATTGATAACGATGTTTACTAGGAATCGGTTTGGTTCAATTTGTCATCGTACAAATAAATTACTGACACTCGTGTATAGCTTATGATATAAAAAAATGCTCTAGTTTGAATACATTTTTCATTCAACAAAATTTAAATGGAGATGTAAGTTATTTTTTAACGTATGTTACTTATAGAAAAAGATGAAAATGAAATTTCAAAAGCAAAAAAATAAAACATAAAAAATTGAAACATCGCTCTAGACCATAAAACAACTCCAAACTCATTTTTTTAAAAACTCATTTGATAATAAATAAATAAATAAATAAAAATATAAATATAAGAAACAGTTTATAAGAACATAAGTCAACAAAATGAAAAATAAACTCATTTAATAAATAAATAAATAAAAATAGGAATATAAGAAATATTTTATAGGAATATATCTTAATCGAAATGATAAACGAAAAAATAAAAGTTTAATTTTATTTTAATCCACGTTTTTTAACACTTTTCAAACTCATTTATATATGTTTTTTTATATATAAGTTTTTAATAGAATTAATTTATTTAATAAGAATGAGTGTGAGAAAAGGTAAATTTATTATATTAAGGAAAACCTATTTTGATAAATAGTTTTTAAATCACCTATATTTGTAAATATTTTTCTCCTCTCCCCCCACGTTAGTAAAAAACTCGAGTTTCCTTTCCGATGATAATAATAATATGGATGGTCTCCTCTTCAGATTCTTAACCATCATTGATTACTCAATATCATTAAATACTACTTTTATTTATTTATTTACAACTTTTTTTTGAAAGACACGTGAAGTTACTAAACGGTAATAAAAATAGGGATAATTCCCAAAATAGTTCAAATGAAGATAGAAAAGACAATATTAGTCAAAAAGTGATTTTAATTCCCAAACTAGTCCAACCAAACTAATCGGCAATGTGAGATTGAGAATCGTGACGTGAGTTTTGTTAACCACTCACAGATTGACACATGTAAAGGTAACTTGACAGTTACAACGAAATCTGTCTGAGCCGATAGTTTTCTAACCAAAAGCGTCTTCTGAAAAACCATGGTTTTCGAAAGGAGGTTAGCGGCCCCATGAGTTTTCAAAAGTAATCGGTGTTGCGTTTTTTTTGAAATTCGTCGCCTTCGACGAATTTCAAGTGAATTTTGTCGTTTTTTGCATAAAAAGAAGAGTTGTCAGAAAAAAGAGATTTTGTTACACAATATTTAATTTCGATGGTTTTCAGTTGAAAGTTATCTTTTTTGCATAAAAAGAATAGTTGTTAGAAAAAGATTAATTTTGATATGAAACTCATGTTTTTTTGCATTGAAATGAGTGTTGTCAGATCCGATGAGTTTTGATATTAAACTCATCTTTTTCGATGGTTTAAAATGAAACTTATCTTTTTCGTGACAATTGGGCCCACGTTGTAAGATCCGATGACTTTTTCTACAAATATTTTGAATCCGATGATTTTTTTGTATAAAAATATCTTTTCCGTGAGAATTGGGCCCACATTGTCAGATCCGATGAGTTTTATTTTATTGGCCGTCACAAACTCTCTAAGAAACCCAGACTGATCATCTTCAAGAAGGGTACAGAACTGAACGATGTAGGTCTTCTTCCCAACCCGTGACACTATGTTGCCATCATAAAACGAACCTACAAACCCGGAACCCATAACAACAACTTCAATCCTATCACCTCTCTTAAATTCCATTATTTTACAAGAGATTTTTGTTGAAATGAAACAACATATAAAGGAAAACATAATATAACAAGCTTAAAATACACAATATTCGGATTTATAAAAATTTAATGAAAATCAACGGAGGAGATAAAATTCATAGGTAAATTATCGTTTTTTTTTAATTTTTTTTTGTATATTTATCGGTTTTTTTAAACTTTTTTGAAATTCATCGGACAAGACAATCTTCACTGCAAAAATATCATTTGTTTCCAACTTTTTTGAAATTCATCTGAAATGCGTCGGTGGAGATGAATTTCAAAAAAACGCGAATTCCGTCTTTTTTTGATAACTCATGGGGCCGCTAACTTCCTTTCAAAAACCATGGTTTTTCAGAAGACGCTTTTGGCTAGAAAACTATCGGCTCAGGCATATTTCGTTGTAACTTTCAAGTTACCTTTACGCGTGTCAATCTGTGAGTGGTTAACAAAACTCACGTCATGATTCCCAATCTCACGTTGCCGATTAGTTTGGTTGGACTACTTTGGGAGTTAAAATCACTTTTTGACTAATATTGTCTTCTCTCTCTTCATTTGGACTATTTTGGGAATTATCTCATAAAAATATATACAACTACTTTTTGTCCAGCGGGTTATTTTTAGATTTTTTTTATATTTTCTCTAGTTCAAATAAAAAGCTTGATTTTCATAGGAAGACTAAGAAGGGGGCATTTCTGATCGTCGTGCTGCATACAAAGCACAATTCAAACTGCAACGAGTTAAAATCACTACTCCCGTTAATGAAGACAAGAACCCCCCAAGGATACTACTAGATACAAACCCGACAGGGAGAATAGCATCGATAGTTCACAGATGATGGTTCTCTTCACACTGATAGTTCTGATTATGAGAATACTGCCCTTACCCCTTGAGGAAATAGATAGATCTGATTGATCACTATTTCATACATTACGGATCTAGTCTTATGATATGAATTACATTTAGGTATGATTGATTACGTTAAGTGTGTGTGTTGAGAGGTGAATTTGGTAGAGTAACGAGAGGAAACTGGTATAAACGAGTACTATTATTGATAACAATAGTTACAGGGTATTTATAGAAGATGAGTATATTCGGCCTCATTCGTTAGACAATCCCTAACGAATGAGCCACTCATACGCTATCATACTTTAACATCAATCGTTAACATAACGAATGGACTTATACGTTACCCTTATTCATTAACATCCCCTAACGAATGAGGACTAATGACACGCGGGGACACATTCGTTAGTAGCTACTCTCAAGAATGTGTCAATACATTAGCAAACGTGCCATATATAATTACCAAAATACCCTTAATACTTTAACTAATATCTAAAATACATTAACAAAGACCGAGACGCAAAACTGTGTACTAACAAACTCATCCTCGTCTCGAGCTCTTTGTTCTCCACTCATTGAATCGGCTAGTCTTACAATCAGCACATCTATGTATTCCAAATGCATGACATACGTGAATGCCCCTATGGAATTTCATAGCTTTCTCGTTGTCTTTAACGTGCACCCATATGATCCACTTCTTAAAAAACATCGTTATCGGACTCAGATAGGTTAACCAGCCACATGAGATCAATAACTCGAATAAACTTGGTCTTCACACCTGATCCCAATACGATTACAGCCTCGCCAGTCCTATCGTCATAATACCACATGTTAAACCTTTTATAAAGACTTTGAGGAAACGTCTTCAAAGGTACTTTCTACAAAGTGCTTAACGGTTTTACTTTAAGAACCAACTTCCAACAAGTGCATGGATCAATTCCATCCACATACTTCTGAGTAGGCACTTGAGGCTTGAAAAACTTAAAATCATACCTTACTTCATGTAATAAATGCCGACAGGATCAATCAGCCATCTGATTTCCCCACGGTTCATAAACGGCCTATTAGCAAGTGTACGAACATCCCATCTCGGCATGGTGAGCACATCAGTAATATGTTTTTTATACAGAACTCCATGCTCCCATTTAACAATATAGACTTTCAAATCCGAGTCGTACAACCATGAAATAATGTTACCTTTGACCGTCTTCACAGTAATAACCTTCCTCATGTTTGAAACCGGTATACAATTGATTACGATCTCAATACCATTACAAATCTAGTTTTAGATATGATTTACGATTAAATCTGGTTTATTTACTTTAAGTATGTGTTGAGAGAACAATTTGGCAGAGTAACGAGAGGGAAGTGATAATAATAAGAACTATGTTAATTTACTCAATACATTACATGTATATATAGACGATGAACTCATTCGTTATACAAGCCATAATGAATGAGTTCATACGTTAACACTAATACATTACACTAACGAATAAGGACATTCGCAGTCCTCATTCCTTAACAAGCCTAATGAATGGACCCGAATAAACATGCGCGGACACATTCGTTATTATCTACTTTAACGAATGTGCCTATAATAGCAAATATGCCCAAATAAATATTACCAAAATACCTTTATACTTTATACAAAGACCAATTACGTTAAGCCAAGACCGAGACGCAAAAAACGTGTACCAACAAACTCCCCTCGTCTCGTGCTCTTTGTCTTCATTACTTGAATATCTTGGTCTTCCAATCCGCACAACTATGAATCCTGAATGCACAACAAAAACGAACCACACGTTGAAATTGCATAGCAGCTTCGTTATCTTTAACGTCTTCCGAACGAATCCAATTCTTGTACATGACTTCCTTGTCAGATTCCGATAAGTTGACCAACCACATAGGGTCGATAACTCGAACGAACTTAGTTTTCAGCCCCGATCCCATCACAATCACGGTTTCACATGTTCGTTTATCATAGTACCACCTATTGAATTACTTGTAAAGACTTTGGGGAAAAGTCTTCACAGGAACTTTCTTCAAAGTACGAGGCGGTTTTACCTTAAGCACCAGCTTCCTCCAGCCCGTTCTCGAATCGATCTCATCGATGTACTTGCGTGTAGGAACTTGCGGCTTGAAGTACTTAAACCCATACTTTACCTTGTGTTGTATATGTCTATAGAACCAATCCGCCATTTGGTTTCCACCACGATTCACGAATGGTCTATTGGCAAATGCACGCACATCCCACCTCTGCAGTGTAAGAACATCGGCAATACGTTGAAAGTATTGTATGTTGTGCTCCCATTTAACAATACACACCTTCAGCTCTGAGTCGTATAAACACGAGATAATATCGCATTTCACTGGCTTCGAGGCGACGGACTTCTTCATCTGATAAGCTGTAGCACGAGCCTTCAGCTGCTTATCATCTTACTTTTCCGCATACCTTAACACACCAATAAGTTTGTTCATTCTCGACTTATTGTGCATAAACATACCTGCAAACACTTCATCATCCGAATCTATCGTATCTGCCTCACTTACTTTAGCTTTATCCTTTTTCTTCTTCTTTTCTTTCTCCAAATGCTCTTCGACTACTTGATAATGCTCTTAGTAAAGAATGAAATTCCTTCATCGGTATTTGTACGTGTCTTCAACCTCCACATCATCATACTTAAATGACACATTCCTAGTTCTCATGTCAAACTTCACATCCTCATCATCCACGACCTCCACACCGTCCTCTTTCTCTAACTCATTCACGTCTTCCTTGTTCAATCCCAGAAGCATGGGGATTTGTTATTTTGTTAACGAATGGTCAACAAATTCACCTTCTTCGATCTCGTTCACAATCACCATACTCATCACTATACCCTTATCATACTCCATAAACAAGATCATGTTCGCCTTCACCGAATCAATCGGTTGCACATTAGTAGTATTACGATATACCACTAATTGCTTTCCCGAATCCACTTCAATACCAACACCAGATCCAGATGCATCAGCACCCGGTTGTTGATCACCACTAGAACCAGCCTCGGGGTCTTTGTAATTCCTGGTTAATCGTTTAGATATAATCAATACGTAATTAGATTAGATCGATAAACCATAGGATCTAGTTTATAATATAGTCTTAATTAGGTATATAGTATAATAGTAATTGTAATATGTATAATATTAGTACTACTTTTAATGAAGAATTGAGCGAGAGAGAACTTGAGCAGAGGTTCCGTATAATTAAACTCAAAACTTAAATTATGAGGGTATGAACAACCCTTAAATAGAAGATGGAGACCAACTTGTTACACATCCCGTAATGAATTGTCTCCTGTTCGTTAACTTACAAAACAAATAAGGAAAGCATAACGAATCAGTGATTCGTTATGCCCCCATTCGTCAACATTCCATGACGAATGGGAACATACATAACGAATTCAGTCCATTCGTTAAGCATCCTTCACGAATGGACTTTACATATAACGAATTGGCTAATTTATTAAACATCCTTAACGAATTATCCATTACATAACCAACTAACTGTTTTTCCATAAATACCCTTACATTATAATAATAATAAAATACAACCGATAAATTACAAAGACTCGAGAAGACAAAACTGTGCACTAACAAACACCCCCTCGTCTTGAGCTCTTTGTCTTTAAATTACTTGAAGCGCTTTGTTTTCCAAGCTCGATAACTATGAATCCTGAACTCGTGACATACACGTATGACACGCTGAAACTGCATAGCTCGGTTGTAGTCTTCATGGCGCTCTATCAAAATCGTGTTCACGAACAGCACGTCATTGTCTGTTTCGGATAAGTTAACGAGTCACATCGGATCGATAACTCTAATGAAACTGGTCTTTAAGCCTTTACCCAGTACAATGACGGCCTCACCGGTACGATTATCATAGTACCTACGATTAAACGTTAGGTGAAGACCCTGTAGAAATGTCTTCACCGGTACATACTTCATCGTCTTTGGTGGTTTTACCTTAAGCACGAGTTTCCTCCATCCCGTACGAGGATCAATCTTTTCAATACGTTTAGGGATAGGAATCTATGGCATAAAGAGTTTAAAACCACGGTTTACCTCAAAGAGCAAATGTCGATGAAATCATTTTGCTCGACGATCTCCACTACGATTAATAAAAGGTCAATTCGCGAGGGTACGAACATCCCAACGCGGTAGTGAGAGAATGTCAGTGATGTTTTCATATTACTGAACACCATTTTCCCACTTGATACTACAAACCTTTAAATCAGAATCATATAACCAGGAAACTATGTCACCTTTCAAAATCGACACGACTTTGAATGTTGTCTTCTGATTAGCTTTGGCATGTGCGATAGCGTCCAGTTTCTGTTCCCGGTCAACATATCTGTATGCCTCAATAATTTTACGAGCCTGCTTGCTTCGGTACTCGAACCAACCCAGAATGTCAGCGTCAGTCGGGTCAGCATCACATTCCGACATCTTGGCTTTATTCTTCGAAACCTTCTCCAAATGATCTTCAACAGCTTTAACTTTTTCTTCAGTAAAGGTAGGAACACCTTGATCAACATTGGATCATTTATAAAGATCAGGGTATTCCTCTGCTGTCACGTCTTCAATCTCTATCTCCTCATCTTCATAAATAAACAACGTATTCATATGAGGAATAGTCGTATCCAGTAATACTTCCTCGTCGTTAACTACCTCCACATCATCCTCAGCTTCTAAAGCGTCCAATTATTTGTCGTTCAGTCCAAACAATAATGCAATCGTTCACGCGTTAGAGACTGATCAACGAACTGAACTTCTTCGATCTCGTCAAGGTTCGCAGTGCTCATCACTACGCCTTTCTTGAAGTCTATGAACAGGATGGTGTTGGCCTTGACCGACTCGATTGGTTGAACATTAGTCGAGTCATTTATAAAGGTAGGAACACCTTGATCAACATTGGATCATTTATAAAGATCAGGGTATTCCTCTGCTGTCACGTCTTCAATCTCTATCTCCTCATCTTCATAAATAAACAACGTATTCATATGAGGAATAGTCGTATCCAGTAATACTTCCTCGTCGTTAACTACCTCCACATCATCCTCAGCTTCTAAAGCGTCCAATTATTTGTCGTTCAGTCCAAACAATAATGCAATCGTTCACGCGTTAGAGACTGATCAACGAACTGAACTTCTTCGATCTCGTCAAGGTTCGCAGTGCTCATCACTACGCCTTTCTTGAAGTCTATGAACAGGATGGTGTTGGCCTTGACCGACTCGATTGGTTGAACATTAGTCGAGTCATTTATAAAGGTAGGAACACCTTGATCAACATTGGATCATTTATAAAGATCAGGGTATTCCTCTGCTGTCACGTCTTCAATCTCTATCTCCTCATCTTCATAAATAAACAACGTATTCATATGAGGAATAGTCGTATCCAGTAATACTTCCTCGTCGTTAACTACCTCCACATCATCCTCAGCTTCTAAAGCGTCCAATTATTTGTCGTTCAGTCCCAACAATAATGCAATCGTTCACGCGTTAGAGACTGATCAACGAACTGAACTTCTTCGATCTCGTCAAGGTTCGCAGTCCTCATCACTACGCCTTTCTTGAAGTCTATGAACAGGATGGTGTTGGCCTTGACCGACTCGATTGGTTGAACATTAGTCGAGTCATTTATAAAGGTAGGAACACCTTGATCAACATTGGATCATTTATAAAGATCAGGGTATTCCTCTGCTGTCACGTCTTCAATCTCTATCTCCTCATCTTCATAAATAAACAACGTATTCATATGAGGAATAGTCGTATCCAGTAATACTTCCTCGTCGTTAACTACCTCCACATCATCCTCAGCTTCTAAAGCGTCCAATTATTTGTCGTTCAGTCCCAACAATAATGCAATCGTTCACGCGTTAGAGACTGATCAACGAACTGAACTTCTTCGATCTCGTCAAGGTTCGCAGTGCTCATCACTACGCCTTTCTTGAAGTCTATGAACAGGATGGTGTTGGCCTTGACCGACTCGATTGGTTGAACATTAGTCGAGTCATTTATAAAGGTAGGAACACCTTGATCAACATTGGATCATTTATAAAGATCAGGGTATTCCTCTGCTGTCACGTCTTCAATCTCTATCTCCTCATCTTCATAAATAAACAACGTATTCATATGAGGAATAGTCGTATCCAGTAATACTTCCTCGTCGTTAACTACCTCCACATCATCCTCAGCTTCTAAAGCGTCCAATTATTTGTCGTTCAGTCCCAACAATAATGCAATCGTTCACGCGTTAGAGACTGATCAACGAACTGAACTTCTTCGATCTCGTCAAGGTTCGCAGTGCTCATCACTACGCCTTTCTTGAAGTCTATGAACAGGATGGTGTTGGCCTTGACCGACTCGATTGGTTGAACATTAGTCGAGTCATTTATAAAGGTAGGAACACCTTGATCAACATTGGATCATTTATAAAGATCAGGGTATTCCTCTGCTGTCACGTCTTCAATCTCTATCTCCTCATCTTCATAAATAAACAACGTATTCATATGAGGAATAGTCGTATCCAGTAATACTTCCTCGTCGTTAACTACCTCCACATCATCCTCAGCTTCTAAAGCGTCCAATTATTTGTCGTTCAGTCCCAACAATAATGCAATCGTTCACGCGTTAGAGACTGATCAACGAACTGAACTTCTTCGATCTCGTCAAGGTTCGCAGTGCTCATCACTACGCCTTTCTTGAAGTCTATGAACAGGATGGTGTTGGCCTTGACCGACTCGATTGGTTGAACATTAGTCGAGTCATGATAGACCACCATTAGTCTATCATTGCCTTCACCACCGCTCTTACCAGCACTAGAGGATAAGCCATGAGCTTGTTTTGGCTGACTACCTCCAGCACGTGAAGCTTCAGTATCATCATCTTCGTTCTTCAGCATCTTTAATTCATCATCTTTGCACGTGAGCTGAAGAATGAGATCCTCCCGTTCTTTTAATATTCACCCCTGAGCCATGACAATCTCACGAAGCTCCTTCGTCTCCTTTTGACAGTAAGAGACGAAACCCATCATACGTATTTGATTAATCAACATTTGCTCTTGAGCTTGACGATCGGCCGCCATTTGATTCTCATATAGATAAATCAAACTCAAGAGCATGTTTATCTGATTTTCTGGGGGCAAAGCAAGAAATGACTGAGGACCTTGACGACGACTAATTCTCATAAACGAGACGCCCATAAGAAGAGTCCGCATCATGGTTGGTGTTGGAGGAATCACTGAAGTAGCAACAGTAGGCCTTGGTATCGAAGATAAGAGAGATTAAGGAATCATACCAAGCCTATGATCTGACGTAAGCGTAGTCGTCAATGTAAATTCTAGGGTGCTAGTAGTAAGCGGCACCGCTGGGCTTTGAAGATCGGATGATCTAGGCTCACGTGGACCTATTTCCACCCCAGATCCATGAACCACACGACGCTTGGGCGGTTGATCAGATTCCACCCTGGCCATCATCACCACCATCTTCTCCATCATCACCTCCTTCGTTCCCACCTCGTCCCTATTCACATTCGGATTCTGAATCATCGTGGATCCAACGATCATCAGAAGGATATACGTACATTAGATTAGATAAATGACCAATAAAACGCTTAGTCCTCGGTGTCTCCTGCCTATACTACTTTATACTCTTTAACGTATCAGTAGTCATATGATCCAGTTTCAGCACGTCGTTTCTAAGCGTCAAATCAATCTCCAAATCTTGAACCAAATCTTGAACGAGCAGCTGGATGAATCGTGGATAAATAAAGAATTTACTGTGTTGGTTTTTGATCAAGCAGTTTTCCTTGAGATGATAGAAGGTCATCTATGAGAAATTGAACGGTTTGTTCAAAATCAATGCGACAAATGCAGATGGTAACATGGTTTGGTATTCGTTGTATACACCTTTACGTCCCCCAAGGTTATGGATAAGCACATGTAATAAATACTTGTACGTGGAGCACAAGTTAGCCTTGTTATACATGGAACGTTCAAGGTCACCAGCATAGAACACACGACGAAAAAGCCTCGGATCAACCCCTTAGCGAACTCACACGAGTCGTCCATGTTATCATCAAACCGCAACACCCTTCGAATTACCTTTGTTGTAATTACGATTAGCTTATTGTTCACCTCGGCGACGATTTGGTTTTCAGACTCAATGTATCGAGCTGAATTTCAAAATGGTCGTATAATGCCAAAACGGATCTTCGGGTTTGCTGTAACGGCATAGCTTATACAAGATCGACGTATAAAAGCTAGTATATCGTGAAACAAATCCTCGTCAAAAAAATTTGTCCCAACAAAAGCATATATATTATGCTTCTTGTCAAACGACAATAACGGGGGTTCAGGCTCTTGCGGTTGCTGTACTGGAACTTCCTGGACAACTTCGTCAGCCATAACTGAGAATACATAAACCCGAGAATTAGTAAAAATAACAGTTAAATAATATAAATTATTTAAAAATTTAATTTTGAATTTCTTCAAAATAAGTCTAAGTGTGATTCGTTATTATCTTGTCTGATTCATTATAACGAATCAGGTAATTCGTTATAACGAATTGCTTAATTCGTTATAAATAATTAAAAAGAATCAACGATAACGAATCATTAACGAAGGAATAACGAATTAAAGAACGAATGAGAGGTAATTCTTTATCAAAACTCGCGAAAGAAGTGATTCGTTATATAATTCATAATGAATTGGACACGAATGAGTGTCCATTCTTTAATATATAGCGAGTGTCCATTCGTTAACATATAACGAATGACCACCAATAATTAAGATCTTTGACTAATTGGAGTCAAGGTCAAAATTAATATGAACTTGAAAGTCAAACATGCAAACCCAGATTCAATTACACCATGTAAGACGATGTAATGACCTATAGTTACCACGAATTGATTCGGAAACCCATCTATTGCCAACATATATTACCCATTATGGATAAATCTGGGTGTAAATTAGGTTTATAAAGATTTATGGTTATAAGTTAGAAACTGACATAAAAATTGATTCAATGACTCATGAAATGGCCATGGATTTCGTCGAAAATGATTGCGTTCTGATCCTCTATACCTTACGAATGTCAGATGATGTTCAAAACTCGTTTTAATGAAGGTCGAGTTTTCTGAAAAATTTTGGCAGTGTGACATTAGGAAGATGAACAGTGTGAGGAAACGAATGACCAGATTCGTTCACTCCTGTTATATAGGGCGAATTGGCACATTTTCCAATAGAACGAATCGGCTAATTCGTTAATTTAAAAATTGATGAATTAGCTAATTCGTCACTCATTCGTAAGACATTGTAACGAATGGATAATTCGTTAAAAATTAACACGAATTAATAACGAATTAGTGGACTTCGTGCTTAATTCGTTATATGTTAGATGACGAATTGAGTCATTCGTTACAGAGTGACGGAAGCGAATTAAAAATAACGAATTGAAGTAATTCGTTATCAGAATGACCCTCATTTGTTATCAAGACAAATAGCGAATTGACAATTAAAATTTAAAGTCTTTTTCAATTTAATTTCAAAAGAATTAAATAATAAATTAAATAAAGAATTAAATAAATAGATAAATAAAACAACGAAACTCGTGTCTCGATGAATTTTACCTTACGAATCTTACCCAACATGGTAAAATGTAATACCTTAACGTGTTTTACACTTAAAAACATATAACTTAAAAAATTACTTAAAAAGAAGTAAATAATATTTAAAATAATAGAAAAAATGAAAATCTTTTTGATATTTTTCTTTTTCTTTTTAAGATATTTACATTTAAACCCGAAAAGTAAACATAAAGTAGAAAACAAAATATTTTTATATTTTTGTATGTTTTTCGAAAGCAGTACATATTTTTGTATTTTTGGTGAGTTTAAACAGAGAATCATATTGACCAAATTGCCTTTCCATAACAGTTTATATGTCATCGATATTATGACTGACGTTAAGTCGGTCATTGATATTGTTGTCCATTTAAATCTTATAACAAACTTTCAAGTATTTTTGTGATATGATTAAATGTTCAATTAAAGCAAAGAATATCGAAAACTATCAGCCTCTAATCTCGATTCAAGCTTAATTCGATTGTTGCAGTATCACCTCAACTTGACTTAAACCATTATACTGCCAATCAAAATTTAGAATTTTATAGATAGTTTTGATTGATGCACCAAGATTCCTTTACCCTGAGTGAGTATGAACGAGTCCATCTGTAGGCTTACATACATTGTGTCCCCTGGGGTCTTCGTCTTATTGGTATCGAGACGCACAAAAGGGAGGAACAATTTATGACTAACATCGTATTTTGATCAAGTAAGTAATTCAATTTGTACGATGTACAACAATGATCAAGTTTAATGACTTTGAGTTTGCTCTAAAAGCATTTGGAATATTCATGCTTATGAATACCCAGATGATTAAGCCGCATAAAGACTTACAGTGTCCAGAACCCGAATGCTTGTTATTCAATCTTATGTGTTTTTGGAGATCAGACAAACATAAGGCCTGAGTATGATAGGCTATTACATTTCTTCCATCATTACTGAGATTTTTGATAGAGACTAACACCTCTTTCAATTTGGTATTTTTTTATGTTTATATCACATACTTTACTCTAACGGCTTGTTTAAGACCTATCAATGCACCAATGCAATTAAGCATTCAGTCTTTTAAGCTTATTTCTTTCTGGATATGGGACCAGATGATCAATGTACTATCATTTTCTCTTTTTTACTTCAATACTCAATTTTTTGAGGAGCATAAAAATAAATTCAATCGCCCCAGTCACTTTAAGTCCATAGATTAATGACTATCCTATTAATTCACAAGTAGATAACAAGACCAAAACATGCAAGCATGTTCCACAAACTTAAATAATCGATATAATTTTCAGTGAAAGAATTAAATAAAAAAGGCCCAAAAATCGGCCCAACTACTTTCCATTATCAGGTAAATGGCTAACCCGAACATTTACAAGTAAATATCAGGACCAAACATAAGTATATGTCCTTCAAATATGAGTAAATGTCACAATTTTAGGCGAAAGTATGCAAAAATATTTTGGCTTTTCATTGAAAACACAATCTTTTTGTCTTTTCGGATTTTTCTATACAAACTAAAAGTATAATCTTTTTGAATTTTCAAATTTTCAATGTTTTTGTATTTTTCAAAATATTTTAAACAAAAATCTCAATATTTTTGTTTTTTTTTAAAATTTTTTTAAATGTTTTTGGTTTTTCTCTATACAAAAAAAATCACAATATTTTTGTATTTTTTCTTTTTCTCCCCTAAAACCCAAAACATAAAAATAAATGAAAGAAAATAAACAAAAAAATAAAAATAAAATAAAGATAAAGATAATTATCCTTGTTTTAGGATATCAGCAAGAGTTTTTAATCCATTTAGACCAAGCAGAAAGTTAAAACGTGTTTTATCAAATGCCTTGGTAAACATATTGACTTTTTGAAAATCAGTGTGCACTTTCTCAATATCAATTAATTTCTTTTCAAAGCAATCCCGTATAAAATGATATCGAATTTCGATATGTTTAGTCTTTGAGTGTTGCATAGGATTTTTGGTGATACTTATAGCAACATAGTTATCAATATAGATGGGAGTAGTAAGAAACTTCAAACCGTAATCCCGCAAGTGTTGCTGGATCCAAAGAACATGTGAACAGAAACTCGAGGCTTCCACATACTCTGCTTCTGTGGTTGAAGTGGAGATCATTTTCTGCTTCTTACACTGCCAGGAAACAAGCCGTCTTCCTATAAATTGACAACCCGATGTAGTAGATTTGAAATTGATCTTGCATCCTCCATTGTCAGAATTAGAAAACGCAGTGAGTTCAAAGCTATCATCCTTGGGATACCATAACCGGGCGTAAGGATTACCTCTTAGATAATGAAGTATACGTTTAACCGCTGCCAGGTGAGTCACTCGGGGACTTTATTGGTACCTAACACACAAACAAACAACAAACATTATGTCAGGCCGAGAAGCAGTTAAATACATTAATGAACCTATCATCGCTTGGTAAAGGGTAGGATCTACGGTATCCTCCAGTTCGTCCGGTGACAAATTGTGACCCACGGGAAGAGGTGTTGAAGGGATTTTTCCGGCAGTTATCTTGAATCGATTCAATACATCGTTCACGTACTTCATCTGATGAATGAAGATTCCCTTGTCAGACTGATGAACCTGCAACCCGAAAAAGAAGTTCATCTCTCCCATCGAGCTCATTTCAAACTTTGTTTGCATCGACTTCTCAAATTCCTTACATAACTTGTCATTTGTTGAACCAAATATGATGTCATCGACATATATCTAGACAAGGAGCAGATCATCACAAACATTCTTATAAAATAAAGTGCATTCCAAAGTTCCTCGCTTGAAGCCATTATCAGTAAGATGGTCAGCAAGTGTGCCGTACCAAACTCTCAGGGATTGGTGTAGACCATTCAGGGTCTTGTTCAATCGGTAAACACGGTCCGGATAATCTGGATCTTCAAAACCAGGAGGCTGCAAAACAAGCACTTCCTTATTTAGTTACCCGTTGAGAAATCCACTTTTTACATCCATCTGATAAACCTTAATACTTTTGTAAGCCGCATAAGCTAAAAATATTTGTATAGACTTCAATCGAGCAACTGGAGCATATAATTCTGTGTAATCTATGCCTTCTTGCTTATGGAAGCCTTGAACCACTAAACTTGCTTTATTTCTTACGATCACACCACGATCATCCTTCTTGCATTTAAATAGCCATTTCGTAGGAATTGGTTTTATAACTCTAAGGGTTTGTCAATAAGATCCCATACACCCAGTCGGTTAAACTGTTGCAACTCTTCTTGCATTTTCTCTACCCAAGATGGATCCTCAAGTGCCATACGAACATTCATAGGTTCTACTTGGGATAGAAAGCAAGTGTACTTTGTGTGATTCATGATTCCCGAGGAATACATATCCGTATATGCACACAATATCTTAGAATCATTTGAAGTAGCAACTTGATGATGTGTTTGCACACCTACTTCAAGATCACCAATGATGTTGTCCTGTGGATGATAAGTATGAATCCGAATAGTTGGATTCTCAGTCACAACAACATTGTCAGATAAATTAGTTAGATTCTCGTCAACATCATGAGACGATTCACCAATCTCATGTGATTCAGAAAATGGAGACGAGGAGGAATCAACAAAATGACCATCATCCGACGAGATAGAAGTCACATAAGATGTATCAGGAAGATCATCTTGTGGAACATCATCATAATTAGAACATTCAATCAGGTCCTTTACTTTGGGGAGGTATGGTATATCTTTGACAATAAACATGGTACCACTCCTCTACACAGCCCAAGGTAAAGTTAAATAAACGTTTCTTAGGTGATGCGTAACCTAAGAAATAGCGTTCAATCGCTTTTTCTTCAAATTTTCCCGCATCTTTCTTCAACATAGTACAAGGATACCCAAATGGATCCAAGTACTTTAAGTTAGGCTTACGCTTGTTCAGAAGTTCATAACTTGTCTTTTGAAGCTTCTTCACAGTCAGTTGTCGATTCAGCGTATAGCAAGCAGTATTCACAGCCTCGTTCCAGAATTGGACATGAAGCTTAGAATCTGCGAGCATTGTTCTTGCAGCTTCAATCAATGTTCTGTTCTTCCTTTCAGCCACTCATACTGTTGTGGTACGTAAGGAGCACTACATTCTCAATGAATTCCTTTTTGAATGCAAAAGAAATCCAAATATTATTTTTAAACTCCGACCATTATTGTTAGGCTATGAATTTTATACTGAGGATCCTTTATCCTTGACTGTCTTAAAGATAGTAGATCCTTGAAATATGTTTCAGAATATAAAGGATCGACGATCCTCGGTATTACTTGTTTACTAATGATTGCGTTTAGTATGGTGATGTGTTAGATAGGTATGGCAACTTTAAGAGGTACTTGTATCAATTATCCTCACAGAGCATTCTCTAGCTGGAGCATGGATCCAGGATCCTAGTTCAATGTAGCTGTTACTGGACGAACTCATGTGTAGATGGTTGTTTAAATATCAACAACGGCTACAAGAATCGTTCTCCCACTTATCTCGCTACTGGATGGCTATTGGCACGTGGTCAAAGGTCGTGGAGCGGCTAGTGGAAGACTTTCGGATAGTTAGGAAATATTGTTAATGATATTTTCTTATTTATTTAAGCTATGATGGAGTAGGAAACACATGTACCATCACACACACTCTAGAGCAGAAACAATTACTCTCTACTCACTAGCTTATTATTGTAATCTCGATCATATACTCCACAACGATTGTAATACATTTTACCATTAATAAACTTGACGGTGATAGTTTTCACCGTCCGGGGGTTTTTTGTGTCGGAGATCACGATAATCACATACTCATCGACCAAAGGTTACCTTGTTGATCCTTGACCGAAAGGACTTAATCAACGATTACTTAGTTAATCCTTGATTGAAGAGATTCGACCAAAGATTACCTTGATAAGTTTTGACCGAAGTAAGACTATCTTGGTTAAGGGCTTTTTCCCTCGTGATCAAACCTTTGTGTTCACCAATATTACGATTGCACACTTGTCATTATCGAGTTAGCACCTTACCTCACTTAACGGATTGGGATACTTGATCCTTAGTAGATTTTTGTCCAAAACAATTTGGCGCCCACCGTGGGGCAATTGGAGCTATAATCCTTATTATTCCTATCATTCTCAACTTTTTCATAACCATATCACTATCAATGGCCTCTCAATCAACCTCTGCTTCATCAACCATGCCGACTACGGTTCCTCTCTCATCAAGGACTTTGCCACCGATGCCTCCGCCAATTACTGGAACGCAACGGCCTGCTGCTGCTGGGAGCAAGACGCAACTACCAGTCTTCCAGAGCTCAAAAACCGCTGCTGCTGCCCCGGTGGTTAATACTAACAGTGATGTTTCATCTATGTTTTCGCAGGTTAAAGCATACATGGAGCAGCAAAACAAGACCAACCAGAGGATCCTTCGTGAGATAGAAGATCTCAAGAAGAACAAGAGGCCAGCAGAGGATCTCACCCTTGATGCCAAGGATGCTAGATTTCACCAGTCCAGAATCCATGGTTCAATTCTCACAAGGATTATCTATCCTTCAACAAGGGTCCATGGGTCAACAGGCCCAAGGATCCTCGCTATTTCAGCAAGGATCATCTATCCTTCAGCAGAGGTCCACGGGTCAATAGGCTCAAGGATTCTCGTTAGATCCGCCAAGGTCGACTAATCTACAACAAGGATCCATGGCTCAGCAGAATCAAGGATCCTCATATTATCGGCAAGGAACAGCCACCCTTCCACAAGGATCCTATGGTGCCCAAACTCAAGGATCCTTCATTCCGAATCAAGGATCCTTCTTTCCGGATCAAGGATCCTCAGGAGTCCAACATCAACGATCGTCCGAATTCCATGAAAGAGACATAATCCCCATGCAAACCGTAGCCTCTGGAGGACCAACTCTTATCGCAGACTCCTCTTACCCCATCTACTCATCCGAGATGCCAACCTTCACTCAGCAAAGAGGTAACTTGTACGATCCTTTACCCTTAGATGCTAACCGTGGTTTCGTGCAGGATGCAGGTATCAACCAAGCTATGGCCAAGGAGTTGCAGAAGCTCAAGGATATGATATCCAGTGTTCCCAGAGTCATAAGAACAATCCCCAAGATACCTAAGGGAAGCCACAAAGTATCCAGATTTTCTCCACCTATCTACGATGCTGAAATCCCGAAGCGTTTCCAGACTCCGAATATGAAAACTTACGATGGGACCACTGATCCTGAAGAACATGTAGCAAAGTATAGGGAAAGGATGGAGATGAATCCTATTCCGGAGAGACTCAAAGAAGCTTGTCTGTGCAAAGGCTTTGGATCCACACTAACGGGAGCCGCTCTAAAATGGCTGCTAAGTCTTCCTCCTTTTTCAATTACTTCTTTCTCTCACTTAGTTAACTTATTTAACACTCAATTTTCCTGTAGTCGGAAATTTGAGAGGTTAACCAGTGATTTATATCGTGTTGTCCAACCTAGTGATGAATCCCTTAGGGATTTCGTTACCAGGTTCGGCAAAGAAGCTCTAGAAATCCCAAATCTTGACATGACTACTGCTGTTGAAGCATTCAAGATGGGAATTCATAAGAGCTCCCCCTTTTATGATAATTTAGTGATGACTCCATGCAGGACATTAGATGAAGTCAGAAACAGGGCATTAATATACATCTGGTTGGAAGAAGACAGAAGGCTCCAGGATCGTCTTGGGGGACAACCAAAACAAGAAACCCCCGAAAAGAATAAAGGATCCTGGAACAGGAACAACTATTCTAAGCCGTACACTAAGTTCACCAACCAGAACGTACGTGTAGTTGAAGAAGGAGATGACGATGAAGACTATCCCTGCATCTCCGACTATTGTTTATCTGTAGATACTCATGGCTTGATCTGTGCCATGAAGGATCTGGGAGAAAAAGCGAGATGGCCGCGAAAGAATGAGAAGATTGTCGGCTTCAAGGACAAGTCTAAGTGGTGCGCTTTCCACGAAGACTTTGGCCACGCCACAGACGAGTGCATCGTCTTAAGGAGGGAAATTGGATACCTCCTAAGCAAGGGTCACTTTAAAGAACTATTGGTAAGGAAAAAATCCAAGATCCAGGATCCTGAAGGCCTTACACAAAAAGCAACACCACCACCACCAGATGCTCATGTGATCAACTTTGTCTCCAGAGACTACGAATTGTTTCAAGATTCTTGTGCCACAAAAGAAAATACTATAGAAGAATTCGAGTTGACGATGAGAGAAGGCCACTCATTCCTACTACTCGAGTGACTGATCAGAGAATCTTTCTCAATTCAAGGATCCAGGATTCTCATCAGGACAAGCTGGATATGCAGACGATCAATTTCATCTCCGGAGGTTCAGACATATGTGGGACTTCTTTCTCTGCGGCAAAAAGACTTGCCAAAGAGATAAAGATGGATAACGGAGATCGACCAATAGTGTCAACCACCTTAACAACAGACAAGAGAATCTTCTTCGATGAGGAAGACAAGATGAACATTCAGGATCCTCATCACGACGGTTTGATTATTACTTTATTTATCTCTAACCATTATGTACGCAGGAACGGTGGCAACTCAGTCAACATTATCCAACATGATTTCCTTAAGAAGATGAACATTCCGGATTCAGAAATCGTTCCTAGAACATCGGTGCTGGTCGGTTTCAGTGGTGAAACCAAGAAAACATTGGGGGACATCAACCTCCCAATTTATATCGAAGGGTTAAATTCAAATCAAAAGTTTTGTGTTATAGATAACCTTTCCTATTGCAATGTTATTTTAGGTAGGCTGTAACACCCCGTAACCGCAGCGGAAACGTACACGGGATGCAACAGACACATCTGATATCAACAGCATTGCTTATAAAGAAAATACCACTACATTAATTTATAACATATTACATTGTTGCGAGTTGCGTTACTGTCTAGGTGTTACACACATATATTACCAATAAGACATTAATATATATTCATTACAAAATACAGAGCAGCAAGCTTCCAACAGGTAGCATAGATAGTTAAGCACATATCAATCATTCCAACCTGGGCATACCTAGAAAGCATGTAAAGAAAACGGGTCAACCACGAATAGTTGGTGAGTTTCACTAATTTAAATAAATCATAGATCAGTATAAAAATCATATGTTAATGATGAAATTGTGCTAAGCCCGTTAGTGAAAACTCTATTAACCCAAGAACACATTAAATGACCCCTGGGGACACTGTTAACCCAGAACATATCCAATAACCCCTGGGGACACTGTTAACCCAGTACATATCAAATAACCTCTGGGGACACTGTTAACCCAGCGCATATCAAATACCCTCTGGGGACACTGTTAACCCAGAACCATATCCAATAACCTCTGGGGACACTGTTAACCCAGAAACATATCCAATACCCTCTGGGAACACTGTTAACCCAGAAATATATCCAATAACCCTCTGGGAACTAAGTTACCCCAGAACAATTCCACCCGATAAACAAATTATCTATTCTATGCATCATACCATATATATACATAAAAATATACAAGTGTTTCCATCGATCGGTATGTACTTAGATAATTTAACACAATCATGCTTTCCGCCCCGGGAAAATATTTAAAACAGTTCATTAAAAGGGGCTCGTGAAAACTCACCTTTTTGTGAGTCTGTGGGTAATACAATGAACAGCTACGTGCCTGGATCTGTAATATAATATCTAGTCGTTACTATATAATTCCCATAAATTAAATCCGTATTAATCGGTACATCTGGGGACATTGTTAACCCAGTACTGTACTCGATCCGGGGACAATGTTAATCCCGTGACACTTCTAAGGACTCAGATTGTGACATTGCTTAGAGTCTGGCGGTCAAAATTATCATTTTTATGATTTCCTTGATTTGCGTGCCTAGCACGGTTATCCGTTTTTAGGTTTCAAAAATGAGTTTGACCACACCCGACCCATAAATGGTGTTTGAATGCTATTTTAGTTAAAGTGATGAAATTGGAGCTCGGTTTGACACCCCGTTTGGCCGCGGGGCCCGTTTCCGTCATTTAGGTGCCGGAAACAGTAAAATCGGGTAAAATTACCCAAATCATCCGAATTATTTTCGGATGATTTATTTTTACTTAATTTACTTAGATTTATGAAAATAGTCCATTTTTAGGTTTTTATATGCCAGTCAGCTCGCTTATGCGAGTTTTGCCGGTTTACACGTTTTAAGCTTTAAAAATTTGTTTTTATGTTCCTTTTAGCACAAATAATTACCCGTTTAGTCTCGGGTCTTGAAATTTTGCACAAAACTTATTTTGACAGTAAGACATTTTATAAAAATTTTCCAGATTTATTTTCTTATATTTACATTTATTTATCTATTTTTAAACCTTTTTAAAACACTAAATATGTCAAAAATACCAAAAGACTTTAGAAAAATCCCAAATTTTTCTGGGATGATCCTTGCCATCCTCATAACTCCCTGGAATTTTTCCAGAACTTAAAACTCATTTTTCAAGCCATTTTCACCCAAAACCGAGCTAGAAAGCCCTAGAACTCGTTTCACCGAAAAGCCTACTTAGACTTTTCCAACTGAGCTCAAATTTTGTGGGTCACTTTTATATGTTATAAAAAGATTATCTTAAATTTTCCAGAATTTTTCATCAAGTTTAGCTATTTTTCACCATTTTTGGCCAAAACCGAGCATTAAATTCACCAAATATTCATCTTTTATCCAAAAATTACCAAAAATTCACAGATCTCATATTTTCATGTGTAGATCATCTCTGTGAAATTTCGTGACCCGACTCTAAGCGTGCTACAATCTGTCCAAATTTCATATACACACGAAAACCGAACTATCTTGTGTTTTCTAGCGTTAGATCGCAAAGATCCGGGTTTCTAGCCTTTGCTAGCCACTAGATACAACACTTACAAGCACAATAACACTATACCAAGCAAACTATACCAACAATCAAACCATTTCTTTCATAGTGTCGGTTTTTAAGTAAAAACAAAGGTTTTAACCGTAAAAATCCGTTCTCGACTCTTTTTACTCATTTCTTGGACCAAGATCCCTTGTATAACATGTATACATCTCTTGATTATGCAAGAGTCGATTTCATCTCGAGCTTTCACCCGTCTTTCACATGGAAAACTCATTTGACAATATTTTAACCGTAAAATTTCGTTCTAAACACTTTTAACTCATCACTTGGATCAAGATCCTTTGTATAACTTGTATACATCCCTTGATCACACGAGAATCGGTTCCATCTCGGGTTTTCACCCATTTTTAATATGAAACTTCCTTTTCTCAAGATTATAGAGTTATAAACAAGAATCAAGCATTAAAACATGTATATACCTTGAAAATTTTGGTTAAAACTTGATGATCTTGGTTGTATACTTGAAAGATATGAAGGGATCTTGGGAGAGTTTTGATGAAAAAAGAAAAAAATGAAATGTGTGTGTGCATAACAAGACCGATCGGTCTACATTATGTGTGGGGTGGGGCCCACACATCCATTCTAGGCCACACATTCAGATTTTCGTAATCTGGATAATGTTTTGGATAATCTGGTTCAGTTCGTTTCTCGTTTAAACTCGTAATTCGGCTTGAAACGAAATTAAAATGGTCGTTTTTCGGGTTAAAGTAAAATTTACATAAAACCGACTTAAAAACTTTAAAAACTTAAACCATGACATTAAAACATCATATTATTAATAATTACGCATCTTTTTCGGCTTGATCGATCGTCTCTTGCTTGGTTTGGTGTTAAAGGTTTCGTTTTTCGTACCGACGTACTAATAAATCGAAATCCTTTTTCTGTGCTATAATTCACTTATCCCGAAGCATTAATACTTCGTAAACATCACTAAACATTATATACTTCGTCTATGATGAAATTCCCGATTCGTTCGGGTTTCAATAACCGATCATTGATTAATTGTAATTCCAATACGATTCACTATATAATCGAGTATGATTCGTACTATGAATCATATATACTCGTATAAACGTACTATAACTCATATATTCAATATTAAATGACACGTAAATAGTATATACCGGCTAGGGTATACCTGGATTTGCCGGAATCGTTACATTCTCCCCCCGTTATAAAAATTTCGTCCTCGAAATTTTACACGTCAACTACTTCCTTTTGAGGAAATAGGTGGGGGTATTTCTTCCGAAATTCATCCTTTCGTTCCCAAGTAAATTCTGGGCCTCGTTGCGAATTCCATCTAACTTTGACCAACGAGATCTTATTGTGTCTAAGTTGCTTGATCTTACCGTCCACTATTTCAATGGGCTCCTCTACGAAGTTAAGCTTATCATTTATTTGAACGCCCTCTAAGGGTAACACCGATGTCTCATCCGCCAGACATCTTTTCAAATTCGACACATGAAACACGTTATGAACTGCACTTAATTCATCAGGCAGTTCTAATCGGTAAGCTACATGACCGATTTTTGCAATAATATCGAATGGTCCAATATATCTCGGGGCTAACTTCCCCGCCTTGCCAAATCTAACCACACCCTTCCACGGTGATACTTTTAAATATACCTTTTCGCCCTTCTCAAACGACAACGGTTTCCGACGGGTATCGGCATAACTCTTCTGCCGATCCCGCGCGGCTTTCACGTTATTCTTAATTTCAAGAATCTTGCTGGTCGTCTCCTGGACCAGATCCGATCTAATGACCTGCGAGTCACACACTTCAGACCAGCAAAGTGGTGATCGGCACTTCCGTCCATACAATGCTTCATAAGGTGCTGCCTTTATACTGCTGTGATAACTGTTATTATAGGAAAATTCAACGAGTGGGAGGTGTTGATCCCAATTTCCCTTAAAGTCCAGTACGCAAGCACGAAGCAAATCCTCCAAAGTTTGAATGGTCCTCTCAGACTGACCATCGGTCTGAGGGTGGTAAGCCGTGCTTAGGTCAATACGTGTTCCCAATGCTTCTTGAACAACTTGCAAAAGTTTGGAGGTGAAATGGCTATCCCTATCGGAGATGATCGAGATGGGGATGCCATGACGAGACACTATTTCATTTATATAAATCTGCGCAAGTCTCTCAGTGTTAAAAGTATTCCTAATCGGAATAAAATGTGCCGATTTGGTTAATCGATCCACGATTACCCAAATCGCATCATGACCTCGGGGTGTCTTGGGGAGATGTGTCACAAAATCCATTGTGATCTGCTCCCACTTCCATTCGGGAATTTCCGGCTGTTGTAGCATTCCCGAGGGTTTCTGGTGCTCCGCCTTAACTCTCGCACACGTCGTACACTTGCCGACGTATGTGGCTATAATCTTTTTCATACCTGGCCACCAGTAAAATTCTTTCACATCCTTATACATCTTATCCGATCCCGGATGTATGGAATATTTCGATTTATGCGCTTCATCCATGATCAAATTACGAAGGTCATGGAGGGTCGGAATCCAAATCCGACTTTTGAAATAGAGAATTTCGTCCATACGTTGTTCGAAATTCTTCTCATTCCCGTAGAATCCTTCTTTTTCACAAATAGTACAGGTGCACCCCACGGGGAATAACTGGGACGTATAAACCCCTTATCCAACAATTCCTGCAACTGGTTGGATAGTTCTTGCATCTCGGACGGTGCAAGTCTGTAAGGGGCCTTAGCAACAGGGCCGGCTTGAGGTAATAAGTCGATTCTGAATTCGACTTGTCGGGTTGGCGGTAATCCAGGAAGTTCTTCTGGGAAAACTTGTGGAAATTCGCGTACCACGGGAATATCGTCAACTCGTTTTTCCTCAGAATCAGTGGCCGTCAGGCTCGCTAGATACGCCACACATCCCTGACGCATATATTTTAGCGCCTTGAGGTGAGATATAAATGGCATCATATTGCCCGACTTATCACCCTGCACTAATACTTCTTCGTCATCCGACACCCGGATTTTGACGAGTTTCTTTTCACAATTTATTTCTACCTTGTTGCGTGCTAACCAATCCATTCCCACTATCACATCAAAACTACCCAGTTCTACTGGTAACAAGTCAATCAGGAAGGATTGTTCGTTTAGAATAAAAGGACAATTCCGAACAATTTGATTGACTATCATGGTCTTACCGTTAGCAACTTCTACGGTATAGGGTTCTATGGATTCACTAACCGGCATGTTTGCTAATGACAGTAATTTAACGGAGACGAAACTTCTATCAGCACCCGTATCAAATAATACAGAAGCGTAATGGTCAGAAACAAGGAATGTACCTGTCACTACGCTGGGGTCCTGACGTGCTTCGTTCGCCCCTATCACGAAAGCTCGGCTTCTCGCCGGGTTGGACGACGATGCCTGACCCGCGGGTTGCTGCCCACTTCCTCCCTGGTTCAGCTTCGGACAGTTCTTCTTGAAGTGATCTGTGCTACCGCATTCGTAGCAAGCACGGCTGGTGGTCACCAATTGGTTTCCTTGTGGGTTTTGCTGTTGGGTTGGTTGGTTCCTAAATGATTGCGCACGGATAGGTTGCGGTTGACGGTTCAGGTTGTTCAAGTTTGTCCTACAACTGGGTGCGTAGTGCCCAATCCTGCCACACCGGTGGCACACCACCTCTTTGCACACGCCACCATGGTGGTAACCACATTTCCCACATTTAGGAAACGTTCCCCTCTGCGGTTCTTGCCTTCCGCCCGAACTAGTCATGGCGTAGTTCTGGGCAGTGGGTCTAGCACGTTTACCTTGCTGTTTCTCTCGGATCCTATTGTCATACGTACCTCGCTTTCCCCCAGCCGACTCTCCTGTCGTCTTTAGCGATCCGCTCCTTAAGAAATCATACGTGACAATACCAGCCTGTGTCACTGCACCCTCATACGTCTGGTGCCCTCTCGCGTTAACTATACTCCTCACTACTGGAGTAAGTCCCCAAATATAACGTTCCACCCTCTTTGACTCTGGGGTGACCAACCATGGCACTAATCGTGACAGTTCATTAAACCGGTTGGTATATCCCAAGTGGTCCGCCCCATGCATCTCTAGGTTCCACAACTCATGTTCCAGTTTCTGCAATTCATTCTTTGGGCAGAAATGTTTCAAAACAAGATCCTTAAGCTCTGTCCAGGTCATGCGGTTTGTCGCCGCTTGACCTCGAGTCTGTACTATGGTGTTCCACCATGTCAAGGCATGGTCTGTGAACGTACAGGTGGCGTACTTAACGACACAATCCTCGGGACAGTTGCTGATATTCACCACTGACTCTATTTTCTCTAACCATTTCACTAACCCATTCGGTCCTTCCGACCCGTTAAACTCTAAAGGCTTGCATAACATAAAGTCCTTGATTGAACAACCCCTGGATGGTCCAGTGCGGTTGGTCTCTACGGTAGGTATAGGGCCATTACTGTCTGTAGCGACCACCGTAGGCGGTGCGTCATTACTCGGAATCGTGTTATCGGTAGGTGGAGGATTAGCATTATGTTCCCCGCCATTATTTATGGGCGTTTGATTGCTCGGAGGGGTTGGATTGGTTGAGTTATTAATACTGGCGGCGATGCGCGATACTATATCCGGTATCGCCGCCTCCAACTGTTGAGCAATCAAACGGCTCACATCTACTTCCGATATTTTCGTGGATCGTTTCGGTGCCATTCTACACAATCATCAAAGAAATATATATAATCAATCCCATCTCAAAACATAAAACACAATACATATTTCATTCATTAGTAAACATTGATTCATATTACACAAACATCAGTTTACATACTTTCAGTCAACATTACATAACTAGTTTTATTACAAGGCCCCTATGTCGGTATCATCTCGACATAACCCGTAAAGGGGTCAGTGCTTGAATGATACCCAAAAGTATCTATAGTGATATGCCCTACAAGAGACCCACCCTAGGGGCCAGTGGTTGTACTATAACTAAAGAAGATTCACTCCGTGTTAGTATCACCACTAACTACTTACACGGAGTATCAAAAAGCGGTTCAAAATTCTACCATCTAACACATCTACACCCGGTGGTAAACCAACCCCACCAACACCGCCACCAGCACCACCAACACCGCCACCATAACCCGGATTCGGGTTTCCATCTGGCCGATCAACCAGTGGGAGTATGAGCACTCCCTCTTTAACTGGTCAATAGCATACTGGTGATCCAGTATGTAGTCCCCGAGGTACGTCCGCCTCTGTACCCCCACGACCAGGGCGGCAGAGTGCTCGTTCACCTGTTCGGTGAGCACACGTAGCCAGGCCGCCAAGTCCCGCTCCTGCCTTGGAAGACCCCACACAGGTAGGGTCGCAGGCTCGGGTTGGGGGCGGGAAGACTCGCCCCTGTGGTATGTGGATCTGGGTGGGGTAACGGTGGGCAGGACATACGGGGCACTGATCCGCGCCGTGAGGCGGGGACCGTGTCTGGGGGGAATCGGGGCGGTCTGTGGTGCGGGTGGTGTAGGAGATCTGGTAACCCTAGCAGGGGAGGGTAAACTAGCACTCCTAGCTGGGGTGGTCTGTCTAGAGGCACTATGACTAGCCTCTGAAGGCTCGGAGCTGGGTGCTACACTTGGGCTTCCAGAGGCCCCGGAACTGACCTATTCCGGGTCCTCTTTCGTCGACACACTAGGTGTTCTTGCCATTTTTACCTGCACACAAGTTAACAAACATATAGTCCCTTTCCATAGTGTAATTCATAATTAAATTAATCATGCACTTACTTATACAATTTTGCCACATAATAATATTATTATACATTTACACATATGTTGCCAATTTTACCTATTTAAGTCCCCCGTGACTTCCCCTGAATTCCCTCGTGCAGACAAGTCTGTTATTATGTTCCGGACCATAATAACCCACTTGTCCATCCAAGTTCATCCCGATCTCGTCACAATATATTATTAGTTGATATTCAGATCCTATAATACTTGAGCTACTGGTTTTATTTTAGGTATCTTTTAAAGACATCCTAAATCTTTATAACCAATGGCTCTGATACCAAGTTCTGTAACACCCCGTAACCGCAGCGGAAACGTACACGGGATGCAACAGACACATCTGATATCAACAGCATTGCTTATAAAGAAAATACCACTACATTAATTTATAACATATTACATTGTTGCGAGTTGCGTTGCTGTCTAGGTGTTACACACATATATTACCAATAAGACATTAATATATATTCATTACAAAATACAGAGCAGCAAGCTTCCAACAGGTAGCATAGATAGTTAAGCACATATCAATCATTCCAACCTGGGCATACCTAGAAAGCATGTAAAGAAAACGGGTCAACTACGAATAGTTGGTGAGTTTCACTAATTTAAATAAACCATAGATCAGTATAAAAATCATATGTTAATGATGAAATTGTGCTAAGCCCGTTAGTGAAAACTCTATTAACCCAAGAACACATTAAATGACCCCTGGGGACACTGTTAACCCAGAACATATCCAATAACCCCTGGGGACACTGTTAACCCAGTACATATCAAATAACCTCTGGGGACACTGTTAACCCAGCGCATATCAAATACCCTCTGGGGACACTGTTAACCCAGAACCATATCCAATAACCTCTGGGGACACTGTTAACCCAGAAACATATCCAATAACCTCTGGGGACACTGTTAACCCAGAAACATATCCAATACCCTCTGGGAACACTGTTAACCCAGAAATATATCCAATAACCCTCTGGGAACTAAGTTACCCCAGAACAATTCCACCCGATAAACAAATTATCTATTCTATGCATCATACCATATATATACATAAAAATATACAAGTGTTTCCATACGATCGGTATGTACTTAGATAATTTAACACAATCATGCTTTCCGCCCCGGGAAAATATTTAAAACAGTTCATTAAAAGGGGCTCGTGAAAACTCACCTTTTTGTGAGTCTGTGGGTAATACAATGAACAGCTACGTGCCTGGATCTGTAATATAATATCTAGTCGTTACTATATAATTCCCATAAATTAAATCCGTATTAATCGGTACATCTGGGGACATTGTTAACCCAGTACTGTACTCGATCCGGGGACAATGTTAATCCCGTGACACTTCTAAGGACTCAGATTGTGACATTGCTTAGAGTCTGGCGGTCAAAATTATCATTTTTATGATTTCCTTGATTTGCGTGCCTAGCACGGTTATCCGTTTTTAGGTTTCAAAAATGAGTTTGACCACACCCGACCCATAAATGGTGTTTGAATGCTATTTTAGTTAAAGTGATGAAATTGGAGCTCGGTTTGACACCCCGTTTGGCCGCGGGGCCCGTTTCCGTCATTTAGGTGCCGGAAACAGTAAAATCGGGTAAAATTACCCAAATCATCCGAATTATTTTCGGATGATTTATTTTTACTTAATTTACTTAGATTTATGAAAATAGTCCATTTTTAGGTATTTATATGCCAGTCAGCTCGCTTATGCGAGTTTTGCCGGTTTACACGTTTTAAGCTTTAAAAATTTGTTTTTATGTTCCTTTTAGCACAAATAATTACCCGTTTAGTCTCGGGTCTTGAAATTTTGCACAAAACTTATTTTGACAGTAAGACATTTTATAAAAATTTTCCAGATTTATTTTTTTATATTTACATTTATTTATCTATTTTTAAACCTTTTTAAAACACTAAATATGTCAAAAATACCAAAAGACTTTAGAAAAATCCCAAATTTTTCTGGGATGATCCTTGCCATCCTCATAACTCCCTGGAATTTTTCCAGAACTTAAAACTCATTTTTCAAGCCATTTTCACCCAAAACTGAGCTAGAAAGCCCTAGAACTCGTTTCACCGAAAAGCCTACTTAGACTTTTCCAACTGAGCTCAAATTTTGTGGGTGACTTTTATATGTTATAAAAACCTTATCTTAAATTTTCCAGAATTTTTCATCAGGTTTAGCTATTTTTCACCATTTTTGGCCAAAACCGAGCATTAAATTCACCAAATATTCATCTTTTATCCAAAAATTACAAAAAATTCACAGATCTCATATTTTCATGTGTAGATCATCTCTGTGAAATTCGTGACCCGACTCTAAGCGTGCTACAATCTGTCCAAATTTCATATACACACGAAAACCGAACTATCTTGTGTTTTCTAGCGTTAGATCGCAAAGATTCGGGTTTCTAGCCTTTGCTAGCCACTAGATACAACACTTACAAGCACAATAACACTATACCAAGCAAACTATACCAACAATCAAACCATTTCTTTCATAGTGTCGGTTTTTAAGTAAAAACAAAGATTTTAACCGTAAAAATCCGTTCTCGACTCTTTTTACTCATTTCTTGGACCAAGATCCCTTGTATAACATGTATACATCTCTTGATTATGCAAGAGTCGATTTCATCTCGAGCTTTCACCCGTCTTTCACATGGAAAACTCATTTGACAATATTTCAACCGTAAAATTTCGTTCTAAACACTTTTAACTCATCACTTGGATCAAGATCCTTTGTATAACTTGTATACATCCCTTGATCACACGAGAATCGGTTCCATCTCAGTTTTTCACCCATTTTTCATATGAAACTTCCTTTTCTCAAGATTATAGAGTTATAAACAAGAATCAAGCATTAAAACATGTATATACCTTGAAAATTTTGGTTAAAACTTGATGATCTTGGTTGTATACTTGAAAGATATGAAGGGATCTTGGGAGAGTTTTGATGAAAAAAGAAAAAAATGAAATGTGTGTGTGCATAACAAGACCGATCGGTCTACATTATGTGTGGGGTGGGGCCCACACATCCATTCTAGGCCACACATTCAGATTTTCGTAATCTGGATAATGTTTTGGATAATCTGGTTCAGTTCGTTTCTCGTTTAAACTCGTAATTCGGCTTGAAACGAAATTAAAATGGTCGTTTTTCGGGTTAAAGTAAAATTTACATAAAACCGACTTAAAAACTTTAAAAACTTAAACCATGACATTAAAACATCATATTATTAATAATTACGCATCTTTTTCGGCTTGATCGATCGTCTCTTGCTTGGTTTGGTGTTAAAGGTTTCGTTTTTCGTACCGACGTACTAATAAATCGAAATCCTTTTTCTGTGCTATAATTCACTTATCCCGAAGCATTAATACTTCATAAACATCACTAAACATTATATACTTCGTCTATGATGAAATTCCCGATTCGTTCGGGTTTCAATAACCGATCATTGATTAATTGTAATTCCAATACGATTCACTATATAATCGAGTATGATTCGTACTATGAATCATATATACTCGTATAAACGTACTATAACTCATATATTCAATATTAAATGACACGTAAATAGTATATACCGGCTAGGGTATACCTGGATTTGCCGGAATCGTTACATAGGCCTTGGCTCCATGGAATGAAGGTTGTAGACTCAACTTATCACCAATGCATCAAGCTACCTACTCCTTGGGGAGTTGTAAAGATAGTGGGTGACCAAGCGGAGGCTAGGAACTATTATTCATCGTCAATGAAGCCAACAACCAAGCAAACTATAGCATAGCAACTACAACAAAATCCTAGGGACGTGTTGGAAGCTCGGGAGAAAGACCTTAAAGAAGTATCATTGGACCCCGATGATCCAGAAGTAAAGGTGTTCCTACGATCCAGTATCCCCAGTAAAATTGAGTTGGATATAATATCCTTCTTAGGACAAAGAAGATCTACTTTTTCCTTCAAGCACTCGGACATGACAGGTATTTCAAAAGAGGTAATCACTCATAAACTCGGTCTTGATTTATCTGTTAAACCCGTCCATCAGAAGCGAAGAAAATTCGCTCCTGGGAGGAACAAGATCATACAAGAAGAAGTTGAAAAACTTCTTAAGGCCGGTATAATCAGAGAGGTTCAATATCCTCGATGGCTAGCTAATGTGGTCGTTGTTTCAAAAAAGAATGGAAAGTGGAGGGTGTGTGTCGATTTTACCGATTTAAACAAGGCATGCCCCAAGGATCCTTTCCCATTGCCACATATAGATTCCATGGTGGATGCAACGGCAGGACATGAAATGCTTACTTTCATGGATGCTTCCTCTGGATTTCAACAAATTTAGATGGAACCATCTGATCAGGAAGATACTGCATTCATGACTCCTACCGGCATATATTGTTATATTGCTATGCCGTTTGGACTAAGAAATGCAAGGGCAACATACCAAAGATTAGTCAACATGATGTTCAAAGATCATTTGGGTAAGATTATGGAGGTCTACATAGATGATATGGTGGTAAAATCAAAGAAAGCTGAGGATCACCTTAGAGACCTCGAGGAAGCATTCAATATCCTTGACCAATATAACATGAAACTGAATCCGTCAAATGCCACTTTGGTTTTAAGGCTGGAAAGTTTCTGGGATATATGGTGACTAAAAGAGGAATTGAAGCAAGCCCTGAACAGATTGAAGCCATCATCAACCTTAAGTCGCCTGCAAACGTCAAGGACGTCCAAAAACTAACAGGAAGAATAGCTGCTCTCAACCGATTCATCTCAAGATCCTCCGTGAAATGCAAAGACTTCTACGATATTCTTAGAAAGAATAAGAAGTTTGAATGGACAGAAAAGCATGAGGCTGCCCTCAAGTCGTTGAAGGATTACTTATCCTCAGCACCATCCTTAATGAAGCCTGTGGACGGAGAATCCTTGTATTTATACCTAGCAGTTTTAGGTAATGCAGTAAGTGCTGTTCTCGTCAAGGATCATGAAGGTGAACAACACCCCGTATATTATGTAAGTAAGAGTCTGTTAGATGCAGAAGCCAGGTACTCTCATCTTGAAAAATTAATTCTTGCTTTAATTATGGCTTCTACCAAATTGAGACACTATTTTGAAACTCATCATATTGTTTTGAGAACTAATTATCCTGTGAAGAATGTTCTTAGAAAACCAGAGTTATCAGGTAGAATGGCCAAATGGGCAGTGAAGTTAAGTGCATATGATATCCAGTACGAGCCAAGAACAACAATCAAGTCTCAAGCACTAGCGGACTTTGTGGCTGATTTCACTAGTGATCTACAAAAAGAACCTGACTTGGAGGTCCAACAACTGGAAAAGACCAAGGATCCTTGGATCCTCTTCATAGATGGAGCATCCAACGTAAGAGGAACGGGATTGGGCATACTACTGAAATCGCCACAGGGTGACATAATACCCCAGTCCATCGCATGTGCATTCCAAGCTACCAATAATGAAGCAGTATACGAAGCACTCATAGCAGGTTTACTTTTAGCCAAAAGTATGAGGATCAGGTATCTTCAAGTTTATATGGATTCTTTACTCATTACTAACCACTTTAACGGTTCTTATACAGTAAAAGGTGAAAATATGATCAAATATTTAGAAAGTGTGAAGGAATTAGCAAAATCCTTCGAAGTGTTTAGTACAGTACAGGTACCAAGAGAGGAAAATGCTGGGGCAGACGCCTTAGCAAATTTAGCCTCATCCCTAAAAATACCAGAAAATTCGAAGATCCCAATTATTCACATACTCTCGCCAGCAATAGGAGAGTAAGAAGTTGGGGAAATAACAAGTGATAGGGATCCATTATCCTCGGACAATCAAGGATCCTGGATCCTCCCAATCAAAAAGTACATTCAGACTGGAGTGATCCCAGCTACGGAGAATCCAAAATCCTTCAGACTCAAGGTATCGCAATATATTTTATTAGATGATATGCTATACAAAAAATCTCTTGCAGGTCCATACTTGAGGTGCATCGAGGATCCTGAAATCCAGGAAGTACTTAAAGACTTTCACGAAGGAGATTGCGGCAACCACACAGGTGGAAGAGCATTATTTTCCAGGATACTTAGAACTGGATACTTCTGGCCAACAATGAAGAAGGATGCAGTGCAATATTCAAGAAAATGTGATGCTTGTCAAAGACACGCGAACATCCTTCATAAGCCAGCAGAGCCTCTATATCCTATATCCTCTTCATGGCCTTTCATGAAATGGGGTATGGATATTGTAGGCAAACTACCAAAAGCACCAGCTGGAAAAGTCTTTATGCTTGCTATGACTGACTACTTCTCCAAATGGATTGAGGCAGAAGCATTTGCATAAGTCCGAGAAAGGGAACTGAAGTGATATCTTTTATTAAACGAAATATTATAACTAGATTTGGTATTCCTGCTGAAATTGTTTGTGACAATAGTTCCCAGTTTATCGGGAATAGAATTACTAACTTTTGAGACAGTTGGGGCATCAAAATGATTACTTCAACTCCGGTTCATCCTCAAGCCAATGGTCAAGAAGAGTCTAGCAACAAGATTATCATCAACAAATTAAAGAAGAAGCTAGGATCCAAGAAGGGAAAATGGGCTGAAGAACTTCCTTATGTTCTTTGGGCAGACAAGACAACTCCAAAGAATGCAACAGGCCAAACACCCTTTTCATTGGTGTTTGGATTCGAAGCAGTAATTTCCACAGAAATGGTGGTTCCTACTGCGAGAACGAGCATCCGTGATCCTAAAGCTAATGAAGAAATACTTCTTGAAGACTTGGATACTATAGAAGAACTCAGAGACCTAGCAAAGATCAGAATGACAGCTTATCAACAAAGGATAACTGGGGCATACAACAAAAATATCAGAATCAGAAGATTTCAAGAATGAGATCTAGTGTTAAGGAAAGCCTTCCAAAACACAACAAATCCGGCTGATGGGAAGCTAGCGCCCAAATGGGAAGGACCTTATCAAATTGAGTCAGAAGCAGGAAAGGGGGCATATCATTTGCTCACAATGGAAGGCAACAGGTTACCAAGAGCATAGAATGCCATCCATCTCAAAAAATTTTTTTTCTGATCAGGATCCATTATCCTGAGAGGATATATTATCCAAAAAAGGATCTAGGATCCTTAATTCGGTAACATCTTTCTGATCAATTATTCTTTTTGAATTTTACTGTTAATTTAAGGATAATATATTCTTAACACTTTATTTTTTTTCCAAGTTTCGAATAACCATGCAGGATTATAATGAATCATTTGATGTTCAAGAGATTGGCCACGTCTCCTTTGCGTTTGAGGTATTATCTTATTTCTTTTGGCCTAGCCCACGTTTGGATATGACCCCCGATGGTCATATCCCCTACGGTTTAAAGGTTTTCAGCTTTCTCACGATCGCCAGTTGCGCACGCTATCCGATGTATAGTCCGGGGCAGCGGGACCAGTACACGTTTAGTGGCTGACAATTTCGTTGTTTCCGGCTATATGGAGGATCCTACGAATTATGGTAGATGTACCATTTCCTAAGGTTTAAGGGGTTTTCACCTCTTCTCAAGGGCCTTGTCGCTAGTTTAATCGAAAGGTTTAAGGGGTTTTCACCTCTTCTCAAGGGCCATGTCGCCAGTTTAACACCAGTTTTGGGCTTGTCCCCAAATTACACGGGCTTGTCCCGAGTTACACGGGCTTGTCCCCAGTTGCACGGGCTTGTCCCCAGTTTATTATTTGGGCTTGTCCCTAGCTTAATGGGTTTGATCCCAGTTGATATTATGAATTATTTGCAACAAATTTTCAAAGTTCCTTCTGAAGATCAAGAAACTATGGATCCCGGATCCTAAAGCTATTCCTTTAAGGATCATTAAGAGCTCAATACTTATGGTAATTTAGGTCTATCTAGACCTTCTGGAATGATCTCTGCTAATTAACTTATGTATGATATTTGTTGCATTAATTTTGGATCTTTCAGTTTAAATTCTCTTATATAAATTTTATCGATTGTTCAAGATGTCTTATCCTAATATTTATTATCTAAGGATATTCTTTCTTAAATATTTTTTCCTAAGGATATTCTATTCTAAACGATTTTCATAAGGATCTTTTATCCTAAAAATCTTTTACTTAAAACTGTTTGCCAAACTATCAATAATGTTAAAGTTATATCTAACAAATTTTTCAAAATAAACAACAAGTAAAAAGTCAAAAGATTTATATATTAGTTAAAATAAGCCGCAAGGACTTATCCAAAATTCTTAACCCGGACTTCACTATGCAAAAGATGGACCATCCATCCAGGTTAAGTAAGAGTTTCTAACAGTTCATAAGTGTAGGAAATTTAAAAACAGGGGCAACAAAGGCTTCATCCCCACAAACAGAGGATCCCTCCACCTTTGTCACCCCTGCCAATTGTCTTAAGGATCGTGGATCCTTTATCCTAAATACTATTGTTTATTACAGAACATAGAAATTGTTCATAAAAACTCCAACACTAAACAAAAAAAAAAATGGGCTCAGGCCTTGTCTTTGATATCCTTCATTACCCACTTAAGCTGCATCCTCAACCGTAGCATCAGCTTCTTCCTTGCCATCCTCAAGCACCTCCATAACGCCACTGGTCCTAGCCTCGGTGTTCTCAACCATCTCCTCGTCATCCTCACCACCAAGGTCGTCAAGTACAGCCTTACATTTCTCCACATCCCAAGCTGACTTGTCAAAAGCGGGATCACCAGCCTCCTTCGCCATCTTGATCCGCGCCTGGAATATTGACCTGGCAGCCCACATCTTGGCTTCATCAGTCGCCTGCTCCACTCCCTCTAGACGTTGGGCTTCGGCTAAGGATAGCTGATCCTCCAACTGTTTCTTCTCCTTGGAGAGCTGGATCATAGCCTTGTCCTTAGCAACCACAGCTTTCCCTAAATCTGACATTTTCTCGCTCATCTGATGGATAATCTTTTCATAGTGATCCCTCATAGCGATTGCAGCCTATCAATAAATTTTGAATCAGAATTGTGACAATACTGGATCCTAAGATACAAAAGGGCAGAATAAGATATACTTAAAGAGTTGACAATGTCATAATGGGTCTCGGGATCAGAGGATCTTTTCCTCTTGGAAGCTACAGATTTGGCCCTGGTCGTAGCAGTCTTGGGCTTGGAGCTAGTGCCAGCCTTTGAAGCTTCCTTCTTGATAGCGGGAGAAGTAACCATACAATCGATGTCATCTTGGGAGAACTTGAGAGCAGACTTTCCTGATTTCTTGGTGCCTGTAGAAGAAAAAACGACAGATAAGTGTTCTATTTTATTTTATTTACCTTAAAATTATTAACTTACTTGACATGCTTGAACTTGAGGAGATATCACAAAAACCTTCAACAAATCAAGCTTGAAAGGTCCTAACTTCGGTATCCAGCTTCAGGAACCGTTTTGCTTTCTCTTCGGTTCCAGGTAATTTACTCAATGAAGCGAAATTCTCAATTGAAGACAACAAGAAATAGTAAGGATGAAATATGAAGAATAAAGGATCCTTCTATTCCTTAAGGATCCAGGATCCTACCCTTCGTGACCCAGGTTGAAGGAAGATCAGTTCCCACTGGTATTGAGTCGCGTTTTACAAAGAAAAACTGATTCCTCCACGCGGAATCATTTAGCATGGCTTTTGAGATCAGATGAGGCTGTCGGGGCTTGGATTTAAATATGAAACGAGCAGGACCATGGGTAGTGAGGTTATATAAGTACGATAACTCGGGAAGGCCGAAATCGATCTTCTCCTCTTCAATGATTCTCTCGATAGTGCTGAGAACCCTCCAAATCATCGGCATAGCCTGTATGTAGGATATGCCGGTAGAGTCGAAAAAGCTTTGGGTGAAAGATGGAAAAGGGTACTTGTAACCAATCAGAAATGGAGTCGCCGGAAAACAGATCCAAACTGTGGAGAACACGTCGCACCTAACACTGGATTCGTAGGGTCGGAATAAGGTTCCCGGAGGAAATAACGAGTGAAAACCGTCGACCTCGGGGTCCGTAAATTTGCAAATCTCATCGAAGAATTGGCAATGAGGCACTGAGGTTCCATTTCCGACAACTCGCGGTCATCAGAAATCTGTTCGGAAGGTTTAGAAGCAGCCGGGGAAGAAGAAGACGAAGCAGCAGACATGTTAAAAGAAAATAAACAAAGAGAAAGAAGGATACCTGAGAGACGCCTGGACCTATGGTTATAAGAAGATTATGATTATCGCATATATAGGCGGCGTGTAATTATGGTTTGTAGATATTAAACCGCCTGACACACGTCTAATCTCCTTCTTTTTTGCAAGGATTTGAAATTCAAAATGACAGTTGTTTCGCACAATCACCCGCCATTTTGGGGGCAATTGTTAGGCTATGAATTTTATACTGAGGATCCTTTATCTTTGACTGTCTTAAAGATAGTAGATCCATGAAATATGTATCAGGATATAAAGAATCGATGATCCTCGGTATTACTTGTTTACTAGTGATTGCGTTTAGTATGGTGATGTGTTAGACATGTATGGCAACTTTAAGAGGTACTTGTATCAATTATCCTCACAGAGCATTCTCTAGCTAGAGCATGGATCCAGGATCCTAGTTCAATGTAGCTGTTACTAGAAGAACTCATGTGTAGATGGATGTTTAAATATCAACAACGGCTACAAGACTCGTTCTCCCACTTATCTCGCTACTGGATGGCTATTGGCATGTGGTCAAAGGTCGTGGAGCGGCTAGTGGAAGACTTCCGGATAGTTAGAAAATATTGTTAGTGATATTTTCTTATTTATTTGAGCTATGATGGAGTAGGAAACACATGTACCATCACACACACTCTAGAGCAGAAACAATTACTCTCTCTACTCACTAGCTTATTATTGTAATCTCGATCATATACTCCACAACGATTGGAATACCTTTTACAATTAATAAACTTGACGGTGATAGTTTTCACCGTCCGGGGGTTTTTTGTGCCAGAGATCACGATAATCACATACTCATCGACCAAAGGTTACCTTGTTGATCCTTGACCGAAAGGACTTAATCAACGATTACTTAGTTAATCCTTGATTGAAGAGATTCGACCAAAGATTACCTTGATAGCACCTTACCTCACTTAACGGATTTGGATACTTGATCCTTAGTAGATTTTTGTCCAAAACAATTATCACTTAGAATACGTCTCACTTTCAAATGGTACTGTGATTTGATCTTTTAGTGATTAGATTTGGAACTAGAATGGGTGTTTGATCTTTTGAACTCATAAATAACACCCATGAATATCTTGAGTAGTCATCGGTGACAACTAAACAATACCAATCACCAGCAATACCCGCACGATTCACAGGACCAAACAAATCCATATGAAGTCGTTCTAGTGGAGTATCAATGGTATTGATTAATTTAGAAGGGTGTGAATTCTTCTTTTGTTTTCCCTTTTTACAAGCGACACAATGGTCAGATAATTTAAAATGTTTCAAGGAAACACCATCAACCAAGTCATTTGCCATTAAATAATTCATTTTCCTAAAATGAATATGACCCATTCTTTTGTGCCACAGAATCGTGTCTTTTTCTGTTGCCTTAGAAACAAAAAACGTTTCTACAGAAGTAGATACCTTAAAAGTCATTTTTAACACATAAATATCATTTGAACGAGGAGATTGCATAACTACCATATCCTCGGGAATGATGTATCCCGGTTTCAGTATTATGCATTCCTTATCATTGAATACGGTTGTGTATTTATTATCACAGATTTGTGATACACTCAATAAGTTGTGATCAATTTTATCACAATAATTAACCTTTTCAAATGTGATGCTCCCATTTGACACATCACCTTCCTTAGTGATCATACCACCCGATTTACCAGCAAACGCCACATACCCTTCTTGTATATTTTTGACATTGCTAAGAGGTTGATGTTGCCGGTAATGTGACGAGAGCATCCACTATCCATGATCCAGTTTTCACCAGAAACAGTCTTGGATGAACTCTGCACATGAATTATACTTGATCAGTTTAAATATGCAGCCCAGGCCTCAGTCTTGGGCACATTTTGAGTTTCACTTGAAATGTTAATGTTTAATGAATCCAAATGTGGTTTCGAATTTTTTTCTCAAGTATACGGCTTGAACTATATTTGTATTCACGTTCTTGCAAATAGGTTCCATGGAAACAAATTTGGACTTTAAATTACTTTCATTTTCATTAAAAGGAACCACCTTTTGATGATTCACATCAGAAAACATAATATGGGTTTCTTCATCGGAAGACATCAGTCTTTTCAAAATCTCCTTTATCACAGGAACGGGTTTGGATTGTTCTTTGATAAATGGATGAAGTTTTGAGATTTCTTCAGACCACAGTTCTTGACAACGTGACCTTGTTCACCATAGAGAAAACATGTTCTCATGTTAACACGTTCATGTGGCAGTTTAACAGAAAATTGTGCAACCGAATGTCGATGATAAACACCAACTATGGGACCTTTGTCCAAGTCATCAAATGTCACAGATTTCTGTTTCATGTAGAAATCGAGGTTTGAACAATTTGAAAAGCTTTGTAAGGTGTCGGTTCCATTTGATTTAACAAACTGAACTTTCTTAGCAGATTTTAACAAATGTTTAGCTTTTATCAAAGGATCTATCACATTTCATGTCTTGGTTTTCACAAACTTGTTTTCAAAGTCTTTTAACTTAGAAGTTTCAATATGAAAGACACTTTTAATCAATTCGGGCTTGATTAAATTAAGTGGGATTTCTTTCTCAGTGAACACCTTGCTGATCCCTTTAGGCTTAAATACATGACTAGGTGAAGGCTTGGAAGCAACAGGATTGACAAAATGCATCAAATCCTCATCAGAAATCTTTGGCTTTTGTGATTTCTTAGCCTTAACTTTAACTGGTTTCTCCTTTTTCACTTGAGATTTGTTTGAGCCATACGCCGCCTCCTCAAATTCATGAGATTCACATATGTGATTTGAACTTGGAATGTTCTGGTCTTTGTGTATAATTTCAGGCTCAAATACGTCCTCAATATTCTAAACAAAAACTTTGTTACTTTCAACATGATGTTTTTGAGTTGACGATTGGGCATTAACATTATCAGTTTTTACTAGTTTAGGTTTTACTTCAACAACAGGTTCATTAACAACAATTTCCTCTTTTCGTGCAAAAGAATTTGGAGTATAATCGTTATGAAACGGTGGTGGTACTTCAACCAAACCTACACCTTTCTTTGAATCTTTTTGCTTACTAGTTACTTCAATGATTTCATTTAGCAAAAACGATGAATTTCTAAACTTGCCCAATTTACTTTTCAACTCAAGAACTTCATTCTCAAGTTCTGTAATCTTAGTCCGATGTTTCAAGATTTCTTGTAATTGCTGATCGTTAATTGTTATTTTAACAGACAATTCAGCTTTCGGGTCATGGTTACTAATAGACAATACTTCATTTTTCTCCCTAGATCTTATTTGAGATTCTAATGATTGTCTATAAGTATCCTTGAGAGAAGCAATTTCTTTCACCAATAGATCATTATGCTCTTTAAGCGATTCAAACCTAGGCTTAGTAGTTTCACAATCAACACAGGGCACATTTGCAGATAAATTAATGGAAGATGAAGAAGAAGAGGAACTAACCTCATCGATTTTGGCAATACATGCAAACGTGGTTGGCTGCATTTAACACGAATCATCAGAATCAGATTCAGTGTGATTGTCAGATGATAACTCATTCCCACTTGCATCTTGAAAATTCTCATTCATCTCGAACATAGCCAATTTCACTTGATTATCGTTGAACAACAATCTTTGGGTCCAATCAGTTCCATTAGCAGCAGAAAGCATAGCTTGTGATCCCGAGGCAGAAGATATATTGCCAGATGGTTTATCAGCATCATTACCCTTTTTCACAGAACTCCTATCTTGGTTTCGAGGTCCATTATACTCTTTCTTTGGTTTGTCACACTATTTGTCAAAGTGGCCGAATTCTTGAAAGTTATAGCACTTGGCTTCTTAACTTATCAAACCCAACTCTCTTGTTTAAAGATGGTAGATCTTTCCCAGTTCTTTGCATGAACTTCTTCACTTTTCTCACTATCATTGCCATGTTCCACTTAAGATCCATAAGTTCCAAATCATCAGGATCAATTTGGTCATAATCTTCATCTGTTAACTCACTCATGGCAATTTTGCTACTAACCAAATTCTCATATGAAGTCATGAAAGCACACAAAATAGAAAAATTATGTTCAGCTTCTTTCATGTTCACGTTTGGTGGTGCAAAAAATTGACTTGCTGCAGCAGAAGTTCCAGAACCTCCAGATTTATCAGTGAATCCAGATGCCATAAAGCATACATTAGGATCACTATAAGTTGTTGTTGATCCTTCATTTGCATTCTGAGTGAGAAATGCAGTTAACGGAGATGTAGTGCTACTTAAAGGCATACAACCTCCATAAAAAGATGAATATTGAACTTCTTTTGATGATTTTTAACACTTTAGATCATATTCTCTAGCTTCAATCTTTTGCATAAATTCTGAAGCTATCAGATCTTCATTTTTGAAATAATTATTCCTTCAACACCATCAGGAATGTTGAATATGAACTTGGTAAAGCATTCTTAACCGTATCCATCTTGTCAGATTCTGAAGGTTCCATCTTTAACTTATTCATCTATGCTATTAAGTTGTTATAACGAGTACGAATTTCCTTAACAGTTTCTCCTTTTAGTAAGTTAACGTTTCAGAATTGGAAATTTAACATTACTTTCTTGCTCTCTTCTATGTTACCCATGCTTCTCATTTTAATACGCTGAAACAATGAAGCACAGATCTTGATATTCCCAACTTGATGGAATATGTTATCGGGTAAAGCCATATTAAGAGTTGAATATGCTTTAGTCTCGATCTCTAAAGCATTATTTTCCTCTTGTGAATACTGAGTAAAAGATTTAGGAGTAAAACCTATAGTTTCATCAACAAGAATTGGGACAGTATAGACATCATCAAGACATCTAGAGCAATCAGGATGCACAGAACCAAGATGTGCTCGAAAACGTGGTTCCCACTTTGCAAAGTCACTGAATTTCATTAGTCGTGGGCATTTTGAGTGGGATCCAATTTCCGCATCGAGGTGTAACATTTGTTGCATACGTACATTCTACGATGCCAACGCATAAAAACTAGCCATTTTACATTAAAAGTTTAAATTTAATAAAAATCCAAACTATAGGGTTAAAACTGAAACTTTAATAACAAACCAGGAATAGTGTACTTAACGAACTGAGTGAAGTATGTATAACAAATTGGCAATAGTAACTTAACGAACCAAGTGGGGTTTGAATGACGAATCAGGAACAGTATTCTGACGAACCAGTAACGAATTAAATTTAACGAATCAGTAACGAATCAAAGACACGCCACTAACGAATCAGAAGATCGAATCAATGACGAATCATTGACGAATTAAGGTGACGAATAAGAACCGAATCAATGAATGAATCAATAGGGCAATTGATAACGATCAGTGATGAAAATGTAACGAATCAGTGAACACGAATTGGGAACAGTAAGCACGAATCAGCTACAGATGATAACGAAGTGTCTACTGTGAATAACGAGCTAGTTTGTTATTCAGTTGTAACAAACTATTCGCATGACACGAATCAGTTACGGAATCAAACACGTGTTTAACGAATCAGCTATAACGAATTACATCCATCATCAAATCTTCAAATTTTCAAACGATATTTCCAGAAATCTGGAAATTTCTCAGATTCAGTATCAATCAAAACTCAAAGTAAAAAACGTTATACACCCTCAATTTGGCACAAAATCGGCCAAATCAAAACTCAAACTACACGTAATCAACTCTCGAACCTGATTACACTTATCCCGTATACCATAATCGATCAACAGATTACCAATTACCATATAATCATTCCCCTGTTCCGTACATTCCAGATCCAAACCAAAACCAACTCAATCAACCTCCAATTCACAATCCAAATCACACACACTTTCCTCAATCCTTACCGAACATAATCCAAACCAGAATCAATCCATAATCATCAAATTCAAACCAAAATTCAAACAAATTTCAATAAAACTTAAAACGAACCAGAAACTTAAACAATAAGCCTTTAATACTGATAAATAATCCTTAATTAAGAGAAATCTAACATCCAATAGCTCTGACACCACTTGTAATTCCTGGTTAATCGTTTAGATCTATTCAATACGTAATCAGATTAGACCGATTAACCTTAGGATCTAGTTTATGATATAGTCTTAATTAGGTATATAATATATTAGTAATTGTAATATGTATAATATTAGTAATACATTTAATGAAGAATTGAGCGAGAGAGAACTTGAGCAGAGGTTCGGTATAATTAAACTCAAAACTTAAATTATGAGGGTATGAACATCCCTTAAATAGAAGATGGAGACCAATTCGTTACACATCATGTAACGAATTGGCTGCAGTTCGTTAACTTACAAAAAAATTAAGGAAAGTATAACGAATCAATGATTCGTTATGCCCCCATTCGTCAACTTTCCATGACGAATGGGAACATACATAAAGAATTATAGTCCATTCGTTAAGCATCCTTAACGGACTTTACATATAACGAATTCGCTAATTCGTTAAACATCCTTAACGAATTAGCCGTTACATAACGAACTAACTGTTTTTCCATAAATACCCTGACATAATAATAATAATAAATTACAACCGATAAATTACAAAGACTCGTGATGACAAAACTGTGCACTAACAGTCTTTGTCGTCGTTGTTAGCCTTCAGTTTCTTCAGCATATCGTCTTTACATGTATGATGAAGGATAACTTCATCCTGTTTCTTGATTTTCTCTCCCTAAGCAGTAACCAGTGCTCCCAATTCTTGGTTTTTGCGTTGCACATAGGATAAATGGCTTACCATCTTTCATTGATCGGCACGCATATGCTCTTGGAATAAATGATCAGCTGTTATTTGATTTTCTTGCAAATATATCAAGTTCAAGAACTGCATCATATATTGCTGAATCGGCAAGTTGAAGAACGTAGGATTGACAAGCTGCATCGGACCTTCCAGACGATTGAATGACATGAAAGAAAAGTCTGGTCGTTGCATAGGCCGTTGAATAGGACTGGTAGTAGCAATGATTTGTTGAGGAGACGACATCTGAGATAGAATAGCTTGTGGAATCGATGCGAACCTCGGATCAGTCGAAATTGTGGTCGATAATGTAACAATCGGGGTACTAATTGGAGTAGTAACCACTGATGTTTGATGAGGAGTTACATTAACTGTTGATCGTGATTGGTATTCCACGATCTCAACGCCAGAACCTCTACGAGTTCTACGCTTAGCAGGCCTCTCAGTTGGCACTGCTTTACCTTTATGCTTGCGTTCAGCAGGTTCACGATCTGCACTACTTGGACCATCATGTCCATCACCACCATCATTTCCACCACCACCACCACCACCACCGTTCCCACTTTCACCACCTTCAAGTTCAGAATCCGAATTATCATGGATCCAATGATCATTTGGTGGAGCTTAATAATTATCACGAGCTAAATGACCAATAGGTCTTTTGAATCTCGGCTTATTCTCATTAGTCTGACCACGCTACGTCCTTACGCGTCTCATCATGTCCTCTTTCATGTGCTCCAAAATCAATATGTCATCAGAGTTATCTGGATCTTTCACCAGATTAGGTTCAAGATGATTAATCATCAAATAAATTGGATACATTAGGAACTTGTTCTTCACATGGCGAGTCGTACAATTCTCCTTCAGATGGTAGAATACAAGCTCGGAGAAAATGAACGGCTTGTTTAGAACCAAGTCGACGAATTCGGATTGCAGCATGATACGACATTCATCGGAACCACTTTTACGCCCACCGAGACAATGTACAAGTACATGTAAGAGATACTTATAATGCTCGCATAGATACGCCTTGTTGTATTGGGACTTGTATAGATTGCCTTTGAACTTCAAACGCCTAAACAACCCTCTAATTAAATCCTTATCAAATTCCCACCGATCATCGATATTATCGTGAAACTGCAATACCTTACAGATTAACACCACGTCGATAATAATCTTCTTATCTTCCACCATAGCTTCAATGTGATTCTCTTCTAGAACGTATTTAGCAGTGTTCCAGAAGGCTCTGATGATACTGAAGTATATTGGAACGTCGACAGATTTGGCAAAGTTGATCCTCGAACACCTTAGGAATGAAATAACATCTCCGAACATCGGTCGTCCAAAGAAATCTTCGGTTAAGAACTCACAAATGTTGTGCTTCTTATCATACGACAGCTCAACAATCTGTACTTCCTCCTATGCTTGAACAACAGGTTGCTCTTGAGCTGGAGCATCAACGTTCATTTCTTCAGCCATAACTGTAAAAACCAAACAATAGTTTTGGTTTTATACATTAAAACCCTAAAATTTACAATACTTGGAAAATTTTTGGATTCTAATCAATATGTCCTCTCATTCGTTAATATAAGCTACTCATTCATTAAAAAATCATTAACGAATGGCCACATTCGTTAAAACAAATTATACGAATGAACACATTCGTTAATAATCTCAAACAAATTAACACATTCGTTAACAATTACGCTTCATTCGTTAAACAATTTAATGAATGACTTTTATTCATTAGATATAACAACGAATGTGAAGACATTAGTTATCAGTAACACGAATGAATACTTCATTCTCTACAGAGAACGAATGTAAACAAACGAATGGTCTCTTTGACCAAATTAGTCAAAAATTCAAAATTACCAAGAACACTTAATAGTCAAACATGCATATGAATTTTCAATTCATTCCAAACATCATGTGTATACATTAAAATTAATATCAGTAGTATCTATATGACATTGATAACAAAACCAAACCATTTATTTGATTAATGTTATTAGTTTTAATGATCAATTGAACATATTTGTATTCGTCACGTGTTATGTCCAATTACACCCTCAAAACTGGTTCAAAAATCATAATAAAACTATCATTGGATTCGTCGTTACCTTCTGATCAAGGTAGAATCACTCAACAAATCTAAAACGATGTTTTTAATTTCCGGGTAAAATCGACCAGAGTTGCTCTCTATTTTTGTGTATATCAATGTAAACAATAGTGAGAAAATGGGAGTCCATTTGTTCATGTAGGGTTTATATACCCCGTACAACTTGGCACAAACCCCAAGGCAATGAATAGCCTCATTCGTTACTAATAATTGAACGAATGACCTTTCATTCGTTTGTTCATTCGTTAACACAGTTAACGAATGGTCCTCATACGTTAAGACTAACGATAACTCGTTAAAAATTTTTAACGCATAAACACTCATTCGGTATCAGATAGAGGAAACGAATGAGAATGGGTAATCAATGTAATACATTTGTTATTTACTTTAATGACTGGGTGTCCATTCAATACACTGTAGTAACGAATGGTGTAATACCATTAAAATTTGAAATTTTTACCATTTTAAAATAATAAATTATCCATCAAAACTTTACATTAAAAATTACTTTAGAAATTTACCCTAAGGTAAAAAAAAGTTTACGTTATAAGACTTAATTTAAAATCGTGGAAAAATCTTTTTCTTTTCAAACTTTCTATCCACTTAGCTCGGTAAACGAAAATAATCTAGAAATAAAATCTTTTCGAATTTTTAAGTATTTTCATACTAAAACAAAATTAAAATCTAAACATAAACGAAAAAATTGAAATGTAAACTACGAAAGCAGTACATATTTTTGTGAGTTGAGCAGGGAATCATATTGATCAAAAAACTCGCCCATAACAATTTTATATTTTGGCTTTATTATGACTAGTGTTAAGTTAGTTATTGGTATTGTTATCCACTTAAATCTTATAACAAATGTTTCAGGAATTTCTGTGATATGATTAAAATTAACGATCTAGTTCTTGATATACTCAGATGATTATACTATTATCAATTAATTTAACAAGTGTGTGTGAGTAGAGAACTGGGCAGTGTAACGCTATCTCTTTCATAATAATAACACACACATTAAATAAGTTAACAGGGTACACACATATATATAAAACAACCCCATTCGTTATGCATCACATAACGAATGGGGACCATTCGTCTTCATTCCTATCTATAACTTAAAGTACAAAAAATGACTCATTCGCTGTTCTTCATTCGTTAAACATGCTTAACGAATGGTCTAATAAACTTAATGAATGGGCTCATTCGTTATACATAACATAACGAATGACTCTTACATTAATGATTGGACACATTCGTTATACGTTCATAACGAATGGCCATAATACATTTAACGAATAGCATAAGTAAATTCCCCAAAATAGCCTTACATTAATAATGAACATTTACAATAAATAAAAAAATATTGAGACAACAAAACATGTACTAACAAATTTTAATTTGTAAGTGTAAAAATTTGCATAATTTAAATATATATAAATAAAAAGTTATACTAATTTAAAGATTAAACAAATATAAATTTTTGATAAACTGGCAATGTTATGATTAACGATCTGAATGGAATATCAAAACATCAAAGTGGTCAAATATCATAGTTTTGAATAATATAGTAAATTTGAACTTTTAAAGAGACTTCCAGACAATTCGGGCGAAATATGCGTGTTTTCTACAACCTATACTGTATAAAAGCAAAAACAAACCCTGTAGCGAATCTGGATATTTTGTCGGTCCCTTTGATTTCAGCTGGATCTTGATCAATCAAGTCATAACTCACACAGATTAATCGTGTTGACAAGAGAGTTAATGACGGGTTGCTATATTTAGAAAGATATCCGTTTGTTAAAGGCGGAATCAATAACAAACATACGGTTGCAATGAATAATCAAAGATAGAGAGGCACACTCAGGATTCACTCAAAATATTTCCATTTATATCATATTAAAATCACACAAACGGATAATCGGTTTAGGGTATTCTAGGAATCCTAAGATAGCCGTCACACAATATTCTCTCAATTAATTTCTCTCTCTTGTGTATGTGTCTATCTCTCTCTCGTTGTCTGTTGTGTTTGGCGGCGTGCCCTAAATATTCTATTTAGAGGCCTGCCAACCTAGGACAGCTGTCATTCCTTCTAGAAACCCTATCCGATAATACATATTCAAATTACATATTCAAAAATAAAACTAAGTGTAAAACAAGTCTTTCGGGTAGGCTTTTCATTAAACTTCAGTGTCCGAGTACGCAGTGTACTCGGCCTTCCTTCAGACTTGGTAAACATAGAAGTGTACTCAGGATCAGTTTCCGGGTAGACTTTACTTAGAGAATATTTTACCAAGTAAAATATTCACCGAGTAGACTTCAATCTTCTTGAATTTATCAGACTTTGCCCGACAACTCCTTACGAGCAACCCTGTTCTTCGATGGTCCAATTCAACTTTTTGCCATAAATAACTTATTAGCAAAGCGTACTCGGGAGTACAGTTCCTTGCTTGAGTTGAACCTTGCCCGATGTTACTTAGAGATATATTCCATTTATACATCAAGCTTGCTCGGACCATAATTATTAAAGAATACCTTGCCCGGTCTTCCAATCACTTGGCTTCATGGACTTGGTTGACCAAACCTTACTCGGAAGAGTAAAATACTTGGTTTTGAAGAACAAACCTGCTTGAAAAAGTGAACCTTGCTCGGAGATACCAAATCAGTGATCCTTACTCGGGAATGCACTGATTAGCATACCTTGCTCAGATATTCACTAAAGAAGACTATTTGAAGTAAACCTTGCCCGGGAGGCAAAATCTCGTCCTCGGCTAAGTAAAAGCTTGCTCGGAACCCAAGGTGTGCTCGGATTCAATACTTAGCAGTTTCTGAGGAGGTTGAGAAGATTCCAATCTTCCATATTATTCGTTTAGGTCAAATCTCCTCATTTGGGTCAAACTTTTGACCCAACAATCTTTCCCTAGATTGGAACACCTCAGCTGACCCAAAACACTCTATGGTTACTTACACTCAGCAAAATACACATCAAATTAAAAGTCAAATTTTATAATCAAATTACATAAACAAAATTACATAATCAAAAGTGTCCGAAGACATTACAAAGCAAAGCCTAAGATAAAAATTTTCAATTTAGCCAAAGATGCATATTTAGGCATGGAAAGTCCAACTTTTCTTGTTCTCTCAAGAATCTTAGCAATTCTGATTGCTTGTCACTTGTAGGCCTTTGCCTTTCCTTACAATCAGAGAGATACAATGCCGCAGTCACAGTTAATTGCCATAGATTGAATTTTCTGAAGTCATTTTTAGAGAAGATCTTCACAATCTCTCAATTTTCCATCATAATATTCAAATGTTCAGTCCTGGAATCATAGAATATTCCACTTGGCATAACATTGTGGTTGACTGAAGGGTTTTTGGATTTTACAGCAACATTGACAGTGGGTTTATCCATCTTCAAGTGCATCTGCTTTGGTTTTTCCTGAGTAGATACAGACATCTTCCTTTTCTTTGTATTGTTCTGTTTTGAAAGTGCGGATGTTGTCTGTTTGCAGAGTTCCTCTACTTTGAATTTCCCATTCATTGTCATCCTTGATAGATCAACCATCTTCTTGGATATTCCTTTGTCCTTACCGACCAGAGACTGAGCGGCTCTCTTTTTCAATTTCAATTGTTGTCCTTTCAATTTCTTGAAATTGCTCAGAATCTCTTTTCTTTTCATTACTTTTACATGATCAAAAGGAATTCCATTCTTAACCAGAAATCTTGGTTTACCACCATATCTGCTTAAGAATTTTTGAATTTCCATTTCTTTTTCCAAATCATCTTTCAATTTCAAACCTTTTAGTTTCTTGTCTTGAACAGTCTTTTCTTCACTCAGTGTTTTTGAAATTTTATCAATAACAGTATCTAGTTTCTTTTTCACTTCTGTCTCTGGTTCTTCTTGTTTAATCAACTTGAGTAGAGATACTAGTACACCATTTGGAATTTCTTTATCATTTAAGCAGTTGTCAATTACTTCTTGTGGGACTTCTCTCTTTTTATTCATCACTTCATCTCTTAGCCTTTTCTCATCTTCAAACATTTTCAACAAATTTTCTTGTTCTTGAAAGTCTTTGTCAGACAACATTTGACTCAGAAATTCTCTGTCATGAATTTCTGTCATTCTTTGCACATAGACTCTTTTGGCTTCAGATTCAGATTCATTCATTTCTGAGTCCATTGTATTCTCCTTCTGAGAGTTTAAAGTCTTAATTTCATCATCCACTTGAGCAATTTCTTTCCCTTTCAATTTCTTTCTTTCCTCAAGATCCTTCTTTTCATCTTGTGGAACATTGTCAGCTTCATCATCTGAGCTGTTCTTTTCATAAACTGAGAGAAGCTTCAGCGAATTCTCCCCCTGATTCAGTACTTTCTCCCCCTGTTTTGGTGATTTCTCCCCCTGTTTTGGGGCAGCTGAGATCTTCTCAACCTCAGAGATTAGGGTTTGAACTCGTTGCAATGCTTTCTTCAGTTCTTCAGAAAGATGATGTTTGTAGAAATTGTAATTACTTGGAGTTGGATCCATTGCTGATTATCTGTTATATCAATGAATGCATAATTATCAGTTAGATCTAAAACAATAAAAATATTTAACAGAAAAACAGAATATTTCAATTTAAACCGTTGTCTTGAATGATAATAAAATCTGCACAAAGAAAGCACAAATGTGAGTTACACTTGAAATGTGAAGTTTGAATTTTGAATAGCATATGCAGGTCTTCTTTTAATGAGAGTTTATTCAAACATAAGGTACATATCTGTAGCTTTATCAGAAAAGAGTTAAGAATAAAGGTCTGCATATTTTGCTTTTCTTCAGCATGTCAGATAAAGTGAGAGATTTTAAAAGTGTTTTGTCTTTTATCTCATAAATTTCTTATCTATTTCAAGAATGGTTTGCTTTGTGATACCAGATTTGCAGTGGAAAGAGAGAGAGGAAATACTGTTTAAAAAATTTGCCTTACTCCCTTTTTTATATCTTTTGAAATTGGGTTTAAAATGCTTTTTGTCATTTTAGTGAAATATTAGCTGTCAACCAGTAACATTATCCACTTGATATATTAAAACATTTAACTTCATTTAAGTTTGTAAGACCTTACTCGAAAGATTAGTATATCCAAATTCTACTCGGTATACTTCCACATACAAACCTTACTCGGTCAGACTTTGCTCGGAATAATTTTCATTTTGGAATATACAAAGTTTGCCCGAATACGCCTATTTACAACCCTTGCTCTATTAAGTAAATTAATTTAAAGTTAAGACATAATGAAGAAAGCTTACCTGAAATACTTGATTTATTGAGAAATAAATCACAAGGAAAATAATCAAGTATAATCATCAAATAAACATTCTTACTAAGAATCACTTAAGATCCCCACATAGATTTCTCAATTTCAAATTAAAACTTATCTAGCATGAACCCTAATAAGAATCATAATCATATTTACTTACATATTCAATTAAGTAACACATTCATTCAAGTATGCTTGAAAACATAGTGTGCTCGAGCCACCTTTTGATGTAAAGTATGCTCGAACAACAATCTTATTCAAAGTATACCCGAAGAACTTTCATATTGTACAAAGTGTGCTCGAAAAGAAATTCTAGCAGATAGTGTACTCGGAAAGTTAAGTTTTGAAATTACCAAGTATATTGAGGGAACACAAGTGTACCCGAAATATAAAGTGTGTTCGGAAAACAAAGTTTACCCGAAAACACTAGTAATTTCAAAGAAATCATAAACACACATATCACAGAGCATGCTCGGAATGAAATTAAACACATGAACATTTAAGTGTGCTATAGTCTAAAATTTCATGGAGCTTGCCTGAAAATCCTATGTTAGCACTAAGCTTGCTAGGATAAACACATTCAAACAACAGGTATTCCCTTTTCCGAGGGATCTCATCATATCAAATCATACCCGAAATATGAAAAACTTAAACAGTAACATGTAAGCGTGCCCGGAAAGATTAACAATCCTTTCCTAACAACATATTCACACAAAGCTTACTTGGTGTACTCACTTAAGTTCCCAAAGTTTGCTTGGAAACACAATCAGCATATAACATGCATAGCTTGCCCGAAACTAGCATATAACATGCATAGCTTGCACGAAACAAGAATTTCTTATTAAAAGACAGCTATAACAACACATAATCATCTCAAGACTTCAATCTTGCTCGGGAAATGAGTACAATAGTGTACTCCACCCGGAAAGTGTAAACACTTCAAAGCATGCCCGAAAATCATAAACAAGTAAAAAAAAATTGACTAAGCTTACTCAGAAAGGTTGAAAACTATCAAACCTTACCCGAAACAACATATTCACATATAAACAAGTCAAAAATGACTAAGCTTACTCGGAAAGGTTGAAAACTATCAAACCTTACCCGAAACAACATATTCACACATAAACAAGTCAAAAATGAATAAGCTTACTCGGAATGGTTGAAAACTATCAAACTTTACCCGAAACAATGTATTCAAACATAAACAAGTCAAAAATGACTAAGCTTACTCGGAAAGGTTGAAAACTATCAAACCTTAGCCGAAATAACGTATTCACACATAATCAACTGTTTTGTACTCGGAAAGGTTGTAAACTATCAAACCTTACCCGAAAATACATATTTATACAGTTTGTGCCCGGGAAGGTTATAAAGCATCAAACCTTACCCGAACTTACATATTCAACCTGTTTTAGGCAAAATGCAACTCTTTTTGACTTAAACCAGTTGTCAAAGACATTTCTAAGTTATGTATCATTTCAGATCATAGTTTAAGAGCAAATGGTGCATTTAGAAATCAAATTTCAGTTACATTTCTTTTCAAAACATTTTCTTCCATTTTCTGAAAAGATCTCAAGTGTGGGATCATATTGACTAAGTAGCTATCTCAATACTACACTCTCAGCATTATTATGACAACTTAGATAGGTTAACAACAGGTATGAACTTAGCATGAATTTCATCTCTTTGGTGATATCATTTAGGTTCATTTAAAGCATAATGCATTAATGGTCAACACTATGTAATGATGCCTCATATCTCTTCTCAAAGCTTATTTGGCTTTCCCCAGATCACCCCAAATTGACTCCAACCTACAGTATTTGGTCAAAAATATTTTTGTATGACATAACTTATTGTAATTTTTTGTATTTTTAGATTCAAACATATCTAGAGGTTGAACATTGGACTTACAGTTAGAAACATGCCTTTCATTCAAGATGAGATATTTTTGCCAACATCTTTGTAGTTGTAGTTGTAACCCTCTTGTTTGATGAAATATTTAAAACACTTATCAACTTTTGGTTGATTTATTCATTCTTCCCCTTGTTTTTAATATTTTCTCAAATTTTCTTAAAGTATGTTCCTTGTCATATTTAAAGATGTTTCATTTTTGGTTGACCAAATAACAACATGCTCGTGTATGACTGGGTAATCACTTTCCTGCCAATCATTTGGAGAGATTTATCTTGAGACATACAAAACAACTATGCATCTCCACAGAAAGATTAGCATATTCATTATGTTTATATCACCTTAGATTTTACATCATCATGGGAAAGCAACCATACTTGTTAATGACTATACTAAGGTCTTTTTAGCCTATTAATTCCATATGATCAGCTAAGTAGTCAATGTACTATCATTTCCCATTAATCACAGTTTAATATTCAGTCACCCCAATATCTCTTCATTGTCAGGTTAATGGCTATCCTGTTTGACCACAAGTGATTATCAGGACCAAACATACATGTGAATATATGTCCTTTCAAAGTTAGAGCTATTGACATAGTTTTAAGTGAAGGAATAAGAAACAAGTTATAATTGCCCCAAATGCATTCAGTTTTCAGGTCAATGGCTATCCTTTGAATCTATAGAGATTTAAGGACCAAACATACATGTGCATTCCTTCCAACTGGGCAAATGACATAATTTTCAGCAAAAATAACCACTTGAGTCTTTTCTTTAAAAATCTTTCTTTTAAGCTTCTTCAAAGCTTGAACTGAATAATCTTATCATATCTCTACACCATTAATCAACTTGCTCATGGTTTGACCAAAATATAGTATTTATGCAAAATTCATTATAAAAATCATCGAGTCACTTAATTTTGACATAAAACTCATTTTGACATAAACAGTTGCATCACATAATCAAATCTTAATCATTCTTAACATCATCAAGAAAAACAGACTGTTCTAACATTCAATGTCTATCCTATCTTAACAACATCAGAAGATCAGATTAAAGAACATATTCAAGTAACCATAAACATGTGATTACTCATGACATCAGACAAGTATTTAATTTCACCCAAACAGATTAAATTACTTATCAGGCCATCAGATCAGTTAACATGATAGTCAAGAATTATCATCAATTTCAAACAAATTTCACAGATATTTACTTAAGCACCTATCAGTTAACTTCAAAACAGTGACATATTCAAAACATAATCAATCAACATTCAGTTGAAACATATTCAATATGTAATCAAACATGATATTATCAAGACAAGCAGACAGCACTAGCATTCAAAGTCTATTCTATCTTAATAATATCAGAAGATCAGATAAAACACTTTTTCAAGCAATTATACAATGATATCAGATAAGTAGTTTAACAGATTAAAAATAACATGTCTACTTATCTTATCATCATAAATGCTCATCAACTGACAAACATGCAAACATAACTTTAATCAGTCATGACAGAGTAATTAATCATCTGTGCACACACACAGTCAGTTAAGGCACACTACATTTAACATACTCATTGACATACTCAGCATCATACTAAGTAACATACTCAGCAAAATATATTCAGTAACATGTTCAGTAACATATTCAGTAACATGTTCAGTAACATATTCAGCATGTGTGACCTCCTCTACAATTATTCAGTTAGCACATAGAGGCACACAACAAAGCACACATCCTTAATCAGATTTCATCAGAGTTGATCATCCCCAGGGCTTTCAAAAGAAAGTTGAACCTGGTTCTGTCAAGTGGTTTGGTGAATAGGTCAGCTAAGTTATCACTTGTATCAACCCTTTGCATTTCAATCAATCCTTTTTCACTGCAATCTCTGATGAAGTGATGTCTGATTTCAATGTGCTTAGTCTTAGAATGTTGCACAGGATTCTTAACAGTAAAATATGCAGCAGTATTATCAATCAGAATAGGGGTGTTTAGAAAATTCAAACCATAGTCCAACATCTGATTTTGAATCCAGAGAACTTGTGCATAGTAGGCAGATGCAGCAACATATTCAGCTTCTGCAGTGGAGATTGATACTGTGGTCTGTTTCTTGCATTGCCATGACACTAGCCTTTCACCCAAAAACTGGCATCCCCCTGATGTTGACTTTCTGCTCATGTTACACCCATCATTGTATATGCAAGCAGATCAAAGGCTTGATTCTTAGGATACCAAATTCCTAAGTCTGGTCTTCCCTTCAAATATCTGAATATTTTTTTAACAGCATTCATGTGGGAGACTTTTGGATTTGATTGGAACCTTGCACATACACACACAGCAAACATGATATCTGGTCTTGTTGCAGTCAGATACATCAGAGATCCAATCTTGGCTCTGTATTCATGTTCATCTACTGACTCCCCCTTTTCATCAGCTATCATCTTTTCTTTGGTGTCCATTGGAGTTGAAGCAGTCTTGTAATCATGACAGTTGAACTTGTTCAAAATGTCCTGCACATATTTAGTTTGGTGAATGAAGATCCCTTCAGCCTTTTGTAGAACTTGCAGTCCCAGAAAGAAGTTCATTTCTCCCATGGAACTCATGCTATACTTGGATTTCATCACCCCTTCAAACTCCAAACACATAATTTCATTTGTAGATCCAAAGATGATATCATCAACATAGACTTGTAAAAGCAACAAATCTGACCCCTTTCTTTTGTAGAAGAGTGTCTTGTCAATGGCTCCCCTTGTGAAACCATTTTCAAGTAGATGAGTTGACAGCTCATCATGCCATGCTCTAGGAGCCTGATACAGTCCTTAAAGGGCTTTGTTTAACTTGTACACCCTGTTTGGATACATGGGATCCTCAAAACCTGGTGGCTGAGCTACATACACCTCTTCATCAATCTTTGTATTTAGGAATGCAGATTTAACATCAAGCTGGAATACTCTAATGTTCTTTGAGGCAGCATATGCAAGGAAAATTCTATATTCTTATAGCTTCCAGTCTTACAACTGGTGCAAATACTTCCTCAAAGTCTATCCCTTCTTCTTGAAGACATCCCAGTGCTACAAGTCTAGCTTTGTTCTTAATCACCAAACCCCTTTATCCCTTTTGTTTCTGAAAACCCACTTGGTTCAAATTGCATATCTGTCATAAGGCTTGTCTACAAGATCCCAAACATGTAGATCTCTAAACTGTGCCAATTCCTCTTGCATTGCCTGTACCCAACTATTGTCTTTTAAAGCTTAAGCAATGTTCTTTGGTTCTATTTGAGATAGAAAGCAAGAGTACAGACAGATGTTTGCAATCTCAGAATGACTCCTTGTGACTCTTTCATGCAAGTCACCAATGATATTTTTAGCAGGATGATTCTTTTCAACAGTAGGAGTTTGTATTATCATATTTGTAGACATATTTGTGTCAAGATTTGTTTCATTGAGTTCAGGTTCTTCAATGATCAAATCAGCTTCTGTATCATGAAACTCTGGTGCTTCATTATTGTTTTGTCCTGAAGTAGATGCACTATTGTTTCCCAGATTCAAGCTTTGAAATAAGTCTTAAAATCTTGCTGTGGAAGCATTCTCATCTTCATTTGATTGGTTGCTTGTGTCACTCCCATTCTGAACATGACCATTTTGTACATTTGTACTGTCCTGATTGTTCACCTCCTGATCTGGTTCAATGGCATTGCTTGAGGAGCTCTTCACAAAAGTGTATTCCTTTTCTTTTCTAGCAACCTTTTTCCATAATTCTTCCAAGTCCAGTTCTTTCTTCTTATTCTCTTCAAGTACACTGGTCTTGTAGAATGAATCATCAAAGTCTTTAGAATAAATCTTGAATGACTTTATCAACTTCTCATGATCAAATAGCCATACTGCACCATTAACTGTGTTGAATTGATTTTCATTAAAAATGATGTTAGATGACTCTATCACACTCATGTGATCTTTCACATATACTCTGTATGCCTTTGAGTGAGTAGAATAACCAACAAAGAAACAATCTAGTGATTTAGTTTGAAACTTGTTCAAATAATCTCTAGTGTTCAAAAGAAAACATTTGCAACCAAAGGGCTTGAAAAACTTGATGTAAGGCTTTCTATTATTGAAAATTTCATATGGAGTCTTGTTATGCCTTTTGTTTACAAGCACCCTGTTCTGAACATAACAGGCTGTATTGATTGCTTCAGCCCAAAAAGTGACAGGCAAATTTGCATCAGCCAACATGGTTCTGGCAGCTTCTATCAAAGTTCTGTTTCTTCTTTCTGCCACTCCATTTTGTTCAGCAGTTCTAGGAGCTGAAAATTGTTGAAATATTCCTTTTTGTGTGCTGAATTCTTCCATAACTCCATTCTTGAACTCTGTACCATTGTCACTTCTCATCATTTTAACTTTCTTATTCAGTTTGTTCTCAATCATGGTCACACAACCTTTAATCAACTCTGCAGACTCATCCTTGGTACTTAGGAAATAAACCCAAGTATATCTTGAATAGTCATCAATGATCACCAGACAGTATCTCTTCTTTCCAATACTTGGCACACTCACAGGACCAAAAAGATCCATGTGAAGTAACTCAAGTGGTTGATCAATTGAATTGATGAGATTTGTCTTATGAGTGGACTTGTGTTGTTTTCCCTTTTGACATGAGTCACAATGATCATCCAACTTGAATTCTCTTGTAGGTAAACCTATCACATGCTCACCTTTGACCAGTCTGTTCATGTTATTCAAGTTTACATGACACAGTTTCCTATGCCACAATTTAGATTCATTTTCAGTGGCTTTGGAAAAAAAACATGCACCACCTCTTGAAATAGCTTCTTTCATATTCAACTCATACAGGTTGCCATTTCTTGGTGCCATCATCATAATCATCTCAGGTGGAATTACAAACTCAGGTTTTAAGATGAAACAATTAGAATCATCAAAGCTAACTTTGTAACCCTTATCACACATCTGTGATATGCTCAGCAGATTGTATTGAAGTCCCTCAACATGAAACACATTATCAAATGATACCTTTCCATTTGTCAAGATTCCTTTTCCCACAATCTTTCCACCATTTTCATCACTCCCAAAGGCAACAGGACCTTCATATTTCTCTTCATAATTCACAAGTGACCTCTTGTCATAAGTCATGTGCCTAGAACAACCACTATCCATATACCATATATCATTCAAAGGAGTGGCCTGTTCCTGCACAAAGAGAAATTTGATTAGTTAAGTGATGAAGTGCAAGCTTCATCAACTTGCAACTCATCAGTGTCATTTTCAGTGGTATCTTGGGAAGTGAGTGTCGTAGGTTTAGGATCTGCATGAGTGATCTCCAGATTATCAGAATTGTCAGTTTCATATCCACATTCTCTTGCTGTTTTAACAGGTGAAACTGAACTTTGAGGCTCAACTGAGTCAGTGACATTCTCTTTTAAGACATAGTCCTTTGTTTCTGAGTAGTCTCTCACATCAATCACATATGCAATTTTAGTTTCTGCTTTAGGTTTCCAAGTGAAACCTTGTGGTTCATATCCATGTTTCATCAAGAATTTTTCATCACCAGTCAGTTCATTTGGTTTTATTCTCAGATAAATTTCTTTCCTTTTTGTCTTCTCACTGTTTGATGATTCTTGAGACTCATCAGACTCAACTGATTGAATGTCTTGATTAATCTTCAATGACTGACTTTTCTTCTTTGACACCTTCTTGTGCTTCTGTGGTGACTCACTTCTTCTTGCGGACTCAGTCATTTGTTTCTTTCCTTTGATTTCAGCATTCTTTTTGTTACTTGTCTCCTTTCCACACACATTTCCTTTTCCCAAATACATATCATACTTCTGTTTGTACAAAACAAAGTCTTGACCATACTTTGTTCCATTTGGGACATGAAATGGTTTGAGGTTGAATTTTTCATTACATGAATCTGTGTGGTGACCATATTCATCACACTTTTTGCACCAAACCTTGCCCTTGAAGGCTTCATGTTCTTTTGGTTTCTTGAATCTTTCACTTGGCTTAGGTGTATTGACTCCTAAAGTCTTCTGATTCTTTAGACCATCAAAATCAATTGAAAAAGGAACAAATTCCTCATTCATGATGTCTTGTCTTTCAACTTTGCTTTTAAAAAAAGACAACTTTCTTCATAATCATAGGTTCTTCATCACTGCTTTCTCTAACCCTTGACTGTCTTTTCTTATATTCTTCCATAGTTTCCAATTCTCCAACATCCAACACCTCATGACTAGAAAAGATTGGATAAACTGGGATAAAATTTTCTATTTCAACTTTTTCAGTCACCATTTTCCTTTTGTTGTTCTGCTTTATTCTAGCCAATACAGCTTTGCTTGGTGGTCTGACAGCATTGTAGTTTATCTTCCTCCTTTCACAGATATCAAAAGAAACATGTTCTCTTTTCATTTTATCATTTTTCTTCTTTAATCTTGGTGGCACTGGTGGATACTTTGGAAGTTTATCAACAGATTCAGGTTTCTTGTATTTTCTTCCTCTTTCAGCAACTTTGATTTCCTTTTCAGTAATTTGATCACTCAAATCACTCAAATCATCTTGATCCAACTCATCTGAATCAAAGTCATCCTCAGAGACTTGAACTCCAATTGACTTTTTCTCTTTCACTTCTTTCTTAATCACAAACTCTCCATCTTCATTTACTTCTACCTTTTTGTACAAATCAACAAATTCTTCCCTGTCTTGAAAGACATCTTTGAATTGTTGTAAGTATGCATCTCTTTTCTCTTTGTCAACTTTAGGCATAAAATTGTTGTTAAATGGAGGTGGAACTATTTTGTATCTGTCTTGTTCTTTCACTTGATTCAGTATTCCACATATGTTGCCAGTTGAGACTAAATTCTTCAGAAATTCAGTTTCAACCTTTAGTCTTGTGTTTTGCACCTTTTCTTCAACTAACATCTTCTTCAATCCATCAATCTCAGTGATGTATCTGGTTTGAGTTCTGTAAATGATCATGCAATCATCTTCAAGGCTTTTAATCTTTTCATCACTGATCATCTCACTTGCCTCATACTCATTTATGATACTTTGCTTTCTGAAACACTCACCTTCCAACTTGCCCACTTTTGTTTTCAATTCACTGACACGTTCATTTAAATCAACTGTAGGAGCAGAGTGTACCTGAGAAGATGTTCCCTTTTCTTTCTCAATTATGGCCATGAATGCCACATTTGCTTTCCTGATATCATCTTGAATGTCCTCTTCATGACTGCTCCAATCAAAACTTCCTTCATGTTGTGTAGTCACTGCCACATTTCCTTGATTTCTGATCTGATTTTGATTTGCTGGAACAGTGTTGTTTGGAACATTTTGAACAGCTTGAAGGTTTTGATTGTTATTCATTTGAAAACCTTGATTCTGTTGCATACTTTGTTGTTGATTATTCATTTGAGGCTGAAAGTTGTTGAAGTTTGGGTTGTAATTGTTGTTGTTGAAGTTGTTCATTTGATTGCTGTTGTTGTTGAATCTTGGCTAATTTTGTTGGTAATGCTGCTGACCTCTTGGTTGATTCTGTTGATATTGATGCTGACCTCTTGGTTGTTGATTCTGAAATTGATTTATCTGAAAATTTCTTGGTTGATTGCATTCTCTTGCAAAATGACCAGGTTGCTGACAATTGTAGCATATTGCTTTTGACTTGTCAAACCCAATCCTGTCATTAGGACCAGAAACCAGAGATATACCATTCCTGTTATACAGCCTTCTACTTCTCAAACCCAACATGGCAGCTTGCCACTTCAAATCCATGTCTTCCAAGTCATCTGCATTAATAATTTCTAAATCATCTTGTACCACACTTGTGTGAATCATGTTCTTTGCAACAAATGCATTATATGACTCAGTAAACATAGAAAACAAGGCTTGTGTTTCATTGCTTTGACTATGTCCTGTTCCAGTATTAGGAACATTTCCACTAGACATAGAGGCAGAGTCAGAATCATCAATCAGTTGCACATTGAACCTCTGCTGATTTCCTTGAATGCTTGTGCTACCCCTAATGAAAGATTTTGGAGTGACAACATTTTGTTCAGCTGGTTCTTCTATGATGGGAATTTGCTGTTGATTCTTGGTGGACTGATTTCCATGGGAGCAACCAATGCACTTGAAACATTGAAGCTTGGTCTATCTTCCTTAATCATCTCATTCTCAATCATTTCATGTTCAGCAGCTTGAAGAAAGCATACCACATCACCAATTTCAATTCATTGAAATTTTGCTTCTGAATGATGAATTTGCAAGCAGTATACCATTCTTTTGGCATTGAGTTGAGTAACTTTGTATTCAAATCAAAGTCAGTCATTACATAATCAGTTGTTCTCAACTCATTCACAATACTCAGAAAACGTTCTAGTATTGATTTCAACCTTTCTCCATCCCTATACTTGAACCTTTCCAACTGTTGCTTCAATCTTTGCTTCTTTATGTTCTTCAGTTCAGTATTTCCTTCATACATTTCAAGGATGGCATCATACATTTGTTTTGCAGTTGTGTGATGAGCCACCTTGGTCAGAATCTCCCAAGACAAACCTAGCTTAATCATAGCCAAGGCTCTGTCATCCACCTTTCTCATTTTTTCTCTTACAGCAGCAGTTGTAGTAGCATTTGCATCTTCTTCAACAGCAGTTTGTGGACCATTCTTGATGGAGTTCCTCATGTCAATATCATTGTAGCATACGGCTGCTTCAAAGAGTACCTTCCATTTGATAAAGTTTTCCTGTCCATACAACCTAGGTATCTTGTTAGTAGAAACTTCTTGTTCCTCATATCCAGACATTTTGAGGAATCAAAAATCAGTTTCTTAAAAAAAGTTTCAAAATAATCAGATCTGAAAAGAGAATGCTCAGATCTGATGTGTCTGATGTGATTAGAACAAGATTTAGATACAAAGATTTGAACTTTAAATGAAATAAGGAAGAGAAAACACCAGTGGATTGTAGATCTGGAAGAAAAATGAAAAACAGAGCTGCTGATGTCACAAATCAATCGAACAGTGGTCTGCTGTAACGATTCCGGCAAATCCAGGTATACCCTAGCCGGAATATACTATTTACGTGTCATTTAAATATTGATTATATGAGTTATAGTACATATATACGAGTATATATGATTCATAGTACGAATCATACTCGATTATATAGCGAATCGTATTGGAATTACAATTAACCAATGAACGATTATTGAAAACCCGAATGAATCGGGAATTACATTATAGACGAAGTATATAATGTTTAGTGTTGTTTACGAGGTATGAATGCTTCGGGATAGGTGAATTATAGCACAGAAAAAGGATTTCGATTTAATGGTACGTCGGTACGCTAAACGAAACCTTTAACACCAAATCAAGCAAGAGACGATCAATCAAGCCGAAAAAGATGCGTGATTATTAATAATATGATGTTTTAATGTCATGGGTTAAGTTTTTAAAGTTTTTAAATCAGTTTTATATAAATTTTATTTTAACCCGAAAAACAACCATTTTAGGCTCGTTTCAAGCCGAATTACGAGTTTAAACGAGAAACGAACTGAACCAGATTATCCACAACATTATCTGGATTGCGTAATCTAGATATGTGGCCATGGTTTGAGATGTGGGCCCCCCCACACCCCCCCATGGCCGGCCATGTATACACACACACATTTCCTTTCTTTTTTCTTTTGTTACTTCACAAACTCTCCAAAATCCTCTCAAGTATTCAAGTGTTCTTCCAAATCATTGAGTTTTAACCAAATCCACAAGGTATAATACTTGTTTTGAAGCTTGAATCTTGTTGTTAATTTCACAACCCTTGAGAAAAGAAAGTTCCAAGTGAAATATGGGTGAAAACCCGAGATGGAACCGGTTCTTGTGTGATCAAAGGATGTATACAAGTTATACAAAGGATCTTGATCCAAGTAATTAGTTAAAAGTGTTTAGAATAGATTTTTACGGTTAAAATCTTTATTTTTACTTAAAAACCGACATTTTGAAAGAGATGGCTTGATTGTTGGTATAGTTTGCTTGGTGTGGTGTTGTTGTGCTTGTAAGTGTTGTATCTAGCGGCTAGCAAAGGCTAGAAACCGAGATCCTTGCGATCTAAAGCTAGAAAACACAAAATAGTTCGGTTTTCGTGTGTTATGAAAAAATGGACAGATTTACGTGTGCTTAGAGTCGGGTCACGAAATTTCACAGAGATGATCTACACATGAAAATATGAGATCTGTGAATTTTTGGTAATTTTTGGATAAAAGATGAATATTTGGTGAATTTAATGCTCGGTTTTGGCCAAAAATAGTGAAAAATAGCAAAACATGATGAAAAATTCCGGAAAATTTAAGATAAGCTTTTTATAACATATAAAAGTCACCCACAAAATTTGAGCTCAGTTGGAAAAGTCTAAGTAGGCTTTTCGGTGAAACGAGTTCTAGGGCTTTCTAGCTCGGTTTTGGGTAAAAATGGCTTGAAAAATAAGTTTTAAATTCTGGAAAAATTCCAGGGAGTTATGAGGATGATAAAGATCATCCCAGAAAAATTTGGGATTTTTCTAAAGTGTTTTGATATTTTTGATATATTTAGTGTTTTACCAAGATTTAAAAATAGATAAATAAATGCAAATATAGGAAAATAAATCTGGAAAATTTTATAAAATGTTCTTTCTGTCAAAATAAGTTTTGAACAAAATTTCAAGACCCGAGACTAAACGGGTAATTATTTGTACTAAAATGAACATAAAAACAATTAGTTAAAGCTTAAAACGTGTAAACCGGCAAAGTTCGCATAAGCGAGCTGACTGGTACACGAAAAACTTTAAAATAGACCATTTTCATAAATCTAAGTAAATTAAGTAAAAATAAATCATCCGAAAATAATTCGGATGATTTGGGTAATTTTACCCGATTTTACCGTTTCCGGCACCGAAATACCGGAAACGGGCCCCGCGGCCAAACGGGGTGTCAAACCGAACTATAATTTCATCATCTTAACTAAATTGACTGTCAAACTCTAAGCAATGTCAATCTGAGTCCTTAGAAGTGTCACGGGGTTAACATTGTCCCCGAATCGAGTACAGTACTGGGTTAACAATGTTCCCAGATGTACCGATTGCTATGTATTTAAGTTATGGGAATTATATAGTAACGACTAGATATTATATTACAGATCCAGGCACGTAGCTGTTCCTTATATTACTCACCAACTCACAACAAGGTGAGTTTTCACGAGCCCCTTTTAATGAATTGTTTTAGTTATATTTTCCCGGGGCGGAAAACATGTCTTATTTAAAGTATTTAAGTACATACCGATCGTATGGAAATACTTGTACATTTATATATATATGGACTGATGCATAGAATATATAAAATGTTTATAATGTGTTATTGTTCTGGGGTAACATAGTTCCCAGGGGTTATATTGTTCTGGGGTAACATAGTTCCCAGGGGTTATTATTGTTCTGGGGTAACATAGTTCCCAGGGGTTATTATTGATCTGGGGTAACATAGTTCCCAGGGGTTATTATTGTTCTGGGGTAACATAGTTCCCAGGGGTTATTATTGATCTGGGGTAACATAGTTCCCAGGGGTTATTATTGTTCTGGGGTAACATAGTTCCCAGGGGTATTTATTGTTCTGGGGTAACATAGTTCCCAGGGGTTATTATTGTTCTGGGGTAACATAGTTCCCAGGGGTATTTATTGTTCTGGGGTAACATAGTTCCCAGGGGTTATTATTGTTCTGGGGTAACATAGTTCCCAGAAAGTTAATGGAAATGTTCTGGGGTAACATAGTTCCCAGCATGATTATATTGCTAATAAATGATTATTAAAATGATTTGTCAGTGTTTATTTAAATTAGTGAAACTCACCAACTATTCGTAGTTGACCCGTTTTCTTTACATGTTTTCTAGGTATGCCCAAGTTGGAATGATTGATATGTGCTTAACTATCTGTGCTACCTGTTGGAAGCTTGCTGCTCTATGTTTTGTAATGAATTTATTAATGTTTTATTGGTAATATATGTGTGTAACACCTAGACAGTAACGCAACTCGCAACAATGTAATATGTTATAAATTAATGTAGTGGTATTTTCTTTATAAGCAATGCTGTTGATATCAGATGTGTCTGTTGCATCCCGTGTACGTTTCCGCTGCGGTTACGGGGTGTTACAGAACTTGGTATAAGAGCCATTGGTTATGAAGAATTAGGATGTCTGAAAAGATACCTAAAATATAACCAGTAGCTCAAGTATTATAGGATCTGAATATCAACTAATAATATATTGTGACGAGATCGGGATGAACTTGGATGGACAAGTGGGTTATTATGGTCCGGAACATAATAACAGACTTGTCTGCACGAGGAAATTCAGGGGAAGTCACGGGGGACTTAAATAGGTAAAATTGGCAACATATGTGTAAATATATGATAATATTATTATGTGGTAAAGTTGTATAAATAAGTATGTGTTAATTTAATTATGAATTACACTACGAAAAGGACTATATGTTTGTTAACTTGTGTGCAGGTATAATGGCAAGAACACCTAGTGTGTCGACGGAAGAGGACCCGGAAGAGGCTAGTTCCGGGGCCTCTGGAAGCCCAAGTGTAGCACCCAGCTCCGAGCCTTCGGAGGCTAGACATAGTATTTCTAGACAGACCACCCCAGCTAGGAGTGCTAGTGTACCCTCCCCTGCTAGGGTTACCAGGTCTCCTACCCCGCCCGCACCACAGACCGCCCCGATTCCCCTCAGGCGCGGTCCTCGCCTCACGGCGCGGATCAGTGCCCCGTATGTTCCGCCCACTGTTACCCCACCCAGATCCACATACCACCGGGGCGAGTCTTCCCGCCCCCAACCCGAGCCTGCAACCCTACCTGTGTGGGGTCTGCCAAGGCAGGAGCGGGACTTGGCGGCTTGGCTACGTGTTCTCACCGAGCAGGTGAACGAGCACTCTGCCGCACTGGTCGTGGGGGTACAGAGGCGGGCGTACCTCGGGGACAGCATACTGGACCACCAGTATGCTATCAACCAATTAAAAAGGGAGTGCTCATACTCCCACTGGTTGATCGACCAGATGGAAACCCGAATGCGGGTTATGATGGCGGTGCTGGTGGTGCTGGTGGCGGTGTTGGTGGGGTTGGTTTACCACCATGTGTAGACGTGTTGGATGGTAGAATTTTGAACCGCTTTTTGATACTCCGTGTAAGTAGTTAGTGGTGATACTAACACGGAGTGAATCTTGTTTAGCTATAGTACAACCACTGGCCCATAGGGGGTCTCTTGTAGGGCATATCATTATCGATACTTTTGGGTATCATTCAAGCACTGACCCATTGCGGGTTATGTCGAGGATGATACCAACATAGGCCCTTTGTATTAAAACGTAGTTATGTAATGTTGACTGGAAGTATGTAAATTGATGTTTGTGTAATATGAATCAATGTTTACTAATGAATGAAGTATGTATTGTGTTTTATATTTTGAGATGGTATTGATTATATATATTTCTTTGATGATTGTGTAGAATGGCACCGAAACGATCAACGAAAGTATCGGAAGTAGATGTGAGCCGTTTGATTGCTCAACAGTTGGAGGCGGCGATACCGGATATAGTATCGCGCATCGCCGCCAGCATTAATAATTCGTCTAATCCAACCCCTCCGAGCAATCAAACGCCCATAAATAATGGCGGGGATCATAATGCTAATCCTCCACCTACCGACAACACTATGCCGAGTAATGACGCACCGCCTACGGTGGTCGCTACCGACAGTAATGGCCCTATCCCTACTGTAGAGACCAACCGCACTGGACCATCCAGGGGTTGTTCAATCAAGGATTTCATGTTATGCAAGCCTTTAGAATTTAACGGGTCGGAAGGACCGAATGGGTTAGTGAAATGGTTAGAGAAAATAGAATCAGTGGTAAATATCAGCAACTGTCCCGAGGATTGTGTCGTTAAGTACGCCACCTGTACGTTCACAGACCATGCCTTGACATGGTGGAACACCATAGTACAGACTCGAGGTCAGGCGGCGACAAACCGCATGACCTGGGCAGAGCTTAAGGATCTTGTTTTGAAACATTTCTGCCCAAAGAATGAATTGCAGAAACTGGAACATGAGTTGTGGAACCTAGAGATGCATGGGGCGGACCACTTGGGATATACCAACCGGTTTAATGAACTGTCACGATTAGTGCCGTGGTTGGTCACCCCAGAGTCAAAAAGGGTGGAACGTTATATTTGGGGACTTACTCCAGTAGTGAGGAGCATAGTTAACGCGGGAGGGCACCAGATGTATGAGGGTGCAGTGACACAGGCTGGTATTGTCACGTATGATTTCTTGAGGAGCGGATCGATAAAGGCGACGGGAGAGTCGGTTGGGGGAAAGCGAGGTACGTATGACAATAGGATCCGAGAGAAGCAGCAAAACAAACGAGCTAGGCCCGCTGCCCAGAGCTATGCCATGACTAGTTCGGGCGGAAGGCAAGAACCGCAGAGGGGAACGTTTCCTAAATGCGGGAAATGTGGTTACCACCATAGTGGTGTGTGCAAGGAGGTGGTGTGCCACCGGTGTGGCAGGGTTGGACACTACGCACCAAATTGTAAGACAAATCTGAACAACCTGAACCGTCAACCGCAACCTATTCGTGCGCAACCATTTAGAACTCAACCAGCCCGACAGCAGAACCCGCAAGGAAACCAGATGGTGACCACTAGCCGTGCTTGCTACGAATGCGGCAGCACGGATCACTTCAAAAGGAACTGCCCGAAACTGAATCAGGGAGGAAACGGGAGACAACTCGCGGGTCAGCCATCGGCTTCCAATCCGGCGCGAGGCCGAGCATTTGTGATGGGAGCGAACGAGGCGCGCCAGGACCCCAGCGTAGTGACAGGTACCTTCCTCGTCTCTGATCATTACGCTTCTGTATTATTTGATACAGGCGCCGATAGAAGTTTTGTCTCCGTTAGGTTCCTTTCGATAGCAAACCTTCCTATTGGTGAAACCATAGAACCCTACACCGTAGAGGTCGCTAACGGTAAAACCATGATAGTCAATCGGATTGTTCGGAATTGCCCTTTTATTCTGAGCGAACAATCCTTCCTGATTGACTTGTTACCGGTAGAATTGGGTAGTTTTGACGTGATAGTGGGAATGGATTGGTTGGCTCGTAATAGGGTAGAAATAAACTGTGAAAAGAAAACCGTCAAGATCCGGGTGTCGGATGACGAGGAGGTATTAGTGCAGGGAGAAAAATCCGGCACCATGATACCATTTATATCCCACCTCAAGGTGTTGAAATATATACGTCAGGGATGTGTGGCGTATCTAGCGAGCCTGACGGCCGCTGATTCTGAGGAAAAACGGGTGGACAATATTCCCGTGGTACGCGAATTTCCACAAGTTTTTCCAGAGGAACTTCCTGGATTACCGCCAACCCGACAAGTCGAATTCAGAATCGACTTATTACCTCAAGCTGGCCCTGTTGCTAAGGCCCCTTACAGACTTGCACCGTCCGAGATGCAAGAACTATCCAACCAGTTGCAGGAATTGTTGGATAAGGGATTTATACGTCCCAGTTATTCCCCGTGGGGTGCACCTGTGCTATTTGTGAAAAAGAAGGACGGAAGCCTTCGAATGTGCATTGACTACAGGGAATTGAACAAGTTAACCATCAAAAATAGATATCCTCTTCCCCGAATCGATGATTTGTTCGATCAACTTCAAGGTGCGAGCTATTTCTCAAAAATTGATCTTAGATCGGGATACCACCAAGTTAGAATTCAAGAGGAGGATATCCCAAAAACCGCGTTTCGGACTCGCTACGGCCACTACGAATTTTTAGTTATGCCTTTTGGGCTAACAAATGCGCCAGCGGTGTTCATGGATCTCATGAACCGAGTCTGTAAACCCTATCTCAACAAGTTCGTCATTGTATTTATTGACGATATTTTGATATACTCGAAGAGTAAAGAGGAGCACGAGCAACACTTAAAGTTAGTTTTAGAGCTCCTGGATCAGGAGAAGTTATATGCAAAATTCTCCAAGTGTAACTTCTGGTTACAAGAGGTGCAATTCCTCGGTCATGTTATAAACCACCAAGGAATACACGTTGATCCGAGTAAGGTTGAAGCTATTAAGAATTGGCAAGCGCCTAAATCTCCGAAAGAAATCCGCCAATTCTTAGGCTTAGCTGGATACTATCGTCGATTTATAGAGAACTTTTCCAGCATCGCCCAACCTTTAACCCTCCTGACTCAAAAGGATCGGAAATATGATTGGGGTGAAGAGCAGGAAACGGCGTTTCAAACGTTAAAACAAAGATTGTGCCAAGCGCCAATCTTAAGTCTCCCCGACGGAGACGATGGATTTGTTGTATATTGTGACGCATCCCGTAGAGGGTTAGGATGCGTGTTAATGCAAAATAAAAAGGTCATAGCCTATGCGTCTCGACAGTTAAAAGTTCATGAGAAAAACTACACTACTCATGACTTGGAACTGGGAGCAGTCATCTTTGCACTTAAAATCTGGAGACACTATCTCTACGGTACAAAGTGCACCATATTCACTGATCATAAAAGTTTGCAACACATATTCGATCAGAAAGAACTGAATATGAGGCAACGAAGATGGGTCGAGTTGCTGAGTGACTATGACTGTGACATACGATATCACCCCGGCAAGGCTAACGTTGTAGCCGATGCCTTGAGTAGAAAGGATCGAGTCAAGCCACTACGTGTGCGAGCCTTGGGGATGATAGTCCAGTCGAACCTTTCAGATTTGATTCGAGTCGCTCAACGCGAGGCGTTGAAAGAGGGCCAATTGGATAAAGAAGGACTTTACGGGAATGAGAAGAATTTCGAACAGCGTGTGGACGAAATTCTTTATTTCAAAAATCGGATTTGGATCCCGACCCTCCATGACCTTCGTGATTTGATCATGGATGAAGCACATAAATCGAAATATTCCATACATCCGGGATCAGATAAAATGTACAAGGATGTGAAAGAATTTTACTGGTGGCCAGGTATGAAAAAGGATATAGCCACATACGTCGGCAAGTGTACGACGTGTGCGAGAGTTAAGGCGGAGCACCAGAAACCCTCGGGAATGCTACAACAGCCGGAAATTCCCGAATGGAAATGGGAACAGATCACAATGGATTTTGTGACACATCTCCCCAAGACACCCCGAGGTCATGATGCGATTTGGGTAATCGTGGATAGATTAACCAAATCGGCACATTTTATTCCAATTAGGAATACTTTTAACACTGAGAGACTTGCGCAAATTTATATAAATGAAATAGTGTCTCGTCATGGCATCCCCATCTCGATCATCTCCGATAGGGATAGCCATTTCACCTCCAAACTTTGGCAAGCTGTCCAAGAAGCATTGGGAACACGTATTGACCTAAGCACAGCTTACCACCCTCAGACCGATGGCCAGTCTGAGAGGACCATTCAAACTTTGGAGGATTTGCTTCGTGCCTGCGTACTGGACTTTAAGGGAAATTGGGATCAACATCTCCCACTCGTTGAATTTTCCTATAATAACAGTTACCATAGCAGTATAAAGGCAGCACCTTATGAAGCATTGTATGGGCGGAAGTGCCGATCACCACTTTGCTGGTCTGAAGTGGGGGACTCGCAGGTCATTAGATCGGATCTGGTCCAGGAGACGACCGGCAAGATTCTTGAAATTAAGAACAACCTGAAAGCCGCGCGGGATCGGCAGAAGAGTTATGCCGATACCCGTCGAAAACCGTTGTCATTTGAGAAGGGTGAAAAGGTATATTTGAAAGTATCACCCTGGAAAGGAGTGGTCAGGTTTGGAAAGGCGGGGAAGTTGGCCCCTAGATATATTGGACCATTTGATATTATTGCAAAAATCGGTCCTGTAGCTTACCGATTAGAACTACCTGATGAATTGAGTGCAGTTCACAACGTGTTTCACGTGTCGAATTTGAAAAGATGTCTGGCGGATGAGACATCGGTGTTACCCTTAGAGGGTGTTCAAATAAGTGATAGGCTCAACATTGTAGAGGAGCCTATAGAAATAGTAGATGGGAAAATCAAGCAACTTAGACACAATAAGATCTCGTTGGTCAAAGTTAGATGGAATTCGCAACGAGGCCCAGAATTTACTTGGGAACGAAAGGACGAATTTCGGAAGAAATACCCCCACCTGTTTCCTCAAAAGGAAGTAGTTGTCGCGTAAAATTTCGAGGACGAAATTTTTATAACGGGGGGAGAATGTAACGATTCCGGCAAATCCAGGTATACCCTAGCCGGAATATACTATTTACGTGTCATTTAAATATTGATTATATGAGTTATAGTACATATATACGAGTATATATGATTCATAGTACGAATCATACTCGATTATATAGCGAATCGTATTGGAATTACAATTAACCAATGAACGATTATTGAAAACCCGAATGAATCGGGAATTACATTATAGACGAAGTATATAATGTTTAGTGTTGTTTACGAGGTATGAATGCTTCGGGATAGGTGAATTATAGCACAGAAAAAGGATTTCGATTTAATGGTACGTCGGTACGCTAAACGAAACCTTTAACACCAAATCAAGCAAGAGACGATCAATCAAGCCGAAAAAGATGCGTGATTATTAATAATATGATGTTTTAATGTCATGGGTTAAGTTTTTAAAGTTTTTAAATCAGTTTTATATAAATTTTATTTTAACCCGAAAAACAACCATTTTAGGCTCGTTTCAAGCCGAATTACGAGTTTAAACGAGAAACGAACTGAACCAGATTATCCACAACATTATCTGGATTGCGTAATCTAGATATGTGGCCATGGTTTGAGATGTGGGCCCCCCCACACCCCCCCCCCCATGGCCGGCCATGTATACACACACACATTTCCTTTCTTTTTTCTTTTGTTACTTCACAAACTCTCCAAAATCCTCTCAAGTATTCAAGTGTTCTTCCAAATCATTGAGTTTTAACCAAATCCACAAGGTATAATACTTGTTTTGAAGCTTGAATCTTGTTGTTAATTTCACAACCCTTGAGAAAAGAAAGTTCCAAGTGAAATATGGGTGAAAACCCGAGATGTAACCGGTTCTTGTGTGATCAAAGGATGTATACAAGTTATACAAAGGATCTTGATCCAAGTAATTAGTTAAAAGTGTTTAGAATAGATTTTTACGGTTAAAATCTTTATTTTTACTTAAAAACCGACATTTTGAAAGAGATGGCTTGATTGTTGGTATAGTTTGCTTGGTGTGGTGTTGTTGTGCTTGTAAGTGTTGTATCTAGCGGCTAGCAAAGGCTAGAAACCGAGATCCTTGCGATCTAAAGCTAGAAAACACAAAATAGTTCGGTTTTCGTGTGTTATGAAAAAATGGACAGATTTACGTGTGCTTAGAGTCGGGTCACGAAATTTCACAGAGATGATCTACACATGAAAATATGAGATCTGTGAATTTTTGGTAATTTTTGGATAAAAGATGAATATTTGGTGACTTTAATGCTCGGTTTTGGCCAAAAATAGTGAAAAATAGCAAAACATGATGAAAAATTCCGGAAAATTTAAGATAAGCTTTTTATAACATATAAAAGTCACCCACAAAATTTGAGCTCAGTTGGAAAAGTCTAAGTAGGCTTTTCGGTGAAACGAGTTCTAGGGCTTTCTAGCTCGGTTTTGGGTAAAAATGGCTTGAAAAATAAGTTTTAAATTCTGGAAAAATTCCAGGGAGTTATGAGGATGATAAAGATCATCCCAGAAAAATTTGGGATTTTTCTAAAGTGTTTTGATATTTTTGATATATTTAGTGTTTTACCAAGATTTAAAAATAGATAAATAAATGCAAATATAGGAAAATAAATCTGGAAAATTTTATAAAATGTTCTTTCTGTCAAAATAAGTTTTGAACAAAATTTCAAGACCCGAGACTAAACGGGTAATTATTTGTACTAAAATGAACATAAAAACAATTAGTTAAAGCTTAAAACGTGTAAACCGGCAAAGTTCGCATAAGCGAGCTGACTGGTACACGAAAAACTTTAAAATAGACCATTTTCATAAATCTAAGTAAATTAAGTAAAAATAAATCATCCGAAAATAATTCGGATGATTTGGGTAATTTTACCCGATTTTACCGTTTCCGGCACCGAAATACCGGAAACGGGCCCCGCGGCCAAACGGGGTGTCAAACCGAACTATAATTTCATCATCTTAACTAAATTGACTGTCAAACTCTAAGCAATGTCAATCTGAGTCCTTAGAAGTGTCACGGGGTTAACATTGTCCCCGAATCGAGTACAGTACTGGGTTAACAATGTTCCCAGATGTACCGATTGCTATGTATTTAAGTTATGGGAATTATATAGTAACGACTAGATATTATATTACAGATCCAGGCACGTAGCTGTTCCTTATATTACTCACCAACTCACAACAAGGTGAGTTTTCACGAGCCCCTTTTAATGAATTGTTTTAGTTATATTTTCCCGGGGCGGAAAACATGTCTTATTTAAAGTATTTAAGTACATACCGATCGTATGGAAATACTTGTACATTTATATATATATGGACTGATGCATAGAATATATAAAATGTTTATAATGTGTTATTGTTCTGGGGTAACATAGTTCCCAGGGGTTATATTGTTCTGGGGTAACATAGTTCCCAGGGGTTATTATTGTTCTGGGGTAACATAGTTCCCAGGGGTTATTATTGATCTGGGGTAACATAGTTCCCAGGGGTTATTATTGTTCTGGGGTAACATAGTTCCCAGGGGTTATTATTGATCTGGGGTAACATAGTTCCCAGGGGTTATTATTGTTCTGGGGTAACATAGTTCCCAGGGGTATTTATTGTTCTGGGGTAACATAGTTCCCAGGGGTTATTATTGTTCTGGGGTAACATAGTTCCCAGGGGTATTTATTGTTCTGGGGTAACATAGTTCCCAGGGGTTATTATTGTTCTGGGGTAACATAGTTCCCAGAAAGTTAATGGAAATGTTCTGGGGTAACATAGTTCCCAGCATGATTATATTGCTAATAAATGATTATTAAAATGATTTGTCAGTGTTTATTTAAATTAGTGAAACTCACCAACTATTCGTAGTTGACCCGTTTTCTTTACATGTTTTCTAGGTATGCCCAAGTTGGAATGATTGATATGTGCTTAACTATCTGTGCTACCTGTTGGAAGCTTGCTGCTCTATGTTTTGTAATGAATTTATTAATGTTTTATTGGTAATATATGTGTGTAACACCTAGACAGTAACGCAACTCGCAACAATGTAATATGTTATAAATTAATGTAGTGGTATTTTCTTTATAAGCAATGCTGTTGATATCAGATGTGTCTGTTGCATCCCGTGTACGTTTCCGCTGCGGTTACGGGGTGTTACATCTGCTTACGTCATTTTTCTTCAAATCTTAATCAGCAACAATCTTTCTAAAAGTAGCAGTAATCGAGCTCTGATACCACTTGTCGGTCCCTTTGATTTCAGCTGGATCTTGATCAATCAAGTCATAACTTACACAGATTAATCGTGTTGACAAGAGAGTAATGACAGGTTGCTATATTTAGAAAGATATCCGTTTGTTAAAGGCGGAATCAATAACAAACATACGGTTGCAATGAATAATCAAAGATAGAGAGGCACACTCAGGATTCACTTAAAAGATTTTCATTTATATCATATTAAAATCATACAAACAGATAATCGGTTTAGGGTATTCTAGGAATCCTAAGATAGCCGTCACACAATATTCTCTCAATTAATTTCTCTCTCTTGTGTGTGTGTCTATCTCTCTCTTGTTGTCTGTTGTGTTTGGCGGCGTGCCCTAAATATTCTATTTATAGGCCTGCCAACCTAGGACAGCTGTCATTCCTTCTAGAAACCATATCCGATAATACATATTCAAATTACATATTCAAAAATAAAACTAAGTGTAAAACAAGTCTTCCGGGTAGGCTTTTCATTAAACTTCAGTGTCCGAGTACACAGTGTACTCGGCCTTCCTTCTGTCACACCCCGACTAGGTAGTTGCGGAAGCGTAATATGGGAATGTAACAGATAACACTGGTATCAACAACATTGTTTATAAAGAAATTCATAAACTAATTTACATTATATTACATGGGTAGGTACTATGTTTACAAACTAGGTGAAAAACACATAACCGGTTTACGAGCTTCTTATTCAGTATTATATCAGCGTCTATTCACAGCTATTCAACTTTCCTTCTAACACCAAGCATGTAAGCAAATCATTCCACTTTTGCTTTACCTGAAAAGCATGTTAAAACGGGTCAACTACGTCTAGTTGGTGAGTTTCAAGTTTCACGAGTATCAATGAAATCAGTTCACGAGTTTGTAAAGTTTACAGTGTGTATGTATAAATGTCTGTGTATGATGCATTATACTAAGCCACAAGTGAAACCGAAACGAGCTATACTGCATGGCCTCTCCTGCCCATGCACTCCTGTTGGCATTTAACAGCCAATTTGCCCCATGTATGTACTATGTCTAACACCACATAGCAGTATGTAAATATATAATGACAATGTGCAACTGGTTTTTACATATGTTCCGGCTTACCCCACCGGCTCTGTCACAGTTGGGTTTGTCAAACCGATAGTACTATCCACACGCCACCGGCACGAAGTTAATCACTTGTGTTTGTGGGGACTTGTCAAGTGTTAGTACTTAGATAATCCACATCATCACACGTTTTCAAGTATAACAGTTTATGTAAACATGCTTTTCACCCCAAAAGTTCGTAAAACAGTTTAGAAAGTGGGGGTCGTGAAACTCACCTTATCGTAGTTCGCACAGAAATCACGTATCAAATAGTCAGATGTCTCGTTTATAGCCTGATTCCTATAAACGGTATCGTATTGTTATTACTAGTACAGTGTTTAAGCTAAGTCGGGCTGTATAGATAATCTGGGTATAGCTGTTAGGCCCAGAACATGATCATAGTCTTAGATTGTGACGTTGTATACTATGAAATGTTTAAAACTGGATTTGGCTCAGTTTCACCGTTTTCCGAGCCTAGCTCAGTTGATCGTTTATACGTTTCGGGATTAGGTAAGATCACATAAAACTTAAGTAAATATATTGATTGATAAAATAAGTTGATTTATGAAAGAATTTTAAAGTTTCGGTATCTGGTTTGATTGCAGGGCTCGTTTCCGTTTTCACACGGGTTTGATTATACAAAACGCGCACAATTTACCCGATTTGTCCGGAATTCTCGTAAAAAGTTCGTTTTTATCAATATCATTCAAAAATATGATATTTAACCACTTTTGACATTTTGACATACCAGTCAGTCCGTTAAACACAAAACTGCCGGTTTCGTTAAAACAATTATAATTTAAATCTTTGATAAATCATAACTAAATATGTAATTATATATAAATTATGTAAATTCTTGTAAAAATACATTAAGACATGGAGAATTTTATAAAAATGTTTTCAGAAATTTTATGATTATTTATTTATTTATAAAAATTCATTTAATAGGTTATAATCATGTAATAAATGACCCGTTTATATCAAACGACCTCCGAAAAATCCGATAATTTTTACCAATAGTCTCAATGTCATTACATAGCCCCTGCAAAATTTCCAGAACCTAACTCTTTTGACAAAATGTCTTTTTGTGCGTTTTTCGGCTGTTAAAATTCGGTTAAACCATGATTGCACAAACCATACTTAGGCATTTCCAATGATTCCCAAACTTTACCAGTGATTTTACCATCCCATATCAAACTCCAAAACCAAGTTTCATAATTTTTCAATATGTTTAGCTATTTTTCCCAAATAAACGCTCATAAACGGGAATAAATTCACCAAATATTCTCCGTTTATCGAAAAATTACCAAATTTGAACAGGGACTCATTTATATGATCCCTAATGTTCCTGCAAATTTTCACAAGCTAACAACAAGCACGTCACAACCTAATACTAAACAGCCCCTAAACGAGTATTACGGGTTTACCTTGTCGGTTTTTCGATGAATTTTGCTAGCTTAAACGACTTTCCGGGTCTCGGGTTGCAAACTCAGTATATCTACATATCATATAACATCAAACCAAGCATAAATCATCCATGTAACAGCCTTGATAATTAGGGTTTCGGTTTTGGGTTCAAACCGAACTTTCTAACCGTAAAAACGTTGTATTCATGTTATAATCCGCGTTTTTGACCAAAAAAGTATATGTTCCTGGTTTGTAAACATGTTTAACATCAAAACATAATTTTACTTGATTTTTAGGGTTTTTGGATGGTTAAACATGTTTAAAACTAACTAAAACATGTTTATATGTTAATTATATGCATCAAACTTGGTTAAATCTTTATAAACTTTGATCTTACCTTAGGGTTTTTGAAAGGGAGTTGAGAGAACAGAGGCTAGAGCTGCTGGACTTCAAAATATGTTGTATGTTGGAATGAATAAGAAAGCTTAAGGTTTAAGTTATAAAAAAAAAAATAATGTGTATTATGGTGGGCAGATTCCGATCGGCACCTTTGGAAGCCCCTTAATGGGCTGTTTTGGCCCATTTAACTATTCATACAAGCCCAAACATGAAAAGCCCACTTCAAATTTAGTTCGGGTTCGGTTTTTCGCAAGAAAATTAATTCGGGTGTGAGAAATAGCGCAAAAACGAGTGTTTTTCAGCTTATTTTTGTAAAATAAGAAAAACGTACTGACTCGTTGTAAAATTCCAAAATATTTTCACGGATTGCTTAGAACATGTCATATAAGTGTTTTATAAATCTTTTTCGGCTTAACGGATGCTACAATGCTTGTTTTGATATTAACGATCGCGTTTAAGGTTATAGCGTATCGATAAACGAAACCTTTTTCGTGTAAAGAGTTTTAAACGTACTGGAGCCTAAATATCAATATGTTAGCCTCTATAACATATATATATAACTCGTATATGACCCCTCAGTATGTATACGGGTCATAATTAGTATCGGTCGGTTACTCGTTTAAGCACTACGAATTAACCGATTTATCGTTTACTTGTTACGTAAAGAATATAGTGTACCTCGTTTTGTCATGAATGTCACATTCTCCCCCCGTTAAGAAATTTCGTCCCCGAAATTTAATGTGTCATCGGTTTTCTAGGGAACAGGTGTGGGTATTTCTTTCGTAATTCGTCCTTTCGTTCCCAAGTATATTCGGGTCCTTGTTTTGAATTCCACCGAACTTTTACCAATGAAATTTTGTTGTGTCGTAACTGTTTGGTTTTCCCGTCTACAATTTCTACCGGTTCCTCTACGAAGTTGAGTTTTTCGTTGATCTGAACATCTTCCAGTGGTACTATTGTCGTTTCATCAGTCAAACACTTTTTCAGATTCGATACATGAAACACGTCATGAATAGTGCTTAGTTCTAAGGGTAGTTTTAATCGGTAAGCTACGGGACCAATTTTTGCAATAATCTCAAAAGGTCCGATGTATCTCGGGGCTAGTTTGCCAGTCTTTCCAAATCTTATAACACCCTTCCATGGCGATACTTTTAAAAATACCTTATCACCTATTTCAAAAGATAACGGTTTTCTGCGAACATCGGCATAACTCTTTTGTCGGTCACGGGCAGCTTTCAATTTTTGTTTAACTTGGTGAATCTTATCGGTGGTTTCCTGAATTAAGTCGGATCTTGAAATTTGAGTATCACCCACTTCTGTCCAACATAGTGGTGATCTACATTTTCGCCCGTATAGAGCTTCATAAGGTGCTGCTTGTATACTACTGTGATAACTGTTATTGTAAGAGAATTCAATGAGCGGGAGGTGTTGATCCCAATTCCCTTTGAAGTCCAGTACACAAGCACGAAGTAAATCTTCTAAGGTTTGGATGGTTCGTTCAGATTGACCATCGGTTTGGGGATGGTAAGCCGTACTTAGGTCGATTCGGGTTCCCAAGGCTTTTTGTACTGCTTGCCAGAAATGTGAAGTAAAGTGACTGTCTCGATCGGAAATAATCGAAAGAGGTACTCCGTGTCGAGATACTATTTCATCGATGTAAATTTGAGCGAGTTTTTCGGTGGTGTAGTTGTTACGGATGGGAATAAAGTGTGCGGATTTGGTTAATCGGTCCACAATTACCCAAATTGCGTTGTGTCCTCGAGAAGTTTTAGGAAGGTGTGTCACAAAGTCCATGGTAATTTGTTCCCATTTCCATTGTGGGATTTCGGGTTGTTGTAACATTCCCGAAGGTTTTTGATATTCCGCCTTTACCCTTGCACATGTTGCACATTTACTTACATACACGGCTATATCCTTTTTCATACCAGGCCACCAGTAAAATTTTTTAACATCCTTATACATCTTATCAGCACCTGGATGAATAGAATATTTGGATTTGTGTGCTTCATCAAGTATCAGCTTTCGGAGTTTATGAAGTGTTGGAATCCAGACCCGGTTTTTGTAATAATATACTTCATCGGTTCTCTTCTCAAAATTCTTTTCATTTCCATGTAGTTCTTCTTTTTCTAGTTGATCTACCTTCAAGGCCTCATCTTGTGCAACGCGAACTTGTTCGGTTAGGCTACTTTGAACAATCATTCCGAGTGCTCTTACCCTTAATGGTTTGATTCTGTCTTTTCGGCTTAAAGCATCAGCTACTACGTTGGCCTTACCCGGATGGTATTTAATCTCACAGTCATAATCATTTAACAGTTCTACCCATCTCCTTTGTCTCATGTTTAGCTCTTTCTGATCGAATATGTGTTGTAGGCTTTTGTGATCAGTATAGATGGTACATTTAGTGCCATACAAGTAATGTCTCCAAATCTTCAATGCAAAGATAACTGCTCCCAATTCCAAATCATGGGTCGTATAATTCTTTTCATGTACTTTTAATTGTCGGGAAGCATATGCTATTACTTTCTTTCTTTGCATCAGTACGCATCCTAACCCTTTACGAGATGCGTCACAATATACCACCAATTCATCAGTTTCATCTGGAAGGCTTAATATTGGAGCCTCACATAACTTCTGTTTTAACGTTTGGAAGGCCATTTCTTGTTCTTCTCCCCATTCATATGCTCGATCTTTTTGAGTTAGGAGGGTTAGAGGTTGTGCAATACTTGAAAAGTTTTCAATGAATCTTCTATAATAACCGGCTAGTCCTAAGAATTGACGAATTTCTCTTGGTGACTTAGGCACTTGCCAATTCTTAATAGCCTCAATTTTACTTGGGTCTACTTGGATTCCTTGATGGTTCACAATGTGTCCCAAAAACTGCACTTCTTGTAGCCAAAACTCACATTTGGACAACTTTGCGTATAACTTCTCTTGTCTCAATAATTTTAAGATTTCCCGCAAATGTTGTTCGTGTTCCTCCTTACTTCTCGAATATATCAAAATGTCATCGATAAACACTATCACGAACTTGTCAAGGTAAGGTTTGCAAATTCGGTTCATGAGGTCCATAAACACTGCAGGTGCATTTGTCAACCCAAACGGCATAACCAAAAATTCATAGTGACCATACCGAGTTCGGAAAGCTGTTTTTGGTACGTCTTCTTCCTGAATTCTTACTTGATGATAACCAGATCTAAGATCAATTTTTGAAAAATACTTCGCACCTTGGAGCTGATCAAACAAGTCATCAATTCGGGGTAAGGGGTATCTATTCTTTATAGTCACTTTATTCAATTCCCGATAATCAATACACATTCGAAAACTCCCATCCTTCTTCTTTACAAACAACACTGGTGCTCCCCACGGTGAGTAACTAGGGCGAATAAAACCCCTGTCCAGTAATTCTTGTAATTGGTTGGACAGTTCTTGCATTTCAGAAGGCGCAAGTCTATAAGGTGCCTTAGCAATGGGTGCTGCTCCCGGTATCAAGTCAATATGGAATTCAACTTGTCGGGTCGGTGGTAAACCAGGCAACTCATCGGGGAATACATCTGAATACTCGTGTACCACTGGGATGTCTTCCATTCGTTTTTCTTCGGGTTCCTTAACCGTTACACTCGCCAAGTATAAAGTACAACCTTGGCGTAAATATCTCAATGCCTTAAGTTGAGATATGAGAGGCAGTACCGTACCAGATTTCTCACCTTGAACAATCATAGCTTCATCATTCGAAAGAGGTATCCTAACAGTCTTATCCTTACAGACAATTTCAGCTTTATACTTAGATAGCCAGTCCATACCGACTATAACATCGAAACTTCCCAATTCTACTGGAAGTAAATCAATAAGGAATGGGTGGTCGTTTAGGATAAGGGAACAGTCTCGGACTATTCGATTAACAAGTATAGGCTTACCGTTAGCGAGTTCTATAGTATATGGTTTTATTAGTTCACTAACCGGCATATTTTCTAAAGGTAAGAAGTTAACAGATATGAAACTTCTATCGGCACCCGTATCATACAAAACTGAAGCATACTGACCCGAAACTAAGAATGTACCTGTCACCACATTCGGATCATGAAGCGCTTCACCCGGTCCTAATACAAACGCGCGTCCCTTAGCTGTGTTGGAGGTTGATGCTTGTGCTTGGTTCTGCCTTCTCACTGCACCCGGGTTCAAATTGGGGCAGTATCTCCGAAAGTGTTCCGTACTGCCACATTCATAGCAGGCACGGAGGTTCGTGGTAGGTGGGGTTTGTTGGTTGAGTTGTGGGCGGGTTGGTTGAGGTCGAGGGAGTTGAATTGATTGCGGTGGACGGTTAACAGTGTTAGTGGAGGTTCTACAGTTGGGGGCATAGTGTCCCGTTCTTCCACACTTTTGACAAATGACCGGTTTGCAATCACCTACATGATGAAAGTTACATCTTCTGCACTTCGGTAACGTCCCTTTATAGGTCTCTTGTTTAACATTAGAACTGGTTATGGCATAACTTCGGGTATTCGGATGAGCCCGTTTGTTCTGAGGGTTTCCTTGCATTCTTGTCCCAAAATCAGTTCGTTTTAAACTTGTTGTTTCACCTGGCATTCTTATCACTCCACTTCTCATCAGATCAAAAGTAACGACACCCGTTTGAGATACAGCACTTTCTAATGTCGGGTGGGCAACTGAATTCACTATACTTCTCACAGCAGGAGTCAGTCCCCAAATATAACGTTCAATTCGTTTCGCTTCCGGTGTAACTAACCACGGAACTAAGCGGGACAGTTCGTTAAAATGATTCGTGTATCCCACATGGTCTGCACCTTTCATTTCCAGATTCCATAACTCGTGTTCCAACCTCTGAATCTCACTTTTAGGACAAAAATGCTCTAGCATGAGGGTTTTTAATTCAGTCCATGACATACGATTAATAGCATCTTGTCCCTTATTTGGACTACCGTGTTCCACCACATCAGCGCTTGGTCTAGAAACATACTGGTAGCATATTTGACCACGCGGTTCGGTGGACACTCACTGATATTAATTACTGATTCGGTCTTCTCTATCCATTTGACCAGTCCGCTAGGTCCTTCAATACCCTTAAACTCAATCGGTTTCCATGATGTAAATTGTTTGTATGAGTACTCCTGACGCGGGGGTTTTCGGTTATTATTATTGTTATTATCGGTATTGGTCCGAGTATTATCACTATTAGTTGTGTTAACAACCGGTACAGGGTTCGGGATATTATCAGGGTGCACAACAGGTTCTGGGTTCCCAGTGACATTCATAGTTGGGAGAGTGTTATTATTATTTATGACATTATCAGTATTCACCGGGTTAGTAACACCCGGGGCTACGTTAGTGTCCGGCGGAAGTGTATTAACAGTGGCCGTGGTGGTGCTCGTAGGTTGATTAACAGTATTGTTAGCACGTATGCTTGCAGTGACTTGTGTTACAATTGTTGGTATCACTGCTTGTAGTTGACGAGCAATTATTGCGGCCACTTCCGCCTCAGACAAAGGGTTTGTTTTCTTCGGGGCCATTCTATAGAATAATCAATTATATAATAATCAATATTGTTTCACTATGATCAACACAACTTTACGATATTACACTTTCACAACACATAACTATGCCAAAGAAAACACGTTTGTATTAATTATAATCATTATTGTACATATGCATCCAAAATTAGCGCATAGGCTTAACCTGGTATAGGCCAGCGCTTGTATATGCGTATCAAAATTTGTCACTAAGTGTCATGTAGACTTAACCCGATAAGGGCCAGTGCTTGAATTAGTACTAAACCACAAACAACTCCCAAGTCAGCCCAACACGCTGTAACAAAATGCTGCCTGGGATATCAAAAGACTATATACATAAGACCAGACTACGATGTCCTATCAATTCTTTGCAACATGGAACCACAACCAAACAACAGCAGCCACTAGGGCCGCATTAACCGCTAAGCATACCCCTAGTAGTATCATTGCCCGATCCTGACGCCCGTGGCTGTGAGCACTGGATCTTTGCACAATTCTGATTTCCTGTTGCATATACCTCATGTGATCATACATATCATGTCTATGCTGGTTTAGGCTATTTATCGAATGTGAGTGTTCTAAGAGCTGATCAGTTGCTAAACCAAACCATGCTGAATCAGAATGACGAGGTGGCTCGGGTACCGGGGCGGGTAAACCCCAAGTAGGAATAGGTATCTCGGTTACCTGGACACGCGATGTTTCTCCCCTATGGTACGTAGATCGAGGTGGGAGAGATGTGTGCTCAGGTGGACGCACTGAAATGCGAGCGGTCTGACGGTTTCTAATAGTGGGTGGGGGTACTGGTGTATGCTGTACAGGTGGAGTAGGGGATCTGGGTGCTCTAACAGGTGAACGATAAGCACTAGTAGCTCCCTGTCCTGTAACATTCCTAGGGGATTCCCTAGGGGGATAGGTGTCACAACGATAACCCGATAAGTCGGGTTGATCCGCGGGTACCTCACGTGGAATTACCGCATCTGCACCTTCTCCTATTTCCTCTGGTTCCTCCTCAGTTTCTTCTTCCGGATCCTCCTCCTCCTCCTCAGGCCTTGTTGGTAGGGTATTAGGTAAACGATCAGTAGATCTTGACATATTTCTGCACCATGGTTAGTAATAAGAATAATATCCTTCTATATTAATCATAGTAAGATACGTGCAGGTATTTATACACATAAGCACAAATAATCGTTTATATACACAAATATTTATCTATTATTATATTTTATACACATATGTTGCTGTTTTTACCTATTCGATTGTTTATCGACTTCTTCTCGAATTTCCTCGTACAAACAAGTCTGTTATTACGTTTCGGACCATAATAACCCACTTGTCCATTCGCGTTCATCACGAGAATCATTCGTGTATATTAATTAATATTATTTTATTCCCAGAGTTAATCGAGCCTACGGTTATCTTAGGGTATCCTAAGGGACATCCTAATTCTTTATAACCAATGGCTCTGATACCAACTTCTGTCACACCCCGACTAGGTAGTTGCGGAAGCGTAATACGGGAATGTAACAGATAACACTGGTATCAACAACATTGTTTATAAAGAAATTCATAAACTAATTTACATTATATTACATGGGTAGGTACTATGTTTACAAACTAGGTGAAAAACACATAACCGGTTTACGAGCTTCTTATTCAGTATTATATCAGCGTCTATTCATAGCTATTCAACTTTCCTTCTAACACCAAGCATGTAAGCAAATCATTCCACTTTTGCTTTACCTGAAAAGCATGTTAAAACGGGTCAACTACGTCTAGTTGGTGAGTTTCAAGTTTCACGAGTATCAATGAAATCAGTTCACGAGTTTGTAAAGTTTACAGTGTGTATGTATAAATGTCTGTGTATGATGCATTATACTAAGCCACAAGTGAAACTGAAACGAGCTATACTGCATGGCCTCTCCTGCCCATGCACTCCTGTTGGCATTTAACAGCCAATTTGCCCCATGTATGTACTATGTCTAACACCACATAGCAGTATGTAAATATATAATGACAATGTGCAACTGGTTTTTACATATGTTCCGGCTTATCCCACCGGCTCTGTCACAGTTGGGTTTGTCAAACCGATAGTACTATCCACACGCCACCGGCACGAAGTTAATCACTTGTGTTTGTGGGGACTTGTCAAGTGTTAGTACTTAGATAATCCACATCATCACACGTTTTCAAGTATAACAGTTTATGTAAACATGCTTTTCACCCCAAAAGTTCGTAAAACAGTTTAGAAAGTGGGGGTCGTGAAACTCACCTTATCGTAGTTCGCACAGAAATCACGTATCAAATAGTCAGATGTCTCGTTTATAGCCTGATTCCTATAAACGGTATCGTATTGTTATTACTAGTACAGTGTTTAAGCTAAGTCGGGCTGTATAGATAATCTGGGTATAGCTGTTAGGCCCAGAACATGATCATAGTCTTAGATTGTGACGTTGTATACTATGAAATGTTTAAAACTGGATTTGGCTCAGTTTCACCGTTTTCCGAGCCTAGCTCAGTTGATCGTTTATACGTTTCGGGATTAGGTAAGATCACATAAAACTTAAGTAAATATATTGATTGATAAAATAAGTTGATTTATGAAAGAATTTTAAAGTTTCGGTATCTGGTTTGATTGCAGGGCACGTTTCCGTTTTCACACGGGTTTGATTATACAAAACGCGCACAATCTACCCGATTTGTCCGGAATTCTCGTAAAAAGTTCGTTTTTATCAATATCATTCAAAAATATGATATTTAACCACTTTTGACATTTTGACATACCAGTCAGTCCGTTAAACACAAAACTGCCGGTTTCGTTAAAACAATTATAATTTAAATCTTTGATAAATCATAACTAAATATGTAATTATATATAAATTATGTAAATTCTTGTAAAAATACATTAAGACATGGAGAATTTTATAAAAATGTTTTCAGAAATTTTATGATTATTTATTTATTTATAAAAATTCATTTAATAGGTTATAATCATGTAATAAATGGCCCGTTTATATCAAACGACCTCCGAAAAATCCGATAATTTTTACCAATGGTCTCAATGTCATTACATAGCCCCTGAAAAATTTCCAGAACCTAACTCTTTTGACAAAATGTCTTTTTGTGCGTTTTTCGGCTGTTAAAATTCGGTTAAACCATGATTGCACAAACCATACTTAGGCATTTCCAATGATTCCCAAACTTTACCAGTGATCTTACCATCCCATATCAAACTCCAAAACCAAGTTTCATAATTTTTCAATATGTTTAGCTATTTTTCCCAAATAAACGCTCATAAACGGGAATAAATTCACCAAATATTCTCCGTTTATCGAAAAATTACCAAATTTGAACAGGGACTCATTTATATGATCCCTAATGTTCCTGAAAATTTTCACAAGCTAACAACAAGCACGTCACAACCTAATACTAAACAGCCCCTAAACGAGTATTACGGGTTTACCTTGTCGGTTTTTCGATGAATTTTGCTAGCTTAAACGACTTTCCGGGTCTCGGGTTGCAAACTCAGTATATCTACATATCATATAACATCAAACCAAGCATAAATCATCCATGTAACAGCCTTGATAATTAGGGTTTCGGTTTTGGGTTCAAACCGAACTTTCTAACCGTAAAAACGTTGTATTCATGTTATAATCCGCGTTTTTGACCAAAAAAGTATATGTTCCTGGTTTGTAAACATGTTTAACATCAAAACATAATTTTACTTGATTTTTAGGGTTTTTGGATGGTTAAACATGTTTAAAACTAACTAAAACATGTTTATATGTTAATTATATGCATCAAACTTGGTTAAATCTTTATAAACTTTGATCTTACCTTAGGGTTTTTGAAAGGGAGTTGAGAGAACAGAGGCTAGAGCTGCTGGACTTCAAAATATGTTGTATGTTGGAATGAATAAGAAAGCTTAAGGTTTAAGTTATAAAAAAAAAAAATAATGTGTATTATGGTGGGCAGATTCCGATCGGCACCTTTGGAAGCCCCTTAATGGGCTGTTTTGGCCCATTTAACTATTCATACAAGCCCAAACATGAAAAGCCCACTTCAAATTTAGTTCGGGTTCGGTTTTTCGCAAGAAAATTAATTCGGGTGTGAGAAATAGCGCAAAAACGAGTGTTTTTCAGCTTATTTTTGTAAAATAAGAAAAACGTACTGACTCGTTGTAAAATTCCAAAATATTTTCACGGATTGCTTAGAACATGTCATATAAGTGTTTTATAAATCTTTTTCGGCTTAACGGATGCTACAATGCTTGTTTTGATATTAACGATCGCGTTTAAGCTTATAGCGTATCGATAAACGAAACCTTTTTCGTGTAAAGAGTTTTAAACGTACTGGAGCCTAAATATCAATATGTTAGCCTCTATAACATATATATATAACTCGTATATGACCCCTCAGTATGTATACGGGTCATAATTAGTATCGGTCGGTTACTCGTTTAAGCACTACGAATTAACCGATTTATCGTTTACTTGTTACGTAAAGAATATAGTGTACCTCGTTTTGTCATGAATGTCACACCTTCAGACTTGGTAAACATAGAAGTGTACTCGGGATCAGTTTCCGGGTAGACTTTACTTAGAGAATATTTTACCAAGTAAAATATTCACCGAGTAGACTTCAATCTTCTTGAATTTATCAGACTTTGCCCGACAACTCCTTACGAGCAACCCTGTTCTTCGATGGTCCAATTCAACTTTTTACCATAAATAACTTATTAGCAAAGCGTACTCGGGAGTACAGTTCCTTGCTTGAGTTGAACCTTGCCCGATGTTACTTAGAGATATATTCCATTTATACATCAAGCTTGCTCGGACCATAATTATTAAAGAATACCTTGCCCGGTCTTCCAATCACTTGGCTTCATGGACTTGGTTGACCAAATCTTACTCGAAAGAGTAAAATACTTGGTTTTGAAGAACAAACCTGCTTGACAAAGTGAACCTTGCTCGGAGATACCAAATCAGTGATCCTTACTCGGGAATGCATTGATTAGCATACCTTGCCCGGATATCCACTTAAGAAGACTATTTGAAGTAAACCTTGCCCGGGAGGCAAAATCTCATCCTCGGCTAAGTAAAAGCTTGCTCGGAACCCAAGGTGTGCTCGGATTCAATACTTAGCAGTTTCTGAGGAGGTTGAGAAGATTCCAATCTTCCATATTCTTCGTTTAGGTCAAATCTCCTCATTTGGGTCAAACTTTTGACCCAACATATTTAAACCCTAATTTTCTAGTATAGTTTGAATCATTTAATAAAACAATATGTTTACTCAAGTTTGTGTGATATTAACTAATTTCGAAACGCTTAAACGACCAACTTGGTAAGACACGGAAAATGGTGAAACTGAACCAAAACAGAATTTGAATATTAGACACTGTGCAACGTCACAATCTAAGACAACTGACATGTTCTAGGAGTAACAAGCATACCCAGACTAGATAAACAACCAAATTCAGTTTAAAGACTGTACTAGTATTAACAGTACAATACCGATAATAGGATTCGAGCTATAATCGGGGCATATTATTGATAGAAGTGTATTATTGGTGCTATCACTATAAGGTGAGTTTCATGACCATTCTTTTAAATTGTTTTACGAACATTGTGGTGAAAAGCATGTTTATATATATATATATCAATCTGGAAACATGTTATGATGTGAATTGTCTAAGTGCTAACACTTGAAAGTCCCCACAAACACGAATGATTGACCTTGGGCAAGTGGCATGTTAGTGCACTGTTTTGGTCGTCTCGGTCTTTGTATTTAATGCAATTTATTATTATTAATGTAAAGGGCATTTTTGTAATTTACTAGTCCCATTCGTTAAGTTTATGAGCTCATTCGTTAAGGATGTTTAACGAATGATGCTATACATTATTGTTATTGTCCATTCGCTAAGGATGTTTAACGAATGGACCTAATCGTTATTGATTAGTCACCATTCGTCATGGAATGTTGACAGATGAGGTATAGGGAACGAGTCTTTCGCTATACTCCTTAATCTTCTATATATAGGTTGTTCATACCATAATTTAACAAGTGTTCTAATTAATTTTTTGTGAGTCGTTACTCTGCCAAAATATCCTCTCACACTAACACTTCGTTCAATCTAATATATCAATCACTTATACATATTAGTAACTAGATCCTAGATCAATATTAATCATGAATTGATTAGTATAAAGCTCATTCAAGCTCTCTCATGGCATGTGAATAGTATTATTGGTTTGACAAACCCAATTGACAAAGCCGGTAGGGTATGCCGGGACATTATACAATTGCACATTACCATATAACTATACATACATGTTATGAGGTGTTAGACATAATACCCAGGGCATATGGCAATAAAGGCCATGGGGAGTGTGTGGGCAGTGGAGACCACATGGAAAAAGCACGTCAAGGGTCACTTGTGGCTTAGTATAACGTAACATGAATACTATGATTATGCATACAGATTTCGTTTAAATTTGTGAAATTGTTAACCCTTTTTAACATGCTTTTCAGGTGTACCAAAGTTGAAATAAAGTGGTTGTGTGCTATGTGCTTAGACAGTGAATGTAACAATTGTAGACAGATGCACATATGCTAATATGGAATAAACTGGTTAATGTACTGATTAACGTTGGGTAACACCTAGTTTTTAAACGAAGTTAGAATGATGTAATATAATGCAAATTAGCTTTCTGATGTTTCTTTATGTCACACCCCGACTAGGTTTTATGCAGAAGCGTAATAGTGGAATGTAACAGACACCTCTGGTATCACCCACATTGTTTATAAAGAAAATTAACAAACTAATTTACATCATTTTATATTATTTTGTACTATGTTTACAGATTAAGTGAAACATATAACTGGTTCTTCAGACCATTTAGTCTTTAATAGTGTACTTGCATCTATCTACACAGTGTCGTTCTCAAACTCTAGAAAAAAGCATATAAGCATGTTATTCCAGCTTCGTTTCACCTGAAAAGCATGTTAAAACGGGTCAACTACGAACAATTGGTGAGTTTCATAAGTTTCTACGGAATGGATATATGTAATCGTATTATTCATAGTATGTATGTATATGATGTAATTATTCTAAGCCACAAGTGAACCCTTGACGTGTTATACCACATGCCCTCTACTGCCCACGCACTCCCCATGGCCTCGACTTTCACATGCCCCAAACGGTACTATGTCTTACACCACGTAGCATGTTACAACATGTTTATATGGTCATGTGCAATTGTAAAACTTGTCCCGACATACCCCTCCGGCCCTGTCAATTAGGGTTGTCAAACAAATAGTACTATTCACATGCCATCGGTTCAAGATTAATCACTCGTGTTTGTGGAGACTTTCAAGTGTTAGCATTTTGACAATTCACATCATAACACTGTTAGTGCACGGTTTTTTCGTCTCGTGTCTTTGTAATCGTTACGTAATTTATTATTATTTTAATGTGAAGGGCACTTTAGTAATTATAAGTCCCATACGTTATGCTATGGCTCATTCGTTAAGGATGTTTAACGAATGAGGCCAATCGTGTTTATTATTGTTCATTCGTTAAGGATGTTTAACGAATGGACCGTAGTCATTATATATTGTACCCATTCGTCATGGAATGTTGACGAATGGGATATAGCGAATGAGTCATTTGCTATATCATTTTGGTTATTTATGTAATGAAGACGAATGAAGGCCATTTGTTACGGAATGTGTAACGAATGGCATTCGTCTTCTATATATTGGCTGTTCAGCCTAAGTTTAATTTAAGTGTTGATAATGTTATTTCTCCTGTGTCGTTACTCTGCCCAATTGTCCTCCCAACACTTCGCCAATATTATCAAGTCCATTATACATAAACATATATCAGATAACTAGATCCTATGTTCAATTGATATGACAGATTCAATTGATTGAAACTCTAATCGTGTATGTTTTCACAAGTGGTATCAGAGCTCCAGGTTAGATTATGTGTCTGTTAAGGTGTTTTAATATGAATTGAATGTTAATTCATAGTTTGATTGGTTAATTATTGATCTGAGACTCTATTTTTCAATTTTCATCGAATTAGTATATTGAGGTGGTAATTCGATAATGATTTGATCATATTTCGAGTTGGTTTTGGTAGTGTGAGGTTCGTTGGGATTGAATTAGAATATTGTATGAGTTTGGAATGGAATTGAATTGATTTTTAGTGAAAACGGAACATAAGTTTCTATTTTGTGATTTATTGGATTTCAGACTACGTTCAGATTGAGTATAGAGTTTCAGATTGGTTTGGATCTATCCGCGGGACAATTACGAGTTGTTGAAGCTATGGTTTGTGAAATTTGAACAAGTATCGAGTGAGAAATCCATGGATTTGTGATTGTTTGTTTCGTTTTTTGAATCTAGAAAATTTCCAGATCTGGAAATTTGTTCGAATATATGAAGATTCATATGATCATTCGTTATAATGATTCTGTTCATTTGTTATACGCTTAATGCTCATTCGTTATTAACATATAACTGATTTGTACCACGTGTAAAGTTTGTTACAACATAATAATAAATTCATTCGGTACTGTAGCTGATTCGTTATCAACTATTCGTCATTTAAAGTTCATTTGTCCTCACTCACTCGTCATCCAATCAACATTCATTTGTCACAGTAATTCATTCGCTACAAATTCATTCGTTACCTTATCCGTTACTCCATTTGTCATACCATTCGTCAGTCATTCGTCATACCATTCGTCAACCCATTCGTCAGCCATTCGTCAACCATTTGTCAGTAAATTGTTAAGCTATTCGTGTCACTTATCTATCACTGTTCATTTGTCATAATCATTCGTAACTGTTCATCATTCTTTTTTCCATTCGTTACAGAGTTTTTATTTTACACCTTTAAGTTTGATTAAACTCATATTTGTTTAATATGGCTAGTTATCATGCACTGGCTTCTCCGAACGTGTTAAATACAGCAAATGTTACATCTCGATGCTGAGATTGGATCTCATTCAAAATGTCCAGGTGTAATGAAATTTAGTGATTTTGTTAAATGGTAACCACGTTTCAGAGCACATCTAGGGTCTGTACACCCTGATTGTTCATGATGTCTTGATGATGTATACAATGTTCCTATGCTTGGTAGTGAAACTACTGGGTTTACACCAAAAGTTTTTTCTCAGTACTCTCAAGAAGAAAAGAAAGCTCTAGAGATTGAGACTAAGGCATATTCCACTTTAACGATAACATTACCTGACAATATTTTCCATCAAGTGAGAAGTATTAAAATTTGTGCATCCTTGTTTCCACATATTAGAATGAGGAGTATGGGTAATAGTGAAGAAAGTAAAAAGGTAATGTTAAAGTTTCAATTTCAAAATTTAAATTTGTTGAAAGGAGAGACTGTGGAAGAAATGCTCACAAGATTCAGTCATCTTATTGCTGAGATGAATAAGTTAAAAATAAAACCAAGTGAGGTTGATTAGATTGATATTGTGAAGAATGCTCTTCCAAGTTCCTACTCAACGATTCTCATGGTGCTTAAAGAAAATAGTTTCTTTAAAAATGAAGATCTTACTGCAATGGAATTTATGCAAAAGATGGAATATATAGAGTATGATTTAGAATGTCAAAAAGTCATTGAAAGAAACTCAAGACCGGGCATTATATGGATGATGCTTGCCTTTGAGTAGTATTGCCTCTCCAATTAATGCTTTTCTTACTCAAATTGAACAAGAGGGATCATCTTCATATAATGATCCAAATGTATTTTTCATGGCTTCTGGGATCAGTGACATACCTTGTGGATCAACTTCTAATGTTTTCACTGCTCCACCGAATGTAAACATGAAGGAAACTGAACATAATTTTGCTTTTCTTTGTGCATTTAAAACTTCTTATGAATACTTGGAGGGTAGCAAGATTACTACAAGTGAATTGACTGATGAAGATTATGATCATATTGATCCTGGTGATCTTGAGTTAATGGATCTCAAGTGGAATATGGCTATGATAATACGAAAAGTGAAAAAGTTCATGCAACGAACTAGAAAAGATTTACCATCCTTGAACAAACGGGTTGGTTTTGACAAACTGAAAGTCAAATGTTACAATTGGCAAGAGTTTGGTCATTTTGCTAAAGAATGTGACAAGCCAAAGAAAGAATACAATGATCCTCTTTTCCAATACCGAAGTTTAGGAAAGACTTTAACTGAGGTGAAAGATAAATCTTTTGGGGGAGATTATTCAAACGTTGCGGGATCACAAGCTTTACTCACAGCTAACGGGATAGATTGGAAACAACGACCGTTGGGGAATGGTGGTCAAGCTAATCTAGCAATGTTTGAGCACATTGAATATATTCAAGATGCAAGTGGAGTGGGATTGATTTCTGAAAGTGAAGTTGACACTGAATCATATTATGATGTTTCTTGCAAAATGAATCCGACTACTTTTGCTTGCATGGTTAAATTTGACGAGGTCAGTTCTTCTTATGATTCTGTTAAATTGTCAGAAAATGTGAAACATCTAAGTCAAAAATTTATTTAATTAATGCTCATAATGATTCACTAATGAAAGAACTTACTTCAATCAAGGATACATATAGACAATCATTAGAGTCATAAATGAAAGCTAGAGAAAAGATTGAGGGATTGTCTATAAGTAATTATGATTTGAAAGCATAACTTTCGGTGAAAATGACCATTAATGATAAACAATTTCAAGAATTTCTCAAACAAAGATCTAAAATAACCGATCTTGAAAATGAAATTCTAGAGTTGAAAAGCAAATTGGAAAAATTTAGAAATTCATCCTTGTTGTTGAATGAAATTATTGAAGTATCGAGTAAACAAAAAGGTTCTACAAAAGTTTTAGGCTTTGTTGAAGTTCCTCCACCATTTCATGATGATTATTCCCGAAATACGTTTGTGGGAAAAGAAGAAATCGTTACTGAACATGTCGTTCATGAGGAGAGACCTAAAAAGGACAAAATCACTGTTCAAAATTCAACATAAGAACCTCATATTCAAAGTAACAAAGTCTTTGTTTAGAATGTAATCATTGAGGATGTAGTTGAACCTGAAACTGTACACAAAAATTAGAACATTCCACGTTCGAATCATATTTTATGTGAACCTCATGAATTTGATGAAGCTGTGTAGGGTTCAAGTACATCTAAAGTGTATTTGACAAAACCTTCAAAGGTTAAGACAAAGAAATCAGTAAAACCAAAGATTTCTGATGAGGATTTGATACGTTTCATTAATCCAGCTTCTTTAAATGAAAACACTGGTCGTGTGTTTAAGTTAAAATGTCTTAGCAAGGTATTTACTGAGAAAGACATTCCACTCAATTTAATCAAACCAGAGTTGGTTGAGAGTGTCTATGAAACTTCAAAAATACAAGATCTTGAACATGCATTTGCTAAATCTAAAGTATCAAACACAATAGATCCATTGATTAAAGCAAAATAATTGTTAAAATCTGTGAAGAAAGTTAATTGTTAATTCAACTAGAACTGACACATTACTGAGTTTTTTTTTATTGTTTAAATCTTGAATTTTTTATGAAAAAGAAATCTGTTACGTTTGATGACTTGAACAAAATGCATGTTTCTGGTGTGACTCATCAACCTTAGGTTGAAACAGTTTCTGTTAAACCACAAGATATGTTGGTTGATATGAGAACTTGCTTTTTTATGTGGTGAACGTGTTCACGTTATAATAAACTGTGGAATGAAGAAATCATAAAATATTCATCCGTTTATCAAGGAACAAGCCAAACCCATTCATTTGGTTAAAGAAATTATGAAAAGACCTATGTTTTGTGATATTGAGACTCACATCATGTTTTCAAATGTGAATCCACGCAAAGTGATTCATGGATGAGAGCAAGGGTAATTTAAAACCCAAATTTGTAACTACGGAACCAATTTGTAATAATGTGAACACAAATGTAGTTCAAGTTGCGTATTTGAGACGAAAGTCGAAAAGGCCCGCGACTTATGACCAAGCAGCTAAACCGCATTTGGATTCAATCAAAATTAACTTCTCAACTGAAATTAAAGAGGTGCCCAAGACTAAGGCCTGAGCTGCCTATTGAACTAATCAATTTACCTCTATGTGCAGAGCTCATCCAAGACTATATCTAGTGAAAACTGGATTATGGATAGTGGATACTCTCATCATATTACCAGCAACATCAACCTACTAACAAATGTCAAGAATATTCAAGGAGGTTATGTAGCTTCGCGGGCAATTCTGGGGGTATGATTACAAAAGAAGGAGTTGTGTAAAATGGTCATATTACATTTGAGAAAGTTAATTATTGTGATAAAGTGGATCACAATTTGTTGAGCGTGTCTCAAATTTGTGATTAAAAGTATACCACTGTATTTACTGATAAGGAATGCATAATACTCAGACCCGGATATGTCATTCTAGAAGACATGGTTGTTATGCGATCTCCTCGGTCAAATGATATTTATGTACTGAATATGAGTACTAAGGTATATACTTCTGTTGAAACGTGTTTTGTCTTAAAAGAAACTAAGAAAGACCTGATTATGTGGCATAAGCATATGGGTCACATTCAGGTCAGAAAGATGAATTATCAGATGGAAAATCATTTGGTTAACGGCGTTTCCCTAAAACACTTCAAGATGACCGATCACTGTGTTGCATGCAAAAAGGGCAAACAGAAAAAGAAGTCACACCCGTCTAAGTTAATTAATTTCTGTGATACTCCTCTAGAACGACTTCATATGGATTTGTTTGGTCCCGTGAATCGTGTGAGTATTGCCAGAGATTGGTACTGTCTATTTGTCAATGCTGACTATTCAAGATATTCGTGGGTGTTATTTATGAGTTCTAAAGATTATACACCTATTTTTATGCAAAATCTAATCACAAAGATCGAATCACTGTACAAACAAAAGGTGAGACGTATTCAGAGTGATAATGGTAGGGAGTTCAATAACACTGTATTGGAATTCTTGTGTATTCAAAAAGGAATTCATCGAGAATATAGTGCTCCATATGTACCTCAACAGAATGGTGTTGCTGAAAGGAAGAACCGAACACTTATTGAAGCTGCAAGAACAATGTTGGCAGATTCAAAGCTTCCTGTCCAATTTTGGAGTGAGGCGATGCACACTGCTTACTACACGCTTAATCGTGTTTTAACTGTGAAGAAGCTACACTAGACAAGTTATGTGTCTATGAACAATTGTAAAACTAATTTGAATTTTTTAGAACCATTCTGGTGTCCTTGGACTATGTTGAAAAGAGATGTGGGAAAATTCGAGGAAAAAGCAATTGAAGGTTATTACCTAGGTTATGCATCACCTAAGAAACGGGTCTTCAGTTTTACTTAGGGTTGTGTTGAAGAGTTGTACCATGTTGACTGTCAACGATACACAACATCGCCAGCTGGAAAAGGTCCTGATTGGATTTTTGATTATTAAAGTGTATTTAATTCGTTTACTCCCATAGTTGATCAACCTGATGAAGACTTGGTGCATGCTTATTTCGAAGATCAATTTTCAACACCAAGGTCTTCAGTTTCTAATTATGATGATGTTACACAAGATGATCTTCCTGATACGTTTGATGTTATCTCTATTTCGTCAGATGATGGTCATTTTGTTGATTCCTCTTCAGCTTTATTCCCTGAAATTCATGACTCATGATGCTGAAGAGAATTTGACTAATTTAACTGATAATGTTGTTGTGCATGAGAATCCGACACTTAGAGTTCACACGTATCATCCTTAGGACAACATCATTGTTGATCTTGATGTTGGTGTGCAACCACGTCATCATATTGCTACTTCAAGTGACATTAATGTATTGTGTGCGAATGCCAATATGCATTCATCGGGAATCACAAATTTCGCAAAATACACTTGCTTTCTGTCTCAAATGGAACAAACAAGTGTTCGTATGGCGCTTGAAGATTGTTCATGGGTAGAGGCATGATGTGTGCTGCGTGTGGTAGTAAAATCATAACGGATTGGATATTTAGCTTTTGCACAAGATCGTGTTTTAAATTTTTAAAAAAGTGATTTCTATGAAGACTAAACACACACAAAATAGGAAAGTGTACCTATCGTATATATAGAATATTATTGGTAAGAACCAAGTATCGATCCGTGGACACAAATGTTTCTAATAATGAATCGTCGTTTTACTTTAATAGGAGGTTTTAATCATATTTGGGGTTTATTTTTTGAACTTTTTATAAACTATAAATACTTATATATAATATATAGGTAACCAAGACGAGAGATTCTAAACAAGTAGTTCAATTATATGAAGGTTACCATCTAAGATCAAGAGTCCACTCCATTTTATCATTGATAATTAATATGTAAACATGTGGTAAAACTTGCCGTAATAATATATGATAGATATCTCCTCATTTCTAAGCAAGCATCTATGACAAAAGAGGAGTAGCATGCACATTTTAAAGTTGACCCTTTCCTAATGTCATGCTACCGCAAGAATGTCAATTTAAGTTGGCAAGTTGTTTCGTAAAGTAGAAAGATTAGGATTGACTTCGATTTCTCAAATATCAATTCTAACAACTTCGGGTGGTTATAGTTCATCACATAACCTCCCCTTGGTTGATTTAAGTAGGTTATAATTACACATTTCGTTAACATATGATTTCTTTAACTAGCATAATATCCTAAGCCATGCCATTTTCGGATTACCAAAACTTAGGGAAATAGATCATAACTTATATCTCATAATTTCTAAGTACAATATAAGGATCCATGTTTTGATAAGTTATCAAAGAATTTCTAACTTTTAAGAACATGAATCGATCATGAATGATCGCCAATAGAATTGACAATCACCAACTTTGAATTGTTGATTTAAGATGGTGAAACACTTCTCATCAAAAGATAATTGTAAGATAACCATGTACTTTACTAGACTAACCCACATGTTTTATATAATTTTCAAGTATAACAAAGCTTCTTTATAGATATTAGATGGTAAATGGAGTTTAGCTCATAATGAGCATTATTATGAACATTAGAATGGATGATAGTAGCAAACACATGATTAAACTAGACCAATCTAACCAAATGTGGATGAATTCCTTCTTAATGATGATGATGATGATGGTTGATGACGATGATCTCCAAGCCTTCAAACTCTTCACTAGATCTTCAATATGGGTGTTAGTGTGTGTTTTTATAAGTGAAAACCGGATAGAACTCTCTTCAAGGCACACCAAATGAGTGCAACATGAGCTACTATTTATAGGCAATCTGGTGAGGGGCACGGCCTCATGCTTACGTAGGCACGCCCCCATGTTTTATTATGACATGTGTCGGATTTGTTTTGTCGTTTCTTATGTATGACCACAGCCCCATGGGCAAGGGGCACGACCTCGTGCTTTTATTCCCAGTTTTTGTCCTTTCTTGTAGATTTTTGTCTTTTCTGGTGTTCATAAGCACGGGGGCGTGTTTCTTGAGGCATTGGGGCGTGTTTCTATCTTTTCTTGTGTTTTCTTCTGTTTTTCTTTGTCTTTTCGCTTGTTTCTTCGTTTGGGACTTGGTTTCACCTGAAATTACATTTTAGTATGATAAGTAGTCTTATGTGCTGTGTTATTTGATAGAATTTGCAGTTTTTAGAGATTATTTGATGCTAAAAAGATGTATAAATTTATGTACATCAAACATCCCCACACTTGAATATTGCTTGTCCTCAAGCAATCTATTTATAAATACTCTCTAAACACAGCAAGCTTGGATTATAGCCTAAACATCCACTAAAAGAGTTACAATAAAATGGAAACAAAATAACCAACCTTAATTCATAGGAATATATGTAGTGATAAATAAAAAGGCAATTTTGTTTTTATGAGCTTCTATTTATGCCGAACATCACGTTCTCACAATGTTCACTCACACTCGGTTTTATATCTGATCATATCTGTGATGTATGTATGTGAACACTCTTTGTCAATACATAACCTGTGATAAATAAGCTTGTAACAAGTTCAAATCTCCACCTTTGTGAAGGGTTGCATAAATCAGAAGGTAATAATGGTTGGTTTTGGGTGAGAAGGGATTTTGGTATTTTGTGGTGGTGCAAGGGTTAAAGTTAATGATGGTGAGGATGGTAAATACAACTTTTTGTTAATTGTCAGGAGTCTTAAGATGTCTTCAATGGTTAGCTCTTTCTCCCATGTCACACCCTCAAAATCCACTCACGGAGTTTTACCGTCAGAGGGTGTGAACTGACAGAATCGGAATCATCAGTTATAATCAAACCATAAAAACGTTTAAATGCAAATAAGTGCGGAAGCGTAAAAACCTTAATTCAAAAGTTGCGTCACGCAGGACGACTTAAAACCAAAGATAACTGTTAAAAATAAGTTTGCAGAATAAAAGTGTTTTCATTTAATGCATGCTCCTAAACCGCGCGCCCGCCTCGGCTACCTGAGAATAACATACTAAAAGTGTCAACACAAGGTTGGTGAGTTCACAAGTTATATAAGATAAATCGTTTAGCGTTTGCATTCAGCGTTTACGTTAAGTGTTTTGCGTAACCACGTTACGGCGTTTTGCGTTTTGCGTAACCACGTTACGGCGTTTTGCGTTACCAGATAATGTTATGTCAAATTATATATCGATAGGTAGCTAATCTATACAACAAGTATTACTAAGTGGTTCGACACCGAAGCTGACTATTTATCAAGTGCCCGTCACCAGGTCAATCCAGACCATGGTAAGTGTTAGCCAAAATTACACCCACTCAACCTCCAGTTGAGCTTAGCGTCGGGTGGGGTTTGTCAAACCCAGTAGTACTACTCAACAGTGACTCGCTATTCTAAATATTAACCGGTTCGATGTGTGGGACTTCAAATGTTACGTTTGCCGCTTAGTCTTTACAAGTGATATATAATTTATAACAAAATCTTAAATATGCGTTTATCTCAAAAATGCGTTTATCGGAGTATGTTATCTCCCCCAAGTGAAAAACGTTTGAAAACAGTTTAAGAGTGGGGTAAGTGAACTCACTGTTTGCAAAGAATATCCCGAATTAGATCACCAAGTGATGCGCATCGTAGAAACTCTCTAGCGTTCTAAATAACAAAGAGATTTTCTAAGTATCGGTATGTTTAACGAGTCTCTAGACTCGGCACATAATACCTATGCACGTAACATGTTTCGTGTTTCGTTTGTGAATCGTGTGTGACTTAAACAAGTACAATTGTGATACGATACGTGAGTGAACAATTACTTTTGTGTCATGTATTACTAACATACTTTACTAGCAATTATCCCCGTAAGGGCATTTTGGTCAACAAATAACAATTACTAGCCATTATTCCCCATAAGGGCAATTTGGTCAAATCATGGAAATCAATTTGCAACTATTCCCCGCAAGGGTATTTTGTCAAAACATAACAATTATATAAGAAATATCATATTTCATGCATTTATACACAACTCAGCAGCTAGTTTCACTGTGACAGAATTTCTACTTAAAAGATTGTACTATTTCACCAATCATATCATCTCAATTAATTCTCCAAAAATCACCACTGAAACATACATGTCTTAGGTTTCCAGAACATATTTTATCTTATTTTTATTCCATATAGATTTCTCATAATGATCAAAACACTACAGTAAACTCATATCAGTCAGATTCATGCGCAACAGAATGTTATTTGCAATTTCCGTTAAACGAAAAATTCAATAAATGCAAGACCACTTGGGTTTGGTTCCTAACTCAATGAGTCAACTTCCAGAAGTGGAACCAACCCAATTGGTCTCGTAGTTCATGAGATATAACATTTACAACATAACCTAATAGCAGGTCTAACAGCTCAGCTTTGCACAACGTTTTTGTAAAATCATAAAAGTAAACTTCTACTTGTCCAAAAATTACAAACTTATACTTTATAGAAACTAGACTCAACCTAGTTTACTGCAGTACCCACAATCTCAACCAATTTTCACGTTTACACTTCGTTACAGTCACTTAAACATCGTATACACATTCTGTCCAGAATCTGTTCACATCAAAACTCAACAATTTAACTATCTATGGACCATAAATCAATCATATAACATGCTAGACACTACAACCACTATCCATGCATATCAATTACACCATACATACAAGATTAGGGTTTGTGTTTTAACTCAAATCAAAGACAACAATCAATCAAGCAACAACATCAATACTAGTTATCAATCATCATGAATTCAACAACCATCATGTTAACTCATACATACATATAAAAATCGGCTGCCTAGGGTTCTTAATTAACCCATTAAACATCAAAATTAAACAAGAAGAAGGTAAAGGATGATCAATTATACCTTCCTAGCACCTAGTTCTTGGATTAAACACTTGATTAGGGCTTGTATGTGTGTGTGCTTGTGGACGGCAGCCAAGAGGGAGCAAGGGAGGGGCCGATCGGAGCTTGTAGGTTTATAATAATAAGTTAGGGTTAAGTGTTAAGGTTATATTTATAGATATACAAGTTACACTCTAGTCCCTCTACTTTCAAGTGTTGTTTTTCTAGCCTAACTAGCTTGTTTTCGTCTTGAGTTAACGTTTATAATCATGTTATCACATAACACATAAGTCTAACACATAATTATCACATAATTATTGTTTTGACGTTTTTCGTTTATTTATCAATCGTTTGCGTCAACTCGTTTGCGTTTCGGTGCAAATCCCGAAAGACTACACATGTAGTAAGTGTTAAGCGTCATTTAAACCCTAGTTTAAATGTAATGATGTGTGCGTTATAGATTCAAGGATCTTAAAGTTTGAATTGACGGAGTTGAGTTAACGGAGTTAACCTGAAATTGACGATTGTCACATCATTCCCATGTTAAAGAATTTTCGTCCCGAAAATTTGAGTCAAGTCGTGATGAGAGTCTGAAAGAGTAAAAAAAAAAATTTTCAGTTTGTCATATCATCCCCTAGTAGAAAGAAATTTCGTCCCGAAATTTAATTCATACCTCCGGTGATGTTTGACGGTTTGCCGGGTTTCGCGGTTTTCGGTGTTTGGTTAGCCCTTCAAAAAGGTGAGGATACTTTTTCATCATTTGATCCTCGCGTTCCCACGTGAACTCCGGTCCACGTCTCGAGTTCCAACGAACCTTAACGATTGGAATTTTGCTGTGTTTGAGCGTTTTGGTTTCCCAGTCCAAAACCTCGACTGGTTCTTCAATGAAACGTAACTGTTCATCAACTTGTAGTTCCTCCAAAGGGACTACTTGGGATTCATCAGATAGGCATTTCTTCAAATTTGATACGTGGAATACATTGTGTACGCCACTGAGTTCTATTGGTAGGTCCAGTCGGTACGCCACCGGGCCAATGCGCTCAGTTATCCGGTACGGACCAACATACCGTGGGTTGAGTTTGTTTCGCTTTCCAAAGCGAACCACACCTTTCCAAGGTGAGACTTTGAGTAACACCCGATCGTTCACTTGAAATTCGAGAGGTTTTCGGCGCTTGTCGGCGTAACTCTTTTGGCGATCTCGTGCTGCTGCCATGCGATTTCGGATTTGAACAATCTTTTCCGAGGTTTCGAGTACCAGTTCCGGACCAGTGATTTGGCTGTCACCCACCTCTGCCCAGCAGAGTGGTGATCGACACTTCCGTCCGTACAGCGCTTCAAACGGCGCTGCCTTAATACTTGCGTGGTAGCTGTTATTATACGAAAACTCTACCAAGGGTAAGTGGGGTTCCCAACTTTTTCCGAAATCTAAAACGCATGCACGCAACATATCCTCCAGGGTCTGAATAGTCCGTTCACTTTGCCCATCCGTCTGAGGATGGTATGCTGTACTCATATCAAGACGGGTGCCCAGTGCGCTTTGCAGCGACTTCCAAAAGTGCGAGGTGAAACGAGAATCTCGGTCGGAAATGATCGAGACAGGCACTCCGTGTCTAGACACCACTTCTTTCATGTATACGCGAGTCAGTCTTTCCATTTTGTCCGTTTCCTTAAATGCTAGGAAGTGTGCCGATTTAGTCAACCGGTCAACGATCACCCAGATGGTATCGCATCCAGTCGGTGTCTTAGGCAAACCCGTAATAAAATCCATTGAGATGTGCTCCCATTTCCACATTGGGAGTTCCGGTTGTTGCAGTAGACCAGATGGTTTCTGGTATTCTATCTTGACTCTGGCACAAGTCAAGCATTTGCTCACGTAGGTGGCAATGTCGGCTTTCATGTTCGGCCACCAGTAAAGTGCCTTTAAATCATGATACATTTTGTCTGAGCCAGGGTGGATAGAATATCGGGACTTGTGAGCTTCGTCCATCACTAGAGTTCTCAACTCTCCGTATCGTGGAACCCAAATCCGGTTCTCAAAATATCGGATCCCGTCCGATCTGGTTTCAAGTTGCTTGTTCATGCCCCGCATGAGTTCCGATGGGAGATTTTCATCTTTCAAAGCTTCAAGTTGCGCATCGCAAATCTGATCGGGTAAGCTGGCATGAATCGTGAGTTGCAATGCTCTCACCCGTCTGGGTTTATCTGTTTCTTTTCTGCTGAGGGCGTCGGCCACCACATTGGCCTTGCCAGGGTGGTACTTGATGGCACAATCGTAATCTTTAAGCAACTCGACCCAACGACGCTGTCGCATGTTCAGCTCCTTCTGATCGTAGATATGTTGGAGACTCTTGTGGTCGGTGTAAATGGTAAACTTGGTACCGTACAAGTAATGCCTCCATATCTTAAGAGCAAACACCACAGCTCCAAGTTCCAAATCATGGGTCGTGTAGTTCTTCTCGTGAACCCGTAGTTGTCGAGAGGCGTAGGCTATAACCTTCTCGAGTTGCATCAGCACACAACCGAGACCTTGTATAGATGCGTCACAGTGTACCTCAAAATTTTCCATTCCCTCGGGGAGGGCTAAAATAGGGGCGCTACAAAGCTTGGTTTTCAACAGTTGAAAAGCGGATTCTTGCGCGTCACCCCAGTTGTACTTAGTGCCCTTGTGGGTCAAAGCGGTGAGGGGTTGAGAAATTTTTGAAAATCCCTCGATGAAACGCCGGTAGTAGCCGGCCAGTCCTAGGAATTGTCGCACCTCAGTCGGAGTCTTAGGTGCTTCCCAGTTTTTGATGGCCTCTACCTTACCGGGATCGACATGGATACCATTCTCGTTGATCACATGTCCTAAAAAGTGAACCTCGCGAAGCCAAAATTCACATTTCGAGAGTTTAGCATACAGTTGTTCCTTCTTCAATATTTCCAGAATTACCCTTAAGTGCTCTTCGTGGTCAGTCTCGTTCTTGGAGTAGACGAGAATATCATCGATGAAAACAATCACGAACTTGTCGAGGTACGCCTTGCATACTCGATTCATGAGATCCATAAATACGGCTGGCGCGTTGGTCAGGCCAAAAGGCATAACCGAAAACTCGTAGTGACCATACCGTGTTCTGAAAGCCGTCTTTGAGATATCTTCTTCGCGCACTCTCAGCTGGTGGTAACCGGATCGTAGATCAATCTTCGAGTAGTAACTCGATCCTTGAAGCTGGTCAAACAAATCATCAATTCGGGGTAAAGGATAACGGTTCTTGACCGTCACATTGTTCAACTCCCGGTAGTCGATACACATTCGGAAAGTCCCGTCTTTCTTTCGGACAAACAAGACAGGGGCTCCCCATGGCGATGAGCTAGGTCGGATAAAACCCTTATCCAACAAATCTTGCAACTGAGTGGACAACTCGTGAAGTTCCGCCGGTGCGAGCCGATACGGGGCTCGTGCTATGGGTGCTGCACCGGGTGTCAACTCGATTTGTAATTCGACTTGACGAATAGGAGGGAGTCCGGGCAAATCCTCTGGGAAAACTTCCGGGAAGTCTCGCACAACAGGTATATCTTCAATTCGTTTCTCCTCCGCGGGTTTCTCAACAATCTGCGCCAAAATTGCCGGATGACCCTTTCGTAGATACTTCTGTGCCTTCATAAGGGTAATGACGCTGGTGGTCATGCCGCTTCTCTCGCCTCGGACCGAAATGATCTCGCCGGAAGGGGTGGTAATATGGACTATCTTATCATGGCATATAATCTCCGCTCGGTTCTCGGATAACCAGTCCATGCCGACAACGACATCGAAACTACTAAGCGTAAAAGGAATAAGGTCGATGTCAAAGACATGACCTGACAGTTTCAACTTACATCCCGCAAGTATATGAGTTGTTACTACAGTTTTACCGTTAGCTAATTCAACAGGAAACTTAGCGTCTAACGGGGTTGGAGTAAGGTCTAAAAGTTGGCTAAAGGCTTTCGACACAAAACTCCTATCAGCTCCAGTGTCAAACAAAACAGAAGCAAAACAATCGTTTACAGGGAACTTACCAGACACCACATGCGGATCATTGCGGGCTTGACCCGATCCAATCACAAACGCTCTTCCTTTGCCATTTCCTCCACCATTACTGCCACTTCCATTACCCCCATTGTTGTCATTCTGTTTCAGCTTGGGGCAATCCTTCCGGAAATGACCTTCCTGCCCACATTCAAAACATCCCTTAGTTGTCATCGGTGGCTTAGGAGCACCCTTTGCCGCAAGGTCTCCTCTACACTCTTTCGCTGGGTGACCTATCTTTCCGCATCTTTGACACTTGACACGGTCACACTGGCCAACATGATGATAGTTGCACCTGTTGCACTTTGGATATTTCCCAGCATATCCGCTCGAAACCTGCCCGCTACCGTTGTTGTTGTTGTTGTTGTTGTGATTCTGAGTGTTAAAGCTCCGAGTGAACTCGGGCTTACGGTAGTGTTGTTGCGGTGGGAGGTTCGAGGATGAAGATCTGGTGTTGTCAAACTTTCTCTTCCCGCTGTTCGGGTTGCTGTTGCTGTTACTGTTGCTGACGTGGTCATTACTCGGGTTGTCACGGGCTTTAGTGGTCGAACCCCTAGGTGGTAACGTACCTTGGGTCACAGCCTGATCCGTCAGCTTGTGAGCTAAACGGATCGTTTGTTGGATCGTGGCTGGTCTGGAAGACGTCACCATGCCCTGAATTTGCGGTGCTAAACCATCAATGTACATTTCTATCCTCTTGCTAGGCGGATCCACCATCCGCGGACACATCACAGCCAACTCGTGCGAACGAGTAGTGTAGGCTTCGATTTCCGAGCCCACCATCTTCAACGACCAAAATTCCGACTCTAACTTCGAAATTTCTTCCCTCGGACAGTACTCCTCTCGCATCATGCTCTTGAACTCCTCCCAGTTCATCGCGTTAGCCAGTTCCAACCCAAGGATCTGGACGTTTGAATTCCACCAAGTGAGGGCGGAATCCTCAAGTGTCCCAGCAGCGAATTTGACCCTACTGGCAGGGGGACAATTACACATCTCAAAGGCCGACTCGGCCTTCTCAGCCCAACGCAGGAAGCCTATAGCTCCCTCAGTGCCCTTAAACGTACTGGGCTTGCAGTCAAGGTAGTTCTTGAAGGTACACGTTCCACTCGGACCTCCAGTTTGATTCTGTACGTGTGCGGCTAAGGCGGCCGCAACATAGTCATTCAGCAGAGTTTGGAGTTCAGCTGCAGTCATGATGATGTTACCACGTCCTCGTCCAGCGTTTCTTCCAGCCATTTCCTAGAATCACCGTATAAAATGTTAAACATGAATTTTTCTTTCATATACAACACACCATACATGTAATAAAAGATAGGTAAGAAAGAAAATAAGAAACAACATCGCATCACAACCACATATTAGTCTAAAAAAAAAATTCATGATTAAAACCATTGTATTCGCTACAAAGTATTTCCAATCAATCCAAAAAATCATAGAAAAATAATAGTTCGGATGGAGACAACCCCTCCATCTAAGTGTCATCATTACTAGATGTCGTCATCTGAGGACACCTCTGAGTGTGCCTCCTCCTCAGCCGGTTCTTCTTCAGGTTCTTCCTCGGGATCTTCCTCAGGCTCCTCTTCGGGATCTTCTTCAGGTTCTACTTCAGGCTCTGCCCCAGGCTCGGCCTCAGGCTCTGCCTCAGGTTCGGCTGCGTTCTGAGCAAGTTGCATTTGTAAGACATCGCAACGCTCTAACGCTATCTCAGTTCGGGTCCTTGCTTCTTGGAGTTGCTCTTGCAAGTCTATCATCTCAGCTTGCATCTTCATCATAACCTTCATTTGTTGCTCACTAGTCTCTTGCATATCTTTCATTGCCGCTGCCATGCGGGCAATCTCCTCCTTAGTCTCGGTTCCGTCTTTAAACAGTCTGGAAACGTTCTCTCTCGTGTAGCGCATGTAACCCACATCACGCTCCAAACAAGAAACGACAGCTGCGAGAACTCGCTCTACAGGTTCGGTTATGGGTGGTAGGGTGTTGGGATAAGCAGGATGGTTCGGGTGAGGCAACGGGGGAACTTGTTCGCGATAGACCATACGTCTGATCATGTTAGGGTACCAATCCCAGCTAACGTCGTTTTCGTAAAGGCCTCCGGATAGGCGGTACCTCTTCGGTGCGGGAGCTTCGAGTTCCGGGACTACGCGGGGTGGCGAGGCGGTAGGTAACTGAGGTTCCTTCCCGTGAGCATGCGTCATCGAATCGGATGATGATGAGGGTGGCGTCGACATTCCTACAGGTAAGCCGTGTATGCGCGCGCGTATGAGTGAAAATAGGTAAAGAGATAAGATTTCAAGACTACACAAACCTATGCAGTGCGTATCATTATAACTAATGGGTCGTCGCGGTTATAGTCTAGTATGCATGCAGCTTCTAGTTCGCTATAACCAATGGCTCTGATACCAATCTGTCACACCCTCAAAATCCACTCACGGAGTTTTACCGTCAGAGGGTGTGAACTGACAGAATTGGAATCATCAGTTATAATCAAACCATAAAAACGTTTAAATGCAAATAAGTGCGGAAGCGTAAAAACCTTAATTCAAAAGTTGCATCACGCAGGACGACTAAAAACCAAAGATAACTGTTAAAAATAAGTTTGCAGAATAAAAGTGTTTTCATTTAATGCATGCTCCTAAACCGCGCGCCCGCCTCGGCTACCTGAGAATAACATACTAAAAGTGTCAACACAAGGTTGGTGAGTTCACAAGTTATATATGATAAATCGTTTTGCGTTTGCATTCAGCGTTTACGTTAAGTGTTTTGCGTAACCACGTTACGGCGTTTAAGCCTTTTGCGTAACCACGTTACGGCGTTTTGCGTTTTGCGTAACCACGTTACGGCGTTTTGCGTTACCAGATAATGTTATGTCAAATTATATATCGATAGGTAGCTAATCTATACAACAAGTATTACTAAGTGGTTCGACACCGAAGCTGACTGTTTATCAAGTGCCCGTCACCAGGTCAATCCAGACCATGGTAAGTGTTAGCCAAAATTACACCCACTCAACCTCCAGTTGAGCTTAGCGTCGGGTGGGGTTTGTCAAACCCAGTAGTACTACTCAACAGTGACTCGCTATTCTAAATATTAACCGGTTCGATGTGTGGGACTTCAAATGTTAAGTTTGCCGCTTAGTCTTTACAAGTGATATATAATTTATAACAAAATATTAAATATGTGTTTATCTCAAAAATGCGTTTATCGGAGTATGTTATCTCCCCCAAGTGAAAAACGTTTGAAAACAGTTTAAGAGTGGGGTAAGTGAACTCACTGTTTGCGAAGAATATCCCGAATTAGATCACCAAGTGATGCGCGTCGTAGAAACTCTCTAGCGTTCTAAATAACAAAGAGATTTTCTAAGTATCGGTATGTTTAACGAGTCTCTAGACTCGGCACATAATACCTATGCACGTAACATGTTTCGTGTTTCGTTTGTGAATCGTGTGTGACTTAAACAAGTACAATTGTGATACGATACGTGAGTGAACAATTACTTTTGTGTCATGTATTACTAACATACTTTACTAGCAATTATCCCCGTAAGGGCATTTTGGTCAACAAATAACAATTACTAGCCATTATTCCCCATAAGGGCAATTTGGTCAAATCATGGAAATCAATTTGCAACTATTCCCCGCAAGGGTATTTTGTCAAAACATAACAATTATATAAGAAATATCAGATTTCATGCATTTATACACAACTCAGCAGCTAGTTTCACTATGACAGAATTTCTACTTGAAAGATTGTACTATTTCACCAATCATATCATCTCAATTAATTCACCAAAAATCACCACTGAAACATACATGTCTTAGGTTTCCAGAACATATTTTATCTTATTTTTATTCCATATAGATTTCTCATAATGATCAAAACACTACAGTAAACTCATATCAGTCAGATTCATGCGCAACAGAATATTATTTGCAATTCCCGTTAAACGAAAAATCCAATAAATACAAGACCACTTGGGTTTGGTTCCTAACTCAATGAGTCAACTTCCAGAAGTGGAACCAACCCAATTGGTCTCGTAGTTCATGAGATATAACATTTACAACATAACCTAACAGCAGGTCTAACAGCTCAGCTTTGCACAACGTTTTTGTAAAATCATAAAAGTAAACTTCTACTTGTCCAAAAATTACAAACTTATACTTTATAGAAACTAGACTCAACCTAGTTTACTGCAGTACCCACAATGTCAACCAATTTTCACGTTTACACTTCGTTACAGTCACTTAAACATCGTATACACATTCTGTCCAGAATCTGTTCACATCAAAACTCAACAATTTAACTATCTATGGACCATAAATCAATCATATAACATGCTAGACACTACAACCACTATCCATGCATATCAATTACACCATACATACAAGATTAGGGTTTGTGTTTTAACTCAAATCAAAGACAACAATCAATCAAGCAACAACATCAATACTAGTTATCAATCATCATGAATTCAACAACCATCATGTTAACTCATACATACATATAAAAATCGGCTGCTAGGGTTCTTAATTAACCCATTAAACATCAAAATTAAACAACAAGAAGGTAAAGGATGATCAATTATACCTTCCTAGCACCTAGTTCTTGGATTAAACACTTGATTAGGGCTTGTATGTGTGTGTGCTTGTGGACGGCAGCCAAGAGGGAGCAAGGGAGGGGCCGATCGGAGCTTGTAGGTTTATAATAATAAGTTAGGGTTAAGTGTTAAGGTTATATTTATAGATATACAAGTTACACTCTAGTCCCTCTACTTTCAAGTGTTGTTTTTCTAGCCTAACTAGCTTGTTTTCGTCTTGAGTTAACGTTTATAATCATGTTATCACATAACACATAAGTCTAACACATAATTATCACATAATTATTGTTTTGACGTTTTTCGTTTATTTATCAATCGTTTGCGTCAACTCGTTTGCGTTTCGGTGCAAATCCCGAAAGACTACACATGTAGTAAGTGTTAAGCGTCATTTAAACCCTAGTTTAAATGTAATGATGTGTGCGTTATAGATTCAATGATCTTAAAGTTTGAATTGACGGAGTTGAGTTAACGGAGTTAACCTGAAATTGACGATTGTCACATCCCAATTGCTGAAAATTAAACTATTTTTTTTTGAAGTTTATACTACAAACCTAGTGACTCTTTTAAAGGTCAGATCGTCAAGACCAGCTTTGCGAGGACGTGGATTAGTTCTTCCTCAATCCTGTTCTAAACATAACTTCCAACTATAGTGGATCGTTAGGCTTTGAGCCTAATAGCCCCCACCCTCATTAGTTCGGTATATTCATGCTGAGACTGAGTTTGACTTTTTCTACATCTTCCTTCATGGGACCAGTTTACGTAGCCTAAACATCGTTCGTATCTTTTTTCTTTTCTCTTCATTGCGTTTTTGGAAACTCCACAAAATGGTGGCTTTTGTTCGTTTTGACGCCACTTTTTTCTTACCTCATTGCTAAAGAGAAAGATTCTCTCCCTAAGTTCTGGAGGCAAACTAGGTTTTGCGAAATGTATGCAACAAAGGAAATTGAAATCAAAAGAATGCATTTCCAGTTCTTTAGGGTCTGCCGGTAAAAGGCCAATGTTGTATTTTACCGGTGAGATGGATAAAGTGGTGAAGGTTTTTGGGTTTTGTGATTTGGGGAATGGTTTGAGGGAAAGGTGAAAACATTACCTTCTTCTTTAAATAACTCTTCATGCAGTCTTGAAATGATTAGTTGTGACAAGTTCTAAATTACACGAAACATATGACTCCCTCAAAGCTTCCGAAAAAATATTTATATGGCATGAGGTTTATCTCACAGTAACAGAGGGATTGGGTATAAACGCCATATTCTACATAAAATTCTTCTCAATATTACAAAACTTCTTTTTTACTTTTTCACTTTTTTAGTTATAGTAAATTAATAATTGGTTATTTGCAAACACTTTTCTTGGATTTTTCTTTAGGTTTTGTTGTAAAAATGATCTTTGTTTGCTGCAAAAATTTTTGTTAATTAGAGAATTTTTATAATTATTTGAACAAGCAATTGGTCAAGTAATTTCCCCTCCCCACATTTGAATCTCACATTGTCCTCAATGTGCAAAGATTCATTGAAAGATAAAAATTCTAATTAAGAATGGTGGGTTAAAATGGAGAGGTACTTCCCTACGGGCTAATGAAATTTTGATAGAGCGTCCAATGTTTATCGTCCGTTTTCCTGTTTTGTACCTGTAGAATATAAAACTGCAAACAACCACAAACAACCAAGCATAATTGGCTGAAAATTAGGTATGCAATCATCCATCCCTTGCCCTAACGGGCTAAATAAGTACCTACTAATAATGTTTTGGCACCCACAGCCATAAAAGTGTCCAACCAAGCACACAAATAAACAAGTAAACGACGGAATGTAAATTGTTCCAACAGACATAATAATAATAAGAGTGTCATGAAAGTGCTACCATCCCATGCATGCCCATACCCAACCTACCAATGCCGCAACTCATCAGTTACCTGTGTCCGGGTCAAATGTCTTACGAAGCCTTATTCGTGCATATTCAGCTTATATCTGAGCTTCTATTCTGTCCTTCCGTTCATCATTCATTTCCATCTCTAAATGGCTTTACGGGTCCCAAATTTGGTCCCGGTTGTTGACGAACCTCCAGATCTCCATTCTTTCGTTTAGAAGTCGGGCTATTTGCATTCTACTGCAGAAGCTGAGGTCAAGAGCAATGGGTTCAGGGCTTTGTGTTCCTTTTCTGTCCACATGATAGGCTTCGTAAAGCTTATTGATCCATGCACCGCCAAATATTGGGGTATTCGGGCTTTCGGCTTCTACATTTGTTCTGAAAAGCTGGCAGAAAAGATAAGTAATATTGCAAGCGGTTCTAATCTTTATGCAGTAAAGTGCCCACAAATCCCTAAGATTTACCACTTCTTTATTTTTGCTGCGTGCCGTTACTGTTTGTCTCAGTAGTCGATGTATATATCTCATGAGTGGGCCCCGTACGGTGGTGCTTCTTGAACTGTTTGCGCTGTTTGCGTCATCCTAAAAGCCCAATAGTTCCCATGCATGTACCTGTGTATTTCCAGCTTCTGCATTTCGTCACCGTCTTCTTCTGCAAATGTTGCTCCTGCCCTGAAGCAGATTTCTTGGTCTGTTTCCTCTTCCGTGTGTATTCGCAGATCGATACCGAGTTTAGTGAAAGAAGTTGTGTTCCATATACCCCCGCATCTGAATTCAATGGCGTCTTTATCCCACATATCCGGTTTCTTGGTCTTTATTTGGAAAGAAGCCAAAAACTCTTTTGTAAGTTCAGTTATAGCCTCTCCTATTTGACCAAGGACCCATCTCCACGGTCCTTTCACAATGGCATTCTACAGGTTCCATTGGTTGACTTGTTTCAATGTGGGTTTGCATGCATAGAAGTTTGCCTCTGGATATCGACGGTTGAGGTATGTTAATCTTGTGTTGGCCCGTCTATTCCTTGAATCATGTCCGGGAAAGACCAAAAATGCATGAACATCATCATCATACTCGACCATCTGCAATTTGTATCTAAATTAGTCAAAATTTGTAAAAATTTATTCAGTTAGTGGAACAGAGAGCAGGGCACGGTACCGTGCTTTTAGAAGCACGGCCCGTGCTGTTATTGTTTGTCACTTTATACAAACTTTGACTTTTTGTGACCAAAGGGTGACCACGATTCGTGTTTGTTCAAGGCACGATTCCTGTTTTTAATTCTAATTTCGACTTTATCTAGATTCGAACCCTCGTTTCTAACCGGTTACACCATTTGGGTTTATTTTTATTTTGGATATTCAACTCAAGATCCAAAGCCGAATGGTTCCTTTCAACCAATCTTTAACAAACAACTATTAAACAATCCATTATCCTAAACTAATAGAATAACCCATATATTGTTCGGGTTTAGACCCGATTCAATCAATTTAAGAGATTTTAGGGTTAAACTAAACCTAGAAAGATGAATTTGAACAATATAATCGTTAAATTAACATACCTTTGATTTGAAATTGAAGTTTTAATGCATAAATTGGTGAAATGAGGGAGTGGTCGGCTGTTCTTGTACAGGGACGAAGTTGGTTTTAGGGTAGAATGGTTAGAAAAGTTGTTTTAATAATTAAAATTCGTAACTGTACTGAACATAAAAGCATGACCCGTGATTTAGGAAGCACGGTACCGTGCTGCATTATGCAGACAGTTTCTTTATTTTAATTTTAAAGCTGGTTCGTGTTTTAACTGATTTTCTTTGTAGGTTAGGATTAAGACAGTAATTAAAAGTCCTAAATTTTATTAAAACATAAAACATTGTTAAACATAGTAAAATGAAAAGTACAACAACAATCCTAGACTTTAACACATAACACTAGCGGGGGCAACTACATAAAAAAAAGTCAGGACTTCAACGACCACCATTCCCGAACAGGTCTTGAATGTGTGGTGGGGCTTGCTTAACTTCCAAGAGCTCGGAAAGCTTTTTGTCGAGCTTTGTGATTTCCCGGTTGAGAAAGTTGAGCTTGGAAACCACATCCTTGTGGTGGCCATCCACAACATGGAAGTTTTCAAATGGAAGTAGTTCGACTTTGTTGATCAGCTCGATTACGCGAGCTTCAATTTGAATGTTGCTTTCGACTTGGTCTCTCGTAATGCATTGTAGCCTCATGACCCCCTCTTCAAGGTTTGAGGAAGATTCATGTTGCTTGCTTTTCCTCACTGGCCTCCATTCAACTTTCTTGCATTCCATTTCAGTAATTTTGTATTTGGTGTGAATGGAATAGTGAGTTTTTTCATGCATTATATAGAGACTGGAAAGTCAAACACGGCCCCGTGCTCTCGAAAGCACGGCCACGTGCTGCTAGGAGAATAAATTTTTCTTAGTCAGAGAATTGTACGGAGTCAGCGCATATCATACTGAGATTCTGGGGTGACCACGGCCTCATGCTTTTTGAAGCACGACCCTTGCTTTTTGTTATTTAAGATTTTCTTTTATATTTCAGCAAAATGCGAGAGCCAGAAATTTTTTGGGACGATGTTTAATATCTTATTTTAAGAATTTGGTCATCCTAAAAATTTCTTTTCATTAATGTTAAAGGTCCTAAAACGAATACGGATAAGCCCGGTTTTCCTAAAGATATGAAAATATTCGGGTTAAGCCCGAAATTCTTAACACAATGTGCGTGAAGCACTTGTTTACACATGAAAATAGAAAATTAATTTTCCTAGACTTCCCCGAAAGGTTCTCGTCCTCCGATTGGTCCTGGTGGTGGAAAGTACGTGAAACCAAGAACTTGAAACTGGGGTTGTTCGTTAATGTCTCGAAGTTCCATTTTCATGTTCTCCACTGATTCGGTCAGTTGAACGAGACACATCTCAGTAAGGAGATTCATTTCGGTGAGTTTCTTGACGAGTTCTTGAAGTTTCTAAAGAAGCTTGGTTTTGGAAACATGGCAGGAATCGTTTCTCGGTTGTTGAGGAACAGGAATTGCTTCACTCATTTCAGTAGGCATGTTGAATTTCAGAGAGGAGTGTTTAGGTTTTGGTTGGTGCAAGGAATTCTTTGGCAAGGGGTGCCTTTTATAGCCAACCAGATACCTAAGCAAGGCCCCATGCTTTTGGAAGCACGGCCCGTGTTTTTACTCTGACAATTTTGTTACGAACCAGTCTGACTGAGATTTTTGCAGCGAAGATTCCGGCCCGCAATTTTTGGCATGGAGCCGTGCTTCCTTAAGCACGCCCCCGTGTGTTTTTTTCAAGTAAAACAAATATTTATAAGGCTTAGTTTGTTAAGGTCTTGGCCATACCTTGTTTCCTTAATTTTCTATTTAGGGAGTTGGAGGGTTACTACCTCCGAAACTTCTTCAAATGGTCCATCGATATATGATTTTAATTGATGTCCATTAACTTTAAACTTTTGGCCGTTTGAATTTGAAATCTCGACTGTCCCATAGTCAAATACTGACTCAACTATGTATGGGCCTGTCCATCGTGATTTCAATTTTCCTGGGAAAAGACGTAAATGTGTGTTGTATAACAGCACACGATCGCCAAATTGGAACTTCTTGTTTCCTTTTAAATGGGCGTCGTGCAGACGTTTAGTCTTTTCTTTGTAAGACCAAGAATTTTCATAGGCCAATGTTCTTAGTTCTTCGAGTTCGTGAATTTGATCTTCTCGGTTTATACCGGCGGACATTAGATCGAAGTTCACTACCCTGAGAGCCCAATAGGCTTTGTGTTTTAATTCTACTGGTAGATGACATGCTTTCACATAAACTAGTTTGAAGGGTGTTGTTCCTATGGGGGTTTTGTAGGCTGTCCTAAGGGCCCATAAAGCGTTATGTAACTTTTCTGCCCAATTTTTGCGATTCGTCCCTATGGTTTTTCTAAAATTCTTTTAATTACTCCATTTTGAGACCTCTACATTCCCAATGGTCTGAGGGTGGCATGGTGTTGCTAGTCGGTGGTGAACTCCATATGACGCTAAGACTTTGTCCATTAAAGCATTACAGAAGTAGGTACCTCTGTCACTGATTAGGGGTTTTGGAGTACCGAATCGTGAAAATAACTTTTTCAGAAATCGTACAACTACTCGAGCATCGTTAGTGGGAAGAGCTAGTGCTTCTACCCGTTTGGATACGTAGTCGACTGCTACAAGGATGTATTTATTTCCGAACGAGTTAGGAAATGGTCCCATGAAATCTATTCCCCATACATCAAAGACTTCACAAATTTGAATGCCTATCTGAGCCATCTCATTTTTGGCTGAGATGTTTCAGGCTCTTTGACAAGCATCACTTGCTTGGATCAAAAAATGTGTGTCTTTGTATATGGTGGGCCAGAAAAATCCTGCATGAAACAATTTTTTGACCGTAGTGGCGGTACCGTGGTATCCACCAGTAGGTCCTTCATGGCAGTGTTTGAGAATATCTAAGGTTTCCTTTCCTGCTACACATCTACGAACAACCCGATCGGCACCTATCCTAAACAAGTAAGGATTTTCCCAGAAGTAGAACTTAAGGTCGGAAAATAATTTCTTCCATTGTTGATGAGTAAGTCCTTTTCTTAGGATTCTTCAAGCTAGATAGTTTGCGAAGTCGGCAAACCAAGGACTTTCGTCTTTCTCCTGTATGACTGCTTGGATATGCATGAGAACTTCATGTGGAAAATTATCATTGATGATTTACTCGTGATGTTCCTATGAAGCTGGACATTCTAAGCGTGAGAGATGGTCTGCGGCTACATTCTCTGCTCCTCTCTTGTCCTTGACTTCTATGTCGAATTCTTGGAGTAGTAGGATCCATCGGATAAGTCTAGGTTTGGCATCTTGCTTACTGAAGAGGTAACGTATGGCGGCATGGTCGGTGTAAACTATGGTTTTGGAAAGAACGAGGTATGATCTAAATTTTTCAAAGGCAAAAACTACGGCTAGTAACTCTTTTTTTTGTTGTGGTGTAATTTTCTTGTGCATCGTTGAGAGTTTTACTAGCATAGGAAATTGGGTGTAAGTGTTTTTCCTTGCGTTATCCGAGTACGGCTCCAATAGCAAAGTCACTTGCATCGCACATGATATCGAATGGAAGGGTTCAATCGGGTGTAGTCATGATTGGTGCGTTGACAAGTTTGTCTTTCAATATGTTGAATGATTTAACACATTCTTTAGAAAAGACGAATGGTGCGTCTTTCTCCAGAAGTTTGGTCGTAGGTCTAGCTATTTTGGAAAAGTCTTTTATGAAACGGCGGTAAAATCCTGCTTGACCTAGAAAACTTCTAACGGCTTTTACTGAGGTTGGGTGCGTGTCACACCCTCAAAATCCACTAACGGAGTTTTACCGTCAGAGGGTGTGAACTGGCAGGATCGGAATCATCAGTTATAATCAAACCATAAAATAAAGTTTCAAAACCATGAAAACGTTTACGAGTAATTAAATGCGGAAGCGTAAAAACCTTTAATCAAAAGTTGCGTCACGCAGGACGACTTAAAACCAAAGATAATCGTTAAAAATAAGTTTGCAGGACAAAAGCGTTTTCAATTAATGCATGTTCCAAAACCGCGCGCCCGCCTCGGCTACCTGAGAATAACATACTAAAAGTGACAACACAAGGTTGGTGAGTTCACAAGTTATATAAAATAAATCGTTTAGCGTTTGCGTTCAGCGTTTTACGTTAAGCGTTTTGCGTAACCACGTTACGGCGTTTTGCGTAACCACGTTACGGCGTTTTGCGTTAAGCGTTTTGCGTAACCACATTACGGCGTTTTGCGTTAAGCGTTTTGCGTTACCAGATAGTGTTATGTCAAATTATATATCGATAGGTAGCTAGTCTATACAACAAGTATTACTAAGTGTTCGACACCGAAGCTGACTCGTTTAGTAAGTGCCTTGTCACCAGGTCCTCCAGACCATGGTACGTGTTAGCCAAAATTACACCCGCTCGACCTCCAGTCGAGTTTAGCGTTGGGTGGGGTTTGTCAAACCCAGTAGTACTACTCAACAGTGACTCGCTATTCCAAATATTAACCGGTTCGATGTGTAGGACTTCAATTGTTTCGTTTGCCACTTAGCCTTTACAAGTGATATATATTTTACTAACAAAATCTTAAAATGCGTTGTGGAGTATGTTATCTCCCCCAAGTGAAAAGCGTTTGAAAACAGTTTAAAGAGGGGAAAGTGAAACTCACTGTTTGCGAAGAATTTCCCAAAATAAATCACCAAGATGCGCGTCACCGAAAAACTCTCTCTAACGTTCTAAAACAACAAAGAGATTTTTCTAAGTGTCGGAATATTATCGAGTCTCTAGACCCGGCACATAATACCTATGCACATAACATGTTTCGTGTTTCGTTCGTGAATCGTGTGTGACTTTAACAAGTGTTTTTGTGACACATCACATGTGTAAGCAATCATACACGTGTCATGTATTCATAACGTACATTAATAGCAATTTTTCCCCGTAAGGGCATTTTGGTCAACAAATAACAATTAACTAGCCATTATTCCCCATAAGGGCATTTTGGTCAAATTATGACAATCAATTAGCAGTTATTCCCCGCAAGGGCATTTTAGTCAAAACACGACAATTATCTTGCAATCATTCCCCTCAAAGGCAATTTGGTCATAACACGATAATAAATTAGCAAGTATCATATTTCATGCATTTTCACAAAACTCAGCAGCTAGTTTCACCGAGACAGAAATCCTACTATAAAGATTGTACTATTTCACTGATCATAGCGTCTCAATTAATTTACCAAAAATCATCACAGAAGCACATATGTCTTAGGTTTCCAGAACATATTTTATTACATTTTTATTACTCATAGTTCTCTCACAATCATCAAATCATTACAGCAAACTCATAAAAGTCAGATTCATGCACAACAGAATGTTATTTGCAATTCCCGTTAAACGAAAAATCCAATAAATGCAAGACCACTTGGGTTAGGTCCCTAACTTAATGAGTCAACTTCCAGAAGTGGAACCAACCCAATTGGTCTCGTAGTTCATGGGATATAATATTTACAAAACAACCTAACAGCAGGTCTAACAGCTCAGCTTTGCACAACGTTTTTGTAAAATCATAAAAGTTAACTTCTACTTGTCCAAAAATTACAAACTTATACTTTATAGAAACTAGACTCAACCTAGTTTACTTCAGTACTAATAATCTCAACCAATTTTCACGTTTACACTTCGTTACAGTCACTTAAACATCAAATACACATTCTGTCCAGAAACTGTTCGCATCCAAACTCAATATATTAACAACCTATGAACTATCATGCATTCATATGACCCTCTAGACTCCATAAACACCATCCATGCACATCAATTACATATTACATACTTGATTAGGGTTTGTGTTTGAACTCAAATCAAAGACACAACAATTTACATGCAACAAGATTCAATCTAGTTATCAAATCATCATCAATCAACAACAATCATGTTAACTTCATACATACATGAAATCGGCTCATCTAGGGTTTTCAATTAACCCATTAAACATCAAAATCAATCAACAAGAATGTAAAGGATGATCAATTATACCTTCCTAGCACCTAGTTCTTCAATCACAAGCTTGATTTCTTGATGTATGTGTGTGCAAAGTGGACGGCAGCCAAGGTTTTGGGGTGGGAGGGTTCCGATCGGGGTTGGGTTTATATTAATAATAATAGTTAGGGTTAAGTTAATGATATATTTATAGATATACAAGTTACACTCAAGTCCCTCTACTTTCAAGTGTTGTTTTTCTAACTTAACTAACTTAGTTCTTATTTCTTGTCTAGCATTACACACAATATAATAAAGTAACACATATGTTAACACATAATTATCACATAATTATTGTTTTGACGTTTTTCGTTTATTCATCAATCGTTGCGTCAACTCGTTTGCGTTTCGGTGCAAATCCCGAAAGACTACACATGTAGTAAGTGTTAAGCGTCCAAACCCTAGTGTAAATGTAATGAAGTGTGCGTTATAGATTTAGTGATCTTAAGTTTGAATTGACGGAGTTGAGTTAACGGAGTTAACCTGAAATTGACGATTGTCACAGTGCGGAACTTTGGATATTAATTCTATTTTTTCTTTATCGAATTCTAATCCTTTTTGAGAAATCTTGTGAGCCAGAACGATGCCTTCTTTAACCATAAAGTTGAATTTCTCTCAGTTGCGTACTAGATTTACTTCCTCACACCTGGCTAGCATTATGTCGAGGTTTTTCAAGGAACGATCGTAAGAGTCCATGAATACTTCCATAGAGTGTTCGATCATTTAGTGAAAGATGGCCACCATGCATCATTGGAAGGTGGCTGGAGCATTACATTGTCTGAATGGCATTCTTCGGTAGGCGAAGGTTCCGCACGGACATGTAAAAGTGGTTTTCTCCCGATCTTCTGGAGCGATGGGAATTTGGAAATATCCGGAAAATCCGTCAAGAAAACAGTAGAACATTTTTCCAGATAATCGTTCAAGCATTTGATCGATGAAAGGAAGTGGAAAATGATCTTTTCTTGTGGCGTCATTAATTTTCCGGTAGTCAATGCAAACTCGCCAGCCTGTGATGGTCCTCATTGGTATTAGTTCGTCCTCATTCATTACAGTTGTCATTCCTCCCTTCTTGGGTACTACTTGAACGGGACTATCCCAAGGTGAATATGAGAGTGGGTAGATTAACCCGGCATCAAGGAGTTTGATTACTTCTTTCTTCATCACATCTTGCATGTTGCGATTGATACGTCTTTGATGTTGGACAACGGGTTTGCATTCTTCTTCCATGAGAATTTTGTGAGTACAAAACGAAGGACTGATGCCCTTGATATCCATGATCTTCAATGTGATGGCCTTCTTATGACTCTTAAGAACCTTAAGAAGTTGGTATTTCTCTTCTTTAGAAAGGTGAGATGAAATAATTACTAGGAGTTGAGAGTCTTTTTCTAGGAAGGCGTATTCGAGATGGTTTGGTAGTTCTTTTAACTCTAAGGCTGGTGGTTCTTCAATTTATGGTTTTGATTTTTCATTACATTCGGTGATCTCATATATTACTTCTGATGCTTCCTGAAAGTCATCGTTGATATTTTCTTTCTCTAAAATGGGTATGGCGATGGTTTTGTTTAAGACTTGCGTTTCTAGTGGGTTATTGATGGAGGAATATCGCATATACCAACTGACTATAGAATCTGTGTCATCGTGATGTTGCGGATATTGCATAGATTTTCCTATGTCAAAAGTGATTGCCTCGTCGTTGGCCATAAGAGTGAGTTTGCCAGTGCAAACGTCAATAATAGCCTTTGCAGTGGCTAAGAAGGGTCTTCCTAAAATCAGAGGTACACTTTTGTCTTCCTCTATGTCTAGAATTACAAAATCTACTAGGAAAACAAACTTGTCAATCTTGACAAGCATGTTTTCAACAATGCCCCGAGGATATTTAACAGATCGGTCAGCTAACTGAATGCTCTTGTGGGTGGGCTTTGGTTCTCCTATCCCTAGTTTTGCAAAGACCGCATAAGGCATTAAATTAATACTAGCTCCTAGGTCAGCCAGGGCATTGCTAACAGACAAATTTCCTATAAGACAAGGGATAGTAAAGCTCCCTGGATCGGTCATTTTTGTTGGCAGCTTGCTTTGGAGGACTGCTGAACATTTTTCACTAAGAGTGACATGCGAGAGTTCCTCCAGCTTCCTCTTGTTTGTCAGCACTTCTTTGAGAAACTTGGCATATTTTAGCATTTGAGCGATGGCTTCGATAAAAGGGATGTTTATATGAAGTTGTTTGAAGAGTTCTAAAAACTTCTCATACTGAGCTTCCAATCTCTCCTGCTTCAGCCTTTCGGGGTAAGGAATAGGTGGAATATAAGTTCGGACTAGCTCCTTGGGTTGTACGGTGCCTGTTGGAATCAGTCTTTTCTGTGTTTTATCATGGAATTCATTTTCCGTAACTGGTTCTGAATTGGGTGAGGCAACAGTGGTTGTATTTGCTTCTGAGTGTAACAGCATTAGCTGTCGAATTTGAGTTGGTGATTGTGTTGCTTGGAAGAGTGCCGGTTGGTCTTTCGGATAATTGTCGGGCAATTTGTCCAATTTGAGTTTCTAGATTCTGTAATGATGCTTGTTTCGGCTTCATGTTTTAATAATACTCCGATGATATCAACAACTCTTGAGTCGGCCTTCTTCTCTGCTTCATTTGTTTTGGTCATAATTTGGATCAACATTTCTTTGATTTTCGAGTAGCTTGGATTTTGATGGCTACTGGAACTTTGTTCTTGAAATTGGGGTTTTGGTTGGAAGGGTTGATTCATTGGTCTTTTCTCGAATCTGAGTAAAGGTTGAGTGTTACCTCCGTCTTTCCAACTGAAATTCGGGTGGTTTCTCCATCCTAGATTGTAGTTATTGCTGAAAGCGTTGTTCTGTCGAGCAATGAAATCGACTTCTTCCATGGACATAATGGCTTGTTTACAGTCACTTGCTTTATGACTTCCTCCACAAGTGTCACAGGTGAGTCTGGTTTTTGATAGCTCGGCTTTAAGTTGTTCGAATTTTTTAGAAAGGGCTCCAAGCTGTGCTGTGACAAGAGTGTTGGAATCGACGTGGTGTATTCCTTTATGAGTTGGTGTAGATCTTGGTGGGTTGTAGGAGAAACTCTTCTTTGGAGCTTTCTCCAGGACTTCAAATGCTTCGTTAGGTGATTTGGATCCCAGGTCTCCACTGGCGATTTGGTCGATGGCATGTTTGTTTTGACTGGATTGTGCGTCAAAGAAAGTTTGTACTTACAACCATACGCTTAGTCCATGATGTGGGCATCTTCTTAGAAAACTTTTGTATCTCTCCCATGCTGCGTGTAACGATTCATCATCGATCCAAAATCCGCTAATGTTGGCTTGGTATTTGGCAGTTTTATCTGGCGGAAAATATTTGAGGAGAAACTGTTTAACCATCTGGTCCCAGGTAGTGATGGAGCCAGAGGTGACAGATTCTTTCCATTCTAAGGCTTGACCCCTTAGAGAGAAAGGAAAGAGTTTGAGTTTGATTTGATATTCTGAACAGTTTTGGATTTTAAATGTTCCGTAGTTTCGTAAGAATCGAGATATATGAGAAAGAGGGTCTTCGTCGAGGAGACCATGAAATTGAACAGAATTTTCCACCATGTGAATGGTGCTTGATTTGATTTTGAAATGTTCGGTGATATCGGGTGGAGCCACTCCGTTGCCATATCCTTCGAGAGTTGGCTTGGCATACTGGCTCATGTTCGGCTAATAGTTCTGGGCCGCCATCATTTCTTCGGTTTGATTTTCTCCTGATGTAGTGGCTTCTATTGAATTGTCTTTGATTGTTTCGGCGGTTTCTGTAGTCCGTTTACGCGTTCATCGACGAAAGAGTCGTTCCGGATAAGAAATTGGAGAAAAAGCTCAGGCTCAAAAGTAGAGGGAGGACATACATGGGACTAAATCAAAATTTAAACTATTAAATTAAACTAAAGGTCAGTTAAAGTTAAACTAAGAGTTAGGCTAAGCTATTCTAAACTAAACTAAGGTCTAAGTTAATTAAGCTAAGGTAAATATTAGGTAAATAAAAGTTAAAATTAGGCTAGCCGTAAAATTATATAGTTTAATAGTTAGAAAAAAAATAATAAAATAAAAATTAAGAAAAATTTGTACAATTATAGACAATGATTAAATATAAACTTGGGTCGTTCTTAAAAACGTACCGTGTCCCCGGCAACGGCGCCAAAAACTTGATGTGTGCTGCGTGTGGTAGTAAAACTATAACGGATTGGATATTTAGCTTTTGCACAAGATCGTGTTTTAAATTTATAAAAGTGTTTTCTACGAAGACTACACACACAAAATAGGCAAGTGTACCTATCGTATATGTAGAATAGTGTTGGTAAGAACCAAATATCGATCCGTGGACACAAATGTTTCTAATAATGAATCGTCGTTTTACTTTAATCAGAGGTTTTAATCATATTTGGGTTTAATTTTTTGAACTTTTTATAAACTATAAATACTTATATATAATATATAGGTGACCAAGACGAGAGATTCTAAACAAGTAGTTCAATTATATGAAGGTTATCATCTAAGATCAAGAATCCACTCCATTTTATCATTGATAATTAATATGTAAACATGTGGTAAAACTTTCCGTAATAATATATGATAGATAGCTCCTCATTTCTAAGCGAGCATTTATGATAAAAGAGGAGTAGCATACGCATTTTAAAGTCAACCATTTCCTAATGTCATGCTACCACACGAATGTCAATTTAAGTTGGCAAGTAGTTTCGTAAAGTAGAAAGATTAGGATTGATTCTATTTCTCAAATACCAATTCTAACATGGTGGTTATAGTTCATCAAATAACCTCCCCTTGGTTTATTTAAGTAGGTTATAACACATTCCATTAACATATGATTTCTTTAACTAGCATGATATCCTAGGCAATGCCATTTTCGGATTACCAAAACTTAGAGAAATAAATCATATCTTATATCTCATCATTTCTATGTACAATATAAGGATCCATGTTTCGATAAGTTATCAAAGTATTTCTATCTTTCAAGAACATGAATCGATCATGAATGATTGCCAATAGAATTGACAATCACTAACTTTGAATTGTTGATTTAAGATGGTGAATCATTTCTCATTAAAAGATAATTGTAAGATAACCATGTACTTTACTAGACTAATCCATATGTTTTATATAATTATCAAGTAAAACAAAGCTTCTTCATAAATATTAGATGGTAAATGGAGTTTAGCTCATAATGAACATTATTATGAACATTAGAATGGATGATAGTAGCAAACACATGATTAAACTAGAACAATTTTCCTTCCTAATGATGATGATGATGGTTGATGATGATGATCTCCAAGCCTTCAAACTCTTCACTAGATCTTCAATATGAGTGTTAGTGTGTGTTTTTATAAGTGAAAACCAGATAGAACTCTCTTCAAGGCACACCAAATGAGTGCAACATGAGCTACTATTTATAGGAAATCTGGAGTGACGGTCACGGTCCCGTGCTTATGTAGCCACGCCCCCGTGTTTTATTATGACATGTGCCAGATTTGTTTTGTCGATTCTTATGTATGACCATGGCCCCATGGGCAAGGGGCACGGCCTCGTTCTTTTGTTCCCAGTTTTTGTCTTTTCTTGTAGATTTTTGTCTTTTCTGGTGTTCATAAGCACGGGGGCGTGTTTCTTGAGGCATGGGGGAGTGTTTCTTGAGGCATGGGGGCGTATTTCTTTCTTTTCTTGTGTTTTCTTCTGTGTTTCTTCGTCTTTTCGCTTGTTTCTTCGTTTGGGACTTGGTTTCACATGAAATTACATTTTATTATGATAATTAGTTGTTGGTACATGTATGTCAGTAGTTCATAGTCTAATGTTTGTAATCGAGTCTGTAATGTAATTATGTCTTTGATTATGTAACGAGCGAAGTTGTCAACAAGTTCGCTTAGGCGAACTTGTTGAACAAGCGAAGTTGTTAACAAGTTCGCTCAGGCGAACTTGTTGAACAAGCGAAGTTATGGACAACTTCGCCTGAGGCGAAGTTGTCGTGTTTATATATACTGTTCACCGTAACAGTTTAGAGAGTTGGAGAGTTCGAGAGTTCGCGAGATTGGTTAGGGTTTGTTTCAGTTGATTAGTTCGAGTGTTACTTGTCAGAGTCTGTAATAGTGACCTCGTGTCACGTGTTCGGGTTATCAATATAACGTGTTTCGGTTATTGCTCGTGTGTTTGATTTATACGTATTCTACGCTCGTATCTAACTACGCAGGGATTCCGCACCTGCGCAGATAGCGACATCCCGTGTACGATCCGTCCAGGAACCTACAATTGGTATCAGAGCCTTAGGCTCTTACGGCGAACCAATCTCACGTAACCCTAACCAATCTTGTAGGTCCCCGCTGGGGCGTCGCCGATCGATACGAGATCCGCACGAGGTCTAGGAGTGCGGAATCCTCCTAGACTCGTTAATGGTGTACAAGACGAATAACACAAACACGTACACGATCAAATACACAAACAAATACTAGAACGGGATAAACAAATCTGCAGATTCATATATAAAATAATCACATTACATACCGTAACAAAAACAGAAAACACGACTGACCCGAGGTGAGCTCTACCTCGGGTCGTCTCACACGACTCTAGTCTCTTACTCTCTCTCAATAAACAAGCTGCTCAAACACACACTGATTTCTAGATCCTAAAACTAAACAAGACACAACTATATATAGACAAACATTCACGGGCCTGGGCTTCAGTAGGCGAAGTTGTGCTAACTTCGCCTAAGGCGAAGTTGTGCTAACTTCGCCTGTGGCGTTCCGCTGGTCAGAATTGCATAGCGACGGTCACAAAATGCACCAACAGTCTCCCCTTTGACCGTTGCTCTCAATTCTAACAAAACACGAAAGATCATCTGTTACAAAACATACACCAACAGACTCCCTCTTAACTGATGATCTTCTGTTTGCAGTCAACCAGCCGTGTCTGAAACTGTCCTGTAGCTTCACAAATCTACCAATCACCCAGCGTCTTCCATATCAGATCTCCCCTTCAGTGTAAGCTTCTCCGACTATAACGATTGAGGTCTTTGTAATGCATGCATCCCCGTGC